>NC_058524.1:556038137-557372512 GCF_904849725.1 Hordeum vulgare subsp. vulgare | reverse complement strand
GTTAATGTGTACTCGTAGAATATTAGGACTTAGGTGATTCATGATCAGTGCTAAGTTCTCGAGTGTAACGTATAGTGTACATTCGGAGGAGCGATTAGTACTTAGGCGATGCAGGATCGCAGCTAAGTCCTCGAGTGTGACGTGAAGTGCACACTCGAAGGAAGATTAGTACTTAGGCGATGCAGGATCACAGCTAAGTCCCCGAGTGTGACGTAAAGTGCACACTCGAAAGAAGCTAATACTTAGGCGATGCAGGATCGCAGCTAAGCCTCCGAGTGTGACCTAAAGTGCACACTCGGAAGAAGCTAATACTTAGGCAATGCAGGATCGCACCTAAGCCTCCGAGTGTGACGTAAAGTGCACACTCGGAGGAATTAATACTTAGGCGATGCAGGATCGCAGCTAAGTCTCCGAGTGTGACGTAAAGTGCACACTCGGAAGAAGCTAATACTTAGGCGATGCAGGATCGCAGCTAAGCCTCCGAGTGTGACGTAAAGTGCACACTCGGAGGAATTAATACTTAGGCGATGCAGGATCGCAGCTAAGTCCCCGAGTGTGACGTAAAGTGCACACTCGGAGGAATTAATACTTAGGCGATGCAGGATCGCAGCTAAGTCCCCGAGTGTGAGGTAAAGTGCACACTCGGAAGAAGCTAATACTTAGGCGATGCAGGATCGTAGCTAAGCCCCCGAGTGTGACATAAAGTGCACACTCGGAGGAAGTTAATACTTAGGCGATGCAGGATCGCAGCTAAGCCCCCGAGTGTGACGTAAAGTGCGCACTCGGAAGAAGTTAATACTTAGGCGATGCAAGATCGCAGCTAAGTCCCCGAGTGTGACGTAAAGTGCACACTCGGAGGAAGTTCATACTTAGGCGATGCAGGATCGCAGCTAAGTCCCTGAGTGTGACGTAAAGTGCACACTCGGAAGAAGTTAATACTTAGGCGATGCAGGATCGTAGCTAAGGCCCCGAGTGTGACGTAAAGTGCACACTCGGAAGAAGTTAATACTTAGGCAATGCAGGATCGCAACTAAGCCCCCGAGTGTGACGTAAAGTGCACACTCGGAGGAAGTTAATACTTAGGCGATGCAGGATCGCAGCTAAGCCCCCGAGTGTGACGTAAAATGCGCACTCGGAAGAAGTTAATACTTAGGCGATGCAGGATCGCAGCTAAGTCCCCGAGTGTGACGTAAAGTGCACACTCGGAGGAAGTTAATACTTAGGCGATGCAGGATCGCAGCTAAGTCCCCGAGTGTGACGTAAAGTGCACACTCGGAAGAAGTTAATACTTAAGCGATGCAGGATCGCAGCTAAGTCCCCGAGTGTGACGTAAAGTGCACACTCGGAAGAAGTTACTACTTAGGCGATGCAGGATCGCAGCTAAGTCCCCGAGTGTGACGTAAAGTGCACACTCGGAAGAAGTTAATACTTAGGCGATGCAGGATCGCAGCTAAGCCCCCCGAGTGCAACGTGAAGTGCACACTCGGAGGAAGTTAATACTTAGGCGATGCAGGATCGCAGCTAAGTCCCCGAGTGTGACGTAAAGTGCACACTCGGAAGAAGTTACTACTTAGGCGATGCAGGATCGCAGCTAAGTCCCCGAGTGTGACGTAAAGTGCACACTCGGAAGAAGTTAATACTTAGGTGATGCAGGATCGCAGCTAAGCCCCCCGAGTGCGACGTGAAGTGCACACTCGGAGGAAGTTAATACTTAGGCGATGCAGGATCGCAGCTAAGTCCCCGAGTGTGACGTAAAGTGCACACTCGGAGGAAGTTAATACTTAGGCGATGCAGGATCGCAGCTAAGCCCCCGAGTGCGACGTGAAGTGCACACTCGGAGATAGATGTTACTTAGACGATTCGGGATCGCAACTAAGTTTTTTTTTGTGACCATAGTCTGCAACCACGGAAGGACTCTGAATCTGCAAAAGAAATTGAATCTGCTGTATATTATTTCTCCAAAATTTGTTCGTTACACTGCTTCAGTCGGCGATCATGTATAAAAACGCTTGAGGAGGTCCCCGTTCCACGCGCGGGGTTCGTCGGTCTCCTTCTGAATGTTGTAGAGTCTGTATGCCCCGTTGTTCAGCACCTTTGAAATGATGAAAGGACCTTCCCAGGCCGGAGCCAACTTGTGTGGTCTTTGCTGATCCACTGGGAGCACCAAATCGCCGGCCTGGAACGTGCGGCTTCTGACATGTCGTGCGTGAAAACGTCGCAGATCTTGCTGATAAATTGTTGAGCGAGTAAGTGCCATCTCACGCTCCTCCTCTAGAAGATCGACTCCATATTGCCTTGCTTGTTCTGCTTCGGCTTCGGAGAAGAGTTCGACTCGCAGGGCATTGTGAAGCAGGTCACTCGGAAGGACCGCTTCTGCTCCATAGACGAGGAAGAACGGTGATCGCCCTGTTGATCTGTTCGGAGTGGTGCGGAGGCCCCAAAGTACTGAAGGTAACTCGATTACCCATGCACCAGCAGCATGTCCTATCTCTCGCAAGAGTCGAGGCTTCAAACCTTGAAGGATAAGTCCATTTGCGCGCTCAGCTTGTCCATTGGATTGCGGATGTGCTACGGAAGCAAAATCCACTCGGATACCTTGACTCGCGCAGAAACCTTTAAATCTGTCCGAGTCGAAGTTTGTCCCATTGTCCTTGATTATGCTGTGAGGCACTCCGAATCTGGAGATGATGTCTCTGACAAACTTCACGGCTGTGGAAGCGTCGAGTTTCTTGATGGGCTTGGCTTCTATCCACTTTGTAAACTTGTCGACTGCCACCAACAGATGTGTGTAGCCTCCTTGGCCTGTCTTGAATGGTCCGACTATGTCTAATCCCCAAACTGCAAACGGCCACACAAGTGAGATTGTCTTTAGTGCAGATGTTGGCTTGTGGGACTTGTTGGAGTAGAACTGACAGCCTTCGCATCGATCGACCATAGCTTTGGCCATTTCGTTAGCCTGCAGCCAGAAGAATCCAGCCCTGAACGCCTTGGCGATGATTGCTCTTGAAGAAGCATGATGGCCACAGGTTCCTGAGTGGATATCCTCTAGGATCAACTGCCCTTCCTCTGGGGAAATGCAACGTTGGAGAACGCCTGAAACACTCTCCTTATACAATTGACCGTCAATGACAGTGAATGCCTTCGACCTGCGAACTATTTTTCGGGCTTGGACTTCATCTTCTGCACAGTCCAATCGGGAATGATTACCAGAATCTCTGTGACCAGATCAACCATAGCAGGCACATCGACTTCAGTCGGGTCTGTTGCGCTCTTGGGTTGTACTGGCTCTTCCGTGAAGGGATCTTCTTTGACTGAAGGAAGATGGAGGTGCTCGAGGGAGACATCACTCGGGACGGGTCTCCGAGTGGATCCGAGCTTCGCCAACTCGTCCGCCGCTTGGTTCTTCAGTCTTGGAACATGATGAAGTTCTAGACCTTCAAACTTCTTCTCCAGCTTCCTGACTGCATTGCAGTAGGTTGTCATAGTGGGGTTCCTTACGTCCCACTCTTTCATCACTTGGTTGACCACCAAGTCTGAATCGCCGTAGACCATCAGGCGACGGACGCCGAGTGAGATGGCCATGCGCAATCCGTAGAGAAGAGCTTCATACTCTACCTCATTGTTAGAGGAATCAAAGTGTATCTAAAGCACATACTTGAGCTTGTCACCCTTTGGTGATACGATCACAACGCCAGCGCCGGATCCATTCAACATCTTAGACCCATCGAAGAACATTGTCCAATGAGCCGAGTAGATGTGAGTCGGTTGCTGTTGTTCTACCCATTCTGCTATAAAGTCAGCCAGGGCTTGAGACTTAATAGCTTTCTTGGCCTCGAACTTGATGTCACAGTACAGCATCTCCATCGCCCACTTCGCCACTCGGCCTCTGCTTGGAAGGTGTCAGGACTTCGGAGACGTAGTACACTGGCCGCTGAACTTTGTATGCTTTGCCTTCTTCTTCTCGCTCGACTGTAAGAACAGTACTGACGACTTGATTTGTAGCCGCGATATACAGAAGAAGGGGCTCTTTACTGAGCGGAGCAGTAAGAACCGGGTGGGTGGAAAGTAGGACTTTGAGGTCGTCGAACGCGACTTGGGCTTCGTCTGTCCACTCGAAGGTATCTGATTTCTTCATGAGTCGGTACAGAGAAAGTGCTTTTTCGCCGAGTCGACTGATGAACCTGCTCAAAGCTGCTAAGCAACCTGTGAGTCGTTGAACATCGTGTATTCTGACCGGCCTCTCCATTCGGACGATGGTCCCGATCTTTTCGGGGTTAACATCGATCCCTCGTTCGGAAATGAAGAAACGAGTAACTTTCCGCTGGGAACACCGAATGAACACTTGGCAGGATTTAGCTTGATATCGTACCTACGAAGGTTGGCGAATGTTTCTGCCAAGTCAGTCAGCAGGTCGGAACCTTTGCGGGACTTGACTACGATATCATCCATGTATGCCTCCACATTGCGACCGATCTGGTCGGGGAGACATTTTTGGATCATGCGCATAAAGGTAGCTCCTGCATTCTTCAGACCGAAAGGCATGGTGATGTAGCAGAAGCACCCAAACGGGGTGATGAAAGCTGTTTTCAACTCATCGGGACCATACAGACGGATCTGATGATAACCCGAGTAGGCATCAAGAAATGATAAACGCTCGCACCCCGCAGTCGAATCGACAATTTGATCTATGCGGGGGAGCGGAAAATGGTCTTTCGGGCAGACCTTATTGAGGTGCTTGAAGTCAATGCACATTCGGAGTGACTTGTCCTTCTTGGGCACCATGACTACATTGGCGAGCCACTCGGAGTGGTGAACCTCGTGAATGAATCTGGCAGCTAGCAGCTTAGCCACCTATTCTTCGATTGCCTTCCTTTTGTGCGCGGCGGACCGGCGCAGGCGCTCTCGGACGGGCCGAGCAGCGGGATCCACATGCAGTCGGTGCTCAGCCAACTCCCTAGGTACACCCGGCATGTCAGATGGCTTCCATGCGAAGATGTCCCAGTTCTCATGGAGGAATTGGGTGAGCTCGGCTTCCTATTTGGGATCCAGGGTGGTGGAGATGTTTGTCGGGGCGGCAGACTCGTCCGTCGGGTGGATGTTGACCTTCTTAGTCTCTCCCGCCGACTGGAACGCGGACTCAGAAGCTGGCTTCTTCGAGCGCATCAAGTCGGCAGGGTCGAATGTCTTCTTGTACTCTTAGAGCTCGAGTACCGCCATCTGCTGGTCGGCGATCCTCGACCCCTCTTGCAGACACTCCTCAGCTCGCTGGCGGTTGCCGGTGATGGTGATAACGCCTTTTGGACCGGGCATTTTCAACTTCAAGTACACATAACACGGTCGTGCCATGAAACTCACATATGCCGGGCGGCCCAGAATTGCATGGTAAGCGCTCTGGAAGTCCACCACCTCGAATATGAGCTTCTCCTTGCGAAAGTTCTTGTCGGAGCCAAAGATGACCTCCAATGCGATCTGGCCGAGTGATTTGGCCTTCCGCCCTGGGACGACTCCGTGGAACTACATATTGCTCTCGCTGAGTCTGGACATCGGAATGCCCATCCCCTTGAGAGTGTCAGCGTACATAATATTCAACCCGTTGCCGCTGTCCATTAGGACTTTGCGCAGTCGGACCCCTTCCACCACCGGGTCGACGACCAGAGCCTGCCTTCCTGGGGTGGGGACATGTGTTGGATGATCCGACTGATCGAAGGTAATCGCAGTCTGAGACCATTTGAGAAACTTGGGGGCAGTCGGAACGGCCATGTTGACTTCTCTGTTTACTAGCTTCAGTCGACTCTTGCTTTCGACGTCAGCGAAGATCATGAGGGTTGCATGGACTTGGGGGAACGGATCCTCCTTGTCCTCCTCATCCTGTTCAGGATTCTTCTCACTCGGCTGCCCTTCGCTGAAACTCTGGATCAGGAGACGGCACTGCCGAGTGGTGTGCTTTGCGTATATGGGGTTACCTTCCTCATCCATCTTCGTATGGATTGGACAAGGCTGGTCCAGGATGGGATTGTTGAAAGGCTTTTTCTTGGGGGTGAACTGCGCTTTCCCTTTGCCCTTGAATTTGGCGCTGGTTACAGCTGCAGCTTCTGCTTGCGGTGTGGGCGGAACCTTCGGTTTCTGCTTCCGAGTGTTACCTCCGTCGGCATCGCCGACTGTCTTGTGTTTACCGCTCCGGATGCGGTCCTCTTCTTCGCCATTTGCATAGCGAGTTGCTATCTCCATCATCTTGCTCATGGAGATGTCGCCGGTTCGACCAAACTTCAAGTACAGCTCCCTGTACCGCACGCCTGCCTTGAAGGCGCAGACTGCTTGATGCTCGGTGACGTTCTCCACCGTGTGGTAAAGAGTCGTCCATCGCTGGATGAAGTCGCGCAAGGGCTCATTCGGCTTCTGGACACAGTGTTGAAGCTCCACAAGACCCGCAGGGCGCTTGCACGTTCCTTCGAAGGTTCTGATGAACACTCGGGCTAGATCTGCCCAACTGTAAATGCTTGAGGGGGCCAACTGGTTCAGCCAAGCTCGGGCCGAGCCGTCGAGCATCAGAGGGAGGTGCTTCATAGCGACATGGTCGTCTCCTCCTCCGATCTGGACTGCCACTCGGTAGTCGTCTAGCCATGTTTCGGGCTTGGACTCTCCTGAGAATTTACCGATTCCCGCAGCCAATCGGAAGTTGGGCGGGATATCAGCCGAGCAGATGGCTCGACTAAAACACTCGGGGCCAGATACGATGGCCCTGCTTCCACTCGGACGGTCCATATCGCGGCCATCGCGGTGGGCTCGACCCTGTCGACTCTTCGCTGAGCGATTCGGCCCCTTGCGTCGGGTCTTGGGTCGTAAGTGTCGCCGACTGAATGCCGATCATCATGATGCCGGGACCCGTAGGGCCCACCCCGCAGAGGAGTGCGTGAACGACGGCGGTACTGATGAGATCCAGGGTTGTGAACCGATCTATGCGTGTTTGCATGGACGGAACTATTGTGGATCCGATTGTGTGACTGGGAGACTGCCGAATTCTGCTGCTGCGCCGTGCGCAACAGGGATCGGATTTGTTCGATTCCCCTTCCTGCCTCTGAGTCAGTCGGCTGGAGGGAATCGGCAATCTGGGCAGCCGCGGCTAGGTTGAGGAGAGGTGTGCGGAACACCTCCACGTTGCTCCGCCGAGTGTGTCGGCTGGCAGAACGACGAGGCGGACGACGCACACCGGATGCTTCGCCAACTTCACCTCGGTCGGCTTGACGAGGATCTTCATGGGAGTTGGCCATGTGTACTTCTGCTGCAGGCCCACGACCCACGTACTCGGTAGGAAGCTCAGTCGGAACCGAGTCCGAGCACTGGGAGCGTGGGGCGACTACAACAGACTCCAGGACTGCCACCTGAGAGGACGCGAACTGGCGCGCTCGGGCATGCTGCACCCAACGTTGTAGACGCGGACTGCGCGATCGCCTGCTGCGACGCGTGACGAAGGTGCAAGCCGGCAATGGAGCCGATTGTTGGAGAAGAAGAACGTCGCGAGTGCCAGCACGGAAGTGCGTGGCCCCGCGATGGGGAAGCGCCTCGACGTCGAGAGGTGCATCCCGAAGCCACGCCGAATCATCGACGACGAAGGAGAGAGCGCCGAAGAGGATCTGGTGACCCATGCTCGAACCTCCACCGGACGACATGACGAAAGGAAGTAGTTGCAAACTCACCGGAAGTCGCTTAGACGCCTGCCCCACGGTGGGCGCCAACTGTCGTGGGTATAAGCCTGACAGTAGATGTGTAGGGTACGAATGAGATGGGCAGAGTCTTAGCTACGGCGAGGTTGTATGAGTTCAGGCCCCTCTACGGTGGAGGTAATAGCCCTACTCCTCAGTGCTCTTGGAGCTTGTTACCGAGTGTAATATGGAGTACAATGTTTTTCTAACCCTTTTACCAGTGGGGGAGGGCGGCTTATATAGAGTGCGCTGCCCTCCACAACGGTTCTGATTCAAGGGTGGAGTAGTGGCGATTGAATGCATGTGTTACAGGTAACGTATGCTATAAATGCTAGTTAATGCACCCGGAAACGTACGGCAGTTTCCCTCCAGGGAGGTTACGACGCACCGAGTGTATCCAGTCGGTAGGTCCGGTGTCCTCCGAGTCTTAGTCTCCGACTGGATGATTCTGGGCCCGTTACCGACTGGATGATGGGGGCACCTTAATACAGTCGGGCATACTTAAGGTCATGTCCCTTGCGTGGGGTAGTCCTTGGGTAGGACCTGTAGGACAGGCCTATGACCCTACCCTAGGACTATGACCCCATCAGGGCCTATATTTTACTTTCAGGGGTTTAACTCTCTGCATGAGTCAATAAAGTTTACCCCTATTCCAACCTATTAATCCTATAGTAGCAAGCACCATGTGTTGACGAAAGATTCAAACTTATATATCCAAGAGGATGTAGATAATCATGATTCATTATGGTTGACATTATCCTAGAGGTAAATAAGTTGGGTGGAGAACCAATAAGCCCCTAGCTTCCTATGTGTCCTATGGAAACATGAGATCCAAAAATATGCCTCGAGTGTGAGCAATCATGGAAGATTAAATGATAGTTGAGTATGTGAACTTGCCAAAAAGAAAGCTCTTACATAGACTGTCCCCTGAAGAATGATGAATAATGATTGCCCCAATAAGTGAGAATATGGTTTATTGACTATAAGTAAAGTTTATGCTTCATACTCCAATAGGCGTGAATGGTTTGTCACTTGTTTATGAGAAGTTATATGATGAAATACTTGCTCCTATGCTAATATTCATGTTGCTCTCATGCTTGTATTTTGTTTTTATTGACACCTCTCTCTCTCTCTCAAATCATGTGGTCACTATTTTCGTGCTCGGCTTTCGCTTGAGGACAAGCGAGGTCTAAGCTTAGGGGAGTTGATATGCTCATTGTGCATCATGAATTAGTATTGATATTTGTGTTCATCTTGTCCATTATCCATTATTACCATACAATTCTTATGCATTTTTTCTCTAAATATGCAAGGTACATCACGGAGAGGTAAATATCTGTAAACTGGAATGCTCGACCATGAAATTGAGAAAAAGGTAGGAAAATCAACTTGCTCCAAATGACCTGAAACTTTACAGAGAATTTTTCTGAAATATTTGAGAATTTCTGGGCCAAAAATATATCGGAGAGTGGCCACCAGCTGGGCACAAGCCAAGAGTGTGTGCCCCCCTTGTCGTGCCCTGATGGCTTGTGGGGCCTCAGCCGACCCTCTGGCGACCATCTTCTCCTATATGGTGTGTTTTACCTAGAAAAAAAACATAAGTTATCTTTTGGGACGAAGCGCCGCCGTCTCGAGGCGGAAACCTGATAAAATGCCCTTTTGCTGTCGCGTAGAGAGATTCTGCGAGGGGAATTCCCCTCTCGGAGGGGGAAATCAAAGCCATCGTGATCACCAATGCTTCCTTCTTCGCACGAGGGCCAATCTTCATCAACATCTTCACCAACACCATCTCATCTCCAACCCTAGTTCGTCACGTGTGTTCAATCTTTGTCTCAACACCTCAGATTGGTACATATGGGTTGCTACTAGTGTTGATTACATCTTGTAGTTGATGCTTGTTGGATTACTTGGTGGAAGATATTATGTTCACATCCTGTAAGTGCATCTAATGCCCCTTAGTGATTTTGGTGGTTTGAAGACTTATAGGTTAAGTATCTAATGTGTTTATGAGTTTACACAGGATCTATAAGTCACTGAGGAGTTTGATATATTTGATGAATATCGACCCCTAAAAATGTATATTGATATTCCTCATAAAGATATTGAAACTGAGGAATTCGGTGTGTCCTGAAGAAAATCATTCTGAAGACTTTGAAGCATGAAGGTTTACTCTTTCTGTTTTATTTTCTTCACACTTGAGTAATAGGAACACCGTATTGTTAAAGGGGGTCGAAGTTACACTTTGGAATGAATTTCCTCATGATGCTCAACCCAAGCCTAATCCTACCAAAAGCCTCAAGTGAGGAATACGAGTGACATGAGGACTCTCACAGTTGAGGGTTCCGACCGTTTCGATAGCCACGCCACATCATTGGTCTTATCCACACCAATGGTCATATTATTTAAGGGCATTAGTGTCAAAACATGTCGGGATGCTCCCAGGCTATAAATAGCCGCCCCCCACAACCATTAGTTGGTTGGATGCTCGGTTAGGAACTGACACTTGTCATAAGAGCAACCCAAATTCCTCAGAGTCTTCGAGAGTAATTCATCAGTGAGGAATTACCCCATACACCGAAACTACAAACCAAACCTAGTGATTGAGCATCACTGAAGAAGTTGTTCCTGTGTGGGACTGAAGCCTTTTACCTTTCAGGACTGTGCATCCTCCAGACGGTTAGGCGTCATGGTCTAGAGCTTTCCAGCAGTCAATTGTGGATCGCCGGGTGACCAAGTTTGTGAGGGTTTGGAAGTCTGCCCTCAAGACTTACCACAAGTCTTGGGCGAGGACTGTGTGTTCTTAGCCCAAGGAGAACAAGGTAGGTACTGTGTGTCCTGGGACTATGTGTCCTTTGGTTTCAATACCAAGCTGCTCCAAACCGGATGTACGACTGTCACAGCAGTTGGAACTGGGTCATCAACTACTGTCTTCGCTGTGAAACGGGTTCTAATTCCTCAACTCCTTACTTTCCTGAGATTATTTTTTGATGACTTCCACTGCTATTGTTTGAAGAATTTGCTGAAGACTTTCTCTGAAATTCCTCAACCCTAAATTCTTCACGCTTGTTAATCCTCATCTGTTTTCTGCGTGCGTGCTCACTGTGCAATCTATTTTCACATTCCTCACTCTGAAAAGCTGCTGTTGTGAAACTTTGCACTTCTGATCCTTTACTGTTTCCGTTGTAAGTTAGTCATCAGTGAGGAATTCCTTAAAAGGAATTTCCTCAATGATGAAATTCTAAAAATCTCCTATTCACCACCCCTCTAGTCGATATAACGCACTTTCAATTGGTATCAGAGCAAGGTACTCCCTTGTTCTGTGTGATTTTGGTTTAACCACCTGGAGTTTTAGTTATGTCGACTGCAGGCATGTTTAAGGTGACTGCAGCATGTCCTACCTTCGAAGGAAAGAACTTTCCCTTCTGGAAGAACAAGATGCAAAGGCATCTACAAGCTATTGATAATGATCTCTGGTATATTGTGGAACATGGCGTCCCCATCATCTCTGCTAGTGTCTCTGCTGCTGATGTGAAGAAATTCAAGGAACTCGATTCTCAAGCGAAGAATATCATCTGTGGCCATCTGAGCCCAGGCCAGTTTGGAAGAGTGAGTGCCTTGGGCTCTGCAACACTGATCTGGGAGAGACTGTGCAAAGTAAATGAAGGAGTATCAACCCAGCGTGACTCTCGTGTTGATATTCTTCGCAATCGCTTCAAGAGGCATGACAATGAAAGCTGCCAAGACACCTTTGATCGCCTCACTGACATATCAAATGAACTGCAAGCACTAGGAGCTCGAGACATTGCTGATCACGAAGTTGTGAGGAAACTGCTGAGATCTTTGGATTCTTCATTTGATACTTTAGTTCTAATGATTCAAGAAAGACCAGACTACAAGATGCTTGATCCAGCCGATATACTCGAAAGGATAAATACTCATGAATTCCAGCTAGAAGAAAAGAAAGATCTATATGGACCAAGCTATTCTAGACCACGTGCACTGAAGGCTAGAGCAATTTCCTCATCTGAAGAAGAAGATTCGGATGACAGCATTGGTGACCCTGAAGAATTTCGACAGGAGCTTGCAATGCTCGTGAGGAAATTCTAGAGGTTTACACGACGTGGCCAGTTCGGTAAATCTTCAAGAAGAGACATGAGGAAATCAGAATCTTCATCTGAGGACTACAAGAAAAGAACCTGCCACAAGTGTAAGAAATCAGGTCATTACATTGCTGACTGTCCTCGTTGGGGAAAGGAATCAAAGAAGAATAAATAAAACGATGACAGTTCTGATGACTCGAAGAAGAAGAAGAAATCTTCAAAATCCTCATCTTCAAAGCCCTCATCGCACAAGAAGACTAGTTTCAGAAAGGCTCGGGCACTTATTGGCAAGGAAATGGATTCCGAGGCAGAATCAGAGGAATCTAATGAAGAAGAGGGTTCTGATGAAGACTCAGAATCCGGACAGGCTAGTCTTGCACTGGCAACCACCTTCGTCAGCAAGTCAATCTTCAACCTTGAAGAAGATGATAACACCATCCACACTGATGACTATGCTAATGACTTCGCTCCAACCTATTGCTTCATGGCAAAAGGTTCAAAGGTACCGAATGATGCTTCCTCCTCTGATTCAAGTGACTGTGAACCTGATGATTATAAAAAACCCAGTTACAGTAAACTTGCTATCATTGCCACTAAACAACAAACTGCCGTGGAAAAGCTTCAGAAACTGCTAGATAGAAGTGATGATTTGTTGATTGATGAAATGAATCTTACCCAAATCCTCACTGAAGATGTGAAAAGTCTTCAGTCTAGATTTGATAATCTTCAAGATCGTTATGATACACTCCTCGCCGATCATGAGAAACTTTCCTATGAATTTCTTCAAAGGAAGCTTGATCTAGAGAAGCTGAGGATTTCTCATGATGATCTTCGTATGGAAAATGATTCATTACTAGATCAACAGATCAACGTTGCTCAAGCTGAATTCATTCCCCCATATCTTAAATGCATTGAACGTGAAACTACTAATTCTTCACTAGAATCATCAAATTCTTCTATTGCTGCAAATTCTTCAACTGCACCTGTAGTGTTTATTTCCCCACTTGAGGAAAACACAAATGTTACTGATGAAAATGCAGGGTTGAAGGAATTGTATGTGACGGGCATATACAAAAGCCTCAAAGGACCTCAAACTTTTTGTGATGTGCTCAAAAAGCAGATATTGAACAGGAACCCGAGGAAAGAAGGAATTGCCTTTGAGTGGAAATTAAATGCTGATGGATCTTATTGGAAATCTGAGCAGTATCCCAAAACCTCATGGGTTGCTGCTACTAGACCTCCTTTTCATCCATCTAATCTAACTGGCTTTTCATGTGAATTATCCTATTCCTCAGATGAGTCATTTGACTCCAACTACAAACTGTTCAAAAATCAATCTGGTGAAGTATTTGCTCGATATGTTGGAACTAACTGCAGGAATGGCCCTCCCTTGAGGAAAAGCTGGGTTCCTAAAATTTGTCTTGAAAATCTTCAGGTGAATGTCCTCATGACACCACCAATGAAGAATCTGAACCCCAGATCAAAATTCTCAGGAGGACCAAAGTCTTCAAGAGGATCAAAATCCTCAACTGGTCAAAACTATGCTCGTACCCGTGCTAATGCGTCTAACATACAAGGAAACTACAAGGAATACGAATATGAGCGCTACTCTTCAAATCATTATGTTCGTAAATCCTCAAACCAGTTCTCTGCATATTCATATGAGTACTTTAACCCCCCTACTGTTAAGAGAAGTGCATTAGCTTCAATGCCACCTTTCTCATATGGTGCTCGCAGGATGATGAATGCTTTGGCACCCCTTCATATGTGGGTGGTGAAGAAATCGAACTAATCACTTCTGCACGTCAGGTCTCGAGATGAAAATCATCATCTGAAGAATTTGCTGGAGACTTGAGGAAATGCTTGATAGGATGCAAGCTAATGTTGATGAAATAGAAATATTTCACACGTCCTTATAATTCTGTTGTGTTGAAATTCTTATCTGATGAAATTGATATCATATTCTTCAAATCTGAAGCATATGAGATGGTAAGTTGTACTAATTCATCTCCAGGATGACAAACCCAAGAACACTGAGTGGGTTCTTGATAGTAGCTGCACACATCACATGACTGGTGATAAAAGCTTGCTGATGAATATGCCACTAACTCCATCACCTCTGAAGCAAATCACATATGCTGACAAAGGTAAAAGCAAGGTATTGGGACTTGGCAAAGTGGCTATTTCCAAGGATAGGCATATGGACAAAGTGATGCTTGTTGAATCCCTTGGTTTTAACCTCATGTCAGTCTTGATGCTTTGTGATCTTGATATGATTGTTATCTTTGGTAGATATAGATGTGTAGTCATCATGGAATCTGACAAATCCAAAGTCTTCGAAGGTGTAAGAAGAGGGGATTTGTACATTGTTGATTTCTCTACAGGTCCTCAACCAGCCACTTGCTTACTAGCAAAAACCTCAGAAGGATGGTTGTGGCACCGAAGACTAGGTCATGCACGCATGAGGAATTTGCACACGCTCGCGAAGAAGAAGCATGTCATCGGCATCGAATTAGTCAAATTCCTCAAGGATCATCTCTACGGTGCATGTGAATTTGGGAAAATGACCAGATCCAAGCATCCCTCGAAGACTATCATGACCACTACTCGTCCCTTCGAATTGCTTCATATGGATCTATTTGGACCTACTCACTATGCCACACTAACCAATGCAGCATCTTTATATGGCTTCGTCATAGTTGATGATTATTCCAGATATACATGGGTGCATATCATAGTGTATAAAACTGAAGTGCAGGAAATCTTCAAACGATTTTCTTCAAGGGCCTCGACGAACTTTGGCATCAAGATCAAACATATCACGAGTGATAATGGAACAGAGTTCAAAAACACTGGTCTTGATGATTATCTTGATGAACTTGGTATTACTCACGAATTATCTGCTCCTTATACTCCTCTGCAGAATGGTGTCGTCAAAAGGAAGAATAGGACTCTCGTTGAGATGGCAAGAACTATGCTTGAAGAATATCAGACTCCTCGTCGCTTTTGGCCTGAAGCAATCAACACTGCATGCCATATCATCAACAGGGTATATGTTTACAAATTCCTCAAGAAAACCTCATATGAACTCCTCACTGATAAGAAACCCAATGTAAGTTATTTCAAAGTCTTCGGTGCAAAATGTTGGATTAGAGATCCTCACCATAGCTCAAAATTTGCACCTAAGGCACATGAAGGTTTTATGCTCGGTTATGGAAAGGACTCGCACACCTACAGAGTCTTCAACAACTATCACAACAAAGTTGTTGAGACTCTAGATGTGCGGTTCGATGAAACTAATGGCTCGCAAAGAGAGCAATTGCCTTCTGATCCAGATAAGTTGTCTCCTGAGGAAGCAATAAAGCTCAAACCTACTGAAGACATTGTCCCCACCAAGGAAATTGGTGAAGAAACGATCCCCATCACTGATGAAAATCAAGAAGATGCTCCTGAGGAAATTGCACCAGAACCACTTCCTCAGCCCAGACGAAATCCTCAACCAGCTCATCCGAGGATTGCAAATGAAGTAGAACTTGACAAAATCCTCAACGACATCAACGCGCCAGGTCCTCTCACTCGCTCAAAAGCTTCACACTTAGTTAACTTTTGTGGGCATTTTTCCTTTGTATCCATCACAGAACCCTCAAAAGTTGCCGAGGCTTTTCTGGTACCGGAGTGGATCCAAGCTATGCAAGACAAACTTCTTCAATTCAAGCTGAATGACGTATGGGAGCTCGTCAAACGACCAGATCCTCGCAAGCACAAAATCATCGGCACCAAGTGGATTTTCCGAAACAAGCAAGATGAGGACGGTCAAGCGGTGAGGAACAAGGCACGACTTGTAGCCCAAGGCTACACCCAGGTTGAAGGAATAGATTTCGATGAAACTTTTGCACCTGTTGCTAGACTTGAAGCTATTCGAATACTACTTGCTTATGCTAATCATCATAACATCATCTTATATCAAATGGATGTGAAAAGTGCATTCCTCAATGGTAAGCTTGAGGAAGAAGTCTATGTTGCTCAGCCCCAAGGTTTTGAGGATCCAAAGAATCCATACAAAGTCTTCAAACTCAAAAAGGCTCTCTATGGTCTCAAGCAAGCCCCTCGGGCATGGTATGATACATTGACGGAATTCCTCATGAAGAAAGGCTTCAAACCTGGTTCACTCGATCCAACTCTTTTCACTAAATCCTATGATAATGAGCTATTTGTGTGTCAAATATATGTCGATGATATCATATTTGGCTGTACTGACAAACGATACAGTGATGAATTTGCTTACATGATGAGTGAATAATATCAGATGTCTATGATGGGGGAGCTAAAATTCTTCTTAGGTCTTCAAATTCGTCAACAACGCAATGGAATCTTCATATCACAGGAGAAATACCTCAAGGATGTTCTGAGGAAATTCGACATGCATGAATGTAAAGGTGCCAAGACTCCAATGCCTACCAACGGCCACCTCGGCACTGATGAAAATGGTAAAGATTTCGATCAGCAGGTATATCGCTCTATGATTGGCTCTTTATTGTATCTATGTGCATCTAGGCCAGATATAATGCTTAGTGTTTGCATGTGTGCACGTTTTCAAGCAAAACCGAAGGAATCACACCATAAGGTTGTGAAGCATATTCTTCGATACTTAGCTCACACACCAACACTAGGATTATGGTATCCCAAGGGCTCAAATCTTCACCTGGTAGGGTATTCTGATTCTGACTATGCTGGTGACCGTGTGGATCTCAAGTCAACTTCTGGCACATGCCATTTCCTCGGAAGATCACTAGTCTGCTGGTCCTCAAAGAAGCAGAACTGCGTATCACTCTCCACTGCCGAAGCTGAGTACATTGCTGCTGGTTCATGTTGTGCTCAATTACTATGGATGAAGCAAACCCTCAAGGACTACGACATCAACATGAAGAATGTGCCCCTCTACTGCGACAATGAGAGTGCAATCAAGATTGCATACAACCCAGTACATCACTCGAAGACTAAGCACATCCAAATTCGTCATCATTTTCTTCGGGACCATGTCCTCAAGGGCAATATCCTCATCGACCATGTGAAGACTGATGATCAACTGGCAGGTATCTTCACTAAGCCCTTGGATGAGAAAAGATTTTGCAAGTTGCGGTGTGAGCTAAATATCTTAGAATCTTCAAATGTTTTGTAAAAACATGCACACATCCTTACACTTCTGCAAAATTGATGACTTAGATGTGCAACACATGATGAATCGATTTTCTTCAACTGATGAAGAATATCACTCTGAATGTGAAGAAATCAACGAATATATTGATTCTCACAGCCCTACGACAATTGTACGCGGTGTCTGTAATCAACATTCTTATATGGTGGGTCACGCCACCGCCCAACGTGAAATTCCTCAAGTTGATTTTCTTCAAATGTTCCATTTCCTCAAAACGTGTTTTTCTTCAAAACAGTTGTTCTTCATTATGACGATTTATCACAAAATCCTCAAGTTACTCAAATCTTCAAAAACACTTGATGACTTTCGTTTGACTAGATAGACTGTGATTTCAAGTCCTCAACATCATTCACTTATAGCTATTTCTTCAAGTTGATATTTCTTCTAAGTGAATGTTATCGGACCCTACTGTCCCTCTATGCTATTCTCATCCAGTCTATTCGATTCTTCATATGCGTTCTACTTGAAACTTTGTTCAAAATCCTCACTGCATCCTTGTTAGCTGATGATTTTGTAACAAAAATCCTCAAATCTTCAAAAATTGTTTCTTTAATGCACAGTAACTGAACCCCACTTCCCACGTTCGGATAACCACGATCTCCACTATCTCCACCGTCTTGCTCGGGAACTACACGTGTCCTGCGGAGACGTAGAGGCAGGGGCTATTTGGTCCGAATTCTTCGCGCAAACATTAACTGTCTGGCTATAAATATGTCATTATCCCCCTTGGCAAACACTTCTTCGCCCCATCGCTCTCCTGCTACAGCAAAAAGCACCGAACCCTAGCGCCATCGCTGGAAGTCTCATCGCCAGTGAAGAAGAGCTTCACTGCCTCGACTTCTCAGTCGCCGGAACCACGCCGGAGTCGGACCATCTTCGTCCTCTGCCGCCGTAGACGTCCTCTGCCGCCGGGTTAGGGCGCATTGGACACGCGATCGAAGAGCTTCTCTACACAACTTTTCTGTGTTCTTCGTGCGCGCCCTCAAGGGTAAATAAAAATCCCATTTTTACAGCAAGTTAGATCTACTAGTTTATATCTCCTATGTGAAATCTGTTTTTCCTCAAGAATCGATATGCACTTGATTCCTCAAACACTGCCTATCACCACACCATTAATGAACTTCACTAAGCATCTAAGATTTTCACGAGATTCCTCAGTTGTGCGAATTTTCGGATCTGTACAACTTTGGAACCCAAGAACAGTATGCTTAGGCAAATTCCTCAACCACTGGTTAAATTCTTCAACTGTCAAACTTTTTCATTTACTTCAAATCTGAGAACGCATATGACCTCTCCAAATTCCTCGCAACTATACTCTGTTCACAGGTACACACATGTCAGCTAATGAATCTCTCGGTTCTCATCACATTAACTGATTTGCAGCGTTTCTTGAAGAAAATTTTCAAGTCTCATCAGAATCCTCAAGAGTTCAATCTCATCAGCAAAATCCTCAGCTAAAGAAAATGGAGGATGATAGAAAGAAGAAAGGAGAAAAGAAACTTGAGCAGAACACAGCTTTGGATATCCCTGAGGATATTTACTTGGACTATTGCACACCTGATGAAAATGAAACAATGGCCAAGAGAAAGATCCGGCTGCAGAAGATAGAACGCCGATGGGCTAAGGAATGGAAGGAATACACGTTTGTAACTGCCAAGTATGCGAAGAAATTCGCCGTGAAGCCTCCTGGCAAACGGGCCCCACTTGAGGCTCATCAAGTAGCACATCCCTCAAGCCTCAAGACCATTGATGATTATTCGGATGAGAAGGACAAGCATTTGGCTAAGCTCAAGAAGCAGGCAGATGCTGCAGTGAGGAAATTCAATGAATCCCCAGCTGCTGCCTCAACTGCAGCTACTTCCTCTGCCGCTGAGACCTCTGGTTCAGCAATTCCTCAACCATAGTCTGTGCCGTCAAAACCAAGGGCTCCAAAGCCTCAAGAGAAGTCTGCTCAGGCATCAGTTACAAAACCCTCAGCGCCAAAACCCTCAGCTCCAAAATCCTCAGCACCACCACCAAAGCCTCAAGAGATATCAGTACAGAAGCCGGTCATGAAGCCACTGGCCGCCACCTCCAGCTCCTCACTCCCGGCTGCAACCAGCTCGGAGACAAAGTCTTCACCACCTCCTGTGAAGACTCAGGTGTCTACTGAAAGAGCAACTCTGCCAAGCCCCAGCAAAATCATCACAGTCTCGTCTGCATCAGAGGTCAGTGATGAATATGATGATCAAACCCTACAAGCGATAATCAGAAACAAGCAGGAAAGGGTAGCTCAAGCATCAGGAAGCGCCATTCCTCTGGCCATGGACCCCAAGGTCCTCCTAGACTACATAAACATCTGGTATGAGGACCCAAACACTCCGCTTGATGATTTGAAACTTCCCCCTGGTATCAGCCACATGGTGGCCACATTCATCAATGAAGCCAAGTGGAAAGAACAGCAAGCCAAGCAGGCCAAGGTTGCGAAGCTTAAAAAGGAGAAATTCCTCAAGCAGAATCTCCTCAGCTTGACGCCTGATGCACTGGTGTCAACACAGGCTGAGTTGAAGAATTTGGCTGATAAGTACTCCAAGCTGTCAGATCGTTAGAGTCTCAAGAGCAATTTCATCAAGCTGGCCACTAAAGCTGTTGATGACTACAACAAGAAGGCTGCACCTCCAGCACCAACTCCCCAGCCCTTGATTGAAGAGCCAGCTGATGAATCTCCTCAAACTGAGGAAACTCCTCAAGCTGAGGAAATATCCCACGAAAGCCGTGTGGATGTACCGCTATTGAAGAAATCACCATGCAAAATCCAGCTGATGAACCTGCTGCAGCTCGTGAGACTGCCCCTGACGCACCTGCTTCATCAAAGCAAGCTGATGACTCTGCTCCAGCTGGTTCCTCAAAGCCAGCTGAAGAATCCGTCGAGAGAACCCCTTCACCAAAAGCTTCAAAGGTGAAGAAGATGACTCAATCTGCATCAGACGTGAAGAAAACCAGGGCTGCTGAGAAGGAAGCCAAAAAGAGAAAGGTCTCCTCAGCAGAAGAAGAAACAGAGGCCAAGCGCCTCAAAGTGCTTGAAGATAATGCTCCACTAGACCCTGTGCCCCTCAATGTCGCTCCGTCTTATGAAATGGTCATCCTTGATGACCAAGCAAAAGGGACAGATGAGGAAATGAAGGATGCCGCATCTGAGGAACACACTGAGAAATTCATATTAACGACAGTCCTCAGCCCTCCATTCCTCAGGAAGTAACTGCACAAGGATCAACTGCACTAGCTGATGAAACTGCCTCTGTCACCAAGCCAGCTGAGGAAGAGCAAAGTGAAATTCCTCATGCTGATAAAATTCGAAGTCCTGAGCAAAATTCTCAAGATGAGGAACAGGCTGACCCAACTCCTCCACCTGAGCAAGATGAACCTATTCCTCAGTCTGATGCCCAGCCAGAGCTAGCTCCTCAGTCTGAAGCCCCAGCTGATGAAATTCCTCACCCTGAGGACAATGCTGAGGAAAATGCACCTGATCAAGACAATGCCTTCATCGTGCTCAACCCCGAGACTGCAATTGTTGTCTCCCCTCCTGTTCCTCAGCAAAATCTTCAACCAGTTCAGCGTCAGCCATTCTCCAAGCGACCACAGTTTCAAAAGGAGAATTTCTTTGAAGAGCGCATGTACTTCATTGGAGAGAATCCCTATGACAAGCCTCAAATGAGGCATCGGAAGTTTTGGACGAGGACACAGCTGAATTACTATGCCTCTGTGCTGTGTGGAAGAAACGAGATATTCCAGCACAGGCATATTTCTCACGTTGAACTTGAAGCAATACCGTGCCTAGCTCCAGTCCTCAATGTACTCCATGACGCTGGTCTGCTGCCAATGTGCTCTGACATCTCTGATTGGAACAGTGAGCTCATTCTTCAGTTTTATGCCACTCTTCACACATCTCACAACCCTGAAGACATTAACACCTGGGTGTTTGACTGGATAACATAAAACACTCACTACAAGGCTCCTGCTACTGAGCTCCTCCATGAACTGCATGTACCAATTCCCTCAGAGGAGGCTGTGAAGCTTTACGGTGAGCGTGAGATGCCCAACGGGATGATGGAAGTCCTCATGAAGCCTTTGGCTGAAGGACAATCACCGAGAAAAACCTTCCTCGTCCACGAGCTCAAATATACACCAAGGTCTGTCTACAGAATCCTCTGCAGTGTGCTCGCGCCGATCAAAGGCCATGATGATGAAGAAGATGTCGTAGGCATCATGAAGAATATCCTCTTCAACATCATCCACGGTATTCCTATCAACATCCATGATTTCTTCTTGAGGACTTTGGCCGACAATGCTATGTGTCCATTTGATCACAAGATATATGCCCCATGGATCATGAGATTCATCAGGACACGGATGGGCATCAACTTCCACGCTGATTTCCAAAACCATGTTGGTTATATGCCTCCTATCCGGGTCGACAAGAAGACTTTCGAGCCAGTTGAAGGAAAAGGCAAGTCAGTGATTGATGAAGGCAGTAGGCCCCTTGATGGCCAGTTCAGAGAGCCAGAAGCTTATTCTTCATGGGATGATACCGAGACTCGCCCGGCAAGCCCGTTCCTCCTCGCGTGATGAATACAAGAGAGCTCCTCCTCAGTCTTCACCAGAAGGTGGATCGCAATCTTAAGTGGGTCAAACGCCAGTTTGGCGCCATTATGAAAACCCTCACTGAAAGACGGGACTCTGTGAAGCTTAACCATCACTATCTGCATGAGGTTTTTGATCGCACCTGGGCTACACTTGCACATCTGAAGACTCGGATAGAGCTTGAAGAAATGGACTTTGAGCGAGACTTTGACTGGTCGTGGCCTCCCAAGAAGAAGTTCAGGCCCATTCCAGTTCTAGACCTTGAAGACAGTTCCTTTTCTTCATTCCGCACTGCTGAAACTGATGAAGAACAGCTCGACACTGCAACCGGTCCAAGGAAGAAGACTACCCCCAAGAAGAATCACGCCTCTTCATCAACCACCAATAAGTGAAGTCTTCACGGGCGTTAGTCCTTAGTTTGTCCCTTTTTGTCACTTGATGACAAAGGGGGAGAAACTTGAGAGTTAGTATTCACGCGGGATATTTTGGGGCTTATAAACTATATTTAAGTTACAAACTCTTTGCTCTTCTGAAGTTTTTATGTAATGAGTTGTAACTTAAGCCCGGTGGTACTCTGAGGCTTTTGAACGTTTTTCTTTGCATGCTTATTCCTCAAGTTTTAATGCATGCATGCTGGAATTCGTCAGATACCATTTGTCATCATGCATCTTCATTTTCTTCATACGATATGTTACATGTATGCATGATTTACAAGACTCAGGGGGAGATCTCCATGATATATATCATCAATGTGCATTTGCTGTGAAAAGCAAAATCCTCAAGATATGCACATCTTCAGGGGGAGTCTCTCTCAATCTTGATTTCAAATTCCTCAAATGAGTATTTACACTTCATATTTTTTATCCCTATTGAAGACTTAACCTAATTGTCATCAACCACCAAAAAGGGGGAGATTGTAAGTGAATCTAGTGCCCCTTAGTGATTTTGGTGGTTTGAAGACTTATAGGTTAAGTATCTAATGTGTTTATGAGTGTACACAGGATCTATAAGTCACTGAGGAGTTTGATATATTTGATGAATATCGACCCCTAAAAATGTATATTGATATTCCTCATGAAGATATTGAAACTGAGGAATTCGGTGTGTCCTGAAGAAAATCATTCTGAAGACTTTGAAGCATGAAGATTTACTCTTTCTGTTTTATTTTCTTCACACTTGAGTAATAGGAACACCGTACTGTTAAAGGGGGTCGAAGTTAGACTTTGGAATGAATTTCCTCATGATGCTCAACCCAAGCCTAATCCTACAAAAAGCCTCAAGTGAGGAATCGAGTGACATGAGGACTCTCACAGTTGAGGGTTCCGACCGTTTCGATAGCCACGCCACATCATTGGTCTTATCCACACCAATGGTCATATTATTTAAGGGCATTAGTGTCAAATCATGTCGGGATGCTCCCAGGCTATAAATAGCCGCCCCCCACAACCATTAGCTGGTTGTCTGCTCTGTTAGGAACTGACACTTGTCATAAGAGCAACCCAAATTCCTCAGAGTCTTCGAGAGTAATTCATGAGTGAGGAAATACCCCATACACCGAAACTACAACCAAACCTAGTGATTGAGCATCACTGAAGAAGTTGTTCCTGTGTGGGACTGAAGCCTTTTACCTTTCAGGATTGTGCATCCTCCAGACGGTTAGGCGTCATGGTCTAGAGCTTTCCAGCAGTCAATTGTGGATTGCCGGGTGACCAAGTTTGTGAGGGTTTGGAAGTTTGCCCTGAAGACTTACCACAAGTGTTGGGCGAGGACTGTGTGTTCTTAGCCCAAGGAGAACACGGTAGGGACTGTGTGTCCCGGGACTGTGTGTCCTTTGGTTTCAATACCAAGCCGCTCCAACCCAGATGTACGACTGTCACAGCAGTTAGAACTGGGTCATCAACTACTGTCTTCGCTGTGAAACGGGTTCTAATTCCTCAACTCCTTATTTTCCTCAAATTATGTGTTGATGACTTTCACTCCTACTATTTGAAGAATTTGCTGAAGACTTTCTGTGAAATTCCTCAACCCCAAATTCTTCACGCTAGTTAATCCTCGTCTGTTTTCTGCGTGCCTGCTCACTTTGCAATCTGTTTTCACATTCCTCACTCTGAAAAACTGATGTTGTGAAACTTTGCACTTCTGATCCTTTACTGTTTCCGTTGTAAGTTAGTCATCAGTGAGGAATTTCTTCAAAAGGAATTTCCTCAGTGATGAAATTCTAAAAATCTCCTATTCACCCCCCCTCTAGTCGATATAACGCACTTTCAGATCCTTAATTATTATTATTACACCTCTCATCTTTAACATGTTGATGATGTGTGAGTAGTAATTATTGTTCCTGAGGACATGGGAGAAGTCTTGTTGTAAGTAATCACATAAAGTTGGTATTCGTTCGATACTATGATGGTATGGATGTTGTTACTTCTCTTAATGGTGTCATGTGAACGTCGTCTACATGACACTTCACCATGCTATGGGCCTAAGGGAAGTCATTGTGGAGTAATAAGTAGATGATGGGTTGCGAGAGTGACAAAAGCTTAAACCACAGTTTATGCGTTGCTTCATAAGGAATTTGATTTGGATTCACATGTTTCATGTTGTGGTTAGATTTATTTTAATTCTTCTATTATAGTTGTGGATGCTTGCGAGAGGGGTTAATAATAAGTGTGTTGCTAGTTCAATTAAGAACAACACCTTAGCACTGGTCCACCCACATACCAAATCATCAAAGTAGCCAACACGAATCAACTTAATATGATGAACATGACTAGACAAAAATTCTCATTTGTCCTCGAGAGCGCTTGATTTATATAACAGAACTTTCAGGCCTCTCATTTGCTATAAAAAGGATTGGGCTACCTTGCTGGACCTTTGCTATTATTGTTACTTGTCACTTGTTATGAATTATCTTGGTACAAAACCATCTATCACTATGACTTACATCACTTGCAGAGAATCCCTTGTTGAAAACTACTTATCATTTCTTTCTCCTCCTCGTTGGATTCGACACTCTTACTTATTGAAAGGGCTAGAATTGATCCCCTATACTTGTGGTTCATCAACACAGTCTAGTGATAAGTTTCTTGTGTGGTGGCCGGGATCAAAGGGGTTTTCTTTCTCTTACCAATATGTGGCCCCAAATTCCTGATTGATTATTATTTACGAACCACTAATTGGAAGTGTTGAATAACCTGTGTTAACTTGTTTCTTGATCCATATTGTGTGAAAATATTCTTTTCATGTGTTTCTTGATATGCATATGTTGGCACATGAGATTTCCTCACACACCGGAGCACGTGTAATGATTATAATCCATTCAATGAAAGAAGATTTCAAATTATGCACGTGATATACCGACCACCGCTACTATATGTCGCGCTGAGTGAGAAAATTTCCTATTACTCACACCAATATACTAATCTAGACATTGTCCCTCTTGTGATTGTTTCTTTGGCCACACACTAAGATATGTGACATATATGGATGTGGCGTCACCTTTGAGGTCATCGAAACGCCGTTCCTAAGTAAACATTTTGTTTCGTTTTTTTATCATTTTGTTAGCATCATCCTTACAAGTTTAGAGTAACGAACCTCTGAAGCTTCGTCTTCCACCTTTTTCTCATCTATCATACAAATCGCATTATAATGTTATATATTTTTTCTACACTCCCGTTATAACGCACGAGCATTTGTGCTTGTATATCAGAAAGACTATATCATCATGAAAATTCAAATTGTATATTTTTTCTAATGGTATACCTTTTGGACAACTAAACTAACGAGGTCATTGCTACCTTGGATATGATTATAAATATTGCATATGCGTATTTATTTAAGGTAATTTTGAATAAAAGTTATGCAATAATTCATTTGTGCTATACAAAACAAAAATACTTCACCTCTTTTTGTTTCATTCCTAATTACAGAACTATCAAATACTTGTACAATCCACATACAAAGATAAGGGGAAAACATACGTTTAGGTGTTGTTCAAGAAGTTCTCTCTCGTCACCTAAATGTCTCTTTTTTCCTTATCTTCATATATGGATTGTACAAGTATCGAATAGTTCTGTAATTAGGCATGAAACAAAAAGAGGTGAAGTACTTTTGTTTTGTATAGCATAAATAAATTATTACATAATTTTTATCATAAATCACCTCAAATAAATACGCATATGCAATATTTATGATCATATCGAAGGTAGCCATGTCATCATCATCCTCCCCTTCTTGAAAACAAAGTTGTCCTCGGTGTTGCTTAATCTGAAATATGGCTAACAAAAGAGATAAGGTGTACATGTTGTGCATATGTCATTCATTTTTACTTCCCTTAGTTTTTGCACAAATGACACATGTATATATGAGTAACTTTCATATGTTCTGAAATATAAAGTGAAAATATTCTCACAAGAAGTAGAAGGCATGAAAATATTGCAACTCGGTTTGCATATACAAGTGAAGTCCTTATTCATATCAAAAGATTGACAATGTTCATCATTAAACCACCCCAACATTGGTAAATAAACTTGAGTTGTTTCAAATTTACATGCTACAACATGCTTAAATAAGAAAACATGCAACATGTCATTTGACACACAATCATTACCAAGATTGGAGGTCATATCAAAATGATTAAACATTGGCACAATTATTTTCAAACAATTCTGATCCAAATTCGGTTTATTTCCTGATTGACATGCTTCTTTCTCAGGAACAGTTAATTCAACGAGTGCACTCAAAATTGTTGATATTGTGGTTATTTGATCACATGGAAAAGTCAAATCATGAACACAATCCTCTAAAATAGATGGTGTGTTTAAAGTAATGGGTAGCTCATCACAGGCTACATTGGAATTGACAAGGCATTCATCATACTCATCTCGAGGTGGAAGATCGGCACCTATTTCATTACCTGCGATGATCAACTCAGATAATGTAGGCACTCTTAGTGGTGACGTTTCACATGGGGAAGGTGATGTAGCCCTCACAACGATTGATGTGGTTGTCATAGTACGCCTAGTAGTTGAAGGAACAACCGTATCAACTCTTGGAATGTGCACCTTGCGCTCATTTTCCTTGTGGGCAACACATTGTTTTATTTCATGTTCTGATTTGCAAGCAAGACAAAAAAAGATCCATAGGATAACACTTTTCGTCAATTGGCATCTCCTAAATATCATGGTTTAATCCTTCCCAAAATCTTACCATAAAATCTTCTTCACTTATTTGTAATGAGGAATGCAACAAGGTCGTTTGTAAATCATCATAATATTTCGTTACGTTGTTACTACCTTATTTTAAATGTTGTAACTTTTAAATCATGTCACGAGTATAATAAGCAGGGATGAATGTGTGTCTCATGGCAAGTTTGAAATCATCCGTATTAGGTATATAATTAGGGCGCAACCGAAAATATTCACTCCACCAAACTGAAGCATAACGAGTGAAGAACCAACCACGACCTTAATTTTCTTATGTTCAGCAAAATTATGGGAAGCAAATATACCATTTATTTTAAACTCCCATTCAGTATATAAAGCAGGTCTAAAATGGCAATTAAATGATGGTATAGAAACATTAACCTCATCATGTGCATTTGGATCTCTTTGCACCTCTCGTAACGGTTGCTATGGTGGCACGTCTCCCAGGATCAAAGAAGCCCATGCACTGACAACTCTGGATTTTGTTATGATAGTAGAACCAAGAAGCAAAAATTCAAGAATATTGTCCCTATGGACTACCGAGATGTGGTGGTAAAACGCTCACAATAAAGCAAATGTCAATGTCTTACAAATTCTTACCATGCAGCATGTCGTGACCGGCAATCAACGATGTCAATATCTCTGAAGATTGAGTAAAGCGGTTACTAGGTGAAGGTATGTATACATGGTATAGAAATATGTGGAGTTTGTAAGGCTTAATATATGGTAGAAAAAGATTAGCAATAATCAATTCAGAGATGCATTGTTGAATAAACGCTCAATGATGGTATTGTGCTGGTCCTAGGCTAGAATATAATAGAGACGCGAGCCTAGAACACTAACAGAGTCACGATGAAGCACAAACAGCAGCAACAGATGATACAAAAATAGCTGTGGATAGCTAGATATAAGTGAAGATCATAATGACAGTAAAGATAATGATGATAAATGAGTGCCCAACAGGATATACCAAAACTCTCTCTAAAACTTCCCTATTAAAAAAATTATGACAATTTTTTGATTTTTTTTTTCAGAATGCTACCCACTCAAGATTTCTAATGCAAAAAGAATCACTCAACTACGAGTACGTATGAGGAGTCAAAAAATTCGGAAACGGACCTCAAAAATATTGACAAACTATGTTCGCGACCTTCAGAGGGCAAAAAGTCATATTTAGAAGTCGATTTGGAGGTGACAACAATGAACTTTCTTGATGAGCTATTAAGATGCAGCTCGTCGATATATTGAATTTGAGTACCCGTGGAGTCAAAACGGACTTCATGTGAGGAATATATGCTTGTTTTACTAAACACTGCGCAGAACAGATTTCAATCCGAATTCAGAAAAGCTATTGAGTCTAGGTATATCCAAAATTTGTTTTTTCCTTCTCTCTATTTTCCTTGATTTTTTTTACTTTTTTTTTTCTTCTCTCTATTTTTTATCACTTTGTTTTATTTTTTTCTCTCTCCATTTTTTCCTCCTTTTCCTTCTTCTTCCCAAAACAAATCAAATAAGATGCAAATTGGACGAAGTGTAGATGCGAACAACCTCAAGTATGATAATGTCAATGAATGACGGGGATCATGTGGTGGAAATTGATGGATGGTGGTGGATGACAACGGAAGGGATGATGATAATGGTGGTGGTGGTGGTATATGGCAGCGGTGGGGACGATGGTGCGGCGCCGGTGTGACTACATGTGGACAAAACTCGAAACTCTAAGGGACTAGAAACTAAGACCGACAACTCCACACGATGATGCAACCGCAGATTTAGCAAAGCAGAAACACTGAAAAGATTATGCAAAGGCTCAGATTGGTTCAGAGATGATGATCTAACCCTAAATTTTCTTTATGGGTTTTTAGCGGACTATAGGTATAAAGAACACATGTGGTCTAAACTACGAAAAACTGGTAAAATCTCATCGAGTAACCTGAAAAATGACACCACTTGATAGAGACGAGGGTCTCGATCTTTCAATGAGACGATAACTATCGATTTGGTGGAGACGACTTTGACGATCCGACTACAAACGTGTACGATGTTACTCCTTAGCAATCGCTAAACCAATTCCATGAGATTATTGACCACGTCGGAGCATGATCAACCTCGCCACCAAGGTCTATCCCTGCAAGCAATCGAAGAACAAACAAAAATATGATAAAAGCAGTCTGAATATTGAAAATATAGATGACGTATTGAGAAATGTGGGGTTCCTAAAGAGGTCTTGATCTGGTTGCTAGACACAAATGAAGTACACACAGTTGCAATGACCAACTTTTAACAAAATAAAATCCAAGGAAAAAGCAACTAGATTTATCTACTTATATAGGATCAAGGGGTGGCGGTCAAGGAGGTGGGAGGACGACAAAAGGCAGTCTAAGGCTCTGTTTGGAACCACCCAGATTATATAATCTGATTTTTATAATCTATTGTATTTCCAAACAGGATAGTTTATATTATAGATTTTATAAACTAGATGACCAGATTATTATAATCTCATAATCTGCTCTACCCCAGCTAAAATGAGATTATGGATTACAAATGACCTGTTACCCTTGTAAACTTCAAGATAATTACGCAGTGCCACCGCCAGTTTCCTATCTTTCCTTGTAAACAGAGGGCAAACATGTCATTATACAATTTAAAAGCTGGTTTACAGTTTATATAATTTGGCCTCCAAACATACCCACCTGGATTATTTTTATAAACCAGATTATATAATCTATGTTCATAATCCAGATTATCATAATCTATTATGGTTCCAAACAAGGCCTAAAACTAACCCTTAGTCGTACAAGGCCCATGGGCCCAAGTGAAGGTGATGCAACATCTGTGGACTTATAGTTTGACTCAGATTGTCGTCATATTGTTTCGTCAATATCTTCATTCTCTGAACGAACTTTAAGGTGAATCAAATTGGGTCGGAAAGCACATGAAATCTACTTTCTAACAAAAAAGAATCAACCAATTTGAAGTATGTATGCAAAAGTTCTTGACGTTTCAATCCGAAGGGCTCGCACCCCGTGTTGATGGGCATACCACCCCGTTGCCTCGAGGCTGTTAGCATGGGTAAAGAGGGCGGGAAAGGCCACACTCAGTGGCCGCAGGGGAGCCACCAATCGTGCCAGAAGGAGCAAGTCCTCTCATCGCTGACACGCACTCGGGTGAGCCCGCGGTAGGCCAACAACAACTTCCGGAGGGCACACCAATGTTCACTATCGAGCAGCGAGTGGCCGGGCGTGAGGAGCGAGCGCCCGTCCAGCTGGTCCTAGACCCACGTCACCCAGCGCGACGGAGCACCGGAGTGAAGTTGATGTATGAGCTTAAGGGGAAGGCAATCATTCTCGACCTTGAGTGCCCAAACCCCAAGTTGCCCTCTGCCTTGGACTGATAGACCCGATCCCAAGCAACGAGGCACTGAGCACCGGAGGCCCGATTGGCCATAGTCCAGAGGAACACGAGACATAGTTTGTCAAGCGCCTAGAACACATCGTTGCAATGGCATAACTGGGAATAGCATCAAGCACTGCATTAATAAGCACGAGACGCCCCACCGAAGAGAGGATGCGCGCCTGCCACTCGACAAGGTACCTGTCCACCTTAGCGATCATGGGCACGAAGTCGTCGAGCTTGAGCTTGTCGCACGAGAGCGGAAGCCCAAGGTAGGACCCAGAGGGGAGGAGCCGACGCTGCACTAGAAGGCGACCATAATGTCCACCAGGCTCGCGTCCTCGACGTGCATGGGCACGAGGGTGATCTTGGTGAAGTAGATCGTGAGCCCGGTCGCCGAGGCGAACAGGTCGAGGATGACCCACAACCGAGTTGCCGCCTTCGGCTCTGCACACATGATGATGAGTGTGTCATCCGCCTACCAGAGCACCACCGTAGGCGCCCCCTCGACCAGAGGATGACGGAGCCCCCCGTCCTCCCTAATCATGTACCGGAGGACGCCCGTGACCAGGAGGAACATGTATGGGGAGAGGGGTCGCCTTAGCGGAGCCCGCACCATATGGGGAACCACCTCCCAGGCATGCCGTTAAGGAGGACCGTCGACCACGAGGACTGTAAAATGAGGTCCATCCAGTCACACCAGGCTGGAGGAAACCACCGAGCAAGCATGATCAGGCACAAGCTGGACCAAGCAATAGAGTCGAGGGCTTTGACAAAGTCCAGCTTGAAGACGAGGGTTGGGGCGCCGCATTTGTGGCAGCATTGCACCAGCTCGACCGCATAGACGAAGTTCTCAGAGATGCTTTGTCCGGTCAGGAAGCCGGACTGGTCCTCGTCAATGAGGCTCACGATCTGGCATTGTATCGTGGTCGTCCGGCCGTGATACAGGATCTTGACATCCTCATTTTGAAGGGAGACGGGACAGAAATCGTTGGGGTCGGGTACACCGTCCTTCTTGGGCAGCAAGGCGACGAGCGCTCTGTTGATCTCATTGAGACGCGCCACACCGGAGTGCACATCGTCGAAGAGGCAATGAAGGTCCTCGACAATAGCCCACACGGTAGAAGGCCGGACCCAGTCTGTCCGGGTCAGGAGCACTAGATCCGTCTAGGTCGAGGACGACAACGTGAATCTCCTCATGAGAGAAGGGCGTCAACAGGGGCGCGACGTTGACTCGGGGGGAGGGGGGTGTAGAGGGCCCCCAGGTCGAACCTCGAGGAGGTGGGTGGGTGGGGGGCAACATGTTGATGTAGAACCGACAAAGTGCGCCGGCCTTCGTCGTGTTAGCCACGAGCTCCACGCCATCAACGCAGGGAACCCCGATGGAGTTCTCGTGACAGCACTAAGAAGCACAGGGCGCCCAGGGGGTGTTAGTCCAGGATGGCAGAACCATATGAAGACAATGGGGGTCGAGAATCCAGGACCTCTTGAAGAAAAATCTTCCGACGAAGGGGAGGCGAGTAGAGACCGAGACGAGCAGGGGAAAGTGATCGGAGGTGATCCCATCCCACATCGAAGAATGCATATGGTCAAGAATACATTTCCTTTGTCAGAGAAAACATACATATGACCTAAACGTTCTTTTTGCGGGGCATAGGACCTTTGGTGAAACATCAGCACATGTGCAATCTGCTCAAGGTGTAGTAGACGGTCTTTTTTTTAGAGAGATTAGTGTAGCAGTTTCTTTTTCTCTTGATAAACAACATGCTTTCTGTTGAGCTTTTGTCTTGTTTCGAGAATCGTCCTTTTTTTTGAGTACATTGTTTTTTCATGATTTTCTTTTGAGTACGTGAACAATTTTTTTAGAGAAAAGTATGTGAACAAATAATCAACCTGTTCTCTCTCTCTCCCTCTTTTTTTTGTTTTTTTGAGGAGAGAAGAGAAGACAGAGGGCCTGTTCCAATATTGCACGAAGCGTGATTCTCCCGGCCCAGCCCATGGCACGGTGCAGCCCACTCGTTGTCGGTGTTCTTCTTCTCCCGGTTGCCACGCGGGCAACGGCCCAAATCGTCCACCACCAGCCAGCCATTACCGTCTCGCTTCACCAGGCGATAGCGCTTCTCCAGGCGAACCTCTAGGGTTCGTCACGATCCCCGTCGCCGCCCGCCGGATTCGACCGCCGGCGACCCCCGTCGGATTCCCGCCCGACGCCGGCGCTGCTCCTCCTCCCTCCCGTAACCCGGCGCTCCGCCTCCGCGTCTACCAGACGCAGCCCCCGTCGACCAGCAGCAGATCCGCCGCCTCGAATCCCAAGGTACGGGGCTACGGGCTCGAAACCAACCTCCGACGGGGCTCGCGGCTGCTAGCTTGTTTCGTGAAATCCGCGCCGACCTAATCTAGGGCTCCGTCGAAAATCCGCAGACGCGCGAGCCAGCTCGATGGGCAAGTCGGAGCCGGAGTGCGTCAACTCGTCGAACCCGGCCCACGAGTGCAACGACTACTGCCTCCACAAGATCGCCGAGGCCAAGCGCCGCCTCCTCGAAGAAGCCCCCGACTCGTGGACGCGGGCCCCGGAGGACCGCACCGTGCACCCTGACTGCATCAACGCCTCCAACCCCTACCACGACTGCTCCGAGTACTGCTTTAAGAAGATTGCCAACGCCAACGCAGGTATGGCCCAGCTTTTCAGTTTGTATTTTTGAACACAACCAGAGCCGTCTGTGTATATGTACTTACCGTCTATTTGATTGAATTCTTGTTAGCGGCGGAGCGTGGGGAGCCAGAGAAGCCTGCTGGAGGTTCTGGCAAATCGGAAGTCGCTCCGGAGCAGGCCGATGGTGATGATGATTCTGGGCGGCAGGAGGACGCTGCCGTCGCAGATGACGGTTACCCGCAGATGACCGAAAAGCAGAAGAAGTTGTTTGAGCTGCAGCTTAAGATGGTATGAGTATGATGAACATTATGTGCCCTTCAGTTAAGTAATTCAGCCGGCGCATCCGCACTTCCGCAGTCTAGGATATTTATCTCCTTCGTGTTCTGTGTGCTGCCAGAATGAAGCTAGGAAGGCGAATCAGCAGGCGATGGTTGCGGAGAAGAAGAGGATGGAGCCCCGCGGTGAGAGCAGAGGTGTATCCAAGGAGAAGTGGTTGGAAGACAGGAAAAAGAAGATCGGGAAGCTGCTTGATTCGAATGGCCTGGACATGTCGAAGTCTTACATGCTTGATACACAGGATATGGCAGAAGCAAAATACAAGAAGTGGGAGAAGGAACCTGCACCACATGGCTGGGATGGTGAGCTCATCTCCTAGCTTCGTTTATTTTATTTTATTTTATCGGTGTGGAGTGATGACTCGCAGCTTTGGTGAAATATCTCCAAATCCTTACTCTTTAACTTGTTATGTTGCTATTGACCTATCTTATGAGCAACTGGTTGTGCATATTTGAACATTTCAACAACTTGGTATGTTTAATTTGTAAATCACCCAGCTGTTTGTTACTCATCTTTGAGTCTACGTTACTTCTAAGCTTGCTAACGGAAAAATCAAGAAACATTACCTTATACTACATGATTGCAAACTTATCCAATGTCTGGTGCAGGTCTAATCTCACCTGCCTTTTTGTTGCAGTATAATCTTTGTTTTCTTAGATAGACTTCTGGATGACCTCCCAGCTTTGTTTTGCTGACCTTTGATGCTGTGTTCCTTCTAAGCTAGAGAATGGAAAAATTAAGGAACTTTACTATTACTACCGGATTGCACACTTTATCCAATGACTGTTTTAGTTTATCCTGCATTTAATCAGTGAAGAAGCAAATTGAATTGTGTTTTATGGAACAAAATTTGAATTGTGCTGTTCTCATTTTTGTTTGTATACAAGAAATGCTTCCTATCAGCTTCTGCATATAGCGATAATGTTGGGTTAGAAATTTAGAGCTGTGCTTGTTAGTAATACTCCCTCCATCCGGAAATACTTGTCATATGAATGGATGTATCTAGATGTATTTTAGTTCTAGAAACATCCATTTTTATACATTTATGCGACAAGTAATTCCGGACGGAGGGACTATTGAATAACAGACTGTCAGTGCTGAGTGACTTTTGATAAAGTTGAGATTATTTTTATTGAAATGGGAGAAAGTTGAGATTAATATCTTTTATGTTTAAGTTAATTCACAAGCTGTCTATGCAATTACTCCCTCTATAAACTAATATTACGGGAGTAAGAGCGTTTAGATTACTAAAATAGTGTTCTAAATGCTCTTATATTAGTTTACAGAGGGAATACTTTAATGTACCATCTTCAATAATTGTATGCAAGAGATGTAACACTTCTATTTAAAACATGTAGTTACTATCTTCAATAATTGCATACAAGGCATACCTTTTTTATTTATTAAAATCTCTTGTATTTATCTGAATAAGGTGCCTTTGCCTGCAGTTTTCAACCAGAAAACCTTGTATGATGCATACAAGAAGAGGACCAAAAACATAGAAGTCGACATGGATGCATACAATAGAGCAAAAGACACCGATCCTGAATTCTACCGTGAGGCTTCAAGTCTTCAATATGGGAAGGTACTGCCGTCGCACCAACTTTTCTGTATTCTTATATCGCCATGGTCTTTTTAGTAAGGAGCCCAAAGTTCTTGGCATCTTATTGATGCATTGCCTTCTGCATTGCACAGGTGTCTAGGGTGGCGGAACCAAACATCGACCGAATGGTTAATGAGCTCAAGGAGCGGGACGAGAAGCGGAAGGCCTTCAGCAGGAGGCGCAAGTTCAACGAAGACAAGGACGTTGACTCGATCAACGACCGGAACGAGCACTTCAACAAGAAGATCGAGAGGGCCTTTGGCAAATACACGCTCGAAATCAAGAACAATTTGGAAAGGGGGACCGCCTTGCCAGATTAATGTTCTTGTGGCCTTGCTGTTCCCCCCCTGGTTTCTTTGCTTGTAACATGTGTTCAGAATTTATTTTCTGAAGTTTAAGAAAGTGAAACCTGGATGTAATGTAATGATGTTGCTGTAACTGATAACATGTACAAACAGTTCTGTATCCAAAGCGAGCTTTTGCCTCCAGTCTTGCTATTATAGTAAACATTGTTTTTATGCATACCACTAACATACTTACATAGATTATCTTACAATAGTACATGAAAGTTACGTCATATCTTTTCCTTGACCTGTGAAACGCCTCGTTGACTATCATCAAGTTTGAAATGCATGGGTTGATTCTTTCTCTGTTTTTGTGTCGTTTTACTGATGACTTTTGTAACCCCACTGACGTTCCATGAAAGTGTTGATCCGTGCCGGTGTACACTTCCATGAAAGTGTGCACATTTCTAAGCCGTTGAGATAGGTGATCACACTGAATCAAACCATGGGTGGAGGATGCGAAGCAAGTAGGCAATGGAGCACAGCCAAAACATTTGTTATGGAAGGAGACTGTACTCGTATCTCGTTACCAGAATACATGTACAGTGACTTCCGGGAGAAGTTCACTTTTACTCTTGCCGCGGTCTCAAACCAATTCGTGGTTGGATGATTAAAGAGACTAGTAAGCATGCACGTGCAACGCACGAATAACCGTATACAGAAAATTCTCTGCTCATAATTAGCAAAATCACACATCCAAGACAATCAACATGATGAATTTCTCCGTAAAGAACATATGGGATATTTATTGTCTGTATACTCCCTTCGTGCCTAAATATATGTCTTTTTGAAAAATTCTATGCACTACATACGTATGCATATAGACATTTTTAGAGTGTAGATTTACTAATTTTGATCCATATGTGATTTATATTCGAAAATTTAAAAAGATTTACAATTAGGAATGGAGGGAGTAGTCAAAATAGAATCAAATATTCCATAATGTTTCTTTTCTCTAATGCAAACTTCATAGGACTCATTAGAATTCAAAAAACTTACACGTCTCATTAGAATTCAAAAAATGAATTCCTAAATCTCACAGTTTCAATCTACGATATTTACAATCATGCATGTGAAATGATTTTGGAGTGCATCCATTTACTCTTTGAGTTTAAATCTTGTTGACTTATCCTTTTCTTAAACAAACGATGGGTATATAATCGTGTACGTACAAACACACGTACTAATATATGCTATTTATGTGATTATAGAAGTACTAATTATGTATAAAGATCAACAGAGGTTCATAGACGCTCGCGTGTGGATCTGAAACCTCCATGCTCTATCCTTCTATAATATACAACTAAAAATAATATATATTTACGAAGACAAGAGAAAAGTCGGAAAAAGAAGAAAAATTCCCTTCTCTGATGACACAAACAGGTCAAGGTCAGACTACCATTTAGTGAGCAAGAAAGATTGATAGCATGACCAAAAATGATAGTTTGCAGACGGCAATTGAAGATATGATCTCAAGGGTCCATGCACAAAAGACTAACATTAAAGGTGAATAACAATGTATAATAAGAAATGGTAGTAAATCTTAGGTCAAGAAAATTACCCAAGAGAAAATATGTACCGATTGTCGAAAGAGCCTGACCAGCAGCAAACATCCATGGAAGATTTTACCACTAAAGAAGCTGCTCCATTTGATATGCTCTAAAAAGACTAATGAAATTATGAAGCACTCCTCCGCAACTTTGGAGATTTAGGTATACACACTGATTTTACAATGTGTCAGATATGTGACAAAAAAGCATAACCTACGGGAATAATGGAAGTACAAGTAAGTTATATGCATGAATAAAACACAACCTACAAGAACATTGGGGCAAAAAATTCAGAACACGGAAAATTTACATATGCCTAGAAGGTCACTGACCAAAGATTGAGATAAATGGTCAAGGATTCTTCTTAGTTGATCGGCGCTCGCTTTCCAGCTCACCCACCCGATCACGTGCTTGCCGGAGTTCCAACTGGAGGTTAGCAACATAAGATGCATCTTGCTGCTCATCCAGAAGATTTAGTTGGCTGGCTATCAGATAGGCATCATGTGATTCCATTCTTTTCGTGTTACCAGGCTCCCATTTTGTTGCTTTCTCCATAGTGGTAACATGTAGCATAGGTGAAGCACCATGAAACTGTACCTGCAGAACTAAATCCGTCAGTTCTTACAAATAATTTTGCATACCACTACATGTGAAATAGTCAAGATTATAGTTGACTTCCGACTCACCTTGTGAAGCTCTTCACTCTTTCGCTCCAAAACAGAAATTGGGCTTGAAATCTCATTCTTAAGATTCTGGTGATGACCCAACGTATCTTGTTTAAGAAGCAAGCTGGACTTGTAGATGCCTCGGGATATGCTGTCGTATAGCAAATATAGCCAATATAAGTCACGAGGAGAAGCTGGACTTGTAAATTTACATATGCCTAGAAGGTCACTGACCAAAGATTTAGATAAATGGTCAAGGATTCCCATCATTTAATTCCGTGAAAAATCCAAAAATATATCACTGAGAAAATCAAGTTTCATTGACCAAAATATAGAAAAAACACATTGCAAGATTGCATAGATAACTGTGTTCAGGAATTAATTAATAGTACTCCCTCTGTAAAGAAATATATAGTGATCTAAACGCTCATACATTCCTTTACAGAGGGAGTATATATACAAAGCATCATTGGAGAACTTCCAATCATATGTGATTTCTTTGCATCACTCAACAATGTAGTATGCAAACGACAATCTTCATTAGTAAATTCAGCGAGCAAAATATAGTAGTGTCATAGACCCACAATTTATAAGCATTGCCCTTGGCAGGTTTGAAACAAAAAATAATTAGTTGTGCATGGAAATTAAACTAACAAGTGAAATACAATCCAGTATGACAAGACCGCGGGGCATGTTGAAACCCCATAACCAATTGCGCGACCGAGAAATCAAAATCTCCCATCCAAAACCCCTTTGGTATCGTCTCAATTGGTCATCCTTCATAAAACCTTATTAAAAGTCACTGGAACAATATCAAAATAGTACATCTGAGTTGCATCAATCAATACCTTGTTGCGTGGATCACTTGTTTGTAGGAAAATTACACCAGAACTTCATGTGCCCACGACATTCAAGGTTCAAAGCTCACCCTGAGAGTAGTTTGAGAATCAATTAGGGAGAAGGATTTCAGAGTGATTTTGTCTGCATCTGTAGCTAAACCTGGACGCAACATTCAAAGAATTTGTGATTCATGTATAAATAAGTTAGACATGTCAGGTGCAACACATTAGTAACGAAACAATTTTGTGAAAGAATCAGCAAAGTAGAACTTATGAGGTTTCATTATGTACCTCCAAACAAATTCTCTAAAACAATTTTCCAGATCTTAGTGGTTCTCTCGGGACTTGGTGGACGACCTTGTAACAAGAGCACAACCATAGATGAATCAATTAATAGAACAATAGGAAGATAAAAAATTATATCGAATAGCAAAGAACATGTAAGTTAACATGAAAGTAGGTCGCCTTTCTAAATCATTACAATGTATCACTATATATAAATCAAATTAAGTGCTCTAAATTCTAAACCTGTAAAAGATAGTCAAATATTATTTATACAACAGGAACCATGTTAGGTTTTACCTCAATTTTCTCTATCAGTATGTATTCAACTCTACCGAAATCCAACATAATTTAGCATTAATTTTCAATCTAGTTTTTCACATCATGCACATCAAAGTGAGAAAATGTCCAATATCTTCTCCCCTCCAACTTCCCATAATTCCCTTTCTTTAAGTTGAGAACTCCATAGCACTGTATTTGTATTTCTTATAGGCTGAGAAACAATATATATAATTAGCATATGGACTATATGTAATCAAGTGGTCACTAACTCACATATATTGTGCAGATATCTTCAATACCCTTCGTGTATGACACATCAGACCCAGTAGAGTTTAAAAAGCTGAGAACTGATCCGATTAACACAAAGAATAAACTAAATCTAGATTGATTTCTAAAGTCAAAAGGATAAGAGAAAGAGAGCATACAAACGATGTATGTTGCTTCCGTCTACTGCAGCATGCCTCAGCTACACTTTGGTCTGTGGATTCGTGGAGCCGTGCGTCTGCGTCTGCGCCAGCGCCTGTGTGGTGAACAATGTACGTGGGCTGCTCTGGCAGAACTTGAGGGATCGATCGCTAGCCTGCAACAAATTATCTTCACCCTGATGCACCGCTACTTGTATTACCTCATGCAGATGCAGATTATAGCTCCTAGTTAGCACTAAACAAAATCATTTACTCTGATGCATGTGCATCAGGGAGTCACAAAGTACCTCTGGCCCGGACTGGCAGTGTGCGCTACCATCTAAAAAACATAGACTGATGGATCGATCTCACACACTATATGCTATTTAACAGTTTAACAACATAAAATCTGCGAGCGTCTAATTTTGGGACGGAGGAAGTACTAATTATGTATAAAGATACAACCATACAAAACTACAGCAATTTTATGATTTACAGGTCTGGCACAAGGGAAATATGTATGCTATTTAAAAGTTTAACAATATCACTCTGCAGTTTTCGCCTTTTGGGCCGAACATTAGTTATGAAGAACAAAGTTGACATGCAGCAGAAAATCAGGGGTAATAGACGCTGGTCATTTAGTGTAACATGCAGCAATGGTGGGAGATTGTCAGTTACATATCCAGAAGCTAACAACATCAATATTATTACTAATTAGTATTGCAAAAGGCCATCACCTGTTGTGCCCATAGGCTCTTCTCCTTGTCGACGGGCCCCTGTTCTTTCACCATTCGCTGCCTGGAGACCATCTTGGGGTAGAATGGATACCCCGCCGAGTTGGGCACCTCCCTCGTCTCCGCCGCCACAGGGTCGCTCCATGTCACCTGCCCCTTGCTGCCGCCCACCGCAGAGCTCGACTCCCCGCCTCCGAAGGCCTCGGCTTTCAGTGTCGTGGCGTAGTCGAGGGAAGGGGTGGAGGAGCTGTTGCTGCCTGCAGAGCTTGGAGGGGAAGGAATGACCTTGGGGGGCAGCATCCCCTTGCCCTTCCGGTTGAACCCAGTAGAGGAGGAGCTCGACCCATCGGAGTAGCCCATGTTGGATCAATTCTAGTAACAGTGAACAGGACAATTCAGAGCCACCAGGTAGAAATGATGCCCAGTGAACAGGACAATCCTCAACGAATATGCTCTGGATCTTGGGGTTTCTCTTACCGTCCATCTGGAAAAATCTTAGACGTTTATCCAGGCCTGCATCAAGCATCAGCAGTCCATTCCTGTGAAACTGCACGAAATTGATAGGGCCACTGGATGGCTCTTGCGCATTACCATCAAGCATCAACAAGCCTTGAGAAGTCCAATATGCCAGGCAGAAGCTTAGCAGTACCCTTGACAACAAGCACATCGAAGAATATTGTCGACTCCGCTATCCTCACCGGATTCATCATCGTACACCCCAGGGAGAGGAGCTTTACGGTCCATATCTTCCCAGCCAGTGAAGGGGTTCAACTTGGCATGGTGACCGTGCAACCTAGCTTCACACTCTCTGCCCGAGATCACACGCTCATCAGCCTCCTTTCTCAACTTCCTCAATCTTGCAACCTTTAAGATGTCCACCACAGTCTGCTCCTCCTCGTCATCTACCCACGCAGGCTTCCTCCCCTAATTGACCATCTCATTTTCATCGACTTCACTGCAGAAGCTCTCCTCATGATCACCTTTACCGGCAGACCGATTCATGAAGAACAAAGGACCATCCCTGCCATGATCCGACAGCACAACCCCAAATTTAGTGCCAAACTTCAGTGGCGCATAGATCGGCCCAAACAACAAAACTTGTACATAGAAATCAACAACAAAACTTGTACAAAGGCATATGCTTACACGAGTAGTTTCTCAGAAGAATGGCTCATCATGTACAAGCAGAATAACAATCTTGATAATTAGGAGCAAGTATATGATACAAGATATTAAGAACACTGCTAATTAAATAAAAAAGTTTAAGAAAGGCAAGAAACAAAGGTACCTGGATGGCCGAGCAGGGCGAGCGGGGAGCGGCACGGGGGCGGCGGCGGCCAAGCGGGGCGCGGCGCGGGGAGAGCAGGGTGCGACGCGGGGCAAGCGGGATCGGCGCTGAGAGGAGGGCAGCGGTGGCGCGGCACGGGGGGCGGCGGCGAAGCGGGGCGCGGCGCGGGGCGGGGAGAGCGGGGTGCGGCGCGGGGCGAGCGCAGCAGGGCGCGGCAGGGCGTGGGGAGCGGTGCGGGGCGAGCGGAAGCGGAGGGCGGCGATGGCAGGGCGGGAGAGGAGGGCGGCGGTGGCGCGGGGCCAACGGTGGCGGTACTCGGCGACGGGAGAGGAGGGTCGCGGCGGCGGGTCGGGAGAGGAGGGCGGCTCGGGGGCGGGGAGCGGGGGGAGGGGTCGCGGCAGCTGGGCGAGCGGGAGCGGCGCGCGGGGGCGAGTAGGAGCGGCGGGCGATCGGGGTGAGCGGGGGGAGGGGTCGCGGCAGCTGGGCGAGCGGGAGCGGCGCGCGGGGGCGAGTAGGAGCGGCGGGCGATCGGGGTGAGCGGGGGGAGGGCTTGCGGGAGCAGTTCCAGATCGGGATGAGGGGGAGGCGGACGGGGAGGGGGAGGAGGAGGCGGACGGGGAGGGGGAGGAGGAGGCGGACGGGGAGGGGGAGTTGGACGCGGAGGCGATGGCGAGGGGGAGGAGGACGCGGGAGCAGTTCCAGTTTGGTTGGTGGAGTATGTTCAGCCAATTGTAATTGCTAAGTCCACCCAGCAGACGGTGAATTAATGACGGCTGTTAGATTAAGATCTGTGGGATTAATCGTGAGGTGCTGATTGGTTGTTGTTTTTTGTGGGGCGTTTGATGGGGTGTCTTGCAGTGTAATTCTTGTTCGATTGTTTTATAGTAGTATAGAAGTATAGATAGTGATATCCCCAACCCACGAGGGTTCAACTCCTAGGCATGCATTATTTTTGGATTTATTTCAGAATTTCTGACGATATGCTTTCAGTGGGAGGAGACGATCCCGTCGACGACGAGGCGTCTACGATGGCTTCGTAAATCTCAAGATGATATGCCAGTTCAGTCTATCGAAGGTGTTCATAGGGATAGAATTTGCGTGTGTTCGTTCATAGGGATAAGTGTATGCTTGTTCATAGAAATAAGTGTATGCGCGTGTATATGAACGCTCGTGTCTATATTATGTTAGAAAACTCTGTAACGGATTAATGACTCATTTTGCTTGTAGTGGTGCTGGTGTATTTTACGCAGACGCCGAGCTAACGAAATTCCCATGCTTGAGTGAACACGTGTGATGGCGTCCCAACTTCCAACTAACCTGACTCTACTTACTGAATGAACTGCTCCTCATTGCTCACACCGACCTTTCCCGTCATATTTATGGTGAGCCTCTTTTCCTGCTCTACTTTCTGAATTCATGCGTTGGGCATCGTTGTTTGGAAGGAAGAAAGCTCGTGCTTAGGCTTTATCAGCCGTGGCGGTCCTTGTCGCTTCAGGTTGAACCAAGGACGGGAATTGATTTGGTTGCGGGTGTAAAGGTGTAAGTAGGACTGGTTGTCAGAAATGGACATGTTGACAGTGTCATTGATGTCAGGCGCAGGGTTGGCAGTGGAGAGCTTCTCCCAGCGGTCGGCAAGCTGTGCTCGTGCTCGCATCGCATCGGATCATCTTCTACTCTTCCTCTGCAACCTCTTCCCATGTCGGCTACAGGTGCAGATCATGTGGCCACACCAGCGCGTAGGATGGTAAGCACAAATCGCCAACCAGGGCTAGCTCAACGGATTCTGACGCTCCAATGTGCGCCAGCACCCAACTAACCAGATCGACTGTTGATTGCTGACGCCGACCCTTTGGCGGCTTTGGTTTCCTCTTACGGAAGAGTCCGTGGCCGCGCTTCGTTCCTACGTACCTCTGAACCCGCACGGGCGCTGGACGTCGTTGTTTTCGTTTCCAAGGAAGAAGTGCGTGTACTGTATCGGCCGTGGTCCTCGTCGCTGGCGATTAAGGAAGGGGATTGATCGGTCTTGTTGTAAAGGCCAAGTTTATCACTTAACAGTAGGGCATGCTGATGCAGGCTCTGTCGTCGATGACTGGAGGAATTGCAAAATGCTACTACCTTCACTTCAAAATAATTGAAGTTCTATGATTTGTTTCTTCAAGTAAATAAAACTTGATGAGTCCTACAACTTCAACTATTTTTAAACGGAGGGAGTGGTATAGGAAACACAGACAGAAGGACATGCGTTTTGGGTACAAAATTTAAATGTAGGAGCTGAAAAGAAGAACGGGGGAGAAGCGATAAGGCCACCGATGGTGCTGGCAAAGAGTTGGAGCATAGTCACACGCACGCCCAACCAACCGCACCGATGATCAGAGCAGAAGATGGAAAGGGAACATGCACTTGCAACACCCATTTCTGGAGGAGGTTAGCCGGTGACGGCGTCGACCCACCAGCGCCCGTTTATGGAAGCTGAGGAGAGCAGGCCTTTCTCCTGTTTTAATCGAGTGCCTTTCAGCCTTTCTGGGCCACACACGACACTAAACTAAGCAAAAGCTTACGTTATCCATCCACGGGTGCCCTCACCTGAACTTTTGGTTGCCTTCAAGCTCATGTCGAGGTTTGCTATTTGAAGTTAAATACTATTCATTCTGTACCTAAATAATTATTATTGAAAAAAACTAGTCTAGTTCTGCTCAACAACAATTATTTACGTATAAAGGAAGTATACATCTGTAGTACATTCTAGTGGATTTCTCGTCCTGCTTGCGACCAGTAGAATTTTCCATTCACACGATTACAATACTAAAACTATTGTTGTGACCAGGAGAGAGAGAGAGGGAGAGAGGGAGGGAGGGAGGGAGAGAGAGAGAGGGAGAGAGGGAGGGAGGGAGAGGGAGAGAGAGAGGGAGAGGGGGAGGGAGAGAGGGGGAGAGCGATGGAGGGATAGAGAGATAGAGAGAGAGAGGGAGAGGGAGTGAGGGAGGAAGTGAGGGAGAGAGAGAGATCAAACACATAGTTATTGGTACATATTCTCAACCCCGAGGATGAATTACTCCCTCCTCACCATGGAGACCACCAGAACGATGAAAATGGCCTCCAATGATGATTTTCTCCTCCGGAAGGGTGCCAAAAAATGGCTATGGATGAGATCGATTCGGAACAGAGGCTTGCGGTGGCGGAGCAAAAGTTCTAGGTCTATTTCTAGGGGTTTTCCGATTTATAAGAATTTTCAGCGTTGGTTTCATGCCAATCGGAGTTTCATGGGACCCACGAGCTCGCGTGGCACTCCCTACCTACAAGGGCGCACGGGGGTGAGCTCTTGACTCCCACGTCGGTCTTCTAGTCCTTCCTCATAGCTTCGGGGTCTCTTATGTTTCAAAAAGAATCACCGTAAATTTTCATGGTATTTGGACTTTGTTTGGTATGGGTTTTCTACGAAACAAAAAATAGCCAAATACAAGAGCTCGCAGTGGACACTAAGTTAATAGGTTAGTCCATAAAAATTATATAAAAGTGCACCAAAACCATGTAGTACTTAGAAAAACATGGCATGAATACTTCATAAATTATTGATACGTTGCAGACGTATCACGTGTCATGGTGTCAGCGAATACTACTGGGTCTCATGTTGTTGCTCCACCACCCGCTTCACCTCCAACAGTGGAGGAGGTGGTTAATTCAGATGGTACAAGAGTGTCGGTGACATTCTCAAGGAAATACCCACAATGTATTTTTTCTTCTTATTTTCATTTTATTTTGGCAATTGCTTGGAAAAGTGATGCATGATTTCAAATGGATTTCTAGGTTCATCCTTTACTTTCTAGCGAGCAATTGAATGATGATGTCGCTGCTTTCATGCGTGGATCGAGTTCAAGCCACACACTTTGGCTCGAGGAGGTTGTGATATCAATGCAATATACCCAACAAGAGAACCCGATGTGATGTACGAGGTCAATATGATCGAGGAGGTCGGGAACTGTCAAGTAATCAAGAATAAAAGTAGGCAACGTAAGTACAAGACCAATGAAGAAAAAGCTTTGTGTCAAGCTTGGGTCACCTCTCTCGATGCCATGAACAATGTTGACCAAGGATCGAGGAGTATTACAACAAGAATGTGAATGCTCTCTGCAACCGCACAATCGGGTCTCTCAATCATCGTTGGACTTTTATACAATATCAATGTAGTTAGTAGACCAGAATGTGTTCAGAAAGTTAACTTACTACCGCTAAGTGGAGTGCCCATCAATGAGTATGATAATTCTATGGAAACTCTTTACAAACAAAGGAACGGGAGAAACGGCTCTAAACCGTTTACTGTTCATCATTCCTACACCAAGTTTGATGGATGCGGGAAGTGGATAAGAAATAGCTTTGAAACCACACAAAAGAGGCGAGGTGAGAATGCTATGCAAACTCTTTACAAACAAAGGAATGAGAGAAATGGGTCCAAAGCATTTACTTTGCATCACTCCTACGCTGCGCTTAATAGACATGATAAGTCGATAAGAAGAAACTTTAAAACCAAACAAAAGATTCAGAGGCTGAACAATGTTGATGAAGAAGACTTGGTGAACCCTTCCACTCCTCATGTGCATCCAAATGAAGGAAAACATGTAAAGCACGCCAATAAAACAGTGGTGTTGGAGCTTACAAAGAAGAGTTGATTGCAATGGTGAAGGTGAAAAGGGATTTGACGACAAAACGGAAGGAGGAGAAGACGTCTTGTTTATGTGAGATGAAGGACATGGAGGAAGATAATTGGAAGGCAAATGCGGGGGCCATGGATAGAAGGTGCTGGCAATAGGTAGAAATGCTTAAGATTGACGAGAAAATGTTTGAATCAAAGGTTGAGGAGAAAAGTAAAATGCTTGAGACTGAGGAGAAAAAACTATAAATGGCGTTCGAGAAGCGAAGGAACAAGGGGGTGTATGAGGACTATGATGTCATGTAAGTGGATCCTAATAAAATATACCAGTAGGTGAGAGAATATTGGGAGTGTACTCGTGGGGACATCTTGGGTAAGACGTATGTCCGTGACGGTCGCGACATCAATGGTGTAGACGGTGGAAGTGGTGCGCTCGACAGTGACAACTCAAGTGCACGAGGCCTATTTGAACTATGATAACTTTCGATCCACACTGTGTTGATTGTTTTGTGAATGAACTTGCTCATTGCGTGACAGAAATTATGGTTATGTTTTGTGGATCCAATGAATTTTATTTATGCTCGTAGGTAAATTATAATGTGACGAATTCAAATTATTCATGTTTGGGTTGAAATGTGATCAATTTGTTAGAATAGTTTGAGCAATAGATTTGCATATTTGTCAAAACAAAAAAATGGATAACATATCTACTAGTTGTGGAACGGTGCTTTCCCAAAACCTTGAATTTAGGAAAACAGTGTGCGTGTGTGGGAGGAGGTTGTTGGGAAATGTTGCATGGGAAACAAAAAAAATTCCTACGCACACGTAAGGTCTATACATGGTGATGACCATCTACGAGAGGAGAGATCGGATCCACATTTCCTTGTAGATAGCTAAGGGGAAGCGTTAAGAAACGTGGTTGGTGTAGTCAAACGTCTTCGCGATCCAAATCGCAAGCCGTCCCGCGATCCAATCACGATCTAGCACCGAACGAACGCCACCTCTGCGTTCAACACACTTATAGCTCGATGACGATCTCCGCCTTCTTGATCCAGCAAGAGAGATGAAGAGGTAGCTAAATTCTCTGGCAACACGACGGCGTGACGATGATGATGGTGGAGCTACTCCGGCAGGACTTCGCCGTGCCATGCCGAAATAACTACGGGGTCTCACGAGGTGGTGGAGGGAGAGAGGGCTGTGTCATGGCTTGTGGTACAAAAAGCCTCTCTAACCTCCACTATATATAGGAGGGGAGCGAGGGGTGGCGCCCTAGGGACTTGCCCTAGGGTTCAGCCGACGCAAGGAGGAGGGAGGAGTCCTCCTCCAAGTTGGTTTGGAGGAGGAGAACTCCTCTCCTATTCAGTTTGGCCCCACCTCTCTTGGGATGGCCACTGAGCCCACCAGGGGTTGGTCCGCTACCCTTGGGACTGTTTGGTCCCCTCCCGGGTGGGTGGCCCCTCCTAGTGAAACTTCGGAACCCATTCGTCACTCCCGGTACTTTACCGGTAATGCCCGAAATCCTTCCAGAAGCCAAATGGATACTTCTTATATATCATTCTTCGTCTTCGGACCATTACGGAACCCCTCGTGACGTCCAATATCTCATACGGGACTCTGAACAACACTCAGTTACCAACATCAATAATACAACTATACCGAAACATCACCGAACCTTAAGTGTGCAGACCCTGCGGGTTCGAGAACTATGTAGGCATGAGCGAGACACTCTCCGGTCAATATCTAATAATGGGACCTCAATGTCCATATTGGATCCTACATATTCTACAAAGATCTTAATCGGTTGAACCTCTATGTCAAGGATTCAGTTAATCCCATATAACATTCTCTTTGTCCTTCGATATGTTACTTGCCCGAGATTCGATCGTTGGTATCTCTATAACTATTTGAATCTCGTTACGGGCAGATCTCTATACTCGTTCTGGAATACAAAATCCCGTGGCTAACCCATTAGTCACAATGCTTGCAAGGCTTGTTGTGATGTTGTATTACCGAGTGGGCCCCAAGACACCACTCCGTCATACGGAGTGACAAATCCCAGTCTTGATACATGCTAACTCAACAGACACCTTCGGAGATACGTGTAGAGCACCTTTATAGTTACCCAGTTACGTTGCGACATTTGATACACACAAGGTATTCTTCCGATGTCAGTGAGTTACATGATCTCATGGTCATAGGAACATATACTTGACATGCAGAAAAATAGTAGCAATAAAACCACACGATTACATGCTACATTTCATAGCTTGGGTCTTTTCCATCACATCATTCTTCTAATGATGTGACCCCGTTATCAAGTGACAACACTTATCGCTAGGAAACCTTAACCATCTTTGATCAACGAGCTAGTCAACTAGAGGCTAACTAGGGACAGTGTGTTGTCTATGTATCCACACATGTTTCTGAGTTTCCATTCAATACAATTCTAGCATGGATAATAAACGATTATCTTGAACAAGGAAATATAATAATAAATATTTTATTATTGCCTCTAGGGCATTATTTCTAACAGGGAGTGATTTTGCGGTTTTAGGATAGGAGATCTGCTAGAGATGGTCCAAGACCTTATTTGATTTGCATGAATTTTAAAGGATTCCTCCATTTTTTATATGATATTTTTCCCATGTTGCATGAAGGTGGAGGACACCACATTCATTCCTATATCTAGCATACATTCCATATAATTTTTGGCGTGTTTGCAACGAGTAGACTTTCCAAATTCACGCAGTAAAAGTAGAACCTATTGCCTCGACACATCCTAATTGTTCCACAACTATGAATATATACATATATCATTAGGCCAAATTGCACAATCATTTCTCTAAGTGATCTTCGACATGTTTACACTCCGCGTTAGTGAGGCACCAATAATGAATTGGAATTACCAAATATTAAATTCGGAATTGGCCTTGTGCACAACGAAGCAAATTTGCATATTGTGCAACCACCTCTTTGGCTTCACCGAAGTAGAATAATTCACTTTTATGAAAGTTTATTTTGAGACCAGAATTTACTCGAAGGCTAAAACCAAAAGTTTAACAGTCCTAGCTTTTATTGAGGTCATGTTCCATAAATGTAATGATATCATAGGCGTATTAAAAAATAGAGAGCCCCCCATCGACAAGCGGTGGCACAACTCCTACAATTTGTTTGCGCTGGTTGCCACATTTAATCAGGACTGTTAGCATGTCAACAACAATGTTTAAGAACATTGGAGTCAACTGGTCACCATGAGGTAATCCATTTTTTCTGGAAGTAATGGACTAATTTATAATTGATTTAATAGCACACTACCTCTCGAAATAAAATTTTGGACCCATTTGCACCATTACTCGAAGAAACCTTTCATTCTAAGGGCATGTTGAAGAAACGACCACTTTACTTTATCGTAGGCCTTTTCGTATTCAATTTTGAAGCCAATCTCACTCATGTTCTTGTTGGGGAACGTCGCATGGGAAACAAAAATTTTCCTACGCGCACGAAGACCTATCATGGTGATGTCCATCTACGAGAGGGGATTTCCGATCTACGTACCCTTGTAGATCGCACAGCAGAAGCGTTAGTGAACGCGGTTGATGTAGTGGAACGTCCTCACGTCCCTCGATCCGCCCCGCGAACCGTCCCACGAACCGTCCCGCGATCCGTCCCACGATCTAGTGCCGAACGGACGGCACCTCCGCGTTCAGCACACGTACAGCTCGACGATGATCTCGGCCTTCTTGATCTAGCAAGAGAGACGGAGAGGTAGATGAGTTCTCCGGCAGCGTGACGACGCTCCGGAGGTTGGTGATGATCTTATTTCGACAGGGCTCCGCCCGAGCTCCGCAGAAACGCGATCTAGAGGAAAAACCGTGGAGGTATGTGGTCGGGCTGCCTTGGAAAAGTTGTCTCAAATCAACCCTAATTGCTCCATATATATAGGAGGAGGGAGGGGAGGCTTGCCTTGAGGCTCAAGGAGCCCCAAGGGCTGCGCCACCAAGGGAGGAGGAGTCCTCCTCCAATCCTAGTCCAACTAGGATTGGAAAGTGGAGTCCTTCTCTCCTTTCCCACCTCCTTTTTTTTCTTTCTCTTTGATTTTCTATCCTTGGCGCATAGGGCCCTCTTGGGCTGTCCCACCAGACCACCAAGGCCTGGTGCGCCACCCCAAGGCCTATGGGCTTCCCCGGGGTGGGTTGCCCCCCCCCCCGGTGAACACCCGGAACCCATTCGTCATTCCCGATACATTCTCGGTAACTCCGAAAACCTTCGGGTAATCAAATGAGGTCATCCTATATATCAATCTTCGTTTCTGGACCATTCCAGAAACCCTCGTGACGTCTGTGATCTCATCCGGGACTCCGAACAACATTCGGTAACCAACCATATAACTCAAATACGCATAAAACAACGTCGAACCTTAAGTGTGCAGACCCTGCGGGTTCGAGAACTATGTATACATGACTCGAGTGACTCCTCGGTCAATATCCAATAGCGGGACCTGGATGCCCATATTGGATCCCACATATTCTACAAAGATCTTATCGTTTGAACCTCAGTGCCAAGGATTCATATAATCACGTATGTCATTCCCTTTGTCCTTCGGTATGTTACTTGCCTGAGATTCAATCGTCAGTATCCGTATACCTATTTCAATCTCGTTTACCGGCAAGTCTCTTTACTCGTTCCGTAATACAAGATCCCGCAACTTACACAAAGTCACATTGCTTGCAAGGCTTGTGTGTGATGTTGTATTACCGAGTGGGCCCCGAGATACCTCTCCGTCACACGGAGTGACAAATCCCAGTCTCGATCCATACTAACTCAACGAACACCTTCGGAGATACCTGTAGAGCATCTTTATAGTCACCCAGTTACGTTGCGACGTTTGATACACACAAAGCATTCCTCCGGTGTCAGTGAGTTATATGATCTCATGGTCATAGGAACAAATACTTGACACGCAGAAAACAGTAGCAACAAAATGACACGATCAACATGCTACATCTATTAGTTTGGGTCTAGTCCATCACGTGATTCTCCTAATGACGTGATCCAGTTATCAAGCAACAACACCTTGTATATAATCAGAAGACCCTGACTATCTTTGATCAACTGACTAGCCAACTAGAGGCTTGCTAGGGACAGTATTTTGTCTATGTATCCACACATGTATATAAGTCTTCATTCAATACAATTATACCATGGATAATAAACGATTATCTTGATACAGGAATTATAATAATAACTATATTTATTATTGCCTCTAGGGCATAATTCCAACAGTCTCCCACTTGCACTAGAGTCAATAATCTAGCCCTCACATCATCATGCGAATTACATTGTAATAAATCTAACACCCATACAGTTCTGGTGTTGATCATGCTTTGCCCGTGGAAGAGGTTTAGTTAGCGGGTCTGCTACATTCAGATCCGTGTGCACTTTGCATATATTTATGTCCTCCCCTTCGACGTAGTCGCGGATGAGGTTGAAGCATTGTTTGATGTGTCTGGTCTTCTTGTGAAACCGTGGTTCCTTTGCTAAGGGAATGGCACCCGTGTTGTCACAGAACAAGGTTATCGGATTCAGTGCGCTTGGCACCACTCCAAGATCCATCATGAACTGCTTCATCCAGACACCCTCCTTAGCCGCCTCCGAGGCAGCCATGTACTCCGCTTCACATGTAGAATCAGCTACGACGCTTTGCTTGGAACTGCACCAGCTTACCGCACCCCCGTTAAGAATAAATACGTATCCGGTCTGCGACCTAGAGTCGTCCGGATCTGTGTCAAAGCTTGCATCGACGTAACCCTTTACGGCGAGCTCTTCGTCACCTCTATACACGAGAAACATCTCCTTAGTCCTTTTCAGGTACTTCAGGATATTCTTGACCGCCATCCAGTGATCCACTCCTAGATTACTCTGGAACCTGCCTGCCATACTTATGGCCAGGCTAACGTCCGGTCTAGTGCACAACATTGCATACATGATTGAACCTATGGCTGAAGCATAGGGGACGGTGCTCATATGCTCTCTATCCTTATCAGTTGCTGGGCACTGAGTCTTACTCAATCTGGTACCTTGTAAAACCGGCAAGAACCCTTTCTTGGACTGTTCCATTTTGAACCTCTTCAAAACTTTATCAAGGTATGTGCTTTGTGAAAGTCCTATCAGGCGTTTCGATCTATCCCTGTAGATCTTAATGCCTAGAATGTAAGCAGCTTCTCCTAGGTCCTTCATAGAGAAACTTTTATTCAAGTAATCCTTTATGCTCTCCAAAAACTCTACGTTGTTTCCAATCAGCAATATGTCATCCACATATAATATTAGAAACGCCACAGAGCTCCCACTCACTTTCTTGTAAATACAAGATTCTCCAACCACTTGTATAAACCCAAATGCTTTGATCACCTCATCAAAGCGTTTGTTCCAACTCCGAGATGCTTGCACCAGTCCATAAATGGATCGCTGGAGCTTGCACACCTTGTTAGCATTCTTAGGATCGACAAAACCTTCGGGTTGCATCATATACAACTCTTCCTTAAGGAAACCGTTAAGGACGCCGTTTTGACATCCATCTGCCAGATTTCATAATCGAAAAATGCAGCTATTGCTAACATGATTCTGACGGACTTAAGCATCGCTACGGGTGAGAATGTCTCATCGTAGTCAACTCCTTGAACTTGTGAAAAACCCTTTGCCACAAGTCGAGCTTTATAAACGGTCACATTGCCGTCAGCGTCCGTCTTCTTCTTAAAGATCCATTTGTTCTGAATGGCCTTGCGACCCTCAGGTAGTACTTCCAAAGTCCACACTTTGTTTTCATACATGGATCCTATCTCGGACTTCATGGCCTCCAGCCATTTGTTGGAATCTGGGCCCACCATTGCTTCTTCATAATTTGCAGGTTCATTGTTGTCTAACAACATGATTGAAAAAACGGGAGTACCGTACCACTCTGGAGCAGCACGTGGTCTCGTCGACCTGCGTGGTTCGATAGGAACTTGAACCGGAGTTTCATGATCATCATCATTAACTTCCTCCCCAACCGGCGTCGCAACGAAAGGGGTTTCCCCTTGCCCTGCGCCACCATCCAGAGGGATGAGAGGTTCGACAACCTCATCAAGTTCTATCTTCCTCCCACTCAATTCTCTCGAGAGAAACTCCTTCTCGAGAAAAGCTCCGTTTTTAGCAACAAACACTTTGCCCTCGGATTTGAGATAGAAGGTGTACCCAACTGTCTCTTTTGGGTAACCTATGAAGACGCACTTTTCTGCTTTGGGTTCCAGCTTTTCAGGCTGAAGCTTTTTGACATAAGCATCACATCCCCAAACTTTAAGAAACGACAACTTTGGCCTTTTGCCATACCACAGTTCGTATGGTGTCGTCTCAACGGATTTTGATGGTGCCCTATTTAAAGTGAATGCAGCTGTGTCTAATGCATAACCCCAAAACGATAACGGCAAATCGGTAACAGACATCATAGATCGCACCATTTCCAATAAAGTACGATTACGACGTTCGGACACACCATTACGCTGTGGTGTTCCAGGCGGTGTCAACTGTGAAACAATTCCACATTGTCTTAAGTGAGCACCAAACTCGAAACTCACATATTCACCCCCACGATCAGACCGTAGGAACTTGATCTTCTTGTTACGATGATTTTCAACTTCACTCTAAAATTGCTTGAACCTTTCAAATGTTTCAGACATGTGCTTCATTAAGTAGACATAACCATATCTACTCAAATCGTCAGTGAAGGTGAGAAAATAACGATATCCGCCGCGTGCCTCCACGCTCATCGGACCGCACACATCGGTATGTATGATTTCCAACAAGTCACTGGCACGGTCCATTGTTCCGGAGAACGGAGTTTTAGTCATCTTGCCCATGAGGCATGGTTCGCACGTGTCAAGTGAATCAAAGTCAAGTGACTCCAAAAGTCCATCGGTATGGAGTTTCTTCATGCGCTTTACACCAATATGACCTAAGCGGCAGTGCCACAAAAACATGGCGCTATCATTGTTAACTCTAACTCTTTTGGTCTCAATGTTATGTATATGTGTATCACTATCAAGATTCAATATGAACAATCCTCTCACATTGGGTGCATGACCATAAAAGATGTTACTCATAGAAATAGAACAACCATTATTCTCTGACTTAAAAGAGTAACTGTCTCGCAATAAACAAGATCCAGATATAATGTTCATGCTCAACGCAGGCACTAAATAACAATTATTCAAGTTCATAACTAATCCCGATGGTAACTGAAGTGAAACTGTGCCGACGGCGATTGCATCAACCTTGGAACCATTTCCTACGCGCATCGTCACTTCATCTTTCGCCAGCCTTCGCCTATTCCGCAGTTCCTGTTTCGAGTTGCAAATATGAGCAACAGAACCGGTATCGAATACCCAGGCACTACTACGAGAGCCGGTTAAGTACACATCAATAACATGCATATCAAATATACCTGATTTTTCTTTGGCCGCCTTCTTATCAGCCAGATACTTGGGGCAGTTGCGCTTCCAGTGACCCATACCCTTGCAATAGTAGCACTCTGTTTCAGGCTTAGGTCCAGCTTTGGGTTTCTTCGTCGGATTGGCAACAGGCTTGCCGCTCTTCTTTGAATTACCCTTCTTGCCTTTGTCGTTTCTCTTGAAACTAGCGGTCTTATTCACCATCAACACTTGATGCTCTTTACGGAGTTCAGACTCTGCGACTTTCAGCATCGCAAACAACTCGCCGGGTGACTTGTTCATCCCTTGCATGTTGTTGTTCAACACAAAGCCCTTATAGCTTGGTGGCAGTGATTGAAGAATTCTGTCAGTGATAGCCTCTTGCGGGAGTTCAATCCCCAGCTCAGCTAGACGGTTTGAGTACCCAGACATTTTGAGCACATGTTCACTGACAGACGAATTCTCCTCCATCTTGCAAGCATAGAATTTATCGGAGGTCTCATATCTCTTGATCCGGGCGTTCTTCTGAAAGATAAACTTCAACTCCTGGAACATCTCATATGCTCCATGACGCTCAAAGCGACGTTGAAGTCCCGGTTCTAAGCCATACAAGACTGCACATTGAACTACTGAGTAGTCCTCCTTACGTGTTAACCAAGCGTTCTTAACATCCTGGTCAGCCGTAGCGGGTGGTTCATCTCCTAGCGCAGCATTAAGGACATAATCCTTCTTCCCAGCTTGTAGGATCAACTTAAGATTACGAGCCCGGTCTACAAAGTTGCTTCCATCATCTTTCAACTTAGCTTTCTCTAGGAACGTATTAAAATTCAGGGTGACTGTCGCGTGAGCCATGATCTACAACACAAATATATTCAAAGTGGACTTAGACTATGTTCAAGATAATTAGAGTTTAACTTAATCAAATTACTTGCTAAACTCCCACTCAAAAAGTACATCTCTCTAGTCATTTGAGTGGTTCATGACCCACTTACACTAGCTCAAGTCCGATCATCACGTGAGTTGAGTATAGTTTCAGTGGTAAGCATCCCTATGCTAATCATATCAACTATATGATTCATGATCGACCTTTCGGTCACATGTGTTCCGAGGCCATGTCTGCACATGCTAGGCTCGTCAAGCTTAACCCGAGTGTTCCGCGTGTGCAACTGTTTTGCACCCGTTGTATGTGAACGTTGAGTCTATCATACCCGACCATCATGTGGTGTCTCGAAACGACGAACTGTAGCAACGGTGCACAGCCGGGGAGAACACAATTTCGTCTTGAAATTTTAGTGAGAGATCACCTCATAATGCTACCGTCGTTCTAAGCAAAATAAGGTGCATAGAAGGATTAACATCACATGCAATTCATAAGTGACATGATATGGCCATCATCACGTGCTCCTTGATCTCCATCACCAAAGCACCGGCACGATCTTCTTGTCACCGGCGCCACACCATGATCTCCATCAACGTGTCGCCATCGGGGTTGTCGTCCTACTCATGCTATTACTACTAAAGCTACATCCTAGCAAAATAGTAAACGCATCTGCAAGCACAAACGTTAGTTTAAAGACAACCCTATGGCTCCTGCCGGTTGCCGTACCATCGACGTGCAAGTCGATATTATCTATTACAACATGATCATCTCATACATCCAATATATCACATCACATCGTTGGCCATATCACATCACAAGCATACCCTGCAAAAACAAGTTAGACGTCCTCTAATTTTGTTGTTGCATGTTTTACGTGGTGACCATGGGTATCTAGTAGGATTGCATCTTACTTACGCAAACACCACAACGGAGATATATGAATTGCTATTTAACCTTATACAAGGACCTCCTCGGTCAAATCCGATTCAACTAAAGTTGGAGAAACAGACACTTGCCAGTCATCTTTGAGCAAGGGGGTTACTCGTAGCGATGAAACCAGTCTCTCGTAAGCGTACGAGTAATGTCGGTCCAAGCCGCTTCAATCCAACAATACCGCGGAATCAAGAAAAGACTAAGGAGGGCAGAAAAACGCACATCACCGCCCACAAAAACTTTTGTGTTCTACTCGAGAAGACATCTACGCATGAACCTAGCTCATGATGCCACTGATGGGGAACGTCGCATGGGAAAGAAAATTTTTCCTACGCGCACGAAGACCTATCATGGTGATGTCCATCTACGAGAGGGGATTTGCGATCTACGTACCCTTGTAGATCGCACAACAGAAGCGTTAGTGAACGCGGTTGATGTAGTGGAACGTCCTCACGTCCCTCGATCCGCCCCGCGAACCGTCCCGCGATCCATCCCATGATCTAGTGCCGAACGGACGGCACCTCCGCGTTCAGCACACGTACAACTCGACGATGATCTTGGCCTTCTTGATCCAGCAAGAGAGACGGAGAGGTAGATGAGTTCTCCGACAGCGTGACGGCGCTCCGGAGGTTGGTGATGATCTTATCCAGCAAGAGAGACGGAGAGGTAGAAACGCGATCTAGAGGAAAAAACCGTGGAGGTATGTGGTCGGGCTGCCTTGGAAAAGTTGTCTCAAATCAACCCTAATTGCTCCATATATATAGGAGGAGGGAGGGGAGGCTTGCCTTGAGGCTCAAGGAGCCCCAAGGGCTGCGCCACCAAGGGAGGAGGAGTCCTCCTCCAATCCTAGTCCAACTAGGATTGGAAAGTGGAGTCCTTCTCTCCTTTCCCACCTCCTTTTATTTCTTTCTCTTTGATTTTCTATCCTTGGCGCATAGGGCCCTATTGGGCTGTCCCACCAGCCCACCAAGGGCTGGTGCGCCACCCCCAAGGCCTATGGGCTTCCCCGGGGTGGGTTGCCCCCCCCGGTGAACACCCGGAACCCATTCGTCATTCCCGGTACATTCCCGGTAACTCCGAAAACCTTCCGGTAATCAAATGAGGTCATCCTATATATCAATCTTCGTTTCCGGACCATTCCAGAAACCCTCGTGACATCTGTGATCTCATCCGGGACTCCAAACAACATTCGGTAACCAACCATATAACTCAAATACGCATAAAACAACGTCGAACCTTAAGTGTGCAGACCCTGCGGGTTCGAGAACTATGTAGACATGACCCGAGTGACTCCTCGGTCAATATCCAATAGCGGGACCTGGATGCCCATATTGGATCCCACATATTCTACGAAGATCTTATCGTTTGAACCTCAGTGCCAAGGATTCATATAATCCCGTATGTCATTCCCTTTGTCCTTCGGTATGTTACTTGCCTGAGATTCGATCGTCAGTATCCGTATACCTATTTCAATCTCGTTTACCGGCAAGTCTCTTTACTCGTTCCGTAATACAAGATCCCGCAACTTACACAAAGTCACATTGCTTGCAAGGCTTGTGTGTGATGTTGTATTACCGAGTGGGCCCCGAGATACCTCTCCGTCACACGGAGTGACAAATCCCAGTCTCGATCCATACTAACTCAACGAACACCTTTGGAGATACCTGTAGAGCATCTTTATAGTCACCCAGTTACGTTGCGACGTTTGATACACAGAAAGCATTCCTCCGGTGTCAGTGAGTTATATGATCTCATGGTCATAGGAACAAATACTTGACACGCAGAAAACAGTAGCAACAAAATGACACGATCAACATGCTACGTCTATTAGTTTGGGTCTAGTCCATCACGTGATTCTCCTAATGACGTGATCCAGTTATCAAGCAACAACACCTTGTATATAATCAGAAGACCCTGACTATCTTTGATCAACTGGCTAGCCAACTAGAGGCTTGCTAGGGACAGTATTTTGTCTATGTATCCACACATGTATATAAGTCTTCATTCAATACAATTATACCATGGATAATAAACGATTATCTTGATACAGGAATTATAATAATAACTATATTTATTATTGCCTCTAGGGCATAATTCCAACAGTTCTTTTGGTACATCTCATGAATGATATCATGAAGACTGACTACACCATCGAGTATCTTCCTTCCTTGCATGAAAGTCGTTTGGGGTAATCGAATCACATGGTCATCAACCACATTGACCCTATGGGTAGCCACCATTTTGAAACTTTTGAAGTTGTTATTAAGGAGCCAGACGGGTTTGTATTGCTGAATTTTTTTAGCCTCCTAAATATTGGGCAAAAGAATGATCTCACCAAAAATTGTCCATGATAGGTCAAGTTAGCCACCACAAAGAAATTAAACAAATCAATAAGATCCGTCTTAATGATATCCCATAAATTCTGATAGAACGTTGTTGGGAAATCGTGAGGACGTGGAGCTTTGTTATGTTACTTTTGGAACACAACAACTCTCACCTCCTCTTTGGAGAAAAGTGCCATGAGTATGTCATTTTCTTCTGCAACACTATTTGTTGGCGGACGACTAGTTTTGGTCACCCCAGTTCTCACAAACATGGTTCTCTATATGCTTTTATTTCCCCTACTCCCTAAAGAGGTCTTGCGGAGGATGAATTATTTCAGATGCGGATTCTTCTGCCACAGAGATAGTGAAAAGTAAAAAATATCGTCTCATCGAATGGAGAGTGGTTTGTCAACCGAATGACCATGGAGGTCTAGGCATTCATGACCTTAAGAGCAATAATCATGACTTATTCAGTAAATGTATCTTCAAGCTTCTTACTAATGAGGGCGTTTGTCAAACATGGATACACAATAAGTGTCTAGGTGAAAGAGCGGTGTCCCAGAAATTTTGGAAGCCAAATGACTTGCATTTTTAGGTTGTCTTGATGTTGGTGAAGGAATATGTTTTCTTTTAGAGTCTTTCATGATAGAGACGGTTTAGAGATTTGTTTCTGAGAGGATAAGTGGTTGGGAAACACCACTCATTGTATTTTCTATGATAAGAACATTGCAATTGTGTAAGTGTTCGGCTCCAACCTCTTGAATATATATTTAGCGTGGTACCTGGTTGGCCTCCATCTCATGTCATTGCAAAAACTATTATCCAGACACAAAACAATCAACGTGACAAAATGACGTGACGTGTTTTGTTGGATTCTTGCGATACCACGGGCTTTCACAGCCGACTCTATGTAACGTGCTCTCATGCATTCTGAAATTCCAGTCAATAATAATAACAAAATATGAAAATCGAGGTACCACTAAAAATAAAGATATGCATGTGGTTTCATCAAAGATGTGTCATGGTGAGTAAATTAAGACAACCTCGCTCGGCACAACCGACAAGGAAGTAAGAAGTGCTCACAACAATATGATCAAATACCTCGTCTTCGAGTCCAAGTTTGGCTGTTTTACTTGGCCACACATCCAAATAGCGTTAGTTTTGCACCTGCCAATAAGTGTTGGTAATGTGTAAGGTCACTCGTTGGATCAAATACAAAATAGATTTAGTGCGCTAATAATTATGGGAATGTCCGCCTTATTATGATTTTAGCAAAGTACAAATGATTTTGATTTTAATGGCAAAATCTATTCTTCATTCAAGGTTATTTTCAATTGCACGCACTTCGTGGTCTATGTTACATCAAATGGGAGTACCAACCAAAGTTAAAGAAGTTGTGTATATGGTTGGAGCATGTGGCGAGGGAGTTTTCGTTAACCTAATATGAGTGTCAACACAATATTCGGATTAGAACCGCCTCCTCCTTCGACATATGCATAAAGTTAGCCTTGTAGAGCCTTAGTGATACCTATATGTCATATTTTTTTATAAACGGATTTATTGCCTCTAGCTGTGTGCATTATGGACATGAAGAGGCCGGTTCTCGCTCATGATGATGCATTGTATCCGCTTGATGCTATATTTAAGTTAATAAAATGTCATTTATCTATACCTACCTACTAATAAAGGGATTAGTGCTTCTGTTTATATGTCATCAAATTATCCTCAAAGTTGACGACAATTACCCACCAATGCTATTGGTAAGCGGCAAAACACAATACGTTTTTCCTTTTAAGTCGCTGGCCGCTGCATTTGATCCATGTATAATTATCCCCGCATGCATGAAAAGCGAACCATAGCCTCACTCGCTAGAGCCTTGCTCTTCCAACTCATGAGACTCGAGTTTGAAGTCCCTCTCCTTTCTTTTTTTTGCCTTTCTCTTTGAATTCCGGTTGTTGCAAGATAGTGTGTTTCGTCCAAGCTACGCTTAGCAGATGAGTTGCACGGTGTTGTAATTTGGCCTCAATTTAGCCTTTCTCTTTTTCTTTGGCAGATTCAAGTACTATTGGAAATATTCATATCTTCCAAACACTATCACCAAATTCAACATGTTATATACAGAAATCGCTCAGAACAATAGGTAGATTCCAAATATGTTATTATCTTGCAGTTTTCATGATTTCTAAAATTACATTTACAATGCATTCTTAATTAATATTTTCTTTATATATGGTATTTTGAAAATGTCTATTATATATGTTTCTTACAATTAGGGAGGTATGTTTTTTTGGCGATGGTAAGAGAGTTTTATTCCATATGCATAGGGTTACAATCGAGAGGCAACAACTAGGGAGGTATGTTTGTTGTCTAATAAATTAAACAAAATTTCAGTACACTTAAAAAATAGTCCCACCTTTATGTTTCTACACAACACTATTTATCATGTTGTTTCAAGTACAATATCATGAAAGATTTATAAGATTTGTTGATGTATTTTTTATTTCGTTACAACGTATGAACAAGACAACTCCAGCGCACGACACCATTTGATCTGGCTCTTTCCGTTTGGGGCAAAACGGACAAACCCCATGGCCCAGCGCGCGTCGTCCTGGACGCATCTGGTCCGTTTTGTGTCCGGACCGATCCATTTCCAGTGCAAACATGCGCTCGGTTTGGGTCCTGACGGACAGCGAGCGGACGCGCTCGAGCCCTCCTCTCGTCCGCGTCGGGGACGCGTGGCAGGCGGCAACCTACCTCCCACCATCCATATTTACTGCGCACGCGTGGTAGGCCCCGCCTGTCATCCACTCGGGCAAGCGGTCGCCGTCCTTCTTAAATGGGGAAGTCGTGGACCGGTACAGCGCACACGCACACTCCACTGCCTCCTCGGGACCGACATCAAACCCTAGCCTCCTTCGAGCTCTCCGGCTGCCGGCAACTATGGGGTGGTGGAGCACCGGCGACAAGGGGAAGGGGGCGCACGACCACGAGGCTAGGTCCTCGTCCGGCCATCGCCGCGCTGCGAGCGAGCTGTGCCGCTCTTCTCCTCTGTGATGGCCTGCTCCGGCAACCTTCTCCATTGCCCCTCCAGGCGCCCCGACACGCTCCCGGTAGTACGTCCATGCGGACGTGTGTCGCCGCTATTGGGGGACAAGGATGCCACTCCCCTGGAGCGACGTCCACTTGCCGAACAACTGGCACCTCTCCGCCGATCGGGTGCCGATCCTCCCGGTGCCAACGAGCGACCGTGTTCGCCGCGACGAGATCCAACGTCGCCGGCGCCGCCTCTCGACGGCCTCTACTATGACCCGAGGTACGCCATGGATTCCCCCCTCTTGGACACTTGGTTCCGCGATGAGCACGACGTGCGGCGCGCGTCCTACTTTGCCGGCGAACACAACAACCCGCATCGGGCATGTGCAGAGCGCCAGGCGCGCCCTCCTAGCCCTCCCCAGGTGCACGGGTGTGCGGCTTGACGTCGACTCCGTCACCATCGCCCTCTCCGTCGCCACCACCACCTCCTCGCATGAGCGAAGAGGAGGAGGCCCGGCTCGTCCAGCGTGTCATGGAAGATTCCATGAACACGTACGATGAGCGCCATTGGGTAGGGTTGGAGGATATGATGGCCCTCTCCGCGGCCGATGACGTGGCCATCCCGAAGGAGCAGCCCGTGGCGGTGAAGGAGGAGGTGCACGAGGAGCAGCAGTGGCCGCGTTCCCCCGGAGCTAGTGGGCCAGCGCTAGACGTGGTCGTGTGATACGTCTCCAACGTATCTATAATTTTTGATGGTTTCATGTTATTATGTTGTCAAAATTTGGATGTTTTGTATGCCTTTTATATCTTTTTTGGGACTAACTTATTAACTCAGTGCCAAGTGCTAGTTCTTGTTTTTTTTCATGTTTTTGATCCCTTTCAGAGGAGGATTTTAAACGGAGTCCAAACGGAACGAAACTTCCAAAAAGTTTTTTTCTAAAACAGAAGAAGATCGGGAAGCCTGAGAATCAGGGCAGGGGGCCACCAGGGACCCCACAAGCCCCATAGCCGCGGCCAGGAGGGGCTGCGCCTCCCGGGCTTGTGGGCTCCCTGGGCCACCTCTACCCTAGGTCTTTCGCGTATATATTCCCTAAAATTCCAGAAAAAATCAAGAGATCATCGAAAGTATTTTTCCGCCGCCGCGAGCTTCTATCTCCGCAAGATCCCATCTGGGGCACGTTCTGGTGCCCTGCCGGAGGGGGCATTCGGTTACGGAGGGCTTCTTCATCAACATCATGACCTCTCCGATGATGCGTGAGTAGTTCACCATAGACCTACGGGTCCATAACTAGTAGCTAGATGGCTTCTTCTCTCTCTTGGATCTTCAATACAAAGTTCTCCATGATCTTCATGGAGATCTATCCGATGTAATCTTCTTTTGCGGTGTGTTTGTCGAGATCCGATGAATTGTGGATTTATGATCAGATTATCTATGAATCTTATTTGAGTTTTTTCTGATCTCTCTTATGCATGATTTCGTATCCTTGTAATTCTCTTCGAGTTGTGGGTTTTTGTTTGGCCAACTAGATCTATGATTCTTGCAATGGGAGAAGTGCTTGGTTTTGGGTTCATACGGTGCGGTGACCTCACCCAGTGACAGAAGGGGTAGCGAGGCACGCATCGTGTTGTTGCCATCAAGGGTAAAAAGATGGGGTTTTCATCATTAGTTTGAGTTTATCCCTCTACATCAGGTCATCTTGCTTAAGGCGTTACTCTGTTCGTCATGAACTCAATACACTAGATGCATGCTGGATAACGGTCGATGTGTGGAGTAATAGTAGTAAATACAGAAAGTATCGGTCTACTTGTCTCGGACGTGATGCCTATATGTATGATCATTGCCTTAGATATCGTCATGACTTTGCGCGGTTCTATCAATTGCTCGACAGTAATTTGTTCACCCACCGTAATATTTGCTATTTTGAGAAAAGCCTCTAGTGAACACTTTGGCCCCCGGGTCTACTCCACACCATATTTTCAGCCTTAATCTTTTTCTTCGTTGCACTTTCCGCCTTCAGATCTTACTTTGCAATCAATCTTGAAGGGATTGACAACCCTTTATAGCGTTGGGTGCAAACTCTTTTGTGTTTGCGCATGTACTCTGGACTTGACGAGATTATCTTACTGAATTGATATCTTGGTTCTCAAACTGAGGGAAATACTTACTGCTCCTGTGCTGCATCACCCTTTCCTCTTCAAGGAAAAACCAACGCAAGCAAGTCTCCGTCAACATGTCAATTTGTGACGCTGTTGTTTGAGAAGTAGCATCGTGCACGACCACGAAGATGGTCCAGGGAGTGAGGGCCGAGCGTTGGTGCCCCACGCCGCCACGGTCACTGGAGAGCGAGTCATCGCCGCGCGGGGAGGTGGTGCAGGCGACGCCAGCGCTGCCAACCTTCCAGGGGCCGTCGGCCCACCTCGGGACGATGCCACCGTACATCGACCTCACTAGCGACGATGACGACAACGACGACGCGTGAAGACGGCGGCGGGCACGACAGCAGCGCGAAGCGACGCATTTTATCTGTTTTTTTAATTTATGTTAATTAAGGACCGTGGACCGTAAGACCGTTGAACAATGTTTTTATTCATGTATAATTATTAATGTTTACGTTTTATTTACATTTTCCTGGTATTTTTTTGTTTATTCTATATTTTAAATGCCGGACGATTTGGAATTTGGTCACGAGTTAGACGCACCGATCCGATGATGGACCGATCCTGACACGGACAGTCTCGTTACCGCCCCCAACAAACATAATCCGGGCCAAACGAAAGTCCGGATGGAGCCGTGCGCTGGAGTATCATCATGCCAAACTGTTGTGCATCCCCGGCACACGGTTTTAGAAACGGGCGAGAGATAAACGGACAGAGAGCTCTCAATGTGAGCTCAGGCATGACCGAGCCGACGCAGCACTCCGCGTCGCCGTCGCGGCGGCCGTCCCAATTAACGCGGACCCTTTTCGGCCAGCAGCCAGCCAAACCTTTTGGGAATTCCCCGGGCTCAAACTGTCCCGTCGCCGATGAATGACAGGACGCTCTAGGTACCATGACGGCCTCGCGACCCACATGTGCGCGCCTCCGGCCGGTCATATTCACTCGCCATCGCCGGCCATTTCCCCCCTACTCCTACTTGGCCGCGAACCAGGCGAGCAAACTTTTCCCCCAACCCTTTTCACCCCCTTGTTACTTGGCCCCGAGGGAAAAGGCGCCGGAGATGCCCGCATTGATTGGACCCGCGAGATCCTGCCGCGGCCATACGCCACCTTTCGCGACCCTCGCTCCTTGGAGACTAGCGGCCGGCCGGCCGGGCCCGTTCATCAGGGAGGAAGAATCGTCCGCGACGGATATGAAAGGAACGGGAATATGCAAAGCCGGTGCGTGACCACGAGTGATCTCGCCTCCGTTATCCGGCCCGCGCGGGAGTTGATTGCGGAGGTAACGCCGTGCATGGGCCGCGTTATTGGTATGGACGTGGCGACGGCGGCGGGTGTGGCCGCGGTATCGAAGCGGAAAACTGTGGCGTGGCCGCGATCCCTCTGTGCGGCCTAGCCCGAGGGGAGAAAATATCTGGGTTTCCGTGGCGCGAGCTCTCCGGCCACCGCGCGCCACCGGCGTCGGGAAAGCGCCGGCTTAAAGCGAAAATGGGTGCCGGCATTGGGTTTAACGGGAAATTGGCAGTCTGTTTCATTCATTTCCGAAGTGCTGGAGTATCTTCTGTAAGATAAAGAACAAAAAATCTCGGATCCTGCTTTTGTTATCTGGACAGAGAGGATCAGAAACTGCAAGTCTAGTTACCCCTCCAAAATCAAAATCTCGAAATCCAGCTCGTTGCCGTTGAGCGGAGGCACCAAGGAACCAAATCGATTCTCGCGGGACGAACCATGAATAGGCAAATGGAAGGATTTTCTTTCTCTAGTTTGTACTTTGAACAGTGGCGGGAACCGGGAAGGGAGGATGAGTGGGAGCCTACTCGGGGCGCGTCATCCTGGGCAGCACATGCAGCGACACCACCCGCTGCCCGGCCGGCGCCTCCACCTCCCACATGTGCGGCGGCGGCTGCGTCGTGGAGCCCCACCTCCTCGCCTTGGGCGTCACGTCCACGACCACCACCTTCGCGCCGCCGTGGGACACGACGCACACCCTGCCGCCGCCGGCCGCCATCTCCGCCGCGCCCTTGAGCCGCCCCGCCTCCGCGACCGTGCTCCACCGGTCGGATCCCCAGTCGTAGGCGTTGAGCGCGCCTCGCTCCTCGTCCACGACGAAGATCGTGTCGCCGCTGTCCGGTGACGCCGCGGCGGGGCCCTTCCACCCGGCGAGCATGCCGGGCGGCATGTCCTCCCACCTACCGGCCACGAGGTCGAACACCGCGCCTTCCTTGGCGCCGCTGCCGCGGAGGTTGACCATGCAGACCTTCCCGCCCGAGCAGACGGCCTCCGCCGCATCCCGGCTGAACCGCCCGTCCCTCAGCGGCGGCAGCGGCTCCCACGGCGCAGACGGCGTGGCGGGGTCCCACGTCGCGCCCGAGCGCGCGACGGCGAGGTCGTAGCCGGCGCCCACGCCGCCCGCGACGAACACGCGCCCCCGCGCCGCGCCAGCCGCGCACCACCTGCGCGGGGCGAGCGGGACCCGCGGGCCGACCTTCCACCGCGGCGCGGGCGCGGCGGCCGGGTCGAACACCAGCGGGCGGCACAGTGCCGGGTGGAGCGACTGCGTGGACCCCGCGACGAGGACGAGCTGGCCCGCGGCGGCCACGGTCTGGAGCGGCAGCCGGCGGGAGAGGAACGACGGGTGGCAGAGCGTCGGGGGCGGCGACGGCATCGGCGGCGCCGGCAGGCAGTCCCACCGCGCGGCGATCGGGTCGTAGGCCGCGAAGGACGCGCCGCCGTCGCCGGCGTCTTGGAGGAGCGCGTAGAGGGACAAGAAGGGCGGGAACGACGGCGCGTACAGGAGCCGGCGCCACGGGCGGCAGACGGCGTGCACCAGGCGCGGCGGGAGCGTCGAGAGGCAGAGCTGCGCGAGGTGGTCCGGCAGCCCCGGGAGCAGCGGCTGCGACTGCAACTGCGCCGTCGTCGTCGCCTCGGCAGCGGCAGCGGCAGCGTCGTTCTTGTTACCCATGGGCGCCGGCGCGGCCGGGCGGAGCCGCTTGGTTTCCCGGCAAGAAGGGGAGGGAGGGCTGCAGAGGCGCTTGGCCAGCGCGGGTGCAGCCATGGCCGCTACAAGTAGCGGGCCGCGCCTTGCTTGCTTGGGCGAGCACGGCGATCGTAGTAAACTAAATTATGGCGAGTGCGTGCGTGTGCATGCGGTGGGCGGTGTGGGGGCAATTAATCCGGAAAGGTGAGGAGGAGGAAGAGGGATACGGCTATCCCATCCCATATGGGGGTGGAGGACGATGATGCTCGCACTGCTGTGCGACTGTATATGCAGATGCAGTTGGTGCCGTGGCGTGGGAGACTGGCGGCCAGCAAACAGCAGGCGGGCGCCGGCACGGCGGGGTGTCGGGTCGGCGGTCCGTTGTCTGGCTCGCCGGCCGCGAATTCCTGAGGCTGCGGGACAAAGCCAACCTTTTCGCGCCTGCCTACCTACGGTCCACGCGGTGGCTGGCGTGGAGTACGTGCACGGCCCGTGCTCCGCGTAAATTTTATACTCCGTCCGTTTCATAATATAAGTCTTTCTAGAGGTTTCACTAATGTACTACATACGGATGTATGTAGACATATTTTAGAGTATAGATTCACTCATTTTGTTTCGTATATAGACACCTAGTGAAATATCTTAAAAGACTTATATTTAGGTATGGAGGGAGTACGTAGCAAGTGGTCGTCCGTCAGGGTCATGTAATTAGAGATCTCTTTGAAAAGGTATAAACGAAGTTTGTAGCATTTGTTGGGTGGAAAGTGGCATACGATAATTCGAATTATCCAATATTCGCATACGAGAAATTATCTTTTCGTATCCAAAACACCCCATCCGAAATAAAATTGAAACACAAATAATACTCTCTTCGCTCCATCTCCGTTCCATCAACAAGATAAAAACACTAAAAGGAGCCTCCGATCTTGTCTAACAACTTCAGTTTGTATCCCCACGCAGCTAGGGTTTTAATGGCCGCCGCCGGCTGCCACCTTAGCGGCGGAGCGGCTGCCGGCAATTTTTGTCCTAGGATGACGTCGTTGGACGTTGTGGTTAGTATCGTCTCCGCGCCCGGTATCCTATAGTAGATGCGTTCTTTCTACCCATCATCTTGATCTAAGGAGCATGTTGTGCAAGATCTTGTGATTCAACGTTGCTTAGTTGAGTTCCAATCCTTCTCACGTTGATGTGGTGAAGTTGTGAGGGGTTGCGGCAATCTTTGTTGGTGCAGGTCTGTTTTCTTAAGGTTTGAACGTTCAGGAAAACTCAATATTGGTAGCCTGCAAGGCGGAGGACTGCTGGGAGCAATGAAAATCCTAGCTTGAAACTGTCATGGCATGGTGACGTCAACGGCGGTTAGTGAGCTCTTGGAACTCCAAGAGCGGGTGGGGGCTGATGTTATTTTTCTCTCTGGATCACATTTAAATAAAGAGAAGGCTGGAGAACTTTGAGTGAAGCTTAGTTTTGATCTAGTGCATGAGGTAACTAGCGATGATAGATTGGGTGGGCTAGCTCTCTTCTGTAACAATACCAGCGGCGTGGTGGTAAACTTGAAGACAGAAAACTACATTGATGTTGTACTTATGTCTGGTGATAATGTGAATTGGCGCTTAACTTGTTTCAACGGGGAACCAGATTGGAACAAGAGGCATCTTTCTTGGCAATATCTTCGTAATCTTAAAGGGGTCACCAATTCTGCATGGATGGTCACTGGTGATCTAAATGAAATTCTATATGGATCATAAAAAGAAGGTGACAATCCCAGACCTGGGCATATGATGCAAGCCTTTAGGGATTGCCTTTTTTAGTGCTAACTGTATGACATGGAATTTATCAGTGAAAATTTCACGTGGAGACGTGGTGAGATTCGGGAAAGACTTGATTGGACTGTTTGCAATGAGGCTTGGTCACATAAGTTCCCACTAGCTGTGTTATCTCATGAACCACACGTTCACTTGGACCATAGACCTCTACTGCTGGATATAGAATATTTTGATGGGCAACAATTGAGAAAGTCCGGTGGAGGGAAAAAGTTTAAGGCTAGATCGCTCCAACAATCCACCGTGGATGAAATAGTGAAATCAGCCTCGAACCAAGCGAAACTTAGGGTGTTGGCCCCTCGCTAGCTGATCGAACACGAGCTGTTCATGCCGATCTCCACTCCTGGGATCGGGAAACGTTGAAGGGACCGAAGAAATGGATAAATAAGTTGAAGCGTGAATTGGAAAGGTTGAAAGCAGGTCGCTAGAGTTGTGAAAGTCACGCACGGTTGAAGGAAGTACATGTGCTCATTGAGAACCTACTAGACCAAGAGGAGATATACTGGATCTAGAGAGGGGGGACGAATTGGCTACTGCATGGCGACAGAAATACAACTTTCTTTCATAGAGCTGCTTCGGCAAGGAAAAAACGTAATCAAATCTAAAAATTAATGGATGACAATGGTGTATGGCGAGAAGGAACCACGAGTTGAATGCTCTAATTCTTGAGTAGAGTATTTTTCGAACTTGTTTACTTCAGAAGTATTTGATCCAGATCCTTATGTTCTCTCTACGATGTAGTGCATGGTCACCAATGGGATGAATGTCACGCTAACAGTACCCTTCTCAAGCGAGGAAGTGCGAAAAGCTCTCTTTGGTATAGGGGACTTCAAAGCCCGAGGGCCATATGGACTCCATTCTATATTTTATAAAATATTTTGGCCGATGCTTGGTGATGACCTAGTGGAGGAAGTTTTACAGGCCTTTAATACATGCACAATGCCTTCAAGTTGGAATGATACAACTATAGTCATGATTCCTAAAACAAAATCCCTAGAAAAGGTAACACAATTTCGTCTAATCAGTTTATGGAATGTTGTGTATAAGGTCATCTCAAAAATGATTGCTACAAGGCTGAACCCATTACTCCCAGAAATTATATCCCCCACCCAGAGTGCCTTCTTTCGTGGAAGGCTTATAACTGACAATGTTCTTATTGTGTATGAGAGTCTCCATACAATAAAGAATAAAAGAAAAGGAAAGGAAGGATGGTGTGCGGTTAAACTTGACATGCACAAAGCCTATGATCATGTTGAATGGGTATTTCTGGAAGCTATCTTATTGAAGCTTGGTTCTGATGCAAGCTAGGTGAAGCTGATAATGCAATATGTGTCTTTAGTGCAATACAATGTCCGGTTCAATTCGGAGGAGACCGATAGTTTTAAACCATCTAGGGGGCTAAGGCACGGGGATCCCCTTTCCCCCCTACTTGTTCTTATTATGCAGTGAAGGATTGACAACCTTGTTATCACATGATGAGGAAATAGGAGCGCTGGAGGGAGTCAAAGTATGTCGTGATGCACCTGTGGTGACTAACCTCTTATTTGCAGATTCACTTATCCTTATGAAGGCTAATAACCAGAATGCAAATACCTTAAAGGCCCTACTTGACGCGTATTGCTTGACGTCTGGACAGAAAGTAAGTGTTAAAAATCTAGTATATTTTCCTGTCCTAGTACCCCTGTTGAGACTAGAGCATTGATTTGTGTTACTTTGGAAATAATGACTGAAATAATCAATGATAAATATTTGGGACTCCCCGCAACGGTGGGAGTTGATAGGAGTGACAAGTTCAACTATTTAATTGATAGAACAGTGGAGATTGTTGGGATGGAAAGAAAGAAGCTTATCACTAGGAGGAAAAGAGGTACTTCTCAAATCGGTGGCTCAAGAAATAGCATCATATGCAATGTCGGTCTTCAAAATCCCTGAAAAAATTGTAAGAGAATAACAGATGCGATGGCACAATTCTGGCAGGGAGATGATGCTAAACATAAGAGAATGCATTGGTTCTCCTAGTGGAAATTGTGTGTTTCCAAGAAATAAGGTGGAATGGGGTTTAGGGACATCCATTGTTTTAATCTAGCCCTGCTTGCTAAACAAGCATGGCGTTTACTGGATGCACGGGAATCATTATGTGCAACTATTCTACGAGGCAAATATTATCGTGATGGTGACTTGTTAAATGCTAATTTAAAGAAGAAGGCCTCTTATACTTGGCAAAGTATAATGGAGGGTGTCAAAACACTTAAAACTGGACATATATGGCGCATTGGAGATGGACATAAGGTAAATATGTGGACTGATGCTTGGGTCCCTCAGTCTTGTTCAAGGCTACCCATTACTGTGAGAGGAATTCAATTACTATCCAAAGTTTTCGATCTAATTGACCCCTCTAAGGGGCAGTGGGATGTACACCTGATTGAACAGACTTTCTCACGTGTTGATGTTCATATGATCTATTCCTGCACGGCTCCGCCCGAGCTCCGCAGAAATCTAATCTAGAGGAAGAACTACGAGGTGTAGGTTTGAGTTGCACATGGCAAAGTTGTGTCGCAAAAGCCCTAAACCTCTAGTATATATAGGAGGAGGGGATAGGAAGCCTTGGCGCACCAAGGAAACCCTCCTTGGGTCGGCCGAAGTGGGAGGGAGGGAGGAGTCCTTCTCCAATCCCACTTGGATTAGGACTCCTTCCTTATTTTCCCACCTCTTGTGGATTTTCCACTTTTTCATCACGGGCTTTCCTTGGATGACTTTGTCAGCCCATTATACCTTATTGTGCATCCAATAAATCCACGTGGACCCCTTGGGGAGTGGTGGGCCCACCCGGTGGGCCCCCAGAACCCATTCATCACTCCCGGTACACTGCCGGCAATGCCCGAAAACTTTCCAGAATCCAAACACCAACTTCCTATAGATCAATCTTCGTTTTTGGACCATTCCGGAAACCCTCGTGACGTCTGTGATCTCATCCGGGACTCCGAACAACCTTCGGTCACCAACACATGTAAGTCAACTATACTAAAACATCATTGAACCTTAAGTGTGCACACACTGCGGGTTCGAGAACTATGTAGACATGCCCCGAGAGACTTCTCGGTCAATATCCAATAGCGGGACCTGGATGCCCATATTGGATCCTACATATTCTATTAAGATCTTATCGGTTGAACCTCTGTGCCAACGATTCATATAATCCCGTATAACATTCCCTTTGTCCTTCGGTATGTCACTTGCCCGATATTTGATCGTCGGTATCCCAATACCTATTTCAATCTCGTTATCGGCAAGTCTCTTTACTCGTTCCGTAATACAAGATCCCGTGACTCACACTTGAGTCACATTGCTTGCAAGGCTTATATGTGATGTTGTATTACCGAGGTGGCCCCGAGATACCTCTCCGTCACACGAAGTGACAAATCCCAGTCTTGATCCATGCTAACTCAACGGACACCCTCGGAGATACCTGTAGAGCACCTTTATAGTCACCCAGTAACGTTGTGATGTTTGATACACACAAGGTATTCCTCCGGTGTTAGTAAGTTACATGATCTCATGGTCACAGGAATGAATACTTGACACGCAGAAAACAATAGCAACAAAATGACACGATCACATGCTACGTTTATAATTTGGGTCTTGTCCATCACATGATTCTCCTAATGATGTGATCCCGTTATCAAGTGACAACACTTGTCTATGCCCAGGAAACCTTGACCATCTTTGATCAACGAGCTAGTCAACTAGAGGCTTACTAGGGACAGTGTTTTGTCTATGTATCCACACATGCATTTGTGTTTCCAATCAATACAATTATAGCATGGATAATAAAAGATTATTAAGAACAAAGAAATATAATAATAACTAATTTATTATTGCCTCTAGGGCATTTTTCCAACAGTCTCCCACTTGCACTAGAGTCAATAATCTAGTTCACATCACTATGTTATTTTAACGAATCCAACACCCATACAGTTCTGGGGTTTGATCACGTCTTGCTTGTGAGAGAGGTTTTATTCAACGGTTGTGAACCTTTCAGATCCGTGTGTGCTTTACAAATCTTTATGTCATCCTATAGATGCTGCTAGTACGTGCTATTTTGAAATATTCCAAATGACTACTCTACTATACGAATCCGTTTTACTACTCAGAGTTATTCGGATTAGTGTCAAAGCTTGCATCGACGTAACCCTTTACGACGAACTCTCCAACCACCTCCATAATCAAGGAAAATTCCTTAGTCCATTAGTTAGTAAGGATATCTTTTACCGCTGTTTAGTGATTCAATCCTGTATCACTCTTTGTACCCCTTGACAGACTCATGGCAAGGCACACATTAGGTGCCGTACACAGCATGGCATACTTTAGAGTCTACGGCTAAGGCATAGGGGACGACCTTCATCCTTTCTCTTTCTTCTGCCGTGGTCGGGCTTTTGAGTCTTACTCAAGTTCACACCTTACAATACAGCCAAGAACTCCTTCTTTGCTGATCTATTTTGAACTCCTTTAAAAACTTGTCAAGGCATGCATTTCATTTGAAAGTTCTGTTTAGCATTTTGACCTATCTCCATAGATCTTGATGCTCAATGTTCAAGTACCTCTATCCAGGTCTTCCTTTGAAAAACCCCTTTCAAACAACCCTTTATGCTTTACAGAAATTCTACATTACTTCCGATCAACAATATGTCAACCACATATACTTATCAGAAATTCTATAGTGCTCCCACTCACTTCTTTGGAAATGCAAGTTTCTCATAAACCTTGTATAAACCCAAAAGCTTTGATCATCTCATCAAAGCGTATATTCCAACTCCGAGATGCTTGCACCAGTCCATAGAAGGATCACTGGAGCATGCATACTTGGTAGCATCTTTTGGATCGACAAAACCTTCTCGTTGTATCACATACAACCTTTCCTCAAGGAAACCGTCGAGGAAACAATGTTTTGACATCCTATGTGCAATATTTCATAAATAATGAAGCAACTGCTAACATAATTCCAACAGACTTTTAGCATCGCTACGAGTGAGAAAGTCTCATCATAGTCAACTCTTTGAATTTGTCGGAAACATCTTTGCGACAAGTCGAGCTTTTCTTAATGGTGACTTTTCACCATCATTGTCTGTCTTTATTTTGAAGATCCATTTTACTTAATAGTCTTACGACCATCAAGTAGTGCTTCCAAAGTCTACACTTTGGTTATACACATGGATCCTCTCTAGGATTTCATGGCCTCCAGCCATTTGCCAGAATCCGGGTCCACCATCGCTTCTCCATAGCTCGTTGGTTCATTGTTGTTTCAACAACATGACCTCCAAGACAGGGTTACCGTACCACTCTGTAGTAGTACGCGACCTTGTCGACCTACGAGTTTTGTATCAACTTGATTCGAAGCTCAATGATCACCATCATCATCTTCCACTTCAATTGGTGCACGCGCCACAGGAATAACTTCCTGCGCCCTGCTACACACTGGTTGAAGTGACGGTTCAATAACCTCATCAAGTTCCACCATCCTCCCACTCAATTCTTTTGAGAGAAACCTTTCCTCAAGTAAGGACCCATTTCTAGAAACAAACACTTTGCTTCCGGATCTGAGATAGGAGATGTTCCCAACTGTTTTGGATATCTTATGAAGGTGCATTTATCCGCTTTCGGTTCGAGCTTATCATATTGAAACTTTTCACACAAGTGTCGTAGCCCCAAACTTTCAAGAAACGACAGCTCAGGTTTCTCCAAACCATATTTCATAGTGTGTCATCTCAACGGAAATACGCGGTGCCCTATTTAAAGTGAATGCGGTTGTCTCTAATGCATAACCCATAAATGATAGTGGTAATTCGATAAGAGACATCATACTATGCACCATATCAAATAGGGTGCGGCTATGATGTTCAGACACACCATCACACTATGGTGTTCTAGGTGGCATGAACTGCGAAACAATATCTATATTGTCTTAACTGTGTACCAAAAACTCGTACCTTAGATATTCATCTCTATGATCATATCGTAGACAGTTTATCCTCTTGTCACGACGATCTTCACTCTGAAATAGCTTTGAACTTTTCAATATTTCAGACTTGTGATTCATCAAGTAAATACTTGTGTATCTACTCAAATCGTCAGTGAAGTAAGAACATAACGATATCCACTGCGTGCCTCAACACTCATTGGACTGTACACATAAAAAATGGCATCATGTGATTCTCCTAATGATGTGATCCCGTTATCAAGTGACAACACTTGTCTATGGCCAGGAAACCTTGACCATCTTTGATAAATGAGCTAGTCAACTAGAGGCTTACTAGGGACAATGTTTTGTCTATGTATCCACACATGCATTTGTGTTTTCAATCAATACAATTATAGCATGGATAATAAATGATTATTATGAACAAAGAAATATAATATTAACTAATTTATTATTGCCTCTAGGGCATATTTCCAACAATTTCATCCCTCCAAGCATGGTATTTTCTCAGTGAAATCAGTTTACCTAGAGGTGTGGCGGAACTATTATGAAACTAGAGTAGGAAGGGGGGACAACCCAAGCGCTGCACCATCAAACCTGATATGGTAATTCATTTAGAAAATCCCATGCCCAACTAAGGTAAAGATCTTCCTCTGGCAAAATCTACACGACACACACGCTTGCCGTGTAACCTTAGAAGATCGGCATGTGAAATTATCTACAAAGTGTCCGGCTTGAGAAGAAGCTGAGAGTGTTAAACATATGCTATTTCTGTGTCCAAAAGAAAAGCATGTGTGGTACATATTGGGACTCCAGACAGTCATTGAGCGGGGATGTGATGTCGACCGAGCAGGAGAAGTAGTACTTGAGTATTTGTTATCTCTTCGTGCAAATGAGGCAATGGTTCTTGGACAAGGTAATAGCCCTTTGATCATTGCTATCACATGCTGGTTCTTGTGGTGGGAAAGGAGGAAGCTAGTTCATGGGGAACTCACTCAACAACCAAATCAAATTTCCCTATCTATTCATACCCTAGCTGAAAATTTCTCGGTGGAAGCAACTAGCTCTGCTAAGGGGAAGAGTAATCCATGGCAGAGACAACCGTCGGGATATATAAAATTGAATGTTGATGCCTCATTTGATGCTGACTCTCTTCAAGGAACTGTGGGCGCTGTTCTGCGAGATAGTGCTACTGCGACAACAGACCTTCCCTGGTACGGCGCCAGGAATCCTGCTGCTACGGCTACGCCTTCAGGAACTTCCTTGGCAAATATGCAAAGGATTTCCCCGCGGCCTTGGAGCCTTGCGTTGGTGTTCCCTTGAAGAGGCAAGGGTGATGTAGCACAACGGCGGTAAGTATTTCCCTCAGTTTTGAGAACCAAGGTATCGAACCAAAGGAAGATCTCGTCAAGTCACAAGTACGTGCGCAAACACAAAGAGCTTGCACCCAACGCTATGAAGGGGTTGTCAACCCCTTATAGATTGTTTGCAAAGTGAGAACTGAAAGCAACAAAGTAAACAAGCAAAGTAAAAGTGAAAGTGGAAACGATAGTTGTGAATAGACCCGGGGGCCGTAGTGTTCACTAGTGGCTTCTCTCATGAAAGCAAGAAGATGGTGGGTGAACGAATTACTGTCGAGCAATTGATAGAACTGCGCAAAGTCATGACGTTATCTAAGGCAATGATTATATCTATAGGCATCACGTCCAAAACAAGTAGACCGACACTTTCTACATCTACTACTATTACTCCACACGTCGACCGCTATCCAGCATGCATCTAGTGTATTAAGTCCAAAAGAACAGAGTAACGCCTTAAGCAAGATCACATGATGTAGATGGACAATCTCATATCTACGATAAAAGCCCATCTTGTTACCCTTGATGGCAACAACATGATGCGTGCCTTGCTGCCCCTTCTGTCACTGGGAAAGGTCACCACACGGTATGAACCCAAAACCAAGCACTTCTCCCATTGAAAGAATCATAGATCTAGTTGGCCAAACAAAACCCAAACTCAGAGAAACTTACAAGGATATCAAATCATGCATATAAGAAATCAGCAAAGACTAAAATATAATTCATAGATAATCTGATCAAAAATCCACAATTCATCGGATCTCGACAAACACACCGCCAAAGAGGATTACATCGGATAGATTTCCATGAAGATCAAGGAGAACTTTGTATTGAAGATCCAAGAGAGAGAAGAAGCCATCTAGCTACTAACTACGGACCCGTAGGTCTGAAGTGGACTACTCACGAGTCATTGGAGAGGCGATGATGTTGATGTAGAAGCCCTCCAACTCCTAAGTCCCCTCCGGCAGGGCACCCGGAAGGGTGTCCAGATGAGATCTCGCGGAAACGGAAGCTTGCGGCGGCGGAAAAGTGTTTTCGTGGATGCCCTACTTTTTTCTGGATTTTTAGGGAATTTATAGGCCAAAGACCTAGGGCAGGGGAGTGCTAGGGGGTCCACAAGCTTGGTTGCCGCGGCCTCCCCCCTGGCCGCGACAACAGGGCTTGTGGGCTCCGTGTGCCCCCCTGCCTTGGCCCTCAAGTCTCCCGATCTTCTTCCGTTATGGGAAAATTTATTTCGAGGATTTTATTCCATTTGGACTCCGTTCCAAAATCAGATCTGAAAAGAGTCAAAAACATAGAAAAAACAGGAACTGGCACTTGGCACTGAATTAATAAGTTAGTCCCAAAAAAAATATAAAAGGTAAACAAAACATCCAAAGTTGACAAGATAACAACGTGAAACCATCAAAAATTATAGATACGTTTGAGACGTATCAAGCATCCCCAAGCTTAACTCCTGCTCGTCCTCGAGTAGGGAAGTGATAAAGAATGAATTTTTGATGCTTTCATGCTACCTAGCATAGATGTCCTTTGTAACTACTCTTATGTGACGTGAATGTTCAGATCCATTATATTCAAAACAATAGTTTGCTATTGACGTGGAGACAATAATAATTCAAGCAAATTAGTAAGGTAATCATGAACTTTCAAAATAACAAGGCCAAAAGAAAGTTATCCCTACAAAATCATATAGTGTGGCTATGCTCTATCATCCTTGCACAACGAATTTAAATCATGCACAACCCCGGTATTGGCCAAGTAATTGTTTTCACACCTTTACTTTCTCAAACCTTTTCAACTCTCACGCAATACATGAGCGTGAGCCATGGTTTTAGCACTATAAGTGGTGTGGAGTGTGGTGGAGGTTGCAAGACAAACAAGGAGAAGATTGTCACATTGACTAGGCATATCAATGAGCTATGGAGATGCTCATCAATAGATATAAATGTGAATGAGTAGGGATTTCCATACAAATGATGCACTAAAGCTAAGAGTATGTGAAAGCTCTTAAGGAAAACTAGTGGGTGTGCATCCAACTTGCTTGCTCTCGAAGACCTAAGCCAATTTTGAGGAAGCCTATCATTGGAATATACAAGCCAAGTTATATAATGAAAATTTCCCACTAGCTATATGGTGGAGACAAAACGAGAGACTCTCAATCATGAAGATCATGGTGCTTAATATGCACAAGTGTGGAAAGGTGGTAGCATTGTCCCTTAGATCTTTTTCTCTCATTATTTTTTGTGTGGGAACTTTGGCCTCTTTTTTTTTGGCGGGCATATTTGGCCTCTTTTTGTAAATGGGATTCGCTGGCCTCTTTTATTTTCTCACATGGGACAATGCTCCATCAATGATGATCATCACACTTACAACTCAAAACTTAGAGCAATGATGACTCTATATGAAATGCCTTCGGTAGTGTACCTTGACAATGATCTAGCATGGCATAGACATCATCATGCTAGCTATCTTATGATCATGCAATGGCAATATAGAAGTGGTGGCACATGTAATGGTGGTAGTTGCATGGCAATATGTCTCAGAATGGCTTTGAAAAAGCCATAGTAGGTAGGTATGGTGGCTGTTTTGAGGGAGGCTAATGGTGGGTTTTTTGCACCAACAAAAATTGCACGACACTAAAGAAGATAGTGATGGTGGAAGGTGAAAGTGCATCTAAACCATGGACTCAACATTAGTCATGGAGAACTCATATACTTGTTGCAAAAGTTTTAGTAGTAATCGAAACAAAGCGTTCAACGCATACTCCTAGGGGAAGGGTTGGTAGGTATAAACCATCGCGCGATCCTGACCGCCACACAAAGGATGACAATCAATAGACTAATCATGCTCAGACTTCATCACATAGCGATTCACCATACGTGCATGCTACGGGAATCACTAACTTCAACACAAGTATTTCTAGATGCACAACACCTTACTAATATAACTTCAATATTACCATAACCACAACTCAAAACTAATTGAGATGAATCAAACTTCTCTAACTATTCAATGCACATGAAGGTGGAAGTTTTCATATCCCTTTGGATAACTACCCCTTTTGAGACTACTTTCATAGCATAGATCAACTACCAAGCCACGCACCTCCGTGCTCTAAAAGATATAAGTGAAGCACATAGAGCAAAATCAACTAGCTCAAAAGATATAAGTGAAACACATGTGAGCTGAATTGTCTAACCAAAGGATATAAGTGAAGCTCGACAAAATCACGGTAAGTGCATGTCTCTCTCTCTAGGTGTGCAGGAATGAAGATTGTGACACAACAAAAATAAAAGACTCCTATGATACAAGACGCTCCAAGCAAAACACATAACATGTGGTGAATAAAAATATAGCCCCAAGTAACGTTACCGATGGATTGAAGACGAAAGAGGGGATGCCTTCCCGGGGAATCCCCAAGCTTAGGCTTTTACGACATACTTGAATCAACTTGGGGTGCCTTGGGAATCCCCAAGCTTGATATCTTGCCACTCTTTATCCTTTAGTCCATAAGAACATCACCCAAAACTTGAAAACTTCACAACACGAAACTTAAACAGAAACTCGTGATAACATTAGTATAAGAAAGCAAACCACCACTTCCTTAGGTACTGTAGCAATCTTAAATTCTACTTATGTTGATGTTGGGTTACTGTATTTTCAATATCCCATGGCTAATACCCCCCGATACTATCCATAGTTTCATCAAAATAAGCAACCAACTCAACAAAAACAGAATCTGTTAACAAGAGACCATTCTGTAGCAATCTGTATACTTCGTATACTTCTGGTACTTCAAAAATTCTAAAAAATTACGACAGTCTGAAGAATTTGCATAGCAATCAGCAGCAAAAATAATCAACTCAAAATCTCTCACAGAAAAAAATGAAAATTCTTTTCGTGAGCATAAAGTTTCTGTCTTTTCCAGCATGATCAAACGATCATCCTGAAGGCTAATCATAACGGTTTCACATGGCACAAACGCAAAAGAAACACAAAAAACACAATCATAACAGAATATGGAAGTGTGGAAAACACAATACAGAAATAAAAAAGATAAATTCATTGGGTTGCCTCCCAACAAGCGCTATTGTTTAACGCCCTTAGCTAGGCATTGATAATTCAATGATGCTCACACAAAAGACAAGAATTGAAGCACAACGAGAGCATCATAAAGCATGTGAAAACACATCTAAGTCTAACATACTTCCTATGCATAAGCATTTTATAGGAAAACAAATTGGCAAGACAACCAATTGTTACCAAATGCAAGGAAAAAGAAAGAGACAATAGCAATCTCAACATAACGAGAGGTAATTTGGTAACATGAAAGTTTCTACCACAATATTTTCCTCTCTCATAGCAATTACATGTGGGATCATAGTCAAATTCAACAATATAGATATCACAAAGGATATTCTTTTCATGATCCACATGCATGCAAAGTTGACGCTCTTCAAAAATAGTGGGATTGTCATCAACTAAAGTCATGAGTTCTCCAATCCCACTTTCAATATTGTTGCAAATATCGTAATCATCATGACGCTTGAACAAATTTTCAAGATAATAAGAAAGATCATCACCCCAGTCATGATTATTGCAACAAGTAGGGGACATAGCAAAACTAGCATCCCCAAGCTTAGGGTTTTGCATATTATTAGCATGATTGTCACTAATAGGATTTATAGTGAAACCATTGCAATCATGCTTTTCATTCAAGGAGCCCTCGTGAATACCTTCATAAGTTTCTTCATCACGATTTTCAGTTTCACGCATCTCAAGCAAAACTCCATAAAGATAGTCAAGTGCACTCAACTCACTAGCAATTGGATCAACGTAATTGGATCTCTTAAAGAGATTAGCAAGTGGATGAGGATTCATATCACTAGATTTTCAGCAAGCGAAGATGCAAGCATATTGAAGGCACATGGCACACAAGCAAGCATAAAGCAAGCGAAAGAAAAGGGCGAATGAAAAAGGCAAACAAAAAAGGCAAATTTGTGAAGTGGGGGAGAGGAAAACGAGAGGCAACTAGCAAACAAAGTAAATGCAAGAGATGAGTTTGCGACACTTACTTGGATGAGTTCTTGACTTGATCCTCCCCGGCAACGGCGCTAGAAATCCTTATGCTACTGCGACAACAGACCTTCCCTGGTACGGCGCGAGGAATCCTACTGCTACGGCTACGCCTTTAGGGACTTCCTTGGCAAATATGCAAAGGATTTCCCCGCAGCCTTGGAGCCTTGCGTTGGTGTTCCCTTGAAGAGGAAAGGGTGATGTAGCACAGCGGCGATAAGTATTTCCCTCAGTTTTGAGAACGAAGGTATCGAACCAAAGGAAGATCTCGTCAAGTCACAAGTACGTGCGCAAACACAAAGAGCTTGCACCCAACGCTATGAAGGGGTTGTCAATCCCTTATAGATTGTTTGCAAAGTGAGAACTAAAAGCAACGAAGTAAACAAGCACAGTAAAAGTGAAAGTGGAAACGATAGTTGTGAATAGACCCCGGGGCCGTAGTGTTCACTAGTGGCTTCTCTCATGAAAGCAAGTAGACGGTGGGTGAACGAATTACTGTCGAGCAATTGATAGAACCGTGCAAAGTCATGACGTTATCTAAGGCAATGATTATATCTATAGGCATCACGTCCAAAACAAGTAGACCGATACTTTCTACATCTACTACTATTACTCCACACGTCGACCGCTATCCAGCATGCATCTAGTGTATTAAGTCCAAAAGAACAGAGTAATGCCTTAAGCAAGATGACATGATGTAGATGGACAATCTCATATCTACGATAAAAGCCCACCTTGTTACCCTTGATGGCAACAACACGATGCGTGCCTTGCTGCCCCTTCTGTCACTGGGAAAGGTCACCACACGGTATGAACCCAAAACCAAGCACATCTCCCATTGCAAGAATCATAGATCTAGTTGGCCAAAAAAACCCAAGACTCGGAGAGACTTACAAGGATATCAAATCATGCATATAAGAAATCAGCAAAGACTAAAATATAATTCATAGATAATCTGATCACAAATTCACAATTCATCGGATCTCGACAAACACACCGCCAAAGAGGATTACATCGGATAGATTTCCATGAAGATCATGGAGAACTTTGTATTGAAGATCCAAGAGAGAGAAGAAGCCATCTAGCTACTAACTACGGACCCGTAGGTCTGAAGTGGACTACTCACGAGTCATTGGAGAGGTGATGATGTTGATGTATAAGCCCTCCAACTCCAAAGTCCCCTCCGGTAGGGCACCGGGAAGGGTCTCCAGATGAGATCTCACGGAAAGGGAAGCTTTCGGCGGCGGAAAAGTGTTTTCGTGGATGCCCTGATTTTTTCTGGATTTTTTGGGAATTTATAGGCCAAAGACCTAGGGCAGGGGAGCGTGCTGATGCAACAAAAGACCTTCCAACGGCGCCAGAAACACGTGCTGATGGGAGGCTGTTCTTGATACTCCTCAGCAACGGCACCAGGAATCCTTCTGCTACGGCTACACCTTTAGGGACTTCCTAGGCAAATATGCAAAGGATTTCCCCGTGGCCTTGGAGCCTTGCGTTGGTGTTCCCTCGAAGCGGAAAGGGTGATGTAGCGCAGCGATGGTAAGTATTTCCCTCAGTTTTGAGAACCAAGGTATCGATCCAGTGAAGGAGTATCACAAGTGCGTGCACAAACACAAAAAAGCTTGCTCCCAACGCTATGAAGGGGTTGTCAATCCCTTATAGATTGTTTGCCAAGTGAGAACTGAAAGCAACAAAGTAACAAAGCAAAGTAAAAGCGGAGGTGTAAACGATATGTGTGAATAGACCCCGGGGCCGTAGTGTTTACTAGTGGCTTCTCTCATGAAAGCAAGTAGACGGTGGGTGAACGAATTACTGTCGAGCAATTGATAGAACCGCGCAAAGTCGTGACGTCATCTATGGCAATGATTATATCTATAGGCATCACGTCCAAAACAAGTAGACCGATACTTTATGCATCTACTACTATTACTCCACACGTCGACCGCTATCCAGCATGCATCTAGTGTATTAAGTCCAAAAGAATAGAGTAACGCCTTAAGCAAGATGACATGATGTAGATGGACAATCTCATATCTATGACAAAGCCCATCTTGTTACCCTTGATGGCAACTACACGATGTGTGCCTTGGTGCCCCTACTGTCACTCGGAAAGGTCACCACACGGTAAGAACCCAAAACCAAGCACTTCTCCCATTGCAAGAATCATAGATCTAGTTGGCCAAACAAAACCCAAGACTCGGAGAGATTTACAAGGATATCAAATCATGCATATAAGAAATCAGCAAAAGACTCGAATATATATCATAGATAATCTGATCACAAATCCACAATTCATCGGATCTCGACAAACACACCGCCAAAGAGGATTACATCGGATAGATCTCCATGAAGATCATGGAGAACTTTGTATCGAAGATCCAAGAGAGAGAAGAAGCCATGTAGCTACTAACTACGGACCCGTAGGTCTGAAGTGAACTACTCACGAGTCATTGGAGGGGCGATGATATTGATGAAGAAGCCCTCCAACTCCAAAGTCCCCTCTGGCAGGGCACCGGGAAGGGTCTCCAGATGAGATCTCCCGGAAACGGAAGCTTGCGGCGGCGGAAAAGTGTTTTCGTGGACGCCCTGATTTTTTCTCGATTTTTAGGGAATATATAGGCCAAAGACCTAGGGCAGGGGAGCGCCAGGGAGGCCACAAGCTTGGTTGCCGCCGCCTCCCCCCTGGCCGCGGCAACAGGGCTTGTGGGCTCCCTGTGGACCCACTTGCTTGGCCCTCAAGCCTCCTGGTCTTCTTCCGTTCTCGAAAAAATCATTTTGGGGATTTTATTCCATTTGGACTCCGTTCCAAAATCAGAGCTGAAAAGAGTCAAAAACACAGAAAAAACAGGAACTAGCACTTGGCACTGAGTTAATAAGTTAGTCCCAAAAAAATATAAAAGGTAAACAAAACATCCAAAGTTGACAAGATAACAGCGTGAAACCATCAAAAATTATAGATACGTCTGAGACGTATCAAGCATCCCCAAGCTTAACTCCTGCTAGTCCTCGAGCAGGGAAGTGATAAAGAATGAAATATTGATGCTTTCATGCTACCTAGCATAGATGTTGAAAGGACGTGGATGTCGCCTAGAGGGGGGGGTGAATAGGCGCTTTAAAATAATTAAGGTTTAGGCTTGAAGAAATGCGGAATAAAACTAACGTTTAATATGCCAAGCACAAAACCTACAAACAACTAGGCTCACCTATGTGCACCAACAACTTATGCTAAGCAAGATAAACAACTAAGTGATAGCAAGATATATTACAATAAACAATATGTCTATCACAAAGTAAAGTGCATAAGTAAAGGGTTCGGGTAAGAGATAATCGAGGCACGGGGAGACGATGATGTATCCCGAAGTTCACACCCTTGCGGATGCTAATCTCTGTTAGAGCGGTGTGGAGGCACAATGCTCCCCAAGATGCCACTAAGGCCACCGTAATCTCCTCACGCCCTCGCACAATGCAAGATGCCGTGATTCCACTAAGGGACCCTTGAGGGCGGTCACCGAACCCGTACAAATGGCAAACCTTGGGGGCGGTCACCGAACCCGTACACGTGGCAACCCTTGGGGGCGGTTACCGAACCCGTACAAATTGCTCGGGGCAATATCCACAACCTAATTGGAGACCCCGACGCTTGCCCGGAGCTTCACACCACAATGATTGAGCTCCGAGACACCACCAAGCTTCTAGGACACCAAAGCATCCGCAAAGAACAATATCTAGGGTACTAAGTACCAAAGGTAATAAGCTTCTCAAACTTCACTTCCACGTATCACCGTGGAGAACTCAACCCAATGCAACTAATGCAATGGCAACAACACACGAAGTGGTCAAGTCCCTCACACTCAAATCCCTCCACAACAACGAAAGCTATGGAGAAATATGAGAGGAAGAACAAGGAGCTCACAAAGAACTCCAAGATCAAGATCCAAGGGGTTCCCCTCACATAGAGGAGAAAGTGATTGGTGGAGATGTGGATCTAGATCTCCTCTCTCTTCTCCCTCAAGAACAAGCAAGAATCATTGGAGGGATTGAGAGTAAGCAAGCTCTAAGAATGTCAACAATGGAGGTAGAACAAGAGCTTAACGGATGGATAAGGCCAAGGGGGAAGAAGACCCCCTTTATATAGTGGGGGAAGGAATCAGACCGTTACCCCCACTCTCTGCCCGAGCTCCAGCGGTACTACCGCTGGCTGCAGCGGTACTACCGCCGGCACTCCAGCGGTACTACCGCTGGGCCCCTGGTAGTGCAAAGGCACTACCACCACCAAGAAAGTCTTCGCAAAAAGGTCCGTCCACGAACAACCGCTAGGCAGGCGGTACTAAGCTCCTGGAGCGGTACTACCGCTGACTAGGGGCGGTACTACCGCTAGGGCCAGCGGTACTACCGCCAACTCTAGCGGTACTACCGCTCGCCACTGAAACAGCCATAACTTTCGCATACGAGCTCCGAATCGAGCAAACCCAAGCTTGTTGGATTCTTTAAGACCATGCAGATATGAAAATGCCAATGATATAGAGATGTGAGTCCTCTATGAATGAAGAACCGGCAAAAACTCCAACATCGAAAACATCATAGTAGATGCATATGGACTCCGTTTTCGATGAACTCGAGCTTGTCACGAAGATGACCATAAGCTCTAAAACTCACAAAGAGAAACACCAAACAAGAACCAAGAAGTATGATGCAAGGATGCAAATGGTTTGAGCTCTCAACGAACGATACGATCAAGCTACTCACTTGAGAGCCCCCCTTGATAGTACAACAATCTATCCTAACCAGAAAACCTATCAAGGGCAAACCTATACCTTGCACCTCGTCCTCTTGAGCTAGATGATGATGATCTTGGCTTCCTCAAGATGGACCACCTTTCTTGATTGCGTTGGCTTGATGAAGACTAGTTGATTGCTCCCCCATACTCACTATGGGTGAGCCACTCTTCAACATATCTTCACAAGTCCATTGCCACCACAATGGACGGCAAGCTTCAAGCATGCTATCTTCGTGCTGATCCACTTGAACTTGCACATCGCAATCTTGATGACGATCACAACTTGACATCATACTCCATGGGCTATATGAGATCTTCCCTTTGACGCAAGCCCATGGAAACATGACGTCATACTCCATGGGTTGTATGAGATCTTCCCTTTGACGCAAGCCCATGGAAACATGACGTCATACTCCATGGGTTGTATGAGATCTTTCCTTTGACGCAAGCCCATGGAAACACACCTAACCCCCACATAGAACTCTCACGAAGACCATGGGTTAGTACACAAACACGTAATGGACAATGCTTACCATACCATGGGATCACTTGATCCCTCTCGGCACATCTTGTACGCTTTGTGTGTTGATCATCTTGATTTACTCTTTGTCTGAGATCTTGATCAACCATGTGTCTCTATGACCATTCTTTGGATAATACCTTGAATACCATCTTGGTCATCATATAAACTCCTTGAGCCCAACAGATGGACTTCAAGAAGTGCCTATGGACAAATCCTATAAATGTAACTTAAGGCAACCATTAGTCCATAGGAATTGTCATCAAGTAGCAAAACCACATATGGAGATATATGCTCTAACATATGTCCTTTGTAACTCCTCTGATGTGACGTGAATGTTCAGATCCATTAGATTCAAAACAATAGTTTGCTATTGACGTGGAAACAATAATACTTCAAGCAAACTAGCAAAGTAATCATGAACTTTCAGAATAACAAGGCCAAAAGAAAGTTATCCCTACAAAATCATATAGTCTGACTATGCTCTATCATCAGTGCACAACGAATTTAAATCATGCACAACCCCGATATTGGGCAAGTAATTGATTTCACACCTTTACTTTCTCAAACCTTTTCAACTCTCATGCAATACATGAGCGTGAGCCATGGTTTTAGCACTATAAGTGGTGTGGAGTGTGGTGGAGGTTGCAAGACAAAAAAGGAGAAGATGATCACATTAACTAGGCATATCAATGAGCTGTGGAGATGCTCATCAATAGATAGCAATGTGAATGAGTAGGGATTGCCATAGAAATGATGCACTAGAGCTATGAGTATGTGAAAGCTCTTAAAGAAAACTAGTGGGTGTGCATCCAACTTGCTTGATCACAAAGATCTAAGGCAATTTTGAGGAAGCCTATCATTGGAATATACAAGCCAAGTTATATAATGAAAATTTCCCACTAGCTATATGGTGGTGACAAAACGAGAGACTCTCAATCATGAAGATCATGGTGCTTAATATGCACAAGTGTGGAAAAATGGTAGCATTGTCCCTTCTCTCTTTTTCTCTCATTTTTTTTGGATGGGCTCTTTGGCCTCTTTTTTTATTTTTATTTTGGTGGGCATCTTTGGCCTCTTTTATTTCCTCACATGGGACAATGCTCCATCAATGATGATCATCACACTTACAACTCAAAACTTAGAGCAACGATGACTCTATATGGGATGCCTTCGGTAGTGTAAGTGATATAAGTGAAGCACATAGAGCAAAATCAACTAGCTCAAAAGATATAAGTGAAGCACGACAAAATCACGGTGAGTGCATGTATCTCTCTCTCTAGGTGTGCAGCAAGGATGATTGTGACACAACAAAAATAAAAGACTCCTACGATACAAGACGCTCCAAGCAAAACACATAACACGTGGTGAATAAAAATATAGCCCCAAGTAACGTTACCGATGGATTGAAGACGAAAGAGGGGATGCCTTCCCGGGGCATCCCCAAGCTTAGGCTTTTACAGCATACTTGAATCTCTTGGGGTGCCTTGGGCATCCCCAAGCTTGAGCTCTTGCCACTCTTTATCTTTTTGTCTATAAGAACTTCACCCAAAACTTGAAAACTTCACAACACGAAATTTAAACAAAAACTCATGATTACATTAGTATAAGAAAGCAAACCACCACTTCCTTAGGTACTGTAGCAAACTTGAATTCTAGTTATGCTGATGTTGGGTTACTGTATTTTCAATCTTGCATGGCTAATACCCCCCGATACTATCCATACTTTCATCAAAATAAGCAACCAACACAACAAAAACAGAATCTGTTAACAGCAGACCAGTCTATAGCAATCTGTATACTTCGTATACTTCTGGTACGTCAAAAATTCTGAAAAATTACGACTGTCTGAAGAATTTGCGTGGCAATCAGCAGCAAAATGAATCAACTCAGAAGCTCTTACAGAAAAAAATGAAAATTCTTTTCGTGAGAAGAAAGTTTCTGTCTTTTCGAGCATGACCAAACGATCATCCCCAAGACTAATCATAACGGTTTTGCTTGGCACAAACGCAAAAATAAACACAAAAAACACAATCATAACGGAATTATGAAAGTGTGGAAAACATAAAACAGAAAGAAAAAGGATAGATTCGTTGTGTTGCCTCCCAACAAGCGCTATTGTTTAACGCCCTTAGCTAGGCATAAGGTGATGGAATCACGTATAGTCATTTTTGGTGCTCAAACCATAGGTAGCCCTCATCATAGATTCATAAGGAAATATTATTTTCTTTCTTGGAAAGTGCTCCATGCCCTTCTTTAAGGGAAATTGACATCTAATATTCCCTACCTTCATATCGATGATAGCACCAATAGTCCTTAGGAAAGGTCTACCAAGAATAATGGGACATGAAGGATTGCACTCTATGTCAAGTACAATGAAATCCACGGGTACATAGTTCTTATTTGCAACAATAAGAACATCATCGATCCTTCCCATGGGTTTCTTGACAGTAGAATCCGCAAGATGCAAATTAAGAGAACACTCTTCAATCTCATGAAAACCAAGAATATCACAGAAAGACTTTGGAATCGCGGAAACACTAGCACGCAAATCACAAAAAGCATTGCACTCATAGTTTTTGATCTTGATTTTGATAGTAGGTTCCCACTCATCATGAAGTTTTCTAGGTATAGAGACTTCTAGTTCAAGCTTCTCTTGAAGAGATTTCATCATAGCATCTACGATAAGCGCGGTAAAGGCTTTGCTTTGGCTATAAGCATGTGGAGAGTTTGCAATGGATTGCATCAGAGAAATACATTCAAACAAGGAACAACTATCATAATTGAATTCCTTGAAATCCAAAGTGGGAGTTTCATTACTACCCAATTTTTTGATTTCTTCTACTCCACTCTCCACACCTTTATCATCAAGTTAGGTGGACTCCGAATCATTGGGGCGTTTTTCAACCAAAGTGGATTCATATCCAGCCCCTTAATCAATAGGTTTGACACGCGAAAACAAAGAGTCAAGAGGAGACACACCAAGCACTTTAAGGTCTTCGTGATTTGCATCACTAGAACACACCCTTTTAAACCATTCATGCCTAGCACGAATTTGGGAGGAGACACGCATAGCTTTCAAAGTTTCATCCAAGTTGACCTTGGGAGGAGCACATCTAACTTTCAAAGCATCAATATCACAAGACATCCTATCAACGCTCTTAGCCAAATCGTCTATTTTGAGTAGTTTTTCCTCTATGGACGCATTGAAAATCTTTTGAGAGTTGATGAACTCTTTGATATTACTCTCTAAATCAGAGGGTAATTTGTTGTGATTTCCATAAGTGTTGTTGTAGGAATTGCCATAACTGTTAGAGGAGTTACTAGGAAAAGGCCTAGGAACATAGTTTCCTCTAAAAGCATTGTTGTTGCCAAAATTGTTCCTACCAACAAAATTAACGTCCAAACTAGCGTCGCTACTCTCAATCAAGGAAGATAGTGGCATGTCATTAGGATCTAAAGGAGCATTTCTACTAGCAACCAAATTCATCAACTCGTCCATCTTAGCACTAAGCGAGTTAATTTCTTCTATAGCGTGTACCTTTTTGCTAGCAGGTGACCTTTCAGTATGCCACTGAGAGTAGTTGGTCATGATATTGTCTAGGAGTTTTGTAGCGTCGTCTAACGTGATTTCCATGAACGTTCCATCTGAGCTGGAGTCCAAGATATTGCGAGAATCGAAATTCAAACGAGCGTAAAATATTTGTATAATCATCCACAAACTCAAGCCATGAGTGGGACAATTTCTAATCATAAGCTTCATCCTCTCCCAAGATTGTGCAACGTGTTCATGATCAAGTTGCTTGAAATTCATGATACCGTTACGTAAGGAGATGTTCTTAGCCGGCGGAAAATACTTGTATATGTAAGCATCTTTGCACTTAACCCAAGAATCGATACTATTTTTGGGCAAAGAAGAAAACCAAGTTTTTGGGCGATATCGCAACGAGAAAGGAAAAAGCTTCAACTTAATCAAGTCATCATCCACATCTCTTTTATTTTGCATATCGCAAATCTCAATGAAGGTATTGAGATGGGATGCAGCATCTTCACTAGGAAGGCCAGAGAATTTCTCTTTCATAACAAGATTCAGCAAAGCTGCGTTGATTTCATACGATTCCGTAGTAGTGGCGGGAGCAATCGGAGTACTAATAAAATCATTATTATTAGCGCTCGAGAAGTCCCAAAGTTTGGTGTTTTCAGCCATGATGTCTTCAACAAACATACAAGCACACAAGCAAGCAAGAAAACCGGCAAAGGAAAATGGCAAAGGCAAAAGAAAATGACAAAGGAGAAAGGCAAATGAAAACGGCAAATGTGAAGTGGGGGAGAGGAAAACGAGAGGCAACTCGCAAAAAAAGTAAATGCACGAGATGAGTTTGTGAGACCTACTTGGATAGATCTCTCCTTCCCCGACAACGGCGCCAGAAATACTTCTGCTGATGCAACAAAAGACCTTCCAACGGCGCCAGAAACACGTGCTGACGGGAGACTGTTCTTGATACTCCTCAGCAACGGCACCAGGAATACTTCTGCTATGGCTACGCCTTTAGGGACTTCCTAGGCAAAGATGCAAAGGATTTGCCTGCGGCCTTGGAGCCTTGCGTTGGTGTTCCCTCGAAGCGGAAAGCGTGATGTAGCGCAGCGGTGGTAAGTATTTCCCTCAGTTTTGAGAACCAATGTATCGATCTAGTGAAGGAGTATCACAAGTGCTTGCACAAACACAAAAATCTTGCTCCCAACGCTATGAAGGGGTTGTCAATCCCTTATAGATTGTTTGCCAAGTGAGAACTGAAAGCAACAAAGTAACAAATCAAAGTAAAAGCGGAGGTGTAAACAATAGGTGTGAATAGACCCGGGGGCCGTAGTGTTTACTAGTGGCTTCTCTCATGAAAGCAAGTAGACGGTGGGTGAACGAATTACTGTCGAGCAATTGATAGAACCGCGCAAAGTCGTGACGTCATCTATGGCAATGATTATATCTATAGGCATCACGTCCAAAACAAGTAGACCGATACTTTCTGCATCTCCTACTATTACTCCACACGTCGACCGCTATCCAGCATGCATCTAGTGTATTAAGCCCAAAAGAACAGAGTAACGCCTTAAGCAAGATGACATGATGTATATGGACAATCTCATATCTACGACAAAGCCCATCTTGTTACCCGTGATGGCAACTACACAATGTGTGCCTTGCTGCCCCTACTGTCACTGGGAAAGGTCACCACACGGTAAGAACCCAAAACCAAGCACTTCTCCCATTGCAAGAATCATAGATCTAGTTGGCCAAACAAAACCCAAGACTCGGAGAGACTTACAAGGATATCAAATCATGCATATAAGAAATCAGCAAAAGACTCGAATATATATCATAGATAATCTGATCACAAATCCACAATTCATCGGATCTCGACAAACACACCGCCAAAGAGGATTACATCGGATATATCTCCATGAAGATCATGGTGAACTTTGTATTGAAGATCCAAGAGAGAGAAGAAGCCATCTAGCTACTAACTACGGACCCGTAGGTCTGAAGTGAACTACTCATGAGTCATTCGAGAGGCGATGATGTTGATGAAGAAGCCCTCCAACTCCAAAGTCCCCTCCGCCAGGGCACCGAGAAGGGTCTCCAGATGAGATCTCGCGGAAACGGAAGCTTGCGGCGGTGGAAAAGTGTTTTCGTAGACGCCCTGATTTTTTCTGGATTTTTAGGGAATATATAGGTCAAAGACCTAGGGCAGGGGAGCGCCAGCGAGGCCACAAGCTTGGTTGCCGAAACTCCCCCCTAGCCACGACAACAGGGGTTGTGGGCTCCCTATGGGGCCACTTGCTTGGCCCTCAAGCCTCCTGATCTTCTTTCGTTCTGGAAAAAATCATTTTGGGGATTTTATTCCGTTTGGACTCCATTCCGAAATCATATCTGAAAAGAGTCAAAAACACAGAAAAAATAGGAACTGGCGCTTGGCACTGAGTTAATAAGTTATTCCCAAAAAAGATATAAAAGGTAAACAAAACATCCAAAGTTGACAAGATAACAGCGTGAAACCATCAAAAATTATAGATACGTTTGAGACGTAGAAGAGCGCCAGGGGGACCACAAGCTTGGTTGCCGCGGCCTGCCCCCTGGCCGTGGCAACAAGGCTTGTGGGCTCCCTGCCTTGGCCCTCAAGTCTCCCGATATTCTTCCGGTCTGGAAAAATTTATTTCGGGGATTTTATTCCGTTTGGCTCCGTTCTAAAATCAGATCCGAAAAGAGTCAAAAACACTGAAAAAACAGGAACTGGCACCGAATTAATAAGTTAGTCCCAAAAAAGATATAAAAGGTAAACAGTACATCCAAAGTTGACAAGATAACATCGTGAAACCATCAAAAATTATAGATATGTTTGAGACGTATAAGATAGCATGGGGCAATTTTTGACAGCGAGTAAAACGTAGTTGGGTCTGCACCGACGTGTTCATGGCAGAAGCGCATGCACCCCGGTTCGGTTTAAATCTAGCAACATCTGTAGGTTGTGCTAAGGTGTTCGTCAAATCTGATAGTACAAATGTAATAATGGCAATGCAAGATGGGGGAAATACTTCAGGGTCCTCAGCTGCAATTTTGGACGACTATTTCCATATGGCGAGGGACTTCACATGTGTGCGCTATGAGCATTGCCGTAGGGAAGCTAATTCTGTGGTGGATGAGCTAGGTAGAATTTGTAATTTTTCTTCCCCTAGTTCTTGGTGGAAGGGGCACCGGATGCCATCATCCCTTTTCTTGTAGAAGACAATGTTTTGATCACTAACTAATAAAAAGGGTGCGAGAGTTTAAAAAAATCAAGACAAAAACACTTTTATATTATGGCACACAAGTTGTAGAAGATATCCAGATTTATTTACATGTGCTAATAGAAATATGGTATGGTCTTGTTGACATGAATATGGATATGAGAGGGGTTATATTCGTACCGGAATATGATTCTATTAGATAATTTAAGAAATTCCGATCCCTAACATGACGGTTATTGACCATAATAACCTACTCCCTCCATCCAAGTGTATTGGGCGCCTAAGGAAATCAAGGAAATCCAAATGTTTCACGCGTGATGTAATTAACTGAGCTCAAACGAAATCAGAGAGAGGAGGAAAATGACGATCCTCAAGAGAATCCACCACCTAATGCATGCAAAGGAGATACACCATGATTAGACGAGCGAGTGCAGCCGATGGGTCATGTGGAAGGCAGCCGTGGGAGTTTTTTTCTCTCCATGGGCTAGCCTAAACGACATGCAACAATAATAGGATTTATTGCCTAATTATGTTTCGCTTTTCGAGGGTAACGATCACCCGCACTCGCCCAATCTCCTCCTTCCTAAGAGCAAGTACAATAAGGTACAATCAGCAAGTTGTAAAGATTAAAATACTATATTTTTGCTGAGTTGGATGAGAGAGAAGAGGAGAGAGAAGGGAAGTGGGCTCTTCGTGAAGAGCTAGCTCTAGCATGTGCTTTTAGGTGCTTTGTGAGAATGAAAGGTGGGCCATATATAATAAAAGTAGTACTCTTTTATAGCTAACTTTTGCACAAGCTAGCTATAAGATGGCTTATAGCCAGTAGTTGGCTATACTATTAACCATGCTCTAAATCATGGAGCTTTTCCTTAGGCACCCAATGCACCTAGATGGAGGGTGTAATAATTTGTCAAAATTTCTTTAACTAGTACCGTGTTACTATTATTCGTATAAATTCCGAATTGTGTAAACATACGACATGTATATATCTCTAGTAACAATTGATCCACATTCGTATCTGGTAACATACATACCCACATTTGTATTTTTTTAGAAATTGTGAAAACATGACTCGTAATAGCACCATCTGTTCCACTTCCAATCCATTTCCACCCCTAGGTGGAACACGATGGTGTATCTTATCAGGAATGGTTCGTTCTCGGCCAGTTATATTACCACTTTGGAAAGATTTTCCGCCCCCAGGCCCATGCGTTGCCGTGCAAGGCGACTAGGGTTTCCCCATGTTGTCAGATCCCTCTCCCCATTGCCGCCACTCGAGGGGGTTAACAGGCAAGCCCGTGCGGGGCGACGGGTGCCGGTGATGAGTAGCGGCGGGGGTCTTATCCCTCCAGCCTCTTGCAGAGGTCTTTTGGTCCTGAGGCTGCGACACTAGCATGCGTGATGACGAGGTCCTCTCGGAGTCGGTGCTCATAGGTGGTGGTTGGCCGGATTCTTGACCATGTGGGCAGTGAGTAGTGATACTTGTGATCTGTGTTGGGTTTTTCCTCGAAGAGGAGAGCATGATGAAACAGAGTATAGATAAATATTCCCTCGGTGAGAACCAAGGTTATCGAACCAATAGGAGAACCACACAATTTCCCGTCTTCAACGCCTACACACAAAAGAGCAAACGTTTGCACCCAACACGTGCAAGAGGGTTGTCAATCCCCTTGAACTCGTTACTTGCAAGTGATAAGTAGTGATATATAGACAACTGAAATATATTAAATATAAAATGTAAATACAAATAATAAAAGGCAACGAGGTATTTAGAGTTTTTGCAAATATATTTGCGAATAGACCCGGGGGCCATAGTTTTCTCTAGAGGCTTCTCTCTCGTATAAAACATATGATGGGTAAACAAATTACTGTTGGGCAATTGATAGAAAAGCGCATAGTTATGAAATATTTATTAATGGAAATGATCATTACATATAGGCATCACGTACGTAAGCAAGTAGACCGACTCCTACCTACTACTATCACTCCACCCATCGACTGTTATCCAACATGCATCTAAAGTATTAAGTAACATAGAGTAATGCTTGGAGAACAATGACATGATGTAGACAAAGAAAATCCAATTAATATGAATCAACCCCATCATTTTATTCTTAGTGGCAACAATACAAATACGTGTCTTGTCCCCTCCTTTATCACTGGTATATAGAGCACTGCGAGATTGAGCCCACTACAATGCACGTCACTCAGTGAAGATATATCAATCTAGTTGGCCAAACCAAATCAATAGATCGAAGAACATTATTAAGCTATCACAATCATGCATATAAGAATTTTGAGAAGGCTCAAATATATTTCATGAATAATATGAATATAAACCCACAATTCATCGGATCCCAACAAACACACCACACAAAGTGATTACATAAGATAGATCACCGCAAGAATCGGGTGATCATGGCAACAAAGAACATAGAGAGACATAGGCATCTAGGTACTAACTACAAACCCATAGGTCTGTGTGAAATGCTTACACATCACCATGGGAGCAACAAGGTTGATGTAGAGGCCCTCCGTTATGGATCCCCCCTCCGACAGGGCACCGGAACAGGGCTCCAGAAGGGCACACGGCGGAACAAAGACTTGCAGTGGTGGAAAAAGTTTTTTAGGGAGGATCCCCAAGATTTTGGGGATTAATGGGAATTTATAGGACAAAGAGGAACGCCAGAGGCCAAGGGAGGTGGCCCCAAGCCATCACGGTGCGACCCCCCCTCGGCGTGCCCTGTTGTCTTGGCACCAGCCCGTGGGGCCTCCGATCTCCTTTCGAAGCTTCCAGGTCCTTATTTTATCAATAGAAAATCGTCAAAAAGTTTCGGTGTATTTGGATTTCGTTTGGTACAGTATTCCTGAAAATCCAAAACATGTAGAAAATCGCAACTGACACTTGGCACTGGGTTAATAGGTTAGTGCTCAAAAATAATATAAAACAACAAGTAAAACACTTAAAATGCACCCTAAAATGATAATATAATACCATGGACCAATCAAAATTATAGTAACATTGGAGATGTATCAAGTCGCGAGCATGAGAAGTCGTGGTGCGGAGTCACTTTCCATGAGATCCATAGGTGTGTGCTCCCTACTCTGTAACCTCTCACGTGCCGCATTTGGTGGCATGTGGTCTCATTCGGTGGCCCTCGTGCTCTCGCGGGTGCTGGTGGAGCTGGTTCAGGACTGGGGAAACTCTAGTCAGCATGTCCGTCCTGACGACGGCGACCACGATGATTACCGCTTTCGTTCATGAAGGCACCATCGAGGTCCCTTCCTTCCACCCCGCTTCCCATGCCAGGGCAAAATCCCAAAATCCTCTCTAACTGGGAGGTCATGACGCCATGTGCGGCTTGCCCTTCTAGGAGGTGTTGTCGGGGTATTTTGGTGCTCGGTTTAGAGGAGTTACATGCATTGTAGATTCATAGTTTGGGTTTGACTTGGTGTGGAGGAACATAGTGGTGTAGGGGACGACATCTTAATGGTGATGTTCTCAAGTGGCAACTTGTTTTACTCAGTTCTGGTGGTACGGTGCCCTTGATCCAGGTGGAACACGAGAGTTCCCCTTCGCTGGTAGCAATGACATAGTAGAAGCCGAAGGCACTCGACCCTCTGTTGTTGTTTGGTTGCCTTGTTATCTTTTGACGCTCTTCAATCTTCTCAGTTTTGGCTACCTCTTTCATTGGCGTTCACTCCTGGAAGCTCTCCAACTCATCTAGGTATTTGTTGGACAATGGTAGTGTGGCCGACAAGGTGTTCTCAATTCAAGGAGATGTATCTATGTTGGGCTTGTGATGCATTTGCTTCAAGAATGATGATGGGCTTCTTAAAATGGCCCTCATACTGCCCTCCTATAGCATATGGGCAATTATTTCATTTCCAATGCACGCAATCGAGTGATCCAAGTATAATGATACGTCTCCAACATATCTATAATTTTATGAAGTATTCATGGTACATTTATATCAATTATATATGGTTTTGGTGCACTTTTTTATTATTTAATGGACTAACTTATTAATGTAGCGCCCAATGCAAGTTTCTGGCTTTTTCCTTGTTTTTGGTTTTTGGAGAAAATCAATATCTATGAAGGCCCAATTATGATGCCAATTTTGACGATATTTTCAGGACCTAGGTGGACCCTGGAAGCTTCACGCGACATGGGATGAGCCACGAGGTCCCCGAATGGACACATGGCGTGGCAAGGGGGTGGTCATGCCACGTGTCCATGTGCCCGCGGGAAACCTTTCAGTGTAATTCCAATGTAAAAAATTCCTATAATCACCAAAAACTTTCATCGTACCCTCATAACAATTTTTTTGCCACCGTAGATTCCTATTTCGTGACATCCCATATATAGGCCTTTTTCGACACTCCCTCTGAGAGGGAAGCCATTGGAGGTGGCCTCTTCATAAACATTTTTGTTCTCATGGTGATGTGTGAGTAGAGTACTTCGTCCTCGGGATTGCGGGTATGTATTAGTAGCTATGTATTGAATCTCTCTCTCTCTCTCTCATGTTCCTGATGGATTTCGGGGCCATAGTTTAGGTTTTTAGAAATATGATTAAGTAGACCCGGGGGCCATAGTTTTCACTACGAGCTTCTCTCTCGAACACATAACAAATGGTCGGTAAACAAATTACTATTAGGGCAATTGACAGAAAAGCGTGTAGTGATGACCCACAAGTATAGGGGATCAATCATAGTCCTTTCGATAAGTAAGAGTGTCGAACCCAACGAGGAGCAAAAGGAAATGATAAGCAGTTTCCATCAAGGTATTCTTTGCAAGTGTTGTGAGTAACAATGATAGATAGTTTTGTAGCAAGATAATTCGTAAAAAGTGACAAGTAAAAATAGTAGCAAGTGTGTAACAAGATAGCCCAATCCTTTTTGTAGCAAAGGACGGGCGTGAAAATGCTTTTATATGAAGCAAAGCGCTCCCGATGACACATGGGAATTTTCATCTAGTCATGTTTATCATGTTGAGTTGATTCGTGTTCGTTACTTTGATAATTTGATATATGGGTGGACCGGTGCTAAGGTGATGTTCTTACTTGACCAAGCCACCCACTTATGGTTACGCCCTCTCACAAGCATCCGCAACTACTAATGAAGAATTAAGATAAATCTAACCATAGCATGAAACATGTGGATCCAAATATGCCCCTTATGAAATAACACATAAACTAGGGTTTAAGCTTGTCTCACTCTAGGAACCCATCACCTAAATATTACTCAACAATGCCTTCCCTTAGGCCCATAACATGGTGAAGTGTCGTGCAATCTACATTCATACGACACCACTAAGAGAAGCAACAATATACACATCATCAAAATATCGAAGGAATACCAACTTCACATGATTACTTATAACAAGCCTTCTACCATGTCCTGAGGAACGAAAGTAACTACTCACAAATCATCACCATGTTCAAGATAAGAAGTGGAATAATTATGAATAAGGATCTGAACATACTACCTTCCACCAAGTAAACAAACTAGCATCAACTACAAGATGTAATAATCACTAGTCACTACTGGAACTAGATAATTTGTCGTTAGCCAGTTCTTTGTCGTCTACTTCCGGATGGCAAAGTAGTTCTTTGCCGTCATCTTCCACAAAAGTTATGTCAAAGATTGGACCAATCGGAAGTATTCTATTTGCCATCAGTCCCTTATTTGTCGTCAGCGAGCGGTCGACAAAGCCCCTAAAGGTAGACGACAAAGAGCCCATCTAGGCCCCACTGAATTGTGGGCTGGCTAGGCCAATACATGTCGTCCACTACGGCTTTGTCGTCTTCCTTTAGGGTCTTTGTTGTCCGTTGGTAGACGGTAAAGCCCTTCCCTATCTAACGACCGTCAGCCCCCACCCCACCCCTTCTCTCCCCCTCTGTCTCTCTCCCCCATCCACACACCACAACCGCCACGTTGCTAACCCCCTTCCCCACTGCTGGCGCCACTCCCTTCCCCCACCGTCGGAGCCACACCCCCTTCCCCCACCGTTGGAGCCACCCCCCTATCGTGGTTTTGTCACAGCTGATGTGCTCGTGAAAGGACTTAGAGATGGATCCATTGCACCTTGGTGGCGACTCAAAGGGGTTAAGCGGAAGCGAGACTTGGGTTTACCCACGTCCGGCCCCTCCGATGGAGGTAAAAGCCTACGTCCTGCTTTTTGTATATTTATGGTGGAATCGATTACAAGGGTGCGAAACTCGCCTGACCTAGCCCTCAATGGATTTTAACTTAAGTCTATCAACCCTAGAGACTCCACTTTATATACGGGTCAAGGCCCTAGGTTTAACAAGAGTCCAAGTCATATCACAAGTCATGACCTGACATATCTCTAAGCCGCCGTGCCTCTGAAGCAATGAATCCGCACGACGAGTCTTTCTCTTCTTGGGCCCTGAATCTCCATCTGGGCTCTTGGGCTTGGCCGGAACTTCGTTGGAGATCACTTCATGCCTTCGAAAATCCGGGTCTAAGCCCATCTTTGGGCCACAAGTGTGGAGTCGCCATGAGCCTGACTCGGCCCAATAGAGTGGGTCACATAACGGATAATATACTTAACATTAGGCCCCAGATTGACTTGAATTTATTAACGCCAATAAACCATCATACTTGGCCATGGTGACTCACATGTGATCTCTGACCTTTCTTCTTAAAGAGTGACAAGCCGCCAATCTTCATGCTTCGCCTGAATCGCCAATTCACTTATGAGTGACATTATCTTCCCCATTATTCCAAGGATCTCGGTGACATCATCTTCAACGGATCTTTTGACTTATCCTGTCATCGAAAATCCAAGCGCCACCATTTCTGATTTTTAATGCGCCTCCTCGATTCCCGCGCTTGCCATTTCGATTCCAGCCTCGGGCCCTTAAAAGGTCCTGAAGAGAGGGGTCCCTTGCCTTCGTCTACATCCCCACTCCGTCTCTTCTACTTCCCCGAGACTGCGTCACAAACACCTTGCCATTGCAGAGTTCGTGGTTTTGGATTCGTCGCCCCTTGAATTGACCGAGCGCAACCTCGACTTGGATCTCTGCAGCCGCCTCCATCTCCGCGTGCACTTCTTCAGGTGAGTCTTTCTCTTTCATAGATTTCAGTTCATAGATCACCTCTATTCTTAGGGCAGCGCTGGAGCTCTTCAAACCTCCATTAATCACGCAATGAATCTCCAAAGTATTGATTGAATCCTGCATTCTAGTAGGAACAGCGATAGATTAGCGAGTAGTTCGTAGAAGATCTGTTGCTCATTTTACTTCCTTCGCAAGATCACCTCATAGACCGTACAGTGTTCCTGCGTCTTCAGTGTTCCTGAAAATCGTAAATTATTCTTCCTTTTTAACCACGTGTAGATCTCTAATTTCTGGCATCACGTGGGAATTGTGTTTGTCTCCAATCCAGAAACTTTCTAAGGTATTTTTTAAAATGTAACTCGCCCTTAACTTGTGGCGAGTCACGATGTCTGTTTAGGTGCATCTCCAACCACTTGTGGGCGAGTCAATACTTCGTAGATCCTTACGACCCACCAATCACCTTTCATGCAGATTCCTGTCCCCCTTCTCTCGAGCTTTCAACCATGGGCACCATCTATAAGAGTAACTAGTTACCGTCTGAGGTCGATGATGCTGCGCTTGAGAGACTCGTGAAGAGGGAACTTTGGCACCACGGGAAGCGATTCGCTGGCGACCCGCCCTAGGAGAGCAACGTCCGTAACCCGCCAATGGGGAAGTAGTGGTCTTTACTGATCATATCGAGCGGGGCTTCACACCGCTCGGCTCAAAATTCTTCAGGGACGTCTTGCACTTTTTAAATATCCATCCTCAAGACTTAGGCCCAAAATCTATCACCAACCTCTGCCAATTCCAAGTATTCTAGGAAGCCTACTTGTAAATGGAGCCCACCGTCCTTTTGTTCAGGAAATTCCTCTACTTGAACTGCCAAACAGAGTTTACCGACGTCCCCTACTTAGAACTCGGAGGAGTTAACATTCAGAGACGACCAGAATGTGGTTTCCCAGCTGCTACTCTACCCAGTCACCCCAAAGGCTGGGGGAAGACTTGGTTTTATTGCCGCAACACAGCTCCAGACATTGAGAACCCCCTACCAGGCTTTAGGCAAGAACGTCTACCTATGGACTTCAAGCTGCCCGAGAAGCTAACTGCTGAGGAGCAAGTCTCAATCACCCATGTCTTTTCAAAGCTTAGAGCCTTGAGCGCCAATGGTCTTACCGGCGTAGATTTGATCCGCTGCTGGGTGGACTGGCGGATAATGCCTTTAAGCTGCCGGGACGGCTTAATGTGTGAATACAACAGCGATTTAAACCATCCGCAATGCTTCTCCAACTTCACGCTGGACAAAGAAGACATTGACAGTATTGTGAAGACATTGTCAGGAGAGTCACTTGAGACTGGTTTAAATCCGTTCTGCCTCTCCAACCCGGCTCTAGAGGTGAAATAATTCAACTCGCCTGTCTTGCTTTTTTATAACTTTGAGCTTGTTCTGACTCGGGTTCCAATTATGTTAATTACAAGAACTCGCCTTTCTGGAAACGAAAGCCGAAAACTACCGTCAAGAACGTGCCAACGAAAACCGGCCCGAAGAAGAAAACCAAGGGCAAAGCCGCCACCACAGTAGAGTCATCCATTGTGGGCGAGTCTCACGCCGTAGAGGAACACTCAGAGGTAAATGCTTTTGTCCTTCTTATTATTCCAACATAATCCGTACTTAAACGTTGCTGTTTTCGTTTATAGGGCGATGACATGGAGAGCCAAGATGAAGACGTCGAGGTAATTTCTGTTTCTTCTGACTCAAACTTTTCTTCTCCGAGGCCGAGAAGGCGAGTGTGTAGAAAAGTCTCCCTGTATAACCCAGATGCTCATCTGGATCCCGGTTTCTTTTTGAAGAAGGCGGGTTATACACTAAAACGCCACACTCGAAGCAATTCTGGGGATCTCTTGTCTGGCTTGCCCGAGAAAACGGCCGGTCGCAAGCGACAGAGCGAGGTATATTTTATATTGAATGTCCTTCTTCCGTGTGCAGCCGATTCTTACGACTTACTCAATCTTTTGAATCTTATGTCTAACAGGTTTCGCCTCCTTCATCTGGCGACTCAGATGCTTTGGCTCTTCCTCCTTTAATCTGCCTCCAGGGGCAAGTCCTCTTGCCAATATGTTCTTTGGGCGCCAGTCTCTCAATTTAACATAACCACCACCCTTGTAGACTCGCGAGTCTTCATCTAACCCCAAGGTGTCTGGGAAGGTGAGAATAAGTACTTCCATTCCAGAAGCTCAGGATGAGCCGGCTGAGCCTCATACCGAAGCTCCTAACGATCTCCCTGATATTCAAGATGAGCCGCCGAGCCCATAGAAGGAAGCTGCTAAGAATCTCAACCCGCAAAGCCCTCAAAAGCGGCTAAAGACATGACACCTGACCCAGATCAAGTCATTATTACTGGAACAGGCTATTCTGAACCTGCATCAACTGTGTTGACCAAGCATGCGTCCAAGGATACCCCAATCCTTATAGAGAAGGGCAGGACCAAGTTGAAGCTTCCCAATATTGAGAAGCTAGACTTTCAAGAATTACATTCTGGCTATCTGAGTTGCCTGGCGGCGAGTTGTGACATGGAAACAAGCCTGGTCAACATGATGAAGAAAAAATATGAGGTATCATACCTGTCATCCTCCTTTACATGTACTCCCATTAGCCCTCCAAAAGGCAAGTTATGTTTGTAATGATGAGTCGGATTTTGTGACATGCTTTGTAGACAACTTCAACTTATAGCCCGCTAGGGCCGGGTCATCTTCTTGAAGATGAGCCGAGTCTTGGTGTAAATGTAGAAGAAAAAGTTTCAACCAGTAGCCCACTAGGGCCGGATCATCTTCTTTGAAGATGAGCCGGGTCTTTGGTGTAAATGTAGAAGAAAAAAACTTCAACCTGTAGCCCGCTAGGGCCGGGTCATCTTCTTTGAAGATGAGTCCGGTCTTTGGTGTAAATTGTAATAAAGCTTCAACCTGTAGCCCCCAATGGCCGGGTCATCTTCTTGAAGATGAGTCGGGTCTTGCTTAAGTTATTAACATGGAAAATTGAATCGTACATTAGCCCCCAAGTGTGAGGGATATTGCTTGCAATCTGCATGAAACTTGTCATAAACATCTCGATTTTTGTAGGAATCGTTGACCCAGGCCTACTCAACCGTGTCCGGCTTGAAACAAAGCTTAGCACAGCAATAAGATGCCCGAGCTGAGGTTAAAGAAAAACTCCACCTTGTACAGGTGGATATGGAGAAAATGAAGGCGGATCACAAAGAATTTGAAGAAAAAGCCGAGGTAGAATGAGTCGCCTTGCTGAAATGGGCCGAACAAGCCGAAGAACAAATGAAAGTCGCCGTTCAGGAACTGACTGGGCTGAAAGTGCATATCTCCAAAATGGCTAATGTTGTGTTTGGTAAGTACCCGTCGCTGTCCTTATTTGTAAGGCAATGTTGTAAATCACATCAGTGACTTATGATTGTGTATCCTTGCTGCAGGTCCTCGATCCGCCAATCTCCATGATGATTGTGTGTTGAAGCTAAAGGCAATATACACTCTAACAAAGCAAATTTATGTTGGCGGCTTGATTACTATTAAAGTCTTCATGAGCGATAAGGAGCCCATGAAGACCATCAAGTATATGTTGTGGCGCTTGTCCACAATGCCAAAGCAGATTGAAGAATTAAAAATATCAGCCGCCCGGAGAGGAGTAATTACCACCCTTAGCCGATGCTTGGCTTACGCTCCAGAACTTAAGCTGGAGGAGATAGCTGGCAGGTTTCCAGAATATAAATACGATGGGTCAGAATTCACTCAAGAGGACTATACTCGCTGTGTGAAGGAATCTCGCCTATCGGCGACTCAACTTGCAGCCATTCTTGACTTAGCCAAGTATCACACGGCTTATGACAAGAACAACAAATGTTTCCCTCCTCCCTCTTTTGAATGCACAGATCTGACTCCGCAGCGCCGTAAGCACCTTTTGACTCTGATGCTGCCCCGTCTTGTCCGAAGAGGCTGAGTTCCACGCCTTAACCAATTTCAATTGGACAATGGGTGACTTAAAGATCCAAGATGGCGAAGGCTCGACGCAGGATAACTCGGAGGTGTCTTGAACAAGGTGTTCCTTGAAGACTGCCCAAAGAGATCGATCCAGAAGATCCAACTCCGGGTCATGTAAAATTTTGTGGCCTTCTGAGCCATGTAATAGGTTAGAGATGAATACAGTAATATTTTGCACCGTACCTTTATTGATTATGAAGTCTCACCCTTATGAGAATATGAGCCGCCTTACTAGGCGTTTTTCTATGTCTTCATCAAAGTAAAGATGCTTCGTGTGGTCAGAGAACAATATTGAGCCGGCTCAATGAGACACAGCGGGTAACATGAGTCTTGAAAACTCTAACTGTACCCCAAAGATACTTTGTAGTCATAAAGTTTTCCGGCTCAATGAGTCGCGACAGGGTAGGACGAGCTTGCAAGGCTCTAGTGCTACCCTAGAGAGGCTTTTGCAATAGCCTTAGCTGTCTAGACCGGCTGATCAGGCGTGAGTCGAGCTTCAGTGAAGCAGGTTCAGTGAACCCATTGTTTGTCTATTTTCCATATGCCGACTCCCGCAAGAACCCTTCATGTTTTAACCAAGGCAAGTTCAGGGTCCTAAACTGTATTGACTCGCCAAGAGTACATGGGACCATAGGGCGAGTCGCCTAACATACAGTCCAGTATAACCATTGTAATGCGTTAATTTTTCTCTAGCCAAGAGGGTATTCAGGCTGAACTCAGTGAGTAGAAGCCCCCAAGTGACCTATGATTAGGGAAAAGTCGGACATAGGATTACAGAAGCGTCTACGCTCTTACTGCAAAATGACTTGGGAACTAGTAGCCCCCAAGTAAGCCGACTTAATTGTCAAAATCATATAACGCGACCATGTTTGAACCGTGCAACGTGGCAACTTTGGTCCTCTTTGGCTTACGAGTATCCAGTTTTGATATAAGTGCAGCATGGCGACTTAAGTTCTTTGATACTGATAGCATCCATGCTTGGACGGCTTATGAAACAATAAAGACTCATGCTTTCAAGAAGCTGGAATGGCAGAGAACCCGAATTTCGTGGGTGCCGGCTTTATTGCTATATATATATAAAAGAGTACAAGGACTAAACTATGTACAATGATAAGGAGCCAGTGGCTCTAAGTATAATAAGGCTGCAAGTGGGCAATGTTCCACGGCGAGGTTGTTTCTACCTATCTCATTGGCCTATCTGGACAAAGGTCCACCAGGTAGTAAGAACCATTATGAAGACTTCTGCTGATGAGAAAAGCTCCTTCCCATGGGGGTGATAATTTGTACATACCAGTGTGATCTTGAATCAATTGAATCACTAACTCACCTTCCTGAAAGACCCGGCTTCTGACTCTGCGGCTATGATACCGTCGCACATCTTGCTGGTAAATCGCCGACCGTGTTGCGGCTAAGTCACGCTCCTCCTCTAAAGCATCCAATGAATCTTGACGTGCCAGCTCGTTGTCCTCCTCAACATAAGCGGCGACTCGTGGCGAGTCATGCCTTATGTCACTTGGTAAGACCGCCTCAGCTCCGTAGACCAATAAAAAGGGCATGTAACCAATGGACCTGTTGGGGGTAGTCCTTATGCTCCAAAGTACTAAAGGAAGCTCCTCAACCCAGCAACACGGAGTGCGCTCCAGAGGAACCATGAGTCGAGGTTTGATCCCATGCAAGATTTCTTGATTTGCTCTTTCCATCTGTCCATTGGATTAGGGATGTGCAACCGCATAGACATCAAGCCGTATGTGCTCCTTTTCACAAAATTCTTGAATGGTGCCTTTGGATAAATTAGTACCATTATCAGTAATGATACTATGAGGATACCCGAAGCGAAAGATCAACCTCTTGAGGAACTTGATGTCCGTTTCTGCATCGCAATTGCTAACTGGCTCTGCTTCAACCCACTTGGTAAACTTGTAAACCACCACTAGTAGATGAGTCCTTTTGTTGGAAGACATCTTGAAAGGACCAACCATGTCGAGCCCCCAGACTGCAAAAGGCCATGTAATTGGGATCATCCGCAACTCTTGAGCCGGAACATGCATCTGACGTCGAAATTTCTGACACCCATCACACCTGCGCACTATGTCTTCACCATCTACATAAGCCGTCAACCAATAGAATCCATGTCTAAAGGCCTTTGATACCAAAGATCGTGACCCGACGAGATGACCACAGTCGCCAACGTGAATCTCATTAAGGATCGCACGTCCCTCTTCGGGCGAGACGCATCTTTGAAAAATTCCATAAGTGCTTCGTTTGTGCAACTCTCCCTTATGTATGACCATGGACTTGCATCGCCGGATAATCTGGCGAGCCAACAACTCATCAACACGTAACTCGCCCCATGCCAAATAAGCCATGTAAGGGACCGCCCAATCCGGAGTGGCACGAAGAGCCGCCACAAGTTGAGATTCCGGGTTAGGGACCGCAATATCCTCCTCAGAAGGCAACTTCACCGATGGGTTATGCAAGATATCCAAAAATACATTGGGAGGAACCGGCTTACGCTGTGACCCAAGTCGTGAAAGAGTGTCAACTGCCTCATTGAGCCGGCGGTCAATATGATCAACTTGATAACCATGAAAGTGACCCGCCACATCTGATACTGAATGCGTGTAAGCCGCCATCAACGGATCCCTGGAATCCCACGTTCCGAAAACTTGTGGCGCCACCAAATCTGAGTCGCCAAGGCATCTAACCCGGCTAAGGTTCATCTCATTGGCGATCCTAAGCCCATGGAGCAAAGCCTCGTAGTCTGCTGCATTGTTAGTGCATGGAAACATGAGCCGTAGGACATAGCAAAATTTGTCACCCTGCGGGGAAGTCAGTACCACGCTAGCCCCCGAGCCTTCCAGTTGCCTAGACCCGTCACAGTGGATAATCCAATATGTGTGATCAGGCTTGTCTTCTAGAATTTGCAACTTGGTCCAGTCGTTGATGAAATCCACTAAGAGCTGAGACTTGATGGCCGTGCGGGGCATATACTTTACGTGGTGAGGACCAAGCTCAATGGCCCAGTCGCTTCACGGTTTTGTATGATATCGCCAAGTGGTACAGAACTGACCACCGTGATTGGATGCTCCTGGAAGTAGTGCTTCAGCTTCCGGCTTGCCATGAAGATCCCGAAAACCAACTTCTGCTAGTGTGGATAACGCTATTTGGAGAGGGTCATGACTTTGCTGACAAAGTACACATGCCTCTGGACCGGGTACTCCTTTCCTCCTTCCTTGCGTTCGACAACCACTGCCACACTTACTGCTTTAGAGTTAGCAGAAATGTACAGGAGCATAGGCTCTTTGTCTGTAGGGGTGGCTAAACCGGGCGGTTCAGCCAATTGCTTCTTCAGGGCCTTAAAAGCTTCGTTGGCCGCGTCTGTCCACACAAAATGGTCTATTTTCTTGAGAAGCTAATAAAGAGGGATGGCCTTCTCACCAAGGCGGCCTATGAAGCGATTCAGAGCTGCGATACGACCCGCCCTACACTGGACCTGGTTGATATTAGCCAGCTTGCCAAGGGAAGTAATCGCCTTAATCTTGTCCGGGTTAGCCTCAATACCTCGCTCTCACACCAAGAAACCCAATAACTTCCCTACAGGGACACCAAAGACACACTTGGTCGGGTTAAGATTCATCTCATTCACACGCAAATTGTCAAACATCTCCTTGAGATCATCCAGAAGTGACTCCTTCTTCTAGGATTTCACCACTATGTCATCGACATAGGCGTGAACGTTGCGCCCCATCTGATTGTGCAAACAATTCTGGATACAGCGCTGATAAGTCGCCCGTGCACTATTAAGCCCAAACGGCATGGAGACATAGCAGAAAGCACCAAAAGGGGATATGAAGGCCGTCTTCTCTTGATCCTCCCAAGCCATCCTGGTCTGGTGGTAACCTGAGTATGCATCCAAAAAACACAGCCGCTCGCAACCCGCCATAGAGTTAATGATTTGATCGGTACGAGGGAGAGTGAAAGGGTCCTTCGGGCAGGCCTTGTTAAGGTCGGTGTAGTCAATGCACATGCAGAAAGTCCCATTCTTCTTGAGGACCAAGACTGGATTGGCCAGCCACTCTGGATGAAAAAATTTCACAATGAACCCAACAACCAAGAGCCGGGCTACCTCTTCCCCGATTGCTTTATGCTTCTCCTCATTGAAACAACGGAGGTACTGCCGAACCGACTTCATCTTGGGATCTACATTAAGGTGGTGATCAGCGAACTCTCTCGGTACACCTCGCATGTCAGAAGGTTTCCATGCAAAAATGTCCCGATTCTCACGGATGAATTTGATGAGCGCGCTTTCCTATTTGGGATCCAGACGCATCTCAATAGTGAATTCCTTGGAAGAGTCGCCAGGCGTGAAATCAACATGCTTGGTGTCATCGGTCGGTTTAAACTTGAGGGGTGGCTATGAATCGATTATAGGCTTCTTGAGTGGAGTCATGTATGTCGGGTCAACATTGTCCTGATGAAACTTGAGTTCCTTAGCAGCGCAAGCCGACTCAGCATAAGCATCATCTCCTTCTTTGCACTCCTGAGCTATATTTCGATCTCCACTTATCGTGATGGTTCCTCTAGGGCCTGGCATCTTGATATTAAGGTAGACATAACACGGCTGGGCCATGAAGCGGGCGTAAGCCGGCCGACCAAAAGGCGCATGGTAAGGGCTCTTGATCTTGACCACCTCAAACGTGAGAGACTCGCTCCTGTAGTTAGATTCGGTGCCAAAAGCCACATTGATTTTAATCCGCCCACAAGATATGTTGACTTACCCGAGACGATGCCATGGAAGACCGTGGAGGAAGGCATCAAGTCGCCTTCACAGAAATTCATTCTCCAGAAAGTGTCCTAGTATAAGATGTTGATACTACTGCCACCGTCCATAAGGACTTTGGAGAGGGTATAGCCCCCAACCTGTGGGGCCACAACCAATGCCAAGTCGCCAGGGTTATCAACCCGGGGAGGTTGGTCCTCCCTACTTCAGGTAACAGGTTGCTCAGACGAGTTGAGATACCTGGGAAGCGTCGGCTCAGCCATGCTGAGGGCTCTCTGCTTAACCTTGTTGTCCCTCGTGCAAGCATTAGTGGTAAACACGTGATACTGCCCGCTATTCAACTACGTGGGATTATTTTGGAAGCCGTTGTTGCCGTTCTGCTGCTGAGAGCCGCACGGGTTAAGTTGCTGCTGAAAGCCGCCATGAGCACTATATTGCTGGTTACCGTGGGCCGTGTATTGCCTAGTGTTGGAGTGTGCCCCGCCCTGTGGACCAGGGTTGAGAAAGCCGCCAAACAGATTCCCGTGTGAGCTGCCCGAACCAAATTGATCAGGGTGTCCACCACCACCCCCTCCTTGGTTGTTCTATAGTGCCTCGGCACAAAACTCCTGCATCACAATTTTTTTTCCTAAGAATGAGTTGCTGGACCCTCTGCTGTGGTATGTTGTGGACAGGGGCCCTTGTGCATCTCCTGATAGTTACGTGGTCTTTTTCCACTGAAGCCCTGATGCCCAGTTTTCTTCTGACGCTGATTCTCGGTCCCGGTGTTAGTATTGGCGACGAAATTAGTGACACCTTCATGCTGCCTTTTCTTCCCTTGGCTCCCAGGGTTATTGTAGTTACGTCCCTAGGCCTGAGAATGGCCTCTGGATGACTCTCCCTTCCTGGCGTCACTGACTTTGTCATCGTCCTCTCCGGGATCTTTGGTGCTATCTGACTCGGCATATCTAGTTAGGGTGTCCATCAACTCGCCCATATCCTGCACTTTCCGCTTGAGTCGCCCAAGTTTCAACACCAAGGGCTGGAAGTGAAAGTTTTTCTCCAAAATTAGCACAGCCTAAGCTGCCGTGATACCATCCGATGAATGGATTATCCGTGCAACCCGTCGTGTCCAATGATGGGCTGACTCATCTGAGTGCTGGACGCAGTGTTGTAAGTCGACAATAGTCATTGGACGCTTGCAGGTTCCTCTAAAATTCTTGACAAAATGTTCCTTCAACTCGGCCCAGGTGTTGATGGAGTTGGGCGGCAAATTCTTCATTCAAGTGTGTGTTGTCCCTTCAAGCATCATTGTAAAGTACTTGGCGCACACCACATCGCTAACATCGACCATGTCCATCGCAAGCCCGTAAGTTGGGAACCTTGCACGGACCCTTAAAGTCCTTGGGCATACGCTCATTGTGGAGGGTGGGTGACAAACAATGAATCTATATGTTCCTGCCTCCTGACTTGGTGTGCGCCGGGGAAGGCTCGTGTTGCATCCACAAGGTCTTGGGCATGTGTCCCTGGCAGTCCATGCGGATTGGTATGCGGATGTCGACGCTGCTCACCGTTAGACATCACGGGCGGGTCATCACGGCGACTCCTGGTATGACTTGCGTGAGGCGTAGAGTGCAGTCGATCACGACTATACGAGTACTGCGCCTGTTGGACCTCCGCCGTTTTCAACATCTCGATGCCATTCCTTGCTTCCAGCTCAGCTACAGAGTTTTCGTGAATGGGAAGAGACTCTAAGTTGCGGGTCGCGGCCAACACATTGTCGACGGGGTTAGAAAAGTGACCCTGCGACGTCTGGAAGCGTGGCGGCTGGGCCGGTGTCGGCTGAGGCGACTGTGGATTGTGCGGCGGCTGAGCCGGCTCAACGTGCTGAGTGACTCGCCATGGCGGGTTAGGTTCCATCCCAGGGGTATGTGGGCTGTCAAAATGTCGGGTAGGGTTTAGATCGGCCGGCAAACGATTATGATGCCTCCTCTGGTGAACCACATCCGAAGTGCGATGTTGGCGTTCAAGCCGCCATCCCTGAACCCTTGGCTATTCTGTCTCCACAATGATCTGGGCCTACTGGCTCGCCATCCACGTGTCCTAGACTTCAATCTCGCGCTGGATCTTGGTCATCTCCTCCCTCAGCTTTGCTAATACGGTGTTAACCTCTTCTTGTGTAACATCCCAATTTTCCTAATTGGGAATGATTTACAATTGTAGCTAAGCATCTATGCATATTGAATGAAATAAAGTTTTGCATTTGAATTCTTTCAATTTTTGATTTTTGCATTTTTTTTCTTCACACGAGAAATGCGGGGGAATAATTCTTGCAAGCAAGAAAGAGAGGAGGAATATGACCCTCCAAAATCAGGGGCACTTTTGAAAATATTTGAGCCAAGAAATACCAGAGTTTTATGGAGAAAATAATTGTAAAAAAGAAAATAAAGCTTTTAGGGGTTTTTTTGAAAAAACATTTTTTTAAGTATTTATTTTGGCCTTGGAAAAATGTTAAACGAATAGAGATTTTTTTCTGAAATTTTTGGTATATAATACCCCTATATTTGGAAGTTATTTTATTCCCTTTTTATTTTTGTACTTTCTGTTTTCGAAAAAAAATAGAAAAATCGGAATGTTTTTTTTTGGTAAGCGCCTCAGCACATTAGAACGGATCAGGCCAGATCCCACCTAGCGCGGGATCCAATCCTGTTAGGAGCCGGCCACCGACCCAAGTCTCTCCCCTCCCCCTCTCTCTGCCACTCGGACCCCCCTGGCCGATCCACCCACCCGCCGGCTAAGTCCTTCCTCTTTCCTTCCCTCCTCGCCGGCCGGCCGATCCCCGCTCGGATCCGCGATCCCCTGCCGCTGAGAGCCCCCCCGAGGCCGCCTATATAAGCCTCGCTCCCCGCACCCCGAGCCCCCATATCCGCCCCTCCTCGCCGCCCCAGCGGCCACCTCCATGCTCGCCGGAGCCGAGCTCCACAAAGCCACTCGACGCCCTGCCGCGCCACCCATCATCGCCCCAGCCACCCGACGCCACCAACTGCCCCCACATCGCCGCCGCACCCTGTTTTCCCCAAGACCCTGAAGCTCCCTCGCCCCCACGCCTCACCCCAACCTCGCCGGAGTTCGGCAAGGCGGCCGAAACTCCCGCGCCCCCTGCTGTATCGCCCCGGTCTCCCCTCGCCTCGCCGTCGGTTCCCTAGGACACCGGAGCTCCTCCGCCACCTCCTCGACACCTCGGACGCCGCCGAAGACCGCTGGAGGGCCCTCCCCGTCGACCACCACTTCCTGCCTCGCCGAAGACAACCCCAACCCCCTGCAACCCACGGTGAGCTACCCCCATCTCTCCCTTAGCCGTTAGATCTAAACCAATGCACAAGATTAGATGATGAGATACCCCTTCGGTTTTTAATCAAAAACCGAAACGGTTTTTGTTTACTTATTAGTTAGCCGACGCTTTTGCTTACATACCGGCCGTTTGTTCGTTATCCCCGCAACACACACACCCCTTAGCGAATCAGGAGCTGACATGTACCCCCCCACCGTTGACTAGTTAGTTTTATGTTTATTCTGTTTTAATTCAAAAACAGAGAGAGTTCTAATTTTGTTTTCCCTATAACTTTTGATCTAGAGATTCAATGAGGTTGATTCTTTTTCCATTAGATCAGAATTATTCTGTAGTTTTCGAAAACATATTATTTGCCTATGTTGGAAATTTGAAAAAATTGAATTAGATCAGATTTAGTTTAAATATTGTTTTGGTTATTCTAGGAGTTTAAGAATAGCTTTTAATTTGATTCCTTTTGCTGCTGCTTCCTAGTGATCATATCTTTCTGTTGTGTAAGTTTAAATGTTTTTTAAATATTTTTAGTTGGGGTTTTATCAAAAACAGATTCGGTTTTGCTTATGTTAAGTGATTTTATTCACTTTATGCATTAGTAGTTTTATGCTAGTGATGTTATTTTGCTTGTTAATGATTGGAGTTCTTATGGTGTGTATTTGTTTGTATCGATAGATCACCCGAAGTGCGAAGCGTGCTACTTAGAAGCGCTCGATAATGACAACTATCAGCAAGGCAAGTCATTTGATCATGTATTACCTATGTTTTATGCATTGTAGTTCTACCCTTCAAAACACCCTATTGCATGCTAAGTAGGTACTTGGAAATATTGGTTACTTGTTGTAGTATCATGTGGTAGGCACCCAACAACCCTTTTACTTGGCCCGGGACGACAAATTTTATATTGCTATGCTTGTGTAGACGGGGTTCTGGATGAGAGTTTATCACGAGGGATGCGAGAGTAATTTAATAACCAAGACCGGTTAAGACAAGACTTTTCAAGACCTCGTGATGCAAAGCAACTCTGGGTGAAGGACTGTTTAGATGGGCTCCCTGGAGAAACCTGTGGACGACCTGGGATGCATGGAGACGTGCCATGACATCTTGCGGAAAGCTTCACCCAGGCTCGAAGAGATGGATGGAGGCTTCAAGACCCAAGGCTTACCTGCACAGCCACAAGTCATTATGGGCTCTGGCTTGGTTGGACAATGCGGCGAATCTGGACAGGCGGTGCTAGCAGATGTAGAAGAACGGTAGGATTGGATGGGCACCGACACGGGATCAGAGGGACCTGTTGAAAGACCATGTTTTGATCATCCGGTCTTCAAACACCCCGAAGTGCGAGGACATACCCGGAGGCGATCAAATCTTGTGGGGAACATGTGCAAAACTCTGCAGAGTGCCCAAACCTAATCGATTAGCCGTGTCCACGGTCATGGACAACTTGAGCCGAAGGCATTGAAATTTTCCTGAACTCTCAACACAATTTAAAAATGATGTGGGAATTATCGACAACTCGGGTACGAGAATTGGTTGGCGGAACCATCTCGTTAACAACAAAAAAAGTAGTAATGTTTTTGATTTTAGCCCTCTCTTGATGTAGGAGAAAACTTGCTTTTCGCTAAACACTTATAGCCCCACTTGCCATATATGCATGTAGAAATAGTTGGTTGTTATTTCACCCCCCTCTCTTTGATGACTTGCCGGCATGTTCCATATGCTGACCTACAGGGCTGCAACGTATCATGTTGCAGAGTATTTTTCCGACCAGGAGTGAGGCTACGATCTACGCTCGGTGATATGCCCTGGAGTTGGATGGACTCGTCTACCTTTGAACCTTCCGCTAGTCTTCGTTAGTTATCTCATGAGATGGCCTTCAGCCACTTTATTGTAATCCATTATTGTAATAAAGTACTTGATATTAGATTTCGATTAATAAAGCTGTGTGGTTGAACTCTTGATATATACATTGGTGTACTGTGTGTGTACCGGCATGATCTTGGGATGGTACGGAAACACCATAGACTTGGCCGTTTTAGGTCGGGTCGCTACAGATATGGTATCAGAGCACACACTGACCGTAGGACGTAACCTCTAGGAATGGAAAAGCCTTAGGAAGAAAACTATTTTTCTTATGTCTATAAATCGTCTATTTCCTCTTCTGCTCATTTCTGACTTCCCTCCGATTTTCCAATGTTTTAGATGGCCACCTTCATCCCCGTTAAGTTCATGGAGTTTTGCCAGCCCGACGCCACTATGCCTTTCAGAAAGGAGCTGATGCAGATCACCAAGGACTTGAGGATTGCGCTGCCGACTATCACAGGGAAGCCTACTTCGTCTTACCCGGAGGATTCACGCTACAGGATTGAGGTGCACGTCCCCGGAAGGACATTCGAGCCGCTCACTCAGCCTGTGGACTTCAAGTTCATCGCACCCAGCTGGATTCTCGGAAGGGACATGGCGGTCCATTGTGCACTCATACGTATCAAGGAAGTGTACGGAGGCTGCCCTATTTCACCGGACCTATTCACGGTATCCCGGAGAGGAGAAGATGGAGAAATCATCTCGATCAAGACCAAGGACGCTCTCCTGTCCTATGCCTAGACCTTGGAGAAGCACATCGGGACTCTGGAGCATCGTGTGGTCAAGGACGCCAGGAAGATCAAGCAACAGTCGCTCCGCGAACTCGAACTCGAAGAAGCAGCCCGGGAAGCCCACTATGAGAATGAATTGGAGGTGAAGGACTTCTTGGAGAGGATCGAGAAGCTGATGGCTCGTGTCGCATATCTGGAGGAAGAACTGGACATGGGCGAGAACCTTCATCCTGAAGGAGACGTAACCCCCTTGATAAGCTATGAGGAGGACTACGAAGCAAGCTCCACCGAAGGACCCACCACCATGCTTTTCTGAGGAGGACACTTAGATTAGTCCACAAATTTATCTTATCGTTAAACGCTTAGGCCGATGTTTAGGTTATCGAAACTTGTATCCCCGTGTGTGAACCTTTTGTGATGGTATTGAATAAAATGTGTGGTGTCATACTTGTTTGTTGCATTTCATACGGGCAGTGTAATTACTCTTTAGACCATGTTTCTATGCTAATACCACCCCTCTACAAACACCAGATGCCTCCGACACGTGACCCTGCTTCCAACTTCCCGTCGGAGCTCACTAAGTTGATTCAGCAACAGAATACCCTGATGCAGCTGATCATCCAGAACCAGAACAATAACAACAACCATCATCCACCCCAGGCTGACAATCTCACCCGTTTCGTGAGGTTGAACCCTCCGACTTTATCCAGCAACATTGAGCCCATTGTGGCAGATGATTGGCTCCGCAAGATGGAGCGGGAACTAATCACTTCTGGTTGTACTGAAGCTGAGAAGGTGCGCTTTGCCGCGCATCAACTTGAAGGCCCTGCAGCTGCATGGTGGGAGAACTACACCACCACATACCCCATTGCTGGAGTCACTTGGGAGCAGTTCAAGCAAGCCTTCCGCACCGTCATGTCTCAGCTGGGGCCATGAGTCTGAAGAAGCGTGAGTTTCGCAACTTACGCCAGGGAAATCCCTCTGTGGCTCAGTATGTTGATGAATTCAGCATGCTCGCCCGTTATGCACCTGGAGATGTGGCCGATGATGCGGCCAAGCAGGAAAAGTTCTTGGAGGGACTCAATGATGAGCTGAGCATTCAGCTGACTGTAGCCAACTTCAACAACTACCATGAGCTGGTAGATAAGGCCTCATCTTGGAGGGGAAACATCAGCAGATGGAGAACCGCAAGCGGAAGTATGGCAATGGGAAGTTCAACTCCAGCACTCAACAGAAGCCTCGCTACACACCCTATTCAGGGAATACCGGGACTTGATCCGGTAAGTTTGGAGGACACGTCCAGCATAACCACCCAGTGCACAACCATGGAGGCCACTACCATGGAGGAAATGGGAACCACCGCAACAACAACAACTTCAAGAATGGCGGTACCGGCACTCAGCATCATTCCACTCCAGCTCAGAAGGATCTGAATCACATCACCTGCTTCAAGTGTCAGAAGACGGGACACTATGCCACTGAATGTCACCAGAACAAGAAGGGAAATGGAAACGGCAACGGCAGCTCAGCAGCAAAGAAGCCCAACCCTTTTCCTCGAGCTCAGGTGAATCACATTGATGTTGAAGAGGTCTATGATCACCCCGATACTGTGGTTGGTATGTTTTTGCTAAATTCGCGTCTAGTATTGGTACTTTTTGATTCTGGTGCAACGCATTCATTCATATCAAGGGTAGTTGTGGAAAAGTATAGTTTGCCAACTAGAACCCTCAGCCAACCTATTAAGGTCAGTTCCCCAGGAGGCATGATGACAGCCGGTGTAGGATGCCATGCTTTGAGTCTCAACATCGGGAACCATAAGTTTCCCACCGACCTCATCGTATTAGAGTCTCAGGGATTGGATGTAATCCTAGGCATGGATTGGTTGGCCAAGTACGAAGGGAATATTGATTGTGCCCTTAAGTCTATTTTGCTCACCACCCCCGAACAAAAGCGGATTAAGTACGTATCCCAGCGCCCGACACGGAGTAATCGGGTAAACTCTCTCACGGGAGTAGTCGAGGAGGAAGTACCGATTGTGCAAGAATACCCAGATGTATTTCCGGAGGAATTGCCGGGCATGCCACCAGATAGAGAGATTGAATTTCTGATTGAGCTATTACTCGGAACGACCCCGATATCCAAGAGACCCTATCGGATTCCCGCAAATGATTTAGTAGAAATCAAGAAGAAAATTAAGGAGTTGTTGGACAAAGGGTATATTCGCCCAAGTTCTTCACCTTGGGGAGCCTCAGTGCTCTTGGTTGAAAAGAAGGATAAGTCCTTGAGAATGGTTGTCGATTATCGTGCACTGAACGAGGCGACCATCAAGAACAAGTATCCCTTGCCAATGATCAACGATCTGTTTCACCAGTTAGTTGGAGCCCGAGTGTTCTCCAAGATCGATCTTCGATCCGGGTATCATCAGCTGAAAATTCGTGAACAAGATATACCCAAGACAGCCTTCACCACCCGGTATGGTCTGTATGAGTACACGGTCATGTCATTTGGACTGACTAATGCTCCGGCATATTTTATGAATCTGATGAACAAGGTATTTATGGAATACATGGACAAGTTTTTCGTGGTGTTCATCGAGGACATACTGATATTCTCCAAGAATGAGGAGGAACACAAGGAACACTTACATCTAGTTTTGGAGAAATTTCGAGAGCATCAGCTGTACGCGAAGTTCAGCAAATGTGAATTTTGGTTGAAGGAAGTCGGATTCCTCGGACACGTCATTTTAGGAGAAGGAATAGCAGTGGACCCTGCCAAGGTCGCAGCTGTCACCGAATGGGTAGCACCCACTTCAGTTAAGGAGATCTGCGGTTTCCTCGGACTTGCCGGATATTACCGGAGGTTCATTGAGAATTTCTCAAAGATCGCCAAGCCCATGACAGAGTTGTTGAAGAAGGAGTCCAAGTATGTTTGGACCGAGGAATGTGAAGCCAATTTTCAAGAGTTGAAGAACGTCTTGTCACAGCCCCAGTGCTGATATTGCCAAACATTCGGAAGGATTTCCAGGTTTACTGTGACACTTCTCGTCAAGTACTTGGAGGAGTGCTCATGCAAGAAGGTAAAGTTGTAGCCTATGTATCCAGACAGCTCAGGCCCCATGAGCTGAATTATGCCACACATGACTTGGAACTAGCAGCCGTAGTGCACGCTCTCAAGACCTGGAGACATTTCCTCATCGGAAATAGTTGTCATGTTTACAATGATCAGAAGAGCCTGAAATATATCTTCACGCAGAAGGAGTTGAACCTCAGACAGAGGAGATGGCTAGAATTGATCAAGGACTATGAAATGAGATTGCATTATCATCCAGGCAAGGCAAATGTTGTAGCCGATGCATTGAGCCGTAAGAGTTATGTGAACACACTCATAGCGGGAGGATTACCCGAGGAGTTAGCCGATGCTCTCAGAGAGCTCAAATTGGAGATAGTTCCAAGAGGATTTGTAGCAACACTGGAAATTCAGTCCACCTTGACCGAAAAGATCCGTGAAGCACAGAAATCAGACAAGGAGATAGCTGAGATAAAGCAGAGAATGAATGACGGGAAGGCTAAAGGTTTTTGTGAGGATGAACATGGAACTTTATGGTTTGAGGATCGCATCTATGTGCCCAATGATCCTGAACTCAGGAAGTTGATACTTCATGAGGCCCACGATTCCCCGTATTCGATACATCCAGGCAACACCAAGATGTATCTGGACTTGAAACAAAGTTTCTGGTGGACAGGAATGAAGGACATTGCCGAGTTTGTAGCAATATGCGATGTTTGTCAATGAGTAAAGGCCGAGCATCAGAAGCCAGTAGGATTGCTTCAACCTCTGCCGATACCTGAGTGGAAATAGGAGAAGCTTGGTATGGACTTCATCACAGGGTTACCAGGACCCGTTCAGGTTATGATTCTATCTGGGTTGTGGTCGATCGTTTGACCAAGGTAGCTCACTTCATTCCCGTGAAGACTACTTACATGAGTGCCAAGCTGGCCAAGATATATATGACCAGGATTGTATGTCTGCATGGAGTACCGAAGAGTATTGTGTCAGATAGACAGACTCAATTCACATCAAAATTCTGGCATCAACTACACGAAACATTGGGAACGAGATTGGAGTTCAGTACAACTTTTCACCCTCAGACCGACGGACAGACCGAGAGAGTCAATCAGATTCTGGAGGACATGTTGAGAGCTTGCGCACTAGACTATGGGTCTAGCTGGGATGACAATTTGCCTTATGCCGAGTTCTCATACAACAACAGCTATCAGACCAGTCTGAAGATGGCCCCTTTCGAAGCTCTATACGGAAGGAGGTGCAGAACACCGTTGATGTGGGATGGAGTTGGAGACCGACAACTTTTTGGTCCCGACCTTATCCGAGATTCTGAAGAGAAGGTCAAGATGATCGTGACCGACTCAAGATAGCTCAGTCCAGGCAGAAAAGTTATGCTGACAGCAAACGCAAGGAAGTAACGTATGAAGTGGGAGACCGAGCATATCTTCGGGTGTCTCCACTTCGATGAATCAATAGATTTCGTGTGGAAGGAAAGTTAGCACCCCGATTGTTTGGCCCCTACAAAATCCTTGAACGTAGAGGTGAAGTTGCGTATAAACTAGAATTGCCGGAAGGATTGTCCGGAGTTCATGATGTCTTCCATGTTTCCCAGTTGAAGAAATGCCACGCTGAGATGGCTGATGTTCCGTTGAGAGATACAGTGCCCCTAGAGGCCATCTAGCTTGACAGTGATCTGATAAATGAGGAGAAACCTGTCAGGATTCTCGAGACTGCCAACAGAGTTACCCGCAGCAAGATCATCAAGTTCTGCAAGGTGTTGTGCAGCCACCACACCGAGGAAGAAGCCACGTGGGAATGAGAAGAGGATCTTCGTCGAGACCACCCGCACCTATTTTCTAACCAACCCGAATCTCGAGGGCGAGATTCATCTTAAGGTGGGTAGGTTTGTAACATCCCAATTTTCCTAATTGGGAATGTTTCACAATTGTAGCTAAGCATCTATGCATATTGAATGAAATAAAGTTTTGCATTTGAATTCTGTCAATTTTTGATTTTTCCATTTTTTTTCACACGAGAAATGCCGGGGAATAATTCTTGCAAGCGAGAAAGAGAGGAGGAATATGACCCTCCAAAATCAGGGGCACTTTTGAAAATATTTGAGCCAAGAAAAAACAGAGTTTTATGGAGAAAATAATTGCAAAAAGAAAATAAAGCTTTCAGGGGTTTTCTGAAAAAATATTTTTTTATGTTTTTATTTTGGCCTTGGAAAGATGTTAAACGAATAGAGATTTTATTCTGAAAATTTTGGTATATAATACCCCTATATTTGGAAGTTATTTTATTCCCTTTTTATTCTTGTACTTTCTGTTTTTGAAAAAAAATAGAAAAATCAGAATATTTTTTTTGTTAAGCGCGTGAGCGCATTATAACGGATCGGGCGAGATCCCACCTAGCCCGGGATCCGATCCTGTTAGGAGCCGGCCACCAACCCAAATCTCTCCCCTCCCCCTCTCTCTGCCACTCGGACCCCCCCCCCCCCCCCCCCCGTGGCCGATCCACCCACCCGCCGGCCACCTCCTTCCTCTTTCCTTCTCTCCCTCCTCTCTCCTTCCCTCCTCGCCGGTCGGCCGATCCCCGCTCGGATCAGCGATCCCCTGTCGCCTGAGAGCCCCCCCCGAGGCCGACTATATAAGCCTCGCCTCCCCGCACCCCGAGCCCCCGTAGCCGCGCCTCCCTCGCTGCCCCAGCCGCCACCTCCCTGCTCGCCGGAGCCGAGCTCCACAAAGCCACCGAACGCCCCTGCCGCGCCACCCATCACCTCCCCACCCACCCGACGCCACCAGCGGCCCCCCACATCGCCGCCGCACCCCGTTTTCCCCAAGACCCAGAAGCTCCCTACCCCCCACGCCTCACCCCAACCTCGCCGGAGTTCGGCAAGGCGGCCGAAACTCCCCCGCCCCCTGCTCCATCGCCCCGGTCTCCCCTCGCCTCGTTGTCGGTTCCCTAGGACGCCGGAGCTCCTCCGCCACCTCCCCGACACCTCGGACGTCGCCGCAGGGCCCTCCCCGTCGACCACCACTTCCTGCCTCGTCGGAGACAACCCCAACCCCCTGCAACCCACGGTGAGCTACCCCCATCTCTCCCTTAGCCGTCAGATCTAAACCAACGCGCGAGATTAGATGATGAGATACCCCTTCGGTTTTTAATCAAAAACCAAAACGGTTTTTATTTACTTATTAGTTAGCCGGCGGTTTTAATTACATACCGGCCGTTTGTTGGTCATCCCCGCAACACACCCCCCCATAGCGAATCAGGAGCTGACTCGTACCCCCCCCCCCCCCCCCGTTGACTAGTTAGTTTTCTGTTTAATCTGTTTTAATTCAAAAACAGAGAGAGTTCTAATTTTGTTTTCCCTATAACTTTTGATCTAGAGATCCAATGAGGTTGATTATTTTTCCAGTAGATCACAATTTTTATGTAGTTTTCGAAAACATATTATTTTCCTATGTTTGAAATTTCAAAAATTGAATTAGATCAGATTTAGTTTAAATATTGTTTTGCTTATTCCAGGAGTTTAAAAATAGCTTTTAATTTGATACTTTTTGCTGGTGCTTCCTAGTGATCATATCTTTCCGTGGTTTAATTTTAATTTTTTTAAATATTTTTAGTTGGGGTTTTATCAAAACAGATTCTGTTTTGCTTACGTTAAGTGATTTTATTCACTTTATGCATTAGTAGTTTTATGCTAGTGATGTTATTTTGCTTGTTAATGATTGTAGTGCTTATGGTGTGTATTTGTTTTTATCGATAGATCACCCGGAGTGCGAAGCGTGCTACTTAGAAGCGCTCGATAACGACAACTATCAGCAAGGCAAGTCATTTGATCATGTATTACCAATGTTTTATGCATTGTAGTTCTACCCTTCAAAACACCCTACTGCATGCTGAGTAGGTACTTGGAAATATTGGTTACTTGTTGTAGTATCATGTGGTAGGCACCCACCAACCCCGTTACTTGGCCCGGGACGACAAATTTTATATTGCTATGCTTGTGTAGACGGGGTTCTAGATGAGGGTTTATCACGAGTGATGCGAGAGTAATTGAATAACCAAGACCGGTTAAGACAAGACTTTTCAAGACCTCGTGATGCAATGCAACTCTGGGTGAAGGACGGTTTAGATGGGCTCCCTGGAGAAACTAGTGGACGACCCGGGATGCATGGAGACGTGCCATGACATCTTGCGGAAAGCTTCACCCAGGCTCGAAGAGATGGATGGAGGCTTCAAGACCCAAGGCTTACCTGCACAGCCACAAGTCATTATGGGCTCTGGCTTGGTTGGACAACGTGGCGACTCTGGACAGGCGGTGCTAGCAGATGTAGAAGAACGGTAGGATTGGATGGGCACCGAGAGGGGATCAGAGGGACCCGTTGAAAGTCCATGTTTTGATCATCCGGTTTTCAAACACCCCAAAGTGCGAGGACATACCCGGAGGCGATCAAAACTTGTGGGGAACGTGTGCAAAACTCTGCAGAGTGCCCAAACCTAATCGATTAGCCGTGTCCACGGTCATGGACAACTTGAGCCGAAGGCATTGAAATTTTCCTGAACTCTCAACACAATTTAAAAATGATGTGGGAATTATCGACAACTCGGGTACGAGAATTGGTTGGCGGAACCATCTCGTTAACAACAAACAATGTAGTAATGTTTTGCTTTTAGCCCTCTCTTGATGTAGGAGAAAACTTGCTTTTCGCTAAACACTTATATCCCCACTTGCTATATATGCATGTAGAAATAGTTGGTTATTATTTCACCCCCCTCTCTTTGATGACTTGCCGGCATATTCCATATGCTGACCTACACGGCTGCAACGTATCATGTTGTAGAGTATTTTTCCGACCAAGAGTGAGGCTACGATCTACGCTCGGTGATATGCCCTGGAGTCGAATGGACTCATCTACCTTTGAAGCTTCCGCTAGTCTTCGTTAGTTATCTCATGAGATGGCCTTCAGCCACTTTATTGTAATCCATTATTGTAATAAAGTACTCGATATGAGATTTCGATTAATAAAGTTGTGTGATTGAACTCTTGATATATACATTGATGTACTATGTGTGTACCAGCATGATCTTGGGATGGTACGGAAACACCAGAGACTTGGCCGTTTCAGGTCGGGTCGCTACATCTTATTTCTCCGCGGTCACGGCGACCGCCGTGAGTTTAGACATCTCTGCCACTAGATCCGCCATGATTTGAGCCGGAGTCTTCCCTAACCCGCTGGCTCCATCGTTATCCGCCACGGTCGACCGACACACCGCCGCTCCTGCCATGTAGATGGCAACCTCGCGATGAGGTTCTTGGAGATCCTCGGGAATAGCCGCCTCTAGATAACCCCCAAGCCACCCTTCATGGAGGGGGTAGATTGAATATGTATCGCCCATGGATGACTCGTAGTCCGAGTTGACAGGGGTGTTCTCCTCAATCACCGGCTCATCCGATAGGTCGACCCCCTGCGTAAAACCAACAAAAGCATGGTGCGGCCTGACGTGACGTTTGGCGGGTTGGGCGAACCGAGCCGGCTCGACGATTTCCGTGGAGATGTCTCGCTCAGATATAGGAACCCCAAACTTGCCATTGAAAACGTGGATCTTGCCGAAGGGGACTCGGTAACCAGATTCGATTGAATCAGAGCCAGGCCCCCACTGAGAGTTGTCGATGTAGTACTTCCCGCGGCAGCTCTTAGTCATGAGGCCGACCGCATAGCTCCCAAACCCTGGAAGGGCTCCTTTTGAGAACTCAACTCCACCGTGCGCAGGCCCCACGGTAGGCGCCAACTATCATGGTTTTGTCACGACAGATGTTCTCATGAAAGGACTTAGAGATGGAGCCATCGCATCTTGGTGGCGACTCAAAGGGGTTAAGTGGAAGCGAGACTCGGGTTTACCCAGGTTCGGCCCCTCCGATGTAGGTAAAAGCCTACGTCCTTCTTGGTGTATATTGATGGTGGAATCGATTACAAGTGTGCGAAACTCGCCTGACCTAGCTCTTGATGGATTGTAACTTAAGTCTATCAACCCTAGAGACTCGCCTTTATATACTGGTCGAGGCCCCAGGTCTAAGAAGAGTCCAAGTCATATCACAAGTCACGACCTGACATATCTCTAAGCGGTAGTGCCTCTCAAGCAAGGAATCCGCACGGCGAGTCTTTCTCTTCTTGGGCCATGAATCGCCATCTGGGCTCTTGGGCTTGGCCGACCCTTCGTTGGAGATCACTTGATGCCTTCCATATTCCGGGTCTAATCCCATCTTCGGGCCACAAGTGTGGAGTCGCCATGAGCCTGACTTGGCCCAATAGGGCGGATGAGGCAACGGATAATATCCCCAACACCCCGTCCTCCACCACGGCGTCGCCCCACCTCCGGTGATTTCATCGTCTTTATTTTTTTGCTTTCTTTTCATTTCATTGCATATGTTAGTTTAGGTTAATTAGGTTAGTTTAGGTCACTTTTAGTATTAGTTTAGGTTATTGTTAGTGTTAAATAGGTTACTATTAGTTTAGGTTAATTAGATTAGTGCAAAAAAAGAAAATAAGAATAATTAAGTATAAGAAGAGGATAAAGGAAAAAAAAGGAAGAAGATGAAGAAGAAGAAGAAGAAGAAGAGGAGTTGGAGGAGAACAAGAAAAGAAGAACAAGAAGAAGAACAAGAAGAAGAAGAAGAAGAGAAGAGGAGAAGAGAAGAAAAAGATGAAGAAGAATAAGAATAGGAGGACGATAAGAAAAAATAAGAAAAAGAAGAAATAGAGGAGAGGAGGAGAAGAAGAAGAGGAAAATAGAAAAGAAGAAGAAGAAGAGGAGGAGGAGGAGAAGAAAGAAGAAGAACAACAACAAAAAAAAGAAGAAGAAGAGGAAGAAGAATAAAATGAAGAAGAGGGGAAAAGGAAGAATATGAAGAAGAAAACGACACCCCAACACCCTGACATGACACCTCGACACCCGTACACGACGCTGCGACACGATACCCCGGCAACGCCCCTCCGCTGAGTCGCCTGCACGACACCCACAACACGACACCACGACATGACACTCTCGGCGAGGTCCCTCTGGTGAGACCCCTGCAGGACACCCCGACATGACACCATGACACGACATTAGGCACATGCACCTGCGTGTGGCAATGGGAAGATGTCACTTATAGATTGCCATTACAATCACCCTCACAATTGTTAATACGCCGCCCTTCGATGCCACTCACCCCCGACCAACGACACCTCTTCGACCTCCTGTTGAACAAAAAAGTGCTCTTCGGCCTTAAAGAGGCTGACGGGGTCATAGTTTTGTAAATTATGAGTTAGGTCATATATTTTCCGATTTGTTATAAAAAACAAAATATTTGTGTTGATAGGATGGATTTACATGTGCAGTTATTTCGTCGCTGCAAGGGTGTGGTGTTCGACGAGCTCCCTATCGTTTGACAAGCTCCTCCCCTGCGTTCGTGGGTGAGTGATACGTCTCCAACGTATCTATAATTTTTGATGGTTTCATGCTATTATCTTGTCAAACTTTGGATGTTTTGTATGCCTTTTATATCTTTTCTGGGACTAACTTATTAACTCAGTGCCAAGTGCCAGTTCCTATTTTTTCCGTGTTTTTGACCCTTTTCAAAGGAGGATTTTAAATGGAATCCAAACGGAATGAAACTTCCAAAAAGATTTTTTCCGTAACAGAAGACCATAGGGAGACTTGAGAACTAAGGCAGAGGGTCACCAGGGACCCCATAAGCCCCCTAGCCGCGACTAGGGGGCCCGTGCCTCACAGGTTTGTGGGCTCCATAGGCCTCCTCTGCCCTAGGTCTTTCGCCTATATATTCCCTAAAATCCCAGAAAAAATCAGGAGAGCCACGAAAACACTTTTCCGCCGCCGCAAGATTCTGACTCCGCAAGATCCCATCTGGGCACATTCTGGTGCCCTGCCGGAGGGGGGATTCGCATATGGAGGGCTTCTTCATCAACACCATGACCTCTCCGATGATGCGTGAGTAGTTCACCATAGACCTACGGGTCCATAGCTAGTAGCTAGATGGCTTCTTCTCTCTCTTGGATCTTCAATACGAAGTTCTCCATGATCTTCATGGAGATCTATCCGATGTAATCTTCTTTTGCGGTGTGTTTGTCAAGATCCGATGAATTGTGGATTTATGATCAGATTATCTATGAATCTTATTTGGGTTTCTTCTGATCTCTTTTCTTCATGATTTCATATCCTTGTAATTCTCTTCGAGTTGTGGGTTTTGTTTGGCTAACTTGATCTATGATTCTTGCAATGGGAGAAGTGCTTGGTTTTGGTTTCATACCGTGCGGTGACCTCACCGAGTGACAGAAGGGGTAGCGAGGCACGCATCATGTTGTTGCCATCAAGGGTAAAAAGATGGGGTTTTCATCATTGGTTTGAGTTTATCCCTCTACATCATGTCATCTTGCTTAAGGCGTTACTCTGTTCGTCATGAACTCAATACACTAGATGCATGCTGGATAACGGTCGATGTGTGGAGTAATAGTAGTAGATGCAGAAAGTATCGGTCTACTTCTCTCGGACGTGATGCCTATATGTATGATCATTGCCTTAGATATCGTCATGACTTTGCGCGGTTCTATCAATTGCTCGACAGTAATTTGTTCACCCACCGTAATATTTGCTATTTTGAGAGAAGCCTCTAGTGAACACTATGGCCCCCGGGTCTACTTCACACCATATTTTCCGCCTTACACTTTTACTTCGGTGCACTTTCTGCCTTCAGTTCTCACATTGCAATCAATCTTGAAGGGATTGAGAACCCCTTTATAGCGTTGGGTGCAAGCTCTTTTGTGTTTGTGCAGGTACTATGGACTTGACGCGATTCTCCTACTGGATTGATACCTTGGTTCTCAAACTGAGGGAAATACTTACTGCTCCTGTGCTGCATCGCCCTTTCCTCTTCAAGGGCAAAACCAACGCAAGCTCAAGAGACGATAGAAGATTTCTGTCGCGTAGCAGAAGAATTTCTGGCGCCGTTGCCGGGGAGGAACAAGTCAAGAACTCATCCAAGTAATTGTCGCAAACTCATCTCTTGCATTTACTTTTTTGCCTCTCGATTTCCTCTCCCCCACTTCTGAAAAACAAAAATTTACAAAAATATTTGCCCTTTTCTTCGTTTGCATTTTTTCGTTTGCCTTTTTCGCTCGCCCTTTTCTCTCGCTTGCTTTCTCTTCGCTTGTGTGCTTGTTTGCTTGCTGAAGTCACCATGACTGAAAACACCAAACTTTGTGACTTCTCAAATACTAATAATAATAATTTTATTAGTACTCCGATTGCTCCCGCCACCAGTGCGGAATCATACGAAATCAATACTGCTTTGCTGAATCTTGTTATGAAAGAGCAATTCTCCGGCCTTCCTAGTGAAGATGCCGCATCCCATATTAATACCTTCATTGAGCTTTGCGATATGCAAAATAAGAAACATGTGGATAATGATGTGATTAAATTGAAGCTTTTCCGTTCTCATTGCGAGATCGTGCAAAAACTTGGTTTTCGTCCTTGCCCAAAAATAGTATTGATTCTTGGAACAAGTACAAAGATGCTTATATATCCAAGTATTTTCCACTGGCTAAGATTATCTCTCTCCATAATGATATCATGAATTTTAAGCAACTTGATCATGAACATGTTGCACAATCTTGGGAGAGGATGAAATTGATGATTAGAAATTGTGCCGCTCATGGCTTGAGTCTTTGGATGATTATACAAATCTTTTACGCTGGCTTGAATTTTGCTTCTAGAAATATCTTGGACTCCGCCTCAGGTTAGGAGAAGCTACAAAACTCCTAGACAATATCATGACGAACTACTCTCAGTGGCACACTGAAAGGTCACCTACTAGTAAAAAGGTACACGCTATAGAAGAAAATTACTCGTTGAGTGCTAAGATGGATGAGTTAATGAATTTGGTTGCTAGTAGAAGTGCTCCTTTAGATCCTAATGACATGCCCTTGTCTTCCTTGATTGAGAGTAGCAACGCTAGCTTGGATGTTAATTTTTTTGGTAGGAATAATTTTGGCAACAACAATGCTTTCAGAGGAAACTATGTTCCTAGGCCTTTTCCTAGTAACTCCTCTAATAACTTTGGCAACTCCTACAACAATACTCATGGAAATTACAATAGATTACCCTCTGATCTGGAGAGTAATATCAAAGAGTTTATCAACTCGCAAAAGATTTTCAATGCGTCCATAGAGGAAAAACTACTCAAAATTGACGATTTGGCTAGGAGCGTTGATAGAATGTCTAGTGATATTGATGCTTTGAAAGTTAGATGTGCTCCTCCCAAGATCAATATGGATGAAACTTTAAAATCTATGCGTGTTTCCATGAGTGAGAGGAAAGAAAGAACCGCCCAAATTAGTGCTAGACATGAATGGATTAAAAAGGCATGTTCTCGTGATAAAAATCATGAAGATCTTAAAGTGCTTTGTGTGAATCCCATTGAATCTTTGTTTTCTTGTGTCAAACCTAATGATGATGGGGCTGGATATGAATCCACTTTGGTTGAAAAACGCCCCAATGATTTGGAGTCCATCTATCTTGATGCTAAAAGCATTGAAAGTGGAGTAGAAGATATTAAAACTTTGAGTAGTAATGAAATTACTACTTTGGATTTCAAGTAATTCAATTATGATAGTTGCTCCTTGATTGAATGCATTTCCTTTATGCAATCCATGCTAAACTCTCCACACGCTTATAGCCAAAACAAGGCCTTTATCGATCATATCGTCGAAGCTATGATAAAATCTCTTGAAAAGAAACTTGAATTGGAAGTTTCTATCCCTAGAAAGCTTCATGATGAGTGTGAACCTACTATCAAAATCAAAATCAAAAAATATGAATGCAATGCTTTGTGTGATTGGGGTGCTAGTGTTTCCGCGATTCCAAAGTCTTTATGTGATGTTCTGGGTTTTAATGAGATTGAGGAGTGTTCTCTTAATTTGTATCTTGTGGATTCTACTATCAATAGACCCATGGGAAGTATCAATGATGTTCTTATTATTGCAAATAGGAACTATGTACCCGTGGATTTTATTGTGCTTGACATTGATTGCAATCCTACACGCCCTATCATTCTTGATAGACCTTTCCTAAGGACTATCGGTGCTATCATCGATATGAAGGAAGGGAATATTAGATTTTAATTTCCTTTAAATAAGGGTATGGAAAACTTTCCTAGAAAGAAAATAAGATTGCCTTATGAATCGATGATGATGGCTACTTATGGTTTGAGCACCAAAGACGACGATATGTGATCCTATCGCTTTATGCCTAGCTAAGGACGTTAAACAATATCGCTTGTTGGGAGGCAACCCAATGAATTTATATTTTTATTTCTGTTTTTTTGCGTCCACACCATCATAATTATGTTATGATTGTGCATTTTGTGTTTCTTTTTGTGTTTGAGCCAAGCAAAACCTTTATAACTAGTCTTGGTGATGGTTGTTTGACCCTGCTGGAAAAAGACAGAAACTATTCGCTCACGAGATTGTTTTTCATTTTTATTCAGAAAGAGCTTTTGAGTTGATTCTTTTTTGCTCCTGGTTGATATGCCTTTTTCCCAGGCAGTAGTAATTTTTCAGAATTTTTGAGGTACGAGAAGTATACGAAGTATACAAATTGCTACAGACTAGTCTGTTTTTGACAGATTCTGTTTTTGTTGAGTTGGTTGGTTGTTTTGATGAAACTATGGATAGTATCGGGGGGTACTTGCCATGGAAAAGTGATAATACAGTAATATAACACCAATATAAATAGAAATCAAGATTTCTACAGTACCGAAAAAGGTGGTAGTTTGGTTTTCTTATGCTAATGATATCACGAGTTTCTGTTTAAGTTTTGTGTTGTGAAGTTTTCAAGTTTTGGGTGATGTTCTCATGGACAAAGGGATAAAGATTGGAAAGAGCTCAAGCTTGGGGATGCCCAAGGCACCCCAAGCCAAATTCAAGGACACCAAAAAGCCTAAGCTTGGGGATGCCCCGGGAAGGCATCCCCTCTTTCGTTTTCAATCCATCGGTAACATTACTTGGAGCTATATTTTTATTCACCACATGATACATGTTTTTCTTGGAGCGTCTTGTATCGTAGGAGTCTTTTTTTGTGTCATAATCATCCTTGCTGCACACATTTTGAGAGAGACATGCACTCATCGTGATTTTGCTAGAATGCTCATCGTGCTTCACTTATATCTTTTGAGCTAGATAATTTTGCTCTATGTGCTTCACTTAGATCTTTTAGAGCACGACAGTGCGTGACTTGGTAGTTGGTTTGTGCTATGAAAGTAGTCCCAAAGGTGATAGGTACCCAAAGAGGATACAAAAACCTCCATCTTCATATGCATTGAGTAGAAAGAGAAGTTTTGATTCCTCTCAATTAGTTTTGAGACGTGGATTTGGTAATATTAAGAGTTATGTTTGTAGGGTGTTGTGAATCTAGAAATACTTGTGTTGAAGTTAGTGATTCCCGTAACATGCACGTATGGTGAACCTCTATGTTAGGAAGTCGGAGCATAATTGATCTATTTATTGTCATCCTTTGTGTTGTGGTCGGGATCGCCCGATGGTTAACACCTACCAACCCTTCCCCTAGGAGTATGCGTTTAGCACTTTGTTTCAATTACTAATAAAAACTTTCGCAACAAGTATGTGAGTTCTTCATGACTAATGTGAGTCCATGGTATAGATGTACTTTCACCTTCCACCATTGCTATCCTCTCTAGCGCCGCGCAACTTTCACCGGTGCACAAACCCACCATATGCCTTCCTCAAAACAGCCACCATACCTACCTACTATGGCTTTTTCATAGCCATTCCGAGATATATTGCCATGCAACTCCCACCGTTCCGTCTCATGACTTGTGTCGTCACTCTCATATTGCCATTGCATGATCGTAAGATAGCTAGCGAGATGTTTCAACGTCATACGCCAAGCTACGTCGTTGCACATCCCAGTACACTGCCGGAGGCATGTCCTATAGAGTCATCATCATTCTGAGCTTTGAGCTGTGAGTAAATAAAAGTGTGATGATCAACATTATTAGAGCATTGTCCCATGTGAGGAAATAAAAATAAAAAAAGAGGCCAAAGTTGCCCACATAAAAACGGAGTCCATAGAGCCCAAATAAAAAAAGAGGGAAAAATAGGGAAGGGACAATGCTACTATCTTTTTCCACACTTGTGCTTCATAATAAAACCATGTTCTTCATGATTGAGAGCCTCTCATTTTGTCACCACCATATACTAGTGGGAATCTTTATCATATAACTTGGATTTTATATTCCAATGATGGGCTTCCTCAAAATTGCCATAGGTCTTCGTGAGCAAGCAAGTTGGATGCACACCCACTAGTTCTCCTTTTGAGCTTTCACATACTTATAGCTCTCGTGCGTCCTTTGTATGGTAATCCCTACTCATTCACATTGATATGTATTAACGGGCATCTCCATTACCCTTTGATACGCCGAGTCAATGTGACCATCTCCTCCTTTTTTATCTCACAACCACCACCACACTCTCTTCCACCTATAGTGCTATATCCATGGCTCATGCTCATGTATTGCGTGATAGTTGTAAAAGGTTTGAGAAAGTAAGAGTGCAAAAACAATTACTTGGCCAATACCAGGGCTGTGCATGATTTACATTAGTTGTGTGGGGATGATGGAGCATAGCCAGACTATATGATTTTGTAGGGATAACTTTCTTGGGTCTTGTTATTTCGAAAGTTCATGATTACCTTGCTAGTTTGCTTGAAGTATTATTGTTTTCATGTCAATAGCAAACTATTGTTTTAAATCTTACGGATCTGAACATTCATGTCACATGAAAGAAGTTACAAAGGACAACTATGCTAGGTAGCATTCCACATCAAACATTCAGTCTTTATCACTTCCCTACTCGAGGACGAGCAGGAGTTAAGCTTGGGGATGCTTGATACGTCTCCAACGTATCTATAATGTTTCATGGTTTCATGCTATTATCTTGTCAAACTTTGGATGTTTTGTATGCCTTTTATATCTTTTTTGGGACTAACTTATTAACTCAGTGCCAAGTGCGAGTTCCTGTTTTTTTCGTGTTTTTCACCCTTTTCAGAGGAGGATTTTAAACGGAGTCCAAACGGAATGAAACTTCCAAAAAGATATTTTCCAAACAGAAGACGATCGGGAGACTTGAGAACCAAGGCAGAGGGTCACCAGGGACCCCACAAGCCCCCTAGCCGCGGCCAGGGGGCCCGCGCCTCCCAGGATTGTGGGCTCCCTGGGCCTCCTCTGCCCTAGGTCTTTTGCCTATATATTCCCTAAAATCCCAGAAAAAATCAGGAGAGCCACGAAAACACTTTTCCGCCGCCACAAGCTTCTGTCTCCGCAAGATCCCATCTGGGCACGTTCTGGTGCCCTGCCGGAGGGGGGATTGAGATACGGAGGGCTTCTTCATCAACACCATGACCTCTCCAATGATGCGTGAGTAGTTCACCATAGACCTACGAGTCCATAGCTAGTAGCTAGATGGCTTCTTCTCTCTCTTGTATCTTCAATACAAAGTCCTCCATGATCTTCATGGAGATCTATCTGATGTAATCTTCTTTTGTGGTGTGTTTTTCGAGATCCGATGAATTGTGGATTTATGATCAGATTATCTATGAAACTTATTTGAGTTTCTTCTGATCTCTTTTATGCATGATTTCTTATCCTTGTAATTCTCTTCGAGTTGTGGGTTTTGATTGGCCAACTTGATCTATGATTCTTGCAATGGTAGAAGTTCTTGGTTTTGGGTTCATACCATGCGGTGACCTCACCAAGTGACAGAAAGGGTAGCGAGGCATGCATCGTGTTGTTGCCATCAAGGGTAAAAAGGTGGTGTTTTCATCATTGGTTTGAGTTTATCCCTCTACATCATGTCATCTTGCTTAAGGCGTTACTCTGTTCGTCATGAACTCAATTACCTAGATGCATGATGGATAGCGGTCGATGTGTGGAGTAATAGTAGTAGATGCAGAAAGTATCGGTCTACTTGTCTCGGACGTGATGCCTATATGTATGATCATTGCCTTAGATATCGTCATGACTTTGCGCGGTTCTATCAATTGCTCGACAGTAATTTTTCACCCACCGTAATATTTGCTATTTTGAGAGAAGCCTCTAGTGAACACTATGGCCCCGGGGTCTACTTCACACCATACTTTCCGCCATACACTTTTACTTTGTTGCACTTTCTGCCTTCAGTTCTCACTTTGCAATCAATCTTGAAGGGATTGACAACCCCTTTGTAGCGTTGGGTGCAAGCTCTTTTGTGTTTGTGCAGGTACTCTAGACTTGACGCGATTCTCCTACTGGATTGATACCTTGGTTGTCAAACTGAGGGAAATACTTACTGCTCCTGTGTTGCATCGCCCTTTCCTCTTCAAAGGAAAAACCAACACAAACTCAAGAAATGACCGAAGATTTTTGTCGTCGTAGCAGTGAGCACAAATGACATCACCTCCTTCCCTTCATTTGCTCTGTTCCGATCTTCGTGCCGATGAAACTTGCTAGATATAGGTACATTAAATCATCAGTATGTGTGACCAGTATGCGTCTCCTGTTCGAAAGGGTTACAGTTATAAATATGCATGCATTTGCATATATTTATAACCGTGATGCTTTTGAATTGTCCAACATTATCCATGGACATCCGGAGTATGTGTAGATTGGGTTCGTTTTTCCATATGCTCTGCTCCAGATCTGATGCATAATTTTGTCAGTGCCTCCCTGTTGTTGTGTGGGTACACATCCTCTCTGTTTATTGCCGAGACATGTATCAGGAGAACAACGAGGAGGTGCTGTCAAAATTTTGCATCGGATCCGGAGTAGAGCATGGGAAAACGAACCCAATCTACACATACTCGGGTGGGATTAGGACCTATCTTTACCTATTAGCGTGTAGGTTGCATGGACGTAATAAAATTGACAAACTTGATTAACTCATGAATATATATGCTGAATTATATATATATTTCTTGTGTGTTTAGTAGCTAGGCAAGACAAGTGATCGTGCGTGGATGTACATCGGTCACACTAGTCAGAAAGAGATGACCAAAGAATGGTTAACAAAAACCAAGGAGTTTGTGAAAGCCACATTTGCAAATGGCCAGAGAACAACCTGGTGCCCCTCTCCTGGGTGCAACAACTTTGAAAAGTGTACACAAGATGAAATGGGTAATCGTCTCCAGAAGAGGGGTTTTACGTCTCAAAATACGGTGTGGACATTTCATGGTGAGTATGCCCAACGTACCAGACCTTAGGTGGTTCGTCGTCGTACCGACGAGCATGGTACCGGGATCGAAGACATGGTGCAAGACTTTGACAATGCTCGGGATTCGGATGATGAGATGGAGGAATCTGCAAAGGCCTTCTATGAAATGTTGGAGTCTTCAAAACGTCCTCTCCACGAGCACACTGAGCTTTGTGAGCTGGATGCCATTGCACAAGTAATTGTTCTCAAGGCTCAATTCAACTTGGGCAGAGAATGCTATGACATGACGATGACAATGTTTGGACGCTTTCTACACAAAGGTCATGTCATGCCTACAAACCTTTACCAATCGGACAAAATACTACGTGTACTTGGATGCCCAATGAGAAGTACATGCCTTTGAGAATGGATGTGCCTTATTTAGGCTTGGGTATGCGAACTTGAACTATTTTCCCATTTGCAAGTCTTCCAGGTATGTTGTGGTAGATAATGGTATGGGTGAGAAGAGGCAGTCCAAAATCCCAGTTAATGTTCTTCGGTATATGACAACCATACCAAGACTTCAACATATTTTCATGGTCTAAGAGATGGCCACACAGATGACATGGCACAAATTGGGCAAAATAATCAAACTAGATGCAGATGGGAATAAGATGTTGGTACACACATCGGATGCGGAAGCGTGGAAGCACTTCGATGCATTATATCTGGATAAAGCGACAGATGCAAGGCATCCTCGAGCGTGCGTCGTCAATCTCCCCCAACACAATACAGTAGTTGGCCTGTATTTGTCATTCCACTCAATCTCCCCCAACAGATTACGCAAAGAAAGAACATATTCCCGACGTTGATAATTCCAGGGCCCAACTATCCGGGGAAGAATATGAATGTGTACATGCATCTGCTTAAGGATGAAATGCAAGAAGCTTGGGATAATTAGTCCAAGACATATGCCATTGCTAGAAAATAAAACTTCAGAATGCATGTCTCGTACATGTACTCGATGCATGACTTGTCGGTGTACGCGCTATTCACTGGTTGGTGTGTGCATGGAAGGTTCACGTGCCCCACATGCAAGGCACCTCTTCAATTTTATTCGGTGCACGCAGGTCGGAAGTATTCTTTCTAACCGAGCTAGGAACCTTTGGATACAAGGAGGTGGGGATGGCGAGGAAAGGGGAGTACTTTAACCCGAGCCAGGAACCTTGAGATCCAGAGCTGGTGATGATATCTGGTGGTGGGAGACCCTGATATGTCTCCAACGTATCTATAATTTTTGATGGTTCCAAGCTATTATCTTGTCAACTTTGGATGTTTTGTATGCATGAATATGCTATTTTATATCTTTTTTGGGACTACCTATTAACTCAGTGCCAAGTGCCAGTTTCTGTTTTTTCTATGTTTTTGACCTTTTTCAGAGAAGAATATTAAACGGAGTCCAAACGGAATAAAACATGCGAAATGATTTTTTTTCCATAACAGAAGATATGCAGGGGACTTGAGAACCAAGGCAAAGGACCCCGGGGGAGGTCACAAGCCCCCTAGCCGCGGCCTGGGGGCGCCTAGCAGGCTTGTGGCCCCCTCGTGGCTCCTTTGCCCTACTTCTTCCGCCTATAAATTCTCTAAAAATCCAAAACCACCAGAGAGAGCCACGAAAATACTTTTCCGCCGCCGCAAGCTTCTGTCTCCGCAAGATCCCATCTGGGGACCGTTCTGGTGCCCTGCCGGAGGGGGGATTCGGACCCGGAGGGCTTCTTCATCAACACCATTGCCTCTCCGATGATGCGTGAGTAGTTAACCACAGACCTTTGGGTCCATAGCTAGTAGCTAGATGGCTTCTTCTCTCTCTTGGATCTTCAATACAAAGTTCTCCATGATCTTCATGGAGATCTATCCGATGTAACCTTCTTTTGCGGTGTGTTTGTCGAGATCCGTTGAATTGTGGATATATGATCAGATTATCTATGAATATTATTTGAGTTTCCTCTGATCTCTTGTATGCATGATTTCGTATCCTTGTAATTCTTTTCGAGTTGTGGGTTTCGTTTGCCCAACTTGATCTATAATTCTTGCAATGGCAGAAGTGCTTGATTTTGGGTTCATACCATGTAGCGTCCTCACCCAGTGACAGAAGGGGTAGCGAGGCACACATCGTGTTGTTGCCATCAAGGGTAAAAAGATGGGGTTTATATCTATTGCATGAATTTATCCGTCTACATCATGTCATCTTGCTTAAGGCGTTACTCTGTTTGTTATGTACTCAATACACTAGATGCATGCTGGATAGCGGTTGATGTGTGGAGTAATAGTAGTAGATGCAGACAATATCGGTCTACTTGTCTCGGACGTGATGTCTATATGTATGATCATTGCCTTAGATGTCATCATGACTTTGCGCGATTCTATCAATTGCTCGACAGTAATTCGTTCACCCACCGTAATACTTGCTATCATGAGAGAAGCCTCTAGTGAACACTATGGCCCCCGGGTCTACTTCACATCATATTTTCAGATCTACACTTTTACTTTGTTGCACTTTCCACCTTCAGATCTCACCTTAAAAATAATCGTGAAGGGATTGACAACCCCTTTATAGCGTTGGGTGCAAGTTTGTTTGTTTTTGCGCAGGTACATTGGTGCCTCATCTTGATACTCCTACTGGATTGATACATTGGTGCCGTTGCTGCATCACCCTTTCCTCTTCAAGGGAAAAACCAACGCAAGCTCAAGAGGTAGCAAGAAGAATTTCTGGTGCGGTTGCCGGGGAGGATCAAGTCAAGAATAGTCTCCCGTCAACATGCCAATTTCTGGCGCTGTTGCTGGGGAGTATTCAAAGCGAAGCATATCCAAGTAACTATCGCAAACTCATCTCTTGCATTTACTTTATTTGCCTTTTGCCTCTCGTTTTCCTCTCCCCCACTTCTGAAAAAAAACAAAATTTACAAAAATATTTGCCTTTTTCGTTCGCCCTTTTCTTTCGCTTGCTTTCTGTTCGCTTGTGTGCTTCTATGCTTGCTGAGTCACCATGACTGAAAAACCAAATTGTGTGACTTCTTGAATACTAATAATAATGATTTTATTAGTACTCCGATTGCTCCCGCCACTAGTGCGGAATCATATGAATTCAATGATGCCTTGCTGAATCTTGTTATGAAAGAGCAATTTTCCGGCCTTCCTAGCAAAGATGTCGCATCCCATCTTAATACATTCATTGAGTTATGTGATATGCAAAAGAAGAAAGATGTGGATAATGATGTGATTAAATGGAAGGTATTTCCGTTCTCATTATGAGATCGAGCAAAAACAAGGTTTTCATCTTTACCCAAAAATAGTATTGATTCTTGGAACAAGTGTAAAGGTGCTTATATATCCAAGTATTTTCCACCGGCTAAGATTATCTCTCTCCATAATGATATCATGAATTTTAAGCAACTAGATCATGAACATGTTGCACAATCTTGGGAGAGAATGAAATGATGATTAGAAATTGTCCCGCTCATGGCTTGAGTCTTTGGATGATTATACAAATCTTCTATGCTGGTTTGAATTTTGCTTCTAGAAATATCTTGGATTCCGCCTCCGGTGGAACTTTCATGGAAATGAAATTAGGAGAAGCCACAAAAATCCTAGATAATATAATGACAAACTATTCACAATGGCACACTGAAAGGTCACCTACTAGTAAAAAAGTGCATTCTATAGAAGAAATTAACTCTTTGATTGCTAAGATGGATGAGTTAATGAAATTGTTTGCTAGTAAAGGTGCTCCTCTAGATCCAAATGATATGCTTTTGTCTTCCTTGATTGAGAATAGCAATGAAAGCTTGGATATTAATTTTGTGGAATAATTTTGGCAACAACAATGCTTATAGAGGTAACTTTATTCCTAGGCCTTTTCCTAGTAATCCCTCTAATAACTTTGGCAATTCCTACAACAATGCTCATGGAAATTACAATAAATTACCCTCTGATCTTGAGAGTAATATTAAAGAGTTTATCAACTCGCAAAAGATTTTCAATGCGTCCATAGAAGAAAAACTGCTCAAAATTGATGACTTGGCTAGGACCGTTGATAGAATGTCTCTTGATATTGATGCTTTTAAATTGAGATGTGCTCCTCCCAAGATTAATATGGATGAAACTTTGAAAGCTATGTGTATTTCCATGAATGAGAGTAAAGAAAGAACCGCCCAAATTCGTGCTAGACATGAATGGCTTAAAAAGGTGCGTTCTCGTGATAAGAATCACGAAGATCTTAAAGTTCTTGGTGTGAATCCTATTGAATACTTGTTTTCTAATGTCAATCCTAATGATTATGGGGCTGGATATGAATCCACTTTGGTTTAAAAACGCCCCAATGATTCGGAGTCTATCTATCTTGATGCTAAAAGCACTGAAAGTGGAGTAGAGGATATAAAAAATTTGAGTAGTGATGAAATTACTACTTTGGAATTCAAGGAATTCAATTATGATAGTTGCTATTTGATTGAATGTATTTCCTTGATGCAATCCATGCTAAACTCTCCACATGCTTATAGCCAAAACAAGGCTTTTACCGATCATATCGTCGATTGTATGATGAAATCTCTTGAAGAGAAACTTGAGTTGGAGGTATCTATTCCTAGAAAACTTCATGATGAGTGGGAACCTACTATCAAAATCAAGATTAAAAACTATGAATGCAATGCTTTGTGTGATTTGGGTGCTAGTGTTTCCGCTATTCCAAAGTCTTTATGTGATATTCTAGGCTTCAATGAGATTGATGAGTGCTCTCTTAATTTGCATCTTGCGGATTCTACTATTAAGAAACCTATGGGAAGGATCAATGATGTTCTTATTATTGTAAATAGGAACTATGTACCCGTAGATTTCATTGTGCTTGATATTAATTGCAATCCGACATGTCCCATCATTCTTGGTAGACCTTTCCTTAGGACTATTGGTGCTATCATCGATATGAAGGAAGGGAATATTAGATTTCAATTCCCATTAAAGAAGGGCATGGAACACTTTCCTAGAAATAAAATAATATTGCCTTATGAATCCATGATGAGGGCTAGTTATGGTTTGAGCACCAAAGACGATGATACTTGATTCTATCGCCTTATGCCTAGCTAAGGGCGTTAAACAATAGCGCTTGTTGGGAGGCAACCCAATAAATTTATATTTGCTTTTTTGCTTTCTGTTTTGTTGTGTCCACACCATCATAATTCTTTTATGATTGTTTTTTTGTGTTTGTTTTTGTGTTTGTGCCAAGTAAAACCTTTATGACTAGTTTTGGTGATGGTTGTTTGATCTTGCTGAAAAAGACAGAAACTTTGCGCTCACGAAATTATTTTTAGTTCCTATCCAGAAAGAGCTTTTGAGTTGATTCTTTTTGCTGCTGGTTCTAATTGTCATAATTTATCAGAATAGTTGAGATACCAGAAGTATACGAAGTATACAGATTGCTACAGACTGGTCTGTTTTTGACAGATTCTATTTTTGTTGTGTTGATTGCTTATTTTGATGAAACTATGGATAGTATCGGGGGGTACTAGCCATGGACAAGTGAGATTACAGTAATCTAACATCAATCAAAATAGAAATCAAGTATACTACAGTACCTAAAGAGTTGGTAGTTTGTTTTCTTATGCTAATGATATCACGAGTTTCTGTTTAAGTTTTGTGTTGTGAAGTTTTCAAGTTTTGGGTGATGTTCTCATGGAAAATGGGATAAAGAGTGGAAATAGCTCAAGCTTGGGGATTCCCAAGGCATCCCAAGCCAAATTCAAGGACACCAAAAAGCCTAAACTTGGGGATGCCCCGGGAAGGCATCCCCTCTTTCATCTTCAATCCATCGGTAACGTTACTTGGAGCTATATTTTTATTCACCACATGATATGTGTTTTGCTTGGAGCGTCGTGTATTATAGGAGTCTTTTCTTTTTGTTTTGTCGCAATCATCCTTGCTACACAGCTTTTTGAGAGAGACATGCACTGATCGTGAATTTGCTAGAATACTCGTTGAGCTTCACTTATATATTTTGAGTTAGGCAATTTAGCTCGCATGTGCTTCACTTATATCCTTTGAGCTAGATAACTTTGCTCTAGTTCTTCACATAGATCTTTTTAGAGCACGGCGGTGCCATATTTTTAAGAAATAAAAACTCTCGATCTTCACTTATATCTTTCTGAGAGTGCTCTCTCTCAGTAACTTGGTAATTGGCTTGTGCTATGAAAGTAGTCCTAAAGAAGATAGGCATCCAAAGAGGATATAATTAAAACTTCCATATTCATGTGCATTGATTAGTAAGAGAAGTTTGATTCCTAACATTTTAGTTTTGAGATATGGATTTGGTAATATTCGAGTTATGTTAGTAGGGTGTTGTGAATCTAGAAATACTTGTGTTGAAGTTAGTGATTCCCGTAGCATGCACGTATGGTGAACCGCTATGTTAGGAAGTCGGATCATAATTGATTTATTGATTGTCATCCTTTGTGTGGCGGTCAGGATCGCGCGATGGTTAATACCTACCAACCCTTCCCCTAGGAGTATGCGTTTAGCACGTTGTTCCGATTACTAATAAAACTTTCGCAATAAGTATATGAGTTCTTCATGACTAATGTGAGTCCATGGTATAGATGCACTTTCACCTTCCACCATTTCTAGCCTCTCTAGTGCCGCGCAACTTTCAGCGGTGCACCAACCCACCATATACCTTCCTCAAAACAACCAACATACCTACCTATTATGGCATTTTCATACCCATTCCGAGATATATTGCCATCCAACTCCCACCGTTCCGTCTCATGACTTGTGTCGTCACTTTCATATTGCCATCGCATGATCGTAAGATAGCTAGCGAGATGTTTCAGCGTCATACGCTAAGCTAGATCGTTGCACATCTCGGTACACTGTCGGAGGCATTTCCTATAGAGTCATCATTGTTCTAAGCATTGAGCTGTGAGTAAATACAAGTTTGATGATCATCATTATTAGAGCATTGTGCCATGTGAGTAAATAAAAAAATACCAAAGATGCCCACCAATTTTTTTTCTTCAAAGAGGCCAAAGTGCCCAAACAAGAAAAACAGAGAGAGAGAACAAGAGAGAAGGGACAATGCTACTATCTTTTTCCACACTTGTGCTTCAAAATAGCACCATGTTCTTCGTGATAGAGAGTCTCTTGTTTTGACACTTCCATATACTAGTGGGAATCTTCATTATATAACTTGGCTTGTATATTCCAATGATGGGCTTCCTCAAAATTGCCCTAGGTCTTCGTGAGCAAGCAAGTTGGGTGCACACCCTCTAGTTCTCCTTTTAAGCTTTCACACACTTATAGCTCTAAGTGCATCCGTTGCATGGTAATCCCTACTCATTCACATTGATATCTATTGATGGGCATATCCATAGCCCGTTGATATGCCGAGTCGATGTGACCATCTCCTCCTTTTTGCCTCACAACCTCCACCACACTCTATTCCACTTATAGTGCTCTATCCATGGCTCACACTCATGTTTTACGTGAGAGTTGAAAAGGTTTGAGAAAGTAAGAGTGCGAAAACAATTACTTGGCCAATACCGGGGTTGTGCATGATTTAAATTCTTTGTGTGGGGATGATGGAGCATAGCCAGACTATATGATTTTGTAGGGATAACTTTCTTTGGCCTTGTTACTTCAAAAGTTCATGATCACTTTGCTAATATGCTTGAAGTATTAGTGTTTTCATGTCAATAGTAAACTATTGTTTTGAATCTTACGGATCTGAACATTCATGTCACAAGAAAGAAGTTACAAAGGACAAATATGTTAGGTAGCATTCCACATCAAAAATTCAGTCTTTATCACTTCCCTACTCGAGGACGAGCAGGAGTTAAGCTTGGGGATGCTTGATACGTCTCCAACGTATCTATCATTTTTATGGTTCCGTGCTATTATCTTGTCAACTTTGGATGTCTTGTATGCATGAATATGCTATTTTATATATTTTTTGGGACTAACCCATTAACTCAGTGCCAAGTGCCAGTTTCTGTTTTTTCTGTGTTTTCGACCTTTTTCAGAGAAGAATATTAAACGGAGTCCAAACGGAATAAAACCTGCGGAATGAATTTTTTTCCATAACAGAAGATACGCAGGGGACTTGAGAACCATGGCAAAGGACCCCGGGGGAGGTCACAAGCCCCCTAGACGCGGCCTGGGGGGCTCCTAGTAGGCTTGTGGGGGCCCACGTGGCTCCTTTGCCCTACTTATTGCGCCTATAAATTCTCCAAAAATCCAAAACCACCAGAGAGAGCCACGAAAATACTTTTCCGCCGCCGCAAGCTTCTGTCTCCGCAAGATCCCATCTGGGGACCGTTCTGGTGCCCTGTCGGAGGGGGGATTCGGACATAGTGGGCTTCTTCATCAACACCATTGCCTCTCCGATGATGCGTGAGTAGTTCACTACAGACCCTCAGGTCCATAGCTAGTAGCTAGATGGCTTCTTCTCTCTCTTGGATCTTCAATACAAAGTTCTCCATGATCTTCATGGAGATCTATCCTATGTAACCTTATTTTGCGGTGTGTTTGTCGAGATCCGATGAATTGTGGATTTATGATCAGATTATCTATGAATATTATTTGAGTTTCCTCTGATCTCTTATATGCATGATTTCGTATCCTTGTAATTCTCTTCGAGTTGTGGGTTCCAAGCTCAAGAGGTAGCAGGCCCCATGGCTTGATAGCCATTGGAGATGGCTGATACGTTGTCCTCTCACTCTCCCGGAGATCAAGACGTGCCAGATAAGGCCTCGTCCATGGCCAGTCGATATCGACATCGAGGTTAGTTATATGGACTGAGAAACTTTCCTCCATTACATTATGTGTGTGGCCATCGATGATTACAATGCTAACGAGGAGTGGTGTTGCAGGCTGGTGTTCAAAGAAAGAGAGGGAGCGACAACCCAGGCTGCTGTTCAGGAGCTTCTGCAGGAGAGGGACCGGGTGCTGACGGAGATGGTTCGGGCCGTGGAGGATAAAATGGCTCGGTTGTTGGACGAGGAGAGGACACAGAATGAGGCGGCTCAATGGGCCATGTATGAGCTCCTTGTGGTATGTTTCTTTTTCATATTAGCCAAATGATGCAGGTAATGCCTGTTTCATTACTAACTAATATGACCGACTCTTCAATACCAAATGTGCAGTTTATGTGCGAGAAGAACGATCGACCCCTCCGCCGATGCCAGGCATTTCTGTGCTTGGAACGGTGAGTTTCATTTGAATGGTCATTAGTTAATAGTATTAACATTTGAGTGTCACCATGCTAACGAGACATTGCAAATGATCTTTGTTGCACAATAACTCCCGAGCCGCATCGCACAACCCTTCTCCAGGGCACCCTTATCCAGGTGTAACTGTCGTGAGCAACCCCGGTGATTCAGATCCGTGATGATGACGATGCTAAGTTTTCTCTAGTGTTGTGCTTAACAAATTCATACTTAGCGTCGTACATTCTAGTTAGCCCTATTATGCCACATACTTATCTTATTTTCCCCAAGAAAGACATACTTAGCTAACTACCCTCCAAAATGACATAATTAGCTTATTTATTTTATTTATGACATAATTAGCTTAGTTAGGTCAAAAATGGCATAATAACCTTGGTTAGCTCATAAATGGCATATAATTATCTTATTTCCCTCCTCCTCCTCCTCACCACCATCATCATCATCATCATCATCATCATCATCGTCATCATCATCATCTTATTATTATTCTTGTTCTTGTTCTTATTCTCCTTCTTATCCTTCTCCTTCTTCTTCTCCTTCTCCTTCTTTTCTCCTTCTCCTTCTCCTTCTCCTTCTTCTTCTTCTTCTTCTTCTTCTTCTTCTTCTCTTTCTCCTTATTCTTCTTCTTCTCCTCCTCCTCCTCCTTCTTCTTTTTCTTCTCCTCCTCCTCCTCCTCCTCCTTCTTCTTCTCCTCCTTATTCTCCTTCTTCTTCTTCTCCTTCTTCTTCTCCTTCATCATCTTGTTCTTCTTCTACTAGTTCTTAGCTAATTATCCTCCAAAATGACATACTTAGCTTATGTAGTTCATTTATGACATAATTAGCTTAGTTAGGTCAGAAATGGCATAAGAACCTTGGTTAGCTCATAAATGTCATATACTTGGCTTATCTTACTCCAAAATAACATAATTAGCTTAGTTAGGTCAAAATGTCATAAGAACCTTGGTTAGCTCATAAATGTCATATACTTAGCTTCTCTTCGTCCAAAATGACATAATTAGCTTAGTTAGGTCAGAAATGGCATAATAACCTTGGTTACCTCATAAATGTCATATACTTAGCTTGTTTTTCAATAAAATGACAAAATTACCTTAGTTAGGTCAAAATGGCATAATAACCTTGGTTAGCTCATAAATGTCATATAGCTTATTTTCCTCCAAAATGACATAATAAGTTGAACATGTCATGAAAAGAAAAATAAAGAATAGAAGAGGAAAGAGGAGAAAAAGAAAGAATATAAGAAGAAGAATGAGCTTCTTCTTTCTTTCTTATTATTATTTTCCTTCTCTTTCTTCTTCTTCTTCTTCTTCTAGTCTTCTTCTTCTTCTTCTCCTTCAAACTTTCTTATTCTCATTTTTCATATTTGATTCACTTCATGGAAGCTCGCATTGATGAGTTGTTACTATTTTCTTTTTGTTTTGATTTGTATGGATGAACAATGTCATGTTTGAAACTATGTTTATGTATGGATGAACTATGTGAAGCTAGCCTATTTGTTGCCTTGCTCCATATTTTCACAATGATGTTGGATACATGGCCTATGCTTCTTTTATGATGTTTGAAACTACATATGATGTTTGAAATTATATATATCATAGAAGTATTCTGAAAATGCAGGAAAATAACTAAAAACAAACAAAAAAGTGGCAATACACGCATTTTGCCCTCTGCGAGCGGACGATAAAGGGCTTTGCCGCCTTCCGTCTGATGGCAAAGTTGCCACGTGGCAACTACCTGTGCAACCTGGGAGCAGCATGTCTCGCCTATATGGTCACATTGCCTTCCGCTAGAGCAAGGCAGACGACAAAGGGGCACTCAGGCAGACAGCAAAGATGCACTCAGTCGGATGGTAAGATACACGGCACGCGCCGGCTGGCGGAGCTAGTGGCGACATCACCTCACAAACGACAAAGGCTGCCGCTAGGTGGCACACGACAAAGGCTCTGTTAGCCACCTAACGGAGCATATTCCTGTCCGCTGCCGTCTAGCACCTTTCCCGTCTACGGGCCTAGGCGGACCAACGGCAAAGATCTTTGTCCTCTGCTACCAGCCGACAGACGACAAAGAAAGGCTTCGTCGTGACTTTCAGTGCCGGGAATTTTGCCGTCGGCGCGTGGATAGCAAAGATCTTTGCCGTCCGTGGAGTGGACTTTTGCCATTCGCTATGGCAGACGGCAAATAAGCTGATTCCTATAGTGACTAGTGACCCACATGCACCAATCTGAGGTTTTGAGACAAAGATTGAATACAAGAAATGAACTAGGGTTTGATATGAGATGGTGTTGGTGAAGATGTTGATGAAGATTGCTCCTCCCATGAAGGAGGAAGCGTTGGTGATGACGATGGCTATGATTTGCCCCTCCCGGAGGGAAGTTTCCCCAACAGAATTGTTGTGCCACAGAGCAAAAGGACCTGTGCCCAAGTTTCCGCCTCGAGACAGCGGAGCTTCGTTCCTAAATTATTCTTATTTTTTCTCTAGGTCAAAACCCATCTTATAGCAGAAGAGGGACGCCATGGCTCCATAGAGGTGGTCCCAAGCCATGAGGGTTGTTGTCTTGGCACAAACAGGTGGCCCCCTCTAGTATATTTTTGCTCCATAAATTCACATATAATACACAAAAATTCCTCGTGAAGTTTCAGGTCATTTGGAGTCGAGTGAATTTTTGGCGTTTTTCTTTGTTTTCATGTCGAGAATTCTAGATTCCGAAATTTCCCTTTTTGTGATGTACCTTATAAATTCAAAGAGAAAATGCATAATAATTGCATCACAAAGTGGAATAATGACCAAGAATATATAAATATCAATAGAAAATCATGATGCAAAATGGACGTATCACATAGTTACGATGTTATTCACGGTAATGATCATGTATATAGGCATCACGTCCACAAACAAGTAGACGAACTGATTATGCATCTACTACTATTAATCCACTTTGAGAGCGCTTGTATGCTTGCCTCTCTAGGTATTAAATTCATGACAAACAGAGTAATGCTTGGAGAAAGGTGGCATGATATAGACAATGTAAACTCAATCAATATGAATAAACCCCAATGTTTTATCCTTAATGACGACAATACTGCTATGTGTCTTGTTCCCTTATGTCACTGGGGTATAGAGCACCGCAGATTGCGCCCATTATAGTGCACCACTCTCACTGAAGATAAATCAATTTAGTTGGCCAAACCAAATAGATGGATCATAGATAAATTTGAATCTATAAAAAACATGCATAATAAAGTTCAAAAAAGACTCAATTATTTTAATGAATAATCTGATTATAAATACACAATACATCGAATCCCAACAAACACACCGCAAAAGTATATTACATCAGTTAGAACTCCAAGGAGATCGACGAGAACATTGTATCGAACATCTAAGAGAGAGAAGAATCCATCTAGCTACTAACTTTGGACCCATAGGTCTTTGGTGAATTACTCACACATCATCATGGAGGTAACAAGATTGATGTAGATGGTCTACGTGATCGTTTCCCCCTTTGGAGATCACTGGAAAAGGCCTCCAGATGGAATTGCAGCGGAACAAAGGCTTGTGGTGGTGGAAAATGTATTTTGGGTGTCTCTCTATTGGGTTTGGGGTAATTGGGAATATAAAGAAGTGGAATTAGGTCATGCGGCTTGCGAGGGAGTCACGAGTATGCACGATGCTCCCTACACCCAGGGCACATCATGTGGACTCGTCGCTCCCTCGTGGCCCGCCTGGTCGCCTCCCGAAGCTTCTTGGGTCTCTTTATGTCCAAAAATACCCCCATAAATTTTCATCGTGTTTGGACTTTGTTTGGTACTGTTTCTCTAAAAAGGTCAAAAACACGCAAAAATAGGAATTGGCATTGGGCACTGGGTTAATAGGTTAGTGCCAGAAAATGATATAAAATAGTATATAATTGCATGTAAAGTATCCAAGATTTATAATATAACATCATGGAACATTCAAATTTTATTGATACGTTGGAGACATATCAGCAGCCACCGCGTCGCTGATACTTGTGATATGCATTGGGTTTTTACCCAAAGAAGAGGGCACGATGCAGCACAATAAAGGTAAGTAATTCACTCAGTGAGAACTAAGGTTATCGAACCAATAGGAGAACCACACAATTTCCGTCTTCACGGCCTACACATAAAAGAGCACACACTTGCACCCAGCGCAGGCAAGAGGGTTGTTAATCCCCTTGAACTCATTACTTGCACGCGATAAGTAGTGATAGATGGACAATTTGATAAATATAAATTTAAAATAAAAAGAAAATAAAAAATGGAAGCAAGGTATTTAGATTTTTTGTAAATATATTTGTGAATATACCCAGGGGCATAGTCTTCGCTAGAGGCTTCTCTCTCAAAGAAAGCATACGGTGGGTAGACAAATTACTATTGGGCAATTGATAGAAAAGCACATAGTTATGCAATGTTTATTGATGACAACGATCATGTATATAGGCATCACGTCAATAAACAAGTAGATCGACTTCTGCCTGCATCTACTACTACTACTCCACCCATCGACTGCTATCTGTCATGCATCTAGAGTATTAAGTAAAAACAGAGTAATGCTTGGAGGATGATGACATGATGTAGACAAAGTAAATCTAATTAATATGAATGAACCCCATGGTTTTACCCCTAATGGAAGCAATACAATACGTGTCATGTCCCTTTCTGTCACTGGGATTGAGCACCGCAAGATTGAATCCACTAAAATGTACTTCTCCGGTGAAGAAAAACCAATTTAGTAGGCCACACCAAATCGATAGATCGGAGAGAATTATGAAGCTACAACAATCATGCATATAAGAATTTAGAGAATAAACAAATATTTATTAATGAATAATCTGAATATAAATCTATAATTCATTGGATCCCAAGAAAGCACCACAAAGAGTGATTACATAAGATACATCACTACGGGAATCATGGTGATCTTGGCAATGAAGAACATAGAAAGAGATATATCCATCTAGGTACTAACTACGGTCCCATATGTGTGTGGTGAACTACTCACACATCACCATGGGAGCAACAAGTTTGATGTAGAGGCCCTCCGTGATTGACCCCCCCTCCGATATTGCTTCGGATCAGGGCTCCTGATGGTCACACGGTGAACAGAGACTTGCGGTGGCGGACAAAGCGTTTCGGGAGGCTCTCTAGGGTCTTTGGAATATATGTCAATTTATAGGCCACATAATGGGCCTAGGAGATCTAGGAGGTGGCCCCAAGCCATCAAGGTGCAACCACCCCCTCGGCACGCCCTGTTGGCTTGGCGCACCTCATGTGCCCTCCAGTCTTTGATATGTCTCAAACATATCTATAATTTTTTATGGTTTCACGCTGTTATCTTGTCAACTTTGGATGTTTTATTTACCTTTTTTATCTTTTTTGGGACTAACTTATTAATCCAGTGCCAAGTGCCAGTTCCTGTTTTTTCTGTGTTTTTGATTCTTTTCAGATCTGATTTTGGAACGGAGTCCAAACGGAATAAAATCCCCGAAATAATTTTTTCCAGAACGGAAGAAGATCGGGAGGCTTGAGGGCCAAGGTAGTGGGCCCACAGGGAGCCCAGAAGCCCTGTTGCCGCGGCCAGGGGGGCCATGGCAACCAGGCTTGTGGCCTCCCTGGCGCTCCCCTGCCCTAGCTCTATGGCCTATAAATTCCCTAAAAATCCATAAAAAATGAGGGCATCCACGAAAACACTTTTCCGCCACCGCAAGCTTCCGTTTCCACGAGATCTCATACGGATACCCTTCCCGGTGCCCTGCCGGAGGGGACTTTGGAGTTGGAGGGCTTCTACATCAACATCATCGCCTCTCCAATGACTCGTGAGTAGTCCACTTGAGACCTACGGGTCCGTAGTTAGTAGCTAGATGGCTTCTTCTCTCTCTTGGATCTTCAATACAAAGTTCTCCATGATCTTCATGGAGATCTATCCGATGTAACCCTCTTTGGCGGTGTGTTTGTCGAGATCCGATGAATTGTGGATTTGTGATCAGATTATCTATGAATTATATTTGAGTCTTTGCTGATTTCTTATATGCATGATTTGATATCCTTGTAAGTCTCTCAGAGTCTTGGGTTTTGTTTGGCCAACTAGATCTATGATTCTTGCAATGGGATAAGTGCTTGGTTTTGGGTTCATACCGTGTGGTGACCTTTCCGAGTGACAGAAGGGGCATCAAGGCACGCATCGTGTTGTTGCCATCAAGGGTAACAAGATGGGCTTTTATCGTAGATATGAGATTGTCCATCTACATCATGTCATCTTGCTTAAAGCGTTACTCTGTTCTTTTGGACTTAATACACTAGATGCATGCTGGATAGCGGTCGACGTGTGGAGTAATAGTAGTAGATGCAGAAAGTATCGATCTACTTGTTTTGGACGTGATGCCTATAGATATAATCATTGCCTTAGATAACGTCACGACTTTGTGCGGTTCTATCAATTGCTCGACGGTAATTCGTTCACCCACCGTCTACTTGCTTTCATGAGAGAAGCCACTAGTGAACACTACGGCCCCCGGGTCTATTCACATCTATTGTCTCCACCTTCACTTTTACTTTGCTTTGTTTACTTTGTTGCTTTCACTTCTCACTTTGCAAACAATCTATAAGGGATTGACAACCCCTTCATAGCGTTGGGTGCAAGCTCTTTGTGTTTGTGCAGGTACTTGTGACTTGAACGCTCCTCCTACTAGATTGATACCATGGTTCTCAAAACTGAGGGAAATACTTACCGCCGCTGTGCTACATCACCCTTTCCTCTTCAAGGGAACACCAACGCAAGGCTCCAAGGTCGCGGGAAAATCCTTTGCATATTTGCCAAGGAAGTCCCTATAGGCGTAGTCGTAGCAGCAGGATTCCTGGGGCCGTTACCAGGGAAGGTATGTTGTCGCAGTAGCAGTCTTCCTCCGAAGCTTCCATGCCTTATTTTGGTTCCAAAAAATCGTCAAGAAATTTTGGGGTATTTGGACTTCGTTTGGTACAGTATTCCTGAAAGGATAAGACATGCAGAAAACAATAACTGGCACTTGGCACTCGGTTTATAGGTTAGTGCTAAAAAATACTACAAAACAACAAGTAAATGCTTAAAAAATATGCTAGAATGGTAATATAATAGCATGGACGAATAAAAAATTATAGATACGTTATAGACGTATCAGCTTATGCCCGAAACCCATGTGGGCAGGATTTCTTAACCCCCAGTCGAGAGTTTTCTTCGGACAGCATGATAGGGCCGTGGACAACGACGCCCTCTTCGTCGACCTCGAGCGTGGCCACGAGCACCGGGGCAATGTCGACGACCGTCGCCATTTCCAGCTCCTCCTCCTCTTCGTCCGCAATAATAAAATAGTTATTATTATATTTCATGTTTCAAGATAATCGTATATTATCCATGCTAGAATTTTATTGAATGGAAACACAAATACATGTGTGGATATATAGCCAAAACAATGTCCCTAGTGATCCTTTTGTTGACTAGTTCGTTGATAAAAAATGGTTAAAGTTTCCTAGCCATAGACAAGTGTTGTCACTAGATAATGGAATCACGTCATTGGGAGAATGATGTGATGGACAAGACCCAAACTATAAACGTAGCATGTACTTATGTTATTTTATTTCTATTGTTTTATGCATGTCAAGCATGCATTCCTATGACCATGAGATCATGTAACTCACTCACACCGGAGGAATGCCTTGTGTGTATCAAACCTCGCAACGTTACTGGGTGACTATAAAGGTGCTCTATAGGTATCTCAGAAGGTGTCCGCTAAGTTAGCAAGGATCAAGACTGATATTTGTCACTCTGTATGAGGGAGAGCTATCTCAGGACCCACTCGGTAATACAACATCAAAAATCAACCTTGCAAGAAATGTGACTAAAGAGTTATCCACGGGATCTTGTTGTTGGAAATATGCCCTAGAGGCAATAATAAAATGGTTATTATCATATTTCCTTGTTCATGATAATCGTCTATTGTTCATGCTATAATTGTATTAACAGGAAACAGTAATACATGTGTGAATAAATAGATCACAATGTGTCCCTAGCAAGCCTCTAGTTGGCTAGCTCGTCAGTCAATAGATGATCATGGTTTCCTGGTCATGGGCATTAGATGTCATTGATAACGGGATCACATCATTGGGAGAATGATGTGATGGACAAGACCCAATCCTAAGCATAGCACTAGATCGTATTGTTCGTATGCTAAAGCTTTTCTAATGTCAAGTGTCTTTTCCTTCGACCGTGAGATTGTGCAACTCCCGGATACCGTAGGAGTGCTTTGGGTGTATCAAACATCACAACGTAACTGGGTGACTATAAAGGTGCACTACGGGTACCTCCGAAAGTGTCTGTTGGGTTGGTACGAATCGAGATCGGGATTTGTCACTCCGTGTGACGGAGAGGTATCTCTGGGCCCACTCGGTAGAACATCATCATGAGCTCAATGTGACTAAGGAGTTAGTCACACGATGACGTGATACAGAACGAGTAAAGAGACTTACCTATAATGAGATTGAACAAGGTATAGGTATACCGACGATCGAATCTCGGGAAAGTTCTATACCGACAGAAAAAGGGAATCGTATACGGGATTGATTGAATCCTTGACATCGTGGTTCATACGATGAGATCATCGTGGAGCAAGTGGGAGCCACCATCGGTATCCAGACCCTGCTGATGGTTATTGACCGGAGAGGTGTCTCGGTCATGTCTGCTTGTCTCCCAAACCCGTAGGGTCTACACACTTAAGGTTCGATGACGCTAGGGTTATAGGGAATTGTTATACGAGGTTATTGAAAGTTGTTCGGAGTCCCGGATGAGATCCCGGACGTCACGAGGAGCTCCAGAATGGTCCGGAGGTAAAGATTGATATATAGGACGGATGGTTTCGGACACCGGAAGTGTTTCGGGCATCACCGGTAACGTACCGGGACCACCGGGCCCACCGGAGGTGGCTCCGGGGGTCCACCGAAGGGGGCAACGACCCCGGGAGGCTATATGGGCCAAGTGGGGAAGGGAACCAGCTCCTAGGTGGGCTGGTGCGCCCCCCACTCAGCCCATGGCGCAGGAAGAGGGGAGAGGGGGGAAACCCTAGCGCAGGTGGGCCTAAGGCCCACCAAAGGGGTGCGCCACCCCTCCTCCCCCCCCTTGGCCGCCGCACCAGCCCCATCTAGGGCTTCCGCCCCCCCATGAGAGGGAAACCCTCAAGGGGGCGCAGCCCGTCCCTCCCCTATATATAGTGGACACTTTTGGTCATTGGGCGACAGACTTTTGCCTCTCCCTCGGCGCAGCCCTGCCCTTCTTTCTCCTCCTCTCTGCCGGTGCTTAGTGAAGCCCTGCCGGGAGACCTCGTCTCTCCATCGACACCACGCCGTCATGTTGCTGGAGTTCTTCCCCAACCTCTCCCTCCTCCTTCCTGGATCAAGGTGCGAGAGACGTCACCGGGCTGCACGTGTGTTGAACGCGGAGGTGTCGTAGTTCGGCACTAGATCGGAATCACACCGCGATCTGAATCGCCACGAGTACGACTCCATCAACCGCGTTCTAGTAACGCTTCCGCTTAGCGATCTTCAAAGGTATGAAGATGCGCTCACCCCTTACTCGTTGCTGGTCTCTCCATAGGAAGATCTGAATATGCGTAGGAAATTTTTTGAATTTATGCTACGTTCCCCAACAGTGGCATCCGAGCCAGGTTTTCAATGCGTAGATTCTATGCACGAGTAAAACACAAAAGGTTGTGGGCGATGATTTGTCAATTGCTTGCCGCTACTAGTCTTATTCTTTTCCGGCAGTATTGTGGGATGAAGCGGCCCGGACCGACTTTACACGTACGCTTACGTGAGACTGGTTCCACCGACAGACATGCACACCGTGCATAAAGGTGGCTAACGGGTGTCTGTCTCTCCTACTCTAGTCGGATTGGGCTTGATGAAAAGGGTCCTTATGAAGGGTAAATAGCTTTGGCATATCATCGTTATGGCTGTCATGTAGGTAAGAAAGTGTTCTTGCTAGAAACCCAAATCAGCCACGTAAAACTTGCAACAACAATTAGAGGACGTCTAACTTGTTTTTGAAGGGTTTGACATGTGACGTGATATGGCCAAAGTTGTGATGTTGCATGTATGATGTATGAGATGATCATGTTATTGTAATAGGTTTCATGACTTGCATGTCGATGAGTATGACAACCGGCTGGAGCCATAGGAGTTGTCTTAATTTATTGTATGAGATGCAACGCCATGTGCTTACTACTTTTACTTCATTGCTAACGATTAGCTATAGTAGTAGTGATAGTAGTAGTTGGCGTGACGACTTCATGGAGGCACGATGATGGAGATCATGGTGTCACACCGGTGATGATGATGATCATCCGATGCCTGAAGATGGAGATCGAAAGAGCAAAGATGATAATGGCCATATCATGTCACTATATGATTGCATTGTGATGTTTATCATGTTTTTCATCTTATAGCTTAGAACGACGGTAGCATAATAAGATGATCCCTCTTAAAATTTTGAGAATGTATTCTCCTAAGTGTGCACCGTTGAAAAGGATCGTTGTCTCGAAGCACCACGTGATGATCGGGTGTGATAGATTCTAACGTTCGCATACAACGGGTGTAAGCCAGATTTACACACGCGAAACACCTAGGTTGACTCGACGAGCCTAGCATGTACAGACATGACCTCGAATACAAGAGATCGAAAGGTCGAACATGAGTCGTATAGTTGAAAACGATCAGCATGAAGTTGCCTACCATGGTGACTAGTCCATCTCACGTGATGATCGGACACGGGTTAGTCAACATGGATCGTTTATCACTTAGATGACTAGAGGGATGCCGATTTAAGTGGGAGTTCATACTTAATTTGATTAAATGAACTTAATTGTCATGAACTTAGTCTAAAAGGTTGTCTTTATAAATATTGTAGATGGCCAACGTCAACCTCAATTTCAACGCATTCCTAGAGAAAAACAAGCTGAAAGATGATGGTAGCAACTATGCGGACTGGGTTCGCAACTTGGAGCTCATCCTTGAAGCAGCTAAAAAGGCTTATGTCCTTGATGCGCCGCTAGGTGACCCTCCCACTCCCGCAGCAGCCCAGGACATTCTGAACGTCTGGCAAACGCGAAGTGATGACTACTCTCTGGTTAGGTGTGGCATGTTATACAGTTTAGAAACGGGGCTCCAAAGGTGTTTTGAGAAACACGGTGCATATGCGATGTTCCAAGAGCTGAAGCTGGTTTTTCAAGCTCATGCCCGTGTCGAGAGATATGAAGTCTCCGACAAGTTCTTTAGCTGTAAGATGGAGGAGAACAGTTCTGTCAGTGAGCACATACTCAAAATGTCTGGTTACACGGTCGTCCGACTTCACTTGGAGTCGAACTTCCGGATGATGCTATAATTGACAGAATCCTCCAGTCTCTCCCACCAAGCTACAAAGGCTTTGTGGTTAACTACAACATGCAAGGGATGGAGAATACCATTCCCGAGTTGTACTCGATGCTCAAGTCTGCAGAAGTAGAAATCAAGAAAGAGCATCAAGTGTTGATGGTCAACAAGACCACTAGTTTCAAGAAGGGCAAGGGTAAGAAGAACTTCAAGAAAGACGGCAAAGCTGTTGCCGCGCCCGGTAAGCCAGAAACCGGGAAGAAGAAAAAGAATGGACCCAAGCGTGAGACTGAGTGCTTCTATTGCAAGGGAAAAGGTCACTGGAAGCGGAACTGCCCCAAATACTTAGCAGACAAGAAGGCCGGCAACGTTAAAGGTATATGTGATATACATGTTATTGATGTGTACCTTACCAGCGCTCGTAGTAGCTCCTGGGTATTTGATACCGGTGTTGTTGCTCACATTTGCAACTCAAAGCAGGAACTGCGGAATAAGCGGAGACTCGCAATGGACGAGGTGACGATGCGCGTCGGGAATGGCTCCAAGGTCGATGTGATCGCCGTCGGCACGCTACCACTACATATACCGTCGGGATTAGTTTTAAACCTTAATAATTGTTATTTAGTACCAGCTTTAAGCATGAACATTGTATCAGGGTCTTGCTTAATGCGAGACGGCTACTCATTTAAGTCAGAGAATAATGGTTGTTCTATTTATATGAGTGATATATTTTATGGTCATGCTCCGCTGGTGAATGGTTTATTCTTGATGAATCTCAATCGTGATGTTACGCATATTCATAGTGTGAGTACCAAAAGATGTAAAGTTGACAATGATAGTCTCACATACTTGTGGCACTACTGCCTTGGTCATATCGGCGTTAAGCGCATGAAGAAGCTCCATACTGATGGACTATTAGAGTCTCTAGATTTTGAATCATTTGACACATGCGAACCGTGCCTCATGGGCAAGATGACAAAGACTCCATTCTCAGGAATAATGGATAGAGCAACCGACTTATTGGAAATAATACATACTGATGTGTGTGGTCCAATGAACGTCGAAGCTCGCGGTGGCTATCGTTATGTTCTCACCCTCACCGATGATTTGAGTAGGTATGGGTATATCTACTTGATGAAGCACAAATTTGAGACATTTGAAAAGTTCAAGGAATTTTAGAGTGAGGTCAAGAATCAACGTGACAGAAAAATTAAGTGTCTGCGGTCTGATCGTGGAGGAGAATATTTGAGTCACGAGTTTGGCACACACCTAAGGAAGTGTGGAATCGTTTCACAACTGACGCCGCCTGGCACACCGCAATGCAACAGTGTGTGAGCATCGTAATCGCACTTTATTAGATATGGTACGATCTATGTTGTCTCTTACCGACTTACCGCTATCATTTTGGGGATACGCATTAGAAACTGCAGCATTCACTTTAAATAGGGCACCGTCTAAATCCGTTGAGACGACACCGTATGAACTATGGTTTGGCAAGAAACCTAAGTTGTCGTTTCTTATAGTTTGGGGCTGCGATGCTTATGTGAAAAAACTTCAACCAGAAAAGCTCGAACCCAAAGCGAAGATATGCGTATTCATAGGATACCCTAAGGAAACTATTGGGTATACCTTCTATCTTAGATCCGAAGGTAAAACCTTTGTTGCCAAGAACGCATCCTTTCTAGAGAAAGAGTTTCTCTCGAAAGAAGTAAGTGGGAGGAAGGTAGAACTTGATGAGGTAATTACACCCCCTCTCGAACAGGATAGTAGCGCAGCGCGGGAAGTTGTTCATGTGGCGCCTACACCAACTGAAGAGGAAGTTAATGATAATGATCATGAAGCTTCAGATTAAGTTACTACTGAACCGCGAAGGTCCACGAGGGCACGCTCCGCACGAGAGTGGTACGGCAACCCTGTGATGGAAATCATGTTGTTAGACAACGGTGAACCTTCGAACTATGAAGAAGCGATGGCGGGCCCGGATTCCAACAAATGGCTTGAAGCTATGAAATCCGAGATAGGATCCATGTATGAGAACAAAGTATGGACTTTGGTGGACTTGCCCGATGACCGGCGAGCCATAGAAAATAAATGGATCTTCAAGAAGAAGACTGATGCAAACGGTAATGTAACCGTTTACAAAGCTCGACTTGTCGCAAATGGTTTTTGACAAATTCAAGGAGTTCACTACGAAGAGACTTTCTCTCCTGTAGCGAAGCTGAAATAAGTCTGAATCATGTTAGCAATTGCCGCCTTTTATGGTTATGAAATTTGGCAAATGGACGTCAAAACATCATTCCTTAACGGGAACCTTAAGGAAGAGTTGTATCTGATGCAACCAGAAGGTTTTGTCGCCCCTAAGGGTGCTAACAAAGTGTGCAAGCTCCAGCGCTCCATCTATGGGCTGGTGCAAGCATCTCGGGGTTGGAACATTCGCTCTAATGAGGTGATTAAAGCGTTTGGGTTCATACAGGTTTACGGAGAAGCCTGTCTGTACAAGAAAGTGAGTGGGAGCTCTGTAGCTTTCTTCATACTGTATGTGGATGACATATTATTGATAGGGAACAATACAGAAATGTTGGAGAGCATAAAGGCCTATTTGAACAAGAGTTTTTCAATGAAGGACCTTGGAGAAGCTGCATACATATTAGGCATCAAGATCTATAGAGATAGATCGAGACGCCTCATAGGTCGTTCGCAAAGCACATACCTTGACAAGATATTGAAGAAGTTTAATATGGAAAAATCAAAGAAAGGGTTCTTGCCAGTTTTGCAAGGTATGAGATTGAGTTAGACTCAGTCGCCGACCACGGCTGTAGATAGAGAGAAGATGAGTATTGTCCCCTACGCTTCAGCCGTAGGCTCTCTAATGTATGCCATGCTGTGTACCAGACCTGATATAAACCTTGCCATAAGTTTGGTAGGGAGGTACCAAAGTGATCCCGGTATGGAACACTGGACAGCGGTCAAGAATATCCTTAAGTAGCTGAAAAGGACTAAGGAAATGTTTCTCGTTTATGGAGGTGACGAAGAGCTCGTCGTAAAGGGTTACGTCGACGCTAGCTTCGACACAGATCTGGATGACTCTAAGTCACAGACCGGATACGTATATGTTTTGAATGGTGGGGCAGTGAGCTGGTGTAGCAGCAAGCAAGAAGTTGTGGCAGCATCTACATGTGAAGCGGAGTACATAGCTGCTTCAGAAGCGGCTCATGGAGGAATTTGGATGAAGGAGCTCATCACCGACCTTGGAGGGGTTCCAAGCGCGTTGGGTCCAATGACACTCTTCTGTGATAACACTGGGGCAATTGCCATAGCCAAAGAGCCCGGGTTTCACCGGAAGACGAAGCACATCAAACGCCGCTACAACTCCATCCAGGACCATGTCCAGAGTGGAGTGATAGATATTTGTAAAGTACACACGGATCTGAATGTCGCAAACCCGTTGACTAAACCTCTTCCACGAGCAAAACATGGTCAACACCATCATGCTATGGGCGTTCGATACATCACAATGTAACTAGATTATTGACTCTAGTGCAAGTGGGAGACTGTTCAAAATATGCCCTAGAGGCAATAATAAAATAGTAATTATCATATTTCCTTGTTCATGATAATCGTCTATTGTTCATGCTATAATTGTATTAACAGGAAACAGTAATACATGTGTGAATAAATAGATGACAATGTGTCCCTAGCAAGCCTCTAGTTGGCTAGCTCGTTAGTCAATAGATGATCATGGTTTCCTGGTCATGGGCATTAGATGTCATTGATAACGGGATCACATCATTGGGAGAATGATGTGATGGACAAGACCCAATCCTAAGCATAGCACTAGATCATATTGTTCGTATGCTAAAGATTTTCTAATGTCAAGTGTATTTTCCTTCGACCGTGAGATTGTGCAACTCCCGGATACCATAGGAGTGCTTTGGGTGTATCAAACGTCACAACGTAACTGGGTGACTATAAAGGTGCACTACGGGTACCTCCGAAAGTGTCTGTTGGGTTGGTACGAATCGAGATCGGGATTAGTCACTCCGTGTGACGGAGAGGTATCTCTGGGCCCACTCGGTAGAACATCATCATGAGCTCAATGTGACGAAGGAGTTAGTCACACGATGACGTGCTACGGAACGAGTAAAGAGACTTACCAGTAACGAGATTGAACAAGGTATAGGTATACCGACGATCGAATCTCGGGCAAGTTCTATACCGACAGACAAAGGGAATCGTATACGGGATTGATTGAATCCTTGACATCGTGGTTCATCCGATGAGATCATCGTGGAGCAAGTGGGAGCCACCATGGGTATCCAGACCCCGCTGATGGTTATTGACCGGAGAGGTGTCTCGGTCATGTCTGCCTGTCTCCCGAACCCGTAGGGTCTACACAGTTAAGGTTCGATGACGCTAGGGTTATAGGGAATTGTTATACGAGGTTATCGAAAGTTGTTATGAGTCCCGGATGAGATCCCGGATGTCACGAGGAGCTCCGGAATGGTCCGGAGGTAAAGATTGATATATAGGACGGATGGTTTCGGACACCGGAAGTGTTTCAGGCATCATCGGTAACGTACCGGGACCACCGGAGGTGGCCCCGGGGGTCCACCGAAGGGGGGCAACGACCCCGGGAGGCTAGATGGGCCAAGTGGGGAAGGGAACCAGCCCCTAGGTGGGCTGGAGCTCAGCCCATGGCGCAGGAAGAGGGGAGAGGGGGGAAACCCTAGCGCAGGTGGGCCTAAGGCCCACAAGAGGGGTGCGCCACCCCTCCTCCCCCCCTTGGCCACCGCACCAGCCCCATCTAGGGCTGCCCCCCCCAGGAGAGGGAGACCCTCAAGGGGGCGCAACCCCTCCCTCCCCCTATATATAGTGGGCACTTTTGGCCATTGGGCGACAGACTTTTGCCTCTCCCTCGGCGCAGCCCTGCCCTTCTTTCTCCTCCTCTGTGTCGGTGCTTGGCGAAGCCCTGCCGGGTGACCTCGTCTCTCCATCGACACCATGCCGTCGTGCTGCTGGAGTTCTTCCCCAACCTCTCCCTCCTCCTTCCTGGATCAAGGTGCGGAAGACGTCACTGGGCTGCACCTGTGTTGAACGCGGAGGTGTCGTATTTCGGCGCTAGATCGGAGTCACACCGCAATCTGAATCGCCGCGAGTACGACTCCATCAACCGCGTTCTAGTAACGCTTCCGCTTAGCGATCTTCAAAGGTATGAAGATGCACTCACCCCTCTCTCGTTGCTGGTCTCTCCATAGGAAGATCTGAATATGCGCAGGAAATTTTTTGAATTTATGCTACGTAACCCAACACTTGTATTATGTAACGAGTAAAGAGACTTGGCGGTAACGAGATTGAAATAGGTATGGAGATACCAACGATCGAATCTCGGGCAAGTAACATAGCAAAGGACAAAGGGAATGTTACACGGGATTAACTGAATCCTTGACATAGAGGTCCAACCGATAAGATCTTCATAGAATATGTAGGAACCAATATGGGCTTCTAGGTCCCGCTCTTGGATATTGACCGAAGAGTGTCTCAGTCATGTGTACATAGTTCTCGAACCCGCACGGTGTGCACACTTAAGGTTCGCTGACGTTTCAGTATAGTTGAATTATTTATGTTGGTAACCGAATGTTATTTGGAGTCCCGGATGTCACGAGGGTTTCCGAAATGGTCCGGAGACGAAGATTGATATATAGGAAGTATCCATTTGGCTTCCAGAAGGTTTTCGGGCATTACCGATAAAGTACCGGGAGTGACGAATGGGTTCCCGAGTTCCACCGGGAGGGGCCACCCACCCGGGAGAGAATCAAAGAGGCCTAAGGGTGGCGCACTAGCCCTTAGGGGGGGTGGCCAGCCCAAGAAGGGCCACTTCGGCCGAATAAGTAGAAAAGGAAAGGAGAGGTGGGCAAACCGAATTGGGGAAGGAGGACTCCAGCTTCCAAGTTATGTTGGAGGAGGAGTCCTCCCTCTCCTCTTGCGCCGGCCGAACCCTGGGGATTTTTCCTAGGGCGCCAGCCCTCCCTCCCACTATATATAGTGAAGGTGAGAGAGGCTTTTGGCACGCCAAGCCATAGTGCAACCCTCTCTCCCTCCACCACTTCGTGACACCCCCTAGCTAGTTCGGTACGACACGACAAAGCCCTGCCAGAGTAGATACACCACCATCACCGCCACACTGTTGTGCTGCCGTAGAATTCAGCTACCTCTTCGTCTCTCTTGCTGGATTAAGAAGGCGTAGATCGTCATCGAGTTGTACGTGTGCTGAACTCGGAGGTGTCGTCCGTTCGGTACTAGATCGGGATGGAGTTCATGGGACACTTGCGATTCGGATCGCGAAGACGTTCGAGTACATCAACCGCGTTTCTTAATGCTTCCCACTTAGCGATCTACAAGGGTATGTGGATCCGATCTCCCCTCTTGTAGATGATCATCACCATGATAGGTCTTGCGTGTGCGTAGGAATTTTTTTGTTTCCCATGCAACGTTCCCCAACACATTGTAGTTAGCATATCAATGTGTGTTCAAGCTTCAAGTTCATGTTGTTCATATGCAGAGTTTGTGTTTGTGTTTGATGTTGAAGGTAGATTGGTGCTGCCATAGGTAGGGTAAGTTGCATGATTTTGTTACGTTCATGGTATTCATGGTAGGTAGGACCGTTGTGCTTTCTCATTGAGGTACTAGTATCAATGTAGCATCATGCCAAATGTGGAAGTGGTCACAACTTGCACCGCTAGCTTTAGATCATGGGCATGATGTTTTGGAAAGTGCATTGGTCAGTGGTTGTCCCCAAGAGCAAGTGCCACTCAGTGACACCTGCTCATAGGCTAGTGCCATTAATCAGTGTACGATCCCAAGGCCCTGTTACTAACACATGTCATCTTACCTGAAAAGGTGACGACGACGGTGTGGGATAGGACCAGAGGAGGAGCCCATGTCGTGGATGGCACCGAGGGCGCCGAGGACTTCATCCCCTCGAACCACTGGCTCAAGAGGGTGAACCTTCTTAGCAGGGTTGCCTTCATGAGCCTTCCACGTTCAAGGGGACGAGCTCCTAGGACAGGGCACAAGGAGGGGTCCTAAGAGTCGCTGCGCTTCTACGTGCAGATCAAGGACATGGAGGATCTCGCCATGCTCCTCATCCCTCCCAAGTTCGTGGATGTGATGAAGGAGTGGCTGGCGGTCAAGCTCTCGCACATTGTTAGGTTCTCAACGAACAAGTGGTGCAAGTTTTGGGTTCAGGTCCAATACTTTCAGGGGCAGATGGTGCTTGGACGTGGCTGGTAGTACTTTTGTCGCCGCCACAGAATCGTCCCACGTGACCTCGTCGTGCTGTGGATCTCCGGCCTTGGCCAGAAGATGCACATCTAATGTAAGATTCTGTACTAGTCTCCCCACAAAAAGGGTAAGATGACCTTAGAAGGCAAGCGTGAGAGTATCTATAGTCAGACCTCTCAAACCCGTGTCAAATGCCCGGGTAGGCCGTCCGGTCAGTGATCGATCAAAAAAAGGAAGCCATACGGGCTCCCTAAATGGATTTCAAACGTCCGGGCTGATCGGCACCCCTCATATTCATCCTAAGTATGGGGCGGCTATGGGGGCGCCCTCGCATGCCCACCACATCGGTTTGATGGCGTGGATCCACGTAAAATCGCTCGAAAGCTCGGCAGCCCAACGGACGCCTCCTGGGGGGGAGGAGGGGTGGACACCGGTCCGGCTCGCCGTCCATTGCATGTAGCGGTGTAGATGCTCTAACGCTTGACGAGGCGGGAGCCAACCTAATCCTTAGTTACTCATTCTTCATACGTGTACCACGTACATGAATTCAGCTTTTGCGATTTATGCGGTGAGCGATCGATCGAGATCTCTCCTGTTTTTGTTTTGGGTCCTGATATTGCCCACACATGTGGGCGTTAAGGGGGTCTTACCACACGTCCCGTATGGTGTGTAAGAGAAACAGACCGCACGCCTACGTGTGGGCAAAGAAGCTAACACACATACGTCCGACCTCCTGCCTCACGTCCCGCACGTCCGGCGTGCCACCTCGCGGTCCCGCGTGCCCTGCGTGACAGTTGTCATGTTTGCTGAACCGTGGCGACTGTTTCTTTAACTGGAGTTGTCATGTATGAACAACTACAGTTGCCATGGTTGCTCAACTGCAACGTCATATATGAACAACTGCATTGCCATGTAACGGTAGAAAGACATGGCAACTGACAGTCGCGTGGGCGCGCGACGATAGTTTCACTCAGTTGTCATGTAACATTGAAAAAGACATGGCAACTTACACGTGTGTGGCCGTGCGACAACAGTTCCAGTCAGTTGTCATGTAACAGCGAAAAGACATTGCAACTCACACGCGTGCGGGCATGTGGGCGCGACGTCAATTCCACCACACGTAGGGTTGGGAGCCGCGAGGCCTACGTGCGTGAAACTGATAAACATCCACACCCGAGTCCCCTTCTACGTGTCACAAAAAATCTGTCAAAAATTACCAAAATTCGTGCAAACACGCATGAACGACGATCCACGCGTGTGAGCGAGTTACAAAAGGCTCACAAGTGTGGACATTATCTTTTCGTTTTTCTTTTCTTAGGGTGATCTCTCCTGATAATCTCTCGTGTTGCATCGATCTGTCGTGGTTGGTTGGAGTTGGAGCCTCGGAGGGCAAGCACCACAAATATCAACGTAGCACGCGTATACGTACCTTTCTTCCGAGATGTGGTTGCAAACGCAAACGAGCCGGGGCGACATGTTAGGCGAGTGGCCACGCGCGAGCGGTTGCTGTCCAAAAGGTGTCATTTGTATCTGGGCGAAACGATGGTGGAATAATAGCTTGTGGATCCCATGAATACCGAGCTGGCATGACTCAATTGGCCTCCGTCTTACGATCCAGTGGTAGCCCGGCTGGCATAAATTTACTAGCCGCATCTTCCTGTTGGTCAGCAACAGCAGCCACAGGCCCGCAACATATACGTTTGTCCTTGGCCATGACCTGGTTATTTTAGGAGTATACACACATATACTCTAATTAATACGGCTTGTCGTTCGTGTGGACTAAAACCGTAGACTTAGAATAAGTCATGTGACCATATGTCTACATGTACATCATGAAAATAGAATAGAATATTCCTTGAAAAAGTTCAAGAGCATCTATAGCAGACCCTGTAAAAGGACCGAATCAAAAAAATAACCATCAAAATATAGATCGGGGTGGAAAACGCTGCAGACTAGACCCCGTAACCGCGACCGATCCTTAAAACAAAATTTGCGGGGTGCGGCGAAATGCCCATTCCAACCCGCGAAAACGCAGGTCCCCCCCCCCCCCGACCCGTCGATGCCCTGTATGTATCTAGAAGCGGTTGGTTGGTGGGACATTTCACCCGCACTTTTCCCCCACCCACGCCGCCGGGCGCCGTCTTCGATTCCGGCAACACCAGCCGCCGAGATCACGCCGGTGGGCCGCCGCAGACCCTAGATCGACCTACCCCACGCCATCGTGGCTCGGCTCACCGGAAAGCTACAGATCGGCGGCTGTTTTGTCGCGACCATCAAATTTGGTTTTTCCGACCACCGGCGGCTGCGTCACAGCCATGGATGGATCGGGGAGCACCCCGCACAGCCCCGAAAAAGCTCGAGGACCACATGCAGGTACTGGTTCATCCTCTAGTCGCCGGCGTCGGATTGCCGACAAGGACTCTTCCGACCATCGCCCGGGCTCGGTGGTCGCGCAGCGGCTCGCCGGCTTGCCGATGCCGCTCATACAGTGCGATGACTGTCTAGAAACAGTGTTGCTGCTCACATCCAACACACGGCAGCACCTCGGATGGGTATTCTTCAAATGTAAAAATGACGGGGTATGCTCTTCTTCCTCTTCGGCTTTGTCAACTGATTTGGTTAAATTATGGTAGCTTATTGAGGTATTCATCTGTGTAGGAAGGTGGATGCTCATTTTGGTATTGGGAAGAAGAATACATCGATCTATTGATAGAAAGAAACTTAATAGATGTTCGTGCACTGCTTAGTATAATTGAGTCTAACGATGCAGCTGCATGTGCAATTACAAAAGAAATTAGACGGGAAGTGACGTCTAATTCTTTAGAATCAAAGCCAAAGAATGAAGAGTGCAAGTTGAAGAACCCACAGGTCAACAATGAATGCATGGAGAAGATGTTGATCCAACTAGTGGGAGTAGTTATGAAAGTTGGATATCTTCTAAAATGTCTAATTGTGGTTTTTATTTTCTTTGGTATTGATGTTTTACCAAAGATTTGGTGAATTATGTTGTACCAATGCCTTTGAAAAAATAAAGAAGCAACTAAATGTGTTTTCATCCGTGAAAATGTAATGCAAATAATAGATTTTACGGGCCGGCGTGGGCGGCGGCCGAACAGACCCCACAAAACAGGCCCGTATAAAAGGATATTCTGCGACCTGCAAACGACTTTTGCGGGGCGACTTTATACAGGGTATGCTAGAAATGCTTTAAAAGGCTATTAGATCATCTCCAACACTAACATCAAATCGGACACTGCATCTGTATGCGGATCGGTGAAACAGTGGAGAGGTGGGTATTAGGTCGTGAACACTGATGCGGACCGATGGGTATCAGTCTACGAACACTGATGCAGGAGCCGACTATTCAGCCCTGGCCGCATACATTTCAAAATGTTTTTCAATAAAACGGTTGAAATTTCTACAAATTGGATGATTTTCATATAAGCCAAAGCATGTTCGTTATATTTTTGTATTTTTTGTTAGGAAAAACATACATATCAAAACCTAGCCTACGACGACGGTGGTCTTCCATGTCCTTATTGTTCCAATCTTACGGTCACCGGGTGCATATTGCAGCCTCCATGAGCGACGATGAAGATACTAGTGAAGCGAAGGTGCGGTTGCCGGCAAGGTAGAATAGACATGGGAGACAGACTGATCCAGTTGGGTTTTGAGACCCCTACACCTCCCATGCACTACTCCTCCTCGTCAGAGTCCGCGATATATCCGTCACCGGTGGACGTGAGGTCCACGATGGATGGGGACGAGGCGGCATGCTTGTCATCCTACTGGTGGTCATGAACTTAGTTCGTTGGCGGCTTTGCTTCCTCAGTCTCCCGCGCTTTCTTCATATCGGCGTGCGCTGCTATCGGGTTACGAGCGGGGCCGTGAGTGTACACTGCTCGGCAAAGAACTTGGGGTTCACCGCAGGCATGGCCGCCACGGTTTGTCACCGCAGGCATGGCCGCCACGGTTTGTCACCGCGCGCTCGCTGTAGGGTTGGCCCTATGCTATCTAGTGTTAATCGAGGAGAAAGAGGTTGTACCACTGCTCCTCCTACGCCTGGCAAAGCACCGACCTAGGCGCCAACGTCAGCTGCTCTTTCGTCATGCTGGCGTTGAAGTGCGCATGTGCCTGCTCAATGGTAAGCCGCCATAGACAAACGCGTGCTCCGACCTAGAGTCGTCGTGCACTACTGGGGATAGGGCCTATAGTCCCAGCCCGTAAGGGGCTTTAGTCCCGGTTCACCAACCGGGACTAAAGGGGCAGGACTAAAGGCCTAACCTTTAGTCCCGGCTCTGTTCCAAGCTGGGACCAAAGGTTCTCTACGTGGGCGCCCTTTAGTCCCGGGTCTTAACACGGACCGGGACTAAAGGATCCGTCTGTTTATTTGACCCAAAAAGGTACCTTTTTTATTTATTTTTCAAATTTTATTTTTGAATATTCTTTGATTTGTTTTTATGTTTCATTTCAAGTTTTAAATCTTTGATTTATTTGACAATTTAATCTCTAATCACCCATCCTCAGTGCTCTAGCATAGATTACTCATTTCAAATCATCTAACTTCTCGGCCGGTCACCCATCCTTTCACTGCTTCAGCCCGAGCACGCTTAACTTCCTGGTTCTATCGCCCCTAGTTGCCAAGTCTGCACTTGTTGTTCTCCTGACAATAGTAAGCTATCAATCCTAAACAACCTAGGGTTTGATGTCATGTCACATGATTTAATTTTTTGAATTCTAACAATTCTTAAAATAAACAAAAATAAGTAATAATAATAGTGAATTTCAATGAAAACAACCTAAAGATTTTAAATAAAATTATTTTTTCTTATTTTGTGGAAAAAACTTCTTTTTGCCATAACTTTTTTTACATTTGGAATTTTGAGCATCTGAGAAAACTTCACTGGGCAAGCCCCGGTGAAATCGATTCCCAATTTTCTCTAGTTTTTTTTATATATTAAACTTTTTTTTGACGTCGTATGCAAAAGTTATGGCCGTTTTACATTTTTCCCTTTTTTGAAGAAACGGTCAAAATTCATATCTCAAAATTTGCATACCAACTAGGCACTAAAACCTAACTACATCTCAAAGGATTTTATTTTTTGAAGATTTTAGCATTTTGGTTTTTTTTCTACAAAACTAAAAAAGACGGTCGAGGGAGGGTAGAGTTTGAAAATTTCAGAATCCCCCTTTAGCCAAGAGTCCAATCATACCCGTCGACTACATTTGCTAGCACCGTCCCCGCCAGAATCACAACTAAGGTTAACCAAGCCAGAGTTAACCCTTTCTAACTTTATTTGCTATGTTGAGCTAAATGACCCTGAAATTGAAAAGAACTATAATGAACTCTGAAAATGTTGAAACTTGGCATGGAATCATCATTTCATCCACATAGCTTGTGCTAAAAAGTTGAGAGGGTTACGACAAAAACTGGATGCACTTCGTGTATAAACTGAACCATCTCCCTCGAAGTATCACGGTTTCGGACGAAAACCCATCTGCTAGAAAGATATTTTATTTTTTTACTTATTTCAACTTCAGACATTTTATGCATTTTGTGCATTCAATATAAACCATTCAAAACCACATCCTAAATTTCGACCCTTTATAACTTCATTTGCTATTTTTCATGTATTTAATGATTTTTTGACCTAAATGACCTTGAAATTGAAAACCCCGACAAATGAACTCTGAAAAGGTTGAAACTTGGCATCGTATCATCATTTCTCCCACATAGCATGTGCTAAAAAGTTGAGAGGGTTACGTCAAAAACTGGATGCACTTCGTGTACAAAATGAACAATCTCTTTCGAAGTATCAGGGTTTCGAACGAAAACTCATCTATTGCAAAGGGATTTCATTTTTTTGAACTTATTTGAACTCCATACTTTCTGTGTGTTTAAAATACACCATTTAAAGCCACATCATAAATTTTCAATATTTTCTGACTTCATTTGGTATTTTTCATGCATTTACTTACTTTTTTGAGCTCATTGACCCTAAAATTGAAAAGCACTACAAATGAACTCTGAAAAGGTTGAAAGTTGGCATGGTATCATAGTTTCACCCACATGGCATGTGCTAAAAAGTAGAGAGAGTTACGATAAAAACTAGATGCACTTCGTGTACAAACTGAATCATCCTTCGAAGTATCAAGGTTTCAGACGAAAACCCATCTGCTACAAAGGCATTTTATTAAAATGATTTTAATTCCAGACTTTTTATGCATTCAATATGCACCATACTATAACATGTTAAAATCTACAGAAAGTACTAACTAAAAATAAAAAAAAAACAATTAAATGACTAAAACAACTATATAAGCAAAACAATATTGTTTTAATTAAAATACAAATTTAAATTATTCTAAAAATAACCAAATAAATCTTACTTTGATAACAATCTAACAGATGACTATGAGAAAAAAGAATTAAATTAAAAACTATTTGTAAACTCAAGTTATTCACAATTTGGGTTTGAAGCAAATTTGAACAAATTCAAATTTAAACCATTCAAATTTAAAAACTAATTGCACAACAGAAACTAGACAAAATTTTGAATCTAATGCAAAAAGAATCACTCAAAAAAATTAAATATCCTAAAAGATATAAGCAATTTAAAACAGAAATAAAATTTTAAAACTGGAAAAAATAAAAATACAAAACCCCTTTAGTCCCGGTTCGTGTCTCGAACCGGGACTAAAGGGAACCGGGACTAAAGGTCTACCCTTTAGTCCCGGTTCAAGACACGAACCAAGACTAAAGCCTCCAAACCCTTTAGTCCCGGTTCGAGACACGAACCGGGACTAAAGGTCCCTTTTGAACCGGGACTAATGACCGACCGGCGCCCTTGCCGTTCGAACCGGGACTAATGCTAACATTAGTCCCGGTTCTTAATGGAACCGGGACTAATGTGTAAATTGAGCTCGGACGGAAGCCCCTTTTTCTACTAGTGGTGGCAACCCGTCTCCATTGTGGGGTCATCGTTGGAGACCTCCTGGGAACTGGTCGTTATATCGGCCTCTATCCGCGTGACATGACGACTCTACCAAGCGGACACAAGGGCGGCTACCTTGAGCTTCTGCTCCATTGACGGGCTCACCCATGACAAGTTGCAGCTCACGGTCATGATGGATAAGAAGGGTGTGGAGCGTGGAGTTTTGTGGTTTGAGCCAGGAGTGACCGGGTTTAAATAGCGGATGCTAGTGAGGCCAAATATATTGTGAGTCAGTGTGCGGGATTCGGAGTTGGTTTCTTGGATAGCGTACTTATTTAATGATAGGACGGACGGATACCCGTTTGAATGCAGTAGATATATGTCTTGTTCCGTCGAGTGACACCACTCCGACATTGAACATACGCGTACACTCGAGACACGATGCGTGCAGTGTTTTCGACCAGCGAGCCGTCTTAATGCCGGTGTCAGTGGGACGTCAAGACTGTCCTAAGCCTGCGTCAATGCGAAGCAGTCGCTCTAGACCAGCTTGAATGTGAGTAACCGCTTCGGGCAGCAAAGCACGAGGGAGAGCCTTTGGGTAGGAGAAGGTTGTTGGTCGGGTGCGCGACAGCCCCCCCCCCCCCCCCTCTTCCCCTGATTTGCTTCCGGCTTTGGAAAAAAAGAACATGTGTGCCGATCATCGGACGTATACAGTATCATGTTGGATGACAAAATATGTATGAACGAGACGGTTTAAGAATAAATGCTCTTATTCACCAAAATCTTTCAACAATCTCAGTTGGAGGACTGTAGTATTTCACATAGAAAGAATCGTAGCTTACTCTCACGATTATGATTCTCGTGTTGGGGTGTTCGATGCAACCAAAGACCTCATTTTCTTTCCTTTTTCTATTCAACATTTCCCTCTTTTTCTGGTTGTTGCAGATATTCGCTTCTAGACGGCCAGATCCCACCTCCGAACATCAATTTTCAACATATATAGAATATGATTTTTCTTGGAGTAGTATATACAAGTGCTACAGTCGACAAAGACTGCTCATTTCTTTATGTATAGCTGTGTTCAAACTAATTTATGTACTGAGAGTAAAATAGGAGCGAAAAATCCGAAGATGTATTCATCCAGATCCTTGGCAGGTGGCAGGGCTGCACAACACGCCAAAAGAAAGCTTTTTGGACCACCCGGCCCATGTCAACGAAATCATATGCTGTACGTAAACAGCTCACGCCCTATCTTAAAAAAAATACGTATGATAAACTAATACTACCTCCGTCGCAGTTTAGAAGGCACACATATGTACCTAGATCGTTAATTTGACTTATATAAAATCTATTGTTTAATTTAAAAATTATAACATTAAAAAATAGAACATCTAAAGTTTTTTATGATATATTTTTTATAATATATGCTTATGATTAAGTTGATTAAATTAACGACCTAGGTACACGTACCGGACTTATAAACTGAAATGAAAGAAGTAGGCCAAAATACGAAAATTCAATTTGACTCCCGACAGCACGTGGTCCTATGCATGGAAATGATTTTCTGAAATGTCAAAAAGATCCTAGTAACTTTTTTATGTATTCATAGTCACATTCAAATGGTACCTGCAAAGTTTTAGGTAAAAGAGTTAAACCTTTAGGCTTGTACAAGAAATAAAACAAATGGAACACCCAATGTTACCCTAAAATGTTACTTCCAATTTGTTTTCTTTTCTAATGAAACACTATTTTTTGTTTTGCATGAAAATTATCAAGCACGCTTCAAGATTCACCAAAAAAATCAAAATTTTATGAAAACATTTTATTACTCTTTTGAGTTGCTGTTTATCATTTCGGAGCAAATGCTCCCGGGAGCCAAAACGTCGCACGGGCCGATATATGTGCTCATATAGCATCCTGCTACAATTAATTGGATTGGAGAGAATATATTTCCTGGAAAGCTCTTTAATCTATTTATTATCTGTCTTGGCAATATAAAAACATCATAAGTAATAAATGTTACATGGAGGTTCATATACCACATAGCAATGACTATAAACACTCGAGAAAGCCCAAGTCATGCCAACTTCATCGCCCCTCTACTAAAGTAGCGTAGATCGAAAGGATCCAAACTGAAGACACACAAACGAAAATGAACAATGACTGGGTCCAAACGGATCAACGGAAGACCTGCATCGACCGAACCCCGTGAGATCCATGGGAGACATATTATTACATGCCCTCTAACGATGCTAGCTGCGGGAACAAGAAATTCCCTTGAATTGAGATGTCATGTATTCTAAATTTTGGCCTGACTAAAACTACATGTAACCTTCACCTAGAAATGTTTGACGTTTCGGTTTAAAACGTAGCCAAAAATGCAATCCTTAGGAAGGTCTACCAATTAATGCAGACAATCTTAAAGAATCCCTTAATCAACAAAATGGGGAGGAGGAAGCACAACTTTAGGATTTGTTGATGCCAAAGATGAACCAGATAGCAAACTGCAAAGTATTTCTGGATGCTGCTTGGTCATCTAATAAGGTGTTAATTTAACAAGAATAGGAGTTCACATTATTCTTCAGGTAACATAAGTTCAAACAAGAATCTTCAGCTCGGCTCTTTGAAATGGAGCCTCTTCTCCTTTGCAGGTTGGAGCAATGACGCTCAATTTTGGAGCACATGTTGCATCCCACATACACAATGGGTGTATTGTTTTCTTAACAGACAAGCTCACACTTGCCTAGGCTGCTAACACAAGAGACCTACATCTCCACCCTCGACATTGGGAAGTTAGAGGTCAATTAGAAGATTTTTTTGCTGCTATGTCTCCAAATCATACCCAGGTGCTTCATATATCCAGGAATCTTATTAAGGAAGCTCACGACTGTGCACCCACTTCTTATAGATTAGATCAACATGTGAGTACCATTATGAGATATAGAAACTCCAAGCACATGGACACTTGGTGCCCTATGCTTCAATAGCTAGCCACTTTTCATGTACATGATTTTCAAATCCTTCATGTAAATTGTGCCTAACTAATATATGGCGCCTTTGGTTCCTTTGTTGGTCAAAGAAAACTTAGAAAAATTATGTGCATAAACAAAGAAATATCTTTAGGTAGAACATCGTGTTTGACTCTCTCCAAAATTCCTATGGAGTGGTCCATTCCATACGAATTTGGCATGAATCTGTTACAATAATTCCTTCGTTCCAAATTGTACAAAGGGGGTATTTCCTATAAGGATCATATTCATCAAAATTCCTATGTTTTACATTTGTTCTAGACAAATCCTTAGTGAGGTTATAGACCGAAAAATGCTACTTAGAAGTAGTAGATATATGTTGCCCGTGCAGTAAAACCCACTCTTATTTTAAGGCATCGAAAATAGTGATGTGTGAACTTCAAACTATTGTGTGAAAAGGTTCCAAAAGTTAAGAGTGTGGCCAATGTTAGCGCTACTAGGGTGTCACAGCGGTCGATACATGTTGGAGACGGGACCACTTGTCACGCGCACATGCTCGCAAGCAGTGGAGGGGAATGAGGACATGTCGGCATGGGCTAGGCGAGGAAACACCACAAGGATAAATGTTGGAAATATGCCCTAGAGGCAATAATAAAATAGTTATTATTATATTTCATGTTTCAAGATAATCATTTATTATCCATGCTATAATTGTATTGAATGGAAACATAGATACATATGTGGATAAGTAGACAAAACACTGTCCCTAGTAAGCCTCTAGCTGACTAGCTTGTTGATCAAAGATGGTTAAGGTTTCCTAGCCATAGACAAGTGTTGTCACTTGATAACGGGATCACATCACTAGGAGAGTGATGTGATGAACAAGAATCAAACTATACACGTAGCATGTGATCGTGTTATTTTGTTGCTATTGTTTTCTGCATGTCAAGTATACATTCCTATGACCATGAGATCATGTAACTCAGTGACACCCGAGGAATTCCTTGTATGTATCAAACGTCGCAATGTTACTAGGTGACTATAAAGGTGCTCTACAGGTATCTCCGAAGGTGTCCGTTGAGTTAGCATGGATTAAGATAGGGATTTGTCACTCCGTGTGACGGAGGGGTATCTCGGGGCTCACTCGGTAATACAACATCACAAACAAGCCTTGCTAGCAATGTGACTAAAGAGTTAGCCACGTGATCTTGTATTACGGAATGAGTAAAGAGACTTGTCGGTAACGAGATTGAAATAGGTATGAGGATACCGACTATCGTATCTCGGGCAAGTGGCATACCGAAGGACAAAGGGATTGATATACGAGATTAAATGAATCCTTGACATAGAGGTTCAACCGATAAGATCTTTGTAGAATATGTAGGATCCAATAAGGGCATCCAACTCCCGCTATTGGATATTGACCAGAGAGTGTCTCGGTCATGTCTAGATAGTTCTCGAACCCGCAGGGTATGCACACTTAAGGTTCGGTGATGTTTTGGTATAGCTGAATTATTGATGTTGGTAACCGAAGGTTGTTCAGAGTCCCGGGTGAGATCCCAGACGTCACGAGGGTTTCTGAAATGGTCCGGAGACGAAGATTGATATATAGGAAGTATCCATTTGGCTTCCGGAAAGATTTCCGGGCATTACCAGTAAAGTACCGGAATGACGAATGGGTTCTCGAGTTCTACCGAGAGGGGCCACTCACCCGGGAGAAGACCAAAAGGGGCCCAAGGGTGGCGCACCAACCCTTAGTGGGCTGGTGGCCAGCCCAAGAGGGCCTAGGTCGGCCGAAGTGGAAGAGAAGGCAAGGAGAGGGGCCAATCCGAATTGAGGAAGGAAGGACTCCCCCTTCCAAGTGGAATTGGAGGACGACTCCTCCCTCCTCTCTGTTGCGTCGGTCGAAACCCTAGGGTTTTACTAGGGCGCCGCCCCTCCCTCCCTCCTATATATAGTTGAAGGGAGAGAGGCTTTCGGTAGTCAAGCCAAAGTGCAGCCCTCTCCCTCTCCACAACTTTGACACCCCGTAGCTAGATTAGTGCGGCACGATGAAGCCCTGCCGGAGTAAGCTCCACCACCATCACCGTCACGCCGTCGCGCTGCCGGAGAATTCAGCTACCTCTTCGCCCCTCGTGCTAGATCAAGAATGCGGAGATCTTCACCAAGTTGTACGTGTGCTGAACGCGGAGGTGTCGTCCGTTCGGTACTAGATCGGGACGGAGTTCATGGGACGGATCGTGATCGGGTCACGAAGACGTTCGACTACATCAATCGCGTTTCTTAACGCTTTCCGCTTAGCGATCTACAAGGGTATGTGGATCCGATCTCCCCTCTCGTAGATGATCATCACCATGATAGGTCTTTCGTGTGCGTAGGAATTTTTTTGTTTCCCATGCAACGTTCCCCAACAATAAAAAGGAAAGCGCTCCCGATCAAGTCCGTGGGTCATTGATGTCGCCGTCCCTGAGACTTCACCACCCTTTTAATGGCCACCTCCATCGCCCACGATGTGGTCATCATATGGTTCTGACAAACGTAGAGGAAATAGAGGAGAAGGAACTTGCGATGCAATTCAAAGATAGATGAGGGAAATTTGCAAATTCTAGGGCCGAAGGAGCCAGGAACAATGGCATGCGCCATACCTGTGTCATTTGATAGCGTGGAAGGCCGCATAGACATGATTATCCCTGTTTGTGTGGTCTTTTATATCTAAATAGTTCCCCCTCCCCCCTACCGCTCACCCCCACCCCACTAACATCTTTATCTCAACATGTAATCAAGTTACCTCAGCATGCAACATGCATGGAAGAAACACCCACCTTCAACATGCAACTATATATTAAGAAAAGTTCACATGGCCATGCAAATGCATGAGAAATTTTCATTCTATTATGCTATCTATATTATAAATGTTTTATAGTTGTACAATAGTCTAACACAAATATTATTATTTCACATAACAATAGTACTAGTATTTCGTAAAGAAATATCAATAATATATATTGCTAAAGATTCCTCAACAACATGTCGGGTATCATCTTGTTTTGATTAAAGTGATTGTGCAAAGTCAAGTTCGTGAACTAGTTCATATATTGCATTTTGTAAGTTAATGTATGTATTGAATCGACACGACAAGTTTATGTATTCCTAGTGCAATTATCTCTCCGCAAAAATACCCTTTCAAAAAACAAAACAAAAATCTTCGACTAGTGTGGATTTCTTGCTCCCGAGCTCCATGAAACCCTGTTTTTAAAGATTTCATAAATCATTTTTATTACTTTTCAAAATTCTGTAAGAAATAAATTTTAACATCCAGATGTATACTTCATTACAGTAAAGTTTCATGATCAAACATGCGTTGGTGGCTTTTATAGGGAACAGTGCGTCTGTTAGGGGAAAATGGTTTTTTTCTCTTAGCTTGAAGCACATTGCATTTCTTCATGATAAATTAAGAGATGCGATATACACCCCTAGGATCATGTGTATTTTTTTTTCAAAGTTTTTTGAAACTTTAAAATATGATTGATTATTTTTCAAAATAGCGCCATGGAGATCGGGATCCAAACGCAATTGCCGCTCACCAACGTACAAAACAGCTCACTAGTATTTATGTACTGGTGCTACCTTGCTGGCTAAGAGCATCTCCAGCCGTTGGAGGCCCCCAAAACATCACAGAACCAAAAAAGTTGGTGCCTTGAGGGTCATACGACGACAATATGGATGCATGGGAAGGGCATCTTCCCAGCCACACCCCATCCCAATCAAAAGTTTGTAAGAAAAATGATGAAGTGAGCCAATAAAAAGGACACGTGGGGAGACATGAATCGCAGAAGCGCACTAGGTTTCGCCTAGGTATGTCGACGCTATTATGACGTTCTCGGGGCGTTGAGGGTGTGATTGAACCTTTTTCGGTCAAAAAGCGTCCCCAAGCCTAATACCGAACCTAAAAAGTTGTCCGGAGGGGCTTCGTGGGGGACGACTGGAGATGCTCTAAGCTATTCGATTCGATCGGTAACAAGGAGCCGAGGAGATAACATCTCCCACAAAATTGTTGTACTACTACCCCTGGGCCTTGTCCACTTTATGAATTTGTCATGTTCACATTCTTTTCATCGGGTTTTTTTGTAAAGTTTGTAGAAAGCGAGTGCACGCATAGAAACGTACAAGTACAACACCACACAGACCTTGGACCCACTATAAATCAAAAATCAGATTTTTGGCCGTGGCAAACCGAAAGTTTTTCATGGCAAATTATGTTCTTTAAGGATGGCAAGTTTAGTTCGCGAGCATGAAAATTCAATTTAATTTCATTTTTCGCTAGAAAGTCACCGCGTTTGCAAACTAAGTTTAAATTATCATAAGAAGACGTCTGATTTGTATGCCTAAAAATCTGACGTCGGATTATAGTTCTTTCGTAGACCTTTTCGCCGACTTTAGGCCACTTCAATCGGCGAAAAGTTTGGAGAAACTAGTTTGCTTAACGAACCTGAGCGGTGGGCGCGGGTCATCAATGTGCAAAGCTAGGCGTGTCATCCACTTGCACGTTTGCATTGTCTTTTTGTAAGTCGCCTTTTCGGAGATTAGCAGGTGAGCTGCGTCAATCCAGAACCCCTTTTTATGGAAGAGGAGTAGTAGCCTTTTTAGGGCTGGCTATTTTGTATCCTTTGCCGGCGGGAGCCTATTGATTTATGTTGAACGGTACGAACACTAGCGACCCTCTGCTTTTTGTTTGTTTGCTTGTGATTGTCCTGTGATTCTGTGAGAATGGGTCTGTTCATCGGCGTCCTTTTAATGAATTCCGTCTACCTTCTCGCTGATGGGGTGGTTGTCGATCGATCACGGTTCATGCACTACCAAAACATGCTATACCTAGTAGCCCTTTTTTACTTTTATATAATATAATAAGTACATGCACCTAATTTAGCGGCCGGCTAGATTTGAGAAGAAAAAAAAAAACCCTCTAGAGATAACCAACCAGATGAAAGACTTTAATTAAAACATAGCTACTCCATTCAGCCGTCCGACTTACGCAAGACAATCACGAAGCTCAGTGTAAAGTAACTCGGCCTCCTCCGCTAATCCGACTTCTCAGCCGAGAAAGACTGGAACTGCACATTCAATCGCTCGATTCTATAGACCGTGGAGGTTTGGATGTTGCTATTGCTCTCTCACCTGAGATTGTTTGCGACGTGGCGTTTGCGGGTCTTCTGGATGACGAGGTAGGTCCTTTGGCACCTAATTCTGAGGTGCTAAAGCCCATCTAATTGTTCATCTTTAATCATGATTCTATGTTTGCACGTATTAACAAGGTGATCTTTGTGAAAATGCTAGGCCGCTTGGTTGCCTCTTTAGAGGCAGCTTGTCCGGGGTCTAGAAGGTGATTTCTTGTGTCCTAGTGGAGGAGGACAAAAAAAAGGTGAAGAAGGCTTTCAGGACCATGGGCAAGAAGAGTGGTGTCATTGATAAGGCGTCAGTGGTTGCTTAACGAAAGATACCCAGTCTCGTTGTCCTTCATCTTCGTCTGGCTCATCTCAATGGAATTGATGGCTTCCGATGTATCAATCTTGGTTTCGTTGAGGTCTTTTTTTGAGACATAGAAATATGAGGGTTCGTGGTTGTTACATGTTCTGTATGTTTGTTGGATTCAAAAAAAAAAACTCTGGTTATGGAGTTTGTTTCTTAACGAGTAGTCCGTATTTGGTTTATATGTATCGATTTTCGTTCGTTTTTCCGTTCATTAACTGGGTAATCTTTTTCTTTTTAAAAAGAGAAAAAAATCAGCAACGGTAGATGAGAGCACGGCATGCAACAGATTGAACCCATCTTGGCTGGCTGGCTGGTGTGGCTGTCGATACGGACCATGGGAGCGCTGCCGCGCGCGCACGGTGCATGGGCGGAACACGCGGATTTGTCTACTCCGAAACACAGAATAGCTCATCGCGAAAAGGCGCCCTTCGTCGGCAACCTCATCCCACAGCTTCTCGTCTCCTCTCCCTTCCACCGCCGCGTACAAAACTCCACTTCGTCCACACGTCATGCCCGATCCACCTCGTCGCCCCCATCGCTCTCGTCCAGCCCGGACTCCGTCCACACATTCTCTGTCTTCAAAGCGAATTGGCCCCAACTGCATGGCGGTCGATGGAGATCTCTCCTGACAATCTCCCAATAATACGCCTGCACGCGCTCTGCGTCCATCTCTCCTGATAATCTCTCAATAATACGCCTGCATGCTCTGTACCTCTTGGCTGGTTGGAGGGCAGGCAGGCAAAGCACCACACACATCAACATTCAACGTAGCACTCGTATACCTTTCTTCCGAGTCCGAGATGTGGCTGCCAACGCAGACGAGCCGGGGCGACATGTTTGGGCAAGTGGCCACGTCCAAAAGCTGGCTTTTGTTGGCCTTCAAGCACGCCCAGGGGCCATGAGCCAGGATGACGACGATGACTCACGTGACGTGCCCTACCCTCCCCGACCCGATGATTAGTAGAGTAATGACGACCAGTGCAGTACACCAACTAGCTAGTACTCGCTGGTAGGCTGCATGCTTAATTTATACCCTCCCGCATAGTCCACCGATCGCCTTTTCGTTCTGATTGATTGGCACATGGCCGTGGATTCCGTATCCGGGCGAGAGGAGTAGTACTGCAGGCGAGATGGACGGAATGATATTAATAGTACTACAGGCGAGATGGACGGGTTCCATGGACGTTGAGCTGGCTGCTTCCATGGAGCAATAGTTTTTTTGTGTGGACTAAAACCGTAGACTTGGAACAGGTCCTCTGACTACTACATGTGAATCGTCAACAAAATAAGAAGAGTATAATGGGCAATTACTCGCTAAAATCTTGCTGCAGTCTGAGTTGGAGGACCGAACTATTTCGCGGAGAAAGAATCGCAGCTCACTCTCCCGATTGCAATTCTCGTGTTGCGTTCTTGTCACATTTCTTTATTTTTTTTCTTTCAGATATTTGATCTGATGACCGGATCCCACCTTCGAACGTCGATTTTCAGCATATATAGAGTACAATTTCTCTTGGGGTTGTATATACAGACGCTACAGGCAACAGAGACCGCCCATTTTTCTAAGTACAAAATGGACTAAAATAGGGGCGGAAAAACCGAAGAAGGATCTATCCAGATCTTTAGGGACCAGGCCATGTGTAGCTACTGTTCATAAGATCATTAATTGACTAATCGGATCCTTTATATCCGTCACAAACGACAACATCTGTCCGGTCATTGACCGGTCAAAAAGATCGATTCATTCGGATACCTTGAATGGGTCTCAAACGTCCGGTCTAATCAGCATCCTCCATATTCAGTTTAAATATGAGAAGGATATAGAGGAGCCCGAACGCGTCTGGACACGTCCCTCACATCCGGTCCGACAGCCCGACCCACCGCAAATTACCCCAAATTCTTCAAACCCTTCCTTCTCCTCCTGCTGCCCTCCAACATTTCCCGTGCTTGAGCCTTCGCCGTCCGGCACTCTTGCTCTTCATCCTCATCACCTGTCCCCATCCGTCGGCGTGATGTCTTCCAGCCCGCTGCGACAGAGACGCAATCCACCTCGTCCGTCAGCGGCCCTTCCTCCGCTTCGTCTTGCAAGTCGAAGAACGCCGCCCATAAGATGTGTCGTCGCCGACAGCAAGAGATGGAGGCAAAATTGGCGGCACAGGTCGGTGCGGGCATCGTCGAGGAGATGTCTCCCCCCGTGCCGGGCACCCCGCACCTCATCAGTCCAAGCGTCGACGCGGATTGTGCCCCCCGGCATCTTTCAGACCGAAGAGGATCCGTCGGACGGCTGGGCCATTCCAGAGAGCTTTCCGGCCAAGAAGAATTCGTCCATCGACGAATGTGAGTCGCTGCAGCTCATTCGGGAGCGCATAAGAACGGGCACCGCCATCAGTCGGGCTGCACTCACCATGTTCGATGGAATGACTGAACAAGACCGCGAACGTTTGCTCGTGTCCGATCAAATGTTCAATGTTTTGCATATATCACTAGTTCGCACATCATGAATGCTTGGAAACCATGAACGTGTAGGATGTGTATCATGTTAACGAATGAAACCTTTTCGGATGAGCATGAAATGGCTTGCAGAGAAGCAGATGGAGATCAATGATCGCAGGGGCGCTGGAGGTGGCAAGGGCTTTTGGAAATATGTCCTAGAGGCAATAATAAAATAGTTATTACTCCCTCCGTCCCAAAATAAGTGTCGCTGCTTTAGTATTAAATTTGTACTAACTTAGTACTAAATTTGCGACACTTATTTTGGGACGGAGGGAGTATTATATTTTCTTGTTCAAGATAATCGTTTATTATCCATGCTAGAAGTGTATTGAATGGAACTCAGATACATGTGTGGATACATAGACAACACACTGTCCCTAGTAAGCCTCTGGTTGACTAGCTCATTGATCAAAGATAGTTAAGGTTTTCTAGCCATAGACAAGTGTTGTCACTTGATAACGGGGTCACATCATTAGGAGAATGATGTGATGGACAAGACCCAAACCATGAAACGTGGCATGTGATCGTGTCGTTTTATCGCTACTATTTTTCTGCATGTCAAGTCTATGTTCCTATGACCATGAGATCATGTAACTCACTGACACCGAAAGAATACCTTGTGTGTATCAAACGTCGCAACGTAATTGTGTGACTATTAAGGTGCTCTACACGTATCTCCGAAGGTGTCCGTTGAGTTAGCATGGATCAAGACTGGGATTTGTCACTCCGTATGATGGAGAGGTATCTCGGGGCCCACTCGGTAATACAACATCACAACAAGCCTTGCAAGCATTGTAACTAAAGAGTTAACCACAGGATTTTGTATTGCAGAACGAGTAAAGAGACTTGTTGGTAACGAGATTCAGATAGGTATAGAGATATCGATGATTGAATCTCACACAAGTAACATACCGAAGGACAAATGGAATGTTGTACGAGATTAAATGAATCCTTGACATAGAGGTTCAACCGATTAAGATCTTCGTAGAATATATACTCCATCCGTTCCATAATATAAGTCTTTTTAGAGATTTCATTACAGGACTACATACGGATGTATATAGACATACTATAGAGTGTAGATTCATTCATTTTACTCCGTATGTAGTCCTCTAGTGAAATCGCTTAAAAGACTTATATCTAGGAACGGAGGGAGTAGGATCCAATATGGACATGCAGGTCCCTATATTGGATATTGACCGGAGAGTGTCTCGTTCATGTCTACATAGTTCTCGAACCCGCAAGGTCTGTGCACTTAAGGTTCGGTGACGTTTCGGTATAGTTGAATTATTGATGTTCGTAACCTAATATTGTTCTAAGTTTCGGATGAGATACCGGACGTCACGAGGAGTTCTGGAAGGGTCCGGAGACAAAGATTGATCTATAGGAAGTATCCATTTGGCTTCCGGAAGGATTTCGGGCATTACCTATAAAGTACCGGGAGTGACGAATGGGTTCCGGAGTTCCACCGGGAGGGGCCACCCACATGGGAGGGGACCAAATAGGCCCAAAGGTGGCGCACCAGCCCCTGGTGGGCTGGGCAGCCAACCCGAGAGGGCCTATTTCGGCCAAAGTGGAGAAGAGAGAGAGGTGGGGCCAAACCGAATAGGAAGAGGAGTTCTTCTCCTCGAAACCGACTTGAAGGAGGACTCCTCCCTCCTCTTGTGTCGGCTGAACTCTAGGGAAAGTCCCTAGGGCGCCACCCTCCCTCCCCTCCTATGTATAATGGAGGGTAGAGAGGCTTTTTGCACCTCAAGCCACGGTGCAAACCTCCCTCCCTCCACCACCTCATGACACCCTGTAGCTAGTTCGGTACGGTATGGCGAAGCCCTACCGGAGTAGCTCCACCATCATCACCGTCACGCCATCGTGTTTCCAAAGAATTCAGCTACCTCTTCGTCTCTCTTGCTGGATCAAGAATGCGGATATCGTCATCGAGCTGTACGTGTGTTGAACGCGGAGGTGTCGTCCGTTCTGTGCTAGATCGCGATTGGATCGCGGGACGACTTGCAATTTGGATCGCGAAGACGTTCGACTACATCAACCGCGTTTCTTAACGCTTCCCCCATAGCGATCTACAAGGGTATGTGGATCCGATCTCCCCTCTCGTAGATGACCATCACCATGGATAGGTCTTTCGTGTGCGTAGGATTTTTTTTCCCATGCAACATTCCCCAATAGTGATATCAAAGCTAGGTCTATGCGTAGATGACATCTCGAGTAGAACACAAAAGAGTTTGTGGGTGTTGATATTCAGATTGCTGCCTTGCTTAGTATTTTCTTGATTCCGAGGTATTGTTGGATGAAGCGGCCCAGACCAACATTACTCGTATGCTTACGAGATATCTGTTCCTGCGACCAACATGCAACTTGTTGCATAAAGATGGCTCGCGGATGTTTGTTTCCCTAACTTTAGTTGAATCGTATTTGACTGAGGCGGTCCTTGGAGAAGGTTAAATAGCAACTTGTGTATCACCGTTGTGGTTTTGCGTAAGTAAGGTGCGATCATGCTAGATATGTTGGAAATATGCCCTAGAGGCAATAATAAAATGGTTATTATCATATTTCCTTGTTCATGATAATCGTCTATTGTTCGTGCTATAATTGTATTAACAGGAAACAGTAATACATGTGTGAATAAATAGATCACAATGTGTCCCTAGCAAGACTCTAGTTGGCTAGCTCGTTAGTCAAATAGATGATCATGGTTTCCTGATCATGGGCATTAGATGTCATTGATAACGGGATCACATCATTGGGAGACTGATGTGATGGACAAGACCCAATCCTAAGCATAGCACTAGATCGTATTGTTCGTATGCTAAAGCTTTTCTAATGTCAAGTATCTTTTCCTTCGACCGTGAGATTGTGCAACTCCCGGATACCGTAGGAGTGCTTTGGGTGTATCAAACGTCACAACGTAACTGGGTGACTATAATGGTGCACTACGGGTACCTCCAAAAGTGTCTGTTGGGTTGGTACGAATCGAGATCGGGATTTGTCACTCCGTGTGACGGAGAGGTATCTCTGGGCCCACTCGGTAGAACATCATCATGATCTCAATGTGACTAAGGAGTTAGTCACACGATGACGTGCTACGGAACGAGTAAAGAGACTTACCGGTAACGAGATTGAACAAGGTATAGGTATACCGACGATCGAATCTCGGGCAAGTTCTATACCGACAGACAAAGGGAATCGTATACGGGATTGATTGAATCCTTGACATCGTGGTTCATCCGATGAGATCATCGTGGAGCAAGTGGGAGCCACCATGGGTATCCAGACCCCGCTGATGGTTATTGGCCAGAGAGGTGTCTCGGTCATGTCTGCCTGTCTCCGGAACCCGTAGGGTCTACACACTTAAGGTTCGATGATGCTAGGGTTATAGGGAATTGTTATACGAGGTTACCGAAAGTTGTTCGGAGTCCCGGATGAGATCTCGGACGTCACGAGGAGCTCCGGAATGGTCCGGAGGTAAAGATTGATATATAGGACGGATGGTTTCGGATATCGGCAGTGTTTCGGGCATCACCGGTAACGTACCGGGACCACCGGAGGTGGCCCCGGGGGTCCACCGAAGGGGTCAACGACCCCGGGAGGTAAGGTGGGCCAAGTGGAGAAGGGAACCAGCCCCTAGGTGGGCTGGTGCGCCTGCCCACTCAGCCCAATGCGTGGGGGAAAGAAAAAGGGGGGGGGGCAAACCCTAAGCCAGGTGGGCCTAAGGCCCACCAGGGGTGCGCCACACCCCTCCTCCCCCCTTTGGCCGCCGCACCAGCCCCATCTAGGTCTGCCGCCCCTCGAGGAGAGGGAAACCCTCAAGGGGGCGCAGCCCCTCCCTTCCCCTATATATAGTGGGCACTTTTGGCCATTGGAGAACAGACTTTTGCCTCTCTCTCGGCGCAGCCCTGCCCTTCTTCCTCCTCCTCTCTGCCGGTGCTTGGCGAAGCCCTGCCGGGAGACCTCGTCTCTCCATCGACACCATGCCGTCGTGCTGCTGGAGTTCTTCCCCAACCTCTCCCTCCTCCTTGCTGGATCAAGGTGCGGGAGACGTCACCGAGCTGCACGTGTGTTGAACGCGGAGGTGCCGTAGTTCGGCACTAGATCGGAATCGCTGCGAGTACGACTCCATCAACCGCGTTCTAGCAACGCTTCCGCTTAGCGATCTTCAAAGGTATGAAGATGCTCTTACCCCTCTCTCGTTGCTGGTCTCTCCATAGGAAGATCTGAATATGTGTAGGAAAATTTTGAATTTATGCTACGTTACCCAACAAGTTACCCATAGCAGCACGTAGAACATGCGACAACAAATTAGAGGGCGTCTAACTTTTTTTGCATGGTATGATGTGACATGATATGGACAAATACATGATATGATATATTTGATGTATGAGATGATCATGTTGTAATAGTTAAATATTAACTTGCATGTCGATGCTATGGCAACCGGCAGGAGCCATATGGTTGTCTTTAATTATTTTGCGCTTGGTTATGCTTTGCATTATCGTTAGTTCTGTATCTTTAGTAGCAATAACATAATTAATGTGACAACCTCGATGGCAGCACAATGATGGAGATCATGGTGTGGCGCCGGTGACGATGGAGATCATGTCGGTGCTTTCAAGATGGTGATCAAAAGCACAAGTTCATGGCCATATCATGTCACTTATGATTTGCATGTGATGTTAATCCTTTTATGCACCTTATTTTGCTTAGGAAAACGATAGCATTATAAGGTGATCCCTCACTAGAATTTCAAGATAAAATTGTGTTCTCCCCGAGTGTGCACCGTTGTGATAGTTCGTCATTTCGAGACACCACATGATGATCGGGTGTGATAGACTCTACGTTCACATACAACAGGTGCAAAACAGTTGCACACGCGGAACCCTCGGGTTAAACTTGACGAGCCTAGCATGCCCAGACATGGCCTCGGAACACAAGAGACCGAAAGGTCAAACATGAGTCATATAGTAGATATGATCAACATAGAGATGTTCACCATTGAAGCTAACTCAACTCACGTGAAGATCGAACTTGAGTTAGTGAATTTGGATCATGTGACACTAAGATGACTAGAGGGATTTAAATTTGAGTGGGAGTTTATTACTAATATTATTAACTAAACTCAATTATCTTGAACATAGTCTAAGTAATCTTTGCAAATTTATGTTGTAGATCAATGGCTGGCACAGTAGAAACCCTGAATTTTAATGTGTTCCTAGAGAAAGCTAAGCTGAAAGATCTTGGAAGCAACTTGGTTGACCGGGCCCGTAATCTGAGGCTTGTCCTCACGGTTGCCCAAAAGCAATATGTCCTTGATGCGCCGCTAGGTGATGCACCACACCAACCGACAACCCAGACATTATGAACACTGATAATCCCCAAGTGCAAGGAATCATCGTAGCAATTTCCAAAGGTGGAAGTGATAAGTATGGAGTGTGGAACCCACAAGGAGCTAAAGATAAGAGCAATATTCTCTCAAGTCCTATCTACCACTGATACAACTCTACGTACGCCGAATGTTTGCTTCCAACTAGGAACGAGAAATAAAACTACGTTGTGGGTATGAAGAGAATAGCTTTGCATGACTTCAGAGAACTAAAACATAAAAATAGGTGATGTTATCATAAAGTTAGAATTTATTACAATATATTACAAATGGCGAGAGTGGAGTAATGATGGGTCGGTGTGCTAAATTGTCCTAGGCAATTGTTAACAAGATCACTAATCATTATTGCAATTTTATATGAGGTTGAGGCATAAGCTAACATACTTTATCTACTTGGATCATATGCACTTATGATTGGAAATCTAGCAAGCATCGACAAGTACTAAAGATCATTAAGGTAAAACCCAACGATAACATTAAAGCATAAAGTCCCCTTTATCCCATACGCAACAACCCACCTACTCGGGTTTATGCTTCTGTCACTCAAGCAACCCACTATAAGCAAATCATGAACGTATTACAACACCCTACAACGGGAATCCCTCATGCTTGCGCGACACGGAGAGAACCATAGGACAACATCAATAATAAAAGCATGCAACTCAAAACAATCTAGATCAGCAATCAGCCCATAAGAAAAAGGGAATCTACTCAAAACATCATAGGATGGCAACACATCATTGGATCATAATATGTGGCATAAAGCACCATGTTCAAGTAGGGGATTACAGCGGGGTGTGGGAGAGTCGACCGCTAAAAGAATATGAGGATGGTGATGAAGAAGGTGATGTTGATGAAGACGATCACCGCGGCGATGGTTCCCGTGGTGGCACTCCGGCACCACCGGGAGACAGGGGGAGAGGGTCTCCCCCTTGTGCCTCCTCCTCCATGGCTCCCCACAAGGTGGGGAGAGGTTCTCCCTCTGGTCCTTGGCCTCCATGGTGATGATGGCCCCTCCGTCTCCTCCTCATGGTCTCCGGTGATGGTGACCCCCTCCGTAGGGTGATGGAGAGGGCCAAGATTGGTTTTTCGTGGCTCTGGAGGCTTGCAGCGGTGGAACTCCCGATCTAGGTTTCTTTTCGAGGGTTTATGTATTTATATAATATTTGGCATTGGTATCATGTCACGGGAGTGCACGAGGGGCCCACAAGCCAGGGGCGCACTGGTGGCTGCCTCGAGACTACTCTCGGTATCTTTTTGCTCCATTATTTTTCATATTTTCCAAAAATATTCTTCATAAATTTTCAACCCATTTCGAGAACTTTTATTTCTGCACAAAAACAACACCACGGTAGATGTGGTGAAAACAACGTCAGTCCGGGTTAGTTCTAATAAAATCATACCAAAATCATATAGTATTATTCTAAACATGTCACTATTGGAATTCAGAATTTTGCCGTCAGCCTTGCCTTTGCCGTTTGCTGACGCATGGCAAAGGTACTCTTTGCCGTCAGCTGTCACAGTGCCGACGGCAAAGAGGTGGCTGATGGCAAAGGTTTAATTTGCCGTCGGCCACCTCTTTGCCTTCCGTTGGCGGACGACAAAGGAGACCTATGTGTTGGAAATATGCCCTAGAGGCAATAATAAATTAGTTATTATTATATTTCCTTGTTCATAATAATCGTTTATTATCCATGCTAGAATAGTATTGATTGGAAACTCAAATACATGTGTGGATACATAGACAACACACTGTCCCTAGTGAGCCTCTAGTTGACTAGTTCGTTGATCAAAGGTGGTCAAGGTTTCTTGGCCATAGGCAAGTGTTGTCACTTGATAACGAGATCACATCATTAGGAGAATCATGTGATGGAGAAGACCCAAACTATGAACGTAGCATATTGATCGTGTCGTTTTATTGCTATTGTTTTCTGGATGTCAAGTATTTGTTCCTATGACCATGAGATCATATAACTCACTCGCACCGGAGGAATACCTTGTGTGTATCAAACGTCGCAATGTAACTGGGTGACTATAAAGGTGCTATACACGTATCTCCGAAGGTGTCCGTTGCGTTAGTATGGATCAAGACTGGGATTTGTCACTCCGTGTGACGGAGAGGTATCTCAGTGCCCACTCAGTAATACAACATCACACACAATCCTTGCAAGCAATGTGACTAAGTGTAAGTCACGAGATCTTGTATTACGGAACGAGTAAAGAGACTTGCCGGTAACGAGATTGAAATAGGTATGCGGATACCGACGATCGAATCTCGGGCAAGTAACATACCAAAGGACAAAGGGAATGACATACGGGATTATATGAATCCTTGGCACTGAGGTTCAACTGATAAGATCTTTGGAGAATACGTAGGATCCAATATGGGCATCCAGGTCCCGCTGTTGGATATTGACCGAGGAGTGTCTCGGGTCATGTCTGCATAGTTCTTGAACCCGTAGGGTCTGCACACTTAAGGTTCAGTGACGTTTCGATATAGTTGAGTTATAGGTGTTGGTAAACGAAAGTTGTTCGGAGTCTCGGATGAGATCCAGGATGTCACGAGGAGCTCTAGAATGGTCCGGAGGTAAAGATTGATATATAGGATGTCCTGCTTTGGTTAGCGGAAAAGTTTCGGGCTCATCGATAGTGTACCGGGAGTGCCGGGAGGGGTGCCGGGGACATCGGGAGGGGTGTCACGCCCCAAGGGGTCTCATGGGCTATGGGAAGAGATAAACCAGCCCCTAGTGGGCTGGAATAAGTTCCCACTAAGGCCCATAAGGTTTGAGAAGGAAAAAAACACAAGGTGGAAAGAGTTTCCAAGTGGGAAGGTGGAATCCTACTCCAAGTAAAATTGGAGTAGGACTCCTCCACCTCCAATTTCGGCCAAACCATGTGGGTTTGAGGCTGCTTCCTCCCCTCCCTCCCTCCTATATATACTAGATGTATTGAGGGTTTTTGAGACACAACTTTGCCACGTGCTCCTCGACCCTATACCATGCAGTTTTTCCTCTAGATCGTATTTCTGCGGAGCTTAGGCGAAGCCCTGCTGGAGTAGATCATCACCACCACCGGCGCACCGTCACGCTGCCGGAGAACTCTTCTACCTCTCCGCCCCCTATTGTTGGATCAAGAAGGTGGAGATCGTCATCGAGCTGTACGTGTGCTGAACGCGGAGGTGCCGTCCGTTCGGCACTAGATCGGAACGGATCATGAGACGGATCGCAAGACAGTTGATAGGTCTCAAACGTATCTATAATTTTTGATGGTTTCATGCTGTTATCTTGTCTTCTTTGGATGTTTCATGTACCTTTTATATCTTTTTTGGGACTAACTTATTAATTCAGTGCCAAGTGCCAGTTCCTGTTTTTTGTGTGTTTTTGACTCTTTTCAGATCTGATTTTGGAACGGAGTCCAAACGGAATAAAAACCCCGAAATGATTTTTTCCCGAACGGAAGAAGAGCAGGGGGCCTCTGGGCCAAGCCAGGTGGGCTCGTGGGAGCCCACAAGCTCCCACTCCGCCACGAGGCGGAGGCGGCGGTGTGAGGGCTTGTGGCCTCCCTAGCCGCCCCCTGACCTAGATCCTTGGCCTATATATTCCCAAATATTCAGCAAAAAATCAGGGGAGCCTCGAAAATACTTTTCCGCCGCCGCAAGCTTCCGTTTCCGCGAGATCTCATCTGGAGACCCTTCCCGGCACCCTGCCGGAGGGGACTTTGGAGTTGGAGGGCTTCTTCATCATCATCATCGCCCCTCCAATGACTCATGAGTAGTTCACTTCAGACCTACGGGTCCGTAGTGTTGGGTAACGTAGCATAAATTCAAAAATTTCCTACGCATATTTAGATCTTCCTATGGAGAGACCAGCAACAAGAGAGGGGTGAGAGCATCTTCATACCTTTGAAGATCGCTAAGCGGAAGCGTTGCTAGAACGCGGTTGATGGAGTCGTACTCGCGACGATTCAGATCGCGGTGTGATTCCGATCTAGTGCCGAACCACGGCACCTCCACGTTCAACACGCGTGCAGCCTGGTGACGTCTCCCGCACCTTGATCCAGCAAGGAGGAGGGAGAGGTTGGGGAAGATCTCCGGAAGCACGACGGCGTGGTGTCGATGGAGAGACGAGGTCTCCCGGCATGACTTCGCCAAGCACCGGCAGAGAGGAGGAGAAAGAAGAGCAGGGCTGCGCCGAGGGAGAGATAAAACTGTGTCTCAAAACAGCCCCAAACCTCAACTATATATAGGGGAAGAGGGAGGGGCGCAGCCCTTAGGGTTCCCACCCCCAAGGGGTGCGGCAGCCCCATCTGCGCCAGGAGGTGGCGGCCAGGAGGGGAGGAGGGGTGTGGCGCACCCCTCGTGGGCCTTAGGCCCACCTAGCTTAGGGTTTGCCCCCCCTTCCCTCTCCCCTGCGCCTTGGGCCCCTGGTGGGAGGCGCACCAGCCCACTCTGGGCTGGTTCCCTTCCACCTTTTGGCCCATGTTACCTTTTGGGGCTGGTGGCCCCTCCCGGTGGACCTCCGGAACCCTTTCCGGTGGTCCCGGTACGTTACCGGTGACGCCCGAAACACTTCCGGCGTCCGAAACCACCCGTCCTATATATCAATCTTTACCTCCGGACCATTCTGGAGCTCCTCGTGACATCTGGGATCTCATCCGAGACTCTGAACAACTTTTGAAAACCTCGTATAACAATTCCCTATAACCCTAGCATCATCGAACCTTAAGTGTGTAGACCCTACGGGTTCGGGAGACAGGTAGACATGACCGAGACACCTCTCTGGCCAATAACCATCAGCGGGGTCTGGATACCCATGGTGGCTCCCACTTGCTCCACGATGATCTCATCGGATGAACCATGATGTCAAGGATTCAATCAAACCCGTATACAATTCCCTTTGTCTGTCGGTATAGAACTTGCCCGAGATTCGATCGTCGGTATACCTATACCTTGTTCAATCTCGTTACCGGTAAGTCTCTTTACTCGTTCCGTAGCACGTCATCGTGTGACTAACTCCTTAGTTACATTGAGCTCATGATGATGTTCTACCGAGTGGGCCCAGAGATACCTCTCCATCACACGGAGTGACAAATCCCGATCTCGATTCGTACCAACCCAACAGACACTTTCGGAGGTACCCGTAGTGCACCTTTATACTCACCCAGTTACGTTGTGACATTTGATACACCCAAAGCACTCCTACGGTATCCGGGAGTTGCACAATCTCATGGTCAAAGGAAAAGACACTTGACATTAGAAAAGCTTTAGCATACGAACAATACGATCTAGTGCTACGCTTAGGATTGGGTCTTGTCCATCACATCATTCTCCGAGTGATGTGATCCCGTTATCGATGACATCTAATGCCCATGACCCGGAAACCATGATCATCTATTGACTAACGAGCTACCAACTAGAGGCTTGCTAGGGACACATTGTGATCTATTTATTCACACATGTATTACTGTTTCCTGTTAATACAATTATAGCATGAACAATAGACTATTATCATGAACAAGGAAATATGATAATAACCATTTTATTATTGCCTCTAGGGCATATTTCCAACAGTCTCCCACTTGCACTAGAGTCAATAATCTAGTTACATTGTGATGTATCGAACACCCATAGCATTATGGTGTTGATCATGTTTTGCTCGTGGAAGAGGTTTAGTCAACGGGTCTACAACATTTAGATCCGTGTGTACTTTACAAATGTCTATTACTCCACTTTGGACATGGTCCTGGATGGAGTTGTTGCGGCGTTTGATGTGCTTCGTCTTCCTGTGAAGCCTAGGCTCCTTGGCTTTGGCAATGGCCCCAGTGTTATCACAGAAGAGTGTCATTGGACCCGACGCGCTTGGAACCACTCCAAGGTCGGTGATGAGCTCCTTCTTCCAAATTCCTCCATGAGCTGCTTCTGAAGCAGCTATGTACTCCGCTTCACATGTAGATGCTGCCACGACTTCTTGCCTGCTGCTGCACCAGCTCACTACCCCACCATTCAAAACATATATGTATCTGGTCTGTGACTTAGAGTCATCCGGATCTATGTCGAAGCTAGCATCGACGTAACCCTTTACGACGAGCTCTTCGTCACCTCCATAAACGAGAAACATTTCCTTAGTCCTTTTCAGGTACTTAAGGATATTCTTGACCGCTGTCCAGTGTTCCATACCGGATCACTTTGGTACCTCCCTACCAAACTTATGGCAAGGTTTATATCAGGTCTGGTAGACATCATCGCATACATAAGAGAGCCTACGGCTGAAGCGTAGGGGACAGAGCTCATCTTCTCTCTATCTGCTGCCCTGGTTGGCGACTGAGTCTTACTCAATCTCATACCTTGCAAAACTGGCAAGAACCCATTCTTTGAGTTTTCCATATTGAACTTCTTCAATATCTTGTCAAGGTATGTACTTTGCGAAAGACCTATGAGGCGTCTCGATCTATCTCTATAGATCTTGATGCCTAATATGTATGCAGCTTCTCCAAGGTCCTTCATTGAGAAACTCTTGTTCAAATAGGCCTTTATGTTCTCCAACATCTCTATGTCATTCCCCATCAATAATATGTCATCCACATACAGTATGAGGAAAGCTACAGAGCTCCCACTCACTTTCTTGTATAGACAGGCTTCTCCATAAACCTGTATGAACCCAAACGCTTTAATCACCTCATTAAAGCGAATGTTCCAACTCCGAGATGCTTGCACCAGCCCATAGATGGAGCGCTGGAGCTTCCACACTTTGTTAGCACCCTTAGGGTCGAGAAAACCTTCTGGTTGCATCATATACAACTCTTCCTTAAGGTTCCCGTTAAGGAACGCTGTTTTGGAGTCCATTTGCCAAATTTCATAATCATAAAAGGCAGCAATTGCTAACATGATTTAGACTGATTTCAGCTTCGCTACGGGAGAGAAAGTCTCTTCGTAGTCAATACCTTGAATTTGTCGAAAACCCTTTGCAACAAGTCGAGCTTTATAAACGGTTACATTACCGTTTGCATCAGTCTTATTCTTGAAGATCCATTTATTTTCTATGGCTCGCCGGTCATCGGGCAAGTCCACCAAAGTCCATACTTTGTTCTCATACATGGATCCTATCTCAGATTTCATAGCTTCAAGCCATTTGTTGGAATCCGGGTCCGCCATCGCTTCTTCATAGTTCGAAGGTTCACCGTTGTCCAACAACATGATTTCCATTACAGGGTTCCCGTACTACTCTGGTGCAGAGCGTACCCTTGTGGACCTTCGCGGCTCAGTAGTAACTTGATCCGAAGCTTCATGATCATTATCATTAACTTCCTCTTCATTTGGTGTAGGCGCCACAGGAACAACTTCCCGCGCTGCGCTACTATCCTGTTCGAGAGGGGGTGTAATTACCTCATCAAGTTCTACCTTCCTCCCACTTACTTCTTCCGAGAGAAACTCTTTCTCTAGAAAGGATCCGTTCTTGGAAACAAAGGTTTTACCTTCGGATCTAAGATAGAAGGTATACCCAATAGTTTCCTTAGGGTATCCTATGAATACGCATTTCTCCGCTTTGGGTTCGAGCTTTTCTGGTTGAAGTTTCTTCACATAAGCATCGCAGCCCCAAACTTTAAGAAACGACAACTTAGGTTTCTTGCCAAACCATAGTTCATATGGTGTCGTCTCAACGGATTTAGACGATGCCCTATTTAAAGTGAATGCTGCAGTTTCTAATGCGTATCCCCAAAATGATAGCGGTAAGTCGGTAAGAGACATCATAGATCGTACCATATCTAATAAAGTGCGATTACGACGTTCAGACACTCCGTTGCATTGCGGTGTGCCAGACGGCGTCAGTTGTGAAACGATTCCACACTTCCTTAGGTGTGTGCCAAACTCGTGACTCAAATATTCTCCTCCACGATCAGATTGTGGACACTTAATTTTTCTGTCACGTTGATTCTCGACCTCACTCTGAAATTCCTTGAACTTTTCAAATGTCTCAGATTTGTGCTTCATCAAGTAGATATACCCATACCTACTCAAATCATCGGTGAGAGTGAGAACATAATGATAGCCATCGCGAGCTTCAACGTTCATTGGACCACACACATCAGTATGTATTATTTCCAATTAGTCGGTTGCTCTCTCCATTATTTCAGAGAATGGAGTCTTAGTCATCTTGCCCATGAGGCACGGTTCACATGTATCAAATGATTCAAAGTCAAGAGACTCTAATAGTCCACTAGTATGGAGCTTCTTCATGCGCTTAACATCGATATGACCAAGGCGGCAGTGCCACAAGTATGTGGGACTATCATTATCAACTTTACATCTTTTGGTAATCACACTATGAATATGCGTAACACCACAATCGAGATTCATCAAGAATAAACCATTCACCAGCGGAGCATGACCATAAAACATATCACTCATATAAATAGAACAACCATTATTCTCTGACTTAAATGAGTAGCCGTCTCGCATTAAGCAAGACCCTGATACAATGTTCATGCTCAAAGCTGGCACTAAATAACAATTATTAAGGTTTAAAACTAATCCCGACGGTAGATGTAGAGGTAGCATGCCGACGGTGATCACATCGACCTTGGAGCCATTCCCGACGCGCATCGTCACCTCGTCCTTGGCCAGTCTCCGCTTATTCCGCCGTTCCTGCTTTGAGTTGCAAATGTGAGCAACAACACCGGTATCAAATACCCAGGAGCTACTACGAGCGCTGGTAAGGTACACATCAATAACATGTATATCACATATACCTTTAACGTCGCCGGCCTTCTTGTCCGCTAAGTATTTGGGGCAGTTCCGCATCCAGTGACCCTTTCCCTTGCAATAGAAGCACTCAGTCTCAGGCTTGGGTTCATTCTTTTTCTTCTTCCCGGTATCTGGCTTACCGGGCGCGGCAACGGCTTTGCCGTCTTTCTTGAAGTTCTTCTTACCCTTGCCCTTCTTGAAACTAGTGTTCTTGTTGACGATCAACACTTGATGCTCTTTCTTGATTTCTACTTCTGCAGACTTGAGCATCGAGTACAATGCGGCAATGGTCTTCTCCATCCCTTGCATGTTGTAGTTCAGCACAAAACCTTTGTAGCTTGGTGGGAGAGACTGGAGGATTTTTTCAATTATAGCATCATCCGGAAGTTCGACTCCAAGTGAAGTCATACGACCGTGTAACCCAGACATTTTGAGTATGTGCTCACAGACAGAACTGTTCTCCTCCATCTTATAGCTAAAGAACTTGTCGGAGACTTCATATCTCTCGACACGGGCATGAGCTTGAAAAACTAGCTTCAGCTCTTGGAACATCTCATATGCACCGTGTTTCTCAAAACGCCTTTGGAGCCCCGTTTCTAAACTGTATAGCATACCACATCTAACCAGATAGTAGTCATCACTCCGTGTTTGCCAGACGTTCAGAATGTCCTGGGCTGCTGCGGGAGCGGGAGGGTCACCTAGCGGCGCATCATGGACATAAGCCTTTTTAGCTGCTTCAAGGATGAGCTTCAAGTTGCGAACCCAGTCCGCATAGTTTCTACCATCATCTTTCAGCTTGTTTTTCTCTGGGAATGCGTTGAAATTGAGGTTGACGTTGGCCATCTATAATATTTATAAAGACAACCTTTTAGACTAAGTTCATGACAATTAAGTTCATTTAATCAAATTAAGTATGAACTCCCACTTAAATCTACATCCCTCTAGTCATCTAAGTGATACATGATCCATGTTGACTAACCCGTGTCCGATCATCACGTGAGACGGACTAGTCACCATGGTGAGCAACTTCATGCTGATCGTATTCAACCATACGACTCATGTTCAACCTTTTGGTCTCTTGTACTCGAGGTCATGTCTGTACATGCTAAGCTCGTCGAGTCAACCTAGGTGGTTCGCGTGTGTAAATCTGGCTTATACCCGTTGTATGCGAACGATAGAATCTATCACACCCGATCATCACATGGTGCTTCGAGACAACGATCCTTCGCAACGGTGCACACTTAGGGGAATACGTTCTCAAAATTTTAAGAGGGATCATCTTATTATGCTGCCGTCGTTCTAAGCAATAAGATGAAAAACATGATAAACATCACAATGCAATCATATAGTGACATGATATGGCCATTATCATCTTTGCTCTTTCGATCTCCATCTTCAAGCATGGCATGATCATCATCGGCACCGGCGTGACACCATGATCTCCATCAACGTGTCTCCGTGAAGTCATCACGCAAACTACTACTATCACTACTACTATAGCTAACTGTTAGCAATGAAGTAAAAGTAGTAAGCACATGGCATTGCATCTCATACAATAAATTAAGACAACTCCTATGGCTCCTGCCTTTTGTCATAGTCATCGACATGCAAGTCGTGAAACCTATTACAATAACATGATCATCTCATACATCATACATGCAACATCACAACTTTGGTCATATCACATCACATGTCAAACCCTGCAAAAAGAAGTTAGATGTCCTCTAATTGTTGTTGCAAGTTTTACGTGGCTGATTTAGGTTTCTAGCAAGAACGCTTTCTTACATATGTGACAGCCACAACGACGATATGCCAAAGCTATTTACCCTTCATAAGGACCCTTTTCATCAAATCAAATCCGACTAGAGTAGGAGAGACAGACACCCGTTAGCCACCTTTATGCACGGTGTGCATGTCTGTCGGTGAAACCAGTCTCACGTAAGCGTACGTGTAAGGTCGGTCCAGGCCGCTTCATCCCACAATACCGCCGGAAAAGAATAAGACTAGTAGCGGCAAGCAATTGACAAATCATCGCCCACAACCTTTTGTGTTCTACTCGTGCATAGAATCTATGCATAGAAAACCTGGCTCGGATGCCACTGTTGGGTAACGTAGCATAAATTCAAAAACTTCCCATGCATATTCAGATCTTCCTATGGAGAGACCAGCAACGAGAGAGGGGTGAGAGCATTTTCATACCTTTGAAGATCGCTAAGCGGAAGCGTTTCTAGAACGCGGTTGATGGAATCGTACTCGCGGCGATTCAGATCGCGGTGTGATTCCGATCTAGTGCCGAACCACGACACGTCCGCCTTTAACACACGTGCAGCCCGGTGACGTCTCCCGCACCTTGATCCAGCAAGGAGGAGCGAGAGGTTGGGGAAGATCTCCGGAAGCACGACGGCGTGGTGTCGATGGAGAGACGAGGTCTCCCAGCAGGGCTTCGCCAAGCACCGGCAGAGAGGAGGAGAAAGAAGAGGAGGGCTGCGCTGAGGGAGAGATAAAACTGTGTCTCAAAACAGCCCCAAACCTCAACTATATATAGGGGGAGAGGAAGGGGGCGCAGCCCTTATGGTTCCCACCCCCAAGGGGTGCGGCAGCCCCAACTGCGCCAGGAGGTGGCGGCCACGAGGGGAGGAGGGGTGTGGCGCACCCCTAGTGGGCCTTAGGCCCACCTAGATTAGGGTTTGCCCCCCCTCCCCTCTCCCCTGCGCCTTGGGCCCGTGGTGGGAGGCGTACCAACCCACTCTGGGATGGTTCCCTTCCACCTTTTGGCCCATGTCAACTTTTGGGGCTGGTGGCCCCTCCCGGTGGACCTCCAGAACCCTTTCCGGTGGTCCCGGTACGTTACCGGTGACGCCCGAAACACTTCCGGTGTCCGAAACCATCCGTCCTATATATCAATCTTTACCTCCGGACCATTCTGGAGCTCCTCGTGATGTGCGGGATCTCATCCGAGACTCCGAAAAACTTTTGATAACCTCGTATAACAATTCCCTATAACCCTAGCATCATCGAACATTAAGTGTGTAGACCCTACGAGTTCGGGAGACAGGTAGACATGACCGAGACACCTCTCTGGCCAATAACCATCAGCGGGGTCTGGATACCCATGGTGGCTCCCACTTGCTCCACGATGATCTCATCGGATGAACCACGATGTAAAGGATTCAATCAATCCCGTATACAATTCCCTTTGTATGTCGGTATAGAACTTGCCCGAGATTCGATCGTCGGTATACCTATACCTTGTTCAATCTCGTTACCGGTAAGTCTCTTTACTCGTTCCGTAGCACGTCATCGTGTGACTAACTCCTTAGTTACATTGAGCTCATGATGATGTTCTACCGAGTGGGCCCAGAGATACCTCTCCGTCACATGGAGTGACAAATCCCGATCTCGATTCGTACCAACCCAACAGACACTTTCGGAGGTACCCGTAGTGCACCTTTATAGTCACCCAGTTACGTTGTGACGTTTGATACACCCAAAGCACTCCTATGGTATCCGGGAGTTGCACAATCTCACAGTCGAAGGAAAAGACACTTGACATTAGAAAAGCTTCAGCATACGAACAATACGATCTGGTGCTACGCTTAGGATTGGGTCTTGTCCATCACATCATTCTCCCAATGATGTGATCCCGTTATCAATGACATCCAATCCCCATGACCAGGAAACCATGATCATCGATTGACTAACGAGCTAGCCAACTAGAGGCTTGCTAGGGACACATTGTGATCTATTTATTCACACATGTATTATGGTTTCCTGTTAATACAATTATAGCATGAACAATAGACGATTATCATGAACAAGGAAATATGATAATAACCATTTTATTATTGCCTCTAGGGCATATTTCCAACACGTAGTTAGTAGCTAAATGGCTTCTTCTCTCTCTTGGATCTTCAATACAAAGTTCTCCATGATCTTCATGGAGATCTATCCGATGTAATCTTCTTTGGCGGTGTGTTTGTCGAGATCCAATGAATTGTGGATTTGTGATCAGATTATCTATGATATATATTTGAGTCTTTGCTGATTTCCTGTATGCATGATTTGATATCCTTGTAAGTCTCTCCGAGTCTTGGGTTTGGTTTGGCCAACTAGATCTATGATTCTTGCAATGGGAGAAGTGCTTGGTTTTGGGTTCTACCATGTGGTGACCTTTCCCAGTGACAGTAGGGGCAGCAAGGCACACATCAAGTAGTTGCCATCAAGGGTAAAAAGATGGGGTTTTTATCTTTGGTTTGAGATTATCCCTCTACATCATGTCATCTTGCTTAAGGCGTTACTCTGTTCTTATGGACTTAATACACTAGATTCATGCTGGATAGCGGTCTACGTGTGGAGTAATAGTAGTAGATGCAGAAAGTATCGGTCTACTTGTTTTGGACGTGATGCCTATAGATATAATAATTGCATAGATATCGTCACGACTTTGCGCGGTTCTATCAATTTCTCGACAGTAATTTGTTCACCCACCGTCTACTTGCTTTCATGAGAGAAGCCACTAGTAAACACTACGGCCCTCGGGTCTATTCACATCCATCGTTTACACCTACGCTTTTACTTTGCTTTGTTACTTTGTTGCTTTCAGTTCTCACTTGGCAAACAATCTATAAGGGATTGACAACCCCTTCATAGCGTTGGGAGCAAGATTTTGTGTTTGTGGAGGATCTTGAGATACTCCTCCACTGGATTGATACCTTGGTTCTCAAACTGAGGGAAATACTTACCACCGCTACGCTACATCACCCTTTCCGCTTCGAGGGAACACCAACGCAAGGCTCCAAGGCCATGGGGGAAATCCTTTGCATACTTGCCTAGGAAGTCCCTTAAGGTGTAGCCACAGCAGAAAGATCAAGCCAAGTATGCTCCCGTCGACGTGCCTATTTCTGGCGCCATTGGAAGGTCTTTTGTTGCAGTAGCAACGGTTCGTGCAATGGATCGCGAGACGGTTTGTGGGACGGATCACGGGACGGATCGTGGGACGGATCGCGGGACGGTTCGTGGGGCGGTTGGAGGGACGTGAAGACGTTCCACTACATCAACCGGGTTTCTTAACGCTTCCTGCTGTGCGATTTACAAGGGTACATAGACCCAAATCTCTTCTCGTAGATGGACATCACCATGATAGGTCTTCGTGCGCGTAGGAAATTTTTTGTTTCCCATGCGACGTTCTCCAACAGTGGCATCATGAGCTAGGTTCATGCGTAGATGTAATCTCGAGTAGAACACAAAGGGTTTTGTGGACGGTGATGTTCAATTTGCTGCCCTCCTTAGTCTTTTCTCGATTCGGCGGTATTGTTGGATTGAAGCGGCCCGGACCGACATTATTCGTACGCTTACGAAAGACTGGTTTCATCGCTTGACATGCAACCTCGTTGCATAAAGATGACTGGCGGGTGTCGGTTTCTTCAACTTCAGTTGAATTGGTTTTGACCGAGGCGGTCCTTGGAGAGGTTAAATAGCAATTTGCACATCTCCGTTGTGGTTTTTGCGTAAGTAAGATGCGATCTACTAGATACCCATAGCAGCCACGTAAAACATGCAACAACAAATTAGAGGCGGTCTAACTTGTTTTTGCAGGGTATGCTTGTGATATGATATGGCCAATGACGTGATGTGATATATTTGATGTATGAGATGATCATGTTGTAATAGTTAATATCGACTTGCACGTCGATGGTACGGCAACCGGCAGGAGCCATAGGGTTGCCTTTAAACTAAAGTTTGTATTTGCAGATGTGTTTACTATATTGCTAGGACGTAGCTTTAGTAGTAATAGCATAAGTAGCACGACAACCCCGATGGCGATACGTCGATGGAGATCATGATGATGGAGATCATGGTGTGGCTCCGGTGACAAGAAGATCGTGCCGGTGCTTTGGTGATGGAGATCAAGAAGCACATGATGATGGCCATATCATGTCACCTATGAATTGCATGTGATGTTAATCCTATTATGCACCTTATTTTGCTTAGAATGACGGTAGCATTATGAGGTGATCTCTCAGTAAAACTTCAAGACGAAATTGTGTTCTCCCCGACTGTGCACCGTTGCGATAGTTCGTCATTTCAAGACACCACGTGATGATCGGGTGTGATAGACTCAACGATCACATACAACGGGTGCAAAACAGTTGCACATGCGGGACACTCGGGTTAAGCTTGACGAGCCTAGCATGTGCAGACATGGCCTCGGAACACATGAGACCGAAAGGTCGAGCATGAATCATATAGTTGATATGATTAGCATAGAGATGCTTACCACTGAAACTATTCTCGACTCACGTGATGATCGGACTTGAAATAGTGGATTTGGATCATGTACCACTCAAATGACTAGAGAGATGTAATTTTTCAGTGGGTGTTCTTAAGTAATATGATTAATTGAACTAATTATCATTAACATAGTCTAATGCTCTTTGCGAATTATGATGTAGCTTGCGCTATAGCTCTACCGTTTTTATATGTTCCTAGAGAAAACTTAGTTGAAAGTTGATAGTAGCAACTTTGCGGACCGAGTCCGTAAAACTGAGGATTGTCCTCATTGCTGCGCAGAAGGCTTATGTCCTTAATGCACCACTCGGTGTGCTGCACCTCGAGCATCGTCTGTGGATGTGGCGAACATCTAACATACACGTTTTTGATGACTATGTGATAGTTCAGTACACAATACTTAAAAGCTTAGAAGCAAGGTGCCAAAGACGTTTTGAAACGTCGCGGAACATAAGAGATGTTCTAAGAGATGAAATTGAGGTTTCATGCTCGTGCCCTTGTTGAGAGGTATAAGACCTCTGACAAGATTCTTTGCCTATAAAGTAAAGGAGAAAATCTCAAATCGTTGAGCATGTTCTCAGATTTTCTGAGTACAACAATCGCTTGAATCAAGTGGGAGTTAATCTTCCAGATGAGATAGTGATGGTTCTCCAAAGTCACTGCCACTAAGCTACTAGAGCTTAGTGATGAACTATAAACCAATCAAGGATAGATATGATGATCCTTGAGTGATTCGCAATGTTTGACACTGCGAAAGTAGAAATCAAGAAGGAGCATCAGTTGTTTATGGTTAGTAAAACCACTAGTTTCGGGAAGGGCAAGGGCTGGAAGGGATACTTCATGAAACGGCAAACCAGTTGCTGCTCTAATGAAGAAACCCAAAATTGAACCCAAACCTGAGACTAAGTGCTTCTGTTATGAGGGGAACGTTCACTGAGGTGGAGCTACCCTAGATACTTGGTAGATAAGAAGGCTGGCAAAGGTCATCTTCTATGCCTTAGTCGTAGACTCTAAAGTATGCCATGCTGAGTACCGCACCTGATGTATGCCTTGCAACAAGTCTGTTGAGAGGTACAGAGAGTGATCCATGATTGAATCACTAGCAGCGGTCAAAATTTATCCTTAGTAAACAAATAGACTAAGGAACTTTTCTCGATTATGGAGGTGGTTAAAGAGTTCGTCGTAAAAGGTTACGTCGATGTAAGCTTTGACACTAATCCGAATAACTATGAGTAGTGAAACCGATTCGTATAGTAGAGTAGATATTTGGAGTATTTCCGAATAGCACATAGTAGCAGCATCTATAAGATGACATAAAGATTTGTAAAGGACACACGGATCTGAAAGTTTTAGAACCGTTGACTAAAACCTCTCTCACGAGCAAGACGTGATCAGACCCCATAACTATATGGGTGTTGGATTCGTTGGAATCACATGGTGATGTGAACTAGATTATTGACTCTAGTGCAAGTGGGAGACTGTTGGAAATATGCCCTAGAGGCAATAATAATTAGTTATTATTATATTTCTTTGTTCATGATAATCGTTTATTATCCATGCTATAATTGTATTGAATAAAGACTTATATACATGTGTGGATACATAGACAAAACACTGTCCCTAGCAAGCCTCTAGTTGGATAGCCAGTTGATCAAAGATAGTCAGGGTCTTCTGATCATGAACAAGGTGTTGTTGCTTGATAACTGGATCACGTCATTAGGAGAATCACGTGATGGACTAGACCCACACTAATAGACGTAGCATGTTGATCGTGTCATTTTGTTGCTACTGTTTTCTGCGTGTCAAGTATTTGTTCCTATGACCATGAGATCATATAACTCAATGACACCGGAGGAATGCTTTGTGTGTATCAAACGTCACAACGTAACTGGGTGACTATAAAGATGCTCTACAGGTATCTCTGAAGGTGTTAGTTGAGTTAGTATGGATCAAGACTGGGATTTGTCACTCCGTGTGACGGAGAGGTATCTCGGGTCCCACTCGGTAATACAACATCACACACAAGCCTTGCAAGCAATGTGACTTAGTGTAAGTTGCGGGATCTTGTATTACGGAACGAGTAAAGAGACTTGCCGGTAAACGAGATTGAAATAGGTATGCGGATACTGACGATCGAATCTCGGGCAAGTAACATACCGAAGGACAAAGGGAATGACATACAGGATTATATGAATCCTTGGCACTGAGGTTCAAACGATAAGATCTTCGTAGAATATGTAGGATCCAATATGGGCATCCAGGTCCCGCTATTGGATATTGACTGAGGAGTCTCTCGGGTCATGTCTACATAGTTCTCGAACCCGCAGGGTCTGCACACTTAAGGTTCGACGATGTTTTATGCGTATTTGAGTTATATGGTTGGTTACCGAATGTTGTTCGGAGTCCCGGATGGGATCACGGACGTCATGAGGGTTTCCGGAATGGTCTGGAGACGAAGATTGATATATAGGATGACCTCATTTGGTTACCAGAAAGTTTCCGGGCATTACCGGGAAAGTTTCGGGCTCATCGGTATTGTACCGGGAGTGCCGGGAGGGGTGACGGGGACCATCGAGAGGGGTGTCACGCCCCAAGGGGTCTCATGGGCTATGGAAGAGATAAACCAATCCCTAGTGGGCTGGAATAAGTTCCCACTAAGGCCCATAAGGTTTGAGAAGGGAAAAACACAAGGTGGAAAGAGTTTCCAAGTGGGAAGGTGGAATCCTAATCCAAGTATGATTGGAGTAGGACTCCTCCACCTCAAATTTCGGCCAAACCTTGAGGGTTTGAGGCTGCCTCCTCTCCTCCCTCCCTCCTATATATACTGAGGTATTAGGGCTGATTTGAGACAACTTTTGCCATGGCAGCCCGACCACATATCTCCACGGTTTTACCTCTAGATCGCGTTTCTGCGGAGCTCGGGCGGAGCCCTGCTGAGATAAGATCACCACCAACCTCCGGAGCGCCGTCACGCTGCCGGAGAACTCATCTACCTCTCCGTCTCCCTTGCTGGATCAAGAAGGCCGAGATCATCGTCGAGCTGTACGTGTGCTGAACGCGGAGGTGCCGTCCGTTCGGCACTAGATCGTGGGACTGATCGCGGGACAGTTCGCGGGGCGGATCGAGGGACGTGAGGACGTTCCACTACATCAACCGCGTTCATTAACGCTTCTACTGTGCGGTCTACAAGGGTACGTAGACCGAACATCCCCTCTCGTATATGGACATCACCATGATAGGTCTTCATGCGCGTAGGAATTTTTTTGTTTCCCATGCGACGTTCCCCAACACTTTAGAGGTATTATGAATCACTTCGGGGCGCAGCTCCATCATTTTCCTCCCAACGCGATAGCCCATCTTGCCGCATTCGTCACTCTGTGCGAGTGCTTTATTGGATGTCCCCCCCATTGGGGGCTCTTTAAGTACATCTTCTCCGCTAGGTCTCAGACTGTCAAAAAACTTAGCCAGTCGGACGATAAAACTCATCTCCTCCATCTCTGCGGGGGCTTAGGCTTCCAAAAGAAAACGAAGAGTAGCTACCCCCCTCTCCAGTTGTCCGAGTCAGTTAGGAACTGGCAGTCGACCTGGTTCTACTGCCAGGACATAGCTTGTCCGAATGCCGCGACTGGGTTGCCGCCCTTTAGCCTAGACCGTCTGGCCCCTCCCAGGCAGCTTGCGCTCTCAAAGTTGGAAAAGATCCAGATCCAACCTCTGGTCGACGCGCTGATAGCTGTCATCCGCAAGGGAGTCACTGGCACAAATTTGCTGGAGACTTTTTTGGGTCGGCGCATCCAGCCGCTGCAAGCCCGACACCATGCCATGTGGCACTACGCGGGGCCTGAGGATTCCACTCGGACCCATCCAGAATGCGTGACCGGGGAGGTTGTGACAGCGTGGGTCCGCAGCATCACAGGCGCATGCGACAACCCCAGAGGAGCCCGTCGGGTGAAGCCCTTCCGCGCCGATAATCCTCCTCCGAATGAGGTGAGCACCTCTTGTCGAGTGCTTTCAATCTTCTTAGATTTATCGCTTTTCTTGTGTCGCCGCCTGGTGTCTGACGTTATCGACTGTATTTTGTGCAGGACTGGACCAACTGGAACTCTCCCGTCTCGAACGGGAATCCCGCTGAGGAAGAGGAGGGCAACCAGGAGGGCAGCGTGGATAGCGCCGAGTACGTCTCCGACAGTGGGGAGACGGAGGAGGAGTCTGAAGAGGAGGAGGGAGAGGTTGGGGAGTAGAGCTCGCCACCTCCACCATCAGAGCCTCAAACTAAGCGCCGTCACGAACCCGCGACTCCGTCGGCTTCTCCAGCGGCCCCGAGTGCTCCGCCAGCTTCTCCCGTGGCTCCGAGTGCCCCGCCAGCTCCTCCCGTGGCTCCGAGTGTTCGGAGCGTGAAGAGGACCAGGGACGCTGCTGTCGAGCCCACGGACCAACCGTCCAAGCTGGCCAAACCGAGTGGGTCCAAGCCTTGGAAAGCTTTGCCTCGGATTAGGATCGATGTTCCAGTTGCCTCAGCGTAAGTGTCTTGTTCTCCCATCTTCTTTTAGTATTTGATTGAACTCATGCTTATCGGTCGAGTGGATTTTACTCGACAGAGCTGCTACCTCCGCCACCTCTCTGCCGCGCCAGGACGATGATCCCATGGATACGGATAACGCTGCCACATCCCAGCAAGGTACGTTGTGACGACTCCGAGAGTTTGCATTATTGTTTCGCGAGTGCTGCCTTTAATCTTGCCCTTTTTCTGTAACCTCATGTTGTTCAGTCGGGCTTCCTTCGGCGGTGATTCATCTGGAGGAGGACGACCAAAGGGGATCAGGGCCAACTTTGGCGCCTGTCCTTGAGGTTGTTCCATCTGCTGCTGCTCCCACCATGGACGCGCCGCCGACCGAGACGATGCCGTCGACTGAGGCGGTGCCCCTCGCGGCAGAACCGACTGGAGCGGGACTTGGGGTGCCCAAGGAGTCTTCTGTCATGCCAGGTCCGTCGACCGTCCAGTACGACGCCCGACACCTCCCGGAAGACCAAGTGGGAGCCGCCAAGGAGGCCATGGTGCAGGTGGAGTTGATGGTGGGTGATGCAAAGGGAGCGTACGACTCCATCGCGTCTTTGTACAAGAGAAGCTTGGAGCTCTGGGACGATATCCGAGTAAGTGCGCTAGTAAGTGTTTAGTTTCCTCTTGTTACCCACTGGGGGTTTCAATGATAGACTCGGATACAGTAGGATGTTTTAGCAGTGGCTTCACTCCGAGTGAACCCAGTGGGTGTAGTCCCCGAGACTTCTGTCGAGTGCTTGCACCGGCAGTTGTCTTTATATGTATTTTCCGTTACGTGAGCGGATCAGAGCTGATCTGCCCGAATGGTTCCAGTGGGGGCACTCCGAGTGCACCCGCTGGGTGTAGTCCCCGAGAGTAGTGTTACTCAGGTCGGGTGATAGTAGTGTCATAGATTTGTTTGTTTGTCATGTAGCTCAATAGGGCCGGCCTGTTCGAGCTTCATGCCAGTGGGGTCACTCTTAGCGAACCCACTGGGTGTAGTCCCCGAGACCGCTATCGAGTGCTTGCATCGGCAGGGGTCCGAAGAACTTTGAGCTTTGTTTGTTTTCCTTGTTGAATGTGTCTGAGCTTCCCTTTGCGCTGATTTGGCAGAAGACTTGCGAAATGGGATCCGCGTACAATGCTCTGGAGGCTGAAAAGGTTCAGCTTGCCGCGGAATTGGAGGCGGCTGTGAATAACTTGGCTGGTGTGAAGGGGGCTCTTGCTGGCCGAGAGAAGTCTTTGGAGGAGTCCCGGGAGACCAACAAGGCATTGGTGGCCGAAATTGAGAAAATGGGCAAGCAAAGAACTGAACTGATGGGTCAGATGAAGTTGATGAACAGTCGGTGCATTTCGCAGGAGAAGTACGTCAGCGACTAGGCAAGGAAGATGATTGCACTGCTCGGTGGTAAGCTTTTTGCCGAGTGCTTCTTGACTTTGTAGCTCATTCTGCGCTTACTTTCTGCTTGTCTTTTCTTGGCAGATTTTTGTGTGGACGCTGAGGCTGAAGCAACCGACATTGAACGGTCGGTTGTTTCGAACGTTCCACTCGACGACGAAGCCAATCGAGACATGCTCCGAGCACATATTCGCCTTGGCAGAGTGGGACCTTTTATCGGCCGTCTGCGAGAAGTCATCGGCCGGATCGACAAAGAGCTGTGGCCCGAAGACGATTCCCGGCAGGAAATAGAAGGGTTGATGACTCGGCTGGAGGACGTCCCGAACCGAGTGCAGGCATGGAAGAAGTCTGCCGCTCGTTGTGGTGCGGACGTGGCTCTATCTCTGGTCCTAGTGCACTGCAAAGAAGCTCGCGAAGAAAAGCTGAAGGCATTGTGGGTCGCCAACACCAAGAAGCTGCGATTCGAATATTTCATGGAGACCTTCATCGACACAGCCACTCGCATCGCAGATGGGATCAACCTTGACACCTTTGTGGAGCCTGCCAGTCCTGGTGACGCTTGAAAAACTTTATGGTGAATGCACTTTTGCCTCGGAATGCCGAGTGTTATCTGTATCAAACTTTGGCCAATGCTGTTGGCCGTCACATTTGTGGTTTGGTGTGGATAAGCTTGATCCACACCGAGCCGATCCAACTTTGAATTCGAATTGAATATTTTGCTCTTCTTTCGCCAAGTTTTTTTTTGACACGATTTTGGCTCGTGGTTTTTGTTTGGCGTTTCTTGCTGAAGCCAATGGCAAACATGCGGAGCATGTAATTTTCAGTTGTCTTCACATCCACATGAGCCTCAATGAGGGTCTGCTAAGTCTCCGAGTGGATCTCGATGATACACTCGAAGGAAGCTTTTTTACTTAGGTGATTCTGGATCGCAGCTAAGTCCCCGAGTGCGGCATCTCGTGCGCACTCGGAGGGAGTTGATACTCATGTAGTTGTCAGTTGTCTTCACATCCACATGAGAATCAATGAGGGTGTGCTAAGCCTCCGAGTGGATCTCAAGGATACACTCGAATGAAGCTTTTTACTTAGGCGATTCTGAATCGCAGCTAAGTCCCCGAGTGCGGCTTTTAGTGCGCACTCGGAGCGAGTTTGAACTCATGTAGTTGTCAGTTGTCTTCACATCCACATGAGCCTCAATGAGGGTCTGCTATTCCTCCGAGTGGATCTCGAGGACGCACTCGAAGGAAGCTTTTTTACTTAGGCGATTCTGGATCGCAACTAAGTCTCCGAGTGCGGCTTTTCGTGCACACTCGGAGCGAGTTTGTACTTAGGTGATTCTGGGTCGCAACTAAGTCCCCGAGTGCGGCTTTTAATGCGCACTCGGAGCGAGTTTTTTTAACTTAGGCGACTCTGGGTCGCAGCTAAGTCTCCGAGTGCGACTTTTAGTGCACACTCGGAGAGAGTTTGTACTTAGGCGATTCTGGGTCGGAGCTAAGTCCCCGAGTGCGACTTTTAGTGCACACTCGGAGAGTGTTTTTTTTACTTAGGCGACTCTGGGTCGCAGCTAAGTCCCGGAGTGTGACTTTTAGTGCACACTCGGAGAGAGTTTGTACATAGGCGATTCTGGGTCGCAGCTAAGTCCCCGAGTGCGACTTTTAGTGCACGCTCGGAGAGAGTTTTTTACTTAGGCGACTCTGGGTCGCAGCTAAGTCCCCGAGTGCGACTTTTAGTGCACACTCGGAGAGAGTTTTTTTTTACTTAGACGACTCTGGGTCGTAGCTAAGTCTCCGAGTGCGACTTTTAGTGCACACTCGGAGAGAGTTTTTTACTTAGGCGACTCTGGGTCGCAACTAAGTCCCCGAGTGCGACTTTTAGTGCACACTTGGAGAGAGTTTTTTACTTAGGCGACTCTGGGTCGTAGCTAAGTCCCCGAGTGCGACCTTTAGTGCATACTCGGAGAGAGTTTTTTACTTAGGCGACTCTGGGTCGCAGCTAAGTCCCTAAGTGCGACTGTTAGTGCACACTCGGAAAGAGTTTTTTACTTAGGCGACTCTGGGTCGCAGCTAAGTCCCCGAGTGCGACTTTTAGTGCACACTCGAAGAGAATTTTTTAGACCGGAGTCTGCAAACGCGTAAGAGTTTTGGACCTGCAAAAAATAAGTCTGCTTTGTATTACTTCAATGATACTTGTTCTTTACATTGCCTCCGTCGGCGGTCACGTGTACAAGCGCTTCAGGAGATCTCCGTTCCATGCTCGCGGCTCGTCCGTTTCCCTGTCGAGGTTGTAGAGTCAATATGCTCCATTGTTCAGCACCTTAGAGATGATGAAGGGTCCTTCCCAGGCGGGAGCCAACTTGGGAGGCCTCTACTGGTCCACTCGGAGCACCAGGTCGCCTGCTTGGAATGTGCGACTCCTGACGTGCCGCGCGTGAAATCGCCACAGATCTTGTTGATAAATTGCTGAGCGAGTCAGTGCCATCTCGCGCTCTTCTTCTAGTAGATCCACTCCGTCTTGCCTGGCTTGCTCTGCTTCGGCTTCGGAGAAGAGTTCGACTCGTGGAGAGTTGTGAAGCAAGTCACTCGGAAGGACCGCCTCTGCTCCATAAACGAGGAAGAACGGGGATCGCCCTGTAGATCTATTCGGAGTTGTGCGGAGGCCCCACAACACCGAAGGCAGCTCGGTGACCCATGCGTCGGCGACATGTCCAACTTCTCGGAGGAGTGGAGGCTTCAATCCTTGAAGAATAAGTCCATTCGCCCGCTCTGCTTGCCCGTTTGTTTGGGGATGCGCCAAAGATGCAAAATCCACTCGGATACCTTGGCCTGTGCAAAAACCCTTGAATTTGTCCGAGTCAAAGTTTGTGCCATTGTCGGTGATTATGTTGTGCGGGACCCCGAATCTGGCGATGATGTATGTGACAAACTTGATGGCCGTAAGGGCGTCGAGCTTCTTGATGGGCTTGGCTTCAATCCACTTGGTGAACTTGTCGACTGCTACCAACAAATGAGTGAATCCCCCTTGGCATGTTCTGAATGGACCGACAGTATCTAATCCCCACGCTGCAAACGGCCAAACAAGAGGGATTGTCTTCAGCGCAGACGTTGGCTTGTGGGACTTGTTCGAATAGAACTGACAGCCTTCGCATCGGTCGACCATATCCTTTGCCATTTCATTCGCCTGCAACCATAAGAAGCCAGCTCTGAATGCTTTGGCTACGATTGCTCTTGAGGAGGCATGATGACCGCAGGTTCCCGAGTGAATTTCTTCCAGGATTAGCTGTCCCTCCTAAGGGCAGATGCATCGCTGAAGGACTCCTGAACACTTTCCTTGTACAACTGGCCATCAATGACGGTGAAGGACTTCGACCTGCGGACGATCTGCCTCGCTTGGACTTGTGCTTCTGGTAGTTCTTGCCTTAGGATGTACGCAATGAACGGCACAGTCCAATCGGGGATGAGAGCAAGAATCTCCATGATCAAATCCACCACAGCGGGGATCTCGACTTCAGTCGGATCTGTTGAACTCTTCGGTTGTATCGGTTCCTTTGTAAAAGGATCTTCTTTCACGAAAGGGAGATGTAGGTGCTCGAGGCAGACATCACTCGGGACTGGTCTCCGAGTGGATCCGAGTTTTGCCAAGTCATCAGCTGCTTGGTTCCTCAATCATGGAACATGGTGAAGTTCCAGACCTTCAAACTTCTTCTCGAGCTTCCTTACTGCGTTGCAGTATGCAGTCATGGTGGGGTTCCTGACATCCCGCTCCTTCATCACTTGATTAACCACCAAATCTGAATCTCCATAGACCATCAGGCGACGGACGCTGAGTGTGATGGCCATGCGCAATCCGTAATGGAGAGCTTCATACTCTGCCTCATTGTTGGAAGAATCGAAATGTATCTGCAATACATACTTAAGCTTATCACCTTTTGGCGATATGATCACTACACCAGCGCCGGAGCTATTCAACATCTTGGACCCATCGAAGAACATAGTCCAATGAGCCGAGTAGATGTGAGTCGGTTGCTGTTGTTCTACCCATTCTGCTATGAAGTCAGCCATAGCTTGAGACTTTATAGCCTTCTTGGCTTCGAACTTGATGTCGCAGTATAACATCTCCATTGCCCACTTCACCACTCGGCCTGATGCGTCTCGATTGTGGAGGATTTCCGACAATGGAGCATCAGAAATGACGGACACCGAGTGGTCTTGAAAATAATGAGCCACCTTCTTCGCAGTCGTGTAAATCTCATAAATAAGCTTTTGATAATGGGGATACCTCTGCTTGGAAGGAGTCAGGACTTCGGAGACATAATATACTGGCCGCTGAACCTTGTACGCTTTGCCTTCTTCTTCGTGTTCGACTATGAGAACAGTGCTGATGACTTGATTTGTATGCGCGATGTACAGAAGAAGGGGTTCTTTACTGAGCGGGGCAGTAAGAACCGGCTGGGTGGAAAGCAGGGCTTTGAGGTCGTCGAATGCAATTTGGGCTTCGTCTGTCCACTTGAAAGTATCTGATTTCTTCATGAGTCGGTACAGAGGTAACGCCTTCTCGCCGAGTCGAGCGATAAACCTACTCAAAGCCGCTAGGCAACCTGTGAGCCTTTGAACATCATGTATTCTGACCGGCCGCTCCATTCGGATGATGGTCCCGATCTTTTCGGGGTTGACATCGATCCCTCGTTCGGAAACGAAGAAACCGAGTAACTTTCCGCTGGGAACACCGAATGAACACTTGGCAGGGTTGAGCTTGATATCATACCTACGAAGGTTGGCGAATGTTTCTACCAAGTCAGTCAGCAGGTCGGAACCTTTGCGTGACTTGACTACGATATCATCCATATATGCCTCCACATTTCGACCGATCTGGACAAGGAGGCATTTTTGGATCATGCGCATGAAAGTTGCTCCTGCATTCTTCAAACCGAATGGCATAGTGATGTAGCAGAAACACCCGAATGGGGTGATGAAGGCTGTTATTAATTCATCCGGACCATACATACGGATCTGATGATAGCCCGAATAGGCATCAAGGAATGATAAACGCTCGCAGCCCGCAGTCAAATCAACAATTTGATCAATGCGGGGGAGCGGGAAATGATCTTTCGGGCAGACCTTATTGAGATGCTTGAAGTCGATGCACATACGGAGGGACTTGTCCTTCTTGGGCACCATGACAACATTGGCGAGCCACTCGGAGTGGTGTACCTCACGAATGAAGTTGGCTACCAAAAGTTTAGCCACCTCCTCTCCGATTGCCTTCCTTTTGTGTGCGCCGGACCGACGCAGGCGTTCTCGGACGGGCCGAGCGGTAGGATGCACATGCAGTCGGTGCTCAGCCAACTCCCTGGGTACACCTGGCATGTCAGCGAGCTTCCATGCGAAAATGTCCCAGTTCTCACGGAGGAATTGGATGAGCTCGACTTCCTATTTTGGATCAAGGGTGGTGGAGATGTTCATCGGGGCGGCGGTGTCGTCCGTCGGGTGGATGCTGACTTTCTTCGTGTCGCCCGCCGACTGGAATGCGGACTCCGGAGCTGGCTTCTTCAAACGCATCAAGTCAGCGGGGTCGGCTGTCTTCTTGTACTCATCCAGCTCGAGGATAGCCATCTGCTGATCGGCAATCCGCTATCCCTGCTGCAGACATTCTTCGGCCCGCTGCCGATTGCCTGTGATCGTGATCACACCTTTGGGACCCGGCATCTTTAGCTTCAAATACACGTAACATGGACGGGCCATGAAACGTGCATACGTCAGACGGCCCAGAATTGCATGGTATGCACTCTTGAAGTCCACCACCTCGAATGTCAGCTTTTCCTTGCGGAAGTTCTTGTCGGAGCCGAAAACGACGTCCAACGCGATTTGGCCGAGTGACTTGGCCTTTCCTCCTGGGACGACTCCGTGGAACTGCATGCTGCTCTCGCTAAGTTTGGACATCGGAATGCCCATCCCCTTGAGAGTGTCGGCGTACATGATGTTCAAGCCGCTGCCGCCGTCCATGAGGACTTTGCGCAGTCGGACTCCTTCCACCACCGGGTCGACGACCAGAGCCTGCCTCCCTGGGGTGGGCACATGTGCTGGATGGTCCGACTAGTCAAAGGTGATCGCAGTCGGAGACCATTTGAGGAACGTGGGGTTGGTTGGTGTTGCCATGTTCACCTCCCTGTTCACCAGCTTCAATCGACTCTTGCTTTCCACGTCAGCAAAAATCATCAATGTTGCATGGACTTGGGGGAACGGATCCTCCTTGTCCTCATCATCCTGCTCGTTGTCCTTTTCACTCGGCTGCTGATGGGGTCATAGTAATAGGGTACGGTCATAGGCCTGTCATGTAGGTCCTACCCAAGGACTACCCCTCACAAAGGACAAGGCCCTTAGTCAGTCCCGACTGAATTAAGGACTCCCCATCATCCAGTCGGTAACAGGTCCTCAACCATCCAGTCGGAGACTAGCATTCGGAGGATACCAAGCTAACCGACTGGCTACACTCGGTACATCGTAACCTCTCTGGAGGGAAACGGACGTACGTTTCCGGGTGCATTTATTAGCATTTAGAGCATACGTTACCTGTAACGTACGCATTCAATCCCCACTACTCCACCCCTGTACCGGAACCGTTGTGGAGGGCCGCGCACTCTATATAAGCCGCCCTCCCCCACTGGTAGAGGGGTTAGCAACTCATTGTATTCCCTATTCCACTCGACAACAAAGCTCCCTGAGCACTGAGACGTAGGGTTATTACCTCCACCGCAGAGGGGCCCGAACTCATACATCCTCGCCGTAGCTGGGACTCTGCCCATCCTTTTCGTACCCTACACATCTACTGTCAGGCTTATACCCACGACAGTTGGCGCCCACCGTGGGGCAGGCGTCTAAGCGACTTCCGGCGAGTTTGCGACTACTTCCTTTCGTCATGTCGTCCGGTGGAGATTCGAGCATGGGTCCCCAGATCTTCTTCGGCGCTCTCTCCTTCATCGTCGACGATTCGGCGTGGCTTCGGGATGCGCCCCTCGACGTCGAGGCGCTTCCCCATCGTGGGGCTACGCACTTCCGTGCCGGCGCCCGTGGCATTCTTCTTCTCCAGCAGTCGGCTCCGGTGTCGACCTACACCGCCGTCACGCGCCGCGTCAAGCGGTCCTGCCGTCCGCGGCTCCAGCGTTGGGTGCAACACGCCTAGGCGCGCCAGAACGCATCTTCACAAGTGGCGGTTCTAGAGTCAGTTGTGGTTGCCCCGCTGTCCCAGCGCTCGGGCTCGGCTCGGACTGAGTTTCCTTCCGAGTACGCGGGTCACGGGCCTGCAGCCGAAGTACACATGGCCAATTCCCATGAAGATCCCCGTCAGGCTGGCCGGAACGAGCACGAGATCGGCGAAGCGTCCGGCGCGCGTCGTCCACCTTGCCGTTCTGCTAGTCGGCACACTCGGCAGAGCAACGTGGAGCTGTTCCCCACACCCCTCCTCAACTTGGCTGCGGCTGCCAATATAGCCGATTCCCTCCAGCCGACTGATTTAGAGGCAGGAAGGGGGATCGAGCAGATCCGAGCCCTGTTGCACACGGCGCAACAACAGAATTCGGCGGTCTCCCAGTCACACAACCGGATCTATAATAGTTCCGTCCACGCGAATACGCATCGGTCGGTTCACAACCCAGGTTCCCATCAGCGGCACAGAGGAGGCAGCCGTTCCATAAATCACGAAGATCGCCGCCGTTCACGCACCCCTCCGCGGGGTGGGCCCTACGGGCCCCGACATCATGATGATCGGCGTTAAGTCGATGACACTTACGACCCAAGGCCCGACGCAAGAGGGCATATCGCCCAACGGAGGGTCGACAGGGGTCGGGCCCACCGTGATGGTCGCGATATCGATCGTCCGAGTGGAAGCAGGGCCACCGTTTCTGTCCCCGAGTGTTTCAGTCGAGCCATCCGTTCGGCTGACATCCCTCCCAACTTCCGATTGGCGACGGGAATTAGCAAGTTCACAGGAGAGTCCAAGCCAGAAACGTGGCTGGATGACTACCGAGTGGCAGTCCAGATCGGAGGACGGGACGACCATGTCGCCGTGAAGCACCTCCCTCTGATGCTCGACGGCTCGGCGCGAGCGTGGCTGAACCAGTTGGCCCCCTCAAGCATCTACAGTTGGGCATATCTGGACCGAGTGTTCATCAGGACCTTCGAAGGGACGTGCAAGCGCCCTGCTGGCCTTGTGGAGCTCCAGCACTGCGTCTAGAAGCAGAATGAGCCCCTGCGTGACTTCAACCAGCGCTGGACAACTCTCTATCACACGGTGGAGAATGTCACCGAGCATCAAGCAGTCTGCGCCTTCAAGGCAGGCGCGCGGTACAGGGATGTCTACCTGAAGTTCGACCGAACAGGTGACATCTCCATGAGAAAGATGATGGAGATAGCAACACGCTATGCAAATGGTGAAGAAGAGGACCGCATCCGAAGCGGCAAGCACAAAACAGTCGCTGATGGCGATGGGGGCAACACTCGGAAGCAGAAGCAGAAAGCTCCGACCGCTCCGCAAGCAGAAGCTGCAGCCGTAACCAATGCCAAGTTCAAGGGCAAAGGGAAGGCTCAGTTCATCCCCAAGAAGAAGCAGTTCAATAACCCCATCCTGGACCAGCCATGTCCGGTTCATACGAAGATGGATGAAGAAGGCAACCCCATATATGCGAAGCATACCACTCGACAGTGTCGCCTCCTGATCCCGGGGTTCAGCGAAGGGCAACCAAGTGAGAAGGACCATGAACAGGATGAGGAGGATAAGGAGGATCCGTTCCCCCAAGTCCATGCAACCCTGATGATCTTTGCTGACGTCGAGAGCAAGAGCCGAGTGAAGCTGCTGAACAGAGAGGTGAACATGGCCACCCCTACCAACCCCAAGTTCCTCAAATGGTCTCAGACTGCGATCACCTTTGACCAGTCGGATCATCCGGCACATGTACCCACCCCGGGAAGACAGGCCCTGGTCGTCGACCCGGTGGTAGAAGGAGTCCGACTGCGCAAAGTCCTCATGGATGGCAGCAGTGGCTTGAACATCATGTACGCCGACACCCTCAAGGGGATGGGCATCCCGATGTCCAAACTTAGCGAGAGTGGCATGCAGTTCCATGGAGTCGTCCCTGGACGGAAGGCCAAATCACTCGGCCAGATCGCGTTGGACGTCGTTTTCGGCTCCGACAAGAACTTCCGCAAGGAAAAGCTGACGTTCGAAGTGGTTGACTTCCAGAGCGCTTATCATGCAATTCTGGGTCGTCCAGCGTATGCGCACTTCATGGCCCGTCCATGTTACGTATACATGAAGCTGAAGATACCAGGCCCGAAGGGTGTGATCACCATCACAGGCAATCGGCAGCGGGCTGAAGAGTGTCTGCAGCAGGGATCAAGAATCGCCGACCAGCAGATGGCCGTCCTCGAGCTGGACGAGTACAAGAAAACAGTCGACCCCGCCGACCTGATGCACTCGAAGAAGCCAACTTCAGAGTCTGCATTTCAGTCGGCGGGAGAGACGAAGAAGGTCAGCATCCACCCGACGGACGCCATTGCTGCCCCGACGAACATCTCCACCACCCTCGATCCTAAATAGGAAGCCGAGCTCACCCAATTCCTCCGTGAGAACTGGGACATCTTCGCATGGAAACCCTACGACATGCCAGGTGTACCCAGGGAGTTGGCTGAGCACCGACTGCACGTGGATTCCACGGCTCGGCCTGTCCGAGAGCGCCTGCGCCGGTCCGCCACGCACAAGAGGAAGGCAATCGGGGAAGAGGTGGCCAAGCTGCTGGCAGCCAACTTCATTCACGAGGTTCACCACTCCGAGTGGCTCGCCAATGTTGTCATGGTGCCCAAGAAGGACAAGTCGCTCCGAATGTGCATCGACTTCAAGCATCTCAATAAGGTCTGCCCGAAAGACCATTTTCCGCTCCCCCGCATAGGTCAAATTGTCGATTCAACTGCGGGTTGCGAGCGTCTGTCATTTCTCGATGCCTACTCGGGCTATCATCAGATCCGTCTGTATGGTCCTGATGAGTTAAAAACAGCCTTCATCACCCCATTCGGGTGCTTCTGCTACATCACTATGCCGTTCGGTGTGAAGAATGCAGGAGCTACCTTTATGCGCATGATCCAAAAATGTCTCCTCGATCAGATCGGTCGGAATGTGGAGGCGTATATGGATGATATCGTAGTCAAGTCACGCAAAGGTTCCGACCTGCTGACTGACTTGGCAGAAACATTCGCCAACCTTCGTAGGTACGATATCAAGCTCAACCCCGCCAAATGTTCATTCGTCGTTCCCAGCGGAAAGTTACTCGGTTTCTTCGTTTCCGAACGAGGGATCGATGTCAACCCCGAAAAGATTGGGACCATCGTCCGAATGGAGAGGCCGGTCGGAATACACGATGTTCAACGGCTCACAGGTTGCCTAGCGGCTTTGAGCAGGTTCATCAGTCGACTCGGCGAAAAAGCACTTCCTCTGTACCGACTCATGAAGAAATCAGATACTTTCAAGTGGACAGATGAAGCCCAAGTCGCATTCGACGACCTCAAAGTCCTACTTTCCACCCAGCCGGTTCTTACTGCTCCGCTCTGTAAAGAGCCCATTCTTCTGTATACCGCGGCTAGAAATCAAGTCGTCAGTACTGTTCTTACAGTCGAACGAGAAGTAGAAGGCAAAGCATACAAAGTTCAGCGGCCAGTGTACTACATCTCCGAAGTCCTGACTCCTTCCAAGCAGAGGTATCCCCACTATCAAAAACTTATCTACGGGATTTATATGACTGCGAAGAAGGTGGCCCATTATTTCCAAGACCACTCGGTGTGTGTCGTTTCTGATGCTCCATTGTCGGAAATTCTCCACAATCGAGATGCGTCAGGCCGAGTGGCGAAGTGGGCGATGGAGATGCTGTACTGCGATATCAAGTTTGTAGCCAAGAAAGCTATTAAGTCTCAAGCTCTGGCTGACTTCATAGCAGAATGGGTAGAACAACAGCAACCGACCCACATCTGCTCGGCCCATTGGATAATGTTCTTCGATGGGTCCAAGATGTTGAATGGCTCCGGCGCTGGCGTTATGATCATATCACCATAGGGCGACAAGCTCAAGTACGTGCTACAGATACACTTCGATTCCTCCAACAACGAGGCAGAGGATGAAGCTCTCCTCTACGGGTTGCGTATGGCCATCTCACTCGGCGTCCGTCGCCTGATGGTCTACGGCGATTCGGATTTGGTGGTCAATCAAGTGATGAAAGAGTGGGACGTCAGAAACCCCGCCATGACTACATACTGCAATGCAGTGAGGAAGCTTGAGAAGAAGTTTGAAGGTCTAGAACTTCATCATGTTCCGAGACTGAAGAACCAAGCAACTGATGAGTTAGCAAAACTCGGATCCACTCAGAGACCAGTCCCGAGTGACGTCTGCCTCGAGCACCTCCACCTTCCCTCAGTCGAAGAAGATCCTTTCACAGAGGAGCCGACACAACCAAAGAGTTCAATGGATCCGACTGAAGTTGATGTACCTGCTGTGGTTGACCTGGTCATGGAGATTCTTGCCGTCATCCCTGATTGGACTGTGCCGATCATTGCATATATCCTGAGGCAAGAACTACCGGAAGACGAAGTCCAGGCCAGGCAGATAGTCCGCAGGTCGAAGTCGTTCACTGTCATTGATGGCCAATTGTACAAAGAAAGTAACTCTGGCGTTCTTCAACGATGCATCTCCCTTGAGGTGGGGCAGCTGATTCTGGAGGATATCCACTCAGGGACCTGCGGTCATCACGCTTCTTCTAGAGCAATCGTCGCCAAGGCATTCAGGGCTGGTTTCTTCTGGCTGCAGGCTAACGAGATGGCTAAAGATATGGTTGACCGATGTGAGGGCTGCCAGTTCTACTACAACAAGTCCCACAAGCCGACGTCTGCGTTGAAGACGATCCCTCTTGTGTGGGCGTTTGCAGTGTGGGGATTAGATATAGTCGGCCCATTCAAGACAGGCCAAGGTGGATACACACATCTGTTGGTGGCAGTCGACAAGTTCACGAAATGGATCGAAGCGAAGCCCATCAAGAAGCTCGACGCCTCAACAACCATCAAGTTTGTCAGGGACATCATCTTCAGATTCGGTGTACCTCACAGCATAATCACGGACAACGGACAAACTTTGACTCGGACAGATTCAAAGGTTTCTGTACAAGCCAAGGCATCCGAGTGGATTTTGCTTCCGTAGTGCATCCTCAGTCCAATGGACAAGCAGAGCGGGCAAACGGACTTATTTTGCAAGGTTTGAAGCCCCGACTCCTACGAGAGATAGGACATGCCGCTGGCGCTTGGGTTACCGAGCTACCTTCAGTGCTTTGGGGACTTCGCACAACCCCGAACAGATCTACAGGGCGATCACCGTTCTTCCTCGTTTATGGAGCAGAAGCGGTCCTTCCGAGTGACTTGCTTCACAATGCGCCACGAGTCGAACTCTTCTCCGAAGCCGAAGCAGAACAAGCAAGGCAAGACGGAGTGGATCTCCTGGAGGAGGAGCGCGAGATGGCACTAACTCGCTCGACCATTTATCAACAAAATCTGTGGCGTTTTCATGCACGCGACGTCAGAAGTCGCACGTTCCAAGCAGGCGACCTGGTGCTCCGAGTGGATCAGCAAAGACCTCACAAGTTGGCTCCGGCCTGGGAAGGACCCTTCATCATCTCCAAGGTGCCGAACAACGGAGCATACAGACTCTACAACATCAAGAGGGAGACAGACGAGCCGCGTGCATGGAACGGAGATCTCCTGAAGCGCTTCTACACGTGACCGTCGACTGAAGCAATGTAAAGAACAAGTATTGGTGAAATAATATAAAGCAGATTGAGTTTTTTTGCAGGTTCAAAGTTCTTCTGCGGTCGCAGAATCCAGTCTCAAAAAAAAAACTTAGCTGCGATCCAGAATCGCCTAAGTATTAACCTTCTCCGAGTGTGCACTACACGTCACACTCGGGGGCTTAGCTGCGATCCAGCATCGCCTAAGTATTAACTCTCTCCGAGTGTGCACTTAACGTCACACTCGGGGGCTTAGCTGTGATCCAGCATCGCCTAAGTATTAACTCTCTCCGAGTGTACACTTAACGTCACACTCGGGGGCTTAGCTGCGATCCAGCATGGCCTAAGTATTAACTCTCTCCGAGTGTGCACTTAACGTCACACTCGGGGGCTTAGCTGCGATCCAGCATCGCCTAAGTATTAACTCTCTCCAAGTGTACAGTTAATGTCACACTCGGGGGCTTAGCTGCGATCCAACATCGCCTAAGTATTAACTCTCTCCGAGTGTGCACTTAACGTCACACTCGGGAGCTTAGCTGCGATCCAGCATCGCCTAAGTATTAACCTTCTCCGAGTGTGCACTACACGTCACACTCGGGGGCTTAGCTGTGATCTAGCATTGCCTAAGTATTCACTCTCTCCGACTGTGCACTTAACGTCACACTCGGAGGTTTAGCTGCGATCCAGCATCGCCTAAGTATTAACTCTCTCCGAGTGTGCACTTAACGTCACACTCGGGGGCTTAGCTGCGATCCAGAATCGCCTAAGTATTAACCTTCTCCGAGTGTACTCTTAACGTCACACTCGGAGACTTAGGGAATTCCACAGACCCTCAATGAGGCTCATGCAGATGTCAAAACAACCGACATGTTCCGAATGTTTGCCTTTGGCTCCACCAAGAAACACCAAACAAAAACTCGAGTCAACATTGCAACAGAAGAGCAAAAGAATCAATTCAAAGTTCAACCAAAGATACTGGCTCGGTTTGGATCAAGCTTACCCACACCGAACCAAGAATGTGAAGGCCAACAGCAGTGGCCAAAGTTTCTTACAGATCCACACTCGGCATACCGAGGATAAAAGTGATTTTACGCTTCATCTGGATTAACACCAGGACTGGAGGGCTCTACGAACGTGTCCAGATCAATACCGTCGGCAATGCGGGTGGCGCTTTCAAGGAAGGTTTCCATGAAGTCTTTGAATCGAAGTTTCTTCGTGTTGGCCACCTTCAACGTCTTCAACTTCTCCGCGCGCACCTCCTTGCAATGGACTCGGACCAGGGACAGAGCAACATCTGCACCGCAACGAGCTGCAGATTTCTTCCACGACTGCACTCAGTTGGGAATCTCCTCCAGTCGGGTCATCAGGTTCTCCATCTCCTGCCGCGACTCATCTTCTGGCCAAAGCTCCTTGTCAATTTGGCCGACGACTTCTCTCAGTCGACCGATGAAAGGACCAACTTTGCCCACGCGGATGTTCGCACGGAGCACATCCCGATTGGCGTCGTCGCCGAGTGGAACGTTCTCAAGAATCGACCGCTCCACGTCAGCTGCTTCGGCTTCGGCGTCAAAGCAAAAATCTGCGACAATAGGACAAACAGACAATAAGTGCCGAGTGTGACGCGCATAACACAACCACTCAGAAAAAGCAGGACTTACCAGCCAGACGAGTCATCATCTGCCGAGCCCAGTCGCTGACATATTTCTCCTGTGCCCTGCATCGTTTGTTCAGCACGTCCATCTGACCCATCAGAGCAGTCCTCTGTTTCCCCATCTTTTCCACTTCCTCAGTCAACACCTTGTTCGCTTCCCGAGCCTGCTCCAATGACTTATCTCGTCCCTCCAGAGCATCCTTCATGCCAGCCATTGCGAGCATGGCCGCATCAAGCTCACCAGCAAGCTGATTCCTCTCCGCCTTGAGAGTCTCATAGGCTGATCCCATCTCACAAGTTTTCTGCCACCAAACACCAAGGGACAATCAGAAAATTCAACAATAAAAGTCTAAGTTCTTCAGACCCCTGCCGACGCAAGCATTCGACAGCGGTCTCGGGGACTACACCCAGTGGGTTCACTAAGAGTGACCCCACTGGCATGCCACTCAAGCAGGCCCGCCCTATTGAGCTGCATGTTACCACCTACGCCTACGAGGCCGATACTACCCGACCTGAGTACAACTTACTCTCGGAGACTCTTACAGAAAATGCACTCTTGGCCTCTTGGCCTCCCCAGCCATCAGCTCCGCCTACACCATGGCTCCCTTGGCCGCTCCCACCTGCTCCTCCGGGAGACGCTGGATGTTGAACTCGACATTCGACGAGCCTGATATCATCGGAAGCTCCTGAGGCATCCCGAGGTCCGCTCCAGTCGGCACCTCAACCACCAGTGCCGGTTCAGTCGGCGGCAACGCCTCAGTCGGCGGACGTTGGCGGCGAGAGCAGCAACAGGCGGAGCGGCCTCAAGAACGGGCTCCGCAGCCTGTTCAGCTCTCCCCTGATCGCCCTCGTCCACGCAAATCGCCCCTGATTGACCGAACGATGCAAGATCTCAGAAAAGAAAGAGGCAGAACCTATGATAGAATAAAACACTCGAAGTCACTACAACGCACCTGGCTGGGACGAGACGACGTTGTCCGTGTCCATGAGGTCGTCTTCTTGGCGCGCCGGAGAGGGGGCAGAAGTAGCAACTCCGTCGAGTGAAATCCATTCGACCAATGAACAAGAATTCACTCGGATATCAGAAGAAATTAGAAGATCGATACACTTACGTGGAGGTGACGGGGACAGCAACCCTCATCCGCAGCAGAGCCTTCCGAGGTTTGGAGCCACTCGGTTTGGCCCCCTTGGAAGACTGACCCGCAGGTTCAGCGGCAGCATCCCTGGCCCTTTTGGTGCTCCGAGCACTCGGGACCACCGGGGCAGTAGGCGGAGCACTCGAAGATGCTGGAGGGGCCGAGGGAACGACAGGCTCGTGTCGGCGTTTGGTCCGATGCTGTGTTTGCGGAGGCGGAGAGTCCTGCTTTTCGTCTTCCTCCTCTTCCTCGCTGGTCTCTTCCTCCGTCTCCCCGCTGTCGGAGACATATTCCGCGCTCTCCACGCTGCCCTCCTGGCTGCCTTCCTCCTCCTCGGCCGGGTTCCCGTTCGAGACGGGAGAAAACCAGTTGGTCCACTCCTGCATAAAATTCAGTCAACGACATCAGACGTCGCACACAGATTCAAGCAAATGATAAGATTAAGACAGTTAGGAGCACTCGACAAGTGCCACTCGCCTGATTCGGAGGAGGATTATCCGCGCAGAAGGGCTTCACTCGCCGAGATCCTTTGGGATTCTCGCATGGGCCTGTGATCTGGAGCACCCACGAGGTCACCCTCTCCCCAGTCACGCCCACGACGTTGGTCCGAGTGGAATCCCCGGGCCCCATATAATGCCACATGGCGTGGTCGCGAGCCTGCAGGGGCTGGATACGCCGACCGAGGAAGACCTCCAGCAAGTCTACGCCAGTGACCCCCCTCCTGACGACATCTACGAGCGCCCCGACCAGAGGCTGGATGTCGTTCTTCTCCGCCTTCGTGAGCGCGAGTTGCTTAGGTGGGGCGGGCCGATCTAAGCTAAAGGGAGGCAGCCCTGTCGAAGCATTCGGGCAGACGATATCCTGGCAGTAGAACCACGTCGACTGCCAGTTCCTGACCGACTCACTTAACTGAAGAACAGGATAACTACTCCGACTCTTTTTCTGGAAACCTAAGCCCCCGCAGAGCTGGAGGAGATGCGTCTTATCATCCGACTGACTAAGTCGTTTGATGGTTTGGGATATGGCGGAAAAGATGTGTTTGAACAAACCCCAATGGGGAGGGCAGCCGATGAAACACTCGCACAAAACTATAAAGGCAGAAAGATGGGCGATGGCATTCGGAGGAAAATGGTGAAGTTGGGCTCCGAAGTGATTCATGATGCCCTTGAAGAAAGGATGCGGGGGCAAGGAGAAACCTCGATAGACGTGGCTGAGCAGCAGGACGCGCTCCCCCTCCCGAGGTGTTGGCTCGACCTCGTTCTCCGCCGGCAGCCTCCAGGACTTGTGCACGATCATCCCGTGCTTCACCAGCTGCAGCAGATCCCCCTCCACCACCGTGGAGGGGAGGAAGTCACCCTGGATCCATCCCGCCGGCAGCGGCCGCTGCCGCCGCTGAGCAGGCGCCGCCGTCTTCCCCTTCTTCTTCCTCGCCTCCATCTTGCTGGTCTGGCCCTTGGTCATGGCGGCAGCTGCGAGCCCTCGGGAGGAAGGAGAAGGGAGGAGTATAGGAGTGCTGGAGGTGGCGAGAAGGGCGGAGCAGACGAGAGCAAGGGATTCGGCGAGCGTAACGGAGAAGCCTCGCCACCAAGATTTAAATAGGGTTCCGACTGGGTCGCTGGCAGGTGGCCCCGAAACCTTATCCCCCCGACCCACCGCCACGATATTAGTGGAGAGGTGGAAGGCGCGAGAATCGAGGCGTCGGGCGCTACTCGAGCGCGCTGGCGTCATCCCCGCTGAGCGCGCGGAACCCGAAATTTGAGATCCCGGAAAATCCGTTGCTGTCAGTTGACCGGTCGCGTCAAAAGATGCCGCAGAAGCACTCGGCTTCCGACAGTCTGTTTCGCGAGTACTTCCACTCGGATCGTTGGTCAGAAAAGATAAAATGGATCGGGGCAGGCAACACCCAAGCCAAATCTGTTCCAGTCGGATCCAAACTTCAACCACCGCTTCGTCGTTTCAACCCCAATCCATTCGGGGACTAATGATGGGGTCATAGTCCTAGGGTAGGGTCATAGGCCTATCATGTAGGTCCTACCCAAGGACTACCCCTCACAAAGGATAAGGCCCTTAGTCAGTCCCGACTGAATTAAGGAGTCCCCATCATCCCGTCAGTAACAGGTCCTCAACCATCTAGTCGGAGACTAGCATTCGGAGGATACCAAGCTAACCGACTGGCTACACTCGGTACTCCACCCCTGTACCGGAACCGTTGTGGAGGGCAGCGCACTCTATATAAGCCGCCCTCCTCCACTGGTAGAGGGGTTAGGAACTCATTGTATTCCCTATTCCACTCGACAACAAAGCTCCCTGAGCACTGAGACGTAGGGTTATTACCTCCACCGCAGAGGGGCCCGAACTCATACATCCTCGCCGTAGCTGGGACTCTGCCCATCCTTTTCGTACCCTACACATCTACTGTCAGGCTTATACCCATGACAGCTGCCCTTCGCCGAACCCTTGGATCAGGAGGCGACATTGCCGAGTGGTGTGCTTCGGGAATATGGTGTTGGCTTCTTCATCCATCTTCGTGTGGATTGGACATGGCTGATCCAGGATGGAGTTCCCGAACTGCTTCTTCTTGGTGGTGTACTGAGCTTTCCCCTTGCCCTTGAACTTGGCATTGGTAACGGCTGCTGCCTCTGCCTGCGGAGTGGACGGAGCTTTATGCTTTTGCTTCCGATTGCTGTTCCCATCTCCGTCGGTGACTGCCTTATGCTTGCCACTATGTATGCGGTCTTCCTCCTCGCCATTTGCATAGCGTGCGGCTATCTCCATCATCTTACTCATGGAGATGTCGCCTGTCCAACCGAACTTCAGGTACAGATCTCTGTACCGCACGCCTGCCTTGAAGGCACAGACTGCTTGGTGCTCTGTGATGTTCTCCACCGTGTGGTAGAGGGTCGTCCAACGCTGGATGAAATCGCACAGGGGCTCATTCTGCTTCTGGACACAGTGCTGGAGCTCCACGAGACCAGCAGGGCGTTTGCACGTGCCCTCGAAGGTCCCGATGAAGACTAGGGACAGGTCTGCCCAGCTATAGATGCTTGATGGCACCAACTGGTTCAGCCACGCTCGTGCCGAGCCGTCGAGCATCAGGGGGAGATGTTTCATGGCGACCTGGTCATCTCCGCCACCGATCTGGACCGCCACTCGGTAGTCGTCCAGCCACATTTCTGGCTTGGATTCTCCTGTGAACTTGCTGATCCCCGTCGCCAATCGGAAGTTGGGAGGGATGTCAGCTGAACGGATGGCTCGAATGAAGCACTCGGGGCCAGAGACGATGGTCCTGGTTCCACTCGAACGGTCTCTATCGTGACCATCATGGTAGGCTCGACTCCTGTCGACCTTCCTCTGGGCGATGTACCCTCTTGCGTCGGGCCTTGAATCATACGTGTCACCGACTGAACGCCGATCATCGTGATGTCGGGGCCCGTAAGGCCCACCCCGCGGAGGGGTGCGTGAACGGCGACGATCTTCGGGATTCATGGAACGGCTGCCCCCTCTGCGTCGCTGATGAGAGTCGGGGCTGAAAGCCGACCGATGCGTGTTCGCGTGAACATAACTATTGTGGATCCGGTTGTGCGACTGGGAGATTGCCGAATTCTGCTGCTGCGCCGTGTGCAACAGGCCACGGATCTGCTCGATCCCTCTACCGGCCTCTGAGCAAGTCGGTTGGAGGGAATCTGCTATCTTGGCAGCGGCAGCCAGGTTGAGGACGGGTGTGCGGAACACCTCGACGTTGCTCTGACGAGTGCGTCGACTGGCAGAACGGTGGTGTTGACGGCGAGCACCGGATGATTCGCCGACCTCGTGCTCGTTCCGACCAGTCCGGTGGGGACTTTCATGGGAATTGGCCATGAGAACTTCGGCTGCAGGCCCGCGACCCACGTACTCAGAAGGTAACTCAATCGGAACTGAGTCCAAGCACTGGGATGGCGGCGCGACCACAACCGACTCGAGGACCGCCACTTGAGAAGATGCGCTCTGTCGCGCCTGGGCGTGTCGCACCCAACGCTGAAGTAGCGGACGGCGGGACTGCTTGTTGCGGCGCGTGACGTGGGTGAAGATCGACACCGGGGCTGATTGCTGGAGAAGAAGGACGCCGCGGGCACCGGCACGGAAGTGCGTAGCCCCGCGACTGGGGAGTGCCTCGACATCGAGAGACGCATCCCGAAGCCATGCCGAATCGTCGACGATGAAGGAGAGTGCGCCGAAGAGGATCTCAAGACCCATGCATAAATCTCCGCCAGACGACATGATGAAAAGGTGAAGTTGCAAACTCGCCGGAAGTCGCTTAGACGCTCGCCCCAAGGGGGGCGCCACCTGTCGTGGGTATAAGTCTGATAGTAGATGTGTAGGGTACGAAAGGATGGGCAGAGCCTTAGCTACAGCGAGGTTGTATGAGTTCAGGCCCCTCTACGGTCGAGGTAAAAGCCCTACGTCTCAGTGCTCCTGGGAGCTTAGTGTCGAGTGGAATATAGGATTACAGTAAATGCCAACCCCTGCACCAATGGGGAAGGGCAGGTTATATAGAGTGCGCTGCCCTCCACAACGGCCCGGTGGACAGGGGTGGAATAGTGGCGAATAAATGCCTACGTTACAGGTAACGTATGCCTTAAATGCTAATAATGATGTATGAAAACGTATGACCATTGCCCTCCTGGGAGGTTACGATGTACAGAGTGGAATTCAGTCGGTACGATAAATATGCTCCGAATGCTCGTCACCGACTGGATGATGGGGGGTCCTTAGTTCAGTCAGAACTGTCTAAGGGCCTTGCCCTCTATGGAAGGTAGTCCTTGGGTAGGACCTATAGGGCAGGCCTATGACCCTACCCTGGGACTATAACCCCATCAGGCCTCTTTCCTTTCTCCTTTTTTTTGTTTTCGGGCTCTTTGGCCTCTTTTTTTTATTTCCTCACATGGGACAATGCTCTAATAATGATGATCATCACACTTTTATTTACTCACAGCTCAAAGATCACAATGATGATGACTCCATAGGAAATACCTCCGGCAGTGTACCGGGATGTGCAACAATCTAGTATGATCATGCAATGGCAATATGAGAGTGACGGCACAAGTCATGAGATGGAACAGTGGGAGTTTCATGGCAATATATCTCGGAATGGCTATGAAAATGCCATAGTAGGTAGGTATGGTGGCTGTTTTGAGGAAGGAATTTGGTGGGTTTGTGCACCGGCGAGAATTGCGCGGTACTAGAGAGGCTAGCAATGGTGGAAGGTGAAAGTGCATCTATACCATGGACTCAACATTAGTCATAAATAACTCACATACTTGTTGCGAAAGTTTTTATTAGTAATCAAAACTAAGTGCTAAACGCATACTCCGAGAGGAAGGGTTGTTAGGTGTAAACCATCGCGCGATCCCGACCTCAACACAAAGGATGACAATCAATAGATCAATCATGCTCCGACTTCCTAACATAGCGGTTCACCATACGTGCATGCTACGGGAATCACTAACTTCAACACAAGTATTTCTAGATTCACAACACCCTACTAACATAGCTTTTAATATTACCGAATCCATGTCTCAAAACTAATTGAGAGGAATCGACACTTTTCTTTCAACTCAATGCACATGAAGATGGAGGTTTTTGCATCCTCTTTGGGTACCTAGCACATGGGACTACTTTCATAGCATAAGCCAACTACCAAATCACGCACCGCCATGCTCTAAAGATATAAGTGAAGCACAAGAGCAAAAGTATCTAGCTCAAAAGATATAAGTGAAGCACTATGAGCATTCTGGCAAAATCACGATGAGTGCATGTCTCTCTCTCTCAAAAAGTTGTGCAACAAGGATGATTGGGACACAAGAAAAAGAAAAGACTCCTAAGATACAAGACGCTCCAAGCAAAACACATATCATGTGGTGAATAAAAATATAGCTCCAAGTAATGTTACCGATGGATTGAAGACGAAAGAGGGGATGCCTTCCCGGGGAATCCCCAATATTAGGCTTTTTTGGTGTCCTTGAATTTGTCTTGGGGGCCTTGGGCTTCCCCAAGCTTGAGATCTTTCCACTCCTTATCTCTTTGTCCATGAGAACGTCATCCAAAACTTGAAAACTTCACAACACAAAACTTAAACAGAAACTTGTGATAACATTAGTACAGGAAAACAAACTACCACTTCTTTTGTTACTGTAGCAAACTTGAATTCCATCTATATTGGTGTTGAGCTACTGTATTCTCACTTTTACATGGCTAGTACCCCCCGATACTAACCATATTTTCATCAAAACAAGCAACCAACTCAACAAAAACAGAATCTGTCAAAAACAGACCAGTCTGTAGCAATCTGTATACTTCGTATACTTCTGGTAACTCAACAAATCTGAACAATTACAACGGTCTGGGGAAAAAGCATATCAATCAGCAGCAAAAAGAATCAACTCAAAATCTCTTTCTGAATAAAAATGAAAAATCATCTCGTGAACAAAAAGTTTCTGTCTTTTTCCAGCAGGATCAAACAACCATTACCAAGACTAATCATAAAGGTTTTGCTTGGGTCAAACAGAAAAAGAAACACAAAAACACAATCACAACAGAATTATGAAAGTGTGGACGCAACAAAACAAAAATAAAAAAAGATAAATTCATTGGGTTGCCTCCCAACAAGCGCTATTGTTTAACGCCCTTAGCTAGGCATAGTAGCGATAGAATCACGTACGTCGTCTTTGGTGCTCAAACCATAAGTAGCGTGATCACTTATCATCTTGAGGTTTTCATATTTCTTACTAGATGATTCACCACTACTTTTAGGAACAAAGACATATTTGGTGATTTTATTGTGGGCACGATTTGGAGTATTCTGCACAGCGGTAAAAGCGGAACCCAAGTTGGTTATAACATCCTCTAGTTTGCCAATCCTAGCGGAATCATGACCTAGCTTTTCATTAACTGTGGGTTCCTTCTCCTTTAAATTTTTCAAAACCATTCCCACCTTGGATCCGTACTGAGTAATTTGATTGTGGATCTTTTTATCCAAATTCTCAATCAGTTCAATCGTAGCAACTTTATTTTCAATAGCGTCCAGCCTACGCATCACATGTTCTAGAGTTACGGTAGTTCCATTAACCATGAGTGAGGGTGAGCCTACCAAATTTATCATAGTTCCGTAAGAATAAACTGTATGGATACCCAAGAAATTTCCACCTACAATGGTGTCAAGAATATACCTATTCCAAGGAGAAATACCCACATAAAAACTGCGAAGCAAGACGGTAGTGGATAGCTTATGAGTAGATCTACTCTGAGCATTGCAAATCCTATACCATGCGTCCTTTAAGTTTTCTCCCTCAATTTGTTTGAAATTGAGAACTTCGCTCTCAGGAGTATCATTCAAAGTGGTGGATCTAGCCGTTAGGATAGACTATCCCACACAGACGAGTAGAAAGCAAGCGAGAGAAAAGGGCGAAGGAAGAAGCAAACGAAAAAGGCAAATTGGTGAAGTGGCGGAGAGGAAAATGAGAGGCAAGTGGCAAACAAAATAAATGCAACAGATGAGTTTGTGAGACTTACTTGGATGAGTTCTTGACTTGATCTTCCTCCCCGGCAACAGCGCCATAAATCCTTCTGCTACTTCTCAAACAACAACGCCAGAAATTGACACATTGACAGAGATTGGGCTTGCGTTGGTTTTTCCCTTGAAGAGGAAAGGGTGATGCAGCACAGGAGCGGTAAGTATTTCCCTCAGTTTGAGAACCAAGGTATCGATCCAGAAGGAGGGTGTCGTAAAGTCTAGAGTACATGCGCACACACAAACAAGCTTGCACCCAAGGCTTCAAAGGGGTTGTCAATCCCTTCAAGATTGTTTGCAAAGTGAGATATGAAGGCGGAGAGTGCAACGAAGTAAAAAGTGTAAGGCTGAAAATATGATGTGGAGTAGACCCTGTGGGCCATAGTGTTCACTAGAGGCTTCTCTCAAAATAGCAAGTATTACAGTGGGTGAACAAATTACTGTCGAGCAATTGATAGAACCGCGCAAAGTCATGACGATATCTAAGGCAATGATCTAGCATATAGGCATTACGTCCGAAACAAGTAGACCGATACTTTCTGCATCTACTACTATTACTCCACACATCGACCGCTATCCAACATGCATCTAGTGTATTGAGTTCATGACGAACAGAGTAACGCTTTAAGTAAGATGACATGATGTAGAGGGATAATATCAAACCAATGATTAAAATGTTGGAAATATGCCCTAGAGGCAATAATAAATTACTTATTATTATATTTCTTTGTTCTTGATAATCGTTTATTATCCATTCTATAATTGTATTGATTGGAAACACAATGCATGTGTGGATACATAGGCAAAACACTGTCCCTAGTAAGCCTCTAGTTGACTAAAGCGTTGATCAAAGATGGTCAAGGTTTCCTGACCATAGGCAAGTGTTGTCACTTGATAAGGGGATCACATCATTAGGAGAATCATGTGATGGACTACACCCAAACTAATGAACGTAGCATATTGATCGTGTCATTTCATTGCTATTGTTTTCTACATGTCAAGTATTTATTCCTATGACCATGAGATCATATAACTCATTGGCACTGGAGGAATACCTTGTGTGTATCAAATGTCAGAACGTAACTGGGTGACTATAAAGGTGCTCTACAGGTATCTCCGAAGGTGTCCGTTGAGTTAGTATGGATCAAGACTGGGATTTGTCACTCCGTGTGACGGAGAGGTATCTCGGGGCCCACTCGGTAATACAACATCACACACAAGCCTTGCAAGCAATGTGACTTAGTGTAAGTCACGGGATCTTGTATTATGGAACGATTAAAGAGACTTGCCAGTAACGAGATTGAAATAGGTATGCGGATACCGACGATCGAATCTCGGGCAAGTCACATACCGAAGGACAAAGGGAATGACATACGGGATTATATGAATCCTTGGCACTGAGGTTCAACCGATAAGATCTTCGGAGAATATGTAGGATCCAATATGGGCATCCAGGTCACGCTATTCGATATTGACCGAGGAGTCTCTCGGGTCATGTCTACATAGTTCTCGAACCCGCAGGGTCTGCACACTTAAGGTTCGATGATGTTTTAAGCGTATTTGAGTTATAGGTGTTGGTAACCGAAAGTTGTTCGGAGTCCCGGATGAGATCCAGGACGTCACGAGGAGCTGCGGAATGGTCCGGAGGTAAAGATTGATATATAGGAAGTCCTGTTTTGGTCGCCGGAAAAGTTCCGGGCTCATCGGTAGTGCATCGGGAGTGCTGGGAGGGGTGCCTGGGACCATCGGGAGGGGTGTCATGCCCCAGGGGGTCTCATGGGCTATGGGAAGAGATAAACCAGCCCCTAGTGGGCTGGAATAAGTTCCCACTAAGGCCCAGAAGGTATGAGAAGGAAAAAAACACAAGGTGGAAAGAGTTTCCAAGTGGGAAGGTGGAATCCTACTCCAAGAAGGATTGGAGTAGGACTCCTCCACCTCCAATTTCGCCAGACCTTGAGGGTTTGAGGCTGCCTCCTCCCCTCCCTCCCTCCTATATATACTAGAGGTATTGAGGGTTTTTGAGACACAACTTTGTCACGTGCTGCTCGACCCTGTACCACCCAGTTTTTCCTCTAGATCGTATTTCTGCGGAGCTCGGCACAGCCCTGCTGGAATAGATCATCACCAACCTCCGGAGCGCTGTCATGCTGCCGGAGAACTCATCTACCTCTCCGTCTCTCTTGCTGGATCAAGAAGGCCGAGATCATCATCGTGCTGTACGTGTGCTGAACGCGGAGGTGTCGTCCGTTCGGCACTAGATCGGGAAGGATCATGATGAGATCACGGGACGGATCGTGATGTAGTTCGCGGTACGGATCTTGATGAGATCGTGGGATGGAGTGTACGACTACGGTGATTTAAATCACGCAAGCTGTTCCACTACATCGTCCGCGTTTATTAACGCTTCTGCTGTGCGATCTACAAGGGTACATAGATCGGAAATCCCCTCTCATAGATGGACATCACCATGATAGGTCTTCGTGCGCGTAGGAAAATTTTTGTTTCCCATGCGACGTTCCTCAATAGTGGCATCATGAGCTAGGTTCATGCGTAGATGTTATCTCGAGTAAAACACAAAAGTTTTTGTGGGCGGTGATGTGCTATTTGCTGCCCTCCTTAGTCTTTTCTTGATTCCGCGGTATTGTTGGATCAAAGCGGCTCCGACCAACATTACTCGTACGCTTACGAGAGACTGGTTTTATCGGTACGAGCAACCCCGTTGCTCAAAGATGACTAGCGAGTGTCAGTTTCTCCAACTTTAGTTGAATCGGATTTGACCGAGGAGGTCCTTGGAGAGAGGTTAAATAGCAATTCATACATCTCCATTGTGGTGTTTGCGTAAGTAAGATGCGATCCTACTAGAGACCCATGGCAACCACGTAAAACATGCAACACCAATTAGAGGACGTCTAACTTGTTTTTGCAGGGTATGCTTGTGATGTGATATGGCCAACGACATGATGTGATATATTGGATGTATGAGAAGATCACTTTGTAATAGTTAATATCGACTTGCACGTCGATGCTACGGCAACCGGCAGGAGCCGTAGGGTTGTAGTTAAACTAATGTTTGTGTTTGCAGATGCGTTTACTATATTGCTAGGACGTAGCTTTAGTAGTAATAGCATAGCTTACACGACAACCTCGATGGCGGCACGATGATAGAGATCATGATGATGGGGATCATGGTGTGGCGCCGGTGACAAGAAGATCATGTCCGTGCTTTGGTGATGGAGATCAAGGAGCTCTTGATGATGGACATATCATGTCACTTATGAATTGCATGTGATGTTAATCCTTTATGCACCTTATTATGCTTAGAATGACGGTAGCATTATGAGGTGATCTCTCACTAAAATTTCAAGCTCAAATTGTGTTCTCCCCGAGTGTGCACCGTTGCGACAGTTCGTCGTTTTGAGACACCACGTGATGATCGGGTGTGATAGACTCAACGTTCGCATACAACGGGTGCAAAACAGTTGCACGCGCGGAACACTCGGGTTAAACTTGACGAACCTAGCATTTGCAGACATGGCCTCCGAACACAAAAGACCGAAAGGTCGAGCATGAATCGTATAGTTGATAGGATTAGCATAGAGATGCTTACCACTAAAACTATTCTCGACTCACGTGATGATCGGACTTGAGATAGTGGATTTGGATCATGTACCACTCAAATGACAAGAGAGATGTACTTTTTGAGTGGGAGTTTATCAGAAATTTGATTAGTTAAACTCTAATTATCATGAACATTGTCAAAAGGGTCTTTACGAATTATGATGTAGCTTGCGCTATAGCTCTAATGTTTTTTTATATGTTCCTAGAGAAAATTTAGTTGAAAGTTGATAGTACCCATTTTGCGGACTGAGTCCGTCAAACTGAGGATTGTCCTCATTGCTGCGCAGAAGGCTTATGTCCTTAATGCACCACTCGGTGTGCTGCACCTCGAGCGTCGTGTGTGGATGTTGTGAACATCGGACATACACGTTTCTAATGATTACGCGATAGTTCAGTGCGTAATACTTAATGGCTTAGAAGCAAGGCGCCGAAGATGTTTTGAAACATCACGGAACATACAAGATGTTCTAAGAGATGAAATTGATATTTCATGCTCATGCCCTTGTTGAGTGGTGTGAGACCTCCGACAAGATTCTTTGTCCACAAAGTAAAGGAGAAAAGCTCAATCGTTGAGCGTGTGCTCAGATTGTCTGAGAACGACAATCGCTTGAATCAAGTGGGAGTTAATCTTCCAGATGAGATAGTGGTGGTTCTCCAAAGTCACTGCCACCAAGCTGTGAGAGCTTCGTGATGAACGCTAACGTATCAAGGACAGATACAATGATCCTTGAGCGAATCACAATATTTGACACTGCGAAAGTAGAAATCAAGAAAGAGCATCAATTGTTGATGGTTAGTAAAACCACTAAGTTTCAAGTACGACGAGGGCTAAAATGGATACTTCATGGAATGGCAAACCAGTTGCTGCTCTAATGAAGAGACCCAACATTAAACCCAAACCCGAGACTAAGTGCTTCTGTTATGAGGGGAACGGTCACTAAGGCGGAGCTACCCTAGATGCTTGGTAGATAAGAAGGCTGGCAATGTCGAGAAGTATATTTGATATACATGATATTGATGTGTACTTTACTAGTGCTCCTAGTAGCGCGAGGGTATTGGATACCGGTTCGGTTGCTAAGTGATTAGTAACTCAAAATAAAAGGTACGGTATACACGGAGACTAGCTAAAGGCGATGTGACGATACGTGTTGGAAGTATTTCCAAGGTTGATATGATCAAACATCGCACGCTCCCTCTATCATCGGGATTGGTGGTAAAACCTAAATAATTGTTATTTGGTGTTTACGTTGAGCATAAACATGACTGGATCGTGTTTATTGCAATACGATTATTCATTTAAAGAGAATAATAGTTACTCTATTTGCTTGAATAATTACCCTCAATGGTTTATTGAATCTCGATCGTAGTGTTACACATGTTCATAATATTGGTGCCAAAAGATACAAAGTAATAATGATAGTACCACTTAGTTGTGGCACTACCACTTGAGTCATGTTGGTATAAAATGCATGAAGAAGCTCCATGCTGATGGATCTTTGTACTCACTCATTTTTGAAACGTTTGAGACATGCAAACCATACCTGTTGGTATAAATGCATGAAGAAACTCCATAGAGATGGGTCGTTTGGACTCACTTGATTTTGAATCACTTGAGACATGCAAAACATGCCACATGAAACAAGAAAGTAACTTGTTGGAAGTAATACATTTTTGATGTGTGCAGTCCAACGAGTGATCAGGCACGCAGTGGATATCGTTATGTTCTTACTTCAATGACGATTTGAGTAGATACAAGAGTATTTACTTGATGAATCACAAGTCTGAAATATTGAAAGGTTCAATTCTGTTTCAGAGTGAAGATCCTCGTAACAAGAGGATAAACTGTCTGAGATATGATCATAGAAATGAATATCCGAGTTGCGAGTATTGGTACACAGTTAAGACAATGTGGAAGTTGTTTCGCAATTCATGCCACCAAGAACACCATGGTGTGATGGTGTGTCCAAACGTCATAGCCGCGACCTATTTGATATGGTCCATACTATGATGTCTCTTATCGAATTACCACTATCATTTATGGGTTATGCATTAGAGACAACCGCATTCACTTTAAATAAGGCACCGCGTAAATTCCGTTGAGATGACACAGTATGGACTGAAGTTTAGAGAAACCGAAGCTGTCGTTTCTTGAAAGTTTGGGGTTGCGACGCTTATGTGAAAAAGTTTCAGTCTGATAAGCTCGAAACCAAAGCGGATAAATGCATCTTCATAAGATATCCAAAACAGTTGGGTGCATCTCCTATCTCAGATCCGGAGGCAAAGTATTTGTTTCTAAAAACGGTTCCTTTCTCGAGGAAAGGTTTCTCTCAAAGAATTGAGTGGGAGGGTGGTACAACTTGATGAGGTTATTGAACCATCACTTCAACCAGTGTGTAGCAGGGCGCATAAGTTGTTCCTGTGGCACCTACACCAATTGAAGTGGAAGCTGATGATAGTGATCATTAAGCATTGGATCAAGTTACTACAGACCTCGTAGGTCGACGAGGTCGCGTACTACTACAGAGTGGTACGGTAACCCTGTCTTAGAGGTCATGTTGTCGAACAACAATGAACCTACGAGTTGTGGAGAAGCAATGGTGGGCCCGGATTCCGACAAATGGCTGGAGGCCATGAAGTATCGAGAGAGAGTCCATGTGTGAGAACAAAGTATAGACTTTGGAAGAACTACTTGATGGTCGTAGGACTATTAAGTAAAGATGGATCTTTATAAGGAAGACAGACGATGATGGTGAATAGTCACCGTTAAGAAAAGCTCGACTTGTCGCAAGGAAGTTTTCCGACAAGTTCAAAGAATTGACTATGATGAGACTTTGTCACTCATAGCGATGCTAAAGGTCTGTTGGAATTATGTTAGCAGTTGCTGCATTATTTATGAAATATTGCACATAGGATGTCAAGACATTGTTTTCCTCGACGGAAAGGTTGTATGTGATACAACTGGAAGGTTTTGTCGATCCTAAGGATGCTGACAAGTATGCAAGCTCCAGCGATCCTTCTGTGGACCGGTGCAAGCATCTCAGAGTTGGAATGTAGCGACCCGACTCAAAACGAGTCAAGCCTCTGTGTTTCTGTGCCATCCCTGGATCAGTATGCCGGCACACACAGTACATCAATGTATATATCAAAGTGCAATCATATGTAAATAGCGTAAATCTGATATATACCTTAAATATCTCAGCGGAAGCAGTCATGGGAGTGGAGTCCCAATAAACACCAACGACAAGTTGAGTGCGGACCGTAACCCTGAATCATACTCTTACTCGTCGAAGAAAATATCTGCAACATAAGACGTTGCAGCCGTGTAGGTCAGCATATTGAATATGCCGGCAAGTCACATATGAGAGGGGTAAAATATCATCTATCTCGACATGCATATTTGGCAGGTGGGGCTATAAGTTTTGCATAAAGCCAATTTTATCCTACAACAAGAGGGGCTAAAAGAAAAATATTACTACAAAAGTTGGTTGTTAACGAGATGGTTCCGCCAACCAGTTCTCGTACCCGAGTTGTCAATAATTACCCTCATCAAATATATATAATGGTGTTGAGAAATCCAGATAACTTCAGTTCCATTGGCTCAAGTTGTCCATGACCGTGGACACGGCTAATCGATGAGGTTTGAGTACTCTGCAAAGTTTTGCACACGTTCCCCACAAGATTTGATCGCCTCCGTGTATGTCCTCGTACTTCAGGGTGTTTGAAGACCGGATGATCAAAACATGGTCTTTCAACGGGTCCCTCTGAATCCCTGTCGGTGCCCATCCATTCCTACCGTTCTTCTACATCTGCTAGCACCGCCTGTCCAGAGTTGCCGCGTTGTCCAACCAAGCCAGAGCCCATAATGACTTGTGGCTGTGCAGGTAAGCCTTGGGTCTTGAAAATATCCGTCCGTCTCTTTGAGCCTGGGTGAAGCTTTCTGCAGGATGTCATGGCCGTCCCCAGCATCCCGGGTCATCCACTGGGTTCTCCAGGGAGCCGATCAACCGTCCTTCACCCAGAGTTGCATTGCGTCCGAGGTCTTGAAAATCTTGTCTTAACCGGTCTTGATTATTTAATCAACCTTGCATCACTCGTGTTATGCACTCAACCGAAATCCCGTCTACTCAAGCATATCAATATGAAATTTGTCGTCCCGGGGCCAAGTATCGGGGTTGTTGTGTGCCTACTACATGATACTACAATCTATACTAAAATTTCCAAGTACCTACTCAGCATGCAATTGGGCATAGGATGGTAGAACTACGATGCATAAAACATAGGTGATAGTATGATCAAAGTGACTTGCCTGGTGATGTTGACGAAGAAGAATTTCTCGAGAAAATAACTTGATAGACTACTCGTCACTCTCCGATGAAATCTATATAGCAAACATATCATTCACATAAGCACTCATACTAGCAATCATTCTAGCAATCACAACAAAAGAGAGAGAGCGAATAAGAAACCGAAAGAAACTTCAAATAAGACTAGGGAGTCTTCTACTACGTCAAACACTAGATAATTTTTGTATTACAGAAAATAATAACAAGGAACTAAGATATAAGTTTAAATAAGATAAAATAAGGTATTTTTCACAAAACTACTTGAAAGGATTTCCAAACGGGATTTGAAACAATGCGGAAACCAATTGCAAGTTACTAAGGAACTAGAATTGATTTCATGATAACAAATAAAAATAAAATCAACACTTGTTGCAAAACTACTGTTAACTAACATAAACAAAACAATAATGTTTCTGAAATAATAAAGAAAATATTTTAAAACAAAGATAGAAAAGGAATTAGCCGAAATTCTAAAAGAGGTGAAACAGAAATTGTTTCACAAGAAACAGTAAGCTAAAATACTCAAACAGATCTGAAATTTTTACCACCGATAAATAAGATCACTAGTGATCAGTACCGGAAGGAATCAAATTAAAAGCTATTTTTAAACTCCTGGAATAAGCAAAACAAGGTTTAAACTAAATCTGATCTAACTCAATTTTGAAATTTTCAAACATAGACAAATTATATGTTTTTAAAAACTACAGGAAATTTGTGAGCTACTGGAAAACGAATCAACATCATTGGACTTCGGGATCAAAAGTTATGGGCTAAACAAGATTGGAACTTTTCTGTTTTTGAACTAAATCTGAAAAAACAGAATAAAAGCTAACTAACTACGTGGCAGTCCCTGATTGGCTGCGGGGCTGTGCGCTGCGTAGGCTAACCAGCGAATGGCCGCTAAATAAGAAAAAATTCTCTGGCTAAAAGTTAAGTGAATAAAAACCGGCGGTTTTTGTTTAAAAACCGAAAGGTTATCCTACTCTAATCTACACCGTTGAAAATAGATCTAAGGGTAAAACTAAAAAAAACAAAACAAGTAAAAAAAAAGAAAGGAAAGAGGGGCCTTACCGTGGCTGGGAAGAGCTCCCTCGGTGGCAATGGCCGATGGTGGCTGGGTCGGGGTGGAGCTCCTGTGGGGTGGGGGAGGGGCCGGTGGAGGAGGTGGGGGTGGCAGGGGGGCGGTGGGGCTCCAGGGAGGGGAGAGAGGCGAGGTGGAGGGAGGGCTGCAGGGGGGCGAGGTGGGAAGCTGCCGGTGGTATGGCTCCTGGCAGGAGTTTCGTGGGGATGGGGAGGGGCCGGCGGGAGGAGTGGTGGAGGGGGGGGCGAAGGGTGGAGGGGTGGGCTCGGCAGGGAGGGTGCAGCGAGGTGGGGAGGGCTGCAGGGGCGATGTGGAGGTGCACGGCGAGCTCACTGGTGACCGACTCCAGCGAGGGTGGCGCGCGAGCTAGAGGCGAGGAGAGGGGATGGTTTCAACGGGAATGGAACGAGGAGGCCATGGGGGTTCTTATAGAGGCGATGGGAGGCGCTCGGAGGGAAGGTGCTTCGCGAATCCCGGAGGTGGAGATCCCCTGTCCATGGAAGGAAAACTTGCTGTGACGTGAGAGAGACAGAGGAAGAAGATGATTCTGTGTTGGGCCAGTTTAGAAAGTGTCTTAATGGGCCAACAGGTCTTTCCAAAATAAAGGGATTCCTTTCCTATTTTTAAAACTAGGAAACTAAAATGATAAAAAGGAAATCAAATTAATTCGGAATAAAGAGTTTCTATATACTAAAATTATCTGAAAAATAAAATATAGATGATGGACATTTTTTCACGGCAAAAATAAAAACTTCAGAAAAAATTATTTTCACAAAATTGCCTAAAAGGTTTATTTTCTTTTGCAAATAATTTTCAAATGACCCTCTAAGTTTGAGGGTTCAAATAACTTTCAAAATGCCCGTGGGTTCGAGGGTCATGTTCCTCCTCTCTAGAATGTATTTCCCGGCATTTCTTGCACGAAGAAAACGAATAGAAATGCAAAAGAATTCAAATGCAATTATCTCCGTTCAAATTATTTATAGTTGAAGAAGTCATGTCATCTTCTCTCTTTGCTTTTAAAAGATTGACTTTGAATTCATCGGAGAAGGGGAAAGTCATTTTATTCCCTCTCATTCAAAAGTTTCAAAAAGTTTCAAATTTCACACAAGTTTCAATCACTCAAGCAACCAACAAACAATCTAATAATAATTATATTAACATTCCAAAATTTATAATTTTGGGATGTTACAAACTACCACACTTAAAATGAATCTCGTCCTCGAGATTTGAAGAGGCTACAAAGGAAGGTTAGGGTTTGGGGGTCTTCTAACAATTCCAATCTCCGGCAAGGTGGGATGCTACCACACTTGACATGAGAGATACTGGTCCCTCAAAATGCTTTAACGATCCTCTGGGGTTTTGGCAACTGACATCGCACAGTCTTCATATTAAATCCTTTGGTGATGCTCTCCCGTTGATATAAGCTTCTTCCATCACTGGGTCTTCTTAACTGACAGTCTCGTGGTCAATTCTAAATAACATATCGATGGTTCTCGTGGTGGTCTACCATTTGTGATTATCCCGCAGAGAAAGGGGTCTTGTCTTCATCCTCACCGTAAAATTTCCTACGCGTGACAACAAATGCCATGTACATGGGCTTTCATCATACCATTCTAAGGCTTAAACAAAAGCTTCAAAGAACGTCGTCTCTCTATATGGGTAAGTCTCTCAGATTTACCATTCCGAATAGCAAGATAAATGATAAGAGTAAGTCGTCATGGTGATCAATCCATTCCGCACCCAAATCATTTCTCTGTATAAGGTTTAGCGAATCTCGCATTCTAACACTTGGGCATCCTCACAAGCGTTGCAGAACTTCTCTTGTCCACGAACGAAGTTCGGATAATCCATTGGTTCTGCAAGCTGAACGAAACATCTATCGTATCTTCACAACTCTCAGGTTTTCGTATGCTCCTACGAAAACGTTTGCTGATCCATCATAGCTTCTTCCATAAATCATATGCATTTCATAATCAATCCTTTATTACATCCTTAATTTCTTATCAAAAACTCCAATTCAAAAGTACTCTATTACAAATGCTGCCATCCACATTGTTCGGTATGGTCAAGCATTTCTGCCAACTTTATTCATCTGCCTCTCTTGGAGGTACTTTATTTCCACTGGAACTTTCCGAGGTGCTCCTTGAAATCATCCATCTTTTGCATCATCATGGTGGTCATGAGCTTCATCTCCATCATCTCCGCACGTACTTCACTCAGGTATTCCTGGGTATGACGGAGTCTTGCTTCAAGTATTTCTCCGATCTGACGTATGGCTTCCATGGCAGCTTCACGAACTGCATCAAAGAAGGTTGCTCGTGGTACGCGTGAAATGAAAAAGTATTGCCCCGTAGTCTTTTGACAAACTCCTTTCACATGGTGGAGGTGTACTTCCACGTACCAAAGTTCCACTCCATTTTCCATGAATGGGTAGCCTTTGTAGCCTGCATCTCCTTCAAGATGAATGTGCTTCATCATGTCCTTCAGGATTTTCGGGTAATCATTATCACTAGTCAGGGTCATGATCGTTTATGGGCCCTTGAGGAATGACTCGTAGAGAGTTGTCATCTGCAGGTGTCAGTAAATAGGTACTCAGAGGAATGTATATGTCTCCTTGGTAATCATGGTACATTCCTACTCAGTGGATCCTGTGGGTTTACCGATTATTGCCACACTTAAATGAATTATACTCATGCCTGCATAGACCATATTTCCTCATATCCTCATAATTGTTTAGAGATCTTTGCTCGTAGAGAAACAACGCATACATTTTCAACATAGGCAATCATGAGACAATAATTTTCCATTTACTCATGATGTTATTACAATCTTAGGGATTTCTGTTACAAAAATTTCACTCCATGATCTCAATGAAAAACAAGAGTTCTTCAGATTACACTAATTGCCATGGTCAAAGCTTAACTACTCCATTCTAGCTTTCTTCCTTTGTGGACAATCGCTGGCAAAATGTCCTGCTTCCTTGCAACAAAAGCAAATGAGTTCTGACAAGTCTCCAGGCGTCTTAGTGTTTGCCTTTGCTTCTTGGGTTCCCGGCTTCCTTCCTGAGCACATGTATTTGTGGTGGCCAAATTTCATACACTTGTAACATCTGACATGACTCAGGTCTATGTCTGCAGAGATTTGGCTCTTCCGAGGGTACTTTTTCTTCTTTCCGGACTCCTTTATTTTGGCCAGTTCTTCTATTTCAAGTGGATCAAACTCCACTTCTTCCATCGGGAAGTTTCCCAGATACTCTTGGCTTCTCTTCGTGCAGTCTTGTGAATAATGTCCTTCTTCTCCACATGAGTAGCATGCATTGGAGAAAAATCTGGTCAGACCTTGTCCATCAGGGTCTTCAATATTTTCGTTCATCATCGGTTCTTCTAGAATCTTCTTCTTGAGGGTTTCCTTCACTGCATCTTTCTGCTGCTTGACAACTCGTTGCACCCTGGGGTAAATGTGACACTGAGCTGGGTAGTGGGTGGTTCCTTCACACAAGAAACAAGTCATCTGACTACTTGGGCACTCCTCAGCTGGGTGATTTTCTTCACAATGAGTGCATCCATCCTTGTGTTCTTCCTGGGTGTGTCCTATTTCTCCACAGATCTTGCATGCACAAGCCTTCTCCTTCGGATTATCATAGCACTTCCGAATGAGACGGGATCTTAACAGAGTCTTCTTGAATTCGTCCCAAGTTTCTGCTCCACTAAATCCTTGTATGGCGTGGTGCATTTTCCACCAGATAGCAGCACTTTGTGTAAAGTACTGAAGAGCGTGTTCCACTTCATACATCCTTGAGATCAAGTTGCTCCCGAAGTGGTTCTCCATGTTCTGAATCCATATTTCAGTTTCCAGCTAGGTCATTGGTCCAGACACTACAAGTCCAGCTTCATATTCCATCTGGTAGGGTTGAGGTTTTGGGGATGAGACGGTTAAGAGAGGGAGGAAGATACACACAATACAAACAATATTTTTTGAGAATGGGTTTTATTTGTGGCCGTCGGAAAACACACACCAAGACGACTCACAAATCATCGTATCTAACGTGGTATATAACAGGGGTTTGGACTTCTAATGGTCATATAATTATTCGAACACTTCAGGGACTTTGAGTTCTTCGGGTCTTGAGAGTCTACTGTTGGTGTAGCTTCAATTCTTCAAACGCGTGTGAAATCCTCTTTACTTTGAAGTAGAACTCCGTTGATTTTTCATGAGGTCAAAGGGGTAAGGGGATTGTATAACTATTTGAGGTGAGAGAAAACATTTGATGAAATCAGAAGAGATGAGGAGTGAAAGGTGTTCTCGAAAATAAGATTTTTGAGAGATCCTATCCTAAGAAGTTTCCAGTTTCTAGGGTCACGTCCTACAGTCAACAAGTGCTCTGATACCATTTCTGTAGCGACCCGACTCAAAACGAGTCAAGCCTCTGTGTTTCTGTGCCATCCCTGGATCAGTATGCTGGCACACACAGTACGTCAATGTATATATCAAAGTGCAATCACATGTAAATAGCGTAAAACTGATATATACCTTAAATATCTCAGCGGAAGCAGTCAAGGGAGTGGAGTCCCAATAAACACCAACGACAAGTTGAGTGCAGACCATAACCCTGAATCGTACTCTTACTCGTCGAAGAAAATATCTGCAACATAAGATGTTGCAGCCGTGTAGGTCAGCATATTGAATATGCCGTCAAGTCACATATGAGAGGGGTAAAATATCATCTATCTCTACATGCATAATTGGCAGGTGGGGCTATAAGTTTTGCATAAAGCCAATTTTATCCTACAACAAGAGGGGCTAAAAGCAAAATATTACTACAAAAGTTGGTTGTTAACGAGATGGTTCTGCCAACCAGTTCTCGTACCCGAGTTGTCAATAATTACCCTCATCAAATATATATAATGGTGTTGAGAAATCCAGATAACTTCAGTTCCTTTGGCTCAAGTTGTCCATGACCGTGGACACGGCTAATCGATTAGGTTTGAGTACTCTGCAGAGTTTTGCACACGTTCCCCACAAGATTTGATCGCCTCCGTGTATGTCCTCGCACTTGAGGGTGTTTGAAGACCGGATGATCAAAACATGGTCTTTCAACGGGTCCCTCTGAATCCCTGTCGGTGCCCATCCATTCCTACCGTTCTTCTACATCTGCTAGCACCGCCTGTCCAGAGTCACCGCGTTGTCCAACCAAGCCAGAGCCCATAATGACTTGTGGCTGTGCAGGTAAGCCTTGGGTCTTGAAAATATCCGTCCGTCTCTTTGAGCCCGGGTGAAGCTTTCCGCAGGATGTCATGGCCGTCCCCAGCATCCCGGGTCATCCACTGGGTTCTCCAGGGAGCCGATCAACCGTCCTTCACCCAGAGTTGCATTGCGTCCGAGGTCTTGAAAATCTTGTCTTAACCGGTCTTGATTATTTAATCAACCTTGCATCACTCGTGTTATGCACTCAACCGAAATTCCGTCTACTCAAGCATATCAATATGAAATTTGTCGTCCCGGGGCCAAGTCTCGGGGTTGTTGTGTGCCTACTACATGATACTACAATCTATACTAAAATTTCCAAGTACCTACTCAGCATGCAATTGGGCACAGGATGGTAGAACTACGATGCATAAAACATAGGTGATAGTATGATCAAAGTGACTTGCCTGGTGATGTTGACAAAGAAGAATTTCTCGAGAAAATAACTTGATAGACTACTCGTCACTGTCCGATGAAATCTATATAGCAAACATAACATTCACATAAGCACTCATACTAGCAATCACAACAAAAGAGAGAGAGCGAATAAGAAACCGAAAGAAACTTCAAATAAGACTAGGGAGTCTTCTACTACGTCAAACACTAAATAGTTTTTGTCTAACAGAAAATAATAACAAGGAACTGAGATATAAGTTTAACTAAGATAAAATAAGGTATTTTTCACAAAACTACTTGAAAGGATTTCCAAACGGGATTTGAAACAATGCGGAAACCAATTGCAAGTTACTAAGGAACTAGAATTGATTTCATGATAACAAATAAAAATAAAATCAACACTTGTTGCAAAACTACTGTTAACTAACATAAACAAAACAATAATGTTTCTCAAATAATAAAGAAAATATTTTAAAACAAAGATAGAAAAGGAATTAGCCGAAATTCTAAAAGAGGTGAAACAGAAATTGTTTCACAAGAAACAGTGAGCTAAAGTACTCAAACAAATCTGAAATTTTTACGACTTATAAATAAGATAACTTGTGATGAGTACCAAAAGGAATCAAATTAAAAGCTATTTTTAAATTCCTGGAATAAGCAAAACAAGGTTTAAACTAAATCTGATCTAACTCAAATTTTAAAATTTCAAACATAGACAAATTATATGTTTTTAACATCTACAGGAAATTTGTGAGCTACTGGAAAAAGAATCAACATCATTGGACTTCGGTATCAAAAGTTATGGGCTAAACAAAATTGGAACTTTTCTGTTTTTGAACTAAATCTGAAAAAATAGAATAAAAGCTAACTAACTACGTGGCAGTCCCTGATTGGCTGCGGGGCTGTGCGCTGCGTAGGCTAACCAGCGAATGGCCGCTATATAAGAAAAAATTCTCTGGCTAAAAGTTAAGTGAATAAAAACCGGCAGTCTTTGCTTAAAAACCGAAAGGTTATCCTACTCTTATCTACACCGTTGAAAATAGATCTAAGGGTAAATCTAAAAAAAACAAAACCAGTAAAAAAAAGAAAGGAAAGAGGGGCCTTACCGTGGCTGGGAAGAGCTCCCTCGCTGGCAATGGCCGATGGTGGCTGGGTCGGGGTGGAGCTCCGGTGGGGTGGGGGAGGGGCCGGTGGAGGAGGTGGGGGTGGCAGGGGGGCGGTGGGGCTCCACAGAGGGGAGGGAGGCGAGGTGGAGGGAGGGCTGCAGGGGGGCGAGGTGGGAAGCTGCTGGTGGTATGGCTCCTGGCAGGAGTTTCGTGGGGATGGGGAGGGGCCGGCGCGAGGAGTGGTGGAGGGGGGGCGAAGGGTGGAGGGGTGGGCTCGACAAGGAGGCTGCAGTGAGGTGGGGAGGGCTGCAGGGGCGATGTGGAGGTGCACGCCGAGCTCACTGGTGACCGACTCCGGCGAGGGTGGCGCGCGAGCTAGAGGCGAGGAGAGGGGATGGTTTCAACGGGAATGGAACGAGGAGGCCATGGGGGTTCTTATAGAGGCGACAGGAGGCGCTGGGAGGGAAGGTGCTTCGCGAATCCCGGAGGTGGAGATCCCCTGTCCATGGAAGGAAAACTTGGTGTGACGTGAGAGAGACAGATGAAGAAGATGATTCTGTGTTGGGCCAGTTTGGAAAGTGTCTTAATGGGCCATCAGGTCTTTCCAAAATAAAGGGATTCATTTCCTATTTTTAAAACTAGGAAACTAAAATGATAAAAAGGAAATCAAATCAATTCGGAATAAAGAGTTTCTATATACTAAAATTATCAGAAAAATAAAATATAGATGATGGGCATTTTTCCACGGCAAAAATAAAAACTTCAGAAAAAATTATTTTCACAAAATTGCCTAAATGGTTTATTTTCTTTTGCAAATAATTTTCAAATGACCCTCTAAGTTTGAGGGTTCAAATAACTTTCAAAATGCCCGTGGGTTCGAGGGTCATGTTCCTCCTCTCTAGAATGTATTTCCCGGCATTTCTTGCACGAAAAAACGAATAGAAATGCAAAAGAATTCAAATGCAATTATCTCCGTTCAAATTATTTATAGTTGAAGAAGTCATGTCATCTTCTCTCTTTGCTTTTAAAAGATTGAATTTGAATTCATCGGAGAAGGGGAAAGTCATTTTATTCCCTCTTATTCAAAAGTTTCGAAAAGTTTCAAATTTCACACAAGTTTCAATCACTTAGGCAACCAACGAACAATCTAATAATAATTATATTAACATTCCAAAATTTATAATTTTGGGATGTTACATGGAATATATGCTTTGATGAGTTGATCAAAGCTTTTGGGTTTATACAAGGTTTATGTGAAACTTGTATTTCCAAAGAAGTGAGTGGGAGCACTATAGAATTTCTGATAAGTATATGTTGTTGACATATTGTTGATCAGAAGTAATGTAGAATTTCTGTGAAGCATAAAAGGGTTGTTTGAAAGGAGTTTTTCAAAGGAATAGCTGGATTGAGCTACTTGAACGTTGAGCATCAAGATCTATGGAGATAGATCGAGACGCTCAATAGAAGCTTCAACAAGATGAATGCCTTGACAAGTTTTTCAAGGAGTTCCAAACAGATCAGCAAAGAAGGAGTTCTTGGTTATGTTATAAGGTGTGAATTTGAGTGAGACTCAAAACCCGACTACGGCAGAATAAAGAGAATAGACAAAGGTCATCTTCTATGCCTTAGCCGTAGACTCTAAAGTATGCCATGCTGAGTACCGCACCTGATGTGTGCCTTACCGCAAGTCTGTTAAGAGGTACAGAGAGTGTTCCAGGATTGAATCACTAAGCAGCGGTCAAAGTTATCCTTAGTAACTAATGGACTAAGGAATTTTTCTCGATTATGGAGGTGGTTAAAGAATTCGTCGTAAAGGGTTACGTCGATGCAAGCTTTGACACTAATCCGAATAACTATGAGTAGTAAAACGGATTCGTATGGTAGAGTAGATATTTGGAATATTTCCGAATAGCACATAGTAGCAGCATCTATAAGATGACATAAAGATTTGTAAAGCTCAGTCGGATCTGAAAGGTTCAGAACCATCGACTAAAACCTCCCTCACGAGCAAGACATGACCAAACCCCAAAACTTAAGGGTGTTGGATTCGTTAGAATCACATGGTGATGTGAACTAGATTATTGACTCTAGTGCAAGTGGGAGACTGCTGGAAATATGCCCTAGAGGAAATACTAAATTAGTTATTATTATATTTCTTTGTTCATGATAACCGTTTATTATCCATGCTATAATTGTATTGATTTGAAACAGAATGCATGTGTGGATACATAGGCAAAACACTGTCCCTAGTAAGCCTCTAGTTGACTAGCTCATTTATCAAAGATGGTCAAGGTTTCCTGACCATAGGCAAGTGTTGTCACTTGATAACGGGATCACATCATTAGGAGAATCATGTGATGGACTATACCCAAACTAATTAACGTAGCATATTGATCGTGTCATTTCATTGCTATTGTTTTCTGCGTGTCAAGTATTTGTCCCTATAACCATGAGATCATATAACTCACTGGCACCGGAGGAATACCTTGTGTGTATCGAACGTCCCAACGTAACTGGGTGACTATGAAGGTGCTCTACAGGTATCTCTGAAGGTGTCCGTTGAGTTAGTATGGATCAAGACTGGGATTTGTCACTCCGTGTGACGGAGAGGTATCTCGGGGCCCACTCGGTAATACAACATGATACACAAGCCTTGCAAGCAATGTGACTTAGTGTAAGTCACGGGATCTTGTATTATGGAACGAGTAAAGGGACTTGCCGGTAACGAGATTGAAATAGGTATGCGGATACCGACGATCGAATCTCGGGCAAGTAACATACCGAAGGACAAAGGGAATGACATACGGGATTATATGAATCGTTGGCACTGAGGTTCAACCGATAAGATCTTCGGAGAATATGTAGGATCCAATATGGGCATCCAGGTCCCGCCATTGGATATTGACCGAGGAGTCTCTCGGGTCATGTCTACATAGTTCTCGAACCCACAGGGTGTGCACAGTTAAGGTTCAATGATGTTTTAAGCGTATTTGAGTTATAGGTGTTGGTAACCGAAAGTTGTTTGGAGTCCCAGAAGAAATCCAAGACGTCACAAGGAGCTCCGGAATGGTCCGGAGGTAAAGATTGTTATATATGAAGTCCTGTTTTGGTCACCGGAAAAGTTTCGGGCTCATCGATAGTGTACCGGGATTGCCGGGAGGGGTGCCGAGGACCATTGGGAGGGGTGTCACGCCCCAAGGGGTCTCATGGGCTATGGGTAGAGATAAACCAGCCCCTAGTGGTCTGGAATAAGTTCCCACTAAGGCCCAGAAGGTTTGAGGAGGAAAAAACACAAGGTGGAAAGAGTTTCCAAGTGGAAAGGTGGAATCCTACTCCAAGTAGGATTGGAGTAGGACTCCTCCACCTCCAATTTCGGCCAGACATTGAGGGTTTGAGGCTGCCTCCTCCCCTCCCTCCCTCCTATATATACTATAGGTATTGAGGGTTTTTGAGACACAACTTGGCCACGTGCTGCTCGACCCTATACCACACAGTTTTTCCTCTAGATCGTATTTTTGTGGAGCTCGGGCGGAGCCGTGCTAGAATAGATCATCACCAACCTCCGGAGCGCCGTTACGCTGCCGGAGAACTCATCTACCTCTCCGTCTCTCTTGCTGGATCAAGAAGGCGGAGATCATCGTCGTGGTGTACGTGTGCTGAACACGGAGGTGTCGTCCATTCGGCACTAGATCGGGAAGGATCATGATGAGATCGCGGGACGGATCGTGATGAAGTTCGCGGGACGGATCGTGATGAGATCATGGGATGGAGTGTATGACTACGGTGATTTGAATCACGCAAGCTGTTCCACTACATTCTCCGCGTTTATTAACGCTTCTGCTCTGCGATCTACAAGGGTACGTAGATTGGAAATCCCCTCTCGTAGATGGACATCACCATGATAGGTCTTCGTGCGCGTAGGAAATTTTTTGTTTCCCAGGCGACGTTCCCCAACAGAAAACCCCATATTTTTACCCTTGATGGCAACAACACGATACTTGCCTCGCTACCCCTTCTATCAATGGGTGAGGTCACCGCACGGTATGAACCCAAAACCAAGCACTTCTCCCATGGCAAGAATCATAGATCTAGTTGGCCAGACAAAACCCACAACTCGAAGAGAATTACAAGGATATGAAATCATGCAGAAGAGAGATCAGAAGAAGCTCAAATAAGATTCATAGATAATCTGATCATAAATCCACAATTCATCGGATCTCGACAAACACACCGCAAAATAAGATTACATCAGATAGATCTCCATGAAGATCATGGAGAACTTCGTATTGAAGATCCAAGAGAGAGAAGAAGCCATCTAGATACTAGCTATAGACCCGTAGGTCTATGGTGAACTACTCACGCATCATCGGAGAGGTCATGGTGTTGATGAAGAAGCCCTCCAAGTCCGAATCTCCCCTCCAGCAGGGCACTAGGACGTGCCCCAAATGGGATCTTGCGGAGACAGAAGCTTGCGGCGGCGGAAAAGTGATTACGATGCTCCCCTGATTTTTTGGGAATATTTGGGAATTTATAGGCGCAAGATCTAGGTCAGGGGACCTCCAGGGGGCCCACAAGCCTGCATGGCGCTGCCCCCTGGCCGCGGGGTGGGGGCTTGTGGGGCCCCTGGGGCTCTTCTGGTTTGGCTACCAAGTCCCCCGATCTTCTTCCGTTCCAGCAAAAATCTTTTCGGGGACTTTCTTCCGTTTGGACTGCGTTTCAAAATCTCCTCTGAAAGGGGTCAAAAACATGGAAAAAACACGAACTCGCACTTGGCACTGAATTAATAAGTTAGTGCCAGAAAATAAATAAAAGGCATGCAAAACATCCAAAGTTTGACAAGATAATAGCATGAAACCATCAAAAATTATAGATACATTGGACACGTATCACCGCCCACCTCCCTCCCGACCGCCGCCCCCTCCCACCTCCCTCTCGACCATCGCCGCCCCCTCCCACCTCCATCCCGACCCCCCCTCTCACCTCCCTCCCGACCGCCGCCGCCCCCTCCCACGTGCCTCCCGGCCGCCGCCCCCATCCCGCCTCCCTCCCGGCCGCCCCTCCCCTCCCACCATGCTCTCAGCCGCCGCCCCCTCCCACCTCCCTCCCGGTCGCCGCCCCGGCCTCACCTCCCCTATGCCGGCGACCCCGGCGCCCTCCCCCCGGTTAGTATGGTTTTTATAAAAAAATCCTGTTTTTTCTTCTTCTTTTTTGCTAGAATGTCCGAATAATAAAAAGAAAAAGTAGAAAAGGTAGAAAAAGTAGAAGAAGAATATGTAGTTTAGTGCTAGGTGCTACTAAAACAAAAGACCTTCCAACGGTGCCAGAAACAAGCGTGCTGAAGGGAGACTATTCTTGTCTTGATACTCCTCAGCAACGGCACCAGGAATCCTTCTCCTACGGCTACGCCTTTAGAGACTTCCTAGGAAAATATGCAAAGGATTCCCCCGTGGCCTTGGAGCCTTGCGTTGGTGTTCCCTCGAAGCGGAAAGGGTGATGTAGCACAGCGGCGGTAAGTATTTCCCTATGTTTTGAGAACCAAGGTATCGATCCAGTGAAGGATTATCACAAGTACCTGCACAAACACAAAGAGCTTGCTCCCAATGCTATAAAGGGGTTGTCAATCCCTTATAGATTTGTTTGCCAAGTGAGAACTGAAAGCAACAAAGTAACAAAGCAAAGTAAAAACGAAAGTGGAAACGATAGGTGTGAATAGACCCGGGGGCCGTAGTGTTCACTAGTGGCTTCTCTCATTTAAGCAAGTAGACGGTGGGTGAACGAATTACTGTCGAGCAATTAATAGAACCGCGCAAAGTCATGACGTTATCTATGGCAATGATTATATCTATACGCATCACGTCCAAAACAAGTAGACCGATACTTTCTGCATCTACTACTATTACTCCACACGTCGACCTCTATCCAGCATGCATCTAGTGTATTAAGTTCATGAGAACAGAGTAACGCCTTAAGCAAGATGACATGATGTAGATGGACAATCTCATATCTACGATAAAAGCCCATCTTTTTACCCTTGAGTGCAAGAACACGATCTGTGCCTTGCTGCCCCTTCTGTCACTGGGAAAGGTCACCACACGGTATGAACCCAAAACCAAGCACTTCTCCCATTGCAAGAATCATAGATCTAGCTGGCCAAACAAAACCGAAGACTCGGAGAGACTTACAAGGATATCAAATCATGCATATAAGAAATCAGCAAAGACTCAAATATATATCATAGATAATCTGATCACAATCCACAATTCATCGGATCTCGACAAACACACCGCCAAAGAGGATTACATGGGATAGATCTCCATGAAGATCATGGAGAACTTTGTATTGAAGATCCAAGAGACAGAAGAAGCCATCTAGCTACTAACTACGGACCCGTAGGTCTGAAGTGAACTACTCACGAGTCATTGGAGGGGCGATGATGTTAATGAAGAAGCCCTCCAACTCCAAAGTCCCCTCCGGCAGGGCACCGGGAAGGGTTGCCAGATGAGATCTCGCGGAAACGAAAGCTTGCGGTGGCAGAAAAGTGTTTTCGTGGATGCCCTGATTTTTTCTGGATTTTTAGGGAATTTATAGGCCAAAGACCTAGGGCAGGGGAGCGCCAGGGGGGCCACAAGCTTGGTTGCTGCGGCCTCCCCCTGGTCGCGGAAACAGGGCTTGTGGGCCCCTATGGGCCCACTTGCTTGGCCACCAAGCCTCCCGATCTTCTTCCCTTCTGGAAAAATTCATTTCGGGGATTTTATTCCGTTTGGACTCTGTTCCAAAATCAGATCTGAAAAGAGTCAAAAACAAAGAAAAACAGGAACTGGCATTTGGCACTGAGTTAATAAGTTAGTCCCGAAAAGATATAAAAGGTAAACAAAACATCCAAAGTTGACAAGATAGCAGCGTGAAACCATAAAAAATTATAGATACGTTTGAGACGTATCACTAGGTTTAGTTTTTTTTCTTTTTTTATGTTAAATTAGATAGTTATTTTATTAGGTAGAAAAAGTAGATAGAAAAGGTTAAAAATTGATCTAAAAAAACTTAGAAGAAAATAAGAGAATAATAAACTAGAAGAAAAAAAAGAAGAAGAAGAAGAAGAAGAAGAAAGAGGAGAGGAGGAGAAAGATAAAAGAAAGAAGAAGAAGAAGAGGAGGAGGAGGAGGAGGAGAAAAAAAACGAATAATAATAATAATAAGATGATCAAGAAGAAGAAGAAGAAGAAAAAGAGGAGAGAGGAGAAGAAGAAAGAAGAGGACCTCGACCCCCGACGCCCGACGCCACCAACCCCCGACCCTCGCCCTACCTCCGACGCCACTGACCCCCGACCCCCGACCCCGACTCCCGACCCCCGACTCCACTAACCCCCGACCCCCGACGCCCGACGCCATTGACCCTCGACTCCAGATGCCACTGACCCTCGACCCCCGACCCCTGACGCCACTGACCCTCGACTCCCGACACCACTGACCCTCGACCCCCGACGCCACTGACCCTCGACCCCCGACCCCCTACCCCTGACCCCCGACGCCACTAACCCCCAACCCTGACCCCCGACACTTCTTTGGCCTCTTGTTGACCGAAAAGACCCCAACCCCCGACGCCAGTGACCCTCGACCCCCGACGACACTGACCCCCGACCATCGACGCAACTAACCCCCGACCCCCGACGCCACCGACACCCGACACCACCGACCATCGACGCCACCGACACCCGACACCACCGACAATCGATGCCACTAAGCCGACGGGGGTCATAGTTTTCTAAATTATGAGTTAGTCCACATATTTTCCGATTATGTTAATTATAAAAACATCATATTTGTGTTGATCGTGTGAATTTCAATGTGCAGTTGTTCAACGACCTCCACGTGCGTTGGACGAGCTACGCCCCTGCGTTTGTTGGTGAGCACAAATGACTTCTCCTCCTACCCCCTTAATTTGCTCTGTTCCGGTCTTCGTGCCGATGTAACTTGCTAGATATAGGTTTCTTCAATCATGAGTATGCGTGACCAGTATGCGTCTCCTGTTCGAAAGGGCGACATCTATAAATATGCATGTCTTTGCATATTTATAACCGCCATCCTTTCGAATTGTCCAACGTTATCCATGGACAGCCTGAGTATGTGTAAATTGGGTTCATTTTCCTGTATGTTGTGCTCCGAATCCGATGCGGAATTTTTTCAGTGCCTCCCTCTTGTTCTCCGGGTACACATCCTCTCTCGTTATTGCCGAGACGTGTATCAGGAGAACAACGGGGAGGTGCTGCCGAAATTAGGCGCCGCATCTGGAGCAGAGCATGGGAAAACGAACCCAATCTACACATACTCGGGTGGGATTAGGACCTATCTTTACCTATTAGTGTATAGGTTGCATGGACGTAATAAAACTGACAAACTTGATTAGCGGATGAATATAGATGATGAATTATATATTTCTTTCTTGTGCGCCCATAGGTAGCTAGGCAACATGAGTGATCGCTCTTGGATGTACAATGGTCACCCTAGTTAGAAAGACATGACCAATGAATGGTTAACAAAAACCAGGGGGTTTGTGAGAGCCGCATTTGCAAATGGCTAGCAAAAAACATGGTGCCCCTTTCCCAACTGCGACAACTGGAAAAAGAAGACATAGTTTGAAATGGGTAAACACCTGCAGAAGTGGGGTTTTACGCCTAATTATACGGTGTGGACTTTTCATGGTGAGTCTGACCAACGTGCCAGAGCTGAGGTGATTCGTCGTTGCACCGACGAGCATGGTACCGGGATCGAAGACATGGTGCAAGACTTTGATGATGCTCGGGATTCGGACGATGATATGGAGGAATCTGCAAAGGCCTTCTACGAAATGTTGGAGTCTTCAAAACGTCCTCTCACGAGCAGACCGCTCTTTGTCAGCTGGATGCCATCGCGCAAGTAATGGCTCTGAAGGCTCAATTCAACCTAGGCAGAGAATGCTACGACACGATGATGATGATATTTGGACGCTTTCTACCCAAAGACCACGTACTGCCTGCAAACATGTACCAGTCAGAGAAAATCCTCCGTGTACTTAAGATGCCTTATGAGAATATACATGCCTGTGAGAATGGATGTGCCTTATTTAGGCTTGAGTATTCGGCCTTGAACTATTGCCCCATCTGCAATTCTTCCAGGTATATTGTGGTAGACAACGGTATCGGTGAGAAGAATCAGGCCAAAATCCCCATTAGTGTTCTTCGGTATCTGCCAATCGTACCAAGACTTCAACGTTTTTCCATGGTCGAAGAGACGGCCAGACAAATGACATGGCACAAATTGGGCAAAAGAACTGAACTAGATGCGGATGGGAACAAGATGCTGGTACACACTTCAGATGGTTTTGCGTGGAGGCACTTTGATGCATTACATAAGGATAAATCGGAAGATCCAAGGCATCCTAGAGTTGCCATCAGCACGGATGGGTTCAATGTGTATGGTATGACGGCAGCACAATACAGTTGTTGGCCTGTATTTGTCATTCCACTTAATTTGCCACCCGGAGAGATTATGAAAAGAAAGAACATTTTCATGACGTTGATAATTCCAGGGCCCGACTATTCGGGGAAGAATATGAATGTGTACATGCAGCCGCTTAAGGATGAGTTGCAAGAAGCCTGGGATAATGGGATCGAGACCTACGACGCGGCTACCAAAACAAATTTCAAAATGCATGTGTGGTACATGTACTCGACGCATGATTATCTGGCGTTTGCGCTATTCGCTGGCTGGTGTGTGCATCGAAGGTTCCCGTGCACCACATGCAAGGCAGCTCTTCAATTCCGTTGGCTGCAGGGTGGTCGCAAGTTTTCTTGCTTCTACATGCATAGACAATTCCTGGATCCTGACCATAAGTTTAGAAAAGACAAGAAGAATTTCATCAAAGGTAGAGTTGTCAAAAACACTACACCAGTTGCGTTGACACACCAACAGACCCTTGATCAGTTAAACACTCTCGAGCATGATCCTTTGCGTCCAGGATACTTCAAAGGGTATAATACGGAACACGCCTCGACTGACAAGTCATGCTTATGGGATCTGCCTTACTTCAAAGACCTCCTTTGCCCACACAACATCGACGTGATGCACACTGAAAAGAATATTGCGGAGGCCATTTTTGGTACATTGTTCAGCATAGAGGGGAAGTCAAAAGATAATCCTAAGGCTAGAATCGACCTGGAGGCTCTATGTGATAGACAGTTGCAAAACTTGCGACAACGGAAAGGAAAGAAAAGCATAGCGAAGCCAAAGGCATGGTTCAATCTTGAAAGGCCAGCTATGAGGGAAATGCTATTGTGGGTGAAAATGCGGTTGATGTTCCCCGATGGGTATGTTGCGAATCTAAAGAGGGGAGCGAGTCTTGAGAAATTGAAAATATTTGGTCTCAAGAGTCATGATTGGCCCATATGGATTGAGCGGGTAATGCCGGTGATGTTGCATGGCTTTATCCCTGAGGATGAATGGCTAGTACTGCCAGAGCTGAGCTATTTCTTCCGTTCTCTTTGTGCAAAAGAACTATCGCCTCGCGTGCTAGATGAAATGGAAGAGTTGGCGGTGGAGTTGATCTGCAAATTAGAAAACATCTTTCCACCGGGCTTCTTTAATCCAATGCAGCATTTGTTTTTGCATCTCCCGACCGAGGCAAGAATGGGGGGCCCATTCAAAATCGACGGTGCTACTCAACTGAGAGTACACAGAAGACACTTTGAGCTAAGTGTAAAAATAAACGTAGAATTGAAGCATCGATGGCCGAGGCATTCATTACTGAGGAGGCGGCAAACTTCTTGACAGCACACTACGAAGCCAAAAATCATCATTTGCATAACCCGAAGCCTCGGTACAATGATGGCGATAAAAAAAAGTTCAGTCCAACCTCAGCCTATTCAAAGGTAAGCTCGAACCATCCGGTGCTTCGAAAGGGAAATCGTTGGATGTCGAAGAATGGTAGGCCATTTCATTGTATATCTTCACCAACCTAAAAGAACTGCGGCCGTACATCGAGTAAGTTCTCGGTAAATTATTGCTTCGCAACTTCTAATTCCTTTGAACTACTCTTATTCCCGGATATTTGATATAGTCGATACATCGCCGAATTCTCGGATTGAGCGGTAATCGAAAAGGACTCGATCGAAGAGTATGAGCTTCTCGCAAAGCATGGAGGCGACTATCCCGGTTTCATCTCTTCGTTCAAACAAAGGGTTATTAATTACCATTAAGGGCCCATTTGATTTCTTGGTATAATTTGCGGCTAATGCATCCATTCTTTCGTATTAAACTTGTAGGCTGATGCAGAGTCTATGGAGGCCGAGTTGAGACAAGTCGCTAATGGTTTTGACTATAAGGTCCGTTCATTTGACAAATACAACATCAATGGGTATCACTTTCGTACCTTTGGCAAAGAGCTATCTATGCTCGACCTAAAGACTACAAATTGTTCCGTCTCTGCTATCGGCGAAGCAGGCACCGAGTATTATGGAAGATTTGAAGCAATTTATGAACTTCTATTCTATGGTGAAAACCCACCGACCGTCGTAGTCTTCAAATGTTATTGGTTTGAGCCGAGGGAGACTAGTAGGACTCATGAACATATAGGACTAGTCAAAATCAGCCAAAACACCCACTTAGATGTTCCCGATGTCTATATTACGGCTCAACAGGCGACACAAGTCTTTAAATGAAAAGAAGGAAGAAGAATAAGAAGAGAAGGAGAAGAGAAGAAGAAGGAGAAGGAGAAGGAGGAAGAAGAAAGGGAAGAAGGAGAAGGAGGAGAGAAGCTCCTTCTCCTTCTTCTCCTCCTTCTTCTCCTTCTTTTTTTCCTTCTTTTTTTTCTTCTTCTTCTCCTCCTCCTCTTTCTTCTTTTACTTATCCTTCTTCTTCTCTTCTTGCTTCTTCTCTTTTTCTTCTTCTACGTAGCTTAGATTCATCCAACAAAGACTAAATTGGCTAATTATCCTACAAAATGACATAATTAGCTTAGTTAGGTGAAAACATCATAAGAACCTTGGCTAGCTCATTAAAATGACAAATTTAGCTCAAAAATGAAATAATAAGCTCAAAATGGCATAAGAACCTTGGTTAGCTCATGAATATTATATGCTTAGCTTGGCTTCCACCTAAATGATATAATTATCCATTTTAGCTCCAATATGGCTTAATAAGCATAGTTAGCTCCAAAATGACATATTTAACCCAAGTTAGCTCCAAAACGACATATAGTTAGCTTGGCTTCCACCTAAATGACATAATTAGCTTAGTTAGCTCCAAAATGACCTATTTAATAAAAAATGACCTATACTTAGCTAAGTTCTCTCCTAAATGACATAATAAGGCTAACTTAGCTACAAGATGACCTATTCCCCCTAACTTAGGTATTAAATGGCCTATAATTAGCTTAGCTAGATCCAAAATGGCTTAATAAGCATAGTTTGCTCCGGAATGACATATTTTACCCAAGTTAGCTCCGAAATAACCTATAGTTAGCTAGGCTTCCACCTAAATGACATAATTAGCTTAGTTAGCTCCAAAATGGTCTATTTAATAAAAATGACATATACTTAGCTAATTATCCTCCAAAATGACATATTTAACCCAAGTTAGCTCCAAAACGACATATAGTTAGCTTGGCTTCCACCTAAATGACATAATTAGGTTAGTTAGCTCCAAAAAGACCTATTTAATTAAAAATGACCTATACTTAGCTAAGTTCTCTCCTAAATGACATAATAAGGCTAACTTAGCTCCAAGATGACCTATCCCCCCTAACTTAGGTATTAAATGGACTATAATTAGCTTAGCTAGATCCAAAATGGCTTAATAAGCATAGTTTGCTTCGGAATGACATATTTTACCCAACTTAGCTCCGAAATGGCCTATAGTTACCTAGGCTTTCACCTAAATGACATAATTAGCTCAGTTAGGTCCCAAATGGTCTATTTAATAAAACATGACCTATACTTAGCTAATTATCTTCAAAATGACATAATTAGCTCCAAAAAGGCATAATTAGCTAATTTAGCCCGAAGAAGGGGACAAGAGGAGAACAAATAGGAAAAATGAAAAGAAGGAAGAAGAAGAAGAAGAGAAGAAGAAGAGAAGAAGAAGGAGAAGGAGAAGAACGAGGATGAGCCCTCCTTCTTCTTCTTTCCTCCTTCTTTTCGTTCTTCTTCTCCTCTTCCTTCTCCTTCTCCTCCTCCTCCTCCTTCTTCTTGTTTTTCTTCTCCTCTTCTTCTCTTTCTTCTTCTACGTAGCTTATTTTCCCCAACATAGACATACTTAGCTAATTATCCCCCAAAATGACATAATTAGCTTAGTTAGGTAAAAACATCATAAGGACCTTGGTTAGCTCATTAAAATGACTAATTTAGCTCCAAAATGACATAATAAGCTCATAATGGCATAAGAACCTTGGTTAGCTGATGAATATTATATACTTAGCTTGTTTTCCTCTAAAATGACATAATTATCCCATTTAGCTCCAAAAATACATACTTAGATAATTTAGCTCCAAGAAGAGGAGAACAGGAGAAATGAAAAGAAGGAAGAAGAAGAGGAAGAAGAGAAGAAGAAGAGAAGGAGAAGGAGAAGGAGAAGGAGAAGGAGGAGGCTTCTTCTCCTTCTTCTGCTCCTTCTTCTTCTCCTTCTCCTTCTTCTTCTCTTCTTTTTCTCTTCTTCTTCTTCTTCCTTCTTTTCATTTCTCCTCTTCTCCTCTTCTTAGATCTAAATAAGCTAAGTATGTCTTTTTGGAGCTAAATGGATATGAAACTTACTTATTTCTTCTCCTCTTTATCTAGTCTTCTTCTTCTAACTTACTTATTTCCCATTTTGCAGATTACATTCAATTCACGGAAGCTTGGATTATATTAATGGAGTGCTTCAATATGGTTTCTTCTAAAATGGCTTCACAGAATCTTGGATTGAAACTATTGTAGTAAATGGATATGAAACTTTGTATGTATGGATGAAACTAGTGTAATATATGGTTTGGTACGGATGAAATTTGCATAATATGTATGTATTATGGATGAAACTTATTTTAATATGGTTATGAGTATGGGTAGTTTGTGTGAAATATATTATGTCATTTGGAGCCTTTGTGTGAAATATATTATGTCATTTGGGGAAGTTTGTGTGAAATATATTCCTGATTTGTGTGAAAATTGCTGGATATTATTAAAAATAAAATAAACAGTGGCAGTTTGGAGCCTTTGTCGTGTGCCCACCGACGGCAAAGGAGCTACAGCAGACGGCTGATGACCCACAAGTATGGGGGATCAATCGTAGTCCTTTCGATAAGTAAGAGTGTCGAACCCAACGAGGAGCAGAAGGCTCTGGTAAACGGATTTCAGCAAGGTAATAACTGCAAGCACTAAAAGTAGCGGTAACAAGTGATGGTGTAGTGACGTGAAACGTAGCAAGCGAAAAGTAACAAGTAACAAGTAGTAGCAACGGTGCAGGAAGTGGCCCAATCCCTTTTGTAGCAAGGAACAAGCCTGAACAAAGTCTTATAGGAGGAAAAACGCTCCCGAGGACACACGGGAATTTCTGTCATGCTAGTTTCATCATGTTCATATGATTCACGTTCGTTACTTTGATAGTTTGATATGTGGGTGGACCGGCGCTTGGGTACTGCCCTTACTTGGACAACCATCCCACTTATGATTAACCCCTCTCGCAAGCATCCGCAACTATGAAAGAAGAATTAAGACAACGTCTAACCATAGCATTAAACTAGTGGATCCAAATCAACCCCTTACGAAGCAACGCATAGACTGGGGTTTAAGCTTCTGTCACTCCAGCAACCCATCATCTAATTACTACTCCCCAATGCCTTCCTCTAGGCCCAAATATGGTGAAGTGTTATGTAGTTGACGTTCACATAACACCACTAGAGGAAAAACAACATACATCTTATCAAAATACCGAACGGATATGAAATTCACATGACTATTATCAGCATGACTTATCCCATGTCCCCAGGAACAAAAGTAACTACTCACAAAGCATAATCATAATCATGATAAGAGGTGTAATGAATAGCATCAAGGATCTGAACATAAACTCTTCCACCAAGTAATCCAACTAGCATCAACTACAAAGAGTAATCAACACTACTAGTAACCTTACAAGTACCAATCGGAGTCGCGAAATGAAGATTGGTTACAAGAGATGAACAAGGGATTGGAGAGGAGATGGTGTTGATGAAGATGTTGATGAAGATGCCTCCCCTCCGACGAGAGGAGTGTTGGTGATAACGATGGCGACGATTTCCCCCTCTGGGAGGGAAGTTTCCCCGGCAGGATCGTCCTGCCAGAGCTCTAGATTGGATCTGCTCAAGTTCCGCCTCGTGGCGGCGGCGAAACCACAAAAAAGCTCCCGATTGATTTTTTCTGGAGCGAAACCCTTCATATAGCAAAAGAGGGGGGCTAGTGGGCCGTCAGGGAGCCCAGAAGCTTGCCCTCCGCCACCAGGGGGTGGCGGTGGCAGGGCTTGTGGCGCCCTGGCAGCCCCCTCTGGTACTTCCTTCGCCTAGTATTTTTTATATAATCCCAAAAAATTCCACGTAACTTTTCAGGGAATTTGGAGATGTGCAGAATAGTGGACTAAGATTTGCTCCTTTTCTAGTCCAGAATTCCAGCTGCCTGAATTCTCCCTCTTCAAATAAACCTTGAAAAACAAGAGAGAAAATGCATAAACATGGTACCACAAAGTAATATAACAGCCCATAAAGCAATAAATATCAACATGAAAACATGATGCAAAATGGACGTATCAACTCCCCCAAGCTTAGACCTCGCTTGTCCTCAAGCGAAAACCAAGTTCCATAAACATGTCCACATGTTGAGGGACGAAGGTGTCGATAAAACATAATACGGACATGAGGGCATCATGATCACACATAGGACAACAATACATCATAAAGATTCTTATTGGATAGTAACAATTCCTTCACAAAGCAAAGCTTGAAGCAAAAACCTTACTGAGAAGTAACCAACAACAGTCCATAGTCATTGAAGCAATTGCAATTTATCACAACATCAGAAAGAGTGAAATAAGAACTTGTAAGGCAAACCCACATACTCAATCATCTCTTTTGTTTTCCATAATTGTTACAACTCACGAGGTACTCATGGTGTCAAAGTTTGAGCTGGACACGGAGGAAGATAGAGGCTTATAGTTTTGCCTCCCCATGATTTACCTCAAGGGTAAAGTCAACAATAATAAAGCATAAGTACTCAACTCCAAGTTGATATATGAATGTAGGTCTTTCCCAAGCATGTGACGGTAGCCAAGACAAAGGCAAAATAGGGAATTGGTGAAGATCACCATGACTCTTACAAGGGAAAAAAGTAAAGGTACAAGATAGGCCCTTCGCAGAGGGAAGCAGAGGTTGTCATGCGCTTTTAAGGTTTGAATGTGTGTCCTATTAATGCGGAGGAACGTCACTTTATATTGCCTCCTGTGATAAAGAACTTTATTATGCAGTCTGTCGCTTTTATGTCTTCCTCATCACAGGTTCGTACAAAGCTTATTTTCCACACACTAATAGATCATACATATTAGAGAGCAATTTTTATTGCTTACACCGATGACAACTTACTTGAAGGATCTTATTCAATCCATAGGTAGGTATGGTGGACTCTCATGGCAAAACTGGGTTGGAGGTTTATGGATGCACAAGTAGTATCTCTACTTGGTGCGGGAGTTTTGGCTAATATGAGGTGGAAGCAATCGTCACATTCTAAGCGATCTCTAATCATATAACATTGTTTGGAACCAAGCAAACACAATTCATTATGTTGTCTTCCTTGTCCAACATCAACTCCTAAGCATGTAATAGTTTGGTGAGTGCTCACAATTGTAAAAAGTGTCTAAGATGATATATTTATATGTGAACCTATCTTTCCTTATTACTTCTTATTAATTGCAACAATGACTGAGGTCTATGTTGATTTATTCTCAAAAAGTTTCAATCATCATACGTGTCATATGTGAAGTTATCACTTTCCATAAGATCGTCTCATGATCTTTCATGCTATCGTCCTTTTCATACTTTTGATCATGACACAAAGAAAAAGACTGAAACTAAACATTAAAGACTTATTCCTCTAAGAGAAGAAATAAAAACTTAAAAGGAAAGAACTAAAACAAAGGTAAAAGCAAAAGATATAAAGGTGATACGATACCAGGGCAACTCCCCCAAGCTTGGCAGAAGCCAAGGGGATTGCCCATACCAATGCTTAGTTGTCTTCCTTTGGTGGTGATGGTGGTGGAGTTGTTGGAGTAGTCTGATCCTCCATCTTTCAAGGCATAGGTGCTCCATCATGGCAGGATGAACGAGTCGCCGGAATCCTCAAATCTGCAGCCAACCTTATTGATTTAAATCTGTACTCATACTCACAGTTTTGGTTCTGTAGGTCATAGATGTGGCCCTGAAGTTGATCAACCCTGTCATAGAGCCTGGAGAGGTGTTTCCCAATGTCAATGACATCCATATTGTGATTACTAGTGAACTCCGTGATCATCATGTGGTTGGCGTTGAGTCCACGCTCCACCATCCCTTGGCACTTGAAGACTTGTTGCTCCATTGCTTCGAGCCTCGTCTCCACGCTTCCGGTCTTCTTAGGCCCTTCAACATCACGGATGTGCAACATCCCCTCGCTCATCTTGATAGATTGAGGGTGTTTCAGCACTTCCGCGAGGTAGGGATTTATGACCTTCTCAAAGATCTTGTCCTTAGGAGCGTTTGGGGAAGTCATGATGATCTAGATCTGTCACAGAAACAGGCTCGAAACGAAAATATAGGAAAACTACGCGATACGGAGATCAAAATCTTCGGGCGAATATATATTGATTTTTTTGGACCAGAAGGAGTGCTCCGCAAGAAAACGGAGTCAGGGAGGCACACAAGGTGCCCACAAGCCCTCTCTCCGCCACCAGGGGGTGGCGGTGGCCAAGCTTTTGGCCGCCTCGTGCGCTCTACGGACTGCTTTTTATTTTTCTAATTTTCCAAAAATTCCAAAACGGAGGAAATTTCCTATTGGAAAAGCATAGGAGGCCAATTTCTTAGCGAAACAGATACCTCTTCGTTTTCAGGGTCTGAAACAGGCTGATAAACATCCCTTATGTACTCCTCTGGAGTTATGACATTGATGATATTGGTCTCAACATTTATGGGAGTACGAGAGATGTAATGCTTGATTCTTTGCCCATTAACCACTCTAGGAAAATTTCCTTCCGTGTTATTGATTTTGATGGCACCGGAACGATATACTTCCTCGATAACATAAGGACCATCCCATTTAGAGAGAAGCTTGCCTGCGAAGAATCTCAAACGAGAATTGTATAGCAGGACATAATCACCTACATTGAACTCTCGTTTCTGTATTCATTTGTCGTGCCATCTCTTAACCTTTTCCTTGAACAACTTGGCATTCTCATATGCATGGGCCCTCCATTCATCTAATGAGCTGATATCAAACAACCGCTTCTCAGCGGAAAGTTTGAAATCGAAGTTGAGCTCTTTGATTGCCCAATAAGCTTTGTGTTCCAGCTCAAGAGGTAAATGACAGGCCTTACCGTAAACCATTTTATACGGTGACATGCCCATGGGATTCTTATAAGAAGTCCTATAAGCCCATAGTGCATCGTCAAGTTTGCTAGACCAATTCTTTCGAGATCTATTGACGGTCTTTCATAGGATCAATTTGATATCCCTATTACTCAACTCCACTTGACCACTAGACTGAGGATGATAAGGAGATGCAACTCTATGGTTGACATTATACTTGGCGAGCATCTTGCGGAAAACACCATGAATGAAGTGTGAACCGCCATTAGTCATCAAATATCTAGGGACTCCAAATCTTGGGATGACTTTTTTAAGCATCTTAATAGAGGTGTGGTGATCATCATTTTTAGTGGGCATAGCTTCTACCCACTTAGCAACGTAATCCACAGCAACTAAGATGTGAGTGTACCCATTGGAACTCGGGAAAGTCCCATATAATCAAAGCCCAGACATCAAATGGTTCAATGACAAGTGAATAGTTCATAGGCATTTCCTGACGCTTACTAATGTTCCCTATTCTTTGGCATTCTTCACAAGACAAGACAAACTTACGGGCATCCTTGAAGAGAGTGGGCCAATAGAAACCTGATTGCAATACCTTAGGGGCAGTTCTATCTCCAGCATGGTGTCCTCCGTAGGATTCGGAATGACATTTCTATAAGATCTGTCCCTGGTTATGTTTAGGCACACAACGTCTAATAACACCATCTACTCCTTCCTTATAAAGGTAAGGATCATCCCAAAAGTAGTGTCTCAAATCAAAGAAGAATTTCTTCTTTTGCTGATAGGTGAAACTGGGTGGTATGTATTTGGCTACGATGTAATTTGCATAATCGGCATACCACGGTGCACTATGTGAAGTGCGGATGACATTCAATTGCTCATCAGGAAAGCTGTCATCAATAGGTAGTGGGTCATCAAGGACATTCTCTAGCCTAGACAAGTTATCTGCTACAGGGTTATCAGCACCCTTTCGGTCAACGACGTGCAAATCAAATTCCTGTAGCAGGAGAACCCATCTGATCAGCCTAGGCTTAGCGTCCTTCTTCTCCATGAGGTACTTAATAGCAGCATGATCAGAGTGAATAGTGACTTTGGAGTCAACTATGTAAGATCTGAACTTTTCACATGCAAATACGACTGCTAAAAATTCCTTCTCCGTAGTGGCATAGTTTCTTTGGGCACTGTCTAGAGTTTTACTAGCGTAGTGAATGACATTCAACTTCTTGTCAACTCTTTGTCCTAGAAGAGCACCAACAGCATAATCACTAGCATCGCACATGATTTCAAAGGGCAAGTTCCAGTCAGGTGGTTGAACAATAGGTGCGGTTATCAAAGCCTTCTTAAGTATTTCGAAAGCTTCCTCACAATCCTCATCAAAAACAAAAGGAACATCCTTTTGCAAGAGGTTGGTAAGAGGCCTAGAAATCTTAGAGAAGTCTTTAATGAACCTTCTATAGAAACCAGCATGACCTAGGAAACTTCGTATACCTCTGATATTTGTGGGGCAATGCATTTTCTCAATTGCATCAGCCTTAGCCTTATCAACTTCAATGCCTCTTTCAGAAATTTTGTGTCCTAAGACGATACCTTCATTAATCATAAAGTGGCACTTCTCCCAATTCAAGACTTGATGAAGGTTGCTGAGGCAATCATGAAAGGAAGACCTGTAAACGGAGAAGTCATCCATGAAAACCTCGACAATCTTTTCACAAAAGTCAGAGATTATAGCCATCATACATCTTTGAAAGGTGGCAGGTGCATTGCATAAGCCAAAAGGCATACGTCTATAAGCACAGGTACCGAAGGGGCAGGTGAAAGTGGTTTTCTCGTGATCAGATTGTGCAACAGGTATTTGCGAGAAACCTGAATAACCGTCTAGAAAGCAGAAGTGTGTGTGTTTTGATAGCCTTTCTAGCATTTGGTCGATAAACGGCAAAGGATAATGATCTTTCCTGGTTGCCTTGTTCAGTTTCCGGAAGTCTATCACCATCCTATAGCCGGTAATATTCCTTTGTGGGATTAGTTCATCCTTATCATTAGGAATGACGGTGATACTTCCCTTCTTAGGTACGCAATGTACTGGACTTACCCAATCACTATGAGCAACAGGATAAATGATTCCTGCTTCCAGAAGCTTTAATATTTCTTTTCTAACGACCTCTTTCATCTTAGGATTCAATCTCCTTTGTTGATCAACAACTGGTTTAAAGTCAGGATCGGTTTTAATCTTGTGCTGACATAGAGTGGGACTAATACCCTTAAGATCATCAAGAGTATATCCAATAGCAGCACGGTGCTTCCTCAGAGTTCTTAGTAACTTCTTCTCTTCGTGCTCTGAGAGGAGAGCACTACTAATACTAGGATATATCTCCTTCTCATCAATATAGGCATACTTAAGAGTATCAGGCAACTGTTTAAGCTCGAACACCGGATCACCCTTTGGTGGGGGAGGATCCCCAAGCAGTTCAACAGGCAGATTATTCTTGAGAATAGGATATTGTTCTAAGACAATTTTATCATCTCATCTCTCTCCTCCATATGCATATCATTTTCACGCTCAAGCAGATATTGCTCTAAAGGATCCGTAGGAGGTACGGCAATAGAGGCAAGAGCAATAATTTCATCCCTTCCAGACGAGTCTTTTTCATGGGGTTGTCTTCCAAACTTGAAGAAGTTAAATTCATGAGACACACCCTCGAAAGTAATTGTGACAGTCTACTTAATGCAATCAATGTGAGCATTGACAGTGTTGACAAAGGGTCTACCAAATATGATGGGACAAAAGCTATCTTGTGCAGTACCAAGGACGAGGAAATCAGTAGGATACTTCTTCTTACCACACAGGACTTCTACGTCTCTCACAATTCCTAGAGGGCAGATAGTGTCTCTATTAGCTAGCGTAATAGTGACATCAATGGGTTCTAACTCAGCAGGTGCAATCTCATCTTTGATTTCATCATATAGAGAACGGGGTATTGCACTAACACTAGCTCCCATATCACATAAACCATGGTAACAGTGATCTCCTATCTTGACAGAAACAAAGGGCAGGCTAACTACAGGTCCATATTTGTCTTTCGCATGAGGTTTAGCAATTCTAGCGGAGTGCTCACAGAATTTGATAACATGCCCGTCTACGTCTTCGGCTAAGAGATCTTTGATAATAGCAACACTAGGTTCAACTCTAATCTCCTCAGGGGGTGCACGTGGTCTAATGTAACCCCTACATATCACAGCTGGAGCTTTAGAATACTCCTTTTTCCTAGCAGGGTAAGGTGTTTTCTCAGCGTAGGCACAAGGAACAATAGGATCACTAAAGGCAATGACTTTCTCTTCAACTAGATTGGGTTTAACTATGTTGACTTCTACAGGAGGATGATAATTAAAACACTTCTCTTTGGGAAGATCAACATGAGCAGCAAAGTATTCACATAGAGAAGCTACTATCTTAGAATCAAGTCCATACTTAGCGCTAAAATCTCTAGAAGTGTTTGTTTCAACAAAAGATTTAACGCAATCAAACTGGAAATTCATACCTGACTCCTTACCTTCTTCAAGCTCCCAATCTTCAGAGTTACGTTTGATTCTTTCCAATAAATTCCACTTGTGGTCAATATCCGTCTTCATAAAAGAACCGGTACAAGAAGTGTCAAGCATGGTACGATCTTCATGAGAAAGCCGAGCATAAAAGTTTTGAGTGATGATTTCTATCAAGAGCTCATGATTGGGGCATGAATATAGCATTGATTTAAGCCTCCCCAAGCTTGAGCTATGCTTTCCCTGTCACGAGGCCAAAAGTTATAAATAAAGTTCCGATCACGATGTACTAAATGCATAGGATAGAACTTTTGATGAAATTCCAATTTCAACCGATTGTAGTCCCATGATCCAGTATCATCACATAGCCTATACCATGTCAACGCCTTATCCTTCAAAGATAAAGGAAATACTTTCTTCTTTACCTCATCCTCAGGCAAACCTGCAAGCTTAAATAAACCACAAACTTCATCTACATAGATCAGATGCAAGTATGGATGTGAAGATCCATCTCCTGTGAAAGGATTAGCCAGAAGTTTCTCAAACATACCCGAAGGAATTTCATAAAAGATATTTTTAGTAGGTACCTCAGGTTTAGGTACAACTCCTCGTACTTCCGTTCGTGGTGAAGATACCCCGAACAAACTCCTCAAAGGAACAGTTTGCATAGTGACAAGTGACAATAAATTTCAGCACAACATAAAAATGTTTCCTTACCAATTTCCACTTACCAAAGGCGCTTCACTCCCCGGCAACGGCGCCAGAAAAGAGTCTTGATGACCCACAAGTATAGAGGATCAATCGTAGTCCTTTCGATAAGTAAGAGTGTCGAACCAACGAGAAGCAGAAGGCTCTGATAAACGGATTTCAGCAAGGTAATAACTGCAAGCACAGAAAGTAGCGGTAGCAAGTGATGGTGTAGTGAGGTGAAACGTAGCAAGCGAAAAGTAACAAGTAACAAGTAGTAGCAACGGTGCAGCAAGTGGACCAATCCCTTTTGTAGCAAGGGACAAGCCTGAACAAAGTCTTATAGGAGGAAAAACGCTCCCGAGGACACACGGGAATTTCTGTCATGCTAGTTTCATCATGTTCATATGATTGACGTTTGTTACTTTGATAGTTTGATATGTGGGTAGACCGGCGCTTGGGTACTGCCCTTTCTTGGACAAGTATCCCACTTATGATTAACCCCTCTCGCAAGCATCCGCAACTACGAAAGAAGAATTAAGACAACGTCTAACCATAGCATTAAACTAGTGGATCCAAATCAGCCCCTTACGAAGCAAAGCATAGACTCGGGTTTAAGCTTCTATCACTCCAGCAACCCATCATCTACTTACTACTCTACAATGCCTTCCCCTAGGCCCAAATATGGTGAACTGTTATGTAGTCGACGTTCACATAACACCACTACAGGAAAAACAACATACAACATATCAAAATACCGAACGGATATCAAATTGACATGACTATTATCAGCATGACTTATCCCATGTCCTCAGGAACAAAAGTAACAACTCACAAAGCACAATCATAATCCTGATCAGAGGTGTAATGAATAGCATCAAGGATCTGAACATAAACTCTTCCACCAAGTAATCCAACTACAAAGAGTAATCAATACTACTAGTAACCTTACAAGTACCAATCGGAGTCGCGAGACGAAGATTGGTTACAAGAGATGAACTAGGGATTGGAGAGGAGATGGTGTTGATGAAGATGTTGATGAATATGCCTCCCCTCCGACGAGAGGAGTGTTGGTGATGACGATGGCGAGGATTTCCCCCTCTAGGAGGGAAATTTCCCCGACAGGATCGTCCTACCGGAGCTCTAGATTGGATCTGCTCAACTTCCGCCTCGTGGCGGCGGCAAAACCACGAAAAATCTCCCGATTGATTTTTTTATGGAATGAAACCCTTCATATAGCAAAAGAGGGGGGCTATTGGGCCGTCAGGGAGCCCACAGGCTTGCCCTCCGCCACCAGGGGTGGTGGTGGCAGGGCTTGTGGCGCCCTGGCAGCCCCCCTCTGGTACTTCTTTCGCCCAGTATTTTTATATAATCCCAAAAAATTCCACGTAACTTTTCAGAGAATTTGGAGATGTGCAGAATAGTGGACTAAGATTTGCTCCTTTTCCAGTCCAGAATTCCAGCTGCCTGAATTCTCCCTCTTCAAATAAACCTTGCAAAATAAGAGAGAAAAGGCATAAATATGGTACCACAAAGTAATATAACAGACCATAAAGCAATAAATATCAACATGAAAGCATGATGCAAAATGGACGTATCAACGGCAAAGGGCCCAAACTGGCCTGTTGAATCAAATTGGGTGCCCCCTTTGTCGTCTGTCGTGCTGGTGTGAAGACGACAAAGGTTAAAAGGGCAGACGACAAAGGTTAAAAGGGCAGATGGCAAAGGGGCAAGTGAGACGGGCTTTGCTGGTACCTTTACCATAAGCCCAGCAGCACGGCAGACGGCAAAGGGCAGACGACAAAGGGTCAAAGGGCAGATGGCAAAGGGGCAAATGAGAGGAGCTTTGGCGATGCCTTTGCCGTCAGTCCACCAGCACGGCAGACGACACAGGGACAAAGGGCGGACGACAAACTATCTGTGGGCCCAGCAGGCCGCCGTTAGCACTTGACGGAGGTGTCCGCAGATGTGACGTCCCATATTATTTGCCGTCAGCCCCCTCACGGCAAAGATCCTTTGCCGTCAGCTGTTCCCATGCAGATGGCAAAGAGGCCCTTCATTGGATTTTTGTTTTCCGTCCAGTTTGCAGTCTGTTGAAGGACGGCAATGGCCTTTGCCATCCGGGGAGGCCCCCATTGCCGTTCGCCATGGCAGACGGCAAAGTCTCAGATTCCTGTAGTGTGTCATGAATACTTCATAAATTATAGATACGTTGTAGACGCATCAGCTTCTCCAAGCTTAATTCCTCCTCGTCCTCGAGTAGGTAAATGATAAAAAATAATTTATAAAGTGTGAATGCTAGCATAGAGCATAAATTTGATCAATGATAGTTCCAAACACTTTATAGAGCATCATTATATATCATAAACAGTAGCTCATCTCATAAAACTTCTCATGATGAAGTAACAAGCTATTCACGTGCTAAAGTGTAGACCGTAAAGTTTCTTGTAAACTAACAAACTGTGCTTTCAGTCACCAAACAATTGAAATTCATCTTATTTTCAGGAAGGGTCTATGTAAGAGCTTTGATTTAGCAAATTCCACATAGCCAACTATCATATAGTCTTCCATGATTATTGAGACTCAAAGCATATTTTTAGAACAAATAGCATTCATCGAACACACAGAAAGATAGGGGCTTAAAGTTTCTCCTCCCAACTTATTTATCATATAGATAATTGTCAACAATAATAATTCATGATCAAATATATTTGTATGGATATACATGTTTGGGTCTTTCCCCACCACATGATGCTTGCCAACTAATACTTTGTGGTTGGAACAAGAAGTTAACTCAAGAAGAATAGTAAATAACATGAAAGTAAATAGATTGGACCTTCGTAGAGGGAAGCAGTGATTTGCATATGTGCCGGAGCTCGATCTTTTGAAACAGAGATGAATACTAATTTTGAGCGGTATGCTTTCATTGGCAACATAACAACTGAGAGATCTCGGTATCTTCCATGCTATATACATTCTAGGCGGTTCCCAAACAGAATGTTAAGATTTTGCCCCCCCCCTCCACCAATAAATCACACTCCACGGCGAGCCGAATCCATGAGTACCATCCATACAAACAACAATCTTGGGGGAGTTTTGTTTCATTATATTTTGATTTGATTTTTGAGCATGGAACTGGGCATACCGAATACCAACCACTTTCTCGTGAATGACAGTGAATCAACACATATCATGAGAATAACTCACCTAGCATGGAAGATACTGACAGCCCCTATTCACTACATGAGTGATTCGGGCATACAAAACAGAATACTATTTAAAGTTTAGAGTTTGGCACATGCAAATTTACTTGGAACGACAGGTAAATACCGCATATAGGTAGATATAGTGGACTCTCATGGCAAGAAATTAGATTTAAGGGTTTTTGGATGCACAAGTAGTATCTCTACTTAGTACGGAGTGTTGGCTAGCAAAAGGTTCAAAACAAGCACCACATGTTGGAGGATCCATAACAATATAACTTCTATGCAAATATACCCAAACATAACTCATTAAGTTGTCTTCCTTGTCCAACTTCAACTAATTTTCTCAAGTTTGAAAATAATTAATGGGGCTCACAATCATAGAAGATGTCCAAGATAGTACATTTATATGTGGAATCTCTCTTCTTTCAATATTCTTTCATGAATTGTTCAAGTGATCAATGCGGTGTTTGCTAACTTTCAATAAATTTTACCACTTATACTTCTTATATGTGAAGTCATTACTCCCCGTGGGATAAGCATTGAAAACATATATAATTTCAGATTTTTGATATTCAATTCATTCAACTATTTACTCATAGGATATAAGTGAAGCACGAGAGTAAATGACAAAACTACTCCGAAACATATAAGTGAAGATCAATGAGTAGTCAAACAATTAAGTAGCTATGTGGGGAATTTCTCCCTCTCTCTCAATAAAGATTTTCATATCTGAGTATTTTATTTAAACATCAAGCAAAATAAAAATAGCTCTCTAAGAATATGACGCGTCATGTGAACGAATAAAAATTTAGGCTCAACATGGGCTAGCCGGTAGTTGACGAAGAGAGGTGGGATGCGTAGCATTCCTAAGCTTAGATGCTTGAGAGTTATTGAAATATTTACTTGGGGTGCCTTGGGCATCCTCAAGTTTGAGCTTTTGTATCTCGTTCAATCCTCTCCTGTCATGGTTTCACCTATTCTCGAAAACTTCATCCACACAAAATTCGAAAAGAACTCGTGAGATAGGTTAGTACACACAATAATAAATCAACTCTCCATGTACTGCAAAGACAAGTTGTATAATAATTTCCAAACATCATCTACTGTTTACTATCGTTTCCACAATTTATATTTACCAATATAGGCTATGGAAACTATAGGATAAGTATATAACAAAACTATGACAGCAATCTGACCAAACAAAACAGTTTGTAGTAATTTATGAAAATAGTGTACTTATTTAACTCAAAAAGTTACGAAAATTTAGGAAATGATATATAATTTATATGACAACACTGTGTAAAAAATTGCAGAAAATTCCATGTTCCAGTAAAATATTAAAATTCAAACACTACAACAAGAGTTTCTGTTTTTACACAGCACACATCAAACCATGCAATGCAAGCATCCTAATGCAATTCTTGGAACTTTTTTTTATTGAAAACAAAATTGTAAATAACACCTAACAGAAATCAACAAAATAAAATGACGCTCCAAGCAAAACTCATATTATTTGATGAATAAAAATATAGCTCTAAGTAAGATAACCGATAGCGTTGGAGACGAAAGAGGGGATGCTTCCGGGGCATCCTCAAGCTTAGGCACTTGAGTCTTCCATGGATATTACCTTGGGGGTGCCTTGGGCATCCCCAAGCTAAGGTTCTTGTCACTCCTTGTTCTCCTCATATCGGTGTCTCATCCAAAACTTGAAAACTTCAATCACACAAAACTTAACGGAACTTCGTGAGAAGTGTTAGTGTAATAAAGATAGATCATCCACTTAGGTACTGTCAAGACAAGATTCATAATTGTTACTAGATGATACCTACTGTATTATTTCATTCCCATAATTTATATTACTTAATATAAGCTATGGGAACACTAAGACAAGCAAACTATGGATGTAAAACAGAATGTGTCAAAAACATAACAGTCTGTGAAGATCTGTAGTGTAACCATACTTCCATGTCTCTAAAAATTCTGAAAATAGTACAATCCAGTAAATTTGTATAGAAAGATTGTGTAAAAATTTCAGATCATTATCACGCTCCAGTAAAAGGTGAAAATTCCTGTACTGGAGTCAAAAGTTTCTGTTTTGGTTCAACATCAATTCTACTCATCTTGTGAGTCATCCCAAACGCTTTAGTTGGCACTTTATTGAAATAAAAGACACAAAACATGATTACTACAGTAGCTTAATCATGTGAACTCATAAAAACAGAAGGTAAAAGTGTTAGGTTGTCTCCCAACAAGCGCTTTTCTTCGATGCCTTTTAGCTAGGCATGGTTATTTCAATGATGCTCTTCCAAGCCTAATTTTGATGATGATTTTATTCATACTCTGAAAGATATAAGTGAAGTTCATCGAGTATTCTACAATTAATATAGATCAACCAATATCCAAGCTCAAAATATATAAGTGAATCACACGAAGCATTCTATAAGGCCATACTCAAAAGATTTAAGTGAAGCACATGAAGCATTCTATAAATCAATGAAGGACTATATCATACTAGAAGGGTGCATAAAGGGAGAAGAAAAACACTAAAGACGCATATGATGTGAACAAAACAAAAAACCGAGGTATGCCGATAATTGTTGAAGAATATAGATGAGATGCCTTCCGGGGCATCCCCAAGCTTAGATGCTTGAGCCTGCTTGAAGTATTTGCTTGGGGTGCCTTGGGCATCCCCAAGCTTGAACTCTTGTCTATCTGTATTCTTCTTTTATCGATACCTCCTCTATCTTTGAACACTTCATTCACACAAAACTTAACGAAACCCACATGAGATCCGTTAGTATAATAAAGCAAAATACTACTTTAAGTATTGTCGTGAACTGATGACCCACAAGTGTAGGGGATCTATCGTAGTCCTTTCGGTAAGTAAGAGTGTCGAACCCAACGAGGAGCAGAAGGCTCTGACAAGTGGTTTTCAACAAGGTATTCTCTGCAAGCACTGAAATTATCGGTAACAGATAGTTGTGTGGTAAGATGATTCGTAGCAAGTAGTAAGTAACAATAGTAACAAAGGTGCAGCAAAGTGGCCCAATCCCTTTTGTAGCAAGGGAGAAGCCTTGACAAACTCTTATAGTAGGTAAAGCGCTCCCGAGGACACACGGGAATTTCTGTCAAGCTAGTTTTCATCATGTTCATATGATTCACGCTCGCTACTTTGATAGTTTGATATGGGGGTGGACCGTGCTTGGGTGCTTCCCTTACTTGGACAAACCTCCCACTTATGATTAACCCCTCTCGCAAGCATCCGCAACTACGAAAGAAGAGTTAAGACAAAGTCTAACCATAACATTAAACTAGTGGATCCAAATCAGCCCCTTATGAAGCAACGCATAAACTAGGGTTTAAGCTTCTGTCACTCTAGCAACCCATCATCTACTTACTACTTCCCAATGCCTTCCTCTAGGCCCAAATAATGGTGAAGTGTTATGTAGTCGACGTTCACATAACACCACTAGAGGAAAAACAACATACAACACATTAAAATATCGAACGAATACCAAATTCACATGACTACTTATAGCATGACTTATCCCATGTCCTCAGGAACAAAAGTAACTACTCACAAAGCATAATAATATTCATGACCAGAGAGGTATTGAATAGCATCAAGGATCTGAACATATAATCTTCGACCGAGTAATCCAACTAGCATCAACTACAAAGAGTAATTAACACTACTAGCAACCTTGCAAGTACCAATCGGAGTCGTGAGATGGAGATTGGTTACAAGAGATGAACTAGGGTTTGGAGATGAGATGGTGCTGATGAAGATGTTGATGGTGATGAGTCCCCTCCGATGAGAGGAGTGTTGGTGATGACGATGGCGACAATTTCCCCCTCCGGGAGGGAAGTTTCCCCGGCACGACGATCCTGCCGGAGCTCTAGATTGGTTCTGCTCAAGTTCCGCCTCGTGGCGGCGGCGATTCCTCCGGAAAGCCTCCTCCTGATTTTTTCTGGAATGAAACCCTCCTTATAGAAAAAGAGGTGCGCCAGAGGGCCAACAGGGAGCCCACAAGCCCCCTAGGCGCGGCCAGGGGGTAGGCCGCGCCTAGCAGGCTTGTGTCCACCTGCTCGCTCCCCTCTGGTACTTCTTCGGCCCAGTATTTTTTATATATTTCAAAATAAATCTTCGTTGATTTTCATGGCTTTTGGAGTTGCGCAGAATAGGTATCTCAAACGTGCTCCTTTTTCAGGCCAGGATTCCAGCTGCGGACATTCTCCCTCTTCATCTAAACCTTGCAAAATAAGAGAGAAAATGCATAAGTATTGTACCATGAAGTGTAATAAAAGCCCATAAAGCGATAAATATCAACATGAAAGCATGATGCAAAATGGACGTATCATGAACTCATTCCAAATTCATATTAGCATTATATCTACTGTATTCCAACTTCACCATGGTTCATACCCCCCCATTACTACCAATAGATTCATCAAAATAAAAGAACAATGCATAGAAAACAGAATCTGTCAAAAACAGGACAGTCTGTAGCAATCTAGAAACTTCGTATACTCCTGTAACTCACAAAATTCTTAAAACATAGGAAGAAATAAACAATTTTCATAGCACTACTGTGTAAAAATTTCAGAAACTTTTCTGATTCCAGAAAAAATTGTAACTACACGCACTACAGCCAAAGTTTACGTTTTTGCACTACACACACCAAACAATCAATCTAATCATCCTAAAGGAAAACCTTGGCACATTATTTTTACAATACAATGGATATATAAAAGGGGATAATTATATTTGAGAAACTTCCAAGAAAAATTCTACATTGCTTCCATGAGCATGAACACAAGTGTTCAAGGTCGACCCTTGTTACGTCGACAGAAACCTTCTGTTGTCTCTTGAGCTTGCGTTGGTTTTCCCTTGAAGAGGAAAGGGTGATGCAGCACAGGAGCAGTAAGTATTTCCCTCAGTTTGAGAACCAAGGTAGAAATCCAGTAGGAGAATCTCGTCAAGTCGAGAGTACCTGCACAAACACAAAGAGCTTGCACCCAACGCTATAAAGGGGTTGTCAATCCCTTCAAGATTGATTGCAAAGTGAGATCTGAAGGCGGAAAGTGAAACGAAGAAAAAGTGTAAGGCTCAAAATATGGTGTGGAATAGACCCGGGGCCATAGTGTTTACTAGAGGCTTCTCTCAAAATAGCGAATACTACGGTGGGTGAACAAATTACTGTCGAGCAATTGATAGAACCGCGCAAAGTCATGACGATATCTAAGGCAATGATCATACATATAGGCATCATGTCCGAGACAAGTAGACCGATACTTTCTGCATCTACTACTATTACTTCACACATCAACCGCTATCCAGCATGCATCTAGTGTATTGAGTTGATGATGAACAGAGTAAGGCCTTAAGCAAGATGACATGATGTAGAGGGATAATCTCAAACCAATGATGAAAACCCCATCTTTTTACCCTTGATGGCAACAACACGATGCGTGCCTCGCTACCCCTTCTGTCACTGGGTGAGGTCACCGCACGGTATGAACCCAAAACCAAGCACTTCTCCCATTGCAAGAATCATATATCTAGTTGGCCAAACAAAACCCACAACTCAAAGAGAATTACAGGGATATGAAATAATGCATAAGAGAGATCAGAAGAAACTCAAATAATATTCATAGATAATCTGATCATAAATCCACAATTCATCGGATCTCGACAAACACACCACAAAAGAAGATTACATCGGATAGATCTCCATGAAGATCATGGAGAACTTTGTATTGAAGATCCAAGAGAGAGAAGAAGCCATCTAGCTACTAGCTATGGACCCGTAGGTCTATGGTGAACTACTCACGCATCATCGGAGAGGTCATGGTGTTGATGAAGAAGCCCTCCGTATCCGAATCCCCCTCCGGCAGGCCACCAGAACGTGCCCCAGATGGGATCTTGTGGAGACAGAAGTTTGCGTCGGCGGAAAAGTACTTTCGATGATCTCCTATTTTTTCTGGGATTTTAGGGAATTTATAGGCGAAAGACCTAGGGCAGAGGAGGTCCAGGGAGCCCACAAGCCTGGGAGGCGCGGCCCCCTGGCCGCAGCTAGGGGGCTTGTGGTGTCCCTGGTGGCCCCGTGCCCTGATTCTCTCGCTTCCTGATCTTTTTTCTGTTTCGGAAAAAATCTTTTTGGCAGTTTCGTTCCGTTTGGACTCCATTTAAAATCCTCGTGTGAAAGGGGTCAAAAACATGGAAAAAACAAGAACTGGCACTTTGCACTGATTTAAAAAGTTAGTCTAAAAAAAGATATAAAAGGCGTACAAAACATCCAAAGTTTGACAAGATAATAGCATGAAACCATCAAAAATTATAGATACATTGGAGACGTATCAAACCTCACTTCTCCAATGCACAACCTTCCAATCACTTCTCTTTTTGAAAACTTCTTAGGCATAAGAGGCAAGTAATTCTTTATTTTTCATTATTTTTGTTTCTCCCACAACTAAATAAAGCAAAAAGGGAAAACAAAAACTGCTTAGTGAAGAATGCAAACAAGCACACACGAGAATATCAACCCCACGCTATTGCTCCCCGACAACTGCGCGAGAAAAGAGCTTGATAATCCCCAAGAGCAAGGAATCATCGTAGCAATTTCCAATGGTGGAAGTGATAAGTATGGCGTGTCGAAACCACAAGGAGCTAATGGTAAGAGCAATATTCTCTCAAGTCCTATCTGCCATTGATACAACTCTACGTACATTGAACGTTTGCTTCCAACTAGGAACAAGAAATAAAACTACGTCGTGGGTATGAAGAGAATAGCTTTGCATGACATCGGAGAACTAAAATATAAAAATAGGTGTTGTTATCATAAAGTTAGAATATATTACAATATATTACAAATAGCGAATGTGGAATAATGATGGGTCGGTGCGCGAGATTGTCCTAGCAATTGTTAACAAGATCGGTATTCATTATTGCAATTTTATATGAGGGAGAGGAATAAGCTAACATACTTTCTCTACTTGCATCATATGCACTTATGATTGGAACTCTAGAAAGCATCCGCAACTATTAGAGATCATTAAGGTAAAACCTAACCATATCATTAAAGCATCAAGTCCCCTTTATTCCATACGCAACAACCCACCTACTCGTGTTTATGCTTCTGTCACTCAAGCAACCCATTATAAGAGAATCATGAACATATTGCAACACCCTACAGAGGGAATCTCTCATGATTGCACGACACGTAAAGCACCATAGGACAACACCAATAATAAAGCATGCAACTCGAACCAATCTAGATCATCAATCAACCCATAAGACAAAGGGAATCTACTCAAAACATCATAGGATGGCAACACATCATTGGATCATAATATGTGGAATAAAGTGATACGTCTCCGTCGTATCTATAATTTTTGATTGTTTCTTACCAATATTCTACAACTTTCATATACTTTTGGCAACTTTTTATACTATTTTTGGGACTAACATATTGATCCAGTGCCCAGTGCCAGTTCCTGTTTGTTGTATGTTTTTTGTTTCGCAGAATATCCATACCAAATGAAGTCCAAACGTAATAAAAACTTACGGGGATTTTTTTAGGAATATTTATGGTTTTTGAGAAGAAGAATCAACGAGAGGCGATGCACGGAGGTCCCACAAGCCCTGTAGCCGCCACGAGGAGGTACGACGGCGGCTGGCAGTCTTGTGGCCACTCCTTAAGGCGGTTGGAGCCCTTCTTTCGCCGCAAGAAAGATAATATCCAGAATAAAATCGTGTTAAAATTTCAGCCCCATCGGAGTTACGTATGTCCGTAAAGTTAAGAAACGGTGAAACGCAGAATCTGGGAGCGCAGAAACAGAAGGACACAAACAGAGAGATCCAATATCGGAGGAGCTCTCGCCCCTCCGCCGCCATGGAAACCATGGACCTGATGGGAAACCTTTCTCCCATCTAGGGAGGAGGTCAAGGAAGAATAATAATGAGGGGGGATCTTTCCCACTCTCTCCCAGCGGTGCTGGAACGCCGCCCGGGACATCATCGTGTGACAGCGATCTACACCAACACCTCCGTCATCTTCACCAACATCTTCCCCCATCTATATTCAGCGGTTCACTCTCCCGCAACCCACTGTACCCTCTACTTGAACATGGTGCTTTATGCTACATATTATTATCCAATGATGTGTTGCTATCCTATGATGTCTGAGTAGATTATCGTTGTTCTATCGGTGATTGATGAATTGCTATGATTGGTTTAATTTGCTTGTGGTTATGTTGCTTTCCTTTCGTGCCCATCATATGATTGCGTGCGTGGATCACACCATATGGTTATTTGTATGTTGATAGGACTATGTATTGGCAGGCTAGAGTGACAGAAGCTTCAAACCTAGCATAGAAATTGATGCAGATGGGATTGAAGGGGGACCAATATATCTTATTGCTATGGTTGGGTTTTACCTTAATGAACGTTAGTAGTTGCGGACGCTTGCTAATAGTTCCAATCATAAGTGCATAGAATTCCAAGTAAGGAATGACATGCTAGCAGAGGCCTCTCCCACATAAAACTTGCTATCGATCTAGTAACGTAGTTAATTGCTTAGGGACAATTCCGCAACTCCTACCACCACTTTTCCACACTCCTTAGACACTCGTAGTTGTTTCTTTATCTAACCACCCCATAGTTTTATTTACGTGTTCTTTACTTTCTTGCAAGCCTATCCTATCACTCCTACAAGGTACTTCTAGTTTCATACTTGTTCTAGGTAAAGCGAACTTAAAGTGTGCGTAGAGTTGTATCGGTGGTCGATAGAACTTGAGAGAATATTTGTCCTACCTTTAGCTCCTCGTTGGGTTCGACACTCGTACTTATCGAGAAAGGCTACAATTGATCCCCTATACTTGTGGGTTATCATAAAGCACCATGTTCAAGTAGGGGATTACATCGGGGTGCGGGAGAGTGGACCGCTAAAAGAAGGTGAGGATGGTGATGAAGAAGGTGATGTTGATGAAGACGATCACCGCGGCGATGGTTCCCCCGGTGGCACTCCGGAACCACCGCGATAGAGGAGAGAGAGTCTCCCCCTTGTGCCTCCTCCTCCATGGCCTTCCCCCAAGGTGGGGGGAGGTTCTCCCTCTGGTCCTTGGCCTCCATGGTGATGATGCCCCTCCGTCTTCCTCCTTCATGGTTTCCAGTGATGGTGACCCCCTCCGGCATGGTGCCGGAGAGGGCCAAGATTGGTTTTTCGTGGTTCTACAGTCTTGCGGCGGCGTAACTCCCAATCTAGGTTTATGTTCAGGGGTTTCTGTATTTATAAGAATATTTGGCGTTGGAATCACATGAGGGGAGTGCTCGAGGGGCCCACAAGCCAGGGGCGCGCCCTAGGGGCGCCCTGGTGGCTTGTGGCTCCCTCGGGACTCCTCTCTGGTATATTTTTGCTACATTATTTTTCATATTTTCCAAAAATATTCTCCGTAAATTTTCAACCCATTCCGAGAACTTTTATTTCTGCACAAAAACAACACCACGGTAGCTCTGGTGAAAACAGCGCTAGTCCTGGTTAGTATTAATAAAATCATACCAAAATCATATAGAATTATTGTAAACATGGCATGAATACTTCATATATTATAGATACGTTGGAGACGTATCAAACGCTTGGCAGTCGCGTCACGATGACTACTCATTAGTTCAATGTGCAGTTTGTATCGCTTAGAACCGGGACTTAAAAGACGTTTTAAACGTCACGGACCATATGAGATGTTCCACGAGTTGAAGTTTATCTTTGAGAAGAATTTGTGGGTCGAGAGGTATGAAACCTATGATATGTTCTATGCTTGCAAAATGGAGGAGAACGGGTATGTGAACATGTGCTCAGAATGTCTAGGTGCTCTAACCGTGTGGCTGAGCTAGGAATTGCTCCCCCGCGAGAGGCTATCACTGACAGACTTCTTCAATCACTACCACCTAGCTATAAAGGCTTTGTGTTGAACTACAACATGCAAGGGATGAATAAATCACTCGCCGAGCTGTTTGTGATGCTGAAAGTCGCTGAGTCAAAAATCCAAAAATAACGTCAAGTGATGATGGTCAATAAGACCACCAGTTTCAAGAAAAACGACAAGGGCAAGAAGGGTAACTCCAAGAAGAGTGGCAAAGCAGTTGCCCCTCCGACAAAGAAACCCAAGGCTGGACCAAAGCCGGAAACTGAGTGTTATCATTGCAAGCGGACTGGTCACTCGAAGCGGAACTGCCCCAAGTATCCGACCGATAAGAAGGCGGCCAATGCCAAACAAGGTATATTTTATATGCATGTTATTGATGTGTACCTCACCAACTCTCATTGTAGTGCCTCGGTATTTTATACTGGTTCGATTGCTCACATTTGCAACTCAAAGCGGGAACTACGAAATAGACGAAGGTAGGCGAAGGATGAAGTGACGATGCTCATGGGAAATGGTTTCAAGATTGATGCAATCGCAGTCGGCACGCTCTCACTTCAATTACCATTGGTATTAGTGATGAATCAAAATAATTCTTATTTTGTGCATGTGTTAAGCATGAACATTATATCTGGATCTTGTTTATTGCGAGGTAGTTACTCATTTAAGTCAGAGAATAATGGTTGCTCTATTTATATGAGTAGTATCTTTTATGGTCATTCACCCAATGTGAGGGATTTGTTCATGTTGAATCTCGATAGTGATGACACTCATATCCATAACATTGAGACCAAAAGATGTAGAGTTAATAATGATAGCGCCACTTGTTGGGGAATGTAGTAATTTCAAAAAAAATCCTACGCCAAACAAGGATGTATCTATGGAGAGACCAGCAACGAGTAATGGGGTAGAGCATCTTCATACCTTTGAAGATTTCTAAGCGGAAGCGTTACTAGAACGCAGTCGATGGAGTCGTACTCGCAGCGATTCAGATCGTGGTCTATTCCGATCTATGTGCCGAATCACGACACCTCCGTGTTCAACACAAGTACAACCCGGTGACGTCTCCCACGCCTTGATCTAGTAAGGAGGAGGGACAGGTTGAGGGAGAGCTCCGGCAGCGCAACGGCGCGATGACGGTGAAGCTACGAGGTATTCCGGCGGAGCTTCTCCAAGCTGCGTGGAAGAGGAGGAGGAAGAACTGGGCTGCATGAGAGAGAGGAGAAAGGGTTTTGCGTGTTCTCCAAAGGCAAAAACCTCCACTATATATAGGGGGAGAGGGAGGGGGTGCACCCCTTAGGGTTCTCACCCCCAAGGGGTGCGGCAGCCCCCATCTAGGGCTGGTGGTGGCGGCCAGGAAGGGAGGAGGGGTGTGGCCCACCCTAGATGGGCCTTGGGCCCATCTGCTTTAGGGTTTTCCCCCTTTCCTCTCAACCCGCGCCTTGGGCCTTGGTGCCAGGCGCACCGGCCCACTCTGGGCTGGTTCCCTTCCACCTTTTGGCCCATCTCACCCTTTGGGGCTATTTGCCTCTCCCGGTGGACCCCCGGAACCCTTTCGATGGTCCCGGTACATTACTGGTGACGCCCGAAACATTTCCGGTGTCCAAAACACCTCATCCTATATATCAATCTTCACCTACGGACCATTCCGGAGCTCCTCGTGATGTCAGGGATCTCATCTGGTACTCCTAACAACCTTCGGTAACCTCGTACACTATTCCCATATAACCATAGCGTCATCGAACCTTAAGCGTGTAGACCCTACGGGTTTGGGAAGCATGTAGACATGACCGAGACACTCTCCGGTCAATAACCAATAGCGGGGTCTCGATATCCATGTTGGTTCCCACATGTTCCACGATGATCTCATCGGATGAACCACGATGTCAAGGATTCACTTAATCATGTATGCAGTTCCCTTTCTCTATCAGTATGATACTTGCCCGAGATTCAATCGTCGGTGTCCCCATACCTTGTTCAATCTCGTTACCGGCAAGTCTCTTTACTCGTTCCGTAGCACATCATCCTATGGCTAACCACTTATTCACACTGAGCTCATTATGATGATGTTCTACTGAGTGGGCCCAGAGATACCTCTCCATCACACGGAGTGACAAATCCCGGTCTCGATTCGTACCAACCCAACAAACACTTTTGGAGATACCCGTAGTGCACCTTTATAGTCACCCAGTTACGTTTTGACATTTGATACACCCAAAGCACTCCTACGTTATCCGGGAGTTGCACAATCTCACGGTCTAAGGAAAAGATACTTTGCCATTAGAAAAGTTTTAGCATACGAACAAGACGATCTAGTGCTATGCTTAGGATTGGGTCTTGTCCATCACATCATTCTCCTAATGATGTGATCCCATTATCAATGACATCCAATGTCCATGATCAGGAAACCATGATCATCTATTGATCAACAAGCTAGCCAACTAGAGGTTCACTAGGGACACATTGTGATCTATGTATTCACAATGTATCATGGTTTCCGGTTAATACACTTATATCATGAATAATAGACAATTATCATGAACTAGGAAATATAATAATAACCAATTTATTATTGCCTCTAGGGCATATTTCCAACAGTGCCCCACTTGCACTAGAGTCAATAATCTAGTTCACATCACTATGTCATAGCAATGAATCCAACACCCATACAGTTTTGGGGTTCGATCATGTCTTGCTTGTGAGAGAGGTTTATTAGTCAACGGGTCTGAACCTTTCAGATCCGTTTATGCTTTACAAATCTCTATGTCTTCCTATAGATACTGCTACCATGCACCATTTGGAACTATTCCAAATGACTGCTCCACTATACGAATCTGGTTTACTACTGAGAGTCATCCGGATTAGTGACAAAGCTTGCATCAACGTAATCCCTTTACGACGAACTCTTTAATCACCTCCATAATCGAGAAAATTGCTTAGTCCGCTAGTTACTAAGGATAACTTTGACCGCTTTATAGTGATCCATTCCTGGATCCCCTCTTGTACCGCTTGAATGACTCATGGCAAGGCACACTTCAGGTGCGGTACACAGCATAACATACCATAGAGCCTACGACCAATGCATAGGGAACGACCTTCGTCCTTTCTCTTTCTTCTACCGAGGTCGGGTATTGAGTCTTACTCAATATTCACACCTTAAAACAAAGCCAAGAACACATTCTTTGTCGATCTATTTTGAACTCCTTCAAAAACTTTTCAAGGCATGCATTTCATTAAAAGTTCTATTAAGCACTTTTGTTCTATCTCCATAGATCTTGATGCTCAATGTTCAAGTAGCTTAGTCCAAGTTTTCCTTTGAAAAACTCCTTTCAAACAACCCTTTATGCTTTCCAGAAATTCTACATCATTTCCGATCAAAAATATGTCAACCACATATATCCATCATAAATTCTATAGTGCTCCCACTCACTTCTATGGAAATACAAGTTTCTCATAAACCTTGCATGAATCCAAAAACTTTGATCATCTCATCAAAGTGTGTATTCCAACTCCGAGATGCTTGCTCCAGTCCTTAGAAGGATCGCTGGAGCTTTTCATACTTGTTATTATCCTTTAGGATCAGAAGAATCTTCTGGTTGTATCACATACAACCTTTCCTCAAGGAGACCGTTGAGGAAACGATATTTTGACATCCTAACTGCAAAATTTCATAAATGATGCAACAAATGCTAATATAATTCCAACAGACTTTCAACATCGCTACGAGTGAGAAAGGCTTATCATAGTCAACCCTTTGAACTTGTCGGAAGCATCTTTGCGACAAGTCGACCTTTCTTAACAGTGACTTTTCACCATTATCGTCTGTCTTATTTTTAAAGATCCATCTGTAGTTAACAGTCTTACGGCCATCAAGTAGTTCTTCCAAAGTCTATACTTTGTTTTCATACATGGATCCTCCTCTCTCGTATTTCATGGCCTCTAGCTATTTGTCGGAATCCAGGCTTGATACGTCTCCAATGTATCTATAATTTTTTATCGTTTCATGCTATTATCTTGTCAAACTTTGGATGTTTTGTATGCCTTTTATATCTTTTTTGGGACTAACTTATTAACTCAGTGCCAAGTGCCAGTTCATGTTTTTTCCGTGTTTTTGACCCTTTTTAGAGGAGGATTTTAAACGGAGTCCAAACAAAACGAGACTTCCAAAAAGATGTTTTCCGAAACAGAAGACGATCCGGGAACTTGAGAACCAAGGCAGGGGGCACGAGGGACCCCACAAGCCCCCTAGCCGCGGCCTGGGGGCCGCGCCTCCCAGTCTTGTGGGCTCCCTGGGCCTCCTCTTCCCTAGGTCTTTCGCCTATATATTCCCAAAAATTCCAGAAAAAATCAGGAGATCATCGAAAGTACTTTTCCGCCGCCGCAAGCTTCTGTCTCCGCAAGATCCCATCTGGGGCACGTTCTGGTGCCCTCCCGGAGGGGGGATTCGAATACGGAGGGCTTCTACATCAACACCATGACCTCTTCGATGATGCGTGAGTAGTTCAACATAGACCTACGGGTCCATAGCTAGTAGCTAGATGGCTTCTTCTCTCTCTTGGATCTTCAATACAAAGTTCTCCATGATCTTCATGGAGAGCTATCCGATGTAATCTTCTTTTGCGGTGTGTTTGTCGAGATCCGATGAATTGTGGATTTATGATCAGATAATCTATGAATCTTAATTGGGTTTCTTCTGATCTCTTATATGCATGATTTCATATCCTTGTAATTCTCTTCGAGTTGTGGGTTTTGTTAGGCCAACTTGATCTATGATTCTTGCAATGGGAGAAGTGCTTGGTTTAGGGTTCATACCATGCGGTGACCTCACCCAGTGATAGAAGGGGTAGCGAGGCATGCATCATGTTGTTGCCATCAAGGCTAAAAAGATGGGGGTTTCATTATTGGTTTGAGTTTATCCCTCTACATCATGCCATCTTGCTTAAGGCGTTACTCTGTTTGTCATGAACTCAATACACTAGATGCATGCTGGATAGCGATCGTTGTGTAGAGTAATAGTAGTAGATGCAGAAAGTATCGGTCTACTTGTTTCGGACGTGATGCCTATATGTATGATCATTGCCTTAGATATCGTCATGACTTTGCGCGGTTCTATCAATTGCTCGACAGTAATTTGTTCACCAACCGTAATATTTGCTATTTTGAGAGAAGCCTCTAGTGAACACTATGGCCCCCGTGTCTACTTCACACCATATTTTCAGCCTTACGCTTTTACTTTGTTGCACTTTTTGCCTTCAGATCTCACTTTGCAATCAATCTTGAAGGGATTGACAACCCCTTTATAGCGTTGGGTGCAAGCTCTTTTGTGTTTGCGCAGGTACTCTGGACTTGACGAGATTCTCCTACTGGATTGAGACCTTGGTTCTCAAACTGAGGGAAATACTTACTGCTCCTGTGCGGCATCACCCTTTCCTCTTCAAGGGAAAAACCAACGCAAGCAAGTCTCCGTCAACGTGTCAATTTCTAGCGTTGTTGTTTGAGAAGTAGCAGGGCCCACCATTGCTTCTTCATAGTTTGTAGTTTCAATGTTGTCCAAGAACATGATCTCCAAGACAGGGTTATCATACCACTCTAGAGTAGTACGCGTCCTTGTCGACCTACGAGGTTTCGTAGTGACTTGATTTGAAGCTTCATGATCACTATCATCAGCTTTTACTTCAATTCGTGTAGACGCCACAGGAACAACTTCATGCGTCCTGCTACACATACTGGTTGAAGTGATGGTTCAATAACCTCATCAAGTTTCCACCATACTCCCACTCAATTCTTTCGAGAGAAACTTTTCCTTGAGAAAGGACTCGTTTCCTGAAACAAACGCTTTTGCTTCCGGATCTAAGATAGGTGGTACTCCCTCCGTTCCTAAATATAAGGTGTATTAGTTTTTCAAAAAGTCAACTATTGTATATGTTTGACCAACATTATAACAAAATATATAAATATTTACAATACCTAATATATATAATATAAAAATATATTTCAGGGTGAATCTAGTGATAATGATTTCTATTCTAGATATTGATATTTTTCTCAATAAACTTGGTCAAAGTTTGAGAAGTTTGACTTTTTGAAAAAATAATACACCTTATATTTAGAAAAGGAGGGAGTATACCCAACTGTTTTGGGTGTCCTATGAAGATGCATTTATCCGCTTTGGGTTCAAGCTTATCCGGCTGAAACTCTTTCACATAAGCATCGCAGCCCCAGACTTTTAAGAAACAACGGCTTAGGTTTTCCTAAACCACAGTACATACAGTGTCATCTCAACGGAATTATGTGGTGCCCTATTTAAAGTGAATGTGGTTGTCTGTAATGCCTAACCCATAAGAAATATCATAGTATGCACTATATGCAATAGGACACGACTATGACATGCGGACACACCATCAGACTATGGTGTTCCAGGTGGCATGAGTTGTGAAACATTTTTCACGTGAAACAATTTTCACATTCTCTTAAATGTTTACCAAACTCGCAACTCAGATATATATGCTTACCTCCACGATCACATCGTAGATATATTATCCTCTTGTCATGATGATCTTTTAAATTCACTCTAAAAGACTTGAACCTTTGAATAATTCAGACTTGTGTTTCATCAAGTAAATACACTAGTATCTACTCAAATCATCTGTGAAGTAAGAACATAATGATATCCACTGCGTGCCTCAGCACTTATTGGACTGCACACATCAAAATGTATTACTACCAACAAGTTACTTTCTTGTTCCATCTCACTGGAAAACGAGGTATTCAGTCATCTCGCCCATGTGATATGATTTGCATGTCTGAAGTGATTCAAAAATCAAGTGAGTCCAAATGATCCATCCACATGGAGTTTCTTCATGCATTTATACCAACAGGCATGGTTTGCGTGTCTCAAACGCTTCAAAAATGAGTGAGTACAAAGGTCCATCAACATGGAGCTTCTTCATGCATTTTATACCAATATGATCATGCAACACTGCCACAAGTAAGTGGTACTATCATTACTACTTTGTATCTTTTGGCAACAATATTATAAACATGTATATCACTACGATCGAGATTCAATAAACCGTTCATTTTAGGTGCAAGACCGTTGTAGGTATTATTCAAGTAAACAGAATAACCATTATTCTTTTAAATGAATAATCGTGTTGTAATAAACATAATCCAATCATGTCTATACTCAACTCAAACACCAAATAACTCTAATCCCGATGGTAGAGGGAGCGTGCGATGTTTGATCACATCAACCTTGGAAACACTTCCAACACTTATCGTCACCTCGCCTTTAGCTAGTCTTCGTTTATTTTGTAGCTTTTATTTTGACTTACTAACATTTACCAACTAAACCGGTATCTAATACCCTGGTGCTACTAGGAGTACTACTAAAGTACACATCCATATCATGTATATCCAATATACTTTTGTCGACTTTGCCAGCCTTCTCATCTACCAAGCATCTAGGGTAGTTCCCCTTCAGTGATTGTTCCCCTCTTTACAGAAGCACTTAGTCTCGGGTTTGGGTTCAACCTTGGATCTCTTCGTAGAGAAGCAATTGGTTTGTTGTTCAATGAAGTATCCCTTCGTGCCCTTGCCCTTCTTGACACTAGCGGTTTTACAAACCATCAACAATTGATGCTCCTTTTCGATTTCTACTTTCGCGGTGTCAAACATCGCGAATAGTTCAATGATTATAATTTCCATCCCTGATATGTTATAGTTCATCACAAAGCTCTAGTAGCGTGGTGACAGTGACTTTGGAGAACCATCACTATCTCATCTGGAAGACTAACTCCCACTTGATTCAAGTGACTTGTAGTAGTTAGACAATCTGAGCACATGCTCAATGATTGAGTTTTTTTCTCCTTACTTTGTGGACAAAGAATCTTGTCGGAGGTCTCATACCTATTAACAAGGGCACGGGCATGAAATCCCAATTTCCTCTCTTGGAACATCTCGTATGTCACGTGACATTTGAAGCGTCTTTAGCGCCTGAATTCTAAACCGTTTAAGCAATGTGCACTGAACTAGTTATCAAAAACGTGTATGTCAGATGTTCGCAACATCCACAGATCATGCTTCGGGTTCAGCACACTGAGCGATGCATTAAGGACATAAGCCTTCTACTTAGCAATGAGGACAATCCTCAGTTAACGGACCCGGTTCGCACAATTACTACTTCTAACTTTCAACTAAGTTTTCTCTAGGAACATATCAAAAAACCGTAGAGCTATAGCGCAAGTTATAACATAATTTGCAAAGACCTTTTGACTATGTTCATGATAATAAAGTTCATCTAATCAAATTATTTAATGAACTCCCACTCAGATCGACATCCCTCTAGTCATCCAAGTGATACATGATCCACGTCGACTAGTTCGTGTCCGATCATCACGTGAGAGGGACTAGTCATCCATGGTGAGCATCTATATGTTGATCGTATCAACCATACGACTCATGTTCAACCTTTCGGTCTCCCGTATTCGAAGCCATGTCTATACATGCTAGGCTCATCTAGTCAACCTAAGTGTTTTGCGTGTATAAACTGGCTTACACCCGTTGCATGCGAACGTTAGAATCTATCATACCCGATCATCACGTGGTGCTTGATACGTCTCCAACATATCTATTAATTTTTAATGTTCCATGCTATTATATTATCAACTTGGGATGTCTTATATGCATTTATATGCCATTTTATCATTTTTTGGGACTAACATATTAACTCCGTGCCTAGTGCCAGTTTCTTTTTTTTTCGTGTTTTGACCTTTTTCATAAAAGAATATTAAACGGAGTCCAAACGAAATAAAACATGTGGGGTGATTTTTTCCATAACAGAAGATACACAGAGGACTTGAGAACCAAGGCAGGAGGTCTCGGGGGAGGTCACGAGCCCCTAGGCGCGCCCTAGGGGGGCGTGCCTAGCAGGCTCGTGGGCCCCCCATGGCTCCTCTGCCCTACCTCTTTCGCACATAAATTCTCTAAAATCCCGAAACCAAAGAAGAGAGCCACGAAAATACTTTTCCGCCGTCGCAAGATTCTGTCTCCGCAAGATCCCATCTGGGGACCGTTCTAGTGCCCTGTCGGAGGGGGATTCGGACATGGAGGGCTTCTTCATCAACACCACTGCCTCTCCGATGATGCGTGAGTATTTCACCATAGACCTTCGAGTCCATAGCTAGTAGCTAGATGGCTTCTTCTCTCTCTTGGATCTTCAATACAAAGTTCTCCACGATCTTCACGGAAATCTATCGGATGTAACTTTCTTTTGCGGTGTGTTTGTTGAGATCCGATGAATTGTGGATTTATGATCAGATTATCTATGAGTATTATTTGAGTCTCCTCTGATTTCTTATATGCATGATTTTGTATCCTTGTAATTCTCTTCGAGTTATGGGTTTCGTTTGGCCAACTTGATCTATAATTCTTGCAATGGGAGAAGTGCTTGGTTTTGGGTTCATACTGTGTGGTGTCCTCACCTAGTGACATAAGTGGTAGCGAGGCACGCATCATGTTGTTGCCATCAAGGGTAGAAAGATGGAGTTTATGTCATATTGCATGAATATGACCCTCTACATCATGTCATCTTGCTTAAGGTGTTACTCCGATTGTTATGAACTTAATACACTAGATGCATGCTGGATAGCGGTCTATGTGTGGAATAATAGTAGTACATGCAGACAGTATCGGTCTACTTGTCTCGGACGTGATGCCTATATGTATGATCATTGCCTTAGAAATCGTCATGACTTTGCGTGATTCTATCAATTGCTCGACAGTAATTTGTTCACCCACCGTAGTACTTGCTATCATGAGAGAATCCTCTAGTGAACACTATGGCTCCCGGGTCTATTTTATACATCATATATTCAGATCTACAAAAACACCAAAAATACTTTGCTGCACTTCTATTTCTGTTTACCTTTCATCTCTATCAGATCTCACCTTGCAAGTAATCGTGAAGGGATTGACAACCCCTTTATCGTGTTGGGTGCAAGTTTGTTTGCGTTTGCGCAGGTTCATTGGTGCCTCATCTTGATACTCCTAATGGATTGATATCCTGGTTCTAAACTGAGGGAAATACTTATCTCTACTCTGCGGCATCACCCTTTCCTCTTCAAGGGAAAAAACAACGCAAGCTCAAGAAGTAGCAAGAAGAATTTCTTGCGCCGTTGTCGAGGAGTATTAAAGTGAAGCATACCAAGTAACTATTGCAAACTCATCTCTTGCATTTGAATTATTTTCCTTTTGCCTCTCATTTTCCTCTCCCCCACTTATAAAAAACAAAATTTACAAAAATATTTTCCTTTTTCGTTCGCCCTTTCTTTTGCTTGCTTTCTATTTGCTTGTGTGGGTTAGTCTACTATCGTTCTACTTCAAAATTTTTATGTGGGTATTTCCCCTTGGAATAGGTATGTTCTTGACAACATCTTAGGCGGAAATTTCCTACGTATCCATACCACTGATTCTTATGGTGCTTTAATAAATTTGGTAGGCTCACCCCTCTCACGGTTAATGGAACTACTTTAACTTTGGAACATGTGATGCGCAGCCTGGATATTATTGAAAATAAAGTTGCTACGATAGAACTCATTGAAATTTGGATAAAATTATCCACAATAAAATCACTCAATATGGATCCAAGGTGGGAATTACTTTTAAAATTTTAAAAGAGAAGGAAACCATAGTTAACGGAAAACTAGATCATGATTCCGCTAGAATTGGCAAACTAGAGGATGTTATAACCAACTTGGGTTTGGCTTTTGCTTCTATTCAGGACACTCCAAATTTTGCCCACAATAAGCCCACTAATCTTGTTTACGTTCCTAAAAAAATGGTGAACCATCTAGTAAGAGAGATGAAGATCTTAAAATGTTGAGTGTTCACCCTATGAGTGGTCTGAGCACTAAAGATGACGATACTTGATCGTATTGCCTTATGCCTAGTTAAGGGCGTTAAACGATAGCGCTTGTTGGGAGGCAACCTAATGAATAAATTTATTTTTGATTTTTACTTTCTGTTTTGTTGAGTCCACACCATCATGATTCTGTTATGATTGTGTTTTTTATGTTTTAATTAGTGTTTGTGCCAAGTAGAACCTTTATGATTAGTTTTGGTGATGGTTGTTCAATCATGCTAAAAACAGAAACTTTGTGCTCACGAAATTATTTTTAATTCCTATCCAGAAAGAGCTTTTGAGTTTATTCTTTTTGCTTATGATTGATATGCAAATTTCCCTAATTTTCATAATTTTTCAGAATTTTTGGGAAGCAGAGGTATACGAAATATACAGATTGCTACAGACTGGTCTGTTTTTGACAGATTCTGTTTTTGTTGTGTTGATTGCTTATTTTGATGAAACTATGGTTAGTATCGGGGGGTACGAGCCATGGAAAATTGAGAATACAGTAATATAACATCAATCTAAATGTAAATCAAGTTTGCTACAGTACCTAAAAATTTGGTAGTTTGTTTTCTTATGCTAATGATATCATGAGTTTATGTTTAAGTTTTGTGTTGTGAAGTTTTCAAGTTTTGGGTGATGATCTTATGGAAAATGGAACGAAGAGTGCAGAGAGCTTAAGCTTGGGGATTCCCAAGTCATCCCAAGCCAAATCCAAGGACACCAAAAATCCTATGCTTGGGGATGCCCCGGGAAGACATGCCCTCTTTCGTCTTCAATCCATCGGTAACGTTACTTGGAGCTATATTTTTATTCACCACATGATATGTGTTTTGCTTGGAGCATCGTGTATTATAGGAGTCTTTGCTTTTTGTTTTGTCACAATCATCCTTGTTGCACACCTTTTTGAGAGGGACATGCACTCATCGTGAATTTGTTAGAATACTCAATGAGCTTCACTTATATCTTTTGAGCTAGATAATTTTGCTCCCATGAGCTTCACTTATATCTTTTGAGCTAGATAATTTTGCTCTAGTGCTTCACTTAAATCTTTTTAGAGCACGGCGGTGCCACATTTTGTAGAAATAAAAAATCTCGATCGTCACTTATATCATTTTGAGAGTGCTCTGTCTAAGTAACTTGGTAATTGGCGTGTGCTATGAAATTAGTCCCAAATATGATAGGCATCCGAAGAGGATATTATAAAAACTTTCATATTCAAGTGCATTGATTAGTAAGAGAAGTTTGATTCCTCACAATTAGTTTTGAGATACGGATATAGTAATATTAGAGTCATGTTAGTAGGGTGTTGTGAATCTAGAAATAGTTGTGTTGAGGTTAGTGATTCCCGTAGCATGCACGTATTGTGAACCGCTATGTTAGGAAGTCGGAGCATAATTGATTTATTGATTGTCATCCTTTGTGTGGTGGTCGGGATCGCGCGATGGTTAACACCTACCAACCCTTCCCCTAGGAGTATGCGTTTAGCACTTTGTTTCGATTACTAATAAAACTTTTGCAATAAGTATATGAGTTCTTCATGACTAATGTGAGTCCATGGTATAGATGCACTTTCACCTTCCACCATTGCTAGCCTCTCTAGTGCCGTGCAACTTTCGCCGGTGCACAAACCCACCATATACCTTCCTCAAAACAGCCACCATACCTACCTATTATGGCATTTTCATAGCCATTCTGAGATATATTGCCATGCAACTTCCACGGTTCCGTCTCATGACATGTGCCGTCACTTTCATATTGCCATTGCATGATCGTAAGATAGCTAGCGAGATGTTTCAACGTCATACGCTAAGCGAGATCGTTGCACATCCTGGTACACTACCAGAGGCATTTCATATAGAGTCATTATTGTTCTAAGTATTGAGTTGTAAGTAAATAAATGTATGATGATCATAATTATTAGAGCATTGTCCCATGTGAGGAAATAAATAAAAAGAGGCCAAAGAGCCCAAACAAAAAAATGATGAGAGAAAAAGAGAGAAGGGACAATGCTACTATCTTTTTCCAAACTTGTGCTTCAAAATAGCACCATATTCTTCATGTTAGAGAGTCTCTTGTTTTTTCACTTTCATATACCAGTGAGAATTTTCATTATATAACTTTGCTTGTATATTCCAATGATGGGCTTCCTCAAAATTGCCCTAGGGCTTCGTGAGCAAGCAAGTTGGGTGCACACCCACTAGTTTTCTTTTTGAGCTTTCACACACTTATAGCTCTTCTGCATCTCTTGCATGGCAATCCCTACTCATGCACATTGATATCTATTGATGGGCATCTCCATAACCCATTGATACGCCAAGTCGATGTGACCATCTCCTCCTTTTTACCTCACAACCTCCACCACATTCTATTCCACCTATAGTGCTATATCCATGGCTCATGCTCATGTATTGTGTGAGAGTTGAAATAGTTTGAGAAAGTAAGAGTGCTAAAACAATTACTTGGCCAATACCGGGGTTGTGCATCATTTAAATTCTTTGTGTGGGGATGATGGAGCATGGCCAGACTATATGATTTTGTAGGGATAACTTTCTTTGGCCTTGTTATTCCAAAAGTTCATGATTACTTTGCTAGTATGCTTGAAGTATTAATGTTTTCATGTCAATATTAAACTATTGTTTTGAATCTTACGGATCTGAACATTCATGCCACAATAAAGAAATTACAAAGAACAAATATGTTGGGTAGCATTCCACATCAAAAATTCGGTCCTTATCACTTCCCTACTCAAGGACGAGCAGGAGTTAAGCTTGGGGATTCTTGATACGTCTCCAACGTATCTGTAATTTTTGATTGTTCCATGCTATTATATTATCAACTTGGGATGTCTTATATGCATTTATATGCCATCTTATATCATTTTTGGGACTGACCTATTAACTCGGTGCCTAGTGCAAGTTTCTATTTTTTCCGTGTTTTTAACATTTTCCAGAAAAGAATATTAAACGGAGTCCAAACGGAATAAAACCTGCGGGATGATTTTTTCCATAACAGAAGATACGTAGAGGACTTGAGAACCAAGGCAGGAGGTCTCGGGGGAGGTCACGAGCCCCCTAGGCACGCCCTAGGGGGGCGCCTAGCAGGCTCGTGGGCCCCCTGTGGCTCCTCTACCCTACCTCTTTCGCATATATATTCTCTAAAATCCCGAAACAAAAGAAGAGAGCTACGAAAATACTTTTCCGTCGCCGCAAGCTTCTGTCTCTGCAAGATCCCATCTCGGGACCGTTCTCGTGCCCTGCCGGAGGGGGATTCGGTCACGGAGAGCTTCTTCATCAACACCATTGCCTCTCTGATGATGCGTGAGTAGTTCACCACACACCTCGAGTCCATAGCTAGTAGCTATATGGCTTCTTCTCTCTCTTGGATCTTCAATACAAAGTTCTCCATGATCTTCATGGAGATCTATTCGATGTAACTTTCTTTTGCGGTGTGTTTGTCGAGATCCGATGAATTGTGGATTTATGATCAGATTATCTATGAATATTCTTTGAGTCTCCTCTGATTTCTTATATGCATGATTTCGTATCCTTGTAATTCTCTTCAAGTTATGGGTTTCGTTTGGCCAACTTGATCTATAATTCTTGCAATGGGAGAAGTGCTTGGTTTTGTGTTCATACCGTGCGGTGTCCTCACCTAGTGACAGAAGGGGTAGCGAGGCACGCATCGTGTTGTTGCCATCAAGGGTAAAAAGATGGGGTTTATGCCATATTGCATGAATTTATCCCTATACATCATGTCATCTTGCTTAAGGCGTTGCACCGTTTGTTATGAACTTAATACACTAGATGCATACTGGATAGCGGTCGATGTGTGGAGTAATAGTAGTAGATGCAGACAGTATCGGTCTACTTGTCTCGGACGTGATGCCTATATGTATGATCATTTCCTTAGATATCGTCATGACTTTGCGCGATTCTATCAATTGCTCGACAGTAATTTGTTCACCCACCTTAATACTTGCTATCATGAGAGAAGCCTTTAGTGAACACTATGGCCCCCGGGTCTATTTTACACATCATATATTCAGATCTACAAAAACACCAAAAATACTTTGCTACACTTCTATTTCTGTTTACCTTACATCTCTATCAGATCTCACCTTGCAAGTAATCGTGAAGGGATTGACAACCCCTTTATCGCGCTGGGTGCAAGTTTGTTTGCTTTTGCGCAGGTTCATTGGTGCCTCATCTTGATACTCCTACTGGATTGATACCTTGGTTCTCAAACTAAGGGATATACTTATCTCTACTTTGCTGCATCACCCTTTCCTCTTCAAGGGAAAAACCAACGCAAGCTCAAGAAGTAGCAGTGCTTCCAGACAACGATCCTTCGCAACGGTGCACGCTTAGGGCAATACATATATCGAAATTTTAATGAGGGATCATCTTATCTTTGATACTATTGTTCTAAGCAATAAGATGAAAAACATGATAAACATCACATGCAATCATATAGTGACATGATATGGCCAATATTATCTTGCTCCATTGATATCCATCTTCGTGGCACCATGATCATCATTGTCACCGGCATGACACCATGATCTCCATCATCATGATCTCCATCATTGTGTCTTCGTGAAGTCGCCTCGCCAACTATTACTTCTACTGCTATAGCTAAACGTTAGCGATAAAGTACAGTTATCAACATGGTGTTGCATCTCATACAATAAATTAAGATAACTCCTATGGCTCTTGTCGATTTTCATACTCATCGACATGCAAGTCGTGAATCCTATTACAAGAACATGATCAATCTCATACATCACATTCTTTTGGCCATATCACATCACATGGCATACCCTGCAAAAACAAGTTAGACGTCCTCTAATTGTTGTTGCAAGTTTTACGTGGCTGATTAGGTTTTCTAGCAAGAACGTTTCTCACCTACGCGACAGCCACAACATTGATATGCCAATGTTATGTACCCTTCATAAGGAGCCTCTTCATCGAATCCGATCCGACTATAGTGGGAGAGACAGACACCCGCTAGCCACCTTATGCAACTAGTGCATGTCAGTCGGTGGAACCAATCTCACATAAGAGTACGTGTAAAGTCGGTCCGGGCCGCTTCATCCCACAATGCCCCCGAATCAAGATAAGACTAGCAACGGCAAGAAATTGACAAAATCAGCGCCCACAACTTTTGTGTTCCACTCGTGCATAGAATCTACGCATAGAACCTTGGCTCGGATGCCACTGTGGGGGAATGTAGTAATTTCAAAAAAATTCCTACGCCAAACAAGGATCTATCTATGGAGAAACCAGCAACGAGTAATGGGGTAGAGCATTGTCATACCTTTGACGATCGCTAAGGAGAAGCGTTACTAGAACGCGGTCGATGGAGTCGTACTCGCAGCAATTCATATCGCGGTCGGTTCCGATCTATGTGCCAAATCACGGTACCTCCGTGTTCAACACACGTACAGCCCGGTGACGTCTCCCATGCCTGGATCCAGCAAGGAGGAGGGAGAGGTTGAGGGAAAGCTCCGGCAGCGCGACGAAACGGTGACGTGGAGCTACGAGGTATTCCGGCGGAGCTTCTCCAAGCTGCGCGGAAGAGGAGGAAGAAGAATTGGGCTACCTGAGAGAGAGGAGAAAGGTTTCTGTGTGTTCTCCAAAGGCAAAAACCTCCACTATATATAGGGGGGAGAGAGGGGGCGCACCCCTTAGGGTTCCCACCCCCAAGGGGTGCGGCAACCCCCATCTAGGGCTGGTGGTGGCGGCCAGGAAAGGAGGAGGGGTGTGGCGCACCCCAGATGGGCCTTGGGCCCATCTGCTTTAGGGTTCCCCCCCCTTCCTCTCAACCTGCACCTTGGGCCTTGGTGGGAGGTGCACCAGCCCACTCTGGGCTAGTTCCCTTCCACCTTTCGGCCCATGTCACCCTTTGGGGCTGGTGGCCCCTCCCGGTGGACCCCCGGAACCCTTCCGGTGGTCCTAGTACGTTACTCGTGACGCCCGAAACATTTCTGGTGTCAAAAACCCCTCATCCTATATATCAATCTTCACCTTCATACCATTCCGGAGCTCCCCGTGATATTCAGGATCTTATCCGGAACTCCGAACAACCTTACGTAACCTCGTACACTATTCCCATATAACCCTAGCGTCATCAAACCTTCAGTGTGTAGACCCTACGGGTTCGGGAAGCATGTTGACATGACCGAGACACTCTCCGGTCAATAACCAACAATGGGGTCTGGATATGCATGTTGGTTCCCACATGTTCCATGATGATCTCATCGGATGAACCACAATGTCAAGGATTCACTTAATCCCGTATGCAGTTCCATGTCTATCGGTATGTGATACGTCTCCATCATATCTACTTTTCCAAACTCTTTTGCCCTTGTTTTGGACTCTAATTTGCATGATTTGAATGGAACTAACCCGGATTAATGTTGTTTTCAGCAGAATTGCCATGGTGTTGTTTTTGCGAAGAAATAAAAGTTCTCGGAATGACCTGGAAATTTACGAGGATTTTTTGTGGAATATATAAAAAATATTGGCGCTAGAATCAACCCGAGGAGTGGAGCGAGGAGCCCACGAGCCCACCAGGCGCGGGACCCCCTGGCCGCGCCTAGCAGGCTTGTGGGGTCCTCGGAGCTCCGCCGCCTCCAACTCCAGCTCTATTTTGTCCCTTTCATCCGGAAAAAAAATCAGGGAGAAGAGATCATTGTGTTTTACGATACGGAGGCGCCGCCACCACCTGTTCTTCCTCTGGAGGGCAGATGTGGAGTCCGTTCTGGGCTCCGGAGAGGGGAGATCGTCGCCATCGCCATCACCAACCTTCCTTCATTGCCAATTCCATGATGCTCTTCACCGTTCGTGAGTAATCTCATCGTAGGCTTGCTGGACGGTGATGGGTTGGATGAGATCTATCATGTAATCGAGTTAGTTTTGATGGGGATTGATCCCTAGTATCCACTATGTTCTGAGATTGATGTTGCTACTACTTTGCCATGCTTAATGCTTGTCACTAGGGCCCGAGTGCCATGATTTCAGATCTGAACCTATTATGTTCTCGTCAATATATGTGTGTTCTTGATCATATCTTGCAAGTTGTAGTCACCTACTATGTGTTATGATCCGGCAACCCTGGAGTGACAATAGCCAGAACCACTCCCGAAGATGACCATAGTATGAGGAGTTCATGTATTCACTAAGTGCTAATGCGTTGTACCAGTTCTCTATTAAAAGGAGAACCTTAATATCCCATAGTTTCCATTAGGACCCCGCTGCCACGGGAGGGATGGACAATAGATGTCATGCAAGTTCTTTTCCCTAAGCACGTATGACTATATACGGAATACATGCCTACATTACATTGACGAACTGGAGCTAGTTACATATCTCTCCTTGTTTTAACTGTTGCATGATGAATGTCATCCGGCATAATTATCCATCACCGATCCAATGCCTACGAGTTTTTCCTACTGCTGTCACTGCTGCTACTGTTACTTTGCCGCTACTGTTGTCACTGCTGCTACTCTTACTATGTCGCTACTGCTGTCACTGCTGCTAGTGTTACTCTGTCGCTACTATTGTCACTGTTGCTACTATTATCGTTGGTAGTGTTGCTATCACACCACTTTTCTACTGATACTTTGCTCCAGATACTAAGTCTTCCAGGTGTGGTTGAATTGACAACTCAACTGCTAATATTCGAGAATATTCTTTGGCTTCCCTTGTGTCGAATCAATAAATTTGGGTTGAATACTCTACCCTCGAAATATGTTGCGATCCCCTATACTTGTGGGTTATCAGTATGATACTTGCCCTAGATTCGATCGTCGGTGTCCCCATACCTTGTTCAATCTCGTTACCGGCAAGTCTCCTTACTCGTTCTGTAGCACATCATCCTCTGGCTAACTCCTTAGTCACACTGAGCTCATTATGATGATGTTCTACCGAGTAGTCCCAGAGATACCTCTCCGTCACACGGAGTGCCTAAGCACGTATGACTATATACGGAATACATGCCTAAATTACATTGACGAACTAGAGCTAGTTACATATCTCTCCGTGTTATAACGGTTGCATGATGAATGTCATCCGGCATAATTATCCATCACCGATCCAATGCCTACGAGTTTTTCCTACTGTTGTCACTGTTGCTACTGTTATTTTGCCGCTACTGCTGTCACTGCTGCTACTGTTACTCTGGCACTACTGCTGTCACTGCTGCTACTATTACTTTGTCGCTACTGCTGTCACTACTGCTACTATTATCGTTGCTACTGTTGTTATCACACCACTTTGCTACCGATACTTTGTTGCAGATACTAAGTCTTTCAGGTGTGGTTGAATTGACAACTCAACTGCTAATACTCGAGAATATTCTTTGGCTTCCCCTTGTGTCGAATCAACAAATTTGGGTTGAATACTCTACCCTCGAAAACTGTTGCGATCCCCTATACTTGTGGGTTATCAAGACTATTTCCTGGCGCCGTTGCCGGGGAGGCATAGCTCTATTCTCTGAGTCACTTGGGATTTACGTCTGCTGATCACTATGAGGAATCCGAGAGATCCAAAAACTAAAGTCTTGCCCTCAACTACAAGGACAGGTAAGGAACTGCCATCTAGCTCTGCACTTGATTCACCTTGAGTTATGAGTAAGTTTGCGACACCACCTCCTGCTAGAAACTTTGATGTCTCGCCTGTGCTTGATGATGCTACTTCTGCTGTCCATGATGTTTGTGATGATGCTTTGCTTGATACTGCTTTGCCACTAGGTGCATTCCTAGATGCACAAATTGCTAGAGTTGCTGCTAGATGTGATCATACTTCTGAAACTGCTTAGATTATTGAAGTAGAACCTTCTATTTCACCTGTTAGAACTAGCTCTCCTCGATATGAATTTCCTGATATGCGTGAGGGTTATGTTGTGGAGGGAGAGATAGCTGAGGACTTTCTTGATTGTAAGGATAGCTATGATCTTGAGAAATTACTGCGCAAGTAGAAAGAAAAATCTTTGAACGCTGGGATGAAATACGACCCGAAGTTTGCTACTTCGCCTATCTTTGTGACCGATAAGGATTATGAATTCTCTGTCGACACTGACTTAATCACTCTGGTCGAATCTGATCCTTTTCACAGTTATGAGTCTGAAATGGTTGTAGCACATCTTACCAAACTGCACGATATAGCCACCCTATTCACGAGTAAGGAAAAGATCCGCCACTACTATATCCTTAGGTTGTTTCCCTTCTTGCTAAAGGATGATGCTAAGACTTGGTTCACTTCTCTTGCTCCTGGTTGTGTGCGTAGTCCCCTGGATATGATCTACTACTTCTCTGAAAAATATTTCCCTGCCCATAAGAAGCAAGCTGCCTTACAGGAAATATATAACTTTGCACAAGTTGAAGAAGAGAGTCTCCCACAAGCTTTGGGAAGGCTCGTCCAGCTACTGAATGCTTTGCCTGATCACCCTCTTGAAAAGAATGTAATACTTGATATCTTCTATAATGGACTAACTGAAGCTTCTAAGGACCACCTAGATAGTTGTGCTGGTTGTGTTTTTACGGAACGATCTGTGGAACAAGCTGAGATCCTATTTAATAATATCTTGTGCAATGAGAATGCTTGGACTATTCCCGAACCACCTCCGAAGCCAACTCCGAAAAAAAGAGGTATTCTATTCCTCAGTCCTGAAGATATGCAAGAAGCTAAGAAATCTATGAAAGATAAAGGCATTAAATCTAAAGATGTCAAAAATCTACCTCCTATCGAAGAGATCCATGGTCTTGATAACCCGATACATGTTGTAGAGGTAAATTATCTTCGTAGATTCAATGAGAGTGATATTCCTTTTGATAAACCTGCTAGCTTATGACTGGATGAATTTGATAACTTTGTTGCCAAACAACAAAGTTTCAATGATTATGTTAGCACACAATTGGAACATAATGCTCGTATGCTTAGTCATTTAAGTGCTTGTGTGGATAGAAATGTCAATGATCTTAAGCTCTTCAGTAAACATGCCTCTATGGTTACTACTCAAGTAGAACAAGTACTTAAGGCTCAAAATGACTTGCTCAATGAGTTGAATGACAATTCTGTCGGATTTACCACTAGAGGCAGTAGAATGACCCAGGAACCTTTGTATCATGAGGGTCATCCTAAGAGAATTGAACAAGATTCTCAAGGAGTTAGCAATGATGCACCTAGTCATCCTAGAAAGAAAAAGAAAGATGATAGGAACTTGAACGCTAGCAACCCTGTTGCTATTACACCTGAGAATCCAAACAATGTCTCGGTTTCTCATGCCGAAACACAATCTGGTGATGAACATGAGCCTAATGATAATATCGATAGTGATGCTCATGAAGATGCTCAACCTAGCAATGATAAGGATGTGGAGATTGAACCTGTTGATATTGATAACCCACAGCCTAAGAATAGGAGATACGATAAGAACGATTTCATTGCTAGGAAGCATGGTAAAGAAAGGGAACCACAGGTTCAGAAACCCATGCCCTTTCCTCCCAAACCATCCAAGAAAAAGGATGATGAGGATTTTGAGCGCTTTGTTGAAATGATTAGACCTGTCTTTCTGCAAATGTGTTTGACAGATATGCTCAAAATGTCTACTTATGCTAAGTACATGAAGGATATTGTGACTAATAAGAGGAGGATACCTGAGGTTGAGATTTCCACCATGCTCGCTAATTATACCTTCAAGGGTGGAACTCCTAAGAAACTAGGTGACCCCGGAGTGCCCACTATACCTTGCTCCATTAAAGGAAACTACGTTAGAACTGCTTTATGCGATCTTGGAGCCGGTGTTAGTTTTATGCCTCTCTCTCTCTCTTTATCGTAGACTTGAACAGGATAAGTTGACACCCACTGAAATCTCTCTGCAAATGGCCGACAAATCAACTGCATTCCCTATCGGCATTTGCGAGGATGTACCTGTTGTGGTTGCGAACGTTACTATCTTAACAGACTTTGTTATTCTGGATATTCCCGAGGATGATGCCATGGCGGTCATCCTTGGAAGACCCTTTTTAAACACTACATGGGCTGTTCTTGATTGCAACAAAGGCAATGTCACTTTCTATGTCAATGGTAATGACCATACGGTGCACTTTCCTAAGAAACAATATCGAGTACATTGCATCAATGCTATTGAAAAAACTTCATCGATTCTTATTGGGATCTTTGAATGCCCTATACCTACTGTTAAGATGAAGTATGATTTACTTGTTGGGGATATGCATATCCCCATTGAGGTAACCTAGTGACTATACGAAAATTCTCTGTTTTTACGCGATTCGAAAAAAGTTTGTCAAGGAGACTTGATCAACCTCATTGACGGATTTCTTTTGATGACCATGAGATGGATGAACCTGAGAGTCACAACCCTGTGTTCCAAACCTTTACCTTTGCACTACTGGAAAACAGTTTTTTGTCATCTGCCTAATCTTTGCCGTCTGCTAGCTGATGGCAAAGAGTGTCTTTGCCATCAGCTTCAACAAAGCAGACGGCAAAGCACTGGCTGATGGCATAGAGTGTTTTTGCCATCAGTCACATCTTTGTCGTCAGCTAGAAGACGACAAAGAGTCTCACAGCGGACGGCAAAGATGTAGATGGGCCCACCTGACCGCGGGGTGGCTAGGTCAAACTGGAGTTCCTTCTTTGTCGTCTGCTAGCGGACGGCAAAGAGTCCGGAGGTAGACGACAAAGAGTCTAGACTCTTTGCCGTCCGCCGGCAGACGGCAAAGAGCTAACTCCGTTAACAGCTCTTCCCCCCCCCACCCCGCCCTCTCTCTCTCACCCACACTGTGTAATGGCACCCCGCCGCTCTCTCTCTCCCAATCCCCGACGCCCACGGGCCGCCGCCACCACCGTCGCACCGCCGCCCCTGTCGCCCCCACCGCCGCCCCTGTCGCCCCCGCCGCCACCGTCGCGCCACAACCACCGTCCCGCCGCTGCCCCACCACCGTCACGCCGCAGCCCCTGGCTCCCCCGGCGCCGCCCCGCCACCCCCAACACCCCGGCCCCTCCACAGCCGCCCCTCCCGGTGAGCCCCCACACCCTCCACCCCCCCCCCACCCCGCGCACCCGCATTATTTTTTAGTAGTTTTAGTAGTTGTTCTTGTTAGTAGTTTTAGTGGTAGATTTAGTAGGTAGTTTAGTGGTAGAATTTGTTTTGTTAATTAGTGGTAGCTTGTTAAATTAGTTAGGTTAGTTAGTTAGCTTGGTTAGTTAGGTGGAGGAGGAGAAGAGGAGGAGGAGGAGGACGAGAAGAGGAGAAGAAGAAGAGGAGTAGGAGGAGGAGAAGAAAAAGAAGAAGACGAAGAAGAAGAAGAAGAGGAGAAGAAAAAAATAAGAAGGAGAAGAAGAAGAAGAAGAAGAAGAAGAAGAAGAAGAAGAGAAGAAAAAAATAAGAAGGAGAAGAAGTAAAGAAGAAGAGAAGAAGAGAATAAGAAAAAAATAAGAAGGAGAAGTTAGTTTGCTTGGTTAGTTAGCTAGATTATTTTTTAGTTACTTAGTGGTAGATTCTGTTTTTGTTATTTTTTTCTGTTAGTGCTATCTAGGTTTAGCGGTAGGTTTAGTTAGCTTGGTTAGTTAGGTTAGTTAGTTAGTTAGCTTAATAGAAAGAATATGAAGAAGAAGAGGAGCAGGAGGAGGAGAAGAGGAGAAGAGTAGGAGGAGGAGAAGAAGAAGAAGAAGAAGAAGAGAAGAAGAAGAAGAAGAAGAGGAGAAGACAAAAATAAGAAGGAGAAGAAGAAAAGAAGAAGAGAAGAAGAATACCTTCTCCTCCTTCTCCTCCTTCTTCTCCTCCTCCTCCTTCTCCTTCTTCTTGATTTATTCTTCTTCTCCTCCTCCTCCTCTTTCTTCTCCTCTATCTTATTCTCCTTACCTTATTTTCCCCAACAATGAGATAATTAGCCCATTTAGCTACAAAATGGCATAAAAACCTTGGTTAGCTCATGAATATTATATTCTTAACTTGTTTTCCTCTAAAATGACATAATTAGAATATTTGTGTTGATCGGGTGGATTTACATGTGATAGTTGTCTCGTCGCTGTGAGGTCTGCTGTGCGAAGACCTCCCCGTGCGTTGTACGAGCTCCGCCCCTGCATTCGTGGGTCAGTACAAATTTCATCTCCTCCCCACCCCTTCATTTATTGTGGCTCGGTTTCCGGATGAAACTTTCTAGATTTAGGTAATTAAATTAATTTATCAGTATGCGTGACCAGTATGCGTCTCCTGTTCGAAAGGGCGACATCTATAAATATGCATGACATTGCATATTTATAACCGCCATCCTTTCGAATTGTCCAACATTATCCATGGACAGCCCGAGTATGTGTAGATTGGGTTCGTTTTCCTGTATGTTGTTCTCTGGATCCGATGCGGAATTTCGTCAGTGCCTCCCTGTTGTTCTCTGGATGCACATCCTCTCTGTTTATTGCGGAGACGTGTATCAGGAGAACAACGGGGAGGTGCTGCTGAAATTTTGCGTTCGATCCGGAGCAGAGCATGGGAAAACAAACCCAATCTACACATACTCGGGTGGGGTTAGGACCTATCTTTACCTATTAGCGTGTAGGTTGCCTGGACGTAATAAAAATGGCGAACCTGATTAACCGATGAATATAAATGCTAAATTATATATAAATATATTTATTCTGTCTTTAGTAGCTAGGCAAGATGAGTGATCGTGCGTGGATGTATACCGGTCACCCTAGTCAAAAAGAGATGACGAAAGAATGGTTTGTAAAAACAAAGGAATTTGTGAAAGCCGCATTCGCAAATGGCCAGGAAAGAAACTATTGCCCGTGTCCTGGATGCGACAACTATAAAAAGACGACAGAGGCTGTAATGATTAAACACCTGCAGAGGAGGGGTTTTAAGCCTAATTATATGGTGTGGACATTTCATGGTGAGTCTATACAACGCACAAGAGCTGAGGTGGTCCGTCGTCGCACGGACGAGCATGTTACCAGGATCGAAGACATGGTGCAAGACTTTGATGATGCTCGGGATTCGGAAGATGAGATGGAGGAATCTGCAAAGGCCTTTTATGAAATGTTGGAGTCTTCAAACGTCCTCTCCATGAGCACACTGAGCTCTGTCACCTGGATGCAATTGCACAAGTAATGGCTCTGAAGGCTCAGTTCAACTTGGGAAGAGAATGCTACGATGCGATGATGACACTATTTGGACGCTTCCTACCCAAAGGCCATGTCATGCCTGCAAACCTATACCAGTCGGACAAAATACTTCATGTACTTAAGATGCCCTATGAGAAGATAGATGCATGTGAGAAAGGATGTGCCTTATTTAGGAAGGAGTATGCACACTTGGACTATTGTCCCAATTGCGAGTCTTGCAGGTATCTTGTGGTAGACAATGGTATGGGTGAAAAGAGGCAGACCGAAATCGCAGTTACTATTCTTCGGTATATGCCAATCATACCAAGACTTCAACGTCTTTTCATGGTCGAAGAGACAGCCAGACAGGTGACATGGCACAAATTGGGCAAAAGAACCAAACTAGATGCGGATGGGAATAAGATGGTGGTACACACATCGGATGGGGAAGCGTGGAAACATTTCGATGGATTGCATCAGGATAAAGCGGCAGACCGAGGAATCCTCGAGTCTGCATCGCCACGGATGGTTTTAGTCCCTTCGACCTGACGGCAACCAAATATAGTTGTTGGCCTGTATTTGTCATTCCACTCAATCTCCTCCCCCCCTGACATATTATGCAAAGAAAGAACATATTTCTGACGTTGATAATTCCAGGGCCCAATTATCCGGGGAAGAATATGAATGTGTACCTGCAGCCGCTTAAGGATGAATTGGAAGACGCTTGGGATAATGGGGTCAAGACATACGATGCCGCTAGAAAACAAAACTTCAAAATGCATGTGTGGTACATGTACTCTATGCATGACTTGCCGGCGTATGCACTATTCTCTGGATGGTGTGTGCATGGAAGGTTCCCGTGCCCCCAATGCAAGGCAGCTCTTCAGTTTCATTGGTTGCAGGAGGGTCGGAAGTATTCTTGCTTTGACTTGCATAGACAGTTCCTGGATCCTGACCATCAGTTCAGAAAAGACAAGAAGAACTTTACCAAAGGTAAAGTTGTCAAAAACTTGGCACCACCTGCGTTAACAGGCCAACAGATCCTGGATAAGTTAAACGCCCTCGAGCCTGATCCAGAGTGTCCAGGGTATTTCAAGGGGTATAATTCAAAACACGCCTGGACTCACTAGCCATGCTTCTGGGATCTGCCTTACTTCAAAGACCTCCTTCTTCCACATAATATCGACATGATGCACACTGAAAAGAATATCGGAGAGGCTATTTTTGGTACATTGTTCGACATAGGTGGGAAGACAAAGGATAATATTAAGAGACACTATGTCATAGACCGTTACAAAACATGCGAGAAGGCAAAGGAAAGCAGAAGTGGTTGAAGCCAAAGGCCTGGTTCAATCTTGGAAAGCCAGCTATGAGGGAAATTATCTTGTGGGTCAAAATGCACTTGATGTTCCCCGATGGGTATGCAACGAATCTAAAGAGGGGAGCGAATCTTGAAAAAATAAAAATCTTTGGTCTCAAGAGTCATGATTGGCACATATGGCTAGAGCGGGTAATGTCGGTGATGTTACGTGGCTTTATTCCTGAGGATGAATGGCTAGTACTGGCGGAGCTGAGCTATTTCTTCCGTGTTCTTTGTGCAAAAGAATTGTCGCCTCGCGTGGTAGAAGACATGGAGGAGTTTGCACCAGAGTTGTTGTGCAAGTTACAGAAGATCTTTCCACCGGGCTTCTTTAATCCAATGCAGTATTTCATTTGACATCTACCGACCGAGGCAAGATTGGGTGGGCCCGTGCAAGATCGTTGGTGCGATGCAACTGAGAGCATACAAAAGACCCTTTGAGCAAAATGTAAAAATAAGCGTAGAATTGAAGCATCGATGGCTGAGGCATTCATTACTGAGGAGGTGGCAAACTTTGTGACAGCACACTAGGAAGCCAAAAATCATCATTTGCATAATCCGAAGCCTCGGCACAATGATGCAGACCCTAAAAAGGTGGGTCCAACCTCACCCTATTCAAAGGGAAGCTCACACCAGCCGGTGCTTCGAAACCAATAATGTTGGATGTCGAAGAATGGCGGAACATTTCGTTGTATATCTTCAACAACCTAATAGAAGTGCGGCCGTACATAGAGTAAGTTCTCGGCACATTTTCCCGTAACTTTTCATTCCTTTGAACTGCTCTTATTCCCGAATATTTCAAACAGCCGTTACGTTGCCAAATTCTCGGATGGAGCGGTGATCGAAAATGATTCCGTCGAAGAGTATGAGCTTCTGTCAAAGACAAGAGGCGGCTATCCCGGTTTCATCTCTTGGTTCAAACAAACGGTAATTATAAATAATGGACCATTTCATTTCTTGGTCTAACTTGCGACTAATGCAACAATAGTTTCGTATTAAACTTGTAGTCTAATTCGGAGTCTATGGACGCCGAATTGAGACAAGTCTCTAATGGTTTTGACTATAAGGTCCGTTCATTTGAGAAATACAACATCAACGGGTATGTCTTTCGTACCTTTGGGAAAGAGCTATCTATGCCCGACCGGAAATCTACAAATTGTGGTGTCTCTGCTATCGGCGAAGGTATTATCGAGTATTATGGAAGAGTTGAAGCAATTTATGAACTTCAATTCTATGGTGAAAAACCATCGAATGTCGTAGTCTTCATGTCGGGACCCCGATCCTAAGCCATAGGAATCTAGCGTGTGACCCATCGCATCCCTTTGTGGTCTCACGCACGGTTAACTCCACGGCTGCAGCCTTACCTTAGCCGGGACCGTTTGCGTCTTTTGACTCACGTATGCGATCGTGTCGCTAGCATTCCAATGTTAAAGAACCCGGATCGACATGTCTAGTCATAAACCAAAGTGGCAGTTCCGTACAAGGACAGGCATACATGACCCAACAAAGCAGGTGTCGGTCATCAACGAACGTAGACGAGTCGTAGCAAGCTACAAGGACTCCATTACGTCGTGTGACATTTCCCCAAAGGGACAGACACAGCAGCTAAGAAGGACACATGCCGGTCAACCAATGCATCCGGAGCAGTAGCGAACTACCAAGGCTCGTTAGATCACAAAGGGGCATTTCCTTGTAAGGGGTGCTACTAAAGTTCACGACTAGGTAATCGAACCCCATACATATCAAGTAAGACACACATACGCATGTCATACCGATATGTATAGATACATCGATGGCATCACAACATAACCATAGACATACAAGCTTTATTGAAGAGGCTCGGAAGAGCCTCACACATATTATTACACATTAAGGGTCTCACGACCCATAATATCAGTCACACAATACAAGCCAGCGGAAGAGTTATAAGCTGTCTGGGTACAGACAGAGCAACGAGAAGGCACATGGCGTGACTATACTACAGAGCCGACGTAGGGCCAGGTCGTAGCTGGGACACCAGCTACTCGTCGTCGTCGATGTCTACGAAGAACCCTCCATTAGGGTCATTAGCAACCTCTGCAACATTTATTAAACAAACATGAGTACGAAGGTACTCAGCAAGACTTTAGGATGGTTAACTACTCATGCAAGGTATCAAGAAGGTATTGTGGGGTTTCATGCGGAAAGCCAGCATTTGACTAGTGGCTAGACAACTTGCTTTTTGAAATTAGTTTTGACAACTTGATTTCTCGCACACGAGTCCACTAACACCACAACAATACACTATCGTGGAATCATTCCGTCTCCATACGGAAATGCCGTCCACGACACTCACGCTTATCTTGACAATTTTAGGGGTAGCCATTTAAGTTATCTATGAACAACATATGTCTCCAAGTAGTCCATATCCGCGGACGCGGCTATTCGAATAGATCATAACCCTGCAGGGGTGTACTTCGTCACACACGCTCCCGCCACTTATCGCCATGTGCACGTCATGCACCTCGGCAACCTTCAAGCGGAAGCCCAGCGAGGGAGTCGGCCACGACCGTTAACCACACTAGTACCTAGTCCAGGTTTATCGCCTATCTGAGAGTAACCCATACGGAAGTCCGGCCGAGGTTTCCGCCACGGCCTCAAACGATGTGCGCAGGGTTCCCAAGCCCACCATCCGGGTGCCACTTGGTACACCGTGCCACTGCCTACCGCATCACGGTCCACCTCTCAGGTCAGCACCATGCACGGCCTCCAGCATTACTATAAACACCAGAAACTACTTGCAACTCCTGGACCGAGTACTAAGCGATTAATAGGCCGAGCGGGGTCATATTTCAGGGCCCAGCATGTGGTAGTATCTAGTCTTGGATTACATACACGAAACTCAGTTCCTAAGGACGGTTCCAATGAAACAACCCGCCATGTACTCCTACACAGCCTTTCACCGGTACCTTTACCAAATCAAGTTCAACACACGACCTTTGTTCACCGAACACATTCCACATTTCTGTTCATCTCCCAGATGACAGATCATACACAACTCTAAGCATAGCATGCATAGCAGGATAAGGCACATCATAGCTCAAGCAACTACCAGGTATGCTAGGTTGCAAGGTTCGGCTATTTACTGTGACAAGGTTAAGTCATGCAAAGGAAGTGGGTCCAACTATCGTGGCAAAAACAGTTGAAGCATTTGATCCTAATGCAATGAATAGGTGCAGGAGCAAGAACATAGGAGTTATCGGGATGATCAAAAGGGTTGCTTGCCTTGTTGCTCAGAGGAGGAACGATATCCGTCAGACGGATATTCGGTGGAATCCGGGGGTGCGGAGCCTACCGAAATAAACGGCAACATTCAATAACAATCATATGCAATCAAAATGATGCATGAGCAAGGCATGAGAATGCAAGTGATAAGTTATTATAATCAAGATGTTTTAGGTTTAGAGTTGATTTGAATCACATTTGAAAAGTAATTCAAACGGGTATTCCCGGATACCGGTTTAATTGATTCGACCTGATGCTCAGATCAACCTAATGTTAACATGCATGAAATGTCATGTTATAGTACTGATTTACATCTAGGGCAGTGTATGATCATTGCATTTATAAAGAAATTTGGATATTTTTGCAAATTCCATTTATAAAGTGATTAAAAGAATTGAATTATTCCTTATTTCACAATTTAGGGTTCTGTAACTTTTTCAAACATAGTTGAAAATAGAATAATTAGAATCCTTGAATTTTTCTGATACTTTTTCATATATAAATTATTTTCATTGGAGTTACAGATTAATTTCTATGATTTTTGCAATTTTTAGCAATTTCCTGAATTATTTTTATACTGGAAATTCCATTTATTGCATCAGGCTGACGTCAGCAGGTCAGCCGACCTGTGCAGGTCAAACCTGACAGGGGGGCCCCACTGGTCAGCCTCTCTGGGACTAATCCCGCGCTGACCAGCCCCTAATTGGGGTTTGACCAGGCGTGGGGCCCTCTGTCAGCGACCCAGAGGAGGGCGATTAGGCCCTAATGGTCGGCCACGTCGACGGCCACCGGAGGATGGTCGCCGGCGACCAAACCCGCGGCGGAGAGCTCGCCGGAGGCGACCTAGACGGCGCTGCACAGCACCAAATCGCACGCGGATAGCAGCTACAGCAAGCTCGCGAAGCGGCCGATCTGGCAGGACCAACTGGGGAGGCTAGGGTCGCCGGAAGAGGCGTCGGCGACGAGCCGGAGCGGCGGCCGAAGCTCGGCCGTCGTCGGGGGCTTCGAATCAGGGGGATCCACGCTTAGTTCTTAGCTGCTACGGCATCTACACGTCGTCCTGGAGCTTCTGGTGCTCACGGGAGGACGAGCTGGACATCGGAGGGCTACCGGCCACGAGCGGCAGCGGCGGTGCTCGTCGGCCTCCGGTGAAACTAGGGCTAGAGAAGGGGATCGACGGGGAAAGTTTAGGGGAAACCACCGCATGCTCATAGGAAGTGCAGAGAAGAGCTCAGACGGCTCGGGGAAGGCCTGGGGGCGATGAATCGACGGGAGATGTCCGGCGGCCGGAGGAAGAAGACGACGGCGTTGCGGGCGTTGCAGGGCTCGAGGGGACTTCGGCTTCTGCAGAGAAGACCAGGGCGACGAGGCGGATCTAAAGGCGTGCTCGAGGAGGGGTTCCTGTGGCCAGGGCAACGGCCAGCTCGAGCTCGAGCTCGGCTCTAATGGCGGCAGCAGGGAGAAGGAGGGGATCCGGGCGGAGGAGGAGAACCGAGGCGGGGAATGGATAGGGGAGGCTCTGGGGAGCTTATCCCCGCCGTCGCCAGCGCGAACCGGCGGCCAGGCAGGCACGCAGGTGCGTGGCCGCGCCGGAGGAGGCGGCGGCCACCTCCTGCTGCATACTGGCGCGGGGAAGGGGACGAGCGGTGAGGTGGGCTGGGCCTGGCGTGGGCGTCAGGTAAGACTTTTCCTTTTTCTTCTGTTTTTGTTTTTCTGTTTTGCTATTTATTGCTTTGCTAATTATTTCAGCTCCAAAACAAAAAGTAAAAACTATTTTAAACCTCCTGAAGTATTTGTTATAATGTCCCCACTCATTTCCAAGACTTTCAACATTTTTGGAAAACTATAGCTTCTGTTTTCAAATTTTTAGATTTGAAACCAGTGGCTTTTGCATTTATTTAAAATGCTTGAAGTGCCAAGGAATTAGTTTTCTCCAATGCTCATTTACTTTCATGATTTATCAGAAAGTTTGAACAATTCTTGAGGCCATTTTGGGTTCATTGATTTTGAACTAGTTTGAAATTTCCTTTAATTGAAATGGTGGCTAGGGTTTTGAGTTTTTCCTTTGCCACTTTGTTGTTTTTGTTAAAACTTCTTAGATGCAAATGCAAAGAAGACATGAGCACAATGCTATCTAGCTTAATGTTTTAGGGATGTGACACTTCAAATGTTATTGGTTCCAGCCGAAGGAGACTAGAAGGACTCATGAAAATATAGGACTAGTCGAAATCAATCCAAACCCCCATTTATATGTTCCCGATGTCTATATTACAGCTCAACACGCGACCCAAGTTTTCTATCTACCGTGGGCATGCCAAACGGATAAGAATCTGGAAGGTTAGTATGTTGTTTATGAAGTGCCGCCACATGTCAGACCACCTCTCCCAAATGAACAGGATTATGAACCTCACATTAACCCAGACACATATGATGGAGAATTCTTCCAAGAAACACGTCTTTCCAAGAAACGTTTCAAGATCCGTCGTGCTTCACCCAAGAACATGGAAGTAGATAGCCACAATGAATCCGACTCCACCCCTGAGCCGGAACCAGAAGACCTGGAACTCATAGAGGTTACTGATGCGGATGACCTGTCAATGCTTCAACGTTTAAAGAAAGGCCTTTCACAACTTCACACCGTTGAACCCGACGAGCACGTCATTCATGAAGACATGCGTGATAGTGATGATGATGATGCATTTATTGATGATGATTATTAGTTTGTAAGATTCACAACTTAAATTATATATTTTTTAATCTTTATTATTCAACTTCTATAGGTGTGAGGATGGATATGAGGAGGAGGCGCCAAGGTTCTCGAGGCCGAGTGTAGGCGGTTACTACAGAACTTACGCCACGAGGCTCGGCCACAGGCTATTCGAGACTACTACGCTACGCGTGGTACTAAGAAGCAGAAGAAGGATTGCCGCGGAAAGTTTTTGAAGAAGGAGCAATACATGAAGGTAATTACCTATTCTTAAGTCCTTCTACGTAGTTTTCTTGATTTCATTCATAGGCGTAGCGCTCAAAATTCTTTCTAATAACTTACAGGTGCCCCCGAGATGGTGTGCGGATAAGATGGATTGTTGGGAGGCGTTGGTTGATGAGTGGTGCACAGGCAGCTGGCGAGCCGTCCACGAGAATGCGAAGGATTGGCGTAGCCAAATGGTTGGTGTGCCACACCATCAAGGCAGCGCCAACTTACTTCAGTTCGGACAAAACTGGGTATGTGATTTGCTTCATGATTCATGCAGTTCATTCTTCATGCTAATATTTTGTTCCTCTCTTTTAGGCGCATCACAATAAGACGGAGATGCCACACTTGTACGACCTTTATGGCATGGCCCATACTGCCTCGTACAAGAAGGCGAAGGCATTCTCTGAGTCTGACCTGGATGATCCCAATAACTTCACCAACATATCATCCCACCACAAGCTCGTGGCATACAGGGACGCGGGGAAGGCTACGAAAGGGGATGACTTTAACCCTAGCCAGGAACCTTTGGATCCAGAGCTGGTGATGATATCTTTTGGCGGGAGGCCCCATGGCTTGATAGCCATTGGATATGGGATAATACGTTCTCCACTCACTCTCCCAGAGATCAAGGCGCGCCAGTCAAGCAGTTGTCCTGAGATAACGCGTCGTCCACGGCCAGTCGATCTTGCCATCGAGGTTAGTTGTATGGACTAAGAACACTTTCATCCATTTCATTATGTGCATCACCATAGATCATTACTGTGGTAACGAGGAATGGTGTTTCAGGCTGCTCTTCACAAAGAGAGATTGGCAAACTAGGCTGCTCTTGAGAAAGAGAGATTGGCAAACCAGGCTGCTCTTGAGAAAGAGAGATTGGCAAGCCAGGCTGCTCTTGATGAGAGCGACAAGACCACGGCACGATTGATTGAGGACGAGAGCTCCTGGAATGAGGCGGGTCAATGGGCCCTGTACGAGCTTTTTGTGGTAAGTTTTTTTTCACATTAGCCAAATCATGTGTGTAATGTCTGTTTCATTACTAATTAATACGACCCACTCTTCAGGGTCTGTGCGAGAAGAGCGGTCAAGTCCCTCCGCCGATGGTTGTCTTCTCTTCGATTGGCATGGTGAGTTTCATTATAAACTAGTATTCATAATTGAGTGTCATCATGCTAACTGAGACATTGCAAAATATCTATTCTGTAGAATAACTCCCGAGTGGCATCGCACGACCCTTCTCCAGGTGTTTCTCCTCCTTGATGACCACTACGGTAGGTTTCTCTTCTCCTCTTTCATATTCTCCTTGCCTTAATTTCCCCAACAATGACATAATTAGCCCATTTAGCTCCACAAAGACATAGTTAGATAATTTAGCTCCAAGAAGAGGAGAAGAGGATAAATGAAAAAGGAAGAACAAAAAGAAGAAGAGAAAGAGAAGAGAAGGATAAGGAGAAGAACGAGGAGGAGAAGGAGGAGGAGGAGGAGGAGGAGCAGGAGAAGGCCAAGGACCTTCTAGTCCTTCTCCTCCTCCTCCTCCTCCTCCTCCTCCTCCTCCTTCTTTATTTATTCTTCTTCTCCTCCTCCTCCTCTTTCTTCTCCTCTTTCATATTCTCCTTTCCTTAATTTCCCCAACAATGACATAATTAGCCCATTTAGCTCCAAAATGCCGTAATAACCTCAAAATGGCATAAGAAACTTGGTTAGCTCATTAATATTATATACTTAGCTTGTTTTCCTCTAAAATGGGATAATTAGCCCATTTAGCTCCAAAAAGACATAGTTAGCTAATTTAGCTCAAAGAAGAGGAGAAGAGGAGAAGAAATAGGAAAAATGAAAAGAAAGAAGAAGAAGAAGAAGAGAAGAAGGAGAAGGAGGGGGAGGAGGAGGAGGAGGAGGAGAAGGAGGAGGAGGAGGAGGAAGAGGAGAAGGAGGAGAAGTATAAGGACCTTCTAGTCCTTCTCCTCCTCAACCTCCTTCTCCTACTTATTCTTTATTTTTCTTCTTCTTCTCCTCCTCCTCTTTCATATTCTCCTTGCCTTAATTTCCCCCAACAATGACATAATTAGCCAATTTAGCTCCAAAAAGACATTATAAGCTCAAAATGGCATAAGAACCTTGGTTAGGTCATTAATATTATATACTTAGCTTGTTTTCCTCTATAATGACATAGTTAGCTAATTTAGCTCCAAGAAGAGGAGAAGAGGAGAAATGAAAAGGAAGAACAAAAAGAAGAAGAGAAAGAGAAGAGAAGGAGAAGGAGAAGAAGGAGGAGGAGAAGAAGGAGGAGGAGGAGGAGGAGGAGAAGGAGGAGAAGGCCAAGGACCTTCTAGTCCTTCTCCTCCTCCTCCTCCTTCTCCTCCTTCTTCTTTATTTCTTCTTCTCCTCCTCCTCCTCCTGTTTCTTCTCCTCTTTCATATTCTCCTTGCCTTAATTTCCCCAACAATGACATAATTATCCCATTTAGCTCCAAAATGCCATAATAACCTCAAAATGGCATAAGAACCTTGGTTAGCTCATTAATATTATATACTTAGCTTGTTTTCCTCTAAAATGGGATAATTAGCCCATTTAGCTCCAAAAAGACATAGTTAGCTAATGTAGCTCCAAGAAGAGGAGAAGAGGAGAAGAAATAGGAAAAATGAAAAGAAAGAAGAAGAAGAAGAAGAAGAAGAGAAGAAGGAGAAGGGGGAGGAGGAGGAGAAGGAGGAGAAGGCCAAGTACCTTCTAGTCCTTCTCCTCCTCCTTCTCCTCCTTCTTCTTTATTTCTTCTTCTTCTCCTCCTCCTCCTCTTTCTTCTCCTCTTTCATATTCTCCTTGCCTTAATTTCCCCAACAATGACATAATTAGCCAATTTAGCTCCAAAAAGACATTATAAGCTCAAAATGGCCTAAGAACCTTGGTTAGCTCATTAATATTATATACTTAGCTTGTTTTCCTCTATAATGACATAGTTAGCTAATTTAGCTGCAAGAAGAGGAGAAGAGGAGAAATGAAAAGGAAGAACAAAAAGAAGAAGAGAAAGAGAAGAAGAAGAGAAGAAGGAGAAGGAGCCCTCCTTATTCTCCTTCTTCCCTCCTTCTCCTCTTCTTCTTCAATTTAGCTTATTTTCCCCAACAAAGACATACTTAGCCAATTATCATCCTAAATGATATAATTAGCTTAGTTAGGTTAAAATATCATAAGAACCTTGGTTAACTCAACAAAATGACTAATTAAGCTCCTAAAAGACATAATAAGCTCAAAATTTCACAAGAACCTTGGTTAGCTCATTAATATTATATACTTAGCTTGTTTTCCTCTAGAATGACATAATTAGCCCATTTAGCTGCAAAAAGACATAGTTAGCTAATTTAGCTCCAAGAAGAGGAGAAGAGGAGAAATGAAAAGAAGGAAGAAGAAGAAGAAGAAGAAGAGAAGAAGAAGAGAAGGAGAAGGAGAAGGAGAAGGAGAAGGAGGAGGAGGAGAAGAAGAGAAGAAGAATTCTCCTTCTTATTCTCTCCTCCTTCTTCTTCTCCTTCTTCTCCTTCTTCTTCTCTTCTTCTTTTTTCTTCTTCTCCTCCTCCTTCTCCTTCTCCTTCCCCTCCTCCTCCTCCTCCTTCTTGTTTTTCTTCTCCTTGGTCTCTTCTTGCATCTTCTCTTTCTTCTTCAATTTAGCTTATTTGTCATATATATGTTGTTGTTCTTCTTCTTCTGACTTTCTTATTCCCATTTTGCAGATTGGATGTACTACATGCATGGAAGCTGGCATTGGAGTGCTTTAGTTCCCGTTTTTATTTGAGTTGATGAACAATGTGGAACTATATGTATATGTATATATGGATGAACAATATATGTGCAACTATATGTATGTATATATGGATGAAACTTTGTATGTGTTGGTTCTTTTGATATATGGGATGTACGTTGATGAACAAATGGCATTGATGAGCTTTATATGTATATCATATATGTGTTGTGACCTATTTATCATATATGTGCTATGAATTATATATATATGTGCTGGGAAATAGAAAAAATAAACAAAAATGTGACAATATAGGCTCTTTGCCGTCTGCCAGCTGATGGCAAGGGCCTTTGCCATCAGATGACCGACGGCAAAGGTGCCACATGGCGCCCAGCTGTGCAACCTGGGCAGCAGCAGCTGGCCATATAATATCTTTGTCGTCTGCTTCCAGGGGGCAGACGGCAAAGAAGAGGGCACAAAGGAGGGGGGGAGGAGGTGGAGGCCAATGGCAAAGAAGAGGGGGAGGCATACGGCACAGAAGAGGGGGGAGGCTGCCGGCAAAGAAGAGGGGGGAGGCAGACGGCACAGAGGAGGGTGGAGGAGGAGGGGGAGGCAGACGGCAAAGAAGAGGGGGGAGGCAGACGGCAAAGCCTCCGTTAGCCCCTAAAGGAGGCAACGCCTGCCGGCTGCCGTCTCGACATATTTGTCGACTGCTCCCACGGAAAGCTGACGACAAAGCTCTTTGTCGTCCGCTTCGGTGAGGCAGACGGCAAAGAAGCTACAATGCCGTCATAGGCTGACGCAGAAATTTTGCCGACAGTGAGATTCTTTGTCGTCTGTGATATACTCTTTGCCGTCTGTGATGGCAGACGGCAAAGAAGCTAATTCCTGTAGTTTTGGTTGCTTAGAACAAAAATTATAGATTTAGCTTTAGTTTTTCCTATTTTCTGTTTTTTGCGTCCCGTAGAAAAGTGTCCCGAAAATAGAAGTTCTCTGAATGCCGTGAAAATCAAGTATGATTTTTTTGGAATTTTTGAAAAATTCTAAGACGGAGAGCTAGTCAGGGGGATGCACAAGTGGGCCACAAGCCCAGGAGGCGCGGGCACCCCCCTGGTCGCACCTACCAGACTTGTGGGGCCCACGATTCCCCCCTCCACTTATTCCCGCTCCCATCTCCTTCTCCTACCTCCAGAAAAAATCATTCTACAGCTCAAACCCGTGTTCTTGCTCTTCTTGCTGCGATTTTCGATCTCCTTGTGCAAAGCCCCATTCATCAAACTGTTTTGGGGAAATTGTTCCATGGTATGTGACTCCTCCATTGGTCCAATTAGTTTTTGCTCTAGTGCCTTATTCATTGCGTATTTTTGTTGCCTTGGTGACCCTGTTCTTGAGCTTTGCATGCTAATTTTAGCTTGTCCCAAGTAGTTTTGATGCGTGATATGGCCTCTAGGCACTTGTAGGAGTAGCTTCTATGAGTTTCGTTGAGCTTTGTTCACTTTTCCTTTTAGTCACTAAAAATTTCAGGAATGGGAGATGTTCAAGAGAAACTATCATGGTGGTTCCTCAAGCAAGAGGGGTGCCCGTCTCGCGATTCGAAAACCCGATCCTTGCCAACCGAGGAAAGCACAGGTACAACCATGTGAATGGCCTTCTGATGAATTCATGATTGATGCAGGTTTCAAAGACGAGTTTGATACACTTGTTCACAATGTTGGACTTGAAGAATTCATCTCCGATAAATGTGAACAGTATACTACTCTCACTGCCTCTTTTGTTCGTATATTCAAATTTTCAGCTGGCCATGACACATCCGTACTGTTTGATCTCTATGACAAATCGTATACCATGGATTTAGAGGATTTCAATAGAATTTGCAAGATACCTTATTGGGGTAGTCTCAATGATCCTACTAAGTCTTCGATTAGAGATTTATCTCTAGTATAATTGTCGGAGAAACTAGAGATATTACGCAGGCTACCATGGGGAGCATTCACGTTCCTGCCTTGCATTACTTTGCCCTCTTCATAGGTAGATGCATTAACGACAAGATCGAGCATTGTCACCTCTGCGCACCTGACCTTAGTATTCTTAAGAGCGCAGTAATGGGTGATAGAAGTTTCAACATGGGAGCAATAATAGCAAGGAGGCTGAATAATAATGCCAATGAAGGGGATTTCTTTGGTGGGATCTATGCCACTCGCATAGCAAAGTTTCTTGGAGTACCCATCCGCGAAGGAGATCCCCCGCTCCATACAGCTTTCCTTGATCGCGTCGCTGTGACATGCTATCAGTTCCTTGAGAGGGATAATGAATCCCTCCTATACCGGTTAATACTTAACTGATAGCGTGTTTTCCATATTACCCTTCCTGCTCCTGCCTTCTTTGACTTTCACGTAAAATGGAGATATTACATAACCAGAGGAGAGGCAGAAGAGTATGAGAGGGAGGCAAAGGTTGCTCGCCTCCGTGAGGCAGCTATTCAGGCGGTAGCTGCAACACTCCCGTACAATCCCCATTATGTTTTTGGATATCGCCCGGACCAGCCATGGGAGTAGACCAACTTAGGCCAAAAGCCTAAGCTTGGGGGAGTACGTGTTTCTCACCGACTTTATATTCATGCTCACACTTTCACTTTGTTAGTCGGTGTTCACACTTTGCCACTGTATCATCCATGCTAGTTTATTTGTTTTTCTCGCTTTCTTCTCGTGTGTTTGTCTAGTTTGAGAAAACCCAAAAAGATTTCTTGTTCTTCTTTTGCTTGTTGGGAGCTTTCCCGTGTAAATAGTTTTGTTTTTCTTTGGGTCAAGGTAGAAGACCATGGTTACCATGTTTAGTGGCTCTCGCATGCATATCTGTTTATCTGTCAAAGAGCCATATTACTTTGTCTTCTCCTTTGTGTTTGCTTGCAGATTCCAGCTTAGTCCAATGCACAAGCACTCTTATTATTGTTCAAATTATTCGGTCATGCAAGTGAAAGGCAATAATGACGATATATGATGAAGTGACTGAGCCTGGAAAAGCTGGTATGAACTCTATCTATTTTGTTTTTGTAGATATGACTAGCTCATCGTTCCAGATTCCGCTTTGTTGTGAGAGAAACATGTTTGCAATGACAACTTAGAGATCATAGTTTTTGATGCCATGCTTAATTAGCTAGGAGCTTATATTGGTTTGTCTTGGATGCCAACATGAATTTTGAGATGATTATGATGTAGTATGATAGGATGGTATCCTCCTTTGAATGATTCAAGTGGCTTGACTTGGCACATGTTCACGCATGTAGTTGAAAAAAATCAGCATAGCCTCTATGATATTCATGTTCATGGTGATTTATGTCCTACTCATGCTTGCACTCAATGTTGGTTAATCTCAATGCATTTTGATGACTGTTGTCGCTCTCTAGTTGCTCGCTTCCCAGTCTTTTGCTAGCCTTCACTTGTACTAAGCGGGAATACTGCTTGTTCATCCACTTCCATAAACCCAAAGTCGTTCCAAGTAAATTTGCATGTGCCACTCTCTAAACCTTCAAGAAATAATCTGTTTCGCATGCCCGAACCGCTCATGTGGTGACAAGGGGCGATCAGTATCTTCCATGCTAGGCGTGTTATCCTCGATATGTGTTTATTCACTATCACTCACGAGAAAGGGGTCGGTAATTGGAATGGCCAGTTCCATGCTCAAATCGAAAAGATAATTGCAAACAGAACTCCCCTTGGACTGTTGTTGGTAAGGACGGCACCCGAGTATTCGGCTACTCGTGGAGTGTGATTGATCGGTGGTGGGGGAGTCAAAACTTTACTTTTCTGTTTGGGAACCGCCTATAGTATGTGTAGCATGGAAGATGGTGAAAAATCTTGGTCATTGCGTTGACAATGAAAGCATGCCACCAAAAATTATTTGTCTCTGTCTTCAAATCTTGAGCTCTAGCACCTCTGCAAATCAATGCTTCCCTCTACGAAGGGTCTATCTATTTATGTTTCTGTTGAGTCATCCTCTTCTCTCAAAAAGCACCAAGTATAGAGCACCTCTGTCATTTCTATGCTCTGGTTTTAATTGTTATTGAGTATGATTGTGACTGGATCTTCTTTGCCATGAATTACAATGTTTAGACAGCCCTTGGTATTTGAAGGTGCTCTGCATTTATCTTTTGCGGTCTCAGAAAGAGCTAGCGAGATACCATCTGTTCATATTACTTCATGATTGTTTTGATTGAACTGTTGACGTTTGAAACTTATTATTATTGCTCGCTAGTTGATTATGCCATTGATATGAGTTCCTCTTGAGACCTAAATGTCATTGCTTATGTGGTTAGCTTGTGATCTTGCAGAAAATCTGAATATGAGTTAGACATAATTTCAACAACAAGATCAAACAGAGTTCGTATAAGTTTTTCTTTTATCTCTTTCAGTTTGTCAACTGAATTGCTTGAGGACAAGCAAGGCTTTAAGCTTGCGGGAGTTGATACATCTCCATCGTATCTACTTTTCCAAACTCTTTTGCCCTTGTTTTGGACTCTCATTTGCATGATTTGAATGGAACTAACCCGGACTAACGCTGTTTTAAGCAGAATTGCCATGGTGTTGTTTTTGCGCAGAAATAAAAGTTCTCGGAATGACCTGGAAATTTACGAGGATTTTTTGTGGAATATATAAAAAATATTGGCGCAAGAATCAACCGGAGGAGTGGAGCGAGGAGCCCACAAGCCAACTAGGCGCGGGCCCCGCTGGCCGCGCCTAGCAGGATTGTGGGGCCCTCGGAGCTCCGCCGCCTCCAACTCCAGCTCTATTTAGTCCCTTTCGTCCGGAAAAAATCAAGGAGAAGAGTTCATCGCGTTTTATGATACGGAGGCGCCGCCACCACCTATTCTTCTGGAGGGCAGATCTGGAGTCCGTTCTGGGCTCCGGAGAGGGGAGATCGTCGTCATCGTCATCACCAACCTTCCTTCATCGCCAATTCCATGATGCTCTTCACCGTTCATGAGTAATCTCATCGTAGGCTTGCTGGACGGTGATGGGTTGGATGAGATCTATCATGTAATCGAGTTAGTTTTGATGGGGATTGATCCCTAGTATCCACTATGTTCTGAGATTGATGTTGCTACTACTTTGCCATGCTTAATGCTTGTCACTAGGGCCCGAGTGCCATGATTTCAGATCTGAACCTATTACGTTCTCTTCAATATATGTGTGTTCTTTATCCTATCTTGCAAGTTGTAGTCACCTACTTTGTGTTATGACCCGGCAACCCCGGAGTGACAATAGCCGGAACCACTCCCGGAGATGACCATATTATGAGGAGTTCATGTATTCACTAAGTGCTAATGCGTTGTTCAGGTTATCTATTAAAAGGAGAACCTTAATATCCCGCACTACTAGGAAAAGGCCTGCTAGTGGCGCACCTGTTTTGGCTACTAATGGCGCACTACAGGTGCGCCCTAGCATCACGCCATTAGAATTTTTTACTAATGGCGCACCACAGGTGCGCCACTAGTATCTGGTATACTAATGGCGCACCAGGCGGTGCGCCATTAGCATAGCTCATGGTGCGCCATTAGTATCTGGTATACTAATGGTGCACCAGGCAGTGCGCCATTAGTATAGATCATGGTGCGCCATTAGTATCTGGTATACTAATGGCGCACTGCTCATGGTGCGCCATTAGTATCTGGTATACTAATGGCGCACTGCTCATGGTGCGCCATTATTATCTGGTATACTAATGGCGCACTGCTCATGGTGCGCCATTAGTATCGAAGACAACCAGATTACGAGAGGTTTATGTGACACTTCTTATCCTGTATCATAATACAGATGGAATTTTCAAGCTATGCTAATACATACAGTTATAGAAGTGACACAAGCCAAGGATCTCAATATACAGGTTTGCAAATCCATATATAACCTAAACAGTAAATATGATGGTGTATTAGATGGACAGTGCAAAGCTACAGGAGACAATGTGCATGCTAAGGTTCTCCCAACAACAAAACAATATCAGCTTCAATGAATATTGTGACATTTCATCTATACTGTAGTGGCCAGAAGACAAACAATCACTACCAGAAATACAGGAGAAAGGGCAAACACCTGTAGCATCTCCTTTTAACATGAGGTGCTCAGCTGCAAATGATCCCCTGCATAAAATCCACTCGACATGTAGCAACTCTACCACACATAAAGTGAGCTATAGTACTAGCACAATCATCTCTCTCTAGATACACATGAACAAAACAATGCCATGATGGGCATCAGTCAGTTTAACATGCAAATTCTAATCTGCTCGAGGCTGAGAGGCCTCCTTTTGTAGAATTCCAATTGGAACTTCAATCTTGCTTGACTGTACAAGTACCTGAAGAAAATTTAACATAAAATTAATAATCATACCAGTATACCTTCATGAATGTGTCCAAATTCCTTTGTTCATATCATGCAGATTCTTTTTAAAAATGTTTTAAAGGGTTAGGTGAATGCATTCTTTATTTTATAACTAGCAATGGTAAACTAAGAGATGAACGTATTGGTGTATTCCATATTATATTATTATTACCAAGATACATATTATTCTTATAAATATATCAAACAATTTAATAACTGGATCGATGAATCCAAAAGCATTTTATGTTTACCTTATTACTATGGTTGGGATGATGGCGCAATGGAGGTTGGTGTTGCCATTGCATTGCCACTTTGCTTGTGCCCAAGCCCATTCCCGCTATGACGTTGTGTTGGTGATTGAAGAGAGGCTGTCACTGGGGGAAGTCGCATTAACATGCGATGTGGATTGGTTGCATTTAGTTTCATCCAAGCAGGGCATGAACAATGTGCACATGGATTGGTTGTACTTGGCTGTGAATATGGAGGCATGGAAAGGGATGACATTGGCATTGGAGATGCGCTAGGAGCAAATGATGGAGCCAACTTGAGATCCTTGATTCTACCAAAAACCGATGTGTCTAGGCCAAGGTTCCATGAACTTGATTCTGTGGTGATTTCAGCTAGCTGTTTCAGCCTCCCTATTTGTTCGTAAATGCCGCGATCATCTGGGGACAGCCTTTTTTTCATCACATTTCCAAAACAGAATATATTGCGCTTCTAGATATATATGTCATACTGAAGAGCAGGTTCCATACTTCTAGTCTAGTATGGATGTCCTATAGTTTTTCATCTCTTTGTCTACAGAGTAAATGTTATGCTTTGTTAACATTTTGGCTACGTGCAGGCGTACTGGGACATTTCCAGCAGGTGTGTTGTTGCATTCTTATTTGGGGTCTGCGGAAATGGTGCCTGGCCTTGCAAATTTATGTTGTTACTTTTCGTTGTCTGGTTTCCTTACAGGCATGAAATCCACTAAGGCAAAGAAAATGCTCAAAGCAGTAAGTCGGTCATGCCTTCCACATAAAGCCAAGGTTCCATGAACTTTGGACGAATACCCTTCAGATGGACCATGTCTGTGGTTTCTGTAGTTGATCATGCAATGATGAACAGAACACAACCTGTTTTTACCAACGGATTCCTGCAATGGTTGATCAGTCCCGCTCTTCTCGGCACAAGGCCAAGAGCTGCTGTCATATCCTTTTCTGTCGCAGAGGAGACCTTTGCATGCATCCGTTCACCACCGTTTCGGGAACCAAGAGAGCACCTGTGCCCCTGGTCCCAGTCAGAAGGAGAGCACCTGGTTGTGAATTTCTACGTAAAGAATAACCAGGAGAGAAAATGGATTATTTCTACGTAAAGAATAACCAGGATTCATGAATTTTCTATCCAAAGTGAGAAGTACACTTGACTGTGTTGAATTCATGTATTATTTCTATGTACGCGGCCACAGGACCAACGGATAATGCATGGGAAGGAGAGGAACAGCCACTTTAGTTTCACCTCAATTTTTTTGAGAAAAAACAAAGGTGAAGAAAACCTTGGGAAGCCACGACACACGACACTTCACTTGGTAAATATCTTGACAACGATAAGCAAAATCAGGGGTCTCACCCAAAGAACAAACAAAGCTACAGGCCTGCTAGTATAAACCTAGCATGTTAGTATTCAGAAACTAATCATTCATTATTGTAAGTTCTTAAATATACTCGATTGATACTGAAAATGCAATTGCCAACCACACAGTGAAATTAAAGCTGATGACATGAAGACCAGAGGCGGAAAATACCCAAGTCTGAGCAAATGTGCTAGCTGTAACTCTAGCTCATGTCAACGCGAGATCGAGATCCAGTGGTAGAAGCAACAGCCACTAAAGAAAAACAAAAGGGATCGGGAAAAAGAAACCTCATTTGAAGCTTCTTGATTAGTCATAATCCAATTTACAAGCTGATCAAGTGAAGCACCCTCACCTGAAATTAAACATATATTGAGAAAAAATCCATATGTTTACTGGTTTTACAAGTCAATGCAATATCACATACCTAACTCGCTGAATGCCAGGTCGACTTCTTTCTTTGAGAAGCTCATCTTGCTTAATAAATACGACCTCGTTTTTTAGAATGAATCCAACTCCTGTTGAAGTTAGGGCGTTCAGAAGATTGGACAAACGAATTCAAAACGGGGAATATAGACAATGACACCAGGTACGAGGAGACCATTGATGAAAACTAAATGATAAGACTGTCAGATTGGAAACAAGACAGCTAAATAATTTCCAGAAAATAAAAAAGGAAATTTTGACAATGGTGGTTCAGTTAGAACTTAGAAGTGGCGCTTTAAGATCTTACGGGAATTCCACAACATACTGATTACTGGGTTATGGCGAGGTGGGCATACATCCTATTGGCTAAAATAACCTTCCATTCAGCATAACGCAGGCAACCCAAGCAACCGTCGCTCTTTACACGATTCTATACAACAAACACAGGGATCAGCGCTTCTATAGTACTCCCTCCATCCCAAAATAAGTGTCTTAAGTTTAGTACTCCCTCCGTTCCTAAATATAAGTCTTTCTAGAGGTTTCAATAGTGGATTACATACGGATGTATATAGACATATTTTAAAGTGTAGATTCACTCATTTTGCTCCGTATGTAGACGAATAGTGAAATTTCTTAAAAGACTTATCTTTAGGAACGGAGGGAGTATAATTTTATATTAGAGCTAAGACAGTTATTTGGGGACAGAGGAAGTAATAGGTTTGATGGCAAAAAAATCACCTCCTCTGCCTTGACAACAGCAAGTGTGGGATCAAGTTGTTGCGGGTCAATGGTACCACTCCTGGGAGCGTTGGCGCCGGCACTAGTGGCATCACCCTCATCACAATGTTCAATTTTCACCTGCATTGGCAAGGAAGGCGAACCAAGTAAGCATAGCAGTCAAAGAGGAACACAGCAAAAGTGAACAGAGTAACAAATTTTAAGAGTCCCATTACCATTTTCCTTGAGTGAATTAGCCTCAGGACCTGCTGGCCCTGAAAAATAAACAGAAGTGATGAGAACATTAATTAATATAGCACTCCTCTCCAGATGACGACCTAAGGAAGTTAACGACCCAGAACCGGAATTTTGAGTGGCTTACAACGTCAAAGTAATTTTGATAATTTGGACAAGAATGAACTCAGCTCTCAGATTATGAATGAAAAATATATGGCAGAAATGCCAGGTTGCAAAACATGAGAGGTTAATTTGGAAGTGGTTCAGTTAGAAGTGGCACGAAAAAAATAAAAACTTTGACACTGGTGGTTCAGTTAGAAGTGGCACTTTTAAGATCTAAAACAATGAAGGCCATTATAGAAAGTCTACAGCATATTGATTCTTGGGTTAGCGCAAGACTCACCAATACTTGAGATCCTACATGTACGAAAAGAATATTATCACCTGAATGGAAAGTTGAGTGAACCAACAAGTTTAAAATGTTAATGTCAACTGATGAAGATCATACGACCCTAAATGTTCTTTACATCCCTGAGCCATGTCATTCAGAAATCTTAACATCTCCGTGTAAGTTAAATCAAGAAAAACAACGGAAATCTGTCGACCGACTTGAGTTATGGTTCAAGCATGAGGTCTGCCAATTGAGCATCAAACAGCAGATACAGGCACTTGGAGGTAGTAAACAGTTACAGAGTGAGCATGTACCATAATCAGCTACGGTGACAGGAGTCTTATCCGCCTTAGATTGAATGTCTGACTGCACGATTTCCTGCTGTACCGTCTAAGGAAGGAGGAGTCACAGGTCAAACGCAGTAAGTTCCAACTGCAGCAGCAGTGCATCAACAATCTGAATAGCGAAGCAAGAAGTTTGCAATAGACATACTCATCTAAGCGTGCCTACATTAACATACTTCAAATCTAGAGTTGATTACGCTTCTAAAGTGGTCACTTCGCCATGTTGACCATCAGCCAGCGATGCTTCTGTGGGTAATTTAGGAGGAACGGTGCAGGAAAACCAAGCAAGACAAGGCACGGCCCTGCCAGCGGCCGGGGGTGGCGGCGCGAAGGCAGTTTCCGCCGAGAAGCGTCCCCAGGGGCCTCGGCACAGGAAGGGAGGAAGGAAGGGGGTTGGGATCCGAGGAAGGGCACCTGGCATAGGCGGACGGTGAGGGAGACAGCCTTCTTCGCGGCGCCGAGCTCGGCGGCGTACGGGGGATTGCCGGCAGGCCTCGTACTCGCCCTCGCCGAGCCCCATGGAGCAGAGCAGCTGCCACACCAGGCGCGCGCCGCGGGGCTCGTCCGGTCCCGCCGCCCCTCCTCCGGCCGCCGCGGGCTGGATGGGCGCTGGCCGCACACCGCCGCCATCCATGGTCTGGTTTGGTCTGGTCTGGTGGCTGTGTCATGTCTCTGTCTCTGGCTCTGGCTGGCGTGTGGGGGTTCGGGAGATTTTTTTTTGCAAAACTACTAATGGCGCACCACGAGCTGGTGCGCCATTAGTAGTTTTGCAAAAAAAATTATAGTAGTGGCGCACTGGGTGAGTGGTGCGACATTACTAGTTAAACTAGTAATGGCGCATTCTGCCCCGATGCGCCATTAGTACTTTTGCAAAACAAAAAAAAATATAGTAGTGGCGCACCGAGAGTGTGGTGCGCCATTAGTATCCATCACACTAATGGCACACCTGCACATGGTGCGCCACTGCTATATAGTAATGGCGCACTACTTGTCTGGTGCGCCATTAGTGTCTATATCATCTATAGCCCTTTTCCTAGTAGTGTCGTAGTTTCCATTAGGACCCCGCTGCCACGGGAGGGATGGACAATAGATGTCATGCAAGTTCTTTTCCCTAAGCACGTATGACTATATACGGAATACATGCCTACATTACATTGACGAACTGGAGCTAGTTACATATCTCTCCATGTTTTAACTGTTGCATGATGAATGTCATCCGGCATAATTATCCATCACCGATCCAATGCCTACGAGTTTTTCCTACTGCTGTCACTGCTGCTACTGTTACTTTGCCGCTACTGTTGTCACTGCTGCTACTCTTACTATGTCGCTACTGCTGTCACTGCTGCTAGTGTTACTCTGTCGCTACTATTGTCACTGTTGCTACTATTATCGTTGGTAGTGTTGCTATCACACCACTTTTCTACTGATACTTTGCTCCAGATACTAAGTCTTCCAGGTGTGGTTGAATTGACAACTCAACTGCTAATATTCGAGAATATTCTTTGGCTTCCCTTGTGTCGAATCAATAAATTTGGGTTGAATACTCTACCCTCGAAATATGTTGCGATCCCCTATACTTGTGGGTTATCAGTATGATACTTGCCCTAGATTCGATCGTCGGTGTCCCCATACCTTGTTCAATCTCGTTACCGGCAAGTCTCCTTACTCGTTCTGTAGCACATCATCCTCTGGCTAACTCCTTAGTCACACTGAGCTCATTATGATGATGTTCTACCGAGTAGTCCCAGAGATACCTCTCCGTCACACGGAGTGCCAAATCCCGGTCTCGATTCATACAAACCCAACAGACACTTTCGGAGATACCCGTAGTGCACCTTTATAGTCGCCCTGTTACGTTGTGACGTTTGATACACCCAAAGCACTCCTACGGTATCCGGGAGTTGCACGATCTCACGGTCTAAGTAAAATATACTTTGACATTAGAAAAGCTTTATCATACGAACAACACGATCTAGTGCTATGCTTAGGATTGGGTCTTGTCCATCACATCATTATCCTAATGATGTGATACCGATCATCTATTGATCAACGAGCTAGCCAACTAGAGGCTCACTAGGGACACATTGTGATCTATGTATTCACACATGTATCACGGTTTCCGGTTAATACACGTATAGCATGAATAATAGACAATTATCATGAACTAGGAAATATAATAATAACCAATTTATTATTGCCTCTAGGGCATATTTCCAACACCACTTTCTTGTGGCACTGCCGCTTAGGTCATATTGGTATAAAATGCATGAAGAAACTCCATGCTGATGGACTTTTGGAGTCACTTGATTCTGAATCACTTGATACATGTGAACCATGCCTCATGGGGAAGATGATTAAGACTCCGTTCTCCGGAACATTGGAGCGTGCAAGTGACTTGTTGGAGATCATACATACTGATGTGCGCGGACGAATGAGCATAGAGGCACGCGGCGGTTATCATTATTTTCTCACCTTCTGTAACGCCCAAGATGCGATCCTATCCTTATTTTGGCGCGAGCGCCTCAACAGGGATAGAAGCGCATCTCGTCGTTTCGCAAGAATGGATATCGTTACAAGTACATGTACTGAAGAAGAGTATATGAATCGGCTTACACTCGCCACAAGCTACAATAGAGTCACATCAGTACAAAAAATAAATAACACGAAGAAGAGCAGGGTCCGGCTACGGACGAAAACAAACGAGAAAAGAACGACGTCCATCCTTGCCATCCCAGGCTGCCGGCCTGGAACCCATCCTAGATCGACGAAGAGGAAGAAGAATAAACTCCAAATGAACAATCATCGTGCTCACGTCTTAATATCCTTTACATGTACCTGCAGCTGGTGTTGTAGTAATCTGTGAGCCACAAGGGACTCATCAATCTCATTTCCAAAGGTATCAAGACTATCAAAGCTTAATGGGTGAGGTATGGTGAAGTGGTGAGGTTGTAGCAAGCGACTAAGCATTTATATGAGGTGGCTAACTTACGAGTACAATAATAAGAGGGGGATGGTCTACGCATAACGGACGTGATCTACTGATGATCAAATGAATGATCCTGAACACCTACTTACGTCAAACATAACCCCACTGTGTCCTCAATCGGAGAAGGAGCTCACGAAAGAGACAGTCACAGTTTCGCACTCGGTTGGAAAGTTTTAATTAAGTTAACTTCAATTTATCGAGAACCAGATGTTAAACAAAGTTTCCACGTTGCCACATAACCGCGAGCACGGCTTTCTGAAAGATTTAACCATGCAGGGGTGCTCCAACTAGTCCATCACAAACTACCACACGCAGCGACGGAATGACCTCGATCAGGGAAAACCCGTGATCTCCTCGGGTTCCTATTGGAAAACCTCAACCTCGAGATTACCCAAAGCATCCTCAGAATCCCTCGCACAAGATGCTCGAGAAAGGTAAAACAAGTCCAGCAAGGCCGCCCGGCGTGTCGACGATCCCGATAGGAGCCGCGTATTTCGTTCTCACGACACGACGGATGAGCACAACATACGGTTGCCGGATATGTATCCCCCGAGTTGCCCCAGGTGGCCCCGCAAGTGGCTCTGTTTTGGACCAGCACCATCAGCACTGGTCCTCCCTGTAATATGTAGAATTACTCCTCGGGTAGCGCTAACTCCCTATGTTTTCAGTATTAAGAGAATTATTATGTTGGGCAAATATAGTACCAATGTTGGGCCTTTCCAGACGAGCTTTATCCTAAAACGAGAATCTAGGGGGTCTCCATAACAACCCCAAGCATGTTAGGAGCACTCATTTATGGAACATAACACCGGTAGCCGAAACTAAGGTGGCAAAGGTGGAACAAAACACCAGGCTAGAAAGGCCGAGCCTTCCACCTTTTACCAAGTATATAGGTGCATTAAATTAAATAGCAATTATATGGTGATATAACAAGGAACCCATGTTATCACATGGAAGCAACTGCACCTGCAACTAGCAACGCTAACACATGGTTAAGCAAGCGGTAACATAGCCAATCAGTGGTTTGCTAGGTTATGATGAGGTTGAAGGTTTTCATGGCAATGTTGAGAGGCTGATATTTAACATGTGGTAGGCAACGAGATATAGCTATAGAAACGAAACAACTAGCATGGCAATGATAGTAATGGTATCTATGGAAATGGTCATCTCGCCTGAGATCCCGCTGAGAAGAAGAGTGACTCCGTGAAGCAGACGAACCGACATAGTCGAATGGGTCCTCACATTCCGACACGCTTGCGGAACTCTATCGAGACGAAGCAATCCGAAAACAAGAATGAACATACGATATTCACCACACGATGCACAACACATATGATGCATGACCAGTATCAATTATGCACGGTATGACATGACAATTCACACAATCAAACACTACACATTAAGTGAAGTTCAATATGCAACGAGTTGCATATTGACGAAACTCCACATCCGAATTATTTAGTTCACTCCTGATTAGGTACACGACAGTTTTAAAATGTTCTTAACATGGCAAGAGATGAAGCGTAATTAAGCTACCTATCTAGGCATTTTAAATGAGGTCGGGAACGACATATAGCATCTCCGAGATGACCCCATACGTTAATTTATAATTCTGTCCAGATCTGAACTAACATGTTTTAATATTTGTTAAACAGCAAAATAAATAGTTTCACGTGATTCTACACGTCGTTCCAATCAATTTACACATATAGAACATCTCCAAAGGAGCTACGGTTCAAAAGATGTGATTACCGCAAGATATGATGCCATGAATGCAATATGTATGTGAATGTCAGCCACAAGCATTCCCAAACACGAAGGCAGCAACATAATATGAAACTACACAGGATTCTAAGCCAGTTTCATATAGGACAGGATCAAAACAGAGCAACGGTTCAACAAATACAAGCTACACAAGAAATAGTCATAATATGTCAAAAACAGCAACATGACATTTTCTACACCCCAATACAACAAGCTACGTAAATCTAAAATGCTCAAACAAGGCATGAGATAGTAGTAGTCAAGATGCACTTCAACCCCCTACTAATAACATCTAGCATAGCAGCATGGAACACTAGAAAAAGAACTCACAAAATGGCATCTCACACACAGTTTCACACTTAGTGAAAATAACACTATTGATAGTGCATTTTTTGATCTGAAGGCATTTTGGCAGCAGCAAAACCATATGCTACAGGGCACCAAATGGCATGAAAATTTACAGCATGCTATATAATCTTAAGTACTACAACTAACTCCATTGCACCAACCCCAAAGGAGTTGTAGATCACTAGCAAAACTCATGGCAAGACAGCAACAAAATATTACATATTTCAAACTTAGAAATATTTCAGCATCTCCAAATCAGCATTATTTTCTAGCATGTTGACAACAATCAAACAACACCTAAACATGGATTTCTATAGCAACCAAAATTACCAGGGGCTAGCATACATATCCAAGGGCATATCTCTAGTTCTCAACTCATGCATATCACGCACGGAATAAATCCCACAAAATAAACAAGAGGGCAACATGGCAAATATCATGCACACAAACTTACTCGGAAGGCAAAACTAAATGCACAGTCAAATTCTACGGATTTTATACCCCCAAAACATATATAATATGTGGGGTTGCAAAAGAAAACTAACGTCACACAAACATGCGATAAAAAGTCCTAAACACGACATAGCAAACTATTGATGGCACCTACATGCCAAATAGCGAGACACTATCTAAAATACATGGCAAAGGGTCCCGAACAAGATGAACATTTTATCTGTGGGATTTGGACAATCCGGATGCGCACGAAAATAGCTACGAAATAAGTAACCTATTAGGACATCACGCAATTCTAGGCAAACGACAGCCAAACTACTCCAAACATGCATGCAAGTTGCAAAATATTATTCTACGCGAAAAACTACACAAGTTGCATCTATAACTTGTCGCAATCCGACACACGGTTTGAAATCTACGGGCATTTGAAAATCTAGCCTTTTCTGAAATATAATTCGCAATACCTAAAAATCTAAATGGACTGAATCGATGCATGCGCAAGATAATATGGAGCGCCTAGGCACGAAACAGAGGCGGCAGGGGGGCTCACCTTAGCAGGCCAAGGCCCGGCTCGGTCATGGGCTTCGATGGGGGAGGCCGAAGGGAGGCGAGGTTGGGGCAGGCCTGACTGAAGGGGCGGTGACGCTGGGCCGGCTGGGCCGGTCGGGCGGGGCAGCCCAGTGATGCGGTCAACGTGCCTCCTCCCGATCCAGATCGAATCAGGGATGGCATCGATCAGCTGGGTCGACGGCGGCTCGCGCCGGTGGCGAGGCGGGATGGCGGCACGGCGCTCCGACGGTGGGGTGCTACTGCGACAATAGACCTTCCCTGACAACGGCGCCAGGAATCCTGCTGCTACGGGCTACTCCAACAGGGACTTCCTTGGCAAATATGCAAAGGATTTCACCGCGGCCTTGGAACTTTGCGTTAGGGTTCCCTTGAAGAGGAAAGGGTGATGTAGCACAGCGGCGGTAAGTATTTCCCTCAGTTTTGAGAACCAAGGTATCGATCCAGTGGGAGGATCGCGTCAAGTCACAAGTACCTGCACAAACACAAAGAGCTTGCACCCAATGCTATGAAGGGGTTGTCAATCCCTTATAGATTGTTTGCAAAGTGAGAACTGAAAGCAAAAAAGTAAACAAAGAAAAGTAAAAGTGAAAGTGGAGATGATAGTTGCGAATAGACCCGGGGGCCGTAGTGTTCACTAGTGGCTTCTCTCATGAAAGCAAGTAGAGGGTGGGTGAACGAATTACTGTCGAGCAATTGATAGAACCGCGCAAAGTCGTGACGTTATCTAAGGCAATGATTGTATCTATAGGCATCACGTACAAAACAAGTAGACCGATACTTTCTACATCTACTACTATTACTCCACACGTCGACCGCTATCCAGCATGCATCTAGTGTATTAAGTCCAAAAGAACAGAGTAACGCCTTAAGCAAGATGACATGATGTAGATGGACAATCTCAAATCTATGATGAAAGCCCATCTTGTTACCCTTGATGGAAACAACACGATGCGTGCCTTGCTGCTCCTTCTGTCACTTGGAAAGGTCACCACACGGTATGAACCCAAAACCAAGCACTTCTCTCATTGCAAGAATCATAGATCTAGTTGGCCAAACAAAACCCACAACTCGAAGAGAATTATGAAACACAAAAAACACAATCATAACAGAATTATGAAAGTGTGGAAAACACAAAACAGAAAGAAAAAGGATAGATTCGTTGGGTTGTCTCCCAACAAGCGTTATTGTTTAACGCCCTTAGCTAGGCAAAAGGTGATGGAATCACGTATAGTCATCTTTGGTGCTCAAACCATAAGTAGTGTGATCATTTATCATCTTAAGATCTTCATATTTTATTGGATGACTCACCACTAGATTTAGGAACAAAAACAGACTTGACGGTCTTTTTTAGAGTGAGATTTGGAGTATTTTGCACAGCGGCAAAAGCGGAACCCAAGTTGGTTATGACATCTTCTAGTTTGCCAATTCTAGAGGAATCATTAACTATAGGTTCCTTCTCCCTTAGATTTTTCAAAACCATTCCCACTTTGGATCCGCACTGAGTAATTTGATTGTGGATCTTTCTATCCAAACCCTCAATAAGTTCAACTGTGGCAATTTTGTTTTCAATAGTGTCAAGCCTTTGCATCACGTGTTCCAAGGTCAAGGAAGTTCCATTAACCATGAGCGGGGGTGAGCCTACCAAATTCATGATAGCTCCATAGGAGTCAACAGTATGACTCCCCAAAAAATTCCCGCCTACGATGGTATCAAGAATATACCTATTCCAAGGAGAGGTTCCAACATAAAAACTGCGAAGAAGAACGCTAGTGGATTGCTTACGAGTAGATCTACTTTGTGCATTGCAAATCCCGTACCAAGTGTCCTTTAAATTTTCTTCCTCAATCTTCTTGAAATTGAGAACTTCGTTCTCAGGGGTATCATTTGGAGTGGTGGGTCTAGCCATTGATGGACTATCCCACACACAAACGAGCAAGCAATGAGCGAGTGAAACGGGCGAAGGAGAAAGGCAAAAAGAAAACGGCAAGGGAGAAAGGCAAATGAAAACGGCAACTGTGAAGTGGGGGAGAGGAAAACGAGAGGCAAGTGGCAAAAAAGGTAAATGCAAGAGATGAGTTCGTGACACCTACTTGGATAGATCTTCACTTGATCTCTCCTCCCCGGCAACGGCGCCAGAAATAGGCGTGTTGACGGGAGATTATTCTTGTCTTGATCTTCCTCGGCAAGCGATCCTCCTCCCCGGCAACGGCGCCAGAAATCCTTCTGCTACTGCGACAACAGACCTTCCCTAACAACGGCGCCAGGAATCCTGCTGCTACGGGCTACGCCTATCGGGACTTGCTTGGCAAATATGCAAAGGATTTCCCCGCGGCCCTGTAGCCTTGCGTTGGGGTTCCCTTGAAGAGGAAAGGGTGACGTAGCACAGCGGCGGTAAGTATTCCCCTCAGTTTTGAGCACCAAGGTATCGATCCAGTGGGAGGATCGCGTCAAGTCACAAGTACCTGCACAAACACAAAGAGCTTGCACCCAACGCTATGAAGGGGTTGTCAATCCCTTATAGATTGTTTGCAAAGTGAGAACTGAAAGCAAAAAAGTAAACAAAGCAAAGTAAAAGTGAAAGTGGAGATGAAAGTTGTGAATAGACCCGGGGGCCGCAGTGTTCACTAGTGGCTTCTCTCATGAAAGCAAGTAGACGGTGGGTGAACGAATTACTGTCGAGCAATTGATAGAACCGCGCAAAGTCGTGATATTATCTAAGGCAATGATTGTATCTATAGGCATCACGTCCAAAACTAGTAGACCGATACTTTCTGCATCTACTACTATTACTCCACACGTCGACCGCTATCCAGCATGCATCTAGTGTATTAAGACCAAAAGAACAGAGTAACGCCTTAAGCAAGATGACATGATGTAGACGGACAATATCAAATCTATGATGAAAGATCATCTTGTTACCCTTGATGGCAACAACATGATGTGTGCCTTGCTGCTCCTTCTGTCACCAGGAAAGGTCACCACACGGTATGAACCCAAAACCAAGCACTTCTCCCATTGCAAGAATCAGAGATCTAGTTGGCCAAACAAAACCCAAGACTCGGAGAGACTTACAAGGATATCAAATCATGCATATAAGAAATCAGCAAAGACTCAAATATAATTCATAGATAATATAATCACAAATCCACAATTCATCGGATCTCAACAAACATACCGCCAAAGAGGATTACATCAGATAGATCTCCATGAAGATCATGGAGAACTTTGTATTGAAGATCCGAGAGAGAGAAGAAGCCATCTAGCTACTAACTATGGACCCGTAGGTCTGAAGTGGACTACTCACGAGTCATTGGAGAGGCGATGATGTTGATGTAGAAGCCCTCCAACTCCAAAGTCCCCTCCGGCACGGCACCGGGAAGGGTCTCCAGATGAGATCTCGCGGAAACGGAAGCTTGCGGCGGCGGAAAAGTGTTTTCGTGGATGCCCTCATTTTTTCTGCGATTTTAGGGAATTTATAGGCCAAAGAGCTAGGGCAGGGGAGTGCCAGAGAGGCCACAAGCCTGGTTGCCGCGGGCCCCCCTAGCCGCGGCAACAGGGCTTGTGGGCTCCCTGTGGGCCCCCTGCCTTGGCCCTCAATCCTCCCGATCTTCTTCTGTTCTGGAAAAATTTATTTCGGGGATTTTATTCCGTTTGGACTCCATTCCAAAATCAGATTTGAAAAGAGTCAAAAACGCAAAAAAAACAGGAACTGACACTTGGCACTGAATTAATAAGTTAGTCCCAAAAAAGATATAAAAGGTATATAAAACATCCAAAGTTGACAAGATAACAGCGTGAAACCATCAAAAATTATAGATACGTTTGAGACCTATCAAGCATCCCCAAGCTTAACTCCTGCTCGTCCTCGAGTAGGGAAGTGATAAAGAATGAATTTTTGATGCTTTCATGCTACCTAGCATAGATGTCCTTTGTAACTCCTCTTATGTGACGTGAATGTTCAGATCCATTAGATTCAAAACAATAGTTTGCTATTGATGTGGAGACAATAATACTTCAAGCAAACTAGCAAGGTAACCATGAACTTTCAAAATAACTAGGCCAAAAGAAAGTTATCCCTACAAAATCATATAGTCTGGCTATGCTCTATCATCCTTGCACAACAAATTTAAATCATGCACAACCTCGGTTATTGGCCAAGTAATTGTTTTCACACCTTTACTTTCTCAAACTTTTTCAACTCTCACGCAATACATGAGTGTGAGCCATGGTTTTAGCACTATAAGTGGTGTGGAGTGTGGTGGAGGTTGCAAGGTAAACAAGGAGAAGATGGTCACATTGACTAGGTATATCAATGAGCTATGGAGATGCTCATCAATAGATATCAACGTGAATGAGTAGGGATTGCCATACAAATGATGCACTAGAGCTAAGAGTATGTGAAAGCTCTTAAAGAAAACTAGTGGGTGTGCATCCAACTTGCTTGCTCACGAAGACCTAAGGCAATTTTGAGGAAGCCTATCATTGGAATATACAAGATAAGTTATATAATGAAAATTTCCCACTAGCTATATGGTGGTGACAAAACGAGAGACTCTCAATCATGAAGATCATGGTGCTTAATATGCACAAGTGTGGAAAGGTGGTAGCATTGTCCCTTCTCTCTTTTTCTCTCATTTTTTTTGGTGGGCTCTTTGGCCTCTTTTTTTGGTGGGCATATTTGGCCTATTTTATTTCCTCACATGGGACAATGCTCCATCAATGATGATCATCACACTTACAACTCAAAACTTAGAGCAATGATGACTCTATATGGAATTCCTTCGGTAGTGTACCGTGACAATGATCTAGCGTGGCATAGACATCAATGGAAACATCATGCTAGCTATCTTATGATCATGCAATGGCAATGTAGAAGTGGTGGCACATGTCATGGTGGTACTCGTATGGAAATATATCTCGGAATAGCTTTGAAAAAGCCATAGTAGCTAGGTATGGTGGCTATTTTGAGGGAGGCTACATGGGTGGTTTTGTGCACCGGCGAAAGTTGCACGGCACTAAAGAAGATAGTGATGGTGGAAGGTGAAAGTGCATCTAAACCATGGACTCAACATTAGTCATGAAGAACTCATATACTTGTTGCAAAAGTTTTAGTAGTAATTGAAACAAAGCATTCAAAGCATACTCCTAGGGGAAGGGTTGGTAGGTATAAACCATCGCGCGATCCCGACCGCCACACAAAGGATGACAATCAATAGACTAATCATGCTCAGACTTCATCACATAGCGGTTTACCATACGTGCATGCTACGGGAATCACTAACTTCAACACAAGTAATTCTAAATCCACAACACCTTACTAATATAACTTCAATATTACCACAACCACAACTCACAACTAATTGAGATGAATCAAACTTCTCTAACTATTCAATGCACATGAAGGTGGAAGTTTTCATATCCCTTTGGATAACTACCCCTTTTGAGACTACTATCAAAGCATAGATCAACTACCAAGCCATGCACCGTTGTGCTCTAAAAGATATAAGTGAAGCACATAGAGCAAAATCAACTAGCTCAAAAGATATAAGTGAAACACATGTGACCTGAATTGTCTAACCAAAGGATATAAGTGAAGCTCGACAAAATCTCGGTGAGTGCATGTCTCTCTCTCTAGGTGTGGAGCAAGGATGATTGTGACACAACAAAAATAAAAGACTCCTATGATACAAGACGCTCCAAGCAAAACACATAACATGTGGTGAATAAAAATATAGCCCCAAGTAACGTTACCGATGGATTGAAGACGAAAGAGGGGATGCCTTCCCGGGGCATCCCCAAGCTTAGGCTTTTACGGCATCCTTGAATCAACTTGGGGTGCCTTGGGCATCCCCAATCTTGAGCTTTTGCCACTCTTTATCTTTTTGTCCATAAGAACTTCACCCAAAACTTGAAAACTTCACAACACGGAACTTAAACAGAAACTCGTGATAACATTAGTATAAGAAAGCAAACCACCACTTCCTTAGGTACTGTAGCAAACTTAAATTCTACTCATGTTGATGTTGGGTTACTGTATTTTCAATCTTCCATGGCTAATACCCCCCGATACTATCCATAGTTTCATCAAAATAAGCAACCAACTCAACAAAAGCAGAATCTGTTAACAGCAGACCAGTCTGTAGCAATCTGTATACTTCGTATACTTCTGGTACTTAAAAATTCTAAAAAATTATGACAGTCTGAAGAATTTGCGTAAAAATCAGCAGAAAAAAGAATCAACTCAAAAGCTCTTACATAAAAGAAATGAAAATTCTTTTCGTGAGCAGAAAGTTTTTGTCTTTTCCAGCATGACCAAACGATCATCCCCAAGACTAATCATAACGGTTTTACTTGGCACAAACGCAAAAGAAACACAAAAAACACAATCATAAAAGAATTATGAAAGTGTGGAAAACACAAAACAGAAAGAAAAAGGATAGATTCGTTGGGTTGTCTCCCAACAAGCGTTATTGTTTAACGCCCTTAGCTAGGCAAAAGGTGATGGAATCACGTATAGTCATCTTTGGTGCTCAAACCATAAGTAGTGTGATCATTTATCATCTTAAGATCTTCATATTTTATTGGATGACTCACCACTAGATTTAGGAACAAAAACAGACTTGACGGTCTTTTTTAGAGTGAGATTTGGAGTATTTTGCACAGCGGCAAAAGCGGAACCCAAGTTGGTTATGACATCTTCTAGTTTGCCAATTCTAGAGGAATCATTAACTATAGGTTCCTTCTCCCTTAGATTTTTCAAAACCATTCCCACTTTGGATCCGCACTGAGTAATTTGATTGTGGATCTTTCTATCCAAACCCTCAATAAGTTCAACCGTGGCAATTTTGTTTTCAATAGTGTCAAGCCTTTGCATCACGTGTTCCAAGGTCAAGGAAGTTCCATTAACCATGAGCGGGGGTGAGCCTACCAAATTCATGATAGCTCCATAGGAGTCAACAGTATGACTCCCCAAAAAATTCCCGCCTACGATGGTATCAAGAATATACCTATTCCAAGGAGAGGTTCCAACATAAAAACTGCGAAGAAGAACGCTAGTGGATTGCTTACGAGTAGATCTACTTTGTGCATTGCAAATCCCGTACAAGTGTCCTTTAAATTTTCTTCCTCAATCTGCTTGAAATTGAGAACTTCGTTCTCAGGGGTATCATTTGGAGTGGTGGGTCTAGCCATTGATGGACTATCCCACACACAAACGAGCAGGCAATGAGCGAGTGAAACGGGCAAAGGAGAAAGGCAAAAAGAAAACGGCAAGGGAGAAAGGCAAATGAAAACGGCAAATGTGAAGTGGGGGAGAGGAAAACGAGAGGCAAGTGGCAAAAAAGGTAAATGCAAGAGATGAGTTCGTGACACCTACTTGGATAGATCTTGACTTGATCTCTCCTCCCCGGCAACGGCGCCAGAAATAGGCGTGTTGACGGGAGATTATTCTTGTCTTGATCTTCCTCGGCAAGCGATCCTCCTCCCCGGCAACGGCGCCAGAAATCCTTCTGCTACTGCGACAACAGACCTTCCCTGACAACGGCGCCAGGAATCCTGCTGCTACGGGCTACGCCTATAGGGACTTGCTTGGCAAATATGCAAAGGATTTCCCCGCGGCCCTGTAGCCTTGCGTTGGGGTTCCCTTGAAGAGGAAAGGGTGATGTAGCACAGCGGTGGTAAGTATTCCCCTCAGTTTTGAGCACCAAGGTATCGATCCAGTGGGAGGATCGCGTCAAGTCACAAGTACCTGCACAAACACAAAGAGCTTGCACCCAACGCTATGAAGGGGTTGTCAATCCCTTATAGATTGTTTGCAAAGTGAGAACTGAAAGCAAAAAGTAAACAAAGCAAAGTAAAAGTGAAAGTGGAGATGAAAGTTGTGAATAGACCCGGGGGCCGCAGTGTTCACTAGTGGCTTCTCTCATGAAAGCAAGTAGACGGTGGGTGAACGAATTACTGTCGAGCAATTGATAGAACCGCGCAAAGTCGTGATATTATCTAAGGCAATGATTGTATCTATAGGCATCACGTCCAAAACTAGTAGACCGATAATTTCTGCATCTACTACTATTACTCCACACGTCGACCGCTATCCAGCATGCATCTAGTGTATTAAGACCAAAAGAACAGAGTAACGCCTTAAGCAAGATGACATGATGTAGATGGACAATATCAAATCTATGATGAAAGACCATCTTGTTACCCTTGATGGCAACAACATGATGTGTGCCTTGCTGCTCCTTCTGTCACTAGGAAAGGTCACCACACGGTATGAACCCAAAACCAAGCACTTCTCCCATTGCAAGAATCAGAGATCTAGTTGGCCAAACAAAACCCAAGACTCGGAGAGACTTACAAGGATATCAAATCATGCATATAAGAAATCAGCAAAGACTCAAATATAATTCATAGATAATATAATCACAAATCCACAATTCATCGGATCTCAACAAACATACCGCCAAAGAGGATTACATCGGATAGATCTCCATGAAGATCATGGAGAACTTTGTATTGAAGATTCGAGAGAGAGAAGAAGCCATCTAGCTACTAACTACGGACCCGTACGTCTGAAGTGGACTACTCACGAGTCATTGGAGAGGCGATGATGTTGATGTAGAAGCCCTCCAACTCCAAAGTCCCCTCCGGCAGGGCACCGGGAAGGGTCTCGAGATGAGATCTCGTGGAAACGGAAGCTTGCGGCGGCGGAAAAGTGTTTTCGTGGATGCCCTCATTTTTTCTGCGATTTTAGGGAATTTATAGGCCAAAGAGCTAGGGCAGGGGAGCGCCAGGGAGGCCACAAGCTTGGTTGCCGCAGGCCCCCCTGGCCGCGGCAACAGGGCTTGTGGGCTCCCTGTGGGCCCCCTGCCTTGGCCCTCAAGCCTCCCGATCTTCTTCTATTCTGGAAAATTTTATTGCGGGGATTTTATTCCGTTTGGACTCCATTCCAAAATCAGATCTGAAAAGAGTCAAAAAGATAGAAAAAAACTGGAACTGGCACTTGGCACTGAATTAATAAGTTAGTCCTAGAAAAGATATAAAAGGTATATAAAACATCCAAAGTTGACAAGATAACAGCGTGAAACCATCAAAAATTATAGATACGTTTGAGATGTATCACGGGGACAGGGAGGATCTGGCCAGATCTAGATGGTTCCCGGCGACCTCCGGCAACGAGGCGCGGTGAGGGCCCGACGATGCTGGCGGCGCAGGTCGGGGCAGCTCGTGTCGACGGCTTGGTTGCACGGGGCCGAGGCAGGGGAGGCCAGTCGGGTTGGCCGGCGGCGGCTCGGGAAGGTCCAACTAGCCGGCAACGGGCGCAACACGGCGGCGGGGCGCAGGTGCGAGGCGGCGGCGCGGGGACAGGCAGGCAGCGGGAGGAGGCGTAGGAGGCAGGGCGCTCGGGAGCAGGGCGAGCGGCAGCGGCGCGGCCTCGGGCCCGAGCGGGCCGGCTTCGGGCCTGGCGGGCCGCGGGTGAGGTGAGAGGAGAGAGGCTGCGTCGGCTAGGTTTTGGGGGCATGGAAACCGAGGTGGGAGAAGGGCTAGGGTCCAGATTAGGCAGGGTGGTTGTCTATTTATAGACACGGGGCTAGGGTTATCCGAATCCAGCTCCGTTTTCGACCACGGGATCGTGATCGGACGGCCACGGACGCGAAAATGGCTAGGTGGGCTGTGTAGAGTGGATAGCCGGAGATGAGAGGGAAACGGGCACCCGTCAATGTATTCTTTAAACATCAAAAAATGCCCAACGATAACCGAATACGGTGCCGCTACGGTCGACCGTTCGGGTACCAGACGGACTCCGATTGCGACGAAAATTGGCAGGCGGCCTACCTATATGAAAATAAGACCGGATGCCAAGTTTCATCCCAATCCTAGAAAGTTTTGTACACACTTTTAAAAACAAGGTTTTGACGATGCCGCGGGCGCATGCGAGTGTGGTCGGGCTCAAAACGGGCAACGACGAGAACGGAGAGAACCGCCAACTAATAACAGATGCAAGTTTTGAAAACTGGCGGCAACGGGATGCCTATGGAATGTTGATGATGCGAATCATGCGATGATGAGTGTGACAAACAAATAAGCCACACAACGAAAACGGAATAAAGGGGGAATCTTCTAGAGCTTCGGTCTCGGGTTGTCACACCTTCACACTTGATTTGAGTAGATATGGTTATATTTACTTAATGAAGCACAAGTCTGAAACATTTGAAAAGTTCAAGCAAGTTCATAATGAAGTAGAAATTCATCGTAACAATAAGATAAAATTCCTACGATCTGATCGAGGAGGTGAGTATGTGAGTTATGAGTTTGGTACTCACTTAAGACAATGTATAATTGTTTCACAATTGACACCGCGTGGAACACCACGGTGTAATGGTGTGCCCGGAGTCCAACAAATGGTTAGAGGCCATGAAATCCGAGATAGAATCCATGTATAAAAACAAAGTATGGACTTTGGAAGTATTACTTGAAGGGTGAAAGGCTATTCAGAATAAATGGATCTTTTAGAAGAAGACGGATATGGACGGTAATATCACCGTCTATAAAGCTCGTGTTGTGGCAAAGGGTTTTTCACAAGTTCAAGGAGTTGACTATGATGAGACTTTCTCACCCGTAGCGATGCTTAAGTCCGTCAGAATCATGTTAGCAATAGCTACATTTTTCGATTATGAAATTTGGAAGATGGATGTCAAAACGGTGTTCCTTAACGATTTCCTTAAGGAAGAGTTGTATATGATGCAACCAGAAGGTTTTGTCAATCCAGAGAATGTTGACGAAGTATGCAAACTCCAGTGATCCATTTATGGACTCGTGCAAGCATCTCAGAGTTGGAATTGGCGCTTTGATGAGGTGATCAACGCGTTTGGGTTTATACAAGTTTATGGAGAAGCTTGTATTTACAAGAAAGTGAGTGGGAGCTCTATAGCATTTCTAATATTATATGTGGATGACATATTGCTGATTGGAAATGATACATAACTTTTGGGAAGCGTAAAGGATTACTTGAATAAAAAATATTCAATGAAGGACCTGGGAGAGGCTGTTTACATATTGGTCATCAAGATCTATAGAGATAGATCAAGACGCTTGATAGGACTTTGACACAACACATACCTTGATAAAGTTTTGAAGAAGTTTAAAATGGAACGGTCCAAGAAAGGGCTTGCCTGTGTTACAAGGTATAAAGTTGATTAAGACTCAATGTCCAATAACTGCGGAAGATAGAGAGAAGATGAGTGTCGTCCCCTATGCTTCAGCCATAGGGTCTACCATGTATGCAATGTTGTGGAGAAGACTTGATGTCAACTTTGCCATAAGTATGGCGGGAAGGTTTCAAAGTAATCCAGGAATGGAGCACTGGACATCGGTCAAGAATATTATGAAGTGCCTCAAAAGGACTAAGGAAATGTTTCTCGTTTATGGAGGTGACAAATAGCTCGTCGTAAAGGGTTACGTCGACACAAGCTCTGACATAGATCCGGATGACTCTAAGTCACAAACTGGATATGTATTTATTCTTAATGGGGGTGCGGTAAGCTGGTGTAGTTCCAAGCAGAGTGTTGTAGTAGATTCTACATCCCAAGCGGAGTATATAGCTGCCTCGGAGGCGGCTAAAGAAGGTGTCTCGATGAAGCATTTCATGATAGATCTTGGAGTTGTGCCAAGTGCACTCGATCCAATGACATTGTTCTGCGACAACATTGGCGCCATTTCTCTAGCAAAGGAACCAAGGTTTCACAAGACGACTAGACACATAAAGCGACGTTTCAATTCCATCCGTTGAGTAAACCTCTTCCACGAGCAAAACATGATCAACACGAGAATTGTATGGTTATTAGATTCGTTACATTGTAAATCACATAGTGATGTGAGCTAGATTATTGACTCTAGTGCAAGTGGGAGACTGTTGGAAATATGCCCTAGAGGAAATAATAAAAAAAGTTCTTATTTTATTTCCTTGTTCAGTATAATCGTTTATTATCCATGCTAGAATTGTATTGAATGGAAACTCAGATACATGTGTGGATACATAGACAACACACTATCCCTAGTAAGTCTCTAGTTGACTAGCTCGTTGATCAAAGATGGTTAAGGTTTCCTAGCCATAAACAAGTGTTGTCACTTGCTAACGAGGACACATAATTAGGAGAATGATGTGATGGACAAACCCAAACTATGAAACGTGGCATGTGATCGTGTCGTTTTATTGCTACTGTTTTTCTGCATGTCAAGTATATGTTCCTATGACCATGAGATCATGTAACTCACTAACACCGGAAGAATACCTTGTATGTATCAAACTTCGCAACGTAACCGTATGACTATAAAGGTGCTCTACAGGTATCTCTGAAGGTGTCCGTTGAGTTAGCATGGATCAAGACTGAGATTTGTCACTCCGTATGACGGAGAGGTATCTCAGGCCCACTCGGTAATACAACATCACAACAAGCCTTGCAAGCATTGTGACTACAGAGTTAGCCACGGGATTTTTTATTATGAAGCGAGTAAAGATACTTGCCGCTAACGAGGTTGACATAGGTATAGAGATACCGACGATCGGATCTTGGACAAGTAACATACTGGAGGACAAAGGGAATGTTATAAGGGATTAGCTGAATCCTTGACATAGAGGTTCAACGGATTAAGATCTTCGTAGAATATGTAACATCCAATATAGACATCTAGGTCCCAGTATTGGATATTGACCGAAGAGTGTCTCGGTCATGTCTACATAGTCTTCGAACAGGCAAGGTCTACACACTTAAGTTTCGGTGATGTTTCGGTATAGTTGAATTATTGATGTTGGTAATTGAATGTTGTTCGGAGTCCTGGATTAGATCCCGGGCGTCACAAGGAGTTCCGAAAAGGTCCGGAGACAAATATTGATATATAGGAAGTATCCATTTAGCTTCCGGAAGGATTTCGGGCATTACGTGTAAAGTCCGAGGAGTGACGAATGGGTTCCGGAGTTCCACCAGGAGGGGACCAAACAGGACCAAAGGTGGCGCACCAGCCCCTGGTGGGCTCGACGGCCAGCCCGAGAGGGCCTTTTCGACCGAAGTGGAGAAGAGAGAGAGGTGGGACCAAACCGAATAGGGAGAGGAGTTCTCGTCCTCCAAACCGACTTGGAGGAGGACTCCTCCCTCCTCTTGTGTTGGCCAAACTCTAGGCAAAGTCCCCAGGGCGCCACCCCTCCCTCCCCTCCTATATATAATGGAGGTAGAGAGGCTTTTTGCACCTCAAGCCACGGCGCAGCCCTCTCTCCCTCCACCACCTCGTGACACCCCGTAGCTAGTTTGGTACGGTATGGCGAATCCCTACCAGAGTAGCTCCACCATCATAATCGTCACGCCGTCGTGTTGTCAAAGAATTCAGCTACCTCTTCGTCTCTCTTGCTGGATCAAGAAGCCGGAGATCTTCATCGAGTTGTACATGTGTTGAACGTGGAGGTGTCGTTCGTTCTATGCTAGATCGCGATTGGATCGCGGGACGGCTTGCAATTTGGATCGTGAAGACGTTTGACTACATCAACCACGTTTCTTAATGCTTCCCCCATAGCGATCTACAAGGGTATGTGGATCCGATCTCCCCTCTCGTAGATGACCATCACCATGGATAGGTCTTTCGTGTGCGTAGGATTTTTTTTGTTTCCCATGCAACGTTCACCAAGAAGGGCGGCTGCGGCAACAGAGTGCACGGCTAGGATGCATGCACAGGAGGCAGCATGGATGTAGACAGAGGTGGCTGACCGGATGCAAACGAAGATGGCTGTCCAGGCGAGCAGGAAAAGTTGGACGAATAGGACGCATGGTCGAACTTGTCCGATGGTGTTTGTCCATCGTACATTGATTTTATTTTGACATGTCCGGTTTGTTAAACCGTGATTTCATTTGTTTTTGTTTTGAACTGGTTAATTCAAACAATTTGTATTGATTGATCGACGTACATGCATTGCATGAACTTAAGATTTGTATTTGAGATATGTGGGTACATGAAGCGAAATATAAAAGATTATCCGAGTACGTCTCCGGGCATGCCCAAACACGTGCGCGAACATATAAGGATCAAATTTGCCTAGTCCGTTTCATGTCAACGAAATCAGATTGCCGTACGTAAACAACTCATTCGAACCCCATCTTATAAAATATGTACGCTATACGTACAAGTGGGCTACAATAAATATAGTGGTTATAAGAATATCTATAACCGGACTTTGCAAACCCGTGATCTCAAACGTCCGCAAATGTGATCGACGCATGTGTGGATAATGATCGGTCCCGCCTTAAATTTGTTAGTTTACATCTGAGTCTCTTATATTTCAACAAACCATGCAAACTAAACCTATGTACTATACTACGAAATGCTAACTACAATTCGTTGTCGAAGATATCGACAATGTCGGTGCCGGTCGCCGAGTGAACATGCACGAAGGATGGTTGCGCTTGCTGATACGTCTCCAACGTATCTATAATTTTTGATGGTTTCATGCTATTATCTTGTCAAACTTTGGATGTTTTGCATGCCTTTTATTTATTTTCTGGGACTAACTTATTAATTCAGTGCCAAGTGCGAGTTCCTGTTTTTTCCATGTTTTTGACCCCTTTCAGAGGAGATTTTGAAACGGAGTCCAAACGGAAGAAAATCCCCGAAAAGATTTTTCTGGAACGGAAGAAGATCGGGGGACTTGGGAGCCAAGCCAGAAGAGCCCCAGGGGCCCCACAAGCCCCCACCCCGCGGCCAGGGGGCGCGCCATGCAAACTTGTGGGCCCCCTAGATGTCCCCTGACCTAGATCTTGCGCCTATATATTCCCAAATATTCCCAAAAAATCAGTGGAGCATCGTAATCACTTTTCCGCTGCCGCAAGCTTCTGTCTCCGCAAGATCCCATCTGGGGCACATCCTGGTGCCCTGCCGGAGGGGGGATTCAGACACGGAAGGCTTATCCATCAACACCATGACCTCTCCGATGATGCGTGAGTAGTTCACCATAGACCTACGGGTCCATAGCTAGTAACTAGATGGCTTCTTCTCTCTCTTGGATCTTCAATACAAAGTTCTCCATGATCTTCATGGAGATCTATCCGATGTAATCTTCTTTTGCGGTGTGTTTGTCGAGATACGATGAAGTGTGGATTTATGATCAGATTATCTATGAATCTTATTTGAGTTTCTTCTGATCTCTCTTATGCATGATTTCATATCCTTGTAATTCTCTTCGAGTTGTGGGTTTTGTCTGGCCAACTAGATCTATGAATCTTGCAATGGGAGAAGTGCTTGGTTTTGGGTTCATACCGTGCGGTGACCTCACCCAGTGACAGAAGGGGTAGCGAGGCACGTATCGTGTTGTTGCCATCAAGGGTAAAAATATGGGGTTTTCAACATTGGTTTGAGATTATCCCTCTACATCATGTCATCTTGCTTAAAGCGTTACTCTGTTCATCATGAACTCAATACACTAGATGCATGTTGGATAGCGGTCGATGTGTGGAGTAATAGTAGTAGATGCGGAAAGTATCGGTCTACTTGTCTCGGACGTGATGCCTATATGCTAGATCATTGCCTTAGATATCGTCATGACGTTGCGCGGTTCTATCAATTGCTCGACAATAATTTGTTCACCCACAGTAATACTTGCTATTTTGAGAGAAGCCTCTAGTGAACACTATGGCCCCTAGGGTCTACTCCACATCATATTTTCAGCCTTGCACTTTTTACTTCGTTGCACTTTCCGCCTTCAGATCTCACTTTGTAAACAATCTTGAAGGGATTGACAACCCCTTTGAAGCATTGGGTGCAAGCTTGTTTGTGTTTGCATAGGTACTCTGGACTTGACGAGACCCTCCTTCTGGATCGATACCTTGGTTCTCAAACTGAGGGAAATACTTACTGCTCCTATGCTGCATCACCCTTTCCTCTTCAAGGGAAAAACCAACGCAAGCCCAATCTCCGTCAACGTGTCAATTTCTGGCGTTGTTGTTTGAGAAGTAGCAGAAGGATTTCTAGTGTCGTTGCCGGGGAGGAAGATCAAGTCAAGGACTCATCCAAGTAGGTGTCGCAAACTCATCTCTTGCATTTACATTGTTTGCCAGTTGCCTCTCGTTTTCCTCTCCCCCACTTCACAATTTGCCTTTTTCGTTTGCCTTTTTCATTTGCCTTTCCTTTGCTTCTGTGCTATGTGCCTTCAAAATGCTTGCATCTTCGCTTGCTAAGAATCTAGTGACATGGGTCCTCATCCACTTGCTAATCTTTTCAAGAGATCCAACTATGTTGAACCAATTCCTAGTGAGTTTTGCTCACTAGATTATCTTTATGGAGTTTTGCTTGAGATGCGTGAATCTGAAAATCGTGATGAAGAAATTCATGAAGTGATTCACGAGGGTTGCTTGGATGAAAAGCATTATTGCAATGGTTTCACTATAAATTCTGTTAGTGACAATCATGCTAAAAATATGCAAAACCCTAAGCTTGGGGATGCTAGTTTTGCTATGTCCACTACTGGTTGCAATGATCATGATTGGGGTGATGATTTTTCTTATGATCTTGAAAATTTGTTTAACCCTCATGAAGATTATGATGTTTGCAATATTATTGAAAGTGGGTTTGGAGACGTCATGACTTTAGTTGATGATAATCCCACTATTTTTGAAGAGCATCAACTTTGCATGCATGTGGATCATGAAAAGAATATCCTATGTGATGGTTACATTGTTGAATTCGAATATGATCCCACATGTAATTATTATGAGAGAGGAAAATATGGTGGCAGAAACTTTCATATCACTAAATCACCTCTCGTTATGTTGAGATTGCTATTGTCTCTTTCTTCTTCCTTGCATATGGTAACTATTGTTTGTCTTGACAATCTGTTTTCCTATAAAAGGCCTATGCATAGGAAGTATGTTAGACTTAGATGTGATTTTCACATGCTTTATGATGCTTTCGTTGTGCTTAAATTGCTATCTTTTATGCGAGCATCATTGAATTATCTATGCCTAGCTAGGGGCGTTAAACAATAGCGCTTGTTGGGAGGCAACCCAATGAATTTATCTTTTTCTTTCTGTTTTCTTGTGTCCACACTTTCATAATTCTGTTGTGATTGTGTTTTTTTGTGTTTCTTTTTGTGTTTGAGCCAAGCACAACCTTTATGACTAGTCTTGGTAATGGTTATTTGATCCCGCTGGAAAAAGACAGAAACTTTTCGCTCACGAGATGATTTTTCATTTTTATTCAGAAAGAGATTTTGAGTTGATTATTTTTGCTGCTAATTGATATGCTTTTTCCCCAGACCGTCGTAATTGTTCAGATATTTTGAGGTACCAGAAGTATACGAAGTATATAGATTGCTACAGACTGGTCTGTTTTTGACAGATTCTGTTTTTGTTGAGTTGGTTGCTTGTTTTGATGAAACTATGGTTAGTATCGGGGGGTACTAGCCCTGGAAAAGTGAGAATACAGTATCCCATCATCAATATAGATGGAATTCAAGTTTGCTACAGTACCAAAAGAAGTGGTAGTTTGTTTTCTTGTACTAATGTTATCACAAGTTTCTGTTTAAGTTTTGTGTTGTGAAGTTTTCAAGTTTTGGGTGACGTTCTCATAGACAAAGAGATAAGGAGTGGAAAGAGCTCCAGCTTGGGGATGCCCAAGGCACCCCAAGCCAAATTCAAGGACACCAAAAAAGACTAAGCTTGGGGATGCCCCGGGAAGGCATCCCCTCTTTCGTCTTCAATCCATCGGTAACATTACTTGGAGCTATATTTTTATTCACCGCATGATATGTGTTTTGCTTGGAGCGTCTTGTACCATAGGAGTCTTTTCTTTTTGTTGCGTCACAATCATCCTTGCTGCACACCTTTTTGAGAGAGAGACATGCACTCATCGTGATTTTTCTAGAATGCTCTTAGTGCTTCACTTATATCTTTTGAGCTAGATACTTTTGCTCTCGTGCTTCACTTATATCTTTAGAGCACGGCGGTGCGTGATTTTGTAGTTGGCTTATGCTATGAAAGTAGTCCCAAATGTGCTAGGTACCCAAAGAGGATGCAAAAACCTCCATCTTCATGTGCATTGAATAGAAAGAAAAGTTTCGGTTCCTCTCAATTAGTTTTGAGACATGGATTCGGTAATATTAAAAGCTATGTTAGTAGGGTGTTGTGAATCTAGAAATACTTGTGTTGAAGTTAGTGATTCCCGTAGCATGCACGTATGGTGAACCGCTATGTTAGGAAGTCGGAGCATAATTGATCTATTGATTGTCATCCTTTGTGTTGAGGTCGGGATCGCGTGATGGTTTACACCTACCAACCCTTCCCCTCGGAGTATGTGTTTAGCACTTTGTTTTGATTACTAATAAAAACTTTCGCAACAAGTATGTGAGTTCTTTATGACTAATGTTGAGTCCATGGTATAGATGCACTTTCACCTTCCACCATTGCTAGCCTCTCTAGCGTCGCGCAATTCTCGCCGGTGCACAAACCCACCAAATTCCTTCCTCAAAACAGCCACCATACCTACCTACTATGGCATTTTCATAGCCATTCCGAGATATATTGCCATGCAACTACCACCGTTCCGTCTCATGACTTGTGTTGTCACTCTCATATTGCCATTGCATGATCATACTAGATCGTTGCACATCCCGGTACACTGTCGGAGGCATTTCCTATGGAGTCATCATCATTGTGATCTTCGAGCTATGAGTAAATAAAAGTGTGATGATCATCATTATTAGAGCATTGTCCCATGTGAGGAAATAAAAAAAATAAGAGGCCAAAGAGCCCCAAAAAAATAGAAAAAAAAGAGGCCTAAGAGCCCAAATAAAAAAAGAGAAAGGAGAGAAAAAGACAGAAGGGACAATGCTACTATCTTTTTCCACACTTGTGCTTCATAATAGCACCATGTTCTTCATGATTGAGAGCTTCTTGCTTTGTCACTACCATATGCTAGTGGGAATCTTATATATAACTTGGCTTGTATATTCCAATGATGGGCTTCCTCAAAATTGCCCTAGGTCTTTGTGAGCAAGCAAGATGGATGCACACCCACTAGTTTTCCTTTTGAGCTTTCATATACCTATAGCTCTAGTGCATCTCCTGTATGGCAATCCCTACTCATTCACATTGATATCTATTAATGGGCATCTCCATAGCCTATTGATACGCCGAGTCAATGTGACCATCTCCTCCTTTTTTGTCTCACAACCACCACCACACTCTATTCCACCTATAGTGCTATATCCATGGCTCGCGCTCATGTATTGCGTGATAGTTATAAAAAGTTTGAGAAAGTAAGAGTGCGAAAACAATTACTTGGCCAATTCTGGGGTTGTGGATGATTTACCTTAGTTGTGTGAGGATGATGGAGCATAGCCAGACTATATGATTTTGTAGGGATAACTTCCTTTGGCCTTGTTATTTTGAAAGTTCATGATTACCTTGCTAGTTTGCTTGAAGTATTATTGTTTTAATGTCAATAGCAAACTATTGTTTTGAATCTTACGGATCTGAACGTTCATGCCACGTGAAAGAAGTTGCAAAGGACAACTATGCTAGGTAGCATTCCATATCAAAAATTCATTCTTTCTTACTACCCTACTCGAGGACGAGCAGGAGTTAAGCTTGGGATGCTTGATACGTCTCCAACGTATCTATAATTTTTGATGGTTTCATGCTATTTTCTTGTCAAACTTTGGATGTTTTGCATGCCTTTTATTTATTTTCTGGGACTAACTTATTAATTCAGTGCCAAGTGTCAGTTCCTGTTTTTTCCATGTTTTTGACCCCTTTCAGAGGAGATTTTGAAACGGAGTCCAAATGGAAGAAAATCCCCGAAAAGATTTTTTCTGGAACGGAAGAAGATCGGGGGACTTGGGAGCCAAGCCAGAAGAGCCCCAGGGCCCCCACAAGCCCCCACCCCGCGGCCAGGGGGCCGCGCCATGCAGGCTTGTGGCCCCCTGGAGGTCCCCTGACCTAGATCTTGTGCCTATATATTCCCAAATATTCCCAAAAAAATCAAGGGAACATCGTAATCACTTTTCCGCCGCCGCAAGCTTCTGTCTACGCAAGATCCCATCTGGGGCACGTCCTGGTGCCCTGCTGGAGGGGGGATTCAGACACGGAAGGCTTATCCATCAACACCATGACCTCTCCGATGATGCGTGAGTAGTTCACCATAGACCTACGGGTCCATAGCTAGTAACTAGATGGCTTCTTCTCTCTCTTGGATCTTCAATACAAAGTTCTCCATGATCTTCATGGAGATCTATCCGATGTAATCTTCTTTTGCGGTGTGTTTGTCGAGATACGATGAAGTGTGGATTTATGATCAGATTATCTATGAATCTTATTTGAGTTTCTTCTGATCTCTCTTATGCATGATTTCATATCCTTGTAATTCTCTTCGAGTTGTGGGTTTTGTCTGGCCAACTAGATCTATGATTCTTGCAATGGGAGAAGTGCTTGGTTTTGGGTTCATACCGTGCGGTGACCTCACCAAGTGACAGAAGGGGTAGCGAGGCACGTATCGTGTTGTTGCCATCAAGGGTAAAAAGATGGGGTTTTCATCATTGGTTTGAGATTATCCCTCTACATCATGTCATCTTGCTTAAAGCGTAACTCCGTTTGTCATGAACTCAATACACTAGATGCATGCTGGATAGCGATCGATGTGTGGAGTAGTAGTAGTAGATGCAGAAAGTATCGGTCTACTTGTCTCAGACGTGATGCCTATATGCTAGATCATTGCCTTAGATATCATCATGACTTTGCGCGGTTCTATCAATTGCTCGACAGTAATTTGTTCACCCACCGTAATACGTGCTATTTTGAGAGAAGCCTCTAGTGAACACTATGGCCCCCAGGGTCTACTCCACATCATATTTTCAGCCTTACACTTTTTACTTCGTTGCACTTTCCGCCTTCAGATCTCACTTTGCAAACAATCTTGAAGGGATTGACAACCCCTTTGAAGCGTCGGGTGCAAGCTTGTTTGTGTTTGCGCAGGTACTCTGGACTTGACGAGACCCTCCTTCTGGATCGATACCTTGGTTCTCAAACTGAGGGAAATACTTACTCCTCCTGTGCTGCATCACCCTTTCCTCTTCAAGGGAAAAACCAACGCAAGCGCAATCTCCGTCAACGTGTCAATTTCTGGCGCTGTTGTTTGAGAAGTAGCACCTGCTCCTCCTTCTCATCATCATCATCTATGTACGCGAGCAACTCGTCGCCTTCTACGGTGTGCTCCCCTCCATCTCGCATCGATGACGGGGTGTGGCCTACGCATCCGACTTTGAGTGGAAGGAACCGAGGAAGTTTGCTTCTCCTCCTCCTCTTCCTCAACCTCCTCCTCCTCCTCCTTGAAGTCCTCCTCCGGATCCACCGCTTACGGAAATAGCCCCGTAGCAATGCAAATTCGCGCCTTGACCGAATCTGCTCTAGGAGCTTCGGCCAGGGATTTGGCGTTAGATATGCGCGAGGGCACGGGGGCATGGCCACTGCTAGTGGCGGACGACGAGTGGAAAATGACGACGGTTGCGGACGGGAGGAGAAATGTGGATGGTTAGGGTTTCAATGCACGCATTCGGCTTAAATAGCTGGGCTAGGCGCTACGCTGCCCGTCGAAGCGGCGCCATGCTGCACTATCGGTCCAAGGAAGGAGACGAGCTTCGGACCGCCAGGTTTCACAGTGTTTTTAAGTGGGACTCCGGCGTCAGTGCGATGTGGCAGACATGCTCGGGCGTTCCAGGAGACCATCATATCCGCCCCCAAATTTGGGCTGGATATGATGGGTGTCGGTTAGTCCAGGCGTAAGAGGCTAGTTTGAGGTGTCCGTCTGGGTTTCCTTTTCGTGGCCAGTCAGTGAGCGGGCCGTGTGTCCGGATGTTTTAGATAGGTCTATTACATTCAATTGTAGATGCTCTCAGAGTTGCAATTGGACTAAGAGCATCTACAGTCGGGCGCCCAAACCCGGCTCATAAGCCCGGGTAGGCCGCCCAATCTTTAACATGTCACGAAATTTTGACCGAAACGGGCTTCTTAAATGGGCCTCAAATGTACGCGCTGACTCGCACCCCTCATATCCAGCCCAAATATGGGGAGGATATGGGGGAGCCCGGGCACGCGCTCCATGTCGGATCCGACACCCCGACTCCACTACAAATTGCCTCAAATTCTCCAAACCCTTCCTCCTTCTCCTGCTGCCTCCCAACATTTTCCGTGCTCGAGCCCTCGTCATCTGGCACCCTTGGTCCCCATCCTCACCACCTATCCCGATCCACTCTAATGATGTCTTCCAGCCCGTTCCCGACCGCCACGATGGAGACACAGTCCGCCTCGTCCATCGGTGCACCTTCCTCCACTTCATCTTGCAAGTTGGAGAACATCACCCGTAAGATGCGCCGTCGACGGCAATGAGAGAGGGACGCAGAGTTGGCGTCATGCGTAGGTGTGGACATATTGTCGAGGCGATATCTCCCCCGGCACGCCGGGTTCCACGGACCATGTCCATCTAAGCGCCGACGCGGATTATGCCATCCGACACCCTTGGGATAGAGGAGGATGCAACAGTCGGCTGGGCTATTCCGGAAAACTTTCCGTCTATGCAGAAGTCGTGGTCGACGAATGTGAGTCGCTGCAGCTTGTTCGGGAGTGGATAGCACGGACACCTCCACCTCTCGGGGTGCAGTCAACATGTTCGACAAGATGACTGAACTAGACCGATACATTTTCTCTTGTCCAATCAAGTGTTTAATGTTTTGCATAGATCACTAGTTCACACATCATGAATGCTTGGAAACCATGATCCTACAGGAGGCGTACATAGGAAGCATGATCAATGACAATGAAGATCCGACCGAAATGGATTATGAATTGGAGACTACTTGGGGCAACATCTGATCCCAATCCGAGCAAGAAGAAGAAGAAGGGCAAGATGACTAAGGCATGAGGTTAGACTTCACAAGATTTGAGGACATCTTATTGGTCACATCTTGGTTGGAGACAACGTTGGATCGGCACCAAGCAAAAGGGGAGCACGTATTGGGAGAAGATTTGGAAGGACTGTCATGAACGAAAGGAGTATGTGGATCCGCATCCTATCGTGATCACCTGCAATGTGGCATCTCTCCAACATTGATGGGGGTTCATTCAAGAAGAAATGAACAAGTATGTCAGGTACTACTCACAAGTGGCCAAAGGACCTCAAAGTGGGATGGTAATGGCAACTCATGTAAGCTTTATTGCCTCATCTTATTGTCATTTCGATATGTCTCAGGTGTTTTCATTCTTGTGCTCATACATATGTTGTATGCTAGTCGACGGTGGAACCATTTTGTATCACGAGGTCGAGAAGAAGCCATTTGCTTTTAGCCATCGTTAGCTCTTATTAAATGGCAAGCCGAAGTGGACACAAGTTGTGGCCGGTCTCATGGCCGACAAGAAGAGGAATGATGGCTTAGGCTCCCACAAAGCCATTGGGTCGGGCGATGAGGATGACATGGTTGCCGTCACCAATGGAAGAGATACCGTGCCAAAGGTAACTGGCAAGTCATGGGAAACAAGTGGGAGAAGGAAAGGATCTCTCGCGACGTCGCGGCTACAAAAATGTCGTCCACATGGAAGGGATTTTTTTTAAAAGGAGAACAAGAAAGAGGAGAGGTACAAGCTCATGTTGGATGCGCAAAAGGAGAGGATCGAGTGGGATCAGATGAGGGCAGAGAGAAGGATTAAAATTGAGAGGGAGAAGATTGAGTTGGAGAAGCAAGAGGCAGCGATCAAATGGGAACTCGAGAAGCCAAGACATTTGGGGAGATTGAGCTTGAGAAGGAGAGGTTACAACTCGCACGGGACGCGGAGGATGCAAAGATCATGTTGGCCGATGAAACCCACTTGGGTGCGCATGTGAAGAAGTGGCTTGCGGAGAAGAAGAAGGAGATCAATGAACGCAGGCGCAGAAGGTGGTGAGGGCGGCTACGACAACGGAGCATGCGGACAGGATGTAGGCGGAGTACGCATCCCGCATGCACGCGGTGCTGGCTGCCCAAGCGGAGCTGGACAAGCTCGACGAGCGGGATAAATGGATGGGCGCCTCGAGCCACTGATCCGACAAGCATCCCTTCTCGCTCGGACATTGATTTCATTTTGGCATGTCTAGTTTGTTGAACTATGTTTTGATTTTCTTTGTTTCGAATTGTTGAATTTGGACAATTTCTATGGGATAATCAATGTGCATGGATTGCATGGATTTGAGTATCGACATTTGAGCTATGTGGATGTGCTGCGCAGCATATGATGGGTCGGCGAGCGCTGTCCGCGGGTGTGCCCGGACGCATCCGCGGGCGTATAGGGGATCAGATTTGCTAAGTCCGGTTGTAGATGCTCTAAGGCCAACTCCAACACGTGACCTCATCATGTCTGGCCGCGTCTGTTTTGGCCCAAACGGACATACGAGCCGGCCGAACGTGCAACCCCATCCTTAAAAAGAGTTTCTTTTATGTCTAACTCGATCCATTAGAGACGCAAAGTTGAGTCAGCTTTGCGGTCGCACAAACAACAAATGGACAGGCACGTGTCCTCTCCACATCTGCCTCGGGCCCGCGTGTGGGACGTCCAACTACCTCCCACCGACCCTAGTCAATGTGCATGAGTGGTTGGGCCCACAAGTCAACCACCCAGACGCCCCCCCCCCCCACCCCCCGCCATGTCTTTTTTTACGCGGAAGTTGTGGACTCCCATTGCCACTTCCAGTTCTCCATCCCCATCCACTGCCCCATCACTGTCCCCTCCATCAGAGACACCGAAACTCCAGCGACCGTCCACCTTGCTCCCCGCCAGCCATGGGGTTCTCGAAGTGGCACGCCGAAAAGAAGACCAAGCACTACCACGACCCTGGCTCGTCGTCCGCCTCGTCTAGTAGCACGGCCAACCACTCGACCTCTCCAGCGTCCTGCTCCATCTCCCCTCCGACGGTCGCGCCACGCTTTCAGTTGTCCGTCAAGGTTGCGGTGTGCCGCCAGTACTAGGAGACCGGCGGCCCACTATCGTGGTCAGATGTCCACCTCCCCAACGGGTGGCAGCTGAGCCCGGATTGGGTGCCCATTCTCCCCGTGCCGACGACAGACTGTGCTCGCCTTCAGGAGACCATGTGTCGTCATGCCATGATTCCGCGTCAACTCCTCGCCGATCGCACACACGCCATGGACACGCCACTTTGGGACACATGGTTTCACGAAGAGCACAACATGCGCCGGCAAACCTTTTTTGCCGACCATGGTTGTAACCCGCCCCATGTGTCCCAAAGTGCGCGGCCCGAGCCTCGTGCGCGCGACACGAGCCCGCCAAGAGTGTGCGGACGCACGCGGGTCCGCGAACTAAAGCTGATGTCATCTCCCTCTCCATCGTCGCCACCCCCGCAACCTCCTGCCGTGATGGCGAGGAGGAGGAGCGGCTCCTACAAACCGTCATGGAGGACTCCGAGAGAGAGTGTAGGTGCCAGCAGGAGAAGGAGTGGGAGGGCCTGCGGGAGATGTTGTACTTGTCGGTCTTCGAGGACATGTACGCCCCTGAGTTGGATGTCAAGCAAGAGGTGAGGGAGGAGCCCGCGAAGGAGCATGCATGAGCGTCGTGGTTAACCCCCCCCCCCCCCTCCCGGCCCTCACCGCCTGCATAATAGGCGGCCGGCCCAATCAAGTGTCGCCGCTGCACCTCTGGTTGCCCTCACCCTACATCAACCTGCCGAGCGACGACGAGGATGGTAGCGCGTGAAGATGGCGGCTCCGACCGCATCGTCGGGAACGACGAGCGCTTCTGCGGCGCGCGGGGCAGATGCATTTTTTGCTTTTGTTTTTTGTTAATTTCAACTAAGTAGTGTGGTTGGGCCATGAGGACGGCGGACTTTTAAATAAGTTGTTTTATGTTTTCAGCTATTTTACAATGTCTCGTTTTAATTTTTACATGCTTTTTTTCTACTGCCACCACATACAAGTTGAGGTGGGTGTCATGCGTTGGGTGCCTCGCCGCGAGGCCGGCCCGGTTCGAACATCCGTGTCTGGTTTTTCATCCTAAACGGATCAAATTCGAATCAAACGGGCATCCATTTAAGATCGCGTGGCTTTAGAGTTGGTGATGAAGCGAAAGCTTCAAGGCTTTTCGAAGGATCTGATATAATTATACAGCAGAGCAAGTATACTGTTCTAAGGATTACTGTATACTAGACTCTAGGATCTGGAAACGAGCTGCGGATCGACAGCTCGTATGCCAATTCCAGAATATGCACCTAGCTAAAACCTAGATGTGCATGAGCTGTCGATCGCTCCTGTACATCAATATCTTATCTAAACATAAAAAACAGAGGGGTCAATTTTCGAAAGAAGAGATATCCAGTAGATACTTCTGAACTCGGTCGAGTCGATCCACCTGCTGCCGGCCTGGCCATTGTATATGCGTGCGTGCGTGCGTGCTAGTCGGCCACGAGATAAACAATGCACGGCATGACCGATGCATGGCTGCACGCTGCGCACAAGCGTGTAGAGTGGACAAAAGTGAACTTTTCGTCTCCGCCGCCTGTCGCTGCCGTCTCGTCTGTCTGTCGAACGCGCAAAGGCTGTGCCGCAGCCAAGCTCATTTGGATTATACAGAAATGGTCATCATGAGTACTTGTAGTACATTAGTTGACATGATAGGCCTGGTAAACCATAAACCCCATTCGGCCAGGAGCACCATTTGGTGGTATTACTAGACCGATTAGCAGCGGAGGCAAAATCATGGACGTGCCCGCAGCTTTGAGCATCAGATGAAAGAGGGAGCATCTCAGCAACAAGTGGCTTTGTATATCTGTCTGCAAGCTGCACCTGCAGACAATGCTGAAAATGCTTCATGTCTTAATCTTAAAACTGCTTTAAACTCAAAAGCCATGTGTCTTATATTTAGGTTGGCCACGAACTTTATTGAACGACAGATTGTGCGTCGTACCGGCAGTCGGACCAACTTTAACAGACGTGCTATATAAACGCCGCGCTGTAAAATTGACGTGCTATATAAACGCCGCGCTGTAAAATTAATGTTTTTTGCGCGCGTTACCACTTTGGGCGTTTTAGTGAAGGCGTAAAAACCGCACGCGGGGCATAACTAGTTTAGCGCGGGGGTCGAAACGTCATCGTGCGTCATTTATTTGCTACGCCCGTTTCGTGGGCTCGACACTCGAGCGTTCGCTCGCAGCTCCACCTACCTCATACACGTGCTGGCGCCGTCGCCGTCTGCGTCACTCCATTTCTTTCGGCGACCGTTCCGGCGCTTCCCCGGCCTATCCCCGCGCCGCCGCTGCTTCCTCCGTCTTCCTCTAGTCATCGCCGCCCCTCGCACGCGGCAGTCCTTCGACGACCAGCGTCTGACCGCCCGGCGCCCGCAAGGTGTTCGACGAAACTTCACATTTTTTACATGAATTTGGTGCATGTTGTTTGTAGTTTTTATAGCCTAGTTTAAATTGAACATTGTAGATGAGTTCGTCATATGATTCTTCCGAAGAAGAATTTGATATGGAAGAGGAGGAGGCTCTTGCAATGATCCTAGCTATGCACATCAGTAAAAACCGAAGCACGGTGGTTCGGTTATGGGTCGGTAGAAAATTTGGAGGGATAGGATCGATGACCACAACAGATTGATCAAGCACTATTTTGCGGATAATCCCCTGTACCCCGAGTCGTACTTCCGGCGCCGGTTTAGGATGAGCACCGAGTTGTTCACACGCATTGCAGAGAAACTAGCGAGTCATGACCAATTTTTTCAGCAAAGGAGGAATGCCGTCGGAGAGCTCGGGCGTAGCACCTTTCAGAAGGTGACAGCCGCTTTGCGAATGTTGGCATACGGTATCCCCGCTGGTTTAGTTGATGATCACTTGGCCATGGCTGAGAGTCAAGCCATCATGCGTGTCAAGCGCTTTGCAGTTGAAATTGTGCAAGTGTTTGGCAAGAGTATTTGAGATCTCCCAATGTTGAAGACGCCGCAAGGCTATTGGAGATGAACAAAGCTCGCGGCTTCCCAACTATGATTGGCTCAATATATTGCATGCATTGGAGTCGGAAGAATTGTCGTAAGGCATGGCATGGGCAATTTCACAACAAAAAAAGGGTTCCACTATAATCCTTGAAGCGATGGCCGATCAAGAGACTTGTATTTGGCATGCCTTTTTGGAATGCCTGGATCTTTGAATGACATCAACGTTGTCAACCGGTCACCACTGATGAATAAGATTGCAAATGGTGAACCGTCACCGGTGCAGTTTGTAGCAAATGGTCGTACATATAACTATGTCTACTATCTTGCGGATGACATCTACCCAATGTGGCAAACATTTGTGAAGCCGTTGAAAAAACCAAAAGGTAAGAAAAATCTTGATTTCCACAATGCTCAGGCCGCGGCTAGAAAAGATGTGGAGAGAGCTTTAGAGATTTTGCAAGCCAATTTGCTATTGCGAGAGGACCGACTAGATTTTTGGATCAAAAGATGCTTTGGTACATCATGCACGCTTGTGTGATCATGCACAACATGATCATCGAGAATGAGCATGGCCAAAATTTAGACTACTTTCACTATGAGCTCTTGGGACATCCCGTGCGAGTGCGGCGGAGGGCTGAAAGGGTGATCCGTTTTGTTGCCTTCTATCATGCCATTTGATGTGTCGAAACATATGATGATCTTCAGAAAGATCTCATTGAGGAGTGATGGGTATGAAATAGCCGACAAAGAGCATCATGATTTGTGCGTTTGATGTTGTATTATTGAACTATTTGTTGTATTGTTGAACTGTTTGTTCTATTAAAAGATAAACTATCTGTTTGAGTTGTAATAACGAAATTGAACTATTTTTTTATTTATTTTGTTTGTGTTTGATCATTCTGCTTGTGTTTGAAACGTATATGTTGTTTGTGCGAGAGCGCGCGCTGCATTTTAGCGCGTCTGTTGAAGTTACGCTGAAACTAACGCTTTTCGCCGCGGCAAAACAAACAATCAACACGCTGTAAACACATTTTTAACGCGCCGCGCGTCAGACCGGTCTCAGGCGACGCGGGCAAAGATCGTGAGGCCCAGAACAGTGCTCGCGTCGCTGGCGATGGAAAGACAGGCCGGGGAAGCCTCACTCCTCCTTGGGCAACGCACCGTGCTGACCAGCGACGGTGGAAGTGATCCACGAGCTCATTAACTCGACCAGAAAACATCTGAGGCCGGGGGCCTCCATCATTGTGCGGCATGAAGGGATTTCATTTCCTTTTTTACTCCCTTCATTTTTAAATATAATTTTTTATACAAATTGCATTAAAGACTACATACGGATGATTGTAGGCATATTTTAAATATAAATTTACTTATTTTATTTTATATGCAGATTATAATAAAAATATATTAAAAGAAGAGGAAGTAGCTTATTTTTAGGGGTTCATGCAGCTCTAACCGGTGCCTTCTTCGCCAGCATGTCGACCTGCCTCTAAGGAGGTGTTCGGTTGGATGATTTTAGTCCGTCACCCGATTACAGCGTAATCCCAAAACACTGCGTGCGTTTGGTAACGCTGCATCGTAATCGACTACCATCGTAAACGAGTCCCATCATGTTTATCCTTGATACCGCTCGTCCCCCACCGACATCATATTGCCTTACCAGTCGGATCCCCTTCACTTGCTCCCCACGACCCCTCCGCCTCCTCGTCCATAGCCGGCCGTCAGTCCGCCCCGCCGTTCCTCTGCCTCCTTACAATCACTACGCCTGCTAACGATCCCCTCCGTCTCGTCCGTGCCACCGGCCAGCGCCACCATCTCTCGCCATGCGGGCCGCCACGGCTCGTTCCACGACCTGGATCTCGATGAGTAGCCTCGTCGACGCTGACAAGGATGGACGCAAGGACGACAAGAGGACCATCCCTTAGCCTGGACGACTCCACGATCCTCTCCAAATCGTTGCAGTGTTGGTGAAGAACATGTTCTGTACATAGATTTCAAGTTATAGTGCCAAGCCAAACGCTGTCAAGTAAACTGAAAACGATCCGGGTAGGGGCCAAACAAAACAGTGATTGTGCTGTTACATCTCTGATTCCGGCGGCACCTCTTTCCCTTTGCGTTTGCGTTACCTCTTGATCAACCAAACACCTCCTAAGTGTGATCTTGGCTAGGCCCATCCGAGTGGACGACACTTGGGACACCTCCTAACCGGCGCTCTCAGCGACGGTTTAGAGTTCTGGCGCTCGAAGGGTGGCTCTGGCCTGCCAGCCCAACTCAACTTGATCGATTCAAACGGGACGCAAAAATCGCTTGCTCGCTCCACCTGGTTGGCTGGACGAATGTTAACCAGTCAACCATTGATTCCTTAAAAAACAAAAAACCTGAAAAAAGTTCATGAATTTTAAAATGTTCTTGAGGATTTTGGAAAAAATCACGAACTTGAAAAAATGGTTCATTGATTTTTTTTAAAGTTCATCAAATTTAAAAAAATTCACCAGTTTTTTAAAAACAATCATCAATTTTCAATAAAATTCATTTAATTTGAAAACAAATCCATAAAATCAAAAACGTTTATCCATCCTGAAGAAACTTCATCAATTTTGAGAAAAATTTCATTGATTTTGAAGAAGCTTTACTGAAATTGAAAAACTTCATCGAATTTGAAAAAGGTATATTGAATTTTAAAACGCTCATCAATTTTGAAAAAAGTTTACGAATTTGAAAATAAATTAATGTATTTGAAAACAGTATAGCCGAAAAAGAAAATAAAGAAACACGAACGAAACCTTTGCAGCAAAAAAGAAAAAAAAATAAAAAGGAAAAGGAAAAGGAGGAAAAAGCTATAAGTAAACACGTAAGTGCAGGTGGCTGGTTTGTTATGGCAGCGAACATTGAACATAACCGCACACGTGCAGTATTTTGTGTCTTTAAAACAGAAAAAAGGAATGTGATCCGGCCCGCGCGGACAAGGGTGTGTGTACTGTTAACCCTATAACGCTCAACCCTGTATAGGATTTCTTGTCACTTGGTTACATGGGTTGACCTGCAGAGAGGAGTTAGTCGTTTTGGTGAACAGGCTCCATGAAGCCCTCAAGAAATCAAATATACAAAGATGAAATGTATACATGTGTAGAAAATCAGGACGAAACACACTGAAATGTGACCTGTACAAAAAACAGAATTCATGAACTTTGAGAAGGAATAGTATGATGTGCTAAAAAGCCCCATATTTCTTTTTTGCACAACCATCATTTCAACATATTTCGTTCTTTACACACATATGCATTATGCCTTCATAAATATAACTATTTTTTAAAATTATCAAAATAGTGGAAATATAAATTTTGATGAATTAAAAAAATGCAAATGGACGCCTTCATGGAGGTCGGCCTTCAAAATCATTTTTCATGTCAGGACCTCCTATCTCCCACAAGGAGCGGCAGATTAATGCAGGAGCTATATCTCACTTACTGCAAGATGTCAGCTCCACTCAAGTAAACTTTTCATAGATTGCTATAGTAACAGACCGACCCTTTATCTATTAGTCTGCTCGCATGCATCGCTTTCTCGTTCACTTTATTTCTACGTCTTTCTTTTGTTTAATTTAGTTTTATCTCATTTCCTTAATTATATTTGCTTCTTTCTTATTTTTTCGTTTTTGTTTTTGTTTTTTTCATCCAATTTCTTCCTTTCTTTACTGTTTCACTGGATTTTTTTTGTCTTCAATGGTTTTTATTGTCTTTCTTAGTTTTTTTCTCAGGTTTTCATTGTTTCTTTCTTGATTTTCTTCCATTTTTTCTTTGTTTATTTCTCAATGTCACAGTTTTCCATTCTTTTGCACAGGTTTTCATTTCTTTATTTTTCTTTGTTTCTTTTAATTCTTTACTTTTCTATATTTCTTTTTTTCAGTTTTTTCCTCCTTTCTCGGTTATCATTGTCTTTTCTTGCTTATTTTCCCTGTTTTTTTGGGCTTACTCGGTTTTTAATACACATTCGACATTTTTTTATACATCAGACACATTTGTTATATACACATTTAACATTTTGGGTATGGAATTTTTGTTTAAATTTATATTTGTTTGTGTCTTCCTTTTTCCATACACATTATACATTTTTTATGCCATACATTTTCTAATACTTAATATTTTTCCAATACAATGTTGATGTTTTTAGTACACAGTCAATATTTTTCCTTTGCACATTTTTCGGATGCAAGAATAATTTTTGAATACATTGTCAATATTTCTTCCAAATATTTTTCACATTTTTAAAATACTTCATTAATATTTTCTCAAATACAAGATAATTATTTTTAATAGATGGTCAACATTCTTTCTATACACATTTGACATTTTTCAAATACTTTATTGACATTCTTCAAATATTTTTTTGAATGATTCATTAATTATTTTTCAATACATGGTTAATTATTTTCACACACATTGTATTTGATTTATACATTGTTCATATACATGAGAAACATGTTCTTTATACACATTATATATATACATTCAAAAAAATATATGTTCTTCATACATTGTTCATATACATGTATGTTTCGGAAAGTATAAAAACACGAACCACCCGACCAACCCACAAATTAGTCGTGTCGAGTGAGATATAGCCGTGCCCGTAGATTAGTGGGCCAACCCACATGCAACCAGGTGGTCGGCCTACCCATTGGCACACAAGAAGCGGACGGAAGCAGTTAGCGGCAAGTGTACCGAGGGAGTTTCGAGAGCAACTAGTTGGGGAGCACTCCTTCGGGAGCCTTCCAACGATCATTTCCACGCGCCGCCACTTGCTGCGTTTTCAGCCATCACCACGTGTCACACATTGAGCGTTTTCGGCTTTTTAGATTGTTTTTTCCAGGTTTTTTGGTATTTCGGTTTTCACTGGACTTTCTTAGCTATTGAACGAAAAAAATTAAAAATAAAATTTGTGTGAAACAACACACTTTCTATTTTTTCTGCAAGAGGCAATGTTTTGTTTCCGCGAGAGGCACAACCGTGCCTCTTGAAAACGGGAAAAACGCGTTTTTTGTTTTTTCGAAAGGCATAGTTTTCCTTCCGTGAGAGGCACGACCATGCCACTCGAAAACGAAAAGAAGAACTGGTTTTCTGTTCTATTTATGGGAGACATGTTTTTTGCTTCCGTAAGAGGCATGGTTTTGCTTTCCTGAGAGGCACGATCGTGCCACTTGGAAACGGAAAAGCGCGTGGCACGGAAAAAGCGTGTTATTTCGGGAGAGGCATGTTTTTTTTCTTTCGCAAGAGGCACGATGTTGTCTTCACGAGAGGCATGACCGTGTCTCTCATAAACGAAAGAAAACGTGTTTTCTGTTTTTCTTCTATCGCGAGAGGCATGGTTTATCTCTTTGTTTTTTTTTGTAAGAAAATGTTCGTCAAAACCTATCAACATGGGATCCAGTTTCGAAGATCTTGACACGAGAAACCCAATGGTGAAAACGGTTCAACATTTAAACTCACGGTTTAAGAGATAAAACGTTTTAAAAATGCGTATCTACGAAAAATAGGAAAACGTCGAGGTTATGACAAGTGGCACACCACAACTTCGAAAGGTGGGAGTGATATTTGAAACAAGTACCCCTCAATTAGTGATTTCGAGAAGCTCCTATTAGGCGGTGTAGGCACCCATTTGGAGAAGGGCGCATATAGCGACCCACAGTGGGCCGCGACCCGTTAAAGATTGTATTTGTGATTTTGAATATGTTCTTGAAATTTAAAAAAATCATGGGTTTATTAAGAAATGTTGGTGGGTTTAAAAAGTTCATAAAACCCCAAAAAAGAAAGCAAATAAAAAAGTTTAGTAAATTTTAAAATTTTCATTGAATTTCAGAAAAGTTCAGTGAACTTACAAAAAAGTTCACAAACCTCTAAAAAGTTCATCGATTTCCGAACAGGTTCATCGATTTTGAGAGAAAAGTTCATAAATCTTAAGAAATGTTCATCGAAATTTGAAAAAAGTTCAATGAACTGATTTTTTTTTCAAAAATCTTTAAAAATTCCATCAGTTTTTCAAAAGGTTCATTGATTTTTGAAAAGGTTCATCGATTTTCAGAGAAAGTTTCATCAATTTTTTTAAATGTTCATCGAAATTTAAAAACATTTCATCGATATTTGGAAAAATTCATATAAGTTTTGAAAAAAGTGGATCAAAATTGAAAAAAGGTCATTGATTAAGAAAAAATGTTGTTTGCAAAAGCTTCATCCAAATTGAAAAAGGTTGAAAAAAGGAAAATAAAATAAAAAAGTAAATAGAAGAGAAAAAGCAAAACGTCTGAAGAAAAAAAAGGAAGGAACATAAGCCAGCCCCAAAAAACCTAAACAAAAAAAAAACTCAGCTGGAAAGCTTCTAGAAGCTTTACAAAACTGGAGAAAGCTACCTCTCGTTGGAACCTAGATGAGCCCGCCCATTTATGAGTACTGTAGGAGCCAATTAACTCCCATGGAGTGAAGTGAACAAAAAATGTGGTAGTATCTTTGCTTCTGATGGAGCGGTTGGTAAGTCATCTCGTCGCTTCGTACTCCCCCCCCCCCTCACACACACATGAACGATACCATCCACCTTGCAAGCCTTCCACTTCCACATCACAACTTTCCTAAGATAACTATTTATATGTTGGCCACACTTAATTTATTTAATTAAAATTAATTACATCCTTATATGAATCATCAATCCCTCACGTACCACAATCGATCACTGTTCACTCTTTCCTTCCACATCACAACTTTTCTGAGATAATTATTCATATCTTTCCCACAACAAATCTATTCAATTAAAAATATTTACAACCTTATATGAATCATCAATCCCTCACGTACCACAGACGATCACTATCCACTCTTTCCTTCCACACCACAACTTTCCTAAGATAACTATTCATATCTTAGTCGCAATCAATCTATTTAATTAAAAATTATTGCAACCTTATATGAATTATCAATCCCTCACGTACCACAATCGATCACTATCTACTCTTTCATTCCACATAACAAATTCTCTAAAATAACTATTAATATCTTGGCTTCCATCAATTTTTTTTAATCTCTACTTCGAAATGCTCGGTTGGTTGAATAGCATCCACGGTTTTTTGTCTCCCACTTTCGTATGGTCTTTTTCGTCTCTCCTCCCTCCACCCCACCCGGTCCACCGGTTTATTTTTCTCCCCACTCTTTATTATAAACCATAACTTTCCTAACATATAACAAATCATGAATCTAACTTTCTTAAGTTATTCAAATCAATCGTTCCCCCTTATTAATGCAATTTATTTTAGGAAACAAATAACAGATTTTCACGAAACAAAAAACAGATTTTAATCTAACTTTCCTAACTTATCCAAATCAACTGATCCCTTCCATTAGTGCAATTTATTTTAGGAAACAAATAATAGATTTTTAGGAAACAAATAATGTATTTTTATGGATATTAATATCTAAATCATGACAAACAAATCCTCTTTCTACTACATTTTCATCAGCGAACACAATCTCCTACGATTTATGGAGCTTTCCTTCTAATCAATACTTTCCTTCTTATCAAAACTCTCCACATACAACTCTCCGTATGGTCGAGTCTCTTCCACCGGCATTTTGGGAAGCTTTTTTTCGGTCGCCGCGGTTTATGGACGTAGCATTTGGGTGCCTTGCTGATTTGGTGCATGGATTTGTTGGTGGTGTGGTAGGGCGGCTGACCATTTGGATGTCGGCGATGTTATCCACGAAGGGCCTGGCCCCTGGATCGGGACGTGCTCAAGTTGGTGCGGGAGGTGAGCAGGCAGCAGCGACCTCATGACACCGGCGGAGAAGTTCAGGAGCGACCACATGCCGCGCGCGTCGGAGCCGCTGCACGTCGTAGACGGGAGCGCCTCCACGGACTCCGGCGTGGACAAGTGCTCAAATGCCAAGGAGGTCGATATCTTCAACTGCGGTAGGTACTCCGTCGTAAGCCTAGATCGGCCGCCGCACGACTGTGCCCCTGTGCCAGTACGGCAACATGTCGGACAAAAGAACTACTACTCCACCGACGGCTACTCGGATCTGAGCTCGTCAAGGGAGACAATGGTGCGAGGGAGAAGGCGCGGCGACAACAGGCATGTGTTGTTGTGTACATCGGAGGAAGAGCACTTGGACCCTGCGTAGCCTTCAAAGGTGGGTATGCATCTGATGACTCACATACTGGTCCAGTCCGAAGAGAAGCGAACAATGTGATTCTTAAGGTTTGTACGACATCCAAGCCGTCAAGTTCGATCATGTCCCCGCAGGAGGCGGTGTCAAATCTTCTCATGGTTAGTTTTCTATGCTAATTGATAAACTATTCTCATATTTTTACTCCCTGCTTCATTCTCTATCATAGATAGCATTTTTTCGTGAGATACACAATCATTCGTCTTTGTGTGTGACATGAAGGTCGGTATGCCCGTGATAGATAATCTTTGCACTTGCGCTAGGCATTAAAATTATTCAGCATAGAGATATTGCAATTATTAATTGTTCATCAAACAAACCTTGTCCATATGCTACTATTAAGATACACAAGTTGTTTATTGGTAATCCTTGATTTCAGCGGATAGGTAACACCCTTTTAAAAAAACAAAGAGGTAATACTAAGAAAATTTATTTGTACATAAGTTAATGCTCCTTGCAATTCAGAGAAGCTCATGTTTGTTTCTTATAGGTAGGAAGGCATGCGTTCAATGGGAAAAACTTCAATTAGGATGCGTTTTTCTGGGCAGGAAGGCATGGGGAAAAATTATCAATATGCAGCTCTTTAGGCAGGGATGTCATCGATTCAGCAGCAATAACATCAATTAGGATGAATTCAACCAGTGTGATGAGTTATTGGATGACATAATACGGATATGATGTGGATTGATGGTGGTACTCTAGCTTCAACCAAACTCCGGCTCATACCGCTACGTATTCCTATTTGTATTATACTTGGTGCATAAAATTAACGTGAGGAAGAAACTCCCCTTTTTGTTTGGGTAGGGGCCTCAGTTTGTTCGGATGATTGTTCTTGGACATCATATTTCAAAAAATGTTTTTGGGGAATTTTGTAAATGTTGTGGATAACAAGCCGGTGAGAGTTTGTAGTTGAGTTAGACCCTGTCACTTATATTATGCAGGTATATTATATATTATATATTAAGAAATAGGAGCACGATTGTAGTCAATTTTTTGTTACTCGTTGTATTTCTGAATTTTGACCCAAATCTGTATGAGGAATCTGCCCATGAACTTTGACTAATGTCCATCATTTTGGTAATTATTAACTTCGTTGTCGCAAGTGCAGATCTATACTTATACTAATTTGTGACTCCCTAGAAATTACCACGTTAATTAAAAATTACGAGCCGTTTATCTGATGGGGCCGAATTATAACGGTGGAGATCAATCAATGAAATCCTAGGCAAAAAAAAATTGTCCATCCGATCATGATATTAACTATCTACAACCGTTGGATGAGGTTTAAGAGTCCTCACCCAATGTCCCACGTCCTCTCTACACATCTATATTCAACCAATGCACTCCTAGCTGTCAAAAAGAAAGAAAAATAAAATCCACAACTACTCCGTACAACTGTCCGATGGGTGCTAGGGAAAATCCGGAAATTATTATCACAAGATTGTAGGCATGCTTTCCATCACGTACAAAAGTCTTTTCTTTTCACATAGCGACATTACCCAGCGCTCCAGCCCATGTTCTTCATCCTTTTCAACTGCGTGTGTCTTCATCGTCCATCCGGCAACCACCGCATCCAATTGCATCATTAGTAAATCTCTAAAAAACATATTCTTCTATTTCAGTTCGTATTTTCCTAAAGCAAAAAAATTAATGTTTTCTCTCATCCGACTTTGTACGATATCTGTTTCCTTTGTAGTAGGGTCCAGGATTTACATCATCTACTGCCGGCTTCGTCCGCTTCAACGAATTTATGACAACTAGAACTCTCATCCGACTTTGTATGATATCTGTTTTTTTTGTAGTAGGGTCCAGGATTTATATCATCTACTGCCGGCGTCGTCTGCTTCGACCAATTCATGGCAACCGGAGCGTGGCTAGGGTTCAGGTTTATAGCAGGTATTGCCGGCATCGTGGGCATTGATGAATTCATGGCAGGCGCAGACCATGTATCAGATGCTGGGATCAGTTGACCCTCTGGATTCAGAACCATGTAGGTCGATTTGCACATCAATGGCCATCACGTAATTATGCCCATGCAAGTTGAAATTATTTATTCTTCGGATGCATAAGTAGGCATATGTACCACGGATGCATGTTATGATTGTTGAGATCCGAGGATTCATGCATGAAAGGTGCGTACGAGTACATTAGCAGACGATCATTAGTAAAAAAGAGGCTCCTTACCTCAATAGTAAGAACTAGCAGAAAGAGGCTCTTTACAAAGGATCATCAGTACCAGCAAGTAGAGAGAGAACCGGGAGCCTGGATAGGCCAATGGTTGAGTGCGATATGTGGTTTGCTATAGCAGCAAGAGTTTCTGCACAAGAGAAGATGCAAGCTACGTAATGCATACTATCTCTCCTACGTGAACTCAATGCTTTTTAATCAGCTTCGTGCCTTTTTCAATCATCATGCTTAAAGAATATGTTTGGTCATACCCTTATACGATGACGTACATGCAAGCATATGCTTACACATCATTCATGCATCCTTGCAACTACAATCGATAGGAGAATTATTTAGGCTATACGATGCTTAGTGTACCCACCCATTTAGTGTAAGTACATCACTTAATTTTTGTTACATCAAAAATATTAATTTATAAAGCTTTAATATGATGTATAAGTTCCCACTTTCACTTTATTATAAGCTTACAACTGCATATGTCATCTAATCAATGAGTACAGATTATAGTTTTCTTTATTTTTGCCTGCAATTTAATTGTTTGTTCCTTGAACAGACGACCAGATGTAAGGACATAGTGGTTCCAGGTTTATAAGGAAAACCATCCAAACTAAAAAGAGCATACAGCGTATGATTACTATTTGTCTCTCACCTGCTCTATGTAACAAAATTATTATTTGACTTATTTAAATGATTTATTCCAACCACGTTGATACCTCAATTGTATGAACCAAAAGTCTAAATTGCAAAGTCCATTCGACCTGAAATGCTAAAGAAGAATGAGGTGTCATAATGAACAGTGTATTGGATAATCCACCAGTCATCGACATACTAAATTGCAAAAATCATATAGTAGTATTGCTACTTATAGTGGTATGATCGAAAAGCATCCCTTAAATAGTTATAATTTAGCTTTCATTGTTGTCATTTTTGATAGGATATATAAGTTGCTTTAAAGAAGTCATCATGTCTTCAATTCACGAAAGGTATATCCCGGTTCTCTTGTTGTATTTACATAGTTTCTTTACAAGAACACACGGAAGATCTACGCGGCACAGCCGAAGATAAAAAATTACACAGGCTTTGATAGTTGTAGTGTTCTAACTATATTTTCCTATGGATATTATGCACTGTTCTGAAGTTTCCTAGATATCTCCCTATTACTCTCCCTATTTCTTAAAAACCATTTCACAAGGACTAATTTCTTCTGTTACAATTGAAAATTATATACTTAAAAACTATGCTAAATAACTTACTCCACAGTAGAAAATATGTGTATCATAACTTTTAAATTGTACTTATCAACACTACATTAATTACTATTATATTATATATACTCCCTCTGATTCAAATTAATTGACACACACTTAGTACAACTTCTATAATTCAATGAGAGGGAGTATTACTTTTGCTTGGACCAGTATCCTACGTGAAGAGAGACGGGATACTAAACATAGGTATGTACCTATTGTGCGAATCCAGTGGTATATGTACTACATGATGTAACAAATGTGTATTATGCCCAATTTTGCCCCATTCACTAAATTATGGAAGCTAGCATTCACTACCGAGAGCAACAACTTTACCCTACATCACGTAAAATAGACTGGACGTGGGGGCGCTTGAAGAACTAATCAAAATATAATACTAATGGATGAGAAATTACAAATTGAGATGATTTATCAATATATTGATGGCTACTCCTTTCCTATTTACAACATACATACATGTTTGTTAGCCATTCACTCTTGCACAAGATGTCTATATGTTGTTTGTCTAATTACTGCCATAAAACGGCGATTGTTTTCTTGAAACATGGATGCACTAGATATATGTTTCCCACTCTTTAAACTTTTGTCAAATAGAATATGCATTATATATTTAATACCAGGTCAAAAAAGTAGTACATGTAATTTACTTTTAGGCTGCTATGATAATTTGCATTTGTGCAGTTTAGGATATATCAAAAATCTATCTTTAGGTTTCTATGATATCTATATTTATAATAGCTAGCTCGTGCAATTACACGGGTTGACGACTAGTTCTTCTAATTATGGTACTCTCAATAATTGCCTATGTGTGAAGAGTTGGTGTTCCATGAAATCAGATTGCTTTGCTTGCTACACACTACAGAATATAAGCCACCAAGGTTTGTTTCCTGCGAGCTAGCTTCCCACACGCAGCGGGCAGGATGTTAAGGTAAAAAAAATCTGATCAAAGTTCCTACCTGTTCAAAGTTCGTTGGCTTAATGGCGAGGGGCCCAACATGGCGACGGCGGAAACCCGCGCCCGCATCTATGGGTCAGCAAAGGAGACCGAATGTCGGCCATGGCGCCCTGCGCTCACGTCCTTGGGGCAACAAAGGTGGAGCGCACGGTGGTGCCGGAGACCCTTGCTAAAAATCCATGGGGCAGCAGGGGAGAGCGATAGGCGGCCACGGCGCCTCACGGTCACGTCCGTGGGGCAGCAAAGGTGGAGCGGGCGGTGGCGTCGGAGCCCTCGCTCGTGTCAGTAGGGCAGCAAAGGAGAGCCGCAAGCGGTGACGGCGGCCTGCGCTCGCATCCTTGGGGTTGTAGAGGAAGAGTAGATGCGAAAGAAGTCATGAAGTGAATCCTAAAGCAAAAAAATTCATCCTTCTGACCCTTTCGTGTGACGCCCGACACCTAGACGTCACACTACACTGTGTGACGCCTAAGTCGTCGACGTCACACGCCCCGGCCACCTGGCAGAGCGGGCCCACCCCCAGGCAGTGCGACGCCTAAGCCTCAGGCGTCGCACCTTGTAAAGAGTGGCGCCGAAGGCTTAAATGCCACACTGCCACTTATCCAGCCATGGGCCAGGCCCCTCCCCCACCCCCTCGTGTAAAGAGATGGCAGTAGGTTTTCACATGTGTGGCATCCAAGCCTTGGGCGTTGCACATGTGTGGCGCCTAAGCCTTGGGTGCCACACATGTGAAAACCTACTGCCATCTCTACTGCCAGCATACTTATTTCACAGCATTTTCACAACACTTCACAGCATATATTACACAACATTTATTTCACAGCATTTTCACACTTGTTTCACAGCACATTGATGCACAACAATTAACACAACACCCACAAATGCAACACCCACGGTAAGCAAATGGCTCACAAGTCATAGCATTAAAACAGAAATAGTGCAAATGGTTCACAACACCCACAAATAGTGCAAATGGTTCACAACACCCACAAGTGCAACACCCACAAGTGCAAATGGTTCACAAGTGCAAATGGCTCCGGTTCAAATCTTGGGGCCTCGTCCGCTCTTAGAGCTAGCTTCTTTCTTCTCACAACAGGCTCCGGTTCATCCAACTCATCGTCGTCGTCATCGTCATCCTCATCGTCCATGCTTATCATCCTTGACAAACGAGAGCCCCCGGCGACCGGGTTCTTTCCTTTGTGCGCATAATCATCCGGTGAGTACCGCCTAAATTCCTTCCTAGGCTTCAACATGTAAGCGGAGCGTTGGAAAGCCTTCAACGTTATTTTGTCCGCAACCTATGATGCGAAAACGATATCGTCATACATATGAAGGTTGAAAGTGCACAATGTATGATGGCTATGTCATACCTCTGGAGTGTCAACATCATCCTCTAAATGAACTGCCGAGGTAATGTCACCATCGTCCATATGAGCTCCCGAAGAAGTTGAATCGTCTAGAGTATTTCTTTGGGATGAACGGATCTCGAAGGTGAAACATATTCAGGGTCACGTCAACCTAAAATGTTGGATAGGCGCCGCAACGTCTTGCCCCGTTTCTGTTAGATTGAAAGATAAATGACATATATAAGGTACTGTATGTTGCATTCGTCGGAAAAATCTTAATAATGACACAACACCTTTATGAAAAGTCGAAGTGCAGATTCTCCCTTTTTTCCTCTAGGTGTCTTGTCTAGAATAGCTTCGGTTTCATCAGCTTGTTTCTAGACCTCTTTGCGCTATGATCACAAGAAATGACATGTAAGGAAAGTGTATATGTGTACTAGCGTTCATACTTAACATAGGGGAGCACACTTACCACAAAGTTCAGGACAGCGGCGAAAGAAGTTTGGTACCCTTCGCAAATTAGCCTGTTGTATTCGCCATGGGCAAGTGCATCGTACTCAGTGGGTTCTTCCAATATGTCCTACTTGTAAGACGATGGACAAATCTCGACACGAGTACTCTTCTGAAACCATCTTACGTAGTTGTTGAACGCAAGCGGACAATGCTCGCGGGGCTGGGTTTCTTGCGTACTCGTAGCTGCCTGCACACTTTGCTCGAACATGATGACATACTTCTTATGATGCTTGTGCCAATCCTTCATATTTCGCTGCCTCCTCCTATCCAACCTGCTTTTTACAAAACCCATCAGTAGCTCGCTCAACACTAAACCCAAAACCCATCAGTAGTTCTTTATTGTGCATGCTTTGTTACCTGTGAAGCTGTGTGTCGGTGTCCACCCACTCCGGCGGGTGTGGCTGAAACAACCCAAATTGATGCATCACACGATGCCGGAGATGAAACTCAACCGCCCAATTGCATATAAGGGGACAACGCATTAGCCAAAGATGTTTTTCTTGCAGGCATATTGGATTGAGCAGGAACGTGTGTGCATCACCAAAGCTTGGTCCGGCACCATATGGCTGCCATTCCACCTACATCACAACATAAAAGGCACAATTCATTTTACTCACAACAAAAGCTGGGAGTCAACTCTGAGATGTTTACCTGCTCGGCGGTAAGCGAATCCATCTCGTTGGTGTATTGCTTGTACAATAGATTCACTTCGCTCGCAACCTCCGATACCACGTCCCACTTGTAATCCCAGGTAGGAAGCCGTACAGGGTTGCCGTGGTCATCCGAGGTATTCCGCTTTGTGGCTTTAGGGCGTCCAACAGGAAGGCGTTCCCAGCTCCATATCGAAAGTAGGAGCATACAACCACCAACTCCACCGTCCTTTGTGGAGTTGCGACAAGCATCGTCCAACTACAAGTAACAACAAACATGGACCAATTCAGCACAAAAGTATAACAGAGAGTACTTACTATTAACAATTTATTACCTGCCGATACAAGTAGGCCAGTGCGGCCGAGCCCCAACTGAACTTGTCGTCGAAAACAGTCAATGCCTTCAGCCACATCCATGGAGCATTCTTGCCAGTGCCGTCAGCGAAGATAGTCCTAGAGATGACATACCACATGTACACGCGAGCATAAGTCTGGATGACCTCGTCATTTGCGTCCTCAGGACAATGAGCGAAGTTGACGGCAATCCAAGTGAAAGGAGAGCCAGCCGGGACTCTATCTTTCTTCCCTCCATCTTCTACCTCCGGCTGTGGAGGTGGCATACCAATAAGGGCCTCCATTTATTGCCGCCATACCTCGGAACCAGTGCTCATACAAAGAGTCTTCCCCTCGATCGGAAGTGTGGTGATCATGGAAACATCTTGAAGAGTCACTGCCATCTCTCCGGTCCGGAGGTGAAAACTATGGGTCTCCGGCCTCCACTGATCAATAAGTGCAGTGATTGCTGCAGCGTTCAGGCTGGGCGTTGACCGACTCACAAGCTGAATGAATGGAAGGAGTCGTGTCATCTCGATATATGGTGTGTACCGCTCACCATACTGCATTACAGTCGATGCCCCGTGAGACTGGATCTTCAAGGGCATAAGCTCCTGCAAACAGATAGGAGTGAGTGATATCATTACAGATTCATCTTATTAAATAAATACATGATTTTTTAACATATGATCTACTTATCATTTCCTTCTCCGACATCAAATAGGCCCGGTATTCAACGTCATAAACATCATTCAAAAGCCACACCATCCTACATATCACAAAAAAAGCTTATGAATGTACTCATATTCAAAAAAAAAATACTCATATGAATCTACTCATCTACTAATCCACTCATCAACTCATCCACTCATCTACATATTACTAAAAAAATACTCATATGAATCTACTCATCTTAAAAAAAAATACGCATATTACTCATATCCTAACTACTCATCTACGATATTACTAAAAAAATCCACGCCATCTACTCATAAGAATAGTAATAGAATACAACTACTCATCTAGGATTAATAAAATAGGACTAACTCCTCATCTACATTTCAAATCCAATCAAAATATGAATATCAACCTAACTAACCCAAATCTGAAAAATAACCAATTCCATTTGGATAGATAGATGGGAAACGGAAGAGATTACCTCGTAGACAAGCTTGGGGGATCAACCCACGGAAGAAATCACCAGATCTGAAGCATTTAGAAGAGGGGATTTGGATGAGGAGAAGAGTGAGCCGCCGGTTTGAATGAGAGGGGAATGAGGAGGGGGTGGGGGAGGGGGGCTGGGTCACGCCACACTTTACATTGTGTGACGCCTCAGGCTTAGGCGTCGCACTACCTGGGGGATGGGCCCTCTCTGCCAGGTGGTCGGGGCGTGTGGCGGCGATGACTTAGGCGTCACACAGTTTAGTGTGGCGCCTAGGTGTCGGGCGCCACACGAAAGGGTCAGACGCGTGAATTTTTTTTTTGCTTTCAGGTTCACTTCGTGACTTCTTTCGCTCCAGGGGTTATTTTTGTCAATTTTGCCGAGGAGTAGACGACGGCGGCCGAGTCCCGTGTTTGCGTCCATGGGATAGCAGAAAAGGAGCAGCCATCGATGGCGTTGACCTGCGTTTGTGCCTATGGAGGAGGATCTACGGGCGGTGGCGGCGATCTGCACGAGCATCCGTGGCAGCAGAGGAGGAGAGGCAATGTGTTGTGAGGTAAGAGGGAAAATTACGGGATAGAAATCCCCTGTCCCCGCTCATTGAGGATGAAGGGTTGCGCGGGGCAGTCTGCTCCGACAGACCATTTTATCTCGATCGTTCATTTGTGTGGCAGACTTTTTGTGTAATATAGACTGTTGGATGCGATTCAGTTTGTTTGATCAAACGCTTCTGGTAATCACGTGTACATTTTCTCGTGTGTTTTTAGGGGAATTCATGTTTGCTTTTCTTAAGTAGTAGTAGAGATGTGTTGGGTGTATACGTGGACATGAGCAACCCGGCCCGAAAATCCCGAGCCCGACCAGGCCTATTTGTCCCATCAGGCCGGGCTCAGGCCGAAAATTTGGGCCCGATGGTCATGTCGGGCCAGGCTCGAGCCTATTGGAAAATAAAATTAAGCCGCAGTCGGGCCTGGCCTATTGAAAAATAAATTTAGGCCACACTCTGGCCGGGCCGGTCGGACCTAGTCGAGCTTTTTTCGTCTTGGGCCGGGTTTGGGTCCAAAATTCAGGCCCGACGGTTGGGCGGGCCGGGCTCGAGCCTGGACACCGGGCCTTTTTTTGGCATGGCCCGAAACATGGCCCGACCCAAAAAATGCTGACGTATAGTTGGGTGAGGTCACAAGTGGATTTATGTCCATCCAATACGAAATGGAATATAAGGTTGTGCGCCCATCATAAGGCATCTGGTCGGTCAAGATTCCAGGTTGACGTGGACCCGAGATCTGGGATGTTAAGGTGTAAATATAAATCTTAGTTTGTAAGAGATAATTAGTTGGATCATTGAAGTGGATTTCAATTACTTTTATTGTTACATGCTATAATTTCTATGCATGCCAATTTTGACATGCATTATGATTATGTTTGCAATTGATAAAAATATATTAATGACCTGTGGCAATCGTACGTGCATTATACTAGTTAAAAATAATTACGGTCCTATATGAATCATCAATCTATCACGTCTCACAATCCATCACTATCCACTCTTTCCTTCCACATCACAACTTTCCTAAGATAACTACTCATATCTTGACCACAATCAATCTATTTAATTGAAAATAATTACAGTCTTATACTATGAATCATCAATTATACCATATACAAAATCATAAAATCAATCATCAATCATTTCATATAGAAAATCAAACATCCAGGCCTTACACCTCGTGAGCACAAGAAGCAACGAGCGGTGGTGTAGAAGCCACCAACACCCAAGACGGCGACCATGGCATTGGACCTCTCCCTCACGAATAAATAGGAGGCAGCGGCGCCGGAGGCTGAATTTTGGACCGGCCACGGCTCTGGAGGACAAGAAAGTGACTGTGACGTTGCCTCGATTTGTACATGTACTACCCATCTCACCTACCTTCCATCCTTCCTCCCCGTCTCCTTGCATCTACATATATGTCATTGTTTGTGAGTATAGCTACCCCTTGCATCTACCTATATGCCTTTGTTCTATTCTTTCTAATTGATAGTATATGAGCTTAAAAAAATGTTGGTTCCTGTCTAGAGTAGTATTATCAATGGACTTCTCGGTCCATATAATTGTATTCGACATGTTATTTTCACTATCGACTTTGGCTTTGTTCTATTGCTGATCGTGACTAAACTATAGGAAACTGGTGCATCATGGTATAAATGTGACCTTCTTGCCCATGTACACACAAGAGGCTTAGAAAATGGGCATGGATCAGGCCATCAAGGGAAGAGTAAATAATGTTAGGAGTACAAATTGATATTTTGAATCAAAATACCATTTAAATTTGGATTATTTCCATGTTTGTTTAATTTCTAAATTCTATTTGGTACATTGGTTTGGATTTTATTCCAAATAACACATAAATTAGTGTCCTTCTTTGTTCATGTGAATATCTAATTTCAGAAAATATTCATAAATCATAAATAACTTCTTGCGGTAAATATAAATTTGCTTAACCTTCTAGTGTTCTACGAGTTTACTTAAATAACAAGTGGTATATTTCGCTATTGGATTACTTTAAAGGCAACACAAAATAATCCTTGATGGTGTTTATTTTTTATTAGTTATCCCTTTCCCAATAAATTTACATCCCCCGTCTGAATTATTTAGTAAATAATAGCAACCACTAGTGGGGACGGGGCCTTTTGTCCCGGTTCACCAACCGGGACTAAAGGGGCGGGACTAAAGGCCTAACCTTTAGTCCCGGCCCTGTTCCAAGCCGGGACTAAAGGTGCTCCACGTGGGCGCCTCGTAGCGCCCTCAGGGGCAGGCCCTTTAGTCCCGGTTCTTTACACGGACCGGGACTAAAGAGTTTCAGATTTTGTTTATTTTTGGGTTTTAGGGTTTTAGGGTTTAGGTGTTCGGGAGATTAACGTGATGCCTCGTTTGGTGTTCGGGAATTAGTTTTCATATAATTCTAAATAGAAATAATTATGCATATATATATATATATATATATATATATATATATATATATATAAGATTAACTTATCTTACAAGCGAGCATATATATACAATTATATGGAGATCTGAATTATCGGGACTAGAGCCCGTCTATTCGATTACATGGACGAACATCAGTAATGGCCCCTAGCTACACTAAATCGTCCTTTGTCATCTATAGCTTCCGTCCTCAGAAAGGTCGCAAGCTCCTCTGCAACAGCAATCGCGCGTTGCTCTGGTAGGACCTTCTCCCTCATGGTCGTGTACTATATAAGAAGAGGAGATGAATATGAATATCAATCATGATAACAAAGAATGACGGGTAAAAATAGAGGTGTGAATGTTCATTGCTTACGTCGAATCTGTGATCCTTGTGCTCACAGGTAAACGTGCGAATGGTCTCGCAAACATAGTATCCGCATAGATGCGTCCCCCGTGGCTGCTGGTCGCACTTTACGAGAATAGAATATATATAATCAAAATAATAATCTAGCATCATAAATGTATTGAAAATAGAAGTATATCATACTACTACTTACCTAAGCCGCTCTAAAGGTCAGCTTCTCAGGCTCGATACCGGGAGTCACGCACTTGAACCGCTTCCAAACCCTGCCCGACAAGGATAATGATTTGCTAAGTTTTTCATTAATTGATATATCAGAAAATCATCGAAAGAGACCGATAGAGCGCAAGAATGATTGAAATTACCCTTGGAGCATGTCCTGCAGGCTTTTGAACTGTTCCAAGGGTCTCGATAATGGGTCGAAGGCATCAACTCTTCCCTTATCAATTTGAATGTCCAACAGAATCCAATGGAAGCTGCACATGTGTATATATATATATATGTGTGTGTGTGTGTGTGTGTGTGTGTGTGTGTCACTACTTATCAATTACACTTATAAGTGAATGGACACAACAGAGTAAAGACCCTCACCTGAAGTTGTATGGAAACAGTATGTGGTCACAAAATTTTTGATCTGTTAGAAACCTTAGAAGGTTTTCCTCCGTCTCCTTGGGTTTATCAGTTAGCGTCGCTATATGTATTTTATCTGGGTCAATAAACCCAATATTTAGTATGTTCCTACTTCTACAATCCAGAATCTTCATTCTGCATGAACCTAGCTCTGATACCACTGTTGGGGAACGTCGCATGGGAAACAAAAAATTTCCTACGCGCACGAAGACCTATCATGGTGATGTCCATCTACGAGAGGGGATGAGTGATCTACGTACCCTTGTAGATCGTACAGCAGAAGCGTTAGTGAACGCGGTTGATGTAGTGGAACGTCCTCACGTCCCTCGATCCGCCCCGCGAACAATCCCGCGATCAGTCCCACGATCTAGTACCGAACGGACGGCACCTCCGCGTTCAGCACATGTAGAGCTCAACTATGATCTCGGCCTTCTTGATCCAGCAAGAGAGACGGAGAGGTAGAAGAGTTCTCCGGCAGCGTGACGGCGCTCCGGAGGTTGGTGATGACCTTGTCTCAGCAGGGCTCCGCCCGAGCTCCGCAGAAACGCGATCTAGAGGAAAAACCGTGGAGGTATGTGGTCGGGCTGCCGTGGAAAAGTCGTCTCAAATCAGCCCTAAAACCCCACTATATATAGGAGGAGGAGGGGGGAGACTTGCCTTGGGGTCCAAGGACTCCCAAGGGAGTCGGCCGAGCCAAGGGGGAAGGTCTCCCCCTCCCAAACCGAAATCCACTTGGTTTGGAAGGTGGAGTCCTTCTTCCCTTTCCCACCTCCTTCTTTTTTTCCTTTCCTCTTTGATTTTCTTTCCTATGCGCATAGGCCTCCCTTGGGCTGTCTCACCAGCCCACTAAGGACTGGTGCGGCACCCCAAACACCCATGGGCTTCCCCGGGGTGGGTGGGCCCCCCCGGTGAACTCCCGGAACCTATTCGTCATTCCCGGTACATTCCCGGTAACTCCGAAAACCTTCCGGTAATCAAATGAGGTCATCCTATATATCAATCTTCGTTTCCGGACCATTCCGGAAACCCTTGTGACGTCCGTGATCTCATCCGGGACTCCGAACAACATTCGGTAACCAACCATATAACTCAAATACGCATAAAACAACGTCGAACCTTAAGTGTGCAGACCCTGCGGGTTCGAGAACTATGTAGACATGACCCAAGAGACTCCTCGGTTAATATCGAATAGCGGGACCTGGATGCCCATATTGGATCCTACATATTCTACGAAGATCTTATCGTTTGAACCTCAGTGCCAAGGATTCATATAATCCCGTAAGTCATTCCCTTTGTCCTTCGGTATGTTACTTGCCCGAGATTCGATCGTCAGTATCCGCATACCTATTTCAATCTCGTTTACCGGCAAGTCTCTTTACTCGTTCCGTAATACAAGATCCCGCAACTTACACTAAGTCACATTGCTTGCAAGGCTTGTGAGTGATGTTGTATTATCGAGTGGGCCCCGAGATACCTCTCCGTCACACGGAGTGACAAATCCCAGTCTCGATCCATACTAATTCAACGAACACCTTTGGAGATACCTGTAGAGCATCTTTATAGTCACCCAGTTACGTTGCGACGTTTGATACACACAAAGCATTCCTCCGGTGTCCGTGAGTTATATGATCTCATGGTCATAGGAACAAATACTTGACACGCAGAAAACAGTAGCAACAAAATGACACGATCAACATGCTACGTCTATTAGTTTGGGTCTAGTCCATCACATGATTCTCCTAATGATGTGACCCCATTATCAAGTGACAACACTTGCCTATGGCCAGGAAACCTTGACCATCTTTGATCAACGAGCTAGTCAACTAGAGGCTTACTAGGGACAGTGTTTTGTCTATGTATCCACACAAGTATTGTGTTTCCAATCAATACAATTATAGCATGGATAATAAACGATTATCATGAACTAAGAAATATAATAATAACTAATTTATTATTGCCTCTAGGGCATATTTCCAACAGTCTCCCACTTGCACTAGAGTCAATAATCTAGTTGACATCACCATGTGATTCCAACGAATCCAACACCCATATAGTTATGGGGTCTGATCACGTCTTGCTCGTGAGAGAGGTTTTAGTCAACGGTTCTGAAACTTTCAGATCCGTGCGTTCTTTACAAATTTTTATGTCATCTTATAGATGCTGCTACTACGTGCTATTCGGAAATGCTCCAAATATCTACTCTACTATATGAATCCGTTTCACTACTCATAGTTATTCGGATTAGTGTCAACGCTTGCATCGACGTAACCCTTTACAACGAACTCTTTAACCACCTCCATAATCGAGAAAAATTCCTTAGTCCATTTGTTACTAAGGATAAATTTTGACCGCTGCTAGTGATTCAATCATGGATCACTCTCTGTACCTCTCAACAGACTTTGAGTCAAGGCACACATCAGGTGCGGTACACAGCATGGCATACTTTAGATTCTACGGCTAAGGCATAGAAGACGACCTTCGTCTATTCTCTTTATTCTGCCGTGGTCGGGTTTTGAGTCTTACTCAAATTCACACCTTACAACGCTACCAAGAACTCCTTCTTTACTGATCTATTTTGAACTCCTTCAAAAACTTGTCAAGGCATGCATCTTGTTGAAACTTCTATTAAGCGCTTTCGATCTATCTCCATAGATCTTTGATGCTCAACGTTCAAGTAGCGCAATCTAGGTATTCCTTTGAAAAACTCCTTTCAAACAACTTTGTATGCTTTACAGAAATTCTACATTACTTCTGATCCACAATATGTCAACCACATATACTTATCAGAAATTCTATAGTGCTCCCACTCACTTCTTTGGAAATACAAGTTTCTCATACGCCTTGTACAAACCCAAAATCTTTGATCATCTCATCAAAGTATATATATTCCAACTCCGAGATGCTTGCACCAGTCCATTGAAGGATCGCTGGAGCTTGCATACTTGCTAGTATCTTCAGGATCGACAAAACCTCCTGGTTGTATCACATACAATGTTTGCTCAAGGAAACCGTCGAGGAAACAATGTTTTGACATCCTACGTGCAATATTTCATAAATAATGCATCAACAACTAACATAATTCTAACAGACCTTTAGCATCGCTACGAGTGAGAAAGTCTCATCATAGTCAACTGTTTGATCTTGTAGAAAACATCTTTGCGACAAGTCGAGCTTTTCTTAATAGTGACTTATCACCATCATCGTCTGTTTTCCTTTAAAGATCCATCTTTACTCAATAGTCCTATGACCATCAAGTAATTCTTCCAAAGTCTACACTTTGTTTTCATCCATGGACCCTCTCTCGGATTTCATGGCTTCCAGCCATTTGTCGGAATCTAGGCCCGCCATCGCTTTCTCCATAACTCGTAGGTTCACTGTTGCTCAACAACATGACCTCCAAGACAGGGTTACCGTACTACTGTGCAGCAGTACGCGACCTTGTCGACCTACGAGGTTTGTAGTAACTTGATTCGAAGCTCAATGATCACCATCATCAGCTTCCACTTCAATTGGTGTAGGCGCCACAGGAACAACTTCCTGCGCCCTGCTACACACTGGTTGAAGTGATGGTTCAATAACCTCATCAAGTTCTACTACCCTCCCACTCAATTCTTTCGAGAGAAACCTTTCCTCGAGAAAGGATCCGTTTCTAGAAACAAACATTTTGCTTTCGGATCTGAGATAGGAGATGTACCCAACTGTTTTGGATACCCTATGAAGAAGCATTTATCCGCTTTGGGTTCGAGCTTATCAGACTGAAACTTTTTCACATAAGTGTCGAAACCCCAAACTTTCGAAACGACAGTTTAGATTTCTCTAAACCTCAGTCTATACTGTGTTATCTCAACGGAAACACGCGGTGCCCTATTTAAAGTGAGTGCGGTTGTCTCTAATGCATAACCCATAAACGATAGTGGTAATTCGACAAGAGACATCATAGTATGCACCATACCAAATAGTGCGTGGCTATGACGTTCAGACACATCATCACACTATGATGTTCCAGGTGGCATGAACTGCAAAACAATTTCCACATTGTCTTAACTGCGTACCAAAACTCGTAACTCAGATATTCATTTCTATGATCATATCGTAGACAGTTTATCCTCTTGTTACGACAAACTTCACTCTGAAACGGATTTGAACTTTTCAACATTTCAGACTTGTGATTCATTAAGTAAATACTCCTGTATCTACTCAAATCGTCAGTGAAGTAAGAACATAATGATATCCACTGCGTGCCTCAGTACCCATTGGACTGCATACATCAAAATGTATCACTTCCAACAAGTTACTATCTTATTTCATCTCAATGAAAACAAGGCCTTGCTCATGTGCTATGGTTTGCATGTCACTAGTGATTCGAAATCAGGTGAGTACAAAGATCCATCAGCATGGAGCCTCTTCATGCAATTTATACTAACATGACTCAAGCGGCAGTGCCACAAGTAAGTGGTACTATCATCATTAACTCGTATCTTTTTGGCACCAATATTATGAACATGTGTAACACTACGATCGAGATTCAATAAACCATTGAAGGTGATTATTCAAGAAAATAGAGTAACCATTATTCTCTTTAAATGAATAATCGTATTGCAATAAACACGATCCAATCATGTTCATGCTTAACGCAAGCACCGAATAACAATTATTTAGGTTTAACACCAATCCCGATGGTAGAGGGAGCGTGCGACGTTTGATCATATCAACCTTGGAAACACTTCCAACACGTATCGTCACCTCGCCTTTAGCTAGTCTCCGTTTACGCCGTAGCTTTCATTTCGTGTTACTAATCACTTAGCAACCGAACCGGTATCCAATACCCTCATGCTACTAGGAGTACTAGTAAAGTACACATCAACATCATGTATATCTAATATACTTCTCTTGACTTTTGCCAGCCTTCTTATCTACCAAGTATCTAGAGTTGCTCCGCCTCAGTGACTGTTTCCCTCATTACAGAAGCACCTAGTCTCGGGTTTGGGTTTAATCTTGGGTCTCTTCATTAGTGCAGCAACTGTTTTGCTGTTTCACGAAGTATCCCTTCTAGCCCTTGCCTTTTCTTGAAACTTAGTGGTTTTACAAACCATCAACTATTGATGCTCCTTCTTGATTTCTACTTTCGCAGTGTCAAACATCGCGAATCGCTCAAGGATCATTGTATCTATCCTTGATATGTTATAGTTCATCACGAAGCTCTCAAAGCTTGGTGGCAGTGACTTTTGGAGAACCATCACTATCTCATCTGGAAGATTAACTCCCACTTGATTCAAGTGATTGTCGTACTCAGACAATCTGAACACACGCTCAACGATTGAGCCTTTCTCCTTTACTTTGTGGACAAAGAATCTTGTCGGAGGTCTCGTACCTCTTAACAAGGGCACACGCATGAAATCACAATTTCATCTCTTTAGAACATCACTTATGTTCCGTGACGTTTTACAACGTTTTCGGCGCCTTGCTTCTAAGCCATTAAGTATTTTGCACTGAACTATCGTGTAGTCATCAGAAACGTGTATGTCGGATGTTCATAGCATCCACAGACAACGCTCGAGGTGCAGCACACCGAGTGGTGCATTAAGGCCATAATCCTTCTGCGCAGCAACGAGGACAATCCTCGGTTTTACACACCCAGTCTGCAAAGTTTTGCTACTATCAATTTTCAACTAAATTTTCTCTAGGAACATATAAAAGCAGTAGAGCTATAGCACAAGCTACATCGTAATTCGCAAAGACCATTAGACTATGTTCATGACAATTAGTTCAGTTAATCATATTACTTAAGAACTCCCACTCAAAAAGTACATCTCTCTAGTCATTTGAGTGGTACATGATCCAAATCCACTATCTCAAGTCCGATCATCACGTGAGTCGAGAATAGTTTCAGTGGTAAACATCTCTATGCTAATCATATCAACTATACGATTCATGCTCGACCTTTTGGTCTCATGTGTTCCGAGGCCATGTCTGCACATGCTAGTCTCGTCAAGCTTAACCCGAGTGTTCCGCGTGCGCAACTGTTTTGCACCCGTTGTATGTGAACGTTGAGTCTATCACACCCGATCATCACGTGGTGCCTCGAAACGACGAACTGTAGCAACGGTGCACAGTCGGGGAGAACACAATTTCGTCTTGAAATTTTAGTGAGAGATCACCTCATAATGCTACTGTCGTTCTAAGCAAAATAAGGTGCATAAAAGGATTAACATCACATGCAATTCATAAGTGACATGATATGGCCATCATCACGTGCTTCTTGATCTCCATCACCAAAGCACCGGCACGATCTTCTTGTCACCGCGTCACACCATGATCTCCATCATCATGATCTCCATCAACGTGTCGCCATCGGGGTTGTCGTGCTACTCATGCTATTACTACTAAAGCTACGTCCTAGCAAAATAGTAAACGCATCTGCAAGCACAAACGTTAGTTATAAAGACAACCCTATGGCTCCTGCCGGTTGCCGTACCATCGACGTGCAAGTCGATATTAACTATTACAACATGATCATCTCATACATCCAATATATCACATCACATTGTTGGCCATATCACATCACAAGCATACCCTGCAAAAACAAGTTAGACGTCCTCTAATTTTGTTGTTTGCATGTTTTACGTGGTGACCATGGGTATCTAGTAGGATCGCATCTTACTTACGCAAACACCACAACGGAGATATATGAATTGCTATTTAACATCATCCAAGGACCTCCTCGGTTAATTCCGATTCAACTAAAGTTGGAGAAACTGACACCCGCCAGTCATCTTTGAGCAACGGAGTTACTCGTAGCGATGAAACCAGTCTCTCGTAAGCGTACGAGTAATGTCGGTCCGAGCCGCTTCGATCCAACAATACCGCGGAATCAAGAAAAGACTAAGGAGGGCAGCAAAACCCACAAAAACTTTTGTGTTCTACTCGAGAAGACATCTACGCATGAACCTAGCTCTGATACCACTGTCGGGGAACGTCGCATGGGAAACAAAAAATTTCCTACGCGCACGAAGACCTATCATGGTGATGTCCATCTACGAGAGGGGATGAGTGATCTACGTACCCTTGTAGATCATACAGCAGAAGCGTTAGTGAACGCGGTTGATGTAGTGGAACGTCCTCACGTCCCTCGATCCGCCCCGCGAACAATCCCGCGATCAGTCCCACGATCTAGTACCGAACGGACGGCACCTCCGCGTTCAGCACATGTAGAGCTCAACTATGATCTCGGCCTTCTTGATCCAGCAAGAGAGACGGAGAGGTAGAAGAGTTCTCCGGCAGCGTGACGGCGCTCCGGAGGTTGGTGATGACCTTGTCTCAGCAGGGCTCCGCCCGAGCTCCGCAGAAACGCGATCTAGAGGAAAAAACGTGGAGGTATGTGGTCGGGCTGCCGTGGAAAAGTCGTTTCAAATCAGCCCTAAAACCCCACTATATATAGGAGGAGGAGGGGGGAGACTTGCCTTGGGGTCCAAGGACTCCCAAGGGAGTCGGCCGAGCCAAGGGGGAAGGTCTCCCCCTCCCAAACCGAAATCCACTTGGTTTGGAAGGTGGAGTCCTTCTTCCCTTTCCCACCTCCTTCTTTTTTTCCTTTCCTCTTTGATTTTCTTTCCTATGCGCATAGGCCTCTCTTGGGCTGTCTCACCAGCCCACTAAGGACTGGTGCGGCACCCCAAACACCCATGGGCTTCCCCGGGGTGGGTGGGCCCCCCGGTGAACTCCCGGAACCTATTCGTCATTCCCGGTACATTCCCGGTAACTCCGAAAACCTTCCGGTAATCAAATGAGGTCATCCTATATATCAATCTTCGTTTCCGGATCATTCCGGAAACCCACGTGACATCTGTGATCTCATCCGGGACTCCAAACAACATTCGATAACTAACCATATAACTCAAATACGCATAAAACAACGTCGAACCTTAAGTGTGCAGACCCTGCGGGTTCGAGAACTATGTAGACATGACCCAAGAGACTCCTCGGTCAATATCCAATAGCGGGACCTGGATGCCCATATTGGATCCTACATATTCTACGAAGATCTTATCGTTTGAACCTCAGTGACAAGGACTCATATAATCCCGTAAGTCATTCCCTTTGTCCTTCGGTATGTTACTTGCCCGAGATTCGATCGTCAGTATCCGCATACCTATTTCAATCTCGTTTACCGGCAAGTCTCTTTACTCGTTCCGTAATACAAGATCCCGCAACTTACACTAAGTCACATTGCTTGCAAGGCTTGTGAGTGATGTTGTATTACCGAGTGGGCCCCGAGATACCTCTCCGTCACACGGAGTGACAAATCCTAGTCTCGATCCATACTAACTCAACGAACACCTTCGGAGATACCTGTAGAGCATCTTTATAGTCACCCAGTTACGTTGCGACGTTTGATACACACAAAGCATTCCTCCGGTGTCCGTGAGTTATATGATCTCATGGTCATAGGAACAAATACTTGACACGCAGAAAACAGTAGCAACAAAATGACACGATCAACATGCTACGTCTATTAGTTTGGGTCTAGTCCATCACATGATTCTCCTAATGATGTGACCCCATTATCAAGTGACAACACTTGCCTATGGCCAGGAAACCTTGACCATCTTTGATCAACGAGCTAGTCAACTAGAGGCTTACTAGGGACAGTGTTTTGTCTATGTATCCACACAAGTATTGTGTTTCCAATCAATACAATTATAGCATGGATAATAAACGATTATCATGAACTAAGAAATATAATAATAACTAATTTATTATTGCCTCTAGGGCATATTTCCAACAATGAGGTCCCCTGTTTCTTCGTCGTACGAACCACCATGCGCAAGGAACCAATTTCTTGCTCTCAATTCCCACTCATCACGGAGTGGTTCAGGTACGATGGCTTTGGCTAGCAGATCTTGCTCTTTCTTATCCCACTTTGGGATGGCAGTCTCATAGCCCCCTGGCCCCAGCTTGTGGTGATATTTCTTCTTGTCGGCATTTATCTTGTTCTTTTCTGATAATGCCTCGGCATCTTCTGACTCCTTGTACTCTTGAAATGCCTTCCAGTGATTCGCCTGCTTCGCTAGATACTCCTCGAATACTGGCACTTTCTTTGTCTTCAGATAGTTTTTCCATAGCTTCTTCTTCCAGCTACGGAACAGTTCGGCCATCGTCAAATATTATCACTAATACTCCTCGAATACTATCATACATATAGCATCACTGATACAGCTAGAACCGTAGCGCCCAATGGGTATCGTCGTGGGCGGTGGACACCCAAAGAGAAGGAACCATCATAGGATCATAGCTCCAGTGAGATCCCCAAAGAATCTGCCACGTATGCTCGAACCTGCCCTCCAACGCAACCATGTAGCGACGGACGTGCTCATCCTCCTCGCTGACACCATGACGTACCACCTCGGCGGTGTCCGGAAGCCTCGGCACCGTCACTGGCCCACGCGACCGCCACCAAACAAGGAGCGGGTCAACAACGGGCTGGCTCCTCACCAACCTACGCCCCCCCGGAAGGTAGCACCTCCCAATACTAGCCGGGCGGAGCCCAGTCCTGGACAGGGCCCCTCTGATCAAGCAGGTGTCCTCCGCCGAGTTGACGACGAGGATGCGGGATAGGCATCGTAAAATGAACTAAAAAAATAAACTAGTTCTATTAATTTTCTTGCTAAAAATAAACTATTAACACTTAAGCATATACAATAGCAAAATTAAACTATTAACACTTAAGCATATACAATAGAAAAATTAAGCAATAATCTAAGAAACACTAATTAAGCATCTATATACATAGAAATGTCTTCTTCTTCTTCTTCTTCTTCTTCTTCTTCTTCTTCTTCTTCTTCTTTCTTATTTTCTTCTCCGCTTCTTCTTCAACTTCTCTTCTTCTACTTCTCCTCTTCTTCTATTTTTCCTCTTCTTCTCCTCTCCTCCTCTTCTTATTCTCCTTTTTCTTCTTTTCTTCTCCTGCTCTTCTTATTTTCCTTTTTCCTAATCTTATTTTCTTATTTTTATTCATATTTCTTCTTCTTGTAACCCTAACCTAATTCTAAATATTACTAACCCTAATAATCTAGCACAAACCTAATAACAATAGGAATTGAATGACAAAAAAAATCTTTTTCTTTTTCTTCTTTTCTTCCCTTTTTCTTCTTTTCTTCTCCTTTTTCTTCCTTTCTTCTCCTTTTTCTTCCTTTCTTCTCCTTTTTCTTCTTTTCTTCTCCTTTTTCTTCTTTTCTTCCCTTTTTCTTCTTTTCTTCTCCTTTTTCTTCTTTTCTTCCCTTTTTCTTCTTTTCTTCTCTTTTTTCTTCCTTTCTTCTCCTTTTTCTTCCTTTCTTCTCCTTTTTCTTCCTTTCTTCTCCTTTTCTTCCTTTCTTCCCTTTTTCTTCCGTTCTTCCCTTTTTCTTCTTTTCTTCTCCTTTTTCTTCTTTTCTTCTCCTTTTTTCTTCTTTTCTTCTCCTTTTTCTTCTTTTCTTCCCTTTTTCTTCTTTTCTTCTCCTTTTTTCTTCTTTTCTTCTCCTTTTTCTTCTTTTCTTCTCCTTTTTATTCTTTCCTTCTACCGTCCGGAGTGTTGGGAGGAGGGGGCGGGGGGCTTACAGGCCGGAGGCATCGACGATGGCGAGGAAGGCGTCGACGACGGCGAGGAGGACGGCAGGCGGCGACGAGCAGGACGGCGGGCAGCCTGACGGCGTCGTCGAGTTCGTCGCTGTGCCGCGCCGGGCAGGAGAACGAGGAAGAAGGAGAGAAGGAAATGCGATTTGGGTTGGAAATTTTCTAACTCCCGCTTATATAGGTGGATCTTTAGTCCCGGTTCGGGGCTCGATCCGGGACTAAAGACACCCTTTAGTCCCGGGTGGAGCCACGACCCGGGACTAAAGGCCCTTTTTCGGCAGACCAAAAGGCGGGAAGCACGGGCCTTTAGTCCCGGTGCGGGGCTCCAACCGGGACTAAAGTGCTCGGCAGGCGGTAGGCGAGGGGCTTTAGTCCCGGGTCGTGGCTCCACCCGGGACTAAAGCCCCTCCTCGGCTGCACGATAAGTTTAGTCCCACCTCGCCCAGCGAGGGGGACTAACACTTGTTTATAAGCCCCGTCGCAGCATCCCCATCGAGCTCCTCTCTAAAGCAGGCTTACGGGCCTAAACTCATTGTAAATTGAAACTATATTCGAAATTATGGAGAAAATTCAACCTCAATTCAAAGTAAGGTCACTTTGAATTTTGGTTGAATTTTCTCTATAAATTCTCATATAGTTTCAATTTTTTCTATTTTCAAAATTAATTATTTTGAATATCCAAACTATTATCTATTTTGTTATTTTCAATTAAAAACTATGTTTATTAAAAATTCTTTTTGCATATTTGAGAATTTGACAAAATTATGATAATGAAAAGTGTTTGAAATTGAATAAATAATTCAAAACTATTTTCTATTTTCAAAAATAATTATTTTGACTATCCAAACTATTAACTATTTTGTTATTTTCAATTAAAAACTATGTTTATTAAAATTCTTTTTGCATATTTGAGAATTTGACAAAACTATGATAATAAAAAGTGTTTGAAATTGAATAAATAATTCAAAACTATTTTCTATTTTCAAAAGTAATTATTTTGACTATCCAAACTATTAACTATTTTGTTCTTTTCAATTAAAAACTATGTTTATTAAAATTGTTTTCGCATATTTGAGAATTTGACAAAACTATGATAATGAAAAGTGTTTGAAATTGAATAAATAATTCAAAACTATTTTCTATTTTCAAAAGTAATTATTTTGACTATCCAAACTATTAAATATTTTGTTATTTTCAATTAAAAACTATGTTTATTAAAATTCTTTTTGCATATTTGAGAATTTGATAAAACTATGATAATGAAAAGTGTTTGAAATTGAATAAATAATTCAAAACTATTTTCTATTTTCAAAAGTAATTATTTTGACTATCCAAACTATTAACTATTTTGTTATTTTCAATTAAAAACTATGTTTATTAAAATTCTTTTTTCATATTTGAGAATTTGACAAAACTATGATAATGCAAAGTGTTTGAAATTGAATAAATAAGGGATTTCGAACGAGAACTCATCTCTTACAAAGGGATTTCATTTTTTTGAACTTATTTGAACTCCATACTTTTTGTGTGTTCAAAATGCACCATTCAAAGGCACATCACAAAATTTCAACAATCTGTGACTTCATTTGGTATATCTCGTGCATTTACTTATTTTTTTGAGCTAGTTGACCCTGAAATTGAAAAGCACTACAAATGAACTATGAAAATGTTGAAAGTTGGCATGCTATCATCATTTCACCCACATAGCATGTGTTAAAAACTTGAGAGGGCTACGACAAAAACTGGATGCACTTCGTGTACAAAACGGACAATCTCTCTCGAAGTATCACAGTTTCGAACGAGAACTCATCTCTTACAAATGGATTTCATTTTTTTGAACTTATTTGAACTCCATACTTTTTGTGTGTTCAAAATGCACCATTCAAAGGCACATCACAAAATATCAACAATTTTTGACTTAATTTGGTAAATCTCGTGCATTTACTTATTTTTTTTGAGCTAGTTGACCCAGAAAATTGAAAAGCACTATAAATGAACTCTGAAAATGTTGAAAGTTGGCATGCTATCATAATTCCACCCACATAGCATGTGTTAAAAAGTTGACAGGGCTACGACAAAAACTGGATGCACTTCGTGTACAAAACGGACAATCTCTCTCGAAGTATCACGGTTTCGAACGAGAACTCATCTCTTACAAAGGGATTTCATTTTTTGAACTTATTTGAACTCCATACTTTTTGTGTGTTCAAAATGCACCATTCAAAGGCACATCACAAAATTTCAACAATTTCTGACTTAATTTGGTATATTTCGTGCATTTACTTATTTTTTTTGACCTAGTTGACCCTGAAATTGAAAAGCACTACAAATGAACTCTGAAAATGTTGAAAGTTGGCATGGTATCATAATTTCACCCACATAGCATGTGTTAAAATGTTGAGAGGGGTACGACAAAAACTGGATGCACTTCATGTACAAAACGGACAATCTCTCTCGAAGTATCACGGTTTCGAACGAGAACTCATCTCTTACAAAGGTATTTCATTTTTTTGAACTTATTTGAACTCCATAATTTTTGTGTGTTCAAAATGCACCATTCAAAGGCACATCACAAAATTTCAACAATTTCTGACTTCATTTGGTATATCTCGTGCATTTACTTTTTTTTTGAGCTAGTTGACCCTGAAATTGAAAAGCACTTCAAATGAACTCTGAAAATGTTGAAAGTTGGCATGCTATCATAGTTTCACCGACATAGCATGTGTTAAAATGTTGAGAGGGCTACGACAAAAACTGGATGCACTTTGTGTACAAAACGGACAATCTCTCTCGAAGTATTAGCGTTTCGAACGAGAACTCATCTCTTACAAAGGGATTTCATTTTTTGAACTTATTTGAACTCCATACTTTTTGTGTGTTAAAAATGCACCATTCAAAGGCACATCACAAAATTACAACAATTTCTACTTCATTTGGTATATCTCGTGCATTTACTTATCATTTTTTTGTGCTAGTTGACCCTGAAAATTGAAAAGCACTACAAATGAACTCTGAAAATGTTGAAAGTTGGCATGCTATCATCATTTCACCCACATAGCATGTGTTAAAAAGTTGAGAGGGCTACGACAAAAACTGGATCCACTTCGTGTACAAAACGGACAATCTCTCTCGAAGTATCACGGTTTCGAACGAGAAGTCATCTCTTACAAAGGGATTTCATTTTTTGAACTTATTTGAACTCCATACTTTTCGTGTATTCAAAATGCACCATTCAAAGGCACATCACAAAATTTCAACAATTTCTGACTTAATTTGGTATATTTCGTGCATTTACTTAATTTTTTTTGAGCTAGTTGACCCTGAAATTGAGAAGCACTACAAATGAACTCTGAAAATATTGAAAGTTGGCATGCTATCATCATTTCATCCACATAGCATGTGTTAAAATGTTGAGAGGGCTACGACAAAAACTGGATGCACTTCGTGTACAAAACGGACAATCTCTCTCGAAGTATCACGGTTTCGAACGAGAACTCATCTCTTACAAAGGGATTTCATTTTTTTTGAACTTATTTGAACTCCATACTTTTTATGTGTTCAAAATGCACCATTCAAAGGCACATCACAAAATTTCAACAATTTCTGACTTCATTTGGTATATCTCGTGCATTTACTTATTTTTTTTGAGCTAGTTGACCCTGAAATTCAAAAGCACTACAAATGAACTCTGAAAATGTTGAAATTTGGCATGCTATCATCATTTCATCCACATATCATGTGTTAAAATGTTGAGAGAGCTACGACAAAAACTAGATGCACTTCGTGTACAAAACGGACAATCTCTCTCGAAGTATCAGCGTTTCGAACGAGAACTCATCTCTTACAAAGGGATTTCATTTTTTTGAACTTATTTGAACTCCATACTTTTTGTGTGTTCAAAATGCACCATTAAAAGGCACATCACAAAATTTCAACAATTTCTGACTTCATTTGGTATATCTCGTGCATTTACTTTTTTTTTTTGAGCTAGTTGACCCTCAAAATTGAAAAGCACTACAAATGAACTCTGAGAATGTTGAAAGTTGGCATTATATCATCATTTCACCCACATAGCATGTGTTAAAAAGTTGAGAGGGCTACGACAAAAACTGGATCCACTTCGTGTACAAAACGGACAATCTCTCTCGAAGTATGAGCGTTTCGAACGAGAACTCATCTCTTACAAAGGTATTTCATTTTTTTGAACTTATTTGAACTCCATACTTTTTGTGTGTTCAAAATGCACCATTCAAAGGCACATCACAAAATTTCAACAATTTCTGACTTAATTTGGTATATCTCGTGCATTTACTTATTTTTTTTGAGCTAGTTGACCCTGAAATTGAAAAGCACTACAAGTGAACTCTGAAAATGTTGAAAGTTGGCCTGCTATCATCCTTTCACCCACATAGCATGTGTTAAAATGTTGAGGGGGCTACGACAAAAAATGGATGCACTTCGTGTACAAAACGGACAATATCTCTCGAAGTATCAGCGTTACGAACAAGAACTCATCTCTTACAAAGGGATTTCATTTTTTGAACCTATTTGAACTCTATACTCTTTGCGTGTTCAAAATGCACCATTCAAAGGCACATCACAAAATTTCAACAATTTCTGACTTCATTTGGTATATCTCGTGCATTTACTTATTTTTTTTGAGCTAGTTGACCCTGAAAATTGAAAAGGACTACAAATGAACTCTGAAAATGTTGAAAGTTGGCATTCTATCATCATTTCACCCACATAGCATGTGTTAAAAAGTTGAGAGGGCTACGACAAAAACTGGATCCACTTCGTGTACAAAACGGACAATCTCTCTCGAAGTATGAGCGTTCCGAATGAGAACTCATCTCTTACAAAGGGATTTCATTTTTTTGAACTTATTTTAACTCCATACTTTTTGTGTGTTCAAAATGCACCATTCAAAGGCACATCACAAAATTTCAACAATTTCTGACTTAATTTGGTATATTTCGTGCATTTACTTATTTTTGTTAGCTAGTTGACCCTGAAATTGAAAAGCACTACAAATGAACTTTGAAAATGTTGAAAGTTGGCATGCTATCATCATTTCACCCACGTAGCATGTGTTAAAAAGTTTAGAGGGCTACGACAAAAACTGGATGCACTTCGTGTACAAAACGGACAATCTCTCTCGAAGTATGAGGGTTTCAAACGAGAACTCATCTCTTACAAAGGGATTTCATTTTTTTGAACTTATTTGAACTCCATACTTTTTGTGTGTTCAAAATGCACCATTCAAAGGCACATCACAGAATTTTAACAATTTCTGACTTCATTTGGTATATCTCGTGCATTTACTTATTATTATTTTTAAGCTAGTTGACCCTGAAATTGAAAAGCACTACAAATGAACTCTGAAAATGTTGAAAGTTGGCATGCTATCATCATTTCACCCACATAGCATGTGTTAAAAAGTTGAGAGGGCTACGACAAAAACTGGATGCACTTCGTGTACAAAACGGACAATCTCTCTCGAAGTATTAGGGTTTCGAACGAGAACTCATCTCTTACAAAGGGATTTCATTTTTTTGAACTTATTTGAACTCCATACTATTTGTGTGTTCAAAATGCACCATTGAAAGGCACATCAGAAAATTTCAACAATTTCTGACTTAATTTGGTATATTTCGTGCATTTACATTTTTTTTGAGCTAGTTGACCCTGAAATTGAAAAGCGCTACAAATGAACTTTGAAAATGTTGAAAGTTGGCATGCTATCATCATTTCACCCACATAGCATGTGTTAAAAAGTTGAGAGGGCTACGACAAAAACTGGATGCACTTCGTGTACAAAACGGACAATCTCTCTCGAAGTATCAGGGTTTCGAACGAGAACTCATCTCTTACAAAGGGATTTCATTTTTTGAACTTATTTGAACTCCATACTTTTTGTGTGTTCAAAATGCACCATTCAAAGGCACATCACAAAATTTCAACAATTTCTGACTTAATTTGGTATATCTCGTGCATTTACTTAATTTTTTTTGAGCTAGTTGACCCTGAAATTGAAAAGCACTACAAATGAACTCTGAAAATATTGAAAGTTGGCATGCTATCATCATTTCACCCACATAGCATGTTGTAAAATGTTGAGAGGGCTACAACAAAAACTGGATGCACTTCGTGTACAAAACGGACAATCTCTCTCGAAGTATCAAGGTTTCGAACGAGAACTCATTTCTTACAAAGGGATTTCATTTTTTGAACTTATTTGAACTCCATACTTTTTGTGTGTTCAAAATGCACCATTCAAAGGCACCTCACAAAATTTCAACAATTTTTGACTTAATTTGGTATATCTCGTGCATTTACTTATTTTTTTTGAGCTAGTTGACCCTGAAATTGAAAAGCACTACAAATGAACTATGAAAATGTTGAAAGTTGGCATGCTATCATCATTTAACCCACATAGCATTTGTTAAAATGTTGAGAGGGCTACGACAAAAACTGGATGCACTTTGTGTACAAGAAGGACAATCTCTCTCGAAGTATCAGCATTTCGAACGAGAACTCATCTCTTACAAAGGGATTTCATTTTTTGGACTTGTTTGAACTCCATACTTTTTGTGTGTTCAAAATGCACCATTCAAAGGCACATCACAAAATTTCCACAATTTCTGACTTCATTTGGTATATCTCGTGCATTTACTTATTTTTTTTGAGCTAGTTGACCCTGAAAATTGAAAAGCACTACAAATGAACTCTGAAAATGTTGAAAGTTGGCATGCTATCATCATTTCACCCACATAGCATGTGTTAAAAAGTTGAGAGGGCTACGACAAAAACTGGATCCACTTCGTGTACAAAACGGACAATCTCTCTCGAAGTATGAGCGTTCCGAATGAGAACTCATCTCTTACAAAGGGATTTCATTTTTTTGAACTTATTTTAACTCCATACTTTTTGTGTGTTCAAAATGCACCATTCAAAGGCACATCACAAAATTTCAACAATTTCTGACTTAATTTGGTATATTTCGTGCATTTACTTATTTTTGTTAGCTAGTTGACCCTGAAATTGAAAAGCACTACAAATGAACTTTGAAAATGTTGAAAGTTGGCATGCTATCATAATTTCACCCACATATCATGTCTTAAAAAGTTGAGAGGGCTACGACAAAAACTGGATCCACTTCGTGTACAAAACGGACAATCTCTCTCGAAGTATGAGCGTTTCGAACGAGAACTCATCTCTTACAAAGGGATTTCATTTTTTTGAACTTATTTGAACTCCATACTTTTTGTGTGTTCAAAATGCACCATTCAAAGGCACATCACAAAATTTCAACAATTTCCGACTTCATTTGGTATATCTCGTGCATTTACTTTTTTTTGAGCTAGTTGACCTTGAAAATTGAAAAGCACTACAAATGAAATCTGAAAATGTTGAAAGTTGGCATGCTATCATCATTTCACCCACATAGCATGTGTTAAAAAGTTGAGAGGACTACGACAAAACTGAATGAACTTCGTGTACAAAATGGACAATCTCTCTCGAAGTATCAGCGTTTCGAATGAGAACTTATCTCTTACAAAGGGATTTCATTTTTTTGAACTTATTTGAACTCCATACTTTTTGTGTGTTCAAAATGCACCATTCAAAGGCACATCAGAAAATTTCAACAATTTCTGACTTAATTTGGTATATTTCGTGCATTTACTTATTTTTGTTAGCTAGTTGACCCTGAAATTGAAAAGCACTACAAATGAACTTTGAAAATGTTGAAAGTTGGCATGTTATCATCATTTCACCCACGTAGCATGTGTTAAAAAGTTTAGAGGGCTACGACAAAAACTGGATGCACTTCGTGTACAAAACGGACAATCTCTCTCGAAGTATGAGGGTTTCGAACGAGAACTCATCTCTTACAAAGGGATTTCATTTTTTTGAACTTATTTGAACTCCATACTTTTTGTGTGTTCAAAATGCACCATTCAAAGGCACATCACAAAATTTCAACAATTTCTGACTTCATTTGGTATATCTTGTGCATTTACTTACTATTATTTTTGAGCTAGTTGACCCTGAAATTGAAAAGCACTACAAATGAACTCTGAAAATGTTGAAATTTGGCATGCTATCATCATTTCACCCACATAGCATGTGTTAAAAAGTTGAGAGGGCTACGACAAAAACTGGATGCACTTCGTGTACAAAACGGACAATCTCTCTCGAAGTATCAGGGTTTCGAACGAGAACTCATCTCTTACAAAGGGATTTCATTCTTTTGAACTTATTTGAACTCCATAATATTTGTGTGTTCAAAATGCACCATTCAAAGGCACATCACAAAATTTCAACAATTTTTGACTTAATTTGGTATATTTCGTGCATTTACTTTTTTTTTGAGCTAGTTGACCCTAAAATTGAAAAGCACTACAAATGAACTTTGAAAATGTTGAAAGTTAGCATGCTATCATCATTTCACCCACATAGCATGTGTTAAAAAGTTGAGAGTGCTACGACAAAAACTGGATGCACTTCGTGTACAAAACGGACAATCTCTCTCGAAGTATCACGGTTTCGAACGCGAACTTATCTCTTACAAAGAGATTTTATTTTTTTGAACTTATTTTAACTCCATAATTTTTGTGTGTTCAAAATGCACCATTCAAAGGCAAACCACAAAATTTCAACCATTTCTGACTTCATTTGGAATATATCTCGTGCATTTACTTTTTTTTTGAGCTAGTTGATCCTCAAAATTGAAAAGCACTACAAATGAACTCTGGTAATGTTGAAAGTTGGCATTCTATCATCATTTCACCCACATAGTATGTGTTAAAAAGTTGAGAGGGCTACGACAAAAACTGGATCCACTTCGTGTATAAAACGGACAATCTCTCTCGAAGTATGAGCGTTTCGAACGAGAACTCATCTCTTACAAAGGAATTTCATTTTTTGAACTTATTTGAACTCCATACTTTTTGTGTGTTCTAAATGCACCATTGAAAGGCACATCACAAAATTTCAACAATTTCTGACTTCATTTGGTATATTTCGTGCATCTACTTATTTTTTTGAGCTAGTTGACCCTAAAATTGAAAAGCACTACAAATGAACTCTGAAAATGTTGAAAGTTGGCATGCTATCATCATTTCACCCACATAGCATGTGTTAAAAAGTTGAGAGGGCTACAACAAAACTGAATGAACTTCGTGTACAAAACGGACAATCTCTCTCGAAGTATCAGCGTTTCGAATGAGAACTTATCTCTTACAAAGGGATTTCATTTTTTTGAACTTATTTGAACTCCATACTTTTTGTGTGTTCAAAATGCACCATTCAAAGGCACATCACAAAATATCAACAATTTCTGACTTAATTTGGTATATTTCGTGCATTTACTTATTTTTGTTAGCTAGTTGACCCTGAAATTGAAAAGCACTACACATGAACTTTGAAAATGTTGAAAGTTGGCATGTTATCATCATTTCACCCACGTAGCATGTGTTAAAAAGTTTAGAGGGCTACGACAAAAACTGGATGCACTTCGTGTACAAAACGGACAATCTCTCTCGAAGTATCAGGGTTTCGAACGAGAACTCATCTCTTACAAAGGGATTTCATTTTTTTGAACTTATTTGAACTCCATAATATTTGTGTGTTCAAAATGCACCATTCAAAGGCACATCACAAAATTTCAACAATTTTTGACTTAATTTGGTATATCTCGTGCATTTACTTTTTTTTTGAGCTAGTTGACCCTAAAATTGAAAAGCACTACAAATGAACTTTGAAAATGTTGAAAGTTAGCATGCTATCATCATTTCACCCACATAGCATGTGTTAAAAAGTTGAGAGTGCTACGACAAAAACTGGATGCACTTCGTGTACAAAACGGACAATCTCTCTCGAAGTATCACGGTTTCGAACGCGAACTTATCTCTTACAAAGAGATTTTATTTTTTTGAACTTATTTTAACTCCATAATTTTTGTGTGTTCAAAATGCACCATTCAAAGGCAAACCACAAAATTTCAACCATTTCTGACTTCATTTGGAATATATCTCGTGCATTTACTTTTTTTTTGAGCTAGTTGATCCTCAAAATTGAAAAGCACTACAAATGAACTCTGGTAATGTTGAAAGTTGGCATTCTATCATCATTTCACCCACATAGTATGTGTTAAAAAGTTGAGAGGGCTACGACAAAAACTGGATCCACTTCGTGTATAAAACGGACAATCTCTCTCGAAGTATGAGCGTTTCGAACGAGAACTCATCTCTTACAAAGGAATTTCATTTTTTGAACTTATTTGAACTCCATACTTTTTGTGTGTTCTAAATGCACCATTGAAAGGCACATCACAAAATTTCAACAATTTCTGACTTCATTTGGTATATTTCGTGCATCTACTTATTTTTTTGAGCTAGTTGACCCTAAAATTGAAAAGCACTACAAATGAACTCTGAAAATGTTGAAAGTTGGCATGCTATCATCATTTCACCCACATAGCATGTGTTAAAAAGTTGAGAGGGCTACAACAAAACTGAATGAACTTCGTGTACAAAACGGACAATCTCTCTCGAAGTATCAGCGTTTCGAATGAGAACTTATCTCTTACAAAGGGATTTCATTTTTTTGAACTTATTTGAACTCCATACTTTTTGTGTGTTCAAAATGCACCATTCAAAGGCACATCACAAAATATCAACAATTTCTGACTTAATTTGGTATATTTCGTGCATTTACTTATTTTTGTTAGCTAGTTGACCCTGAAATTGAAAAGGACTACACATGAACTTTGAAAATGTTGAAAGTTGGCATGTTATCATCATTTCACCCACGTAGCATGTGTTAAAAAGTTTAGAGGGCTACGACAAAAACTGGATGCACTTCGTGTACAAAACGGACAATCTCTCTCGAAGTATGAGGGTTTCGAACGAGAACTCATCTCTTACAAAGGGATTTCATTTTTTTGAACTTATTTGAACTCCATACTTTTTGTGTGTTCAAAATGCACCATTCAAAGGCACATCACAAAATTTCAACAATTTCTGACTTCATCTGGTATATCTCGTGCATTTACTTATTATTATTTTTGAGCTAGTTGACCCTGAAATTGAAAAGCACTACAAATGAACTCTGAAAATGTTGATATTTGGCATGCTATCATCATTTCACCCACATAGCATGTGTTAAAAAGTTGAGAGGGCTACGACAAAAACTGGATGCACTTCGTGTACAAAACGGACAATCTCTCTCGAAGTATCAGGGTTTCGAACGAGAACTCATCTCTTACAAAGGGATTTCATTTTTTTGAACTTATTTGAACTCCATAATATTTGTGTGTTCAAAATGCACCATTCAAAGGCACATCACAAAATTTCAACAATTTCTGACTTAATTTGGTATATTTCGTGCATTTACTTTTTTTTTTGAGCTAGTTGACCCTAAAATTGAAAAGCACTACAAATGAACTTTGAAAATGTTGAAAGTTGGCATGCTATCATCATTTCACCCACATAGCATGTGTTAAAAAGTTGAGAGTGCTACGACAAAAACTGGACGCACTTCGTGTACAAAACGGACAATCTCTCTCGAAGTATCACGGTTTCGAACGAGAACTCATCTCTTACAAAGAGATTTTATTTTTTTGAACTTATTTTAACTCCATACTTTTTGTGTGTTCAAAATGCACCATTCAAAGGCAAGCCACAAAATTTCAACCATTTCTTACTTCATTTGGTATATATCTCGTGCATTTACTTTTTTTTGAGCTAGTTGATCCTCAAAATTGAAAAGCACTACAAATGAACTCTGGTAATGTTGAAAGTTGGCATTCTATCATCATTTCACCCACATAGAATGTGTTAAAAAGTTGAGAGGGCTACGACAAAAACTGGATCCACTTCGTGTACAAAACGGACAATCTCTCTCAAAGTATGAGCGTTTCGAACGAGAACTCATCTCTTACAAAGGAATTTCATTTTTTGAACTTATTTGAACTCCATAATTTTTGTGTGTTCGAAATGCACCATTGAAAGGCACATCACAAAATGTCAACAATTTCTGACTTCATTTGGTATATTTCGTGCATCTACTTATTTTTTTGAGCTAGTTGACCCTAAAATTGAAAAGCACTACAAATGAACTCTGAAAATGTTGAAAGTTGGCATGCTATCATCATTTCACCAACATAGCATGTGTTAAAAAGTTGAGAGGGCTAAGACAAAAACTGGATCCACTTCTTGTACAAAACGGACAATCTCTCTCGAAGTATGAGCGTTTCGAATGAGAACTCATCTCTTACAAAGGGATTTCATTTTTTTGAACTTATTTGAACTCCATACATTTTGTGTGTTCAAAATGCACCATTAAAAGGCACATCACAAAATTTCGACAATTTCTGACTTAATTTGGTATATTTCGTGCATTTACTTATTTTTTTGAGCTAGTTGACCCTGAAATTGAAAAGCACTGCAAATGAACTCTAAAAATGTTGAAAGTTGGCATGCTATCATCATTTCACCCACATAGCTTGTGTTAAAAAGTTGAGAGGGCTACGACAAAAACTGGATGCACTTCGTGTACAAAACGGACAATCTCTCTCGAAGTATCATGGTTTCGAACGAGAACTCATCTCTTACAAAGGGATTTCATTTTTTTGAACTTATCTGAACTCCATACTTTTTGTGTGTTCAAAATGCACCATTCAAAGGCACATCACAAAAATTCAACAATTTCTGACTTCATTTGGTATATCTCGTGGATTCACTTATTTTGATTTGAGCTAGTTGACCCTGAAATTGAAAAGCACTACAAATGAACTCTGAAAATGTTGAAAGTTGGCATGCTATCATCATTTCATCCACATAGCATGTGTTAAAAAGTTGAGAGGGGTACGACAAAAACTGGATCCACTTCGTGAACAAAACGGACAATCTCTCTCGAAGTATGAGCGTTTCGAACGAGAACTCATCTCTTACAAAGGGATTTCATTTTTTAAAACTTATTTGAACTCCATACTTTTTGTGTGTTCAAAATGCACCATTCAAAGGCACATCACAAAATTTCAACAATTTCTAACTTCATTTGGTATATTTCGTGTATTTACTTATGTTTTTTAGCTAGTTGACCCTGAAATTGAAAAGCACTACAAATGTACTCTGAAAATGTTGAAAGTTGGCATGCTATCATCATTTGAACCACGTAGCATGTGTTAAAAAGTTGAGAGGGCTACGACAAAAACTGGATGCACTTCGTGTACAAAACGGACAATCACCCTCGAAGTATGACGGTTTCGAACGAGAACTCATCTCTTATAAAGGGATTACATTTTTTGAACTTATTTGAACTCCATACTTTTTGTGTATTCAAAATGCACCATTCAAAGGCACATCACAAAATTTCAACAATTTCTGACTTCATTTGGTATATCTCGTGGAGTCACTTATTTTTTTTTGAGCTAGTTGACCGTGAAATTGAAAAGCACTACAAATGAACTCTGAAAATGTTGAAAGTTGGCATGCTATCATCATTTCATCCACATAGCATGTGTTAAAATGTTGAGAGAGCTACGACAAAAACTGGATGCACTTCATGTACAAAACGGACAATCTCTCTCGAATTATCAGCGTTTGGAACGAGAACTCATCTCTTACAAAGGGATTTCATTTTTTTAACTTATTTGAACTCCATACTTTTTGTGTGTTCAAAATGCACCATTCAAAGGCACATCACAAAATTTCAACAATTTCTGACTTCATTTGGTATATCTCGTGCATTTACTTATTTTTGTTTGAGCTAGTTGACCCTCAAAATTGAAAAGCACTACAAATGAACTCTCAGAAAGTTGAAAGTTCGCATGCTATCATCATTTTACCCACATAGCATGTGTTAAAAAGTTGAGAGGGGTACGACAAAAACTGGATGCACTTCGTGTACAAAACGGACAATCTCTCTCGAAGTATGAGCGTTTCGAACGAGAACTCATCTATTACAAAGGGATTTCATTTTTTTAAACTTATTTGAACTCCATACTTTTTGTGTGTTCAAAATGCACCATTCAAAGGCACATCACAAAATTTCAACAATTTCTGACTTAATTTGGTATATCTCGTGCATTTACTTATTTTTTTTGAGCTAATTGACCGTGAAATTGAGAAGCACTACAAATGAACTCTGAAAATGTTGAAAGTTGGCATGCTATCATTATTTCACCCACATAGCATGTGTTAAAAAGTTGAGAGGGCTACGAAAAAACTAGATGCACTTCGTGTACAAAACGGACAATCTCTCTCGAAGTATCACGTTTCGAACGAGAACTCATCTCTTACAAAGGGATTTCATTTTTTTAACTGATTTGAACTCCATACTTTCTGTGTGTTCAAAATGCACCATTCAAAGGCACATCACAAAATTTCAACAATTTCTGACTTCATTTGGTATATTTCGTGCATTTACTTATTTTTTTTTTGAGCTAGTTGACCCTAAAATGGAAAGGCACTACAAATGAACTCTGAAAATGTTGAAAGTTCGCATGCTATCATCATTTCACCCACATAGCATGTGTTAAAAAGTTGAGAGGGCTACGACAAAAACTGGATGCACTTCGTGTACAAAACGGACAATCTCTCTCGAAATATGAGCGTTTCGAACGAGAACTCATCTATTACAAAGGGATTTCATTTTTTTAAACTTATTTGAACTCCATACTTTTTGTGTGTCCAAAATGCACCATTCAAAGGCACATCACAAAATTTCAACAATTTCTGACTTCATTTGGTATATCTTGTGCATTTACTTTTTTTTTTTGAGCTAGTTGACCCTGAAATTGAAAAGCACTACAAATGAACTCTGAAAATGTTGAAAGTTGGCATGCTATCATCATTTCACCCACATAGCATGTGTTAAAAAGTTGAGAGGGCTACGACAAAAACTGGATGCACTTCGGGTACAAAACGTACAATCTCTCTCGAAGTATCAGCGTTTCGAACGAGAACTCATCTCTTACAAAGGGATTTCATTTTTTTGAACTTATTTGAACTCCATACTTTTTGTGTGTCCAAAATGCACCATTCAAAGGCACATCACAAAATTTCAACAATTTCTGACTTCATTTGGTATATCTCGTGCATTTACTTTTTTTTTGAGCTAGTTGACCCTGAAATTGAAAAGCACTACAAATGAACTATGAAAATGTTGAAAGTTGGCATGCTATCATCATTTCACCCACATAGCATGTGTTAAAAAGTTGAGAGGGCTACAACAAAAACAGGATGCACTTCGTGTACAAAACGGACAATCTCTCCCGAAGTATCAGCGTTCCGAACGAGAACTCATCTCTTACAAAGGGATTTCATTTTTTTTAAATTATTTGAACTCCATACTTTTGTGTGTTCAAAATGCACCATTCAAAGGCACATCACAAAATTTCAACAATTTCTGACTTAATTTGGTATATTTTGAACATTTACTTTTTTTTTGAGCTAGTTGACCCTGAAATTGAAAAGCACTACAAATGAACTCTGAAAATGTTGAAAGTTGGCATGCTATCATCATTTCACCCACATAGCTTGTGTTAAAAAGTTGAGAGGGCTACGACAAAAACTGGATGCACTTCATGTACAAAACGGACAATCTCTCTCGAAGTATCACGGTTTCGAACGAGAACTCATCTCTTATAAAGGGATTTCATTTTTTGAACTTATTTGAACTCCATACTTTTTGTGTGTTCAAAATGCACCATTCAAAGGCACATCACAAAATTTCAACAATTTCTGACTTCATTTGGTATATCTCGTGCAGTCACTTATTTTTTTTTGAGCTAGTTGACCCTGAAATTGAAAAGCTGTACAAATGAACTCTAAAAATGTTGAAAGTTGGCATGCTATCATCAGTTCATCCACATAGCATGTGTTAAAATGTTGAGAGAGCTACGACAAAAACTGGATGCACTTCGTGTACAAAACGGACAATCTCTCTCGAAGTATCACCGTTTCGAACGAGAACTCATCTCTTACAAAGGGATTTCATTTTTTTGAACTTATTTGAACTCCATACTTTTTGTGTGTTCAAAATGCACCATTCAAAGGCACATTACAAAATTTCAACAATTTCTAACTTCATTTGGTATATCTCGTGCATTTACTTATTTTTGTTTGAGCTAGTTGACCCTGAAAATTGAAAAGCACTACAAATGAACTCTCAGAAAGTTGAAAGTTCGCATGCTATCATCATTTCACCCACATAGCATGTGTTAAAAAGTTGAGAGGGGTACGATAAAAACTGGATCCACTTCGTGTACAAAACGGACAATCTCTCTCGAAATATCAACGTTTTGAACGGGAACTCATCTCTTACAAAGGGATTTCATTTTTTTGAACTTATTTGAACTCCATACTTTTTGTGTGTTCAAAATGCACCATTCAAAGGCACATCACAAAATTTCAACAATTTCTGACTTAATTTGGTATATCTCTAGCATTTAATTTTTTTTTGAGCTAGTTGACCGTGAAATTGAGAAGCACTACAAATGAACTCTGAAAATGTTGAAAGTTGGCATGCTATCATCATTTCACCCACATAGCATGTGCTAAAAAGTTGAGAGGGCTACGAAAAAAATAGATGCACTTCGTGTACAAAACGGACAATCTCTCTCGAAGTATCACGTTTCGAACGAGAACTCATCTCTTACAAAGGGATTTCATTTTTTTAACTTATTTGAACTCCATACTTTCTGTGTGCTCAAAATGCACCATTCATAGGCACATCACAAAATTTCAACAATTTCTGACTTAATTTGGTATATCTCCTGCATTTACTTATTTTTTTGAGCTAGTTGACCCTGAAATTGAAAAGCACTACAAATGAACTCTGAAAATGTTGAAAGTTGGCATGCTATCATCATTTCACCCACATAGCATGTGTTAAAAAGTTGAGAGGGCTACGACAAAAACTGGATGCACTTCGGGTACAAAACGGACAATCTCTCTCGAAGTATCAGCATTTCGAACGAGAACTCATCTCTTACAAAGGGATTTCATTTTTTTGAACTTATTTGAACTCCATACTTTTTGTGTGTTCAAAATGCACCATTCAAAGGCACATCACAAAATTTCAACAATTTCTGACTTCATTTGGTATATCTCGTGCATTTACTTTTTTTTGAGCTAGTTGACCCTGAAATTGAAAAGCACTACAAATGAACTCTGAAAATGTTGAAAGTTGGCATTCTATCATCATTTCACCCACATAGCATGTGTTAAAAAGTTGAGAGGGCTACGACAAAAACTGGTTCCACTTCGTGTACAAAACGGACAATCTTTCTCGAAGTATGAGCGTTTCGAACGAGAACTCATCTCTTATAAAGGGATTTCATTTTTTTGAACTTATTTAAACTCCATACTTTTTGTGTGTTCAAAATGCACCATTCAAAGGCACATGAGAAAATTTCAAAAATTTCTGACTTCATTTGGTATATCTCGTGCATTTACTTTTTTTGAGCTAGTTGACCCTGAAATTGAAAAGCACTACAAATGAACTTTGAAAATGTTGAAAGTTGGCATGCTATCATCATTTCACCCACATAGCATGTGTTAAAAAGTTGAGAGGGCTACGACAAAAACTGAATGAACTTCGTGTACAAAACGGACAATCTCTCTCGAAGTATCAGCGTTTCGAACGAGAACTCATCTCTTACAAAGGGATTTCATTTTTTTGAACTTATTTGAACTCCATACTTTTTGTGTGTTCAAAATGCACCATTCAAAGGCACATCACAAAATTTCAACAATTTCTGACTTAATTTGGTATATTTCATGCATTTCTTATTTTTTTTGTGCTAGTTGACCCTGAAATTGAAAAGCACTACAAATGAACTCTCAAAATGTTGAAAGTTGGCACGCTATCATCATTTCACCCACATAGCATGTGTTAAAAAGTTGAGAGGGCTACGACAAAAACTGGATGCACTTCGTGTACAAAACGGACAATCGCTCTCGAAGTATGAGGGTTTCGAACGAGAACTCATCTCTTACAAAGGGATTTCATTTTTTTGAACTTATTTGAACTCCATACTTTTTGTGTGTTCAAAATGCACCATTCAAAGGCACATCACAAAATTTCAACAATTTCTGACTTCATTTGGTATATCTCGTGCATTTACTTATTTTTTTTGAGCTAGTTGACCCTGAAATTGAAAAGCACTACAAATGAACTCTGAAAATGTTGAAAGTTGGCATGCTATCATCATTTCACCCACATAGCATGTGTTAAAAAGTTGAGAGGGCTACGACAAAAACTGGATGCACTTCGTGTACAAAACGGACAATCTCTCTCGAAGTATCACGGTTTCCAACGAGAACTCATCTCTTACAAAGGGATTTCATTTTTTTGAACTTATTCGAACTCCATACTTTTTGTGTGTTCAAAATGCACCATTCAAAGGCACATCACAAAATTTTAAAAATTTCTGACTTCATTTGGTATATCTCGTGCATTTACTTATTTTTTTTGAGCTAGTTGACCCTGAAATTGAAAAGCACTACAAATGAACTCTGAAAATGTTGAAAGTTGGCATGCTATCATCATTTCACCCACATAGCATGTGTTAAAAAGTTGAGAGGGCTACGACAAAAACTGGATCCACTTCGTGTACAAAACGGACAATCTCTCTCGAAGTATCACGGTTTCCAACGAGAACTCATCTCTTACAAAGGGATTTCATTTTTTTGAACTTATTCGAACTCCATACTTTTTGTGTGTTCAAAATGCACCATTCAAAGGCACATCACAAAATTTTAAAAATTTCTGACTTAATTTGGTATATCTCGTGCATATTCTTATTTTTTTTGAGCTAGTTGACCCTGAAGTTGAAAAGCACTACAAATGAACTCTGAAAATGTTGAAAGTTGCCATGCTACCATCATTTCACCCACATAGCATGTGTTAAAAAGGTGAGAGGGCTACGACAAAAACTGGATGCACTTCGTGTACAAAACGAACAATGTCTCTCGAAGTATCAAGGTTTTGAACGAGAACTCATCTCTTACAAAGGGATTTCATTTTTTTGAACTTATTTGAACTCCATACTTTTTGTGTGTTCAAAATGCACCATTCAAAGGCACATCACAAAATTTCAACAATTTCTGACTTAATTTGGTATATCTCGTGCATTTACTTATTTTTTTGAGCTAGTTGACCCTGAAATTGAGAAGCACTACAAATGAACTCTGAAAATGTTGAAAGTTGGCATGCTATCATAATTTCACCCACATAGAATGTGTTAAAAAGTTGAGAGGGCTACGAAAAAACTGGATGCACTTCGTGTGCAAAACGGACAATCTCTCTCGAAGTATTAGGGTTTCGAACGAGAACTCATCTCTTACAAAGGGATTTCATTTTTTTAACTTATTTGAACTCCATACTTTTTGTGTGTTCAAAATGCACCATTCAAAGGCACATCACAAAATTTCAACAATTTCTCACTTCATTTGGTATATTTCGTGCATTTACTTATTTTTTTATGAGCTAGTTGACCCTAAAATTGAAAAGCACTACAAATGAACTCTGAAAATGTTGAAAGTTGGCATGCTATCATCATTTCACCCACATAGCATGTGTTAAAAAGTTGAGAGGGCTACGACAAAAACTGGATGCACTTCGTGTACAAAACGGACAATCTCTCTCGAAGTATCAGCGTTTCGAACGAGAACTCATCTCTTACAAAGGGATTTCATTTTTTTGAACTTATTTGAACTCCATACTTTTTGTGTGTTCAAAATGCACCATTCAAAGGCACATCACAAAATTTCAACAATTTCTGACTTAATTTGGTATATCTCGTGCATTTACTTATTTTTTTGAGCTAGTTGACCCTGAAATTGAAAAGCACTACAAATGAACTCTGAAAATGTTGAAAGTTGGCATGCTATCATCATTTCACCCACATAGCATGTGTTAAAAAGTTGAGAGGGCTACGACAAAAACTGGATCCACTTCGTGTACAAAACGGACAATCTCTCTCGAAGTATTACGGTTTCCAACGAGAACTCATCTCTTACAAAGGGATTTCATTTTTTTGAACTTATTTGAACTCCATACTTTTTGTGTGTTCAAAATGCACCATTCAAAGGCACATCACAAAATTTCAACAATTTGTGACTTCATTTGGTATATTTCGTGCATTTACTTATTTTTTTGAGCTAGTTGACCCTGAAATTGAAAAGCACTACAAATGAACTCTGAAAATGTTGAAAGTTGGCATGCTATCATCATTTCACCCACATAGCATGTGTTAAAAAGTTGAGAGGGCTACGAAAAAAACTGGATGCACTTCGTGTACAAAACGGACAATCTCTCTCGAAGTATCACGGTTTCGAACGAGAACTCATCTCTTACAAAGGGATTTCATTTTTTGAACTTATTTGAACTCCATAATTTTTGTGTGTTCAAAATGCACCATTCAAAGGCACATCACAAAATTTCAACGATTTCTGACTTTATTTGGTATATCTCGTGCATTTACTTATTTTTTGAGCTAGTTGACCCTGAAATTGAAAAGCACTACAAATGAACTATGAAAATGTTGAAAGTTGGCATGCTATCATAATTTCACCCACATAGCATGTGTTAAAAAGTTGAGAGGGCTACGACAAAAACTGGATGCACTTCGTGTACAAAACGGACAATCGCTCTCGAAGTATCACGGTTTCGAACGAGAACTCATCTCTTACAACGGGATTTCATTTTTTTGAACTTATTTGAACTCCATACTTTTTGTGTGTTCAAAATTCACCATTCAAAGGCACATCAGAAAATTTCAACAATTTCTGACTTCATTTGGTATATCTCGTGCATTTACTTATTTTTTTTGAGCTAGTTGACCCTGAAATTGAAAAGCACTACAAATGAACTCTGAAAATGTTGAAAGTTGGCATGCTATCATCATTTCACCCACATAGCATGTGTTAAAAAGTTGAGAGGGCTACGACAAAAACTGGATGCACTTCGTGTACAAAACGGACAATCTCTCTCGAAGTATTAGCGTTTCGAACGAGAACTCATCTCTTACAAAGGGATTTCATTTTTTTGAACTTATTTGAACTCCATACTTTTTGTGTGTTCAAAATGCACCATTCAAAGGCACATCACAAAATTTCAACAATTTCTGACTTAATTTGGTATATCTCGTGCATTTACTTATTTTTTTGAGCTAGTTGACCCTGAAATTGAAAAGCACTACAAATGAACTCTGAAAATGTTGAAAGTTGGCATGCTATCATCATTTCAACCACATAGCATGTGTTAAAAAGTTGAGAGGGCTACGACAAAAACTGGATGCACTTCGTGTACAAAACGGACAATCTCTCTCGAAGTATCATCGTTTTGAACGAAAACTCATCTCTTACAAAGGGATTTCATTTTTTTGAACTTATTTGAACTCCATACTTTTTGTGTGTTCAAAATGCACCATTCAAAGGCACATCACAAAATTTCAACAATTTCTGACTTCATTTGGTATATTTCGTGCATTTACTTATTTTTTTGAGCTAGTTGACCCTGAAATTGAAAAGCACTACAAATGAACTCTGAAAATGTTGAAAGTTGGCATGCTATCATCATTTCACCCACATAGCATGTGTTAAAAAGTTGAGAGGGCTACGAAAAAACTGGATGCACTTCGTGTACAAAACGGACAATCTCTCTCGAAGTATCACGGTTTCGAACGAGAACTCATCTCTTACTAAGGGATTTCATTTTTTTGAACTTATTTGAACTCCATACTTTTTGTGTGTTCAAAATGCACCATTCAAAGACACATCACAAAATTTCAACAATTTCTGACTTAATTTGGTATATCTCGTGCATTTACTTATTATTTTTGAGCTAGTTGACCCTGAAATTGAAAAGCACTACAAATGAACTCTGAAAATGTTGAAAGTTGGCATGCTATCATCATTTCACCCACATAGCATGTGTTAAAAAGTTGAGAGGGCTACGACAAAAACTGGATGCACTTCGTGTACAAAACGGACAATCTCTCTCGAAGTATCACGGTTTCGAACGAGAACTCATCTCTTACAACGGGATTTCATTTTTTTGAACTTATTTGAACTCCATACTTTTTGTGTGTTCAAAATTCACCATTCAAAGGCACATCAGAAAATTTCAACAATTTCTGACTTCATTTGGTATATCTCGTGCATTTACTTATTTTTTTTGAGCTAGTTGACCCTGAAATTGAAAAGCACTACAAATGAACTCTGAAAATGTTGAAAGTTGGCATGCTATCATCATTTCACCCACATAGCATGTGTTAAAAAGTTGAGAGGGCTACGACAAAAACTGGATGCACTTCGTGTACAAAACGGACAATCTCTCTCGAAGTATCAGCGTTTCGAACGAGAACTCATCTCTTACAAAGGGATTTCATTTTTTTGAACTTATTTGAACTCCATACTTTTTGTGTGTTCAAAATGCACCATTCAAAGGCACATCACAAAATTTCAACAATTTCTGACTTAATTTGGTATATCTCGTGCATTTACTTATTTTTTTGAGCTAGTTGACCCTGAAATTGAAAAGCACTACAAATGAACTCTGAAAATGTTGAAAGTTGGCATGCTATCATCATTTCAACCACATAGCATGTGTTAAAAAGTTGAGAGGGCTACGACAAAAACTGGATGCACTTCGTGTACAAAACGGACAATCTCTCTCGAAGTATCATCGTTTTGAACGAAAACTCATCTCTTACAAAGGGATTTCATTTTTTTGAACTTATTTGAACTCCATACTTTTTGTGTGTTCAAAATGCACCATTCAAAGGCACATCACAAAATTTCAACAATTTCTGACTTCATTTGGTATATTTCGTGCATTTACTTATTTTTTTGAGCTAGTTGACCCTGAAATTGAAAAGCACTACAAATGAACTCTGAAAATGTTGAAAGTTGGCATGCTATCATCATTTCACCCACATAGCATGTGTTAAAAAGTTGAGAGGGCTACGAAAAAACTGGATGCACTTCGTGTACAAAACGGACAATCTCTCTCGAAGTATCACGGTTTCGAACGAGAACTCATCTCTTACTAAGGGATTTCATTTTTTTGAACTTATTTGAACTCCATACTTTTTGTGTGTTCAAAATGCACCATTCAAAGACACATCACAAAATTTCAACAATTTCTGACTTAATTTGGTATATCTCGTGCATTTACTTATTATTTTTGAGCTAGTTGACCCTGAAATTGAAAAGCACTACAAATGAACTCTGAAAATGTTGAAAGTTGGCATGCTATCATCATTTCACCCACATAGCATGTGTTAAAAAGTTGAGAGGGCTACGACAAAAACTGGATGCACTTCGTGTACAAAACGGACAATCTCTCTCGAAGTATCAACGTTTCGAACGAGAACTCATCTCTTACAAAGGGATTTCATTTTTTTGAACTTATTTGAACTCCATACTTTTTGTGTGTTCAAAATGCACCATTCAAAGGCACATCACAAAATTTCAACAATTTCTGACTTCATTTGGTATATTTCGTGCATTTACTTATTTTTTTATGAGCTAGTTGACCCTGAAATTGAAATGCACTACAAATGAACTCTGAAAATGTTGAAAGTTGGCATGCTATCATAATTTCACCCACATAGCATGTGTTAAAAAGTTGAGAGGGCTACGACAAAAACTGGATGCACTTCGTGTACAAAACGGACAATCTCTCTCGAAGTATCACGGTTTCGAACGAGAACTCATCTCTTACAAAGGGATTTCATTTCTTTGAACTTAATTGAACTCCATACTTTTTGTGTGTTCAAAATGCACCATTCAAAGGCACATCACAAAATTTCAACAATTTCTGACTTAATTTGGTATATCTCGTGCACTTACTTTTTTTTGAGCTAGTTGACCCTGAAATTGAAAAGCACTACAAATGAACTCTGAAAATGTTGAAAGTTGGCATGCTATCATAATTTCACCCACATAGCATGTGTTAAAAAGTTGAGAGGGCTACGACAAAAACTGGATGCACTTCGTGTACAAAACGGACAATCTCTCTCGAAGTATCACGGTTTCGAACGAGAACTCATCTCTTACAAAGGGATTTCATTTCTTTGAACTTATTTGAACTCCATACTTTTTGTGTGTTCAAAATGCACCATTCAAAGGCACATCACAAAATTTCAACAATTTCTGACTTAATTTGGTATATCTCGTGCATTTACTTTTTTTTGAGCTAGTTGACCCTGAAATTGAAAAGCACTACAAATGAACTCTGAAAATGTTGAAAGTTGGCATGGTATCATAATTTCACCCACATAGCATGTGTTAAAAAGTTGAGAGGGCTACGACAGAAACTGGATGCACTGCGTGTACAAAACGGACAATCTCTCTCTAAGTATCATGGTTTCGAACGAGAACTCATCTCTTACAAAGGGATTTACTTTTTTTGAACTTATTTGAACTCCATACTTTTTGTGTGTTCAAAATGCACCATTCAAAGGCACATCACAAAATTTCAACAATTTCTGACTTCATTTGGTATATTTCGTGCATTTACTTATTTTTTTATGAGCTAGTTGACCCTGAAATTGAAAAGCACTAAAAATGAACTCTGAAAATGTTAAAAGTTGGCATGCTATCATCATTTCACCCACATAGCATGTGTTAAAAAGTTGAGAGGGATAAGACAAAAACTTGATGCACTTCGTGTACAAAACGGACAATCTCTCTCGAAGTATGAGCGTTTCGAACGAGAACTCATCTCTTACAAAGGGATTTCATTTCTTTGAACTTATTTGAACTCCATAATTTTTGTGTGTTCAAAATGCACCATTCAAAGGCACATCACAAAATTTCAACAATTTCTAACTTAATTTGGTATATTTCATGCATTTTTTTTTTGAGCTAGTTGACCCTGAAATTGAAAAGCACTACAAATGAACTCTCAAAATGTTGAAAGTTGGCATGCTATCATCATTTCACCCACATAGCATGTGTTAAAAAGTTGAGAGGGCTACGACAAAAACTGGATGCACTTCGTGTACAAAACGGACAATCGCTCTCAAAGTATGAGGGTTTCGAACGAGAACTCATCTCTTACAAAGGGATTTCATTTTTTTGAACTTATTTGAACTCCATACTTTTTGTGTGTTCAAAATGCACCATTCAAAGGCAGATCACAAAATTTCAACAATTTCTAACTTAATTTGGTATATTTCGTGCATTTACTTATTTTTTTAGCTAGTTGACCCTGAAATTGAAAAGCACTACAAATGAACTCTGAAAATGTTGAAAGTTGGCATGATATCATCATTTCACCCACGTAGCATGTGTTAAATAGTTTAGAGGGCTACGACAAAAACTGGATGCACTTCGTGTACAAAACGGACAATCTCTCTCGAAGTATCAGGGTTTCGAACGAGAACTCATCTCTTACAAAGGGATTTCATTTTTTTGAACTTATTTGAACTCCATACTTTTTGTGTGTTTAAAATGCACCATTCAAAGGCACATCACAAAATTTCAACAATTTCTGACTTCATTTGGTATATCTCGTGCATTTACTTATTTTTTTTGAGCTAGTTGACCCTGAAATTGAAAAACACTACAAATGAACTCCGAAAATGTTGAAAGTTGGCATGCTATTATCATTTCACCCACATAGCATGTGTTAAAAAGTTGAGAGGGCTACGACAAAAACTGGATGCACTTCGTGTACAAAACGGACAATCTCTCTCGAAGTATCAACGTTTCGAACGAGAACTCATCTCTTACAAAGGGATTTCATTTTTTGAACTTATTTGAACTCCATACTTTTTGTGTGTTCAAAATGCACCATTCAAAGGCACATCACAAAATTTCAACGATTTCTGACTTTATTTTTGGTATATTTCGTGCATTTACTTATTTTTTGAGCTAGTTGACCCTGAAATTGAAAAGCACTACAAATGAACTATGGAAAATGTTGAAAGTTGGTATGCTATCATCATTTCACCCACATAGCATGTGTTAAAAAGTTGAGAGGGCTACGACAAAAACTGGATGCACTTCGTGTACAAAACGGACAATCGCTCTCGAAGTATCACGGTTTCGAACGAGAATTCATCTCTTACAAAGGGATTTCATTTTTTTGAACTTATTTGAACTCCATACTTTTCGTGTGTTCAAAATGCACCATTTGAAGGCACATCACAAAGTTTCAACAATTTCTGACTTCATTTGGTATATCTCGTGCATTTACTTATTTTTTTTGAGCTAGTTGACCCTGAAATTGAAAAGCACTACAAATGAACTCTGAAAATGTTGAAAGTTGGCATGCTATCATCATTTCACCCACATAGCATGTGTTAAAAAGTTGAGAGGGCTACGACAAAAACTGGATCCACTTCGTGTACAAAACGGACAATCTCTCTCGAAGTATCACGGTTTCCAACGAGAATTCATCTCTTACAAAAGGATTTCAATTTTTTGAACTTATTTGAACTCCATACTTTTTGTGTGTTCAAAATGCACCATTCAAAGGCACATCACAAAATTTTAACAATTTCTGACTTAATTTGGTATATCTCGTGCATTTACTTATTTTTTTTGAGCTAGTTGACCCTGAAGTTGAAAAGCACTACAAATGAACTCTGAAAATGTTGAAAGTTGGCATGCTACCATCATTTCACCCACATAGCATGTGTTAAAAAGGTGAGAGGGCTACGACAAAAACTGGATGCACTTCGTGTACAAAACGGACAATGTCTCTCGAAGTATCAAGGTTTCGAACGAGAACTCATCTCTTACAAAGGGATTTCATTTTTTTGAACTTATTTGAACTCCATACTTTTTGTGTGATCAAAATGCACCATTCAAAGGAACATCACAAAATTTCAACAATTTCTGACTTAATTTGGTATATCTCGTGCATTTACTTATCTTTTTGAGCTAGTTGACCCTGAAATTGAGAAGCACTACAGATGAACTCTGAAAATGTTGAAAGTTGGCATGCTATCATAATTTCACCCACATAGCATGTGTTAAAAAGTTGAGAGGGCTACGAAAAAAACTGGATGCACTTCGTGTACAAAACGGACAATCTCTCTCGAAGTATTTGGGTTTCGAACGAGAACTCATCTCTTACAAAGGGATTTCATTTTTTTAACTTATTTGAACTCCATACTTTTTGTGTGTTCAAAATGCACCATTCAAAGGCACATCACAAAATTTCAACAATTTCTGACTTCATTTGGTATATTTCGTGCATTTACTTATTTTTTTATGAGCTAGTTGACCCTAAAATTGAAAAGTACTACAAATGAACTCTGAAAATGTTGAAAGTTGGCATGCTATCATAATTTCACCCACATAGCATGTGTTAAAAAGTTGAGAGGGCTACGACAAAAACTGGATGCACTTCGTGTACAAAACGGACAATCTCTCTCGAAGTATCAGCGTTTCGAACGAGAACTCATCTCTTACAAAGGGATTTCATTTTTTTGAACTTATTTGAACTCCATACTTTTTGTGTGTTCAAAATGCACCATTCAAAGGCACATCACAAAAGTTCAACAATTTCTGACTTAATTTGGTATATCTCGTGCATTTACTTATTTTTTTGAGCTAGTTGACCCTGAAATTGAAAAGCACTACAAATGAACTCTGAAAATGTTGAAAGTTGGCATGGTATCATAATTTCACCCACATAGCATGTGTTAAAAAGTTGAGAGGGCTACGACAAAAACTGGATGCACTTCGTGTACAAAACGGACAATCTCTCTCGAAGTATCAACGTTTTGAACGAGAACTCATCTCTTACAAAGGGATTTCATTTTTTTGAACTTATTTGAACTCCATACTTTTTGTGTGTTCAAAATGCACCATTCAAAGGCACATCACAAAATTTCAACAATTTCTGACTTCATTTGGTATATTTCGTTTTTTTGAGCTAGTTGACCCTGAAATTGAAAAGCACTACAAATGAACTCTGAAAATGTTGAAAGTTGTCATGCTATCATCATTTCACCCACATAGCATGTGTTAAAAATTTGAGAGGGCTACGACAAAAACTGGATGCACTTCGTGTACAAAACGGACAATCTCTCTCGAAGTATCACGGTTTCGAACGAGAACTCATCTCTTACAAAGGGATTTCATTTTTTTGAACTTATTTGAACTCCATACTTTTTGTGTGTTCAAAATGCACCATTCAAAGGCACATCACAAAATTTCAAAAATTTCTGACTTCATTTTGTATATCTCGTGCATTTACTAATTTTTTTTGAGCTAGTTGACCCTGAAATTGAAAAGCACTACAAATGAACTCTGAAAATGTTGAAAGTTCGCATGCTATCATCATTTCACCCGCATAGCATGTGTTAAAAATTTGAGAGGGCTACGACAAAAACTGGATCCACTTCGTGTACAAAACGGACAATCTCTCTCGAAGTATGAGGGTTTCGAACGAGAACTCATCTCTTACAAAGGGATTTCATTTTTTGAACTTATTTGAACTCCATACTTTTTGTGTGTTCAAAATGCACCTTTCAAAGGCGCATCACAGAATTTCAACAATTTCTCACTTAATTTGGTATATTTCGTGCATTTACTTATTTTTTTTGAGCTAGTTGACCCTAAAATTGAAAAGCACTACAAATGAACTCTGAAAATGTTGAAAGTTGGCATGCTATCATCATTTCACCCACATAGCATGTGTTAAAAAGTTGAGAGGGCTACCACAAAAACTGGATGCACTTCGTGTACAAAATGGACAATGTCTCTCGAAGTATCAGCGTTTCGAACGAGAACTCATCTCTTACAAAGGGATTTCATTTTTTTGAACTTATTTGAACTCCATACTTTTTGTGTGTTCAAAATGCACCATTCAAAGGCACATCACAAAATTTCAACAATTTCTGACTTAATTTGGTATATCTCGTGCATTTACTTTTTTTTTGAGCTAGTTGACCCTGAAATTGAAAAGCACTACAAATGAACTATGGAAAATGTTGAAAGTTGGCATGGTATCATAATTTCACCCACATAGCATGTGTTAAAAAGTTGAGAGGGCTACGACAAAAACTGGATGCACTTCGTGTACAAAACGGACAATCTCTCTCGAAGTATCAGGGTTTCGAACGAGAACTCATCTCTTACAAAGGGATTTCATTTTTTTGAACTTATTTGAACTCCATACTTTTTGTGTGTTCAAAATGCACCATTCAAAGGCACATCACAAAATTTCAGCAATTTCTGACTTCATTTGGTATATTTCGTGCATTTACTTATTTTTTTATGAGCTAGTTGACACTGAAATTGAAAAGCACTACAAATGAACTCTGAAAATGTTGAAAGTTGGCATGCTATCATCATTTCACCCACATAGCATGTGTTAAAAAGTTGAGAGGGCAACAACAAAAAATGGATGCACTTCGTGTACAAAACGGACAATCTCTCCCGAAGTATGAGCGTTACGAACGAGAACTCATCTCTTACAAAGGGATTTCATTTTTTTGAACTTATTTGAACTCCATACTCTTTGTGTGTTCAAAATGCACCATTCAAAGACACATCACAAAATTTCAACAATTTCTGACTTAATTTGGTATATCTCGTGCATTTACTTATTTTTTTGAGCTAGTTGACCCTAAAATTGAAAAGCACTACAAATGAACTCTGAAAATGTTGAAAGTTGGCATGCTATCATCATTTCACCCACATAGCATGTGTTAAAAAGTTGAGAGGGCTACGACAAAAACTGGATGCACTTCGTGTACAAAACGGACAATCTCTCTCGAAGTATCAACGTTTCGAACGAGAACTCATCTCTTACAAAGGGATTTCATTTTTTTGAACTTATTTGAACTCCATACTTTTTGTGTGTTCAAAATGCACCATTCAAAGGCACATCACAAAATTTCAACAATTTCTGACTTCATTTGGTATATTTCGTGCATTTACTTATTTTTTTATGAGCTAGTTGACCCTGAAATTGAAATGCACTACAAATGAACTCTGAAAATGTTGAAAGTTGGCATGCTATCATAATTTCACCCACATAGCATGTGTTAAAAAGTTGAGAGGGCTACGACAAAAACTGGATGCACTTCGTGTACAAAACGGACAATCTCTCTCGAAGTATCACGGTTTCGAACGAGAACTCATCTCTTACAAAGGGATTTCATTTCTTTGAACTTAATTGAACTCCATACTTTTTGTGTGTTCAAAATGCACCATTCAAAGGCACATCACAAAATTTCAACAATTTCTGACTTAATTTGGTATATCTCGTGCATTTACTTATTTTTTTGAGCTAGTTGACCCTAAAATTGAAAAGCACTACAAATGAACTCTGAAAATGTTGAAAGTTGGCATGCTATCATCATTTCACCCACATAGCATGTGTTAAAAAGTTGAGAGGGCTACGACAAAAACTGGATGCACTTCGTGTACAAAACGGACAATCTCTCTCGAAGTATCAACGTTTCGAACGAGAACTCATCTCTTACAAAGGGATTTCATTTTTTTGAACTTATTTGAACTCCATACTTTTTGTGTGTTCAAAATGCACCATTCAAAGGCACATCACAAAATTTGAACAATTTCTGACTTCATTTGGTATATTTCGTGCATTTACTTATTTTTTTATGAGCTAGTTGACCCTGAAATTGAAAAGCACTACAAATGAACTCTGAAAATGTTGAAAGTTGGCATGCTATCATCATTTCACCCACATAGCATGTGTTAAAAAGTTGAGAGGGCTACGACAAAAACTGGATCCACTTCGTGTACAAAATGGACAATGTCTCTCGAAGTATCAGCGTTTCGAACGAGAACTCATCTCTTACAAAGGGATTTCATTTTTTTGAACTTATTTGAACTCCATACTTTTTGTGTGTTCAAAATGCACCATTCAAAGGCACATCACAAAATTTCAACAATTTCTGACTTAATTTGGTATATCTCGTGCATTTACTTTTTTTTTTGAGCTAGTTGACCCTGAAATTGAAAAGCACTACAAATGAACTCTGAAAATGTTGAAAGTTGGCATGGTATCATAATTTCACCCACATAGAATGTGTTAAAAAGTTGAGAGGGCTACGATAAAAACTGGATGCACTTCGTGTACAAAACGGACAATCTCTCTCGAAGTATCAGGGTTTCGAACGAGAACTCATCTCTTACAAAGGGATTTCATTTTTTTGAACTTATTTGAACTCCATACTTTTTGTGTGTTCAAAATGCACCATTAAAAGGCACATCACAAAATTTCAACAATTTCTCACTTCATTTGGTATATTTCGTGCATTTACTTATTTTTTTCTGAGCTAGTTGACCCTGAAATTGAAAAGCTCTACAAATGAACTCTGAAAATGTTGAAAGTTGGCATGCTATCATCATTTCACCCACATAGAATGTGTTAAAAAGTTGATAGGGCTACGACAAAAACTGGATGCATTTCGTGTACAAAACGGACAATGTCTCTCGAAGTATCAGCGTTTAGAACGAGAACTCATCTCTTACAAAGGGATTTCATTTCTTTGAACTTATTTGAACTCCATACTTTTTGTGTGTTCAAAATGCACCATTCAAAGGCACATCACAAAATTTCAACAATTTCTGACTTAATTTGGTATATCTCGTGCATTTACTTTTTTTTTGAGCTAGTTGACCCTGAAATTGAAAAGCACTACAAATGAACTCTGAAAATGTTGAAAGTTGGCATGCTATCATCATTTCACCCACATAGCATGTGTTAAAAAGTTGAGAGGGCTACGACAAAAACTGGATGCACTTCGTGTACAAAACGGACAATCTCTCTCGAAGTATCAACGTTTCGAACGAGAACTCATCTCTTACAAAGGGATTTCATTTTTTTGAACTTATTTGAACTCCATACTTTTTGTGTGTTCAAAATGCACCATTCAAAGGCACATCACAAAATTTGAACAATTTCTGACTTCATTTGGTATATTTCGTGCATTTACTTATTTTTTTATGAGCTAGTTGACCCTGAAATTGAAAAGCACTACAAATGAACTCTGAAAATGTTGAAAGTTGGCATGCTATCATCATTTCACCCACATAGCATGTGTTAAAAAGTTGAGAGGTCTACGACAAAAACTGGATCTACTTCGTGTACAAAATGGACAATGTCTCTCGAAGTATCAGCGTTTCGAACGAGAACTCATCTCTTACAAAGGGATTTCATTTTTTTGAACTTATTTGAACTCCATACTTTTTGTGTGTTCAAAATGCACCATTCAAAGGCACATCACAAAATTTCAACAATTTCTGACTTAATTTGGTATATCTCGTGCATTTACTTTTTTTTTTGAGCTAGTTGACCCTGAAATTGAAAAGCACTACAAATGAACTCTGAAAATGTTGAAAGTTGGCATGGTATCATAATTTCACCCACATAGAATGTGTTAAAAAGTTGAGAGGGCTACGATAAAAACTGGATGCACTTCGTGTACAAAACGGACAATCTCTCTCGAAGTATCAGGGTTTCGAACGAGAACTCATCTCTTACAAAGGGATTTCATTTTTTTGAACTTATTTGAACTCCATACTTTTTGTGTGTTCAAAATGCACCATTAAAAGGCACATCACAAAATTTCAACAATTTCTCACTTCATTTGGTATATTTCGTGCATTTACTTATTTTTTTCTGAGCTAGTTGACCCTGAAATTGAAAAGCACTACAAATGAACTCTGAAAATGTTGAAAGTTGGCATGCTATCATCATTTCACCCACATAGAATGTGTTAAAAAGTTGATAGGGCTACGACAAAAACTGGATGCACTTCGTGTACAAAACGGACAATGTCTCTCGAAGTATCAGCGTTTAGAACGAGAACTCATCTCTTACAAAGGGATTTCATTTCTTTGAACTTATTTGAACTCCATACTTTTTGTGTGTTCAAAATGCACCATTCAAAGGCACATCACAAAATTTCAACAATTTCTGACTTAATTTGGTATATCTCGTGCATTTACTTTTTTTTTGAGCTAGTTGACCCTGAAATTGAAAAGCACTACAAATGAACTCTGAAAATGTTTAAAGTTTGCATGGTATCATAATTTCACCCACATAGCATGTGTTAAAAAGTTGAGAGGTCTACGACAAAAACTGGATGCACTTCGTGTACAAAACGGACAATCTCTCTCGAAGTATCAGGGTTTCGAACGAGAACTCATCTCTTACAAAGGGATTTCATTTTTTTGAACTTATTTGAACTCCATACTTTTTGTGTGTTCAAAATGCACCATTCAAAGGCACATCAGAAAATTTCAACAATTTCTGACTTCACGTGGTATATTTCGTGCATTTACTTATTTTTTTATGAGCTAGTTGACCCTGAAATTGAAAAGCACTACAAATGAACTATGAAAATGTTAAAAGTTGGCATGCTATCATCATTTCACCCACACAGCATGTGTTAAAAAGTTGAGAGGGCTACGACAAAAACTTGATGCACTTTGTGTACAAAACGGACAATCTCTCTCGAAGTATGAGCGTTTCAAACGAGAACTCATCTCTTACAAAGGGATTTCATTTTTTTGAACTTATTTGAACTCCATACTTTTTGTGTGTTCAAAATGCACCATTCAAAGGCACATCACAAAATTTCAACAATTTCTGACTTCATTTGGTATATTTCGTGCATTTACTTATTTTTTTGAGCTAGTTGATCCTGAAATTGAAAAGCACTACAAATGAACTCTGAAAATGTTAAAAGTTGGCATGCTATCATAATTTCACCCACATAGCATGTGTTAAAAAGTTGAGAGGGGTACGACAAAAACTGGATGCACTTCGTGTACAAAACGGACAATGTCTCTCGAAGTATCAAGGTTTCGAACGAGAACTCATCTCTTACAAAGGGATTTCATTTTTTTGACCTTATTTGAAATCCATACTTTTTGTGTGATCAAAATGCACCATTCAAAGGCATATCACAAAATTTCAACAATTTCTGACTTAATTTGGTATTTCTCGTGCATTTACTTATCTTTTTGAGCTAGTTGACCCTGAAATTGAGAAGCACTACAGATGAACTCTGAAAATGTTGAAAGTTGGCATGCTATCATAATTTCACCCACATAGCATGTGTTAAAAAGTTGAGAGGGCTACGAAAAAAACTGGATGCACTTCGTGTACAAAACGGACAATCTCTCTCGAAGTATTAGGGTTTCGAACGAGAACTCATCTCTTACAAAGGGATTTCATTTTTTTAACTTATTTGAACTCCATACTTTTTGTGTGTTCAAAATGCACCATTCAAAGGCACATCACAAAATTTCAACAATTTCTGACTTCATTTGGTATATTTCGTGCATTTACTTATTTTTTTGAGCTAGTTGACCCTGAAATTGAAAAGCACTACAAATGAACTCTGAAAATGTTAAAAGTTGGCATGCTATCATAATTTCACCCACATAGCATGTGTTAAAAAGTTGAGAGGGCTACGACAAAAACTGGATGCACTTCGTGTACAAAACGGACAATCTCTCTCGAAGTATCAGCGTTTCGAACGAGAACTCATCTCTTACAAAGGGATTTCATTTTTTTGAACTTATTTGAACTCCATACTTTTTGTGTGTTCAAAATGCACCATTCAAAGGCACATCACAAAATTTCAACAATTTCTGACTTAATTTGGTATATCTCGTGCATTTACTTATTTTTTTGAGCTAGTTGACCCTGAAATTGAAAAGCACTACAAATGAACTCAGAAAATGTTGAAAGTTGGCATGCTATCATCATTTCACCCACATAGCATGTGTTAAAAAGTTGAGAGGGCTACGACAAAAACTGGATGCACTTCGTGTACAAAACGGACAATCTCTCTCGAAGTATCAACGTTTTGAACGAGAACTCATCTCTTACAAAGGGATTTCATTTTTTGAACTTATTTGAACTCCATACTTTTTGTGTGTTCAAAATGCACCATTCAAAGGCACATCACAAAATTTCAACAATTTCTGACTTCATTTGGTATATTTCGTGCATTTACTTATTTTTTTGAGCTAGTTGACCCTGAAATTGAAAAGCACTACAAATGAACTCTGAAAATGTTGAAAGTTGTCATGCTATCATCATTTCACCCACATAGCATGTGTTAAAAATTTGAGAGGGCTACGACAAAAACTGGATGCACTTCGTGTACAAAACGGACAATCTCTCTCGAAGTATCACGGTTTCGAACGAGAACTCATCTCTTACAAAGGGATTTCATTTTTTTGAACTTATTTGAACTCCATACTTTTTGTGTGTTCAAAATGCACCATTCAAAGGCACATCACAAAATTTCAAAAATTTCTGACTTCATTTGGTATATCTCGTGCATTTACTAATTTTTTTTGAGCTAGTTGACCCTGAAATTGAAAAGCACTACAAATGAACTCTGAAAATGTTGAAAGTTCGCATGCTATCATCATTTCACCCGCATAGCATGTGTTAAAAATTTGAGAGGGCTACGACAAAAACAGGATCCACTTCGTGTACAAAACGGACAATCTCTCTCGAAGTATGAGGGTTTCGAACGAGAACTCATCTCTTACAAAGGGATTTCATTTTTTGAACTTATTTGAACTCCATACTTTTTGTGTGTTCAAAATGCACCATTCAAAGGCACATCACAGAATTTCAACAATTTCTGACTTAATTTGGTATATTTCGTGCATTTACTTATTTTTTTTTGAGCTAGTTGACCCTAAAATTGAAAAGCACTACAAATGAACTCTGAAAATGTTGAAAGTTGGCATGCTATCATCATTTCACCCACATAGCATGTGTTAAAAAGTTGAGAGGGCTACCACAAAAACTGGATGCACTTCGTGTACAAAATGGACAATGTCTCTCGAAGTATCAGCGTTTCGAACGAGAACTCATCTCTTACAAAGGGATTTCATTTTTTTGAACTTATTTGAACTCCATACTTTTTGTGTGTTCAAAATGCACCATTCAAAGGCACATCACAAAATTTCAACAATTTCTGACTTAATTTGGTATATCTCGTGCATTTACTTTTTTTTTTGAGCTAGTTGACCCTGAAATTGAAAAGCACTACAAATGAACTCTGAAAATGTTGAATTTGGCATGGTATCATAATTTCACCCACATAGCATGTGTTAAAAAGTTGAGAGGGCTACGACAAAAACTGGATGCACTTCGTGTACAAAACGGACAATCTCTCTCGAAGTATCAGGGTTTCGAACGAGAACTCATCTCTTACAAAGGGATTTCATTTTTTTGAACTTATTTGAACTCCATACTTTTTGTGTGTTCAAAATGCACCATTCAAAGGCACATCACAAAATTTCAGCAATTTCTGACTTCATTTGGTATATCTCGTGCATTTACTAATTTTTTTTGAGCTAGTTGACCCTGAAATTGAAAAGCACTACAAATGAACTCTGAAAATGTTGAAAGTTCGCATGCTATCATCATTTCACCCGCATAGCATGTGTTAAAAATTTGAGAGGGCTACGACAAAAACAGGATCCACTTCGTGTACAAAACGGACAATCTCTCTCGAAGTATGAGGGTTTCGAACGAGAACTCATCTCTTACAAAGGGATTTCATTTTTTGAACTTATTTGAACTCCATACTTTTTGTGTGTTCAAAATGCACCATTCAAAGGCACATCACAGAATTTCAACAATTTCTGACTTAATTTGGTATATTTCGTGCATTTACTTATTTTTTTTTTGAGCTAGTTGACCCTAAAATTGAAAAGCACTACAAATGAACTCTGAAAATGTTGAAAGTTGGCATGCTATCATCATTTCACCCACATAGCATGTGTTAAAAAGTTGAGAGGGCTACCACAAAAACTGGATGCACTTCGTGTACAAAATGGACAATGTCTCTCGAAGTATCAGCGTTTCGAACGAGAACTCATCTCTTACAAAGGGATTTCATTTTTTTGAACTTATTTGAACTCCATACTTTTTGTGTGCTCAAAATGCACCATTCAAAGGCACATCACAAAATTTCAACAATTTCTGACTTAATTTGGTATATCTCGTGCATTTACTTTTTTTTGAGCTAGTTGACCCTGAAATTGAAAAGCACTACAAATGAACTCTGAAAATGTTGAAAGTTGGCATGGTATCATAATTTCACCCACATAGCATGTGTTAAAAAGTTGAGAGGGCTACCACAAAAACTGGATGCACTTCGTGTACAAAACGGACAATCTCTCTCGAAGTATCAGGGTTTCGAACGAGAACTCATCTCTTACAAAGGGATTTCATTTTTTTGAACTTATTTGAACTCCATACTTTTTGTGTGTTCAAAATTCACCATTCAAAGGCACATCACAAAATTTCAGCAATTTCTGACTTCATTTGGTATATTTCGTGCATTTACTTATTTTTTTATGAGCTAGTTGACCCTGAAATTGAAAAGCACTACAAATGAACTCTGGAAATGTTGAAAGTTGGCATGCTATCATCATTTCACCCACATAGCATGTGTTAAAAAGTTGAGAGGGCTACAACAAAAAATGGATGCACTTCGTGTACAAAACGGACAATCTCTCCCGAAGTATCAGCATTCCGAACGAGAACTCATCTCTTACAAAGGGATTTCATTTTTTTGAACTTATCTGAACTCCATACTCTTTGTGTGTTCAAAATGCACCATTCAAAGACACATCACAAAATTTCAACAATTTCTGACTTAATTTGGTATATCTCGTGCATTTACTTATTTTTTTGAGCTAGTTGACCCTGAAATTGAAAAGCACTACAAATGAACTCTGAAAATGTTGAAAGTTGGCATGCTATCATCATTTCACCCTCATAGCATGTGTTAAAAAGTTGAGAGGGCTGCGACAAAAACTGGATGCACTTCGTGTACAAAACGGACAATCTCTCTCGAAGTATCAACGTTTCGAACGAGAACTCATCTCTTACAAAGGGATTTCATTTTTTGAACTTATTTGAACTCCATACTTTTTGTGTGTTCAAAATGCACCATTCAAAGGCACATCACAAAATTTCAACAATTTCTGACTTCATTTGGTATATTTCGTGCATTTACTTATTTTTTTATGAGCTAGTTGACCCTGAAATTGAAAAGCACTACAAATGAACTTTGAAAATGTTGAAAGTTGGCATGCTATCATAATTTCACCCACATAGAATGTGTTAAAAAGTTGATAGGGCTACGACAAAAATTGGATGCACTTCGTGTACAAAACGGACAATGTCTCTCGAAGTATCAGCGTTTCGTACGAGAACTCATCTCTTACAAAGGGATTTCATTTCTTTAAACTTATTTGAACTCCATACTTTTTGTGTGTTCAAAATGCACCATTCAAAGGCACATCACAAAATTTCAACAATTTCTGACTTAATTTGGTATATCTCGTGCATTTACTTTTTTTTTGAGCTAGTTGACCCTGAAATTGAAAAGCACTACAAATGAACTCTGAAAATGTTTAAAGTTGGCATGGTATCATAATTTCACCCACATAGCATGTGTTAAAAAGTTGAGAGGGCTACGATAAAAACTGGATGCACTTCGTGTACAAAACGGACAATCTCTCTCGAAGTATCAGGGTTTCGAACGAGAACTCATCTCTTACAAAGGGATTTCATTTTTTTGAACTTATTTGAACTCCATACTTTTTGTGTGTTCAAAATGCACCATTAAAAGGCACATCACAAAATTTCAACAATTTCTCACTTCATTTGGTATATTTCGTGCATTTACTTATTTTTTTTCTGAGCTAGTTGACCCTGAAATTGAAAAGCACTACAAATGAACTCTCAAAATGTTGAAAGTTGGCATGCTATCATCATTTCACCCACATAGAATGTGTTAAAAAGTTGATAGGGCTACGACAAAAACTGGATGCACTTCGTGTACAAAACGGACAATGTCTCTCGAAGTATCAGCGTTTCGAACGAGAACTCATCTCTTACAAAGGGATTTCATTTCTTTGAACTTATTTGAACTCCATACTTTTTGTGTGTTCAAAATGCACCATTCAAAGGCACATCACGAAATTTCAACAATTTCTGACTTAATTTGGTTTATCTCGTGCATTTACTTTTTTTTTGAGCTAGTTGACCCTGAAATTGAAAAGCACTACAAATGAACTCTGAAAATGTTTAAAGTTGGCATGGTATCATAATTTCACCCACATAGCATGTGTTAAAAAGTTGAGAGGGCTACGACAAAAACTGGATGCACTTCGTGTACAAAACGGACAATCTCTCTCGAAGTATCAGGGTTTCGAACGAGAACTCATCTCTTACAAAGGGATTTCATTTTTTTGAACTTATTTGAACTCCATACTTTTTGTGTGTTCAAAATGCACCATTCAAAGGCACATCAGAAAATTTCAACAATTTCTGACTTCACGTGGTATATTTCGTGCATTTACTTATTTTTTTATGAGCTAGTTGGCCCTGAAATTGAAAAGCACTACAAATGAACTCTGAAAATGTTAAAAGTTGGCATGCTATCATCATTTCACCCACATAGCATGTGTTAAAAAGTTGAGAGGGCTACGACAAAAACTTGATGCACTTTGTGTACAAAACGGACAATCTCTCTCGAAGTATGAGCGTTTCAAACGAGAACTCATCTCTTACAAAGGGATTTCATTTTTTTGAACTTATTTGAACTCCATACTTTTTGTGTGTTCAAAATGCACCATTCAAAGGCACATCACAAAATTTCAACAATTTCTGACTTCATTTGGTATATTTCGTGCATTTACTTATTTTTTTGAGCTAGTTGACCCTGAAATTGAAAAGCACTACAAATGAACTCTGAAAATGTTAAAAGTTGGCATGCTATCATAATTTCACCCACATAGCATGTGTTAAAAAGTTGAGAGGGCTACGACAAAAACTGGATGCACTTCGTGTACAAAACGGACAATCTCTCTCGAAGTATCACGGTTTCGAACGAGAACTCATCTCTTACAAAGGGATTTCATTTTTTTAAAATTATTTGAACTCCATACTTTTTGTGTGTTCAAAATGCACCATTCAAAGGCACATCACAAAATTTAAACAATTTCTGACTTCATTTGGTATATCTCGTGCATTTACTTATTTTTTTTGAGCTAGTTGACCCTGAATTTGAAAAGCACTACAAATGAACTCTGAAAATGTTGAAAGTTGGCATGCTATCATCATTTCACCCACATAGCATGTGTTAAAAAGTTGAGAGGGCTACGACAAAAACTGGATGCACTTCATGTACAAAACGGACAATGTCTCTCGAAGTATCAAGGTTTCGAACGAGAACTCATCTCTTACAAAGGGATTTCATTTTTTTGACCTTATTTGAACTCCATACTTTTTGTGTGATCAAAATGCACCATTCAAAGGCACATCACAAAATTTCAACAATTTCTGACTTAATTTGGTATATCTCGTGCATTTACTAATCTTTTTGAGCTAGTTGACCCTGAAATTGAGAAGCACTACAGATGAACTCTGAAAATGTTGAAAGTTGGCATGCTATCATAATTTCACCCACATAGCATGTGTTAAAAAGTTGATAGGGCTACGAAAAAAACTGGATGCACTTCGTGTACAAAACGGACAATCTCTCTCGAAGTATTAGGGTTTCGAACGAGAACTCATCTCTTACAAAGGGATTTCATTTTTTTAACTTATTTGAACTCCATACTTTTTGTGTGTTCAAAATGCACCATTCAAAGGCACATCACAAAATTTCAACAATTTCTGACTTCATTTTGTATATTTCGTGCATTTACTTATTTTTTTATGAGCTAGTTGACCCTAAAATTGAAAAGCACTACAAATGAACTCTGAAAATGTTGAAAGTTGGCATGCTATCATAATTTCACCCACATAGCATGTGTTAAAAAGTTGAGAGGGCTACGACAAAAACTGGATGCACTTCGTGTACAAAACGGACAATCTCTCTCGAAGTATCAGCGTTTCGAACGAGAACTCATCTCTTACAAAGGGATTTCATTTTTTTGAACTTATTTGAACTCCATACTTTTTGTGTGTTCAAAATGCACCATTCAAAGGCACATCACAAAATTTCAACAATTTCTGACTTAATTTGGTATATCTCGTGCATTTACTTATTTTTTTGAGCTAGTTGACCCTGAAATTGAAAAGCACTACAAATGAACTCTGAAAATGTTGAAAGTTGGCATGCTATCATCATTTCACCCACATAGCATGTGTTAAAAAGTTGAGAGGGCTACGACAAAAACTAGATGCACTTCGTGTACAAAACGGACAATCTCTCTCGAAGTATCAACGTTTTGAACGAGAACTCATCTCTTACAAAGGGATTTCATTTTTTTGAACTTATTTGAACTCCATACTTTTTGTGTGTTCAAAATGCACCATTCAAAGGCACATCACAAAATTTCAACAATTTCTGACTTCATTTGGTATATTTCGTGCATTTACTTATTTTTTTGAGCTAGTTGACCCTGAAATTGAAAAGCACTACAAATGAACTCTGAAAATGTTGAAAGTTGTCATGCTATCATCATTTCACCCACATAGGATGTGTTAAAAATTTGAGAGGGCTACGACAAAAACTGGATGCACTTCGTGTACAAAACGGACAATCTCTCTCGAAGTATCACGGTTTCGAACGAGAACTCATCTCTTACAAAGGGATTTCATTTTTTTGAACTTATTTGAACTCCATACTTTTTGTGTGTTCAAAATGCACCATTCAAAGGCACATCACAAAATTTCAAAAATTTCTGACTTCATTTGGTATATCTCGTGCATTTACTAAATTTTTTTGAGCTAGTTGACCCTGAAATTGAAAAGCACTACAAATGAACTCTGAAAATGTTGAAAGTTCGCATGCTATCATCATTTCACCCGCATAGCATGTGTTAAAAATTTGAGAGGGCTACGAGAAAAACTGGATCCACTTCGTGTACGAAACGGACAATCTCTCTCGAAGTATGAGGGTTTCGAACGAGAACTCATCTCTTACAAAGGGATTTCATTTTTTGAACTTATTTGAACTCCATACTTTTTGTGTGTTCGAAATGCACCATTCAAAGGCACATCACAAAATTTCAACAATTTCTGACTTAATTTGGTATATTTCGTGCATTTACTTATTTTTTTTATGAGCTAGTTGACCCTGAAATTGAAAAGCACTACAAATGAACTCTGAAAATGTTGAAAGTTGGCATGCTACCATCATTTCACCCACATAGCATGTGTTAAAAAGTTGAGAGGGCTACAACAAAAAATGGATGCACTTCGTGTACAAAACGGACAATCTCTCCCGAAGTATGAGCGTTCCGAACGAGAACTCATCTCTTACAAAGGGATTTCATTTTTTTTAACTTATTTGAACTCCATACTCTTTGTGTGTTCAAAATGCACCATTCAAAGACACATCACAAAATTTCAACAATTTCTGACTTAATTTGGTATATCTCGTGCATTTACTTATTTTTTTGAGCTAGTTGACCCTGAAATTGAAAAGCACTACAAATGAACTCTGAAAATGTTGAAAGTTGGCATGGTATCATCATTTCACCCACATAGCATGTGTTAAAAAGTTGAGAGGGCAAAGACAAAAACTGGATGCACTTCGTGTACAAAACGGACAATCTCTCTCGAAGTATCAACGTTTCGAACGAGAACTCATCTCTTACAAAGGGATTTCATTTTTTGAACTTATTTGAACTCGATACTTTTTGTGTGTTCAAAATGCACCATTCAAAGGCACATCACAAAATTTCAACAATTTCTGACTTCATTTGGTATATTTCGTGCATTTACTTATTTTTTTATGAGCTAGTTGACCCTGAAATTGAAAAGCACTACAAATGAAATCTGAAAAAGTTGAAAGTTGGCATGCTATCATCATTTCACCCACATAGCATGTGTTAAAAAGTTGAGAGGGCTACGACAAAAACTGGATGCACTTCGTGTACAAAACGGACAATCTCTCTCGAAGTATCAACGTTTTGAACGAGAACTCATCTCTTACAAAGGGATTTCATTTTTTTGAACTTATTTGAACTCCATAATTTTTGTGTGTTCAAAATGCACCATTCAAAGGCACATCACAAAATTTCAACAATTTCTGACTTAATTTGGTATATCTCGTGCATTTACTAATTTGTTTTGAGCTAGTTGACCCTGAAATTGAAAAGCACTACAAATGAACTCTGAAAATGTTGAAAGTTCGCATGGTATCATCATTTCACCCGCATAGCATGTGTTAAAAATTTGAGAGGGCTACGAGAAAAACTGGATCCACTTCGTGTACAAAACGGACAATCTCTCTCGAAGTATGAGGGTTTCGAACGAGAACTCATCTCTTACAAAGGGATTTCATTTTTTGAACTTATTTGAACTCCATACTTTTTGTGTGTTCGAAATGCACCATTCAAAGGCACATCACAGAATTTCAACAATTTCTGACTTAATTTGGTATATTTCGTGCATTTACTTATTTTTTTTCTGAGCTAGTTGACCCTAAAATTGAAAAGCACTACAAATGAACTCTGAAAATGTTGAAAGTTCGCATGCTATCATCATTTCACCTACATAGCATGTGTTAAAAAGTTGAGAGGGCTACGACAAAAACTGGATGCACTTCGTGTACAAAATGGACAATGTCTCTCGAAGTATTAGCGTTTCGAACGAGAACTCATCTCTTACAAAGGGATTTCATTTTTTTGAACTTATTTGAACTCCATACTTTTTGTGTGTTCAAAATGCACCATTCAAAGGCACATCACAAAATTTCAACAATTTCTGACTTAATTTGGTATATCTCGTGCATTTACCTTTTTTTTTTGAGCTAGTTGACCCTGAAATTGAAAAGCACTACAAATGAACTCTGAAAATGTTGAAAGTTGGCATGGTATCATAATTTCACCCACATAGCATGTGTTAAAAAGTTGAGAGGGCTACGACAAAAACTGGATGCACTTCGTGTACAAAACGGACAATCTCTCTCGAAGTATCAGGGTTTCGAACGAGAACACATCTCTTACAAAGGGATTTCATTTTTTTGAACTTATTTGAACTCCATAATTTTTGTGTGTTCAAAATGCACCATTCAAAGGCACATCACAAAATTTCAGCAATTTCTGACTTCATTTGGTATATTTCGTGCATTTACTTATTTTTTTTATGAGCTAGTTGACCCTGAAATTGAAAAGCACTACAAATGAACTCAGAAAATGTTGAAAGTTGGCATGCTACCATCATTTCACCCACATAGCATGTGTTAAAAAGTTGAGAGGGCTACAACAAAAAATGGATGCACTTCGTGTACAAAACGGACAATCTCTCCCGAAGTATGAGCGTTCCGAACGAGAACTCATCTCTTACAAAGGGATTTCATTTTTTTGAACTTATATGAACTCCATACTCTTTGTGTGTTGAAAATGCACCATTCAAAGACACATCACAAAATTTCAACAATTTCTGACTTAATTCGGTATATCTCGTGCATTTACTTTTTTTTTTGAGCTAGTTGACCCTGAAATTGAAAAGCACTACAAATGAACTCTGAAAATGTTGAAAGTTGGCATGCTATCATCATTTCACCCACATAGCATGTGTTAAAAAGTTGAAAGGGCTACGACAAAAACTGGATGCACTTCGTGTACAAAACGGACAATCTCTCTCGAATTATCAATGTTTCGAACGAGAACTCATCTCTTACAAAGGGATTTCATTTTTTTGAACTTATTTGAACTCGATACTTTTTGTGTGTTCAAAATGCACCATTCAAAGGCACATCACAAAATTTCAACAATTTCTGACTTCATTTGGTATATTTCGTGCATTTACTTATTTTTTTATGAGCTAGTTGACCCTGAAATTGAAAAGCACTACAAATGAACTCTGAAAATGTTGAAAGTTGGCATGCTATCATCATTTCACCCACATAGCATGTGTTAAAAACTTGAGAGGGCTACGACAAAAACTGGATGCACTTCGTGTACAAAACGGACAATCTCTCTCGAAGTATCAACGTTTTGAACGAGAACTCATCTCTTACAAAGGGATTTCATTTTTTTGAACTTATTTGAACTCCATAATTTTTGTGTGTTCAAAATGCACCATTCAAAGGCACATCACAAAATTTCAACAATTTCTGACTTAATTTGGTATATTTCGTGCATTTCCTTATTTTTTTGAGCTAGTTGACACTGAAATTGAAAAGCACTACAAATGAACTCTGAAAATGTTGAAAGTTGTCATGCTATCATCATTTCACCCACATAGCATGTGTTAAAAATTTGAGAGGGCTACGACAAAAACTGGATGCACTTCGTGTACAAAACGGACAATCTCTCTCGAAGTATCACGGTTTCGAACGAGAACTCATCTCTTACAAAGGGATTTCATTTTTTTGAACTTATTTGAACTCCATACTTTTTGTGTGTTCAAAATGCACCATTCAAAGGCACATCACAAAATTTCAAAAATTTCTGACTTCATTTGGTATATCTCGTGCATTTACTAATTTTTTTTGAGCTAGTTGACTCTGAAATTGAAAAGCACTACAAATGAACTCTGAAAATGTTGAAAGTTCGCATGCTATCATCATTTCACCCGCATAGCATGTGTTAAAAATTTGAGAGGGCTACGAGAAAAACTGGATCCACTTCGTGTACAAAACGGACAATCTCTCTCGAAGTATGAGGGTTTCGAACGAGAACTCATCTCTTACAAAGGGATTTCATTTTTTGAACTTATTTGAACTCCATACTTTTTGTGTGTTCGAAATGCACCATTCAAAGGCACATCACAGAATTTCAACAATTTCTGACTTAATTTGGTATATTTCGTGCATTTACTTTTTTTTTGAGCTAGTTGAGCCTAAAATTGAAAAGCACTACAAATGAACTCTGAAAATGTTGAAAGTTGGCATGCTATCATCATTTCACCCACGTAGCATGTGTTAAAAAATTGAGAGGGCTACGACAAAAACTGGATGCACTTCGTGTACAAAATGGACAATGTCTCTCGAAGTATCAGCGTTTCGAACGAGAACTCATCTCTTACAAAGGGATTTCATTTTTTTGAACTTATTTGAACTCCATACTTTTTGTGTGTTCAAAATGCACCATTCAAAGGCACATCACAAAATTTCAACATTTTCTGACTTAATTTGGTATATCTCGTGCATTTACCTTTTTTTTTTGAGCTAGTTGACCCTGAAATTGAAAAGCACTACAAATGAACTCTGAAAATTTTGAAAGTTGGCATGGTATCATAATTTCACCCACATAGCATGTGTTAAAAAGTTGAGAGGGCTACGACAAAAATTGGATACACTTCGTGTACAAAACGGACAATCTCTCTCGAAGTATCAGGGTTTCGAACGAGAACTCATCTCTTACAAAGGGATTTCATTTTTTTGAACTTATTTGAACTCCATAATTTTTGTGTGTTCAAAATGCACCATTCAAAGGCACATCACAAAATTTCAGCAATTTCTGACTTCATTTGGTATATTTCGTGCATTTACTTATTTTTTTTATGAGCTAGTTGACCCTGAAATTGAAAAGCACTACAAATGAACTCTGAAAATGTTGAAAGTTGGCATGCTACCATCATTTCACCCACATAGCATGTGTTAAAAAGTTGAGAGGGCTACAACAAAAAATGGATGCACTTCGTGTACAAAACGGACAATCTCTCCCGAAGTATCAGCGTTCCGAACGAGAACTCATCTCTTACAAAGGGATTTCATTTTTTTGAACTTATTTGAACTCCATACTCTTTGTGTGTTCAAAATGCACCATTCAAAGACACATCACAAAATTTCAACAATTTCTGACTTAATTTGGTATATCTCGTGCATTTACTTATTTTTTTGAGCTAGTTGACCCTGAAATTGAAAAGCACTACAAATGAACTCTGAAAATGTTGAAAGTTGGCATGCTATCATAATTTCACCCACATAGCATGTGTTAAAAAGTTGAGAGGGCTACGACAAAAACTGGATGCACTTCGTGTACAAAACGGACAATCTCTCTCGAAGTATCAACGTTTCGAACGAGAACTCATCTCTTACAAAGGGATTTCATTTTTTTGAACTTATTTGAACTCCATACTTTTTGTGTGTTCAAAATGCACCATTCAAAGGCACATCACAAAATTTCAACAATTTCTGACTTCATTTGGTATATTTCGTGCATTTACTTATTTTTTTATGAGCTAGTTGACCCTGAAATTGAAAAGCACTACAAATGAAATCTGAAAAAGTTGAAAGTTGGCATGCTATCATCATTTCACCCACATAGCATGTGTTAAAAAGTTGAGAGGGCTACGACAAAAACTGGATGCACTTCGTGTACAAAACGGACAATCTCTCTCGAAGTATCAACGTTTTGAACGAGAACTCATCTCTTACAAAGGGATTTCATTTTTTTGAACTTATTTGAACTCCATAATTTTTGTGTGTTCAAAATGCACCATTCAAAGGCACATCACAAAATTTCAACAATTTCTGACTTAATTTGGTATATCTCGTGCATTTGCTTATTTTTTTGAGCTAGTTGACCCTGAAATTGAAAAGCACTACAAATGAACTCTGAAAATGTTGAAAGTTGGCATGCTATCATCATTTAACCCACATAGCATGTGTGAAAAAGTTGAGAGGGCTACGATAAAAACTGGATGCACTTCGTGTACAAAATGGACAATCTCTCTCGAAGTATCAGGGTTTCGAACGAGAACTCATCTCTTACAAAGGGATTTCATTTTTTTGAACTTATTTGAACTCCATACTTTTTGTGTGTTCAAAATGCACGATTAAAAGGCACATCACAAAATTTCAACAATTTCTCACTTCATTTGGTATATTTCGTGCATTTACTAATTTTTTTTCTGAGCTAGTTGACCCTGAAATTGAAAAGCACTACAAATGAACTCTGAAAATGTTGAAAGTTGGCATGCTATCATCATTTCACCCACATAGAATGTGTTAAAAAGTTGAGAGGGCTACGACAAAAACTGGATGCACTTCGTGTACAAAACGGACAATGTCTCTCGAAGTATCAGCGTTTCGAACGAGAACTCATCTCTTACAAAGGGATTTCATTTCTTTGAACTTATTTGAACTCCATACTTTTTGTGTGTTCAAAATGCACCATTCAAAGGCACATCACAAAATTTCAACAATTTCTGACTTAATTTGGTATATCTCGTGCATTTACTTTTTTTTTGAGCTAGTTGACCCTGAAATTGAAAAGCACTACAAATGAACTCTGAAAATGTTTGAAGTTCGCATGGTATCATAATTTCACCCACATAGCATGTGTTAAAAAGTTGAGAGGGATACGACAAAAACTGGATGCACTTCGTGTACAAAACGGACAATCTCTCTCGAAGTATCAGGGTTTCGAACGAGAACTCATCTCTTACAAAGGGATTTCATTTTTTTGAACTTATTTGAACTCCATACTTTTTGTGTGTTCAAAATGCACCATTCAAAGGCACATCAGAAAATTTCAACAATTTCTGACTTCACGTGGTATATTTCGTGCATTTACTTATTTTTTTATGAGCTAGTTGACCCTGAAATTGAAAAGCACTACAAATGAACTCTGAAAATGTTAAAAGTTGGCATGCTATCATCATTTCACCCACATAGCATGTGTTAAAAAGTTGAGAGGGCTATGACAAAAACTTGATGCACTTTGTGTACAAAACGGACAATCTCTCTCGAAATATCAACGTTTTGAACGAGAACTCATCTCTTACAAAGGGATTTCATTTTTTTGAACTTATTTGAACTCCATACTTTTTGTTTGTTCAAAATGCACCATTCAAAGGCACATCACAAAATTTCAACAATTTCTGACTTCATTTGGTTTATTTCGTGCATTTACTTATTTTTTTGAGCTAGTTGACCCTGAAATTGAAAAGCACTACAAATGAACTCTGAAAATGTTAAAAGTTGGCATGCTATCATCATTTCACCCACATAGCATGTGTTACAAAGTTGAGAGGGCTACGACAAAAACTGGATGCACTTCGTGTACAAAACGGACAATCTCTCTCGAAGTATCACGGTTTCGAACGAGAACTCATCTCTTACAAAGGGATTTCATTTTTTTAAAATTATTTGAACTCCATACTTTTTGTGTGTTCAAAATGCACCATTCAAAGGCACATCACAAAATTTAAACAATTTCTGACTTCATTTGGTATATCTCGTGCATTTACTTATTTTTTTTGAGCTAGTTGACCCTGAATTTGAAAAGCCCTACAAATGAACTCTGAAAATTATGAAAGTTCGCATGCTATCATCATTTCACCCACATAGCATGTGTTAAAAAGTTGAGAGGGCTACGACAAAAACTGGATCCACTTCATGTACGAAACGGACAATCTCTCTCGAAGTGTGAGGGTTTCGAACGAGAACTCATCTCTTACAAAGGGATTTCATTTTTTGAACTTATTTGAACTCCATACTTTTTGTGTGTTCAAAATGCACCATTAAAAGGCACATCACAGAATTTCAACAATTTCTGACTTAATTTGGTATATTTCGTGCATTTACTTATTTTTTTTGAGCTAGTTGACCCTAAAATTGAAAAGCACTACAAATGAACTCTGAACATGTTGAAAGTTGGCATGCTATCATCATTTCACCCACATAGCATGTGTTAAAAAGTTGAGAGGGCTACGACAAAAACTGGATGCACTTCGTGTAGAAAATGGACAATGTCTCTCGAAGTATCAACGTTTCGAACGAGAACTCATCTCTTACAAAGGGATTTCATTTTTTGAACTTATTTGAACTCCTTACTTTTTGTGTGTTCAAAATGCACCATTCAAAGGCACATCACAAAATTTCAACAATTTCTGACTTCATTTGGTATATTTCGTGCATTTAGTTATTTTTTTATGAGCTAGTTGACCCTGAAATTGAAAAGCACTACAAATGAACTCTGAAAATGTTGAAAGTTGGCATGCTATCATCATTTCACCCACATAACATGTGTTAAAAAGTTGAGAGGGCTACGACAAAAACTGGATCCACTTCGTGTACAAAAGGGACAATCTCTCTCGAAGTATCAGGGTTTCGAACGAGAACTCATCTCTTACAAAGGGATTTCATTTTTTTGAACTTATTTGAACTCCATACTGTTTGTGTGTTTAAAATGCACCATTCAAAGTCACATCACAAAATTTCAACAATTTCTGACTTCATTTGGTATATCTCGTGCATTTACTTATTTTTTTTTTTGAGCTAGTTGACCCTGGAAGTTAAAAACACTACAAATGAACTCCGAAAATGTTGAAAGTTGGCATGCTATTATCATTTCACCCACATAGCATGTGTTAAAAAGTTGAGAGGGCTACGACAAAAACTGGATGCACTCCGTGTACAAAACGGACAATCTCTCTCGAAGTATCAACGTTTCGAACGAGAACTCATCTCTTACAAAGGGATTTCATTTTTTGAACTTATTTGAACTCCATACTTTTTGTGTGTTCAAAATGCACCATTCAAAGGCACATCACAAAATTTCAACGATTTCTGACTTTATTTTTGGTATATTTCGTGCATTTACTTATTTTTTGAGCTAGTTGACCCTGAAATTGAAAAGCACTACAAATGAACTATGAAAATGTTGAAAGTTGGTATGCTATCATCATTTCACCCACATAGCATGTGTTAAAAAGTTGAGAGGGCTACGACAAAAACTGGATGCAGTTCGTGTACAAAACGGACAATCGCTCTCGAAGTATCACGGTTTCGAACGAGAACTCATCTCTTACAAAGGGATTTCATTTTTTTGAACTTATTTGAACTCCATACTTTTTGTGTGTTCAAAATGCACTATTTAAAGGCACATCACAAAATTTCAACAATTTCTGACTTCATTTGGTATATCTCGTGCATTTACTTATTTTTTTTGAGCTAGTTGACCCTGAAATTGAAAAGCACTACAAATGAACTCTGAAAATCTTGAAAGTTGGCATGCTATCATGATTTCACCCACATAGCATGTGTTAAAAAGTTGAGAGGGCTACGACAAAAACTGGATCCACTTCGTGTACAAAACGGACAATCTCTCTCGAAGTATCACGGTTTCCAACGAGAACTCATCTCTTACAAAGGGATTTCATTTTTTTGAACTTATTTGAACTCCATACTTTTTGTGTGTTCAAAATGCACCATTCAAAGGCACATCACAAAATTATAACAATTTCTGACTTAATTTGGTATATCTCGTGCATTTACTTATTTTTTTTGAGCTAGTTGACCCTGAAGTTGAAAAGCACTACAAATGAACTCTGAAAATGTTGAAAGTTGGCATGCTACCATAATTTCACCCACATAGCATGTGTTAAAAAGGTGAGAGGGCTACGACAAAAACTGGATGCACTTCGTGTACAAAACGGACAATGTCTCTCGAAGTATCAAGGTTTCGAACGAGAACTCATCTCTTACAAAGGGATTTAATTTTTTTGAACTTATTTGAACTCCATACTTTTTGTGTGATCAAAATGCACCATTCAAAGGCACATCACAAAATTTCAACAATTTCTGACTTAATTTGGTATATCTCGTGCATTTACTTATCTTTTTGAGCTAGTTGACCCTGAAATTGAGAGGCACTACAGATGAACTCTGAAAATGTTGAAAGTTGGCATGCTATCATAATTTCACCCACATAGCATGTGTTAAAAAGTAGAGAGGGCTACGAAAAAAACTGGATGCACTTCGTGTACAAAACGGACAATCTCTCTCGAAGTATTAGGGTTTCAAACGAGAACTCATCTCTTACAAAGGGATTTCATTTTTTTAACTTATTTGAACTCCATACTTTTTGTGTGTTCAAAATGCACCATTCAAAGGAACATCACAAAATTTCAACAATTTCTGACTTCATTTGGTATATTTCGTGCATTTACTTATTTTTTTTATGAGCTAGTTGACCCTAAAATTGAAAAGCACTACAAATGAACTCTGAAAATGTTGAAAGTTGGCATGCTATCATAATTTCACCCACATAGCATGTGTTAAAAAGTTGAGAGGGCTACGACAAAAACTGGATGCACTTCGTGTACAAAACGGACAATCTCTCTCGAAGTAACAGCGTTTCGAACGAGAACTCATCTCTTACAAAGGGATTTCATTTTTTGAACTTATTTGAACTCCATACTTTTTGTGTGTTCAAAATGCACCATTCAAAGGCACATCACAAAATTTTAACAATTTCGGACTTAATTTGGTATATCTCGTGCATTTACATATTTTTTTGAGCTAGTTGACCCTGAAATTGAAAAGCACTACAAATGAACTCTGAAAATGTTGAAAGTTGGCATGCTATCATCATTTCACCCACACAGCATGTGTTAAAAAGTTGAGAGGGCTACGACAAAAACTGGATGCACTTCGTGTACAAAACGGACAATCTCTCTCGAAGTATCAACGTTTTGAACGAGAACTCATCTCTTACAAAGGGATTTCATTTTTTTGAACTTATTTGAACTCCATACTTTTTGTCTGTTCAAAATGCACCATTCAAAGGCACATCACAAAATTTCAACAATTTCTGACTTCATTTGGTATATTTCGTGCATTTACTTATTTTTTGAGCTAGTTGACCCTGAAATTGAAAAGCACTACAAATGAACTCTGAAAATGTTGAAAGTTGTCATGGTATCATCATTTCACCCACATAGCATGTGTTAAAAATTTTAGAGGGCTACGACAAAAACTGGATGCACTTCGTGTACAAAACGGACAATCTCTCTCGAAGTATCACGGTTTCGAATGAGAACTCATCTCTTACAAAGGGATTTCATTTTTTTGAACTTATTTGAACTCCATACTTTTTGTGTGTTCAAAATGCATCATTCAAAGGCACATCACAAAATTTCAAAAATTTCTGACTTCATTTGGTATATCTCGTGCATTTACTAATTTTTTTTGAGCTAGTTGACCCTGAAATTGAAAAGCACTACAAATGAACTCTGAAAATGTTGAAAGTACGCATGTTATCATCATTTCACCCGCATAGCATGTGTTAAAAATTTGAGAGGGCTACGACAAAAACTGGATCCACTTCGTGTACAAAACGGACAATCTCTCTCGAAGTATGAGGGTTTCGAACGAGAACTCATCTCTTACAAAGGGATTTCATTTTTTGAACTTATTTGAACTCAATACTTTTTGTGTGTTCAAAATGCACCATTCAAAGGCACATCACAGAATTTCAACAATTTCTGACTTAATTTGGTATATTTCGTGCATTTACTTATTTTTTTTGAGCTAGTTGACCCTAAAATTGAAAAGCACTACAAATGAACTCTGAAAATGTTGAAAGTTGGCATGCTATCATCATTTCACCCACATAGCACGTGTTAAAAAGTTGAGAGGGCTACCACAAAAACTGGATGCACTTGGTGTACAAAATGGACAATGTCTCTCGAAGTATCAGCGTTTCGAACGAGAACTCATCTCTTACAAAGGGATTTCATTTTTTTGAACTTATTTGAACTCCATACTTTTTGTGTGTTCAAAATGCACCATTCAAAGGCACATCACAAAATTTCAACAATTTCTGACTTAATTTGGTATATCTCGTGCATTTACTTTTTTTTTTTGAGCTAGTTGACCCTGAAATTGAAAAGCACTGCAAATGAACTGTGAAAATGTTGAACGTTGGCATGGTATCATAATTTCACCCACATAGCATGTGTTAAAAAGTTGAGAGGGCTACGACAAAAACTGGATGCACTTCGTGTACAAAACGGACAATCTCTCTCGAAGTATCAGGGTTTTGAACGAGAACTCATCTCTTACAAAGGGATTTCATTTTTTTGAACTTATTTGAACTCCATACTTTTTGTGTGTTCAAAATGCACCATTCAAAGGCACATCACAAAATTTCAACAATTTCTGACTTAATTTGGTATATCTCGTGCATTTACTTATTTTTTTATGAGCTAGTTGACCCTGAAATTGAAAAGCACTACAAATGAACTCTGAAAATGTTGGAAGTTGGCATGCTATCATCATTTCACCCACATAGCATGTGTTAAAAAGTTGAGAGGGCTACAACAAAAAATGGATGCACTTCGTGTACAAAACGGACAATCTCTCCCGAAGTATCAGCGTTTCGAACGAGAACTCATCTCTTACAAAGGGATTTCATTTTCTTGAACTTATTTGAACTCCATACTCTTTGTGTGTTCAAAATGCACCATTCAAAGACACATCACAAAATTTCAACAATTTCTGACTTAATTTGGTATATCTCGTGCATTTACTTATTTTTTTGAGCTAGTTGACCCTGAATTTGAAAAGCCCTACAAATGAACTCTGAAAATGTTGAAAGTTGGCATGCTATCATCATTTCACCCACATAGCATGTGTTAAAAAGTTGAGAGGGCTACGACAAAAACTGGATGCACTTCGTGTACAAAACGGACAATCTCTCTCGAAGTATCAACGTTTCAAACGAGAACTCATCTCTTACAAAGGGATTTCATTTTTTTGAACTTATTTGAACTCCATACTTTTTGTGTGTTCAAAATGCACCATTCAAAGGCACATCACAAAATTTCAACAATTTCTGACTTCATTTGGTATATTTCGTGCATTTACTTATTTTTTTGAGCTAGTTGACCCTGAAATTGAAAAGCACTAGAAATGAACTCTGAAAATGTTAAAAGTTGGCATGCTATCATCATTTCACCCACATAGCATGTGTTAAAAAGTGGAGAGGGCTACGACAAAAACTGGATGCACTTCGTGTACAAAATGGACAATGTCTCTCGAAGTATCACGGTTTCGAACGAGAACTCATCTCTTACAAAGGGATTTCATTTTTTTAAAATTATTTGAACTCCATACTTTTTGTGTGTTCAAAATGCACCATTCAAAGGCACATCACAAAATTTAAACAATTTCTGACTTCATTTGGTATATCTCGTGCATTTACTTATTTTTTTTGAGCTAGTTGACCCTGAATTTGAAAAGCACTACAAATGAACTCTGAAAATGTTGAAAGTTCGCATGCTATCATAATTTCACCCACATAGCATGTGTTAAAAAGTTGAGAGGGCTACGACAAAAACTGGATCCACTTCGTGTACAAAACGGACAATCTCTCTCGAAGTGTGAGGGTTTCGAACGAGAACTCATCTCTTACAAAGGGATTTCATTTTTTGAACTTATTTGAACTCCATACTTTTTGTGTGTTCAAAATGCACCATTAAAAGGCACATCACAAAATTTCAACAATTTCTCACTTCATTTGGTATATTTCGTGCATTTACTTATTTTTTTATGAGCTAGTTGACCCTAAAATTGAAAAGCACTACAAATGAACTCTGAAAATGTTGAAAGTTGGCATGCTATCATCATTTCACCCACATAGCATGTGTTAAAAAGTTGAGAGGGCTACGACAAAAACTGGATGCACTTCGTGTACAAAATGGACAATGTCTCTCGAAGTATCAACGTTTCGAACGAGAACTCATCTCTTACAAAGGGATTTCATTTTTTGAACTTATTTGAACTCCATACTTTTTGTGTGTTCAAAATGCACCATTCAAAGGCACATCACAAAATTTCAACAATTTCTGACTTCATTTGGTATATTTCGTGCATTTAGTTATTTTTTTATGAGCTTGTTGACCCTGAAATTGAAAAGCACTACAAATGAACTCTGAAAATGTTGAAAGTTGGCATGCTATCATCATTTAACCCACATAACATGTGTTAAAAAGTTGAGAGGGCTACGACAAAAACTGGATGCACTTCGTGTACAAAATGGACAATGTCTCTCAAGTATCAGCGTTTCGAACGAGATCTCATCTCTTACAAAGGGATTTCATTTTTTTGAACTTATTTGAACTCCATACTTTTTGTGTGTTCAAAATGAACCATTCAAAGGCACATCACAAAATTTCAACAATTTCTGACTTAATTTGGTACATCTCGTGCATTTACTTTTTTTTTGAGCTAGCTGACCCTGAAATTGAAAAGCACTACAAATGAACTCTGAAAATGTTGAAAGTTGGCATGGTATCATAATTTCACCCACATAGCATGTCTTAAAAAGTTGAGAGGGCTACGACAAAAACCGGATGCACTTCGTGTACAAAACGGACAATCTCTCTCGAAGTATCACGGTTTCGAACGAGAACTCATCTCTTACAAAGGGATTTCATTTTTTTAAACTTATTTGAACTCCATACTTTTTGTGTGTTCAAAATGCACCATTCAAAGGCACATCACAAAATTTCAACAATTTCTCACTTCATTTGGTATATTTCGTGCTTTTACTTATTTTTTTATGAGCTAGTTGACCCTGAATATGAAATGCACTACAAATGAACTCTGAAAATGTTGAAAGTTGGCATGCTATCATCATTTCACCCACATAGCATGTGTTAAAATGTTGAGAGGGCTACGACAAAAACTGGATGCACTTCGTGTACAAAACGGACAATGTCTCTCGAAGTATCAGCGTTTCGAACGAGAACTCATCTCTTACAAAGGGTTTTCATTTCTTTGAACTTATTTGAACTCCATACTTTTTGTGTGTTCAAAATGCACCATTCAAAGGCACATCACAAAATTTCAACAATTTCTGACTTAATTTGGTATATCTCGTGCATTTACTTTTTTTTTGAGCTAGTTGACCCTGAAATTGAAAAGCACTACAAATGAACTCTGAAAATGTTGAAAGTTGGCATGGTATCATAATTTCACCCACATAGCATGTGTTAAAAAGTTGAGAGGGCTACGACGAAAACTGGATGCACTTCGTGTACAAAACGGACAATCTCTCTCGAAGTATCACGATTTCGAACGAGAACTCATCTCTTACAAAGGGATTTCATTTTTTTGAACTTATTTGAACTCCATACTTTTTGTGTGTTCAAAATGCACCATTAAAAGGCACATCAGAAAATTTCAACAATTTCTTACTTCACTTGGTATATTTCGTGCATTTACTTATTTTTTTATGAGCTAGTTGACCCTGAAATTGAAAAGCACTACAAATGAACTCTGAAAATGTTGAAAGTTCGCATGCTATCATCATTTCACCCGCATAGCATGTGTTAAAAATTTGAGAGGGCTACGACAAAAACTGGATCCACTTCGTGTACAAAACGGACAATCTCTCTCGAAGTATGAGGGTTTCGAACGAGAACTCATCTCTTACAAAGGGATTTTATTTTTTGAACTTATTTGAACTCCATACTTTTTGTGTGTTCAAAATGCACCATTCAAAGGCACATCACAGAATTTCAACAATTTCTGACTTAATTTGGTATATCTCGTGCATTTACTTTTTTTTGAGCTAGTTGACCCTGAAATTGAAAAGCACTACAAATGAACTCTGAAAATGTTGAAAGTTGGCATGGTATCATAATTTCACCCACATAGCATGTGTTAAAAAGTTGAGAGGGCTACGACAAAAACTAGATGCACTTCGTGTACAAAACGGACAATCTCTCTCGAAGTATGAGGGTTTCGAACGAGAACTCATCTCTTACAAAGGCATTTCATTTTTTTGAACTTATTTGAACTCCATACTTTTTTTGTGTTCAAAATGCACCATTCAAAGGCACATCACAAAATTTCAGCAATTTCTGACTTTATTTGGTATATTTCGTGCATTTACTTATTTTTTTATGAGCTAGTTGACCCTGAAATTGAAAAGCACTACAAATGAACTCTGAAAATGTTGAAAGTTGGCATGCTATCATCATTTCACCCACATAGCATGTGTTAAAAAGTTGAGAGGGCTACCACAAAAACTGGATGCACTTCGTGTACAAAATGGACAATGTCTCTCGAAGTATGAGCGTTTCGAACGAGAACACATCTCTTACAATGGGATTTCATTTTTTTGAACTTATTTGAACTCCATACTTTTTGTGTGTTCAAAATGCACCATTCAAAGGCACATCACAAAATTTCAACAATTTCTGACTTAATTTGGTATATCTCGTGCATTTACTTTTTTTTGAGCTAGTTGACCCTGAAATTGAAAAGCACTACAAATGAACTCTGAAAATGTTGAAAGTTGGCATGGTATCATAATTTCACCCACATAGCATGTGTTAAAAAGTTGAGAGGGCTACGACGAAAACTGGATGCACTTCGTGTACAAAATGGACAATCTCTCTCGAAGTATCACGATTTCGAACGAGAACTCATCTCTTACAAAGGGATTTCATTTTTTTGAACTTATTTGAACTCCATACTTTTTGTGTGTTCAAAATGCACCATTCAAAGGCACATCACAAAATTTCAACAATTTGTGACTTAATTTGGTATATCTCGTGCATTTACTTTTTTTTTGAGCTAGTTGACCCTGAAATTGAAAAGCACTACAAATGAATTCTGAAAATGTTGAAAGTTGGCATGGTATCATAATTTCACCCACATAGCATGTGTTAAAAAGTTGAGAGGGCTACGATAAAAACTGGATGCACTTCGTGTACAAAACGGACAATCTTTCTCGAAGTATCAGGGTTTCGAACGAGAACTCATCTCTTACAAAGGGATTTCATTTTTATGAGCTTATTTGAACTCCATACTTTTTGTGTGTTCAAAATGCACCATTAAAAGGCACATCACAAAATTTCAACAATTTCTCACTTCATTTGGTATATTTCGTGCATTTACTTATTTTTTTATGAGCTAGTTGACCCTAAAATTGAAAAGCACTACAAATGAACTCTGAAAATGTTGAAAGTTGGCATGCTATCATCATTTCACCCACATAGCATGTGTTAAAAAGTTGTGAGGGCTACGACAAAAACTAGATGCACTTCGTGTACAAAATGGACAATGTCTCTCGAAGTATCAACGTTTCGAACGAGAACTCATCTCTTACAAAGGGATTTCATTTTTTGAACTTATATGAACTCCATACATTTTGTGTGTACAAAATGCACCATTCAAAGGCACATCACAAAATTTCAACAATTTCTGACTTCATTTGGTATATTTCGTGTATTTAGTTATTTTTTTATGAGCTAGTTGACCCTGAAATTGAAAAGCACTACAAATGAACTCTGAAAATGTTGAAAGTTGGCATGCTATCATCATTTAACCCACATAGCATGTGTTAAAAAGTTGAGAGGGCTACGACAAAAACTGGATGCACTTCGTGTACAAAATGGACAATGTCTCTCGAAGTATCAGCGTTTCGAACGAGAACTCATCTCTTACAAAGGGATTTCATTTTTTTGAACTTATTTGAACTCCATACTTTTTGTGTGTTCAAAATGAACCATTCAAAGGCACATCACAAAATTTCAACAATTTCTGACTTAATTTGGTATATCTCGTGCATTTACTTTTTTTTTTGAGCTAGTTGACCCTGAAATTGAAAAGCACTACAAATGAACTCTGAAAATGTTGAAAGTTGGCATGGTATCATAATTTCACCCACATAGCATGTCTTAAAAAGTTGAGAGGGCTACGACAAAAACTGGATGCACTTCGTGTACAAAACGGACAATCTCTCTCGAAGTATCAGGGTTTCGAACGAGAACTCATCTCTTACAAAGTGATTTCATTTTTTTGAACTTATTTGAACTCCATACTTTTTGTGTGTTCAAAATGCACCACTCAAAGGCACATCACAAAATTTCAACAATTTCTCACTTCATTTGGTATATTTCGTGCATTTACTTATTTTTTTATGAGCTAGTTGACCCTGAAATTGAAATGCACTACAAATGAACTCTGAAAATGTTGAAAGTTGGCATGCTATCATCATTTCACCCACATAGCATGTGTTAAAATGTTGAGAGGGCTACGACAAAAACTGGATGCACTTCGTGTACAAAACGGACAATGTCTCTCGAAGTATCAGCGTTTCGAACAAGAACTCATCTCTTACAAAGGGTTTTCATTTCTTTGATCTTATTTGAACTCCATACTTTTTGTGTGTTCAAAATGCACCATTCAAAGGCACATCACAAAATTTCAACAATTTCTGACTTCATTTGGTATATCTCGTGCATTTACTTTTTTTTTGAGCTAGTTGACCCTGAAATTGAAAAGCACTACAAATGAACTCTGAAACTGTTGAAAGTTGGCATGGTATCATAATTTCACCCACATAGCATGTGTTAAAAAGTTGAGAGGGCTACGACGAAAACTGGATGCACTTCGTGTACAAAACGGACAATCTCTCTCGAAGTATCACGATTTCGAACGAGAACTCATCTCTTACAAAGGGATTTCATTTTTTTGAACTTATTTGAACTCCATACTTTTTGTGTGTTCAAAATGCACCATTCAAAGGCACATCACAAAATTTCAACAATGTCTGACTTAATTTGGTATATTTCGTGCATTTACTTATTTTTTTAGCTAGTTTACCCTGAAATTGAAAAGCACTACAAATGAACTGTCTAAATGTTGAAAGTTTGCATGCTATCATCATTTCACCCGCATAGCATGTGTTAAAAATTTGAGAGGGCTACGACAAAAACTGGATCCACTCCGTGTACAAAACGGACAATCTCTCTCGAAGTATGAGGGTTTCGAACGAGAACTCATCTCTTACAAAGGGATTTCATTTTTTGAACTTATTTGAACTCCATACTTTTTGTGTGTTCAAAATGCACCATTCAAAGGCACATCACAGAATTTCAACAATTTCTGACTTAATTTGGTATATTTCGTGCATTTACTTATTTTTTTTGAGCTAGTTGACCCTAAAATTGAAAAGCACTACAAATGAACTCTGAAAATGTTGAAAGTTGGCATGCTATCATCATTTCACCCACATAGCATGTGTTAAAAAGTTGAGAGGGCTACCACAAAAACTGGATGCACTTCGTGTACAAAATGGACAATGTCTCTCGAAGTATCAGCGTTTCGAACGAGAACACATCTCTTACAAAGGGATTTCATTTTTTTGAACTTATTTGAACTCCATACTTTTTGTGTGTTCAAAATGCACCATTCAAAGGCACATCACAAAATTTCAACAATTTCTGACTTAATTTGGTATATCTCGTGCATTTACTTTTTTTTGAGCTAGTTGACCCTGAAATTGAAAAGCACTACAAATGAACTCTGAAAATGTTGAAAGTTGGCATGGTATCATAATTTCACCCACATAGCATGTGTTAAAAAGTTGCGAGGGCTACGACAAAAACTGGATGCACTTCGTGTACAAAACGGACAATCTCTCTCGAAGTATCAGGGTTTCGAACGAGAACTCATCTCTTACAAAGGGATTTCATTTTTTTGAACTTATTTGAACTCCATACTTTTTGTGTGTTCAAAATGCACCATTCAAAGGCACATCACAAAATTTCAGCAATTTCTGACTTCATTTGGTATATTTCGTGCATTTACTTATTTTTTTATGAGCTAGTTGACCCTGAAATTGAAAAGCACTACAAATGAACTCTGAAAATGTTGAAAGTTGACATGCTATAAAAACTTCACCCACATAGCATGTGTTAAAAAGTTGAGAGGGCTACCACAAAAACTGGATGCACTTCGTGTACAAAATGGACAATGTCTCTCGAAGTATCAGCGTTTCGAACGAGAACACATCTCTTACAAAGGGATTTCATTTTTTTGAACTTATTTGAACTCCATACTTTTTGTGTGTTCAAAATGCACCATTCAAAGGCACATCACAAAATTTCAACAATTTCTCACTTAATTTGGTATATCTCGTGCATTTACTTTTTTTTAGCTAGTTGACCCTGAAATTGAAAAGCACTACAAATGAACTCTGAAAATGTTGAAAGTTGGTATGGTATCATAATTTCACCCACATAGCATGTGTTAAAAAGTTGAGAGGGCTACGACAAAAACTGGATGCACTTCGTGTACAAAACGGACAATCTCTCTCGAAGTATCAGGGTTTCGAACGAGAACTCATCTCTTACAAAGGGATTTCATTTTTTCGTACTTATTTGAACTCCATACTTTTTGTGTGTTCAAAATGCACCATTCAAAGGCACATCACAAAATTTCAGCAATTTCTGACTTCATTTGGTATATTTCGTGCATTTACTTATTTTTTTATGAGCTAGTTGAACCTGAAATTGAAAAGCACTACAAATGAACTCTCAAAATGTTGAAAGTTGGCATGCTATCATCATTTCACCCACATAGCATGTGTTAAAAATTTGAGAGGGCTACGACAAAAAATGGATGCATTTCGTGTACAAAACGGACAATCTCTCCCGAAGTATCAGCGTTTCGAACGAGAAATCATCTCTTACAAAGGGATTTCATTTTTTTGAACTTACTTGAACTCCATACTTTTTGTGTGTTCAAAATGCACCATTCAAAGGCACATCACAAAATTTCAGCAATTTCTGACTTCATTTGGTATATTTCGTGCATTTACTTATTTTTTTATGAGCTAGTTGACCCTGAAATTGAAAAGCACTACAAATGAACTCTGAAAATGTTGAAAGTTGGCATGCTATCATCATTTCACCCACATAGCATGTGTTAAAAAGTTGAGAGGGCTACGACAAAAAATGGATACATTTCGTGTACAAAACGGACAATCTCTCCCGAAGTATCAGCGTTTCGAACGAGAAATCATCTCTTACAAAGGGATTTCATTTTTTTAACTTATTTGAACTCCATAATTTTTGTGTATTCAAAATGCACCATTCAAAGGCACATCACAAAATTTCAACAATTTCTGACTTAATTTGGTATATCTCGTGCATTTACTTTTTTTTTGAGCTAGTTGACCCTGAAATTGAAAAGCACTACAAATGAACTCTGAAAATGTTGAAAGTTGGCATGGTATCATAATTTCACCCACATAGCATGTGTTAAAAAGTTGAGAGGGCTACGATAAAAACTGGATGCACTTCGTGTACAAAACGGACAATCTCTCTCGAAGTATCAGGGTTTCGAACGAGAACTCATCTCTTACAAAGGGATTTCATTTTTTTGAACTTATTTGAACTCCATACTTTTTGTGTGTTCAAAATGCACCATTAAAAGTCACATCACAAAATTTCAACAATTTCTCACTTCATTTGGTATATATCGTGCATTTACTTATTTTTTTTCTGAGCTAGTTGACCCTGAAATTGAAAAGCACTACAAATGAACTCTGAAAATGTTGAAAGTTGGCATGCTATCATCATTTCACCGACATAGAATGTGTTAAAAAGTTGAGAGGGCTACGACAAAAACTTGACGCACTTCGTGTACAAAACGGACAATGTCTCTCGAACTATCAGCGTTTCGAACGAGAACTCATCTCTTACAAAGGGATTTCATTTCTTTGAACTTATTTGAACTCCATACTTTTTGTGTGTTCAAAATGCACCATTCAAAGGCACATCACAAAATTTCAACAATTTCTGACTTAATTTAGTATATCTCGTGCATTTACTTTTTTTTTGAGCTAGTTGACCCTGAAATTGAAAAGCACTACAAATGAACTCTAAAAATGTTTAAAGTTTGCATGGTATCATAATTTCACCCACATAGCATGTGTTAAAAAGTTGAGAGGGCTACGACAAAAACTGGATGCACTTCGTGTACAAAACGGACAATCTCTCTCGAAGTATCAGGGTTTCGAACGAGAACTCATCTCTTACAAAGGGATTTCATTTTTTTGAACTTATTTGAACTCCATACTTTTTGTGTGTTCAAAATGCACCATTCAAAGGCACATCAGAAAATTTCAACAATTTCTGACTTCACGTGGTATATTTCGTGCATTTACTTATTTTTTTATGAGCTAGTTGACCCTGAAATTGAAAAGCACTACAAATGAACTCTGAAAATGTTAAAAGTTGGCATGCTATCATCATTTCACCCACATAGCATGTGTTAAAAAGTTGAGAGGGCTACGACAAAAACTTGATGCACTTTGTGTACAAAACGGACAATCTCTCTCGAAGTATGAGCGTTTCAAACGAGAACTCATCTCTTACAAAGGGATTTCATTTTTTTGAACTTATTTGAACTCCATACTTTTTGTGTGTTCAAAATGCACCATTCAAAGGCACATCACAAAATTTCAACAATTTCTGACTTCATTTGGTATATTTCGTGCATTTACTTATTTTTTTGAGCTAGTTGACCCTGAAATTGAAAAGCACTACAAATGAACTATGAAAAGGTTAAAAGTTGGCATGCTATCGTCATTTCACCCACATAGCATGTGTTAAAAAGTTGAGAGGGCGACGACAAAAACTGGATGCACTTCGTGTACAAAACGGACAATCTCTCTCGAAGTATCACGGTTTCGAACGAGAACTCATCTCTTACAAAGGGATTTCATTTTTTTTAAATTATTTGAACTCCATAGTTTTTGTGTGTTCAAAATGCACCATTCAAAGGCACATCACAAAATTTAAACAATTTCTGACTTCATTTGGTATATCTCGTGCATTTACTTATTTTTTTGAGCTAGTTGACCCTGAATTTGAAAAGCACTACAAATGAACTCTGTAAATGTTGAAAGTTCGCATGCTATCATCATTTCACCCACATAGCATGTGTTAAAAAGTTGAGAGGGCTACGACAAAAACTGGATCCACTTCGTGTACAAAACGGACAATCTCTCTCGAAGTGTGAGGGTTTCGAACGAGAACTCATCTCTTACAAAGGGATTTCATTTTTTGAACTTATTTGAACTCCATACTTTTTGTGTGTTCAAAATGCACCATTCAAAGGCACATCACAGAATTTCAACAATTTCTGACTTAATTTGGTATATTTCGTGCATTTACTTATTTTTTTTGAGCTAGTTGACCCTAAAATTGAAAAGCATTACAAATGAACTCTGAAAATGTTGAAAGTTGGCATGCTATCATCATTTCACCCACATAGCATGTGTTAAAAAGTTGAGAGGGCTACGACAAAAACTGGATGCACTTCGTGTACAAAATGGACAATGTCTCTCGAAGTATCAACGTTTCGAACGAGAACTCATCTCTTACAAAGGGATTTCATTTTTTGAACTTATTTGAACTCCATACTTTTTGTGTGTTCAAGATGCACCATTCAAAGGCACATCACAAAATTTCAACAATTTCTGACTTCATTTGGTATATTTCGTGCATTTAGTTATTTTTTTATGAGCTAGTTGACCCTGAAATTGAAAAGCACTACAAATGAACTCTGAAAATGTTGAAAGTTGGCATGCTATCATCATTTAACCCACATAGCATGTGTTAAAAAGTTGAGAGGGCTACGACAAAAATTGGATGCACTTCGTGTACAAAACGGACAATCTCTCTCGAAGTATCAGGGTTTCGAACGAGAACTCATCTCTTACAAAGGGATTTCATTTTTTTGAACTTATTTGAACTCCATACTTTTTGTGTGTTCAAAATGCACCATTCAAAGGCACATCACAAAATTTCAGCAATTTCTGACTTCATTTGGTATATTTCGTGCATTTACTTATTTTTTTTGAGCTAGTTGACCCTAAAATTGAAAAGCATTACAAATGAACTCTGAAAATGTTGAAAGTTGGCATGCTATCATCATTTCACCCACATAGCATGTGTTAAAAAGTTGAGAGGGCTACGACAAAAACTGGATGCACTTCGTGTACAAAATGGACAATGTCTCTCGAAGTATCAACGTTTCGAACGAGAACTCATCTCTTACAAAGGGATTTCATTTTTTGAACTTATTTGAACTCCATACTTTTTGTGTGTTCAAGATGCACCATTCAAAGGCACATCACAAAATTTCAACAATTTCTGACTTCATTTGGTATATTTCGTGCATTTAGTTATTTTTTTATGAGCTAGTTGACCCTGAAATTGAAAAGCACTACAAATGAACTCTGAAAATGTTGAAAGTTGGCATGCTATCATCATTTAACCCACATAGCATGTGTTAAAAAGTTGAGAGGGCTACGACAAAAACTGGATGCACTTCGTGTACAAAACGGACAATCTCTCTCGAAGTATCAGGGTTTCGAACGAGAACTCATCTCTTACAAAGGGATTTCATTTTTTTGAACTTATTTGAACTCCATACTTTTTGTGTGTTCAAAATGCACCATTCAAAGGCACATCACAAAATTTCAGCAATTTCTGACTTCATTTGGTATATTTCGTGCATTTACTTATTTTTTTATGAGCTAGTTGACCCTGAAATTGAAAAGCACTACAAATGAAGTCTGAAAATGTTGAAAGTTGGCATGCTATCATCATTTCACCCACATAGCATGTGTTAAAAAGTTGAGAGGGCTACGACAAAAAATGGATGCATTTCGCGTACAAAACGGACAATCTCTCTCGAAGTATCAGCGTTTCGAACGAGAAATCATCTCTTACAAAGGGATTTCATTTTTTTGAACTTATTTGAACTCCATACTTTTTGTGTGTTCAAAATGCACCATTCAAAGGCACATCACAAAATTTCAGCAATTTCTGACTTCATTTGGTATATTTCGTGCATTTACTTATTTTTTTATGAGCTAGTTGACCCTGAAATTGAAAAGCACTACAAATGAACTCTGAAAATGTTGAAAGTTGGCATGCTATCATCATTTCACCCACATAGCATGTGTTAAAAAGTTGAGAGGGCTACGACGAAAACTGGATGCACTTCGTGTACAAAACGGACAATCTCTCTCGAAGTATCACGGTTTCGAACGAGAACTCATCTCTTACAAAGGGATTTCATTTTTTTAAAATTATTTGAACTCCATACTTTTTGTGTGTTCAAAATGCACCATTCAAAGGCACATCACAAAATTTAAACAATTTCTGACTTCATTTGGTATATCTCGTGCATTTACTTATTTTTTTTGAGCTAGTTGACCCTGAATTTGAAAAGCACTACAAATGAACTCTGAAAATGTTGAAAGTTCGCATGCTATCATCATTTCACCCACATAGCATGTGTTAAAAAGTTGAGAGGGCTACGACAAAAACTGGATCCACTTCGTGTACAAAACGGACAATCTCTCTCGAAGTGTGAGGGTTTCGAACGAGAACTCATCTCTTACAAAGGGATTTCATTTTTTGAACCTATTTGAACTCCATACTTTTTGTGTGTTCAAAATGCACCATTAAAAGGCACATCACAGAATTTCAACAATTTCTGACTTAATTTGGTATATTTCGTGCATTTACTTATTTTTTTTTGAGCTAGTTGACCCTAAAATTGAAAAGCATTACAAATGAACTCTGAAAATGTTGAAAGTTGGCATGCTATCATCATTTCACCCACATAGCATGTGTTAAAAAGTTGAGAGGGCTACGACAAAAACTGGATGCACTTCGTGTACAAAATGGACAATGTCTCTCGAAGTATCAACGTTTCGAACGAGAACTCATCTCTTACAAAGGGATTTCATTTTTTGAACTTATTTGAACTCCATACTTTTTGTGTGTTCAAGATCCACCATTCAAAGGCACATCACAAAATTTCAACAATTTCTGACTTCATTTGGTCTATTTCGTGCATTTAGTTATTTTTTTATGAGCTAGTTGACCCTGAAATTGAAAAGCACTACAAATGAACTCTGAAAATGTTGAAAGTTGGCATGCTATCATCATTTAACCCACATAGCATGTGTTAAAAAGTTGAGAGGGCTACGACAAAAACTGGATGCACTTCGTGTACAAAACGGACAATCTCTCTCGAAGTATCAGGGTTTCGAACAAGAACTCATCTCTTACAAAGGGATTTCATTTTTTTGAACTTATTTGAACTCCATACTTTTTGTGTGTTCAAAATGCACCATTCAAAGGCACATCACAAAATTTCAGCAATTTCTGACTTCATTTGGTATATTTCGTGCATTTACTTATTTTTTTTGAGCTAGTTGACCCTAAAATTGAAAAGCATTACAAATGAACTCTGAAAATGTTGAAAGTTGGCATGCTATCATTATTTCACCCACATAGCATGTGTTAAAAAGTTGAGAGGGCTACGACAAAAACTGGATGCACTTCGTGTACAAAATGGACAATGTCTCTCGAAGTATCAACGTTTCGAACGAGAACTCATCTCTTACAAAGGGATTTCATTTTTTGAACTTATTTGAACTCCATACTTTTTGTGTGTTCAAGATGCACCATTCAAAGGCACATCACAAAATTTCAACAATTTCTGACTTCATTTGGTATATTTCGTGCATTTAGTTATTTTTTTATGAGCTAGTTGACCCTGAAATTGAAAAGCACTACAAATGAACTCTGAAAATGTTGAAAGTTGGCATGCTATCATCATTTAACCCACGTAGCATGTGTTAAAAAGTTGAGAGGGCTACGACAAAAACTGGATGCACTTCGTGTACAAAACGGACAATCTCTCTCGAAGTATCAGGGTTTCGAACGAGAACTCATCTCTTACAAAGGGATTTCATTTTTTTGAACTTATTTGAACTCCATACTTTTTGTGTGTTCAAAATGCACCATTCAAAGGCACATCACAAAATTTCAGCAATTTCTGACTTCATTTGGTATATTTCGTGCATTTACTTATTTTTTATGAGCTAGTTGACCCTGAAATTGAAAAGCACTACAAACGAACTCTGAAAATGTTGAAAGTTGGCATGCTATCATCATTTCACACACATAGCATATGTTAAAAAGTTGAGAGGGCTACGACAAAAAATGGATGCATTTCGTGTACAAAACGGACAATCTCTCTCGAAGTATCCGCGTTTCGAACGAGAAATCATCTCTTACAAAGGGATTTCATTTTTTTGAACTTATTTGAACTCCATACTTTTTGTGTGTTCAAAATGCACCATTCAAAGGCACATCACAAAATTTCAGCAATTTCTGACTTCATTTGGTATATTTCGTGCATTTACTTATTTTTTTATGAGCTAGTTGACCCTGAAATTGAAAAGCACTACAAATGAACTCTGAAAATGTTGAAAGTTGGCATGCTATCATCATTTCACCCACATAGCATGTGTTAAAAAGTTGAGAGGGCTACGACAAAAACTTGATGCACTTCGTGTACAAAACGGACAATCTCTCTCGAAGTATGAGCGTTTGGAACGAGAACTCATCTCTTACAAAGGGATTTCATTTTTTTGAACTTATTAGAACTCCATAATTTTTTTGTGTTCAAAATGCACCATTCAAAGGCACATCACAAAATTTCAGCAATTTCTGACTTCATTTGGTATATTTCGTGCATTTACTTATTTTTTTTGAGCTAGTTGACCCTAAAATTGAAAAGCATTACAAATGAACTCTGAAAATGTTGAAAGTTGGCATGCTATCATTATTTCACCCACATAGCATGTGTTAAAAAGTTGAGAGGGCTACGACAAAAACTGGATGCACTTCGTGTACAAAATGGACAATGTCTCTCGAAGTATCAACGTTTCGAACGAGAACTCATCTCTTACAAAGGGATTTCATTTTTTGAACTTATTTGAACTCCATACTTTTTGTGTGTTCAAGATGCACCATTCAAAGGCACATCACAAAATTTCAACAATTTCTGACTTCATTTGGTATATTTCGTGCATTTAGTTATTTTTTTATGAGCTAGTTGACCCTGAAATTGAAAAGCACTACAAATGAACTCTGAAAATGTTGAAAGTTGGCATGCTATCATCATTTAACCCACGTAGCATGTGTTAAAAAGTTGAGAGGGCTACGACAAAAACTGGATGCACTTCGTGTACAAAACGGACAATCTCTCTCGAAGTATCAGGGTTTCGAACGAGAACTCATCTCTTACAAAGGGATTTCATTTTTTTGAACTTATTTGAACTCCATACTTTTTGTGTGTTCAAAATGCACCATTCAAAGGCACATCACAAAATTTCAGCAATTTCTGACTTCATTTGGTATATTTCGTGCATTTACTTATTTTTTATGAGCTAGTTGACCCTGAAATTGAAAAGCACTACAAACGAACTCTGAAAATGTTGAAAGTTGGCATGCTATCATCATTTCACACACATAGCATATGTTAAAAAGTTGAGAGGGCTACGACAAAAAATGGATGCATTTCGTGTACAAAACGGACAATCTCTCTCGAAGTATCCGCGTTTCGAACGAGAAATCATCTCTTACAAAGGGATTTCATTTTTTTGAACTTATTTGAACTCCATACTTTTTGTGTGTTCAAAATGCACCATTCAAAGGCACATCACAAAATTTCAGCAATTTCTGACTTCATTTGGTATATTTCGTGCATTTACTTATTTTTTTATGAGCTAGTTGACCCTGAAATTGAAAAGCACTACAAATGAACTCTGAAAATGTTGAAAGTTGGCATGCTATCATCATTTCACCCACATAGCATGTGTTAAAAAGTTGAGAGGGCTACGACAAAAACTTGATGCACTTCGTGTACAAAACGGACAATCTCTCTCGAAGTATGAGCGTTTGGAACGAGAACTCATCTCTTACAAAGGGATTTCATTTTTTTGAACTTATTAGAACTCCATAATTTTTTTGTGTTCAAAATGCACCATTCAAAGGCACATCACAAAATTTCTACCATTTCTGACTTAATTTGGTATATTTCGTGCATTTCTTATTTTTTTTGAGCTAGTTGACCCTGAAATTGAAAAGCACTACAAATGAACTCTGAAAATGTTGAAAGTCCGCATGCTATCATCATTTCACCCACATAGCATGTGTTAAAAAGTTGAGAGGGCTACGACAAAAACTGGATCCACTTCGTGTACAAAACGGACAATCTCTCTCGAAGTGTGAGGGTTTCGAACGAGAACTCATCTCTTACAAAAGGATTTCATTTTTTGAACTTATTTGAACTCCATACTTTTTGTGTGTTCAAAATGCACCATTAAAAGGCACATCACAGAATTTCAACAATTTCTGACTTAATTTGGTATATTTCGTGCATTTACTTATTTTTTTTGAGCTAGTTGACCCTAAAATTGAAAAGCATTACAAATGAACTCTGAAAATGTTGAAAGTTGGCATGCTATCATCATTTCACCCACATAGCATGTGTTAAAAAGTTGAGAGGGCTACGACAAAAACTGGATGCACTTCGTGTACAAAATGGACAATGTCTCTCGAAGTATCAACGTTTCGAACGAGAACTCATCTCTTACAAAGGGATTTCATTTTTTGAACTTATTTGAACTCCATACTTTTTGTGTGTTCAAGATGCACCATTCAAAGGCACGTCACAAAATTTCAACAATTTCTGACTTCATTTGGTATATTTCGTGCATTTAGTTATTTTTTTATGAGCTCGTTGACCCTGAAATTGAAAAGCACTACAAATGAACTCTGAAAATGTTGAAAGTTGGCATGCTATCATCATTTAACCCACATAGCATGTGTTAAAAAGTTGAGAGGGCTACGACAAAAACTGGATGCACTTCGTGTACAAAACGGACAATCTCTCTCGAAGTATCAGGGTTTCGAACGAGAACTCATCTCTTACAAAGGGATTTCATTTTTTTGAACTTATTTGAACTCCATACTTTTTGTGTGTTCAAAATGCACCATTCAAAGGCACATCACAAAATTTCAGCAATTTCTAACTTCATTTGGTATATTTCGTGCATTTACTTATTTTTTTATGAGCTAGTTGACCCTGAAATTGAAAGGCACTACAAATGAACTCTGAAAATGTTGAAAGTTGGCATGCTATCATCATTTCACCCACATAGCATGTGTTAAAAAGTTGAGAGGGCTACGACAAAAAATGGATGCATTTCGTGTACAAAACGGACAATCTCTCTCGAAGTATCAGCGTTTCGAACGAGAAATCATCTCTTACAAAGGGATTTCATTTTTTTGAACTTATTTAAACTCCATACTTTTTGTGTGTTCAAAATGCACCATTCAAAGGCACATCACAAAATTTCAGCAATTTCTGACTTCATTTGGTATATTTCGTGCATTTACTTATTTTTTTATGAGCTAGTTGACCCTGAAATTGAAAAGCACTACAAATGAACTCTGAAAATGTTGAAAGTTGGCATGCTATCATCATTTCACCCACATAGCATGTGTTAAAAAGTTGAGAGGGCTACGACGAAAACTGGATGCATTTCGTGTACAAAACGGACAATCTCTCTCGAAGTATCACGGTTTCGAACGAGAACTCATCTCTTACAAAGGGATTTCATTTCTTTGAACTTATTTGAACTCCATACTTTTTGTGTGTTCAAAATGCACCATTCAAAGGCACATCACAAAATTTCAACAATTTCTGACTTAATTTGGTATATCTCGTGCATTTACTTTTTTTTTGAGCTAGTTGACCTTGAAATTGAAAAGCACTACAAATGAACTCTGAAAATGTTGAAAGTTGTCATGGTATCATAATTTCACCCACATAGCATGTGTTAAAAAGTTGAGAGGGCTACGACGAAAACTGGATGCACTTCGTGTACAAAACGGACAATCTCTCTCGAAGTATCAGGGTTTCGAACGAGAACTCATCCCTTACAAAGGGATTTCATTTTTTTGAACTTATTTGAACTCCATACTTTTTGTGTGTTCAAAATGCACCATTAAAAGGCACATCAGAAAATTTCAACAATTTCTTACTTCACTTGGTATATTTCGTGCATTTACTTATTTTTTTATGAGCTAGTTGACCCTGAAATTGAAAAGCACTACAAATGAACTCTGAAAATGTTAAAAGTTGGCATGCTATCATCATTTCACCCACATAACATGTGTTAAAAAGTTGAGAGGGCTACGACAAAAACTTGATGCACTTCGTGTACAAAACGGACAATCTCTCTCGAAGTATGAGCGTTTGGAACGAGAACTCATCTCTTACAAAGGGATTTCATTTTTTTGAACTTATTTGAACTCCATAATTGTTTTGTGTTCAAAATGCACCATGCAAAGGCACATCACAAAATTTCTACCATTTCTGACTTAATTTGGTATATTTCGTGCATTTCTTATTTTTTTGAGCTAGTTGACCCTGAAATTGAAAAGCACTACAAATGAACTCTCAAAATGTTGAAAGTTCGCATGCTATCATCATTTCACCCACATAGCATGTGTTAAAAAGTTGAGAGGGCTACGACAAAAACTGGATGCACTTCGTGTACAAAACGGACAATCTCTCTCGAAGTATAAGGGTTTCGAACGAGAACTCATCTCTTACAAAGGGATTTCATTTTTTTGAACTTATTTGAACTCCATACTTTTTGTGTGTTCAAAATGAACCATTCAAAGGCACATCACAAAATTTCAATAATTTCTGACTTAATTTGGTATATCTCGTGCATTTACTTCTTTTTTTGAGCTAGTTGACCCTGAAATTGAAAAGCACTACAAATGAACTCTGAAAATGTTCAAAGTTGGCATGGTATCATAATTTCACCCACATAGCATGTCTTAAACAGTTGAGAGGGCTACGACAAAAACTGGATGCACTTCGTGTACAAAACGGACAATCTCTCTCGAAGTATCAGGGTTTCGAACGAGAACTCATCTCTTACCAAGGGATTTCATTTTTTTGAACTTATTTGAACTCCATACTTTTTGTGTGTTCAAAATGCACCATTCAAAGGCACATCACAAAATTTCAAGAATTTCTCACTTCATTTGGTATATTTCGTGCATTTACTTATTTTTTTATGAGCTAGTTGACCCTGAAATTGAAAAGCAATACAAATAAACTCTGAAAATGTTGAAAGTTGGCATGCTATCATCATTTCACCCACATAGAATGTGTTAAAAGTTGAGAGGGCTACGACAAAAACTGGATGCACTTCGTGTACAAAACGGACAATGTCTCTCGAAGTATCAGCGTTTCGAACGAGAACTCATCTCTTACAAAGGGATTTCATTTCTTTGAACTTATTTGAACTCCATACTTTTTGTGTGTTCAAAATGCACCATTCAAAGGCACATCACAAAATTTCAACAATTTCTGACTTAATTTGGTATATCTCGTGCATTTACTTTTTTTTTGAGCTAGTTGACCCTGAAATTGAAAAGCACTACAAATGAACTGTGAAAATGTTGAAAGTTGGCATGGTATCATATTTTCACCCACATAGCATGTGTTAAAAAGTTGAGAGGGCTACGACGAAAACTGGATACACTTCGTGTACAAAACGGACAATCTCTCTCGAAGTATCACGGTTTCGAACGAGAACTCATCTCTTACAAAGGGATTTCATTTTTTTAAAATTATTTGAACTCCATACTTTTTGTGTGTTCAAAATGCACCATTCAAAGGCACATCACAAAATTTAAACAATTTCTGACTTCATTTGGTATATCTCGTGCATTTACTTATTTTTTTTGAGCTAGTTGACCCTGAATTTGAAAAGCACTACAAATGAACTCTGAAAATGTTGAAAGTTCGCATGCTATCATCATTTCACCCACATAGCATGTGTTAAAAAGTTGAGAGGGCTACGACAAAAACTGAATCCACTTCGTGTACAAAACGGACAATCTCTCTCGAAGTGTGAGGGTTTCGAACGAGAACTCATCTCTTACAAAGGGATTTCATTTTTTAAACTTATTTGAACTCCATACTTTTTGTGTGTTCAAAATGCACCAGTAAAAGGCACATCACAGAATTTCAACAATTTCTGACTTAATTTGGTATATTTCGTGCATTTACTTATTTTTTTTGAGCTAGTTGACCCCAAAATTGAAAAGCATTACAAATGAACTCTGAAAATGTTGAAAGTTGGCATGCTATCATCATTTCACCCACATAGCATGTGTTAAAAAGTTGAGAGGGCTACGACAAAAACTGGATGCACTTCGTGTACAAAATGGACAATGTCTCTCGAAGTATCAACGTTTCGAACGAGAACTCATCTCTTACAAAGGGATTTCATTTTTTGAACTTATTTGAACTCCATACTTTTTGTGTGTTCAAGATGCACCATTCAAAGGCACATCACAAAATTTCAACAATTTCTGACTTCATTTGGTATATTTCGTGCATTTAGTTATTTTTTTATGAGCTAGTTGACCCTGAAATTGAAAAGCACTACAAATGAACTCTGAAAATGTTGAAAGTTGGCATGCTATCATCATTTAACCCACATAGCATGTGTTAAAAAGTTGAGAGGGCTACGACAAAAACTGGATGCACTTCGTGTACAAAACGGACAATCTCTCTCGAAGTATCAGGGTTTCGAACGAGAACTCATCTCTTACAAAGGGATTTCATTTTTTTGAACTTATTTGAACTCCATACTTTTTGTGTGTTCAAAATGCACCATTAAAAGGCACATCACAAAATTTCAGCAATTTCTGACTTCATTTGGTATATTTCGTGCATTTACTTATTTTTTTATGAGCTAGTTGACCCTGAAATTGAAAAGCACTACAAATGAACTCTGAAAATGTTGAAAGTTGGCATGCTATCATCATTTCACCCACATAGCATGTGTTAAAAAGTTGAGAGGGCTACGACAAAAAATGGATGCATTTCGTGTACAAAACGGACAATCTCTCTCGAAGTATTAGCGTTTCGAACGAGAAATCATCTCTTACAAAGGGATTTCATTTTTTTGAACTTATTTGAACTCCATACTTTTTGTGTGTTCAAAATGCACCATTCAAAGGCACATCACAAAATTTCAGCAATTTCTGACTTCCTTTGGTATATTTCGTGCATTTACTTATTTTTTTTATGAGCTAGTTGACCCTGAAATTGAAAAGCACTACAAATGAACTCTGAAAATGTTGAAAGTTGGCATGCTATCATCATTTCACCCACATAGCATGTGTTAAAAAGTTGAGAGGGCTACGACAAAAAATGGATGCATTTCGTGTACAAAACGGACAATCTCTCCCGAAGTATCAGCGTTTCGAACGAGATATCATCTCTTACAAAGGGATTTCATTTTTTTAACGTATTTGAACTCCATATTTTTTGTGTATTCAAAATGCACCATTCAAAGGCACATCACAAAATTTCAACAATTTCTGACTTAATTTGGTATATCTCGTGCATTTACTTATTTTTTTGAGCTAGTTGACCCTAAAATTGAAAAGCACTACAAATGAACTCTGAAAATGTTGAAAGTTGGCATGCTATCATCATTTCACCCAAATAGCATGTGTTAAAAAGTTGAGAGGGCTACGACGAAAACTGGATGCACTTCGTGTACAAAACGGACAATCTCTCTCGAAGTATCACGGTTTCGAACGAGAACTCATCTCTTACAAAGGGATTTCATTTCTTTGAACTTATTTGAACTCCATACTTTTTGTGTGTTCAAAATGCACCATTCAAAGGCACATCACAAAATTTCAACAATTTCTGACTTAATTTGGTATATCTCGTGCATTTACTTTTTTTTTGAGCTAGTTGACCCTGAAATTGAAAAGCACTACAAATGAACTCTGAAAATGTTGAAAGTTGGCATGGTATCATAATTTCACCCACATAGCATGTGTTAAAAAGTTGAGAGGGCTACGACGAAAACTGGATGCACTTCGTGTACAAAACGGACAATCTCTCTCGAAGTATCAGGTTTTCGAACGAGAACTCATCCCTTACAAAGGGATTTCATTTTTTTGAACTTATTTGAACTCCATACTTTTTGTGTGTTCAAAATGCACCATTGAAAGGCACATCAGAAAATTTTAACAATTTCTTACTTCACTTGGTATATTTCGTGCATTTACTTATTTTTTTTATGAGCTAGTTGACCCTGAAATTGAAAAGCACTACAAATGAACTCTGAAAATGTTAAAAGTTGGCATGCTATCATCATTTCACCCACATAACATGTGTTAAAAAGTTGAGAGGGCTACGACAAAAACTTGATGCACTTCGTGTACAAAACGGACAATCTCTCTCGAAGTATGAGCGTTTGGAACGAGAACTCATCTCTTACAAAGGGATTTCATTTTTTTGAACTTATTTGAACTCCATATTTTTTTTGTGTTCAAAATGCACCATTCAAAGGCACATCACAAAATTTCTACCATTTCTGACTTAATTTGGTATATTTCGTGCATTTCTTATTTTTTTTGAGCTAGTTGACCCTGAAATTGAAAAGCACTACAAATGAACTCTCAAAATGTTGAAAGTTGGCATGCTATCATCATTTCACCCACATAGCATGTGTTAAAAAGTTGAGAGGGCTACGACAAAAACTGGATGCACTTCGTGTACAAAACGGACAATCTCTCTCGAAGTATAAGGGTTTCGAACGAGAACTCATCTCTTACAAAGGGATTTCATTTTTTTGAACTTATTTGAACTCCATACTTTTTGTGTGTTCAAAATGAACCATTCAAAGGCACATCACAAAATTTCAACAATTTCTGACTTAATTTGGTATATCTCGTGCATTTACTTCTTTTTTGAGCTAGTTGACCCTGAAATTGAAAAGCACTACAAATGAACTCTGAAAATGTTGAAACTTGGCATGGTATCATAATTTCACCCACATAGAATGTCTTAAACAGTTGAGAGGGCTACGACAAAAACTGGATGCACTTCGTGTACAAAACGGACAATCTCTCTCGAAGTATCAGGGTTTCGAACGAGAACTCATCTCTTACAAAGGGATTTCATTTTTTTGAACTTATTTGAACTCCATACTTTTTGTGTGTTCAAAATGCACCATTCAAAGGCACATCACAAAATTTCAAGAATTTCTCACTTCATTTGGTATATTTCGTGCATTTACTTATTTTTTTATGAGCTAGTTGACCCTGAAATTGAAAAGCACTACAAATGAACTCTGAAAATGTTGAAAGTTGGCATGCTATCATCATTTCACCCACATAAAATGTGTTAAAAAGTTGAGAGGGCTACGACAAAAACTGGATGCACTTCGTGTACAAAACGGACAATGTCTCTCGAAGTATCAGTGTTTCGAACGAGAACTCATCTCTTACAAAGGGATGTCATTTCTTTGAACTTATTTGAACTCCATACTTTTTGTGTGTTCAAAATGCACCATTCAAAGGCACATCACAAAATTTCAACAATTTCTCACTTCATTTGGTATATTTCGTGCATTTACTTATTTTTTTTGAGCTAGTTGACCCTGAAATTGAAATGCACTACAAATGAACTCTGAAAATGTTGAAAGTTGGCATGCTATCATCATTTCACCCACATAGCATGTGTTAAAAAGTTGAGAGGGCTACGACAAAAACTGGATGCACTTCGTGTACAAAACGGACAATGTCTCTCGAAGTATCAGCGTTTCGAACGAGAAATCATCTCTTACAAAGGGATTTCATTTCTTTGAACTTATTTGAACTCCATACTTTTTGTGTGTTCAAACCGCACCATTCAAAGGCACATCACAAAATTTCAACAATTTCTGACTTAATTTGGTATATCTCGTGCATTTACTTTTTTTTTTGAGCTAGTTGACCCTGAAATTGAAAAGCACTACAAATGAACTCTGAAAATGTTGAAAGTTGGCATGGTATCATAATTTCACCCACATAGCATGTGTTAAAAAGTTGAGAGGGCTACGACGAAAACTGGATGCACTTCGTGTACAAAACGGACAATCTCTCTCGAAGTATCACGGTTTCGAACGAGAACTCATCTCTTACAAAGGGATTTCATTTTTTTCAAATTATTTGAACTCCATACTTTTTGTGTGTTCAAAATGCACCATTCAAAGGCACATCACAAAATTTAAACAATTTCTGACTTCATTTGGTATATCTCGTGCATTTACTTATTTTTTTTGAGCTAGTTGACCCTGAATTTGAAAAGCACTACAAATGAACTCTGAAAATGTTGAAAGTTCGCATGCTATCATCATTTCACCCACATAGCATGTGTTAAAAAGTTGAGAGGGCTACGACAAAAACTAGATCCACTTCGTGTACAAAACGGACAATCTCTCTCGAAGTGTGAGGGTTTCGAACGAGAACTCATCTCTTACAAAGGGATTTCATTTTTTGAATTTATTTGAACTCCATACTTTTTGTGTGTTCAAAATGCACCATTAAAAGGCACATCACAAAATTTCAACAATTTCTGACTTAATTTGGTATATTTCGTGCATTTACTTATTTTTGTTTTGAGCTAGTTGACCCTAAAATTGAAAAGCACTACAAATGAACTCTGAAAATGTTGAAAGTTGGCATGCTATCATCATTTCACCCACATAGCATGTGTTAAAATGTTGAGAGGGCTACGACAAAAACTGGATGCACTTCGTGTACAAAATGGACAATGTCTCTCGAAGTATCAACGTTTCGAACGAGAACTCATCTCTTACAAAGGGATTTCATTTTTTGAACTTATTTGAACTCCATACTTTTTGTGTGTTCAAAACGGACCATTCAAAGGCACATCACAAAATTTCAACAATTTCTGACTTAATTTGGTATATCTCGTGCATTTACTTTTTTTTTGAGCTAGTTGACCCTAAAATTGAAAACCACTACAAATGAACTCTGAAAATGTTGAAAGTTGGCATGGTATCATAATTTCACCCACATAGCATGTTTTAAAAAGTTGAGAGGGCTACGACAAAAACTGGATGCACTTCGTGTACAAAACGGACAATCTCTCTCGAAGTATCAGGGTTTCGAACGAGAACTCATCTCTTACAAAGGGATTTCATTTTTTTGAACTTATTTGAACTCCATACTTTTTGTGTGTTCAAAATGCACCATTCAAAGGCACATCACAAAATTTCAACAATTTCTCACTTCATTTGGTATATTTCGTGCATTTACTTATTTTTTTTGAGCTAGTTGACCCTGAAATTGAAATGCACTACAAATGAACTCTCAAAATGTTGAAAGTTGGCATGCTATCATCATTTCACCCACATAGCATGTGTTAAAAAGTTGAGAGGGCTACGACAAAAACTGGATGCACTTCGTGTACAAAACGGACAATCTCTCTCGAAGTATCAGCGTTTCGAACGAGAACTCATCTCTTACAAAGGGATTTCATTTCTTTGAACTTATTTGAACTCCATACTTTTTGTGTGTTCAAACCGCACCATTCAAAGGCACATCACAAAATTTCAACAATTTCTGACTTAATTTGGTATATCTCGTGCATTTACTTTTTTTTTGAGCTAGTTGACCCTGAAATTGAAAAGCACTACAAATGAACTCTGAAAATGTTGAAAGTTGGCATGGTATCATAATTTCACCCACATAGCATGTGTTAAAAAGTTGAGAGGGCTACGACGAAAACTGGATGCACTTCGTGTACAAAACGGACAATCTCTCTCGAAGTATCAGGGTTTCGAACGAGAACTCATCTCTTACAAAGGGATTTCATTTTTTTGAACTTATTTGAACTCCATACTTTTTGTGTGTTCAAAATGCACCATTAAAAGGCACATCAGAAAATTTCAACAATTTCTGACTTAATTTGGTATATCTCGTGCATTTACTTTTTTTTTGAGCTAGTTGACCCTGAAATTCAAAAGCACTACAAATGAACTCTGAAAATGTTGAAAGTTGGCATGGTATCATAATTTCACCCACATAGCATGTGTTAAAAAGTTGAGAGGGCTACGACAAAAACTTGATGCACTTCGTGTACAAAACGGACAATCTCTCTCGAAGTATGAGAGTTTGGAACGAGAACTCATCTCTTACAAAGGGATTTCATTTTTTTGAACTTATTTGAACTCCATACTTTTTTTGTGTTCAAAATGCACCATTCAAAGGCACATCACAAAATTTCTACCATTTCTGACTTAATTTGGTATATTTCGTGCATTTCTTATTTTTTTTGAGCTAGTTGAACCTGAAATTGAAAAGCACTACAAATGAACTCTCAAAATGTTGAAAGTTGGCATGCTATCATCATTTCACACACATAGCATGTGTTAAAAAGTTGAGAGGGCTACGACAAAAACTGGATGCACTTCGTGTACAAAACGGACAATCTGTCTCGAAGTATAAGGGTTTCGAACGAGAACTCATCTCTTACAAAGGGATTTCATTTTTTTGAACTTATTTGAACTCCATACTTTTTGTGTGTTCAAAATGAACCATTCAAAGGCACATCACAAAATTTCAACAATTTCTGACTTAATTTGGTATATCTCGTGCATTTACTTCTTTTTTTGAGCTAGTTGACCCTGAAATTGAAAAGCACTACAAATGAACTCTGAAAATGTTGAAAGTTGGCATGGTATCATAATTTCACCCACATAGCATGTCTTAAACAGTTGAGAGGGCTACGACAAAAACTGGATGCACTTCGTGTACAAAACGGACAATCTCTCTCGAAGTATCAGGGTTTCGAACGAGAACTCATCTCTTACAAAGGGATTTCATTTTTTTGAACTTATTTGAACTCCATACTTTTTGTGTGTTCAAAATGCACCATTCAAAGGCACATCACAAAATTTCAACAATTTCTCACTTCATTTGGTATATTTCGTGCATTTACTTTTTTTTATGAGCTAGTTGACCCTGAAATTGAAAAGCACTACAAATGAACTCTGAAAATGTTGAAAGTTGGCATGCTATCATCATTTCACCCACATAGCATGTGTTAAAAAGTTGAGAGGGCTACGACAAAAACTGGATGCACTTCGTGTACAAAACGGACAATGTCTCTCGAAGTATTAGCGTTTCGAACGAGAACTCATCTCTTACAAAGGGATTTCATTTCTTTGAACTTATTTGAACTCCATACTTTTTGTGTGTTCAAAATGCACCATTCAAAGGCACATCACAAAATTTCAACAATTTCTGACTTAATTTGGTATATCTCGTGCATTTACTTTTTTTTTGAGCTAGTTGACCCTGAAATTGAAAAGCACTACAAATGAACTCTGAAAATGTTGAAAGTTGGCATGGTATCATATTTTCACCCACATAGCATGTGTTAAAAAGTTGAGAGGGCTACGACGAAAACTGGATGCACTTCGTGTACAAAACGGACAATCTCTCTCGAAGTATCAGGGTTTCGAACGAGAACTCATCTCTTACAAAGGGATTTCATTTTTTTGAACTTATTTGAACTCCATACTTTTTGTGTGTTAAAAATGCACCATTCAAAGGCACATCAGAAAATTTCAACAATTTCTTACTTCACTTGGTATATTTCGTGCATTTACTTATTTTTTTATGAGCTAGTTGACCCTGAAATTGAAAAGCACTACAAATGAACTCTGAAAATGTTAAAAGTTGGCATGCTATCATCATTTCACCCACATAGCATGTGTTAAAAAGTTGAGAGGGCTACGACAAAAACTTGATGCACTTCGTGTACAAAACGGACAATCTCTCTCGAAGTATGAGCGTTTCGAACGAGAACTCATCTCTTACAAAGGGATTTCATTTTTTTGAACTTATTTGAACTCCATACTTTTTGTGTGTTCAAAATGCACCATTCAAAGGCACATCACAAAATTTCTAAAATTTCTGACTTAATTTGGTATATTTCGTGCATTTCTTATTTTTTTTGAGCTAGTTGACCCTGAAATTGAAAAGCACTACAAATGAACTCTCAAAATGTTGAAAGTTGGCATGCTATCATCATTTCACCCACATAGCATGTGTTAAAAAGTTGAGAGGGCTACGACAAAAACTGGATGCACTTCGTGTACAAAACGGACAATCTCTCTCGAAGTATAAGGGTTTCGAACGAGAGCTCATCTCTTACAAAGGGATTTTATTTTTTTGAACTTATTTGAACTCCATACTTTTTGTGTGTTCAAAATGAACCATTCAAAGGCACATCAAAAAATTTCAACAATTTCTGACTTAATTTGGTATATCTCGTGCATTTACTTTTTTTTGAGCTAGTTGACCCTGAAATTGAAAAGCACTACAAATGAACTCTGAAAATGTTGAAAGTTGCCATGGTATCATAATTTCACCCACATAACATGTCTTAAAAAGTTGAGAGGGCTACGACAAAAACTGGATGCACTTCGTGTACAAAACGGACAATCTCTCTCGAAGTATCAGGGTTTCGAACGAGAACTCATCTCTTACAAAGGGATTTCATTTTTTTCAACTTATTTGAACTCCATAAGTTTTGTGTGTTCAAAATGCACCATTCAAAGGCACATCACAAAATTTCAACAATTTCTCACTTTATTTGGTATATTTCGTGCATTTACTTATTTTTTTATGAGCTAGTTGACCCTGAAATTGAAAAGCACTACAAATGAACTCTGAAAATGTTGAAAGTTGGCATGCTATCATCATTTCACCCACATAGCATGTGTTAAAAAGTTGAGAGGGCTACGACAAAAACTGGATGCACTTCGTGTACAAAACGGACAATGTCTCTCGAAGTATCAGCGTTTCGAACGAGAACTCATCTCTTACAAAGGGATTTCATTTCTTTGAACTTATTTGAACTCCATACTTTTTGTGTGTTCAAAATGCACCATTCAAAGGCACATCACAAAATTTCAACAATTTCTGACTTAATTTGGTATATCTCGTGCATTTACTTTTTTTTGAGCTAGTTGACCCTGAAATTGAAAAGGACTACAAATGAACTCTGAAAATGTTGAAATTGGCATGGTATCATAATTTCACCCACATAGCATGTGTTAAAAAGATGAGAGGGCTACGACGAAAACTGGTTGCACTTCGTGTACAAAACGGACAATCTCTCTCGAAGTATCACGGTTTCGAACGAGAACTCATCTCTTACAAGGGGATTTCATTTTTTTGAACTTATTTGAACTCCATACTTTTTGTGTGTTCAAAATGCACCATTCAAAGGCACATCAGAAAATTTCAACAATTTCTTACTTCACTTGGTATATTTCGTGCATTTACTTATTTTTTTATGAGCTAGTTGACCCTGAAATTGAAAAGCACTACAAATGAACTCTCAAAATGTTGAAAGTTGGAATGCTATCATCATTTCACCCACATAACATGTGTTAAAAAGTTGAGAGGGCTACGACAAAAACTTGATGCACTTCGTGTACAAAACGGACAATCTCTCTCGAAGTATCAGCGTTTCGAACGAGAACTCATCTCTTACAAAGGGATTTCATTTTTTTTAACCTATTTGAACTGCATACTTTTTGTGTGTTCAAAATGCACCATTCAAAGGCACATCACAAAACTTCTACAATTCCTGACTTAATTTGGTATATTTCGTGCATTTCTTATTTTTTTTGAGCTAGTTGACCCTGAAATTGAAAAGCACTACAAATAAACTCTCAAAATGTTAAAAGTTGGCATGCTATCATCATTTCACCCACATAGCATGTGTTAAAAAGTTGAGAGGGCTACGACAAAAACTGGATGCATTTCGTGTACAAAACGGACAATCTCTCTCGAAGTATCAGGGTTTCGAACGAGAACTCATCTCTTACAAAGGGATTTCATTTTTTTGAACTTTTTTGAACTCCATACTTTTTGTGTGTTCAAAATGAACCATTCAAAGGCACATCAAAAAATTTCAACAATTTCTGACTTAATTTAGTATATCTCGTGCATTTACTTTTTTTTTGAGCTAGTTGACCCTGAAATTGAAAAGCACTACAAATGAACTCTGAAAATGTTGAAAGTTGGCATGGTATCATAATTTCACCCACATAGCATGTCTTAAAAAGTTGAGAGGGCTACGACAAAAACTGGATGCACTTCGTGTACAAAACGGACAATCTCTCTCGAAGTATCAGGGTTTCAAACGAGAACTCATCTCTTACAAAGGGATTTCATTTTTTTGAACTTATTTGAACTCCATACTTTTTGTGTGTTCAAAATGCACCATTCAAAGGCACATCACAAAATTCCAACAATTTCTCACTTCATTTGGTATATTTCGTGCATTTACTTATTTTTTTATGAGCAAGTTGACCCTGAAATTGAAAAGCACTACAAATGAACTCTGAAAATGTTGAAAGTTGGCCTGCTATCATCATTTCACCCACATAGCATGTGTTAAAAAGTTGAGAGGGCTACGACAAAAACTGGATGCACTTCGTGTACAAAACGGACAATGTCTCTCGAAGTATCAGCGTTTCGAACGAGAACTCATCTCTTACAAAGGGATTTCATTTCTTTGAACTTATTTGAACTCCATACTTTTTGTGTGTTCAAAATGCACCATTCAAAGGCACATCACAAAATTTCAACAATTTCTGACTTAATTTGGTATATCTCGTGCATTTACTTTTTTTTTGAGCTAGTTGACCCTGAAATTGAAAAGCACTACAAATGAACTCTGAAAATGTTGAAATTGGCATGGTATCATAATTTCACCCACATAGCATGTGTTAAAAAGTTGAGAGTGCTACGACAAAAACTGGATGCACTTCGTGTACAAAACGGACAATGTCTCTCGAAGTATCAGCGTTTCGAACGAGAACTCATCTCTTACAAAGGGATTTCATTTCTTTGAACTTATTTGAACTCCATACTTTTTGTGTGTTCAAAATGCACCATTCAAAGGCACATCACAAAATTTCAACAATTTCTGACTTAATTTGGTATATCTCGTGCATTTACTTTTTTTTTGAGCTAGTTGACCCTGAAATTGAAAAGCACTACAAATGAACTCTGAAAATGTTGAAATTGGCATGGTATCATAATTTCACCCACATAGCATGTGTTAAAAAGTTGAGAGTGCTACGACAAAAACTGGATGCACTTCGTGTACAAAACGGACAATGTCTCTCGAAGTATGAGCGTTTCGAACGAGAACTCATCTCTTACAAAGGGATTTCATTTCTTTGAACTTATTTGAACTCCATACTTTTTGTGTGTTCAAAATGCACCATTCAAAGGCACATCACAAAATTTCAACAATTTCTGACTTAATTTGGTATATCTCGTGCATTTACTTTTTTTTTGAGCTAGTTGACCCTGAAATTGAAAAGCACTACAAATGAACTCTGAAAATGTTGAAATTGGCATGGTATCATAATTTCACCCACATAGCATGTGTTAAAAAGATGAGAGGGCTACGACGAAAACTGGATGCACTTCGTGTACAAAACGGACAATCTCTCTCGAAGTATCAGGGTTTCGAACGAGAACTCATCTCTTACAAAGGGATTTCATTTTTTTGAACTTATTTGAACTCCATACTTTTTGTGTGTTCAAAATGCACCATTCAAAGGCACATCAGAAAATTTCAACAATTTCTTACTTCACTTGGTATATTTCGTGCATTTACTTATTTTTTTATGAGCTAGTTGACCCTGAAATTGAAAAGCACTACAAATGAACTCTGAAAATGTGAAAAGTTGGCATGCTATCATAATTTCACCCACATAACATGTGTTAAAAAGTTGAGAGGGCTACGACAAAAACTTGATGCACTTCGTGTACAAAACGGACAATCTCTCTCGAAGTATGAGCGTTTCGAACGAGAACTCATCTCTTACAAAGGGATTTCATTTTTTTGAACTTATTTGAACTCCATACTTTTTGTGTGTTCAAAATGCAGCATTCAAAGGCACATCACAAAATTTCTACAATTTCTGACTTAATTTGGTATATTTCGTGCATTTCTTATTTTTTGGAGCTAATTGACCCTGAAATTGAAAAGCACTACAAATGAACTCTCAAAATGTTAAAAGTTGGCATGCTATCATCATTTCACCCACATAGCATGTGTTAAAAAGTTGAGAGGGCTACGACAAAAACTGGATGCACTTCGTGTACAAAACGGACAATCTCTCTCGAAGTATAAGGGTTTCGAACGAGAACTCATCTCTTACAAAGGGATTTCATTTTTTTGAACTTATTTGAACTCCATACTTTTTGTGTGTTCAAAATGCACCATTCAAAGGCACATCACAAAATTTCAACAATTTCTGACTTAATTTGGTATATTTCGTGCATTTACTTATTTTTTTAGCTAGTTTACCCTGAAATTGAAAAGCACTACAAATGAACTGTCTAAATGTTGAAAGTTGGCATGCTATCATAATTTCACCCACGTAGCATGTATTAAAAAGTTTAGAGGGCTACGACAAAAACTGGATGCACTTCGTGTACAAAACGGACAATCTCTCTCGAAGTATCACGGTTTCGTACGAGAACTCATCTCTTACAAAGGGATTTCATTTTTTTGAACTTATTTGAACTACATACTTTTTGTGTGTTCAAAATGCACCATTCAAAGGCACATCACAAAATTTCAACAATTTCTGACTTCATTTGGTATATCTCGTGCATTTACTTATTTTTTTTGAGCTAGTTGACCCTGAGATTGAAAAGCACTACAAATGAACTCTGAAAATGTTGAAAGTTGGCATGCTATCATCATTTCACCCACATAGAATGTGTTAAAAAGTAGAGAGGGCTACAACAAAAACTGGATGCACTTCGTGTACAAAACGAACAATCTCTCACGAAGTATCAGCGTTTCGAACGAGAACTCATCTCTTAAAAGGGATTTCATTTTTTGAACTTATTTGAACTCCATACTTTTTGTGTGTTCAAAATGCACCATTCAAAGGCACATCACAAAATTTCAACAATTTCTGACTTAATTTGGTATATCTCGTGCATTTACTTTTTTTTTGAGCTAGTTGACCCTGAAATTGAAAAGCACTACAAATGAACTCTGAAAATGTTGAAAGTTGGCATGGTATCATAATTTCACCCACATAGCATGTTTTAAAAAGTTGAGAGGGCTACGACAAAAACTGGATGCACTTCGTGTACAAAACGGACAATCTCTCTCGAAGTATCACGGTTTCGAACAAGAACTCATCTCTTACAAAGGGATTTCATTTTTTTGAACTTATTTGAACTCCATAATTTTTGTGTGTTCAAAATGCACCATTCAAAGGCACATCACAAAATTTCAACAATTTCTCACTTCATTTGGTATATTTCGTGCATTTACTTATTTTTTTTGAGCTAGTTGACCCTGAAATTGAAATGCACTACAAATGAACTCTGAAAATGTTGAAAGTTGGCATGCTATCATCATTTCACCCACATAGCATGTGTTAAAAAGTTGAGAGGGCTACGACAAAAACTGGATGCACTTCGTGTACAAAACGGACAATGTCTCTCGAAGTATCAGCGTTTCGAACGAGAAATCATCTCTTACAAAGGGATTTCATTTCTTTGAACTTATTTGAACTCCATACTTTTTGTGTGTTCAAACCGCACCATTCAAAGGCACATCACAAAATTTCAACAATTTCTGACTTAATTTGGTATATCTCGTGCATTTACTTTTTTTTTGAGCTAGTTGACCCTGAAATTGAAAAGCACTACAAATGAACTCTGAAAATGTTGAAAGTTGGCATGGTATCATAATTTCACCCACATAGAATGTGTTAAAAAGTTGAGAGGGCTACGACGAAAACTGGATGCACTTCGTGTACAAAACGGACAATCTCTCTCGAAGTATCAGGGTTTCGAACGAGAACTCATCTCTTACAAAGGGATTTCATTTTTTTGAACTTATTTGAACTCCATACTTTTTGTGTGTTCAAAATGCACCATTAAAAGGCACATCAGAAAATTTCAACAATTTCTGACTTAATTTGGTATATTTCGTGCATTTACTTTTTTTTTGAGCTAGTTGACCCTGAAATTGAAAAGCACTACAAATGAACTCTGAAAATGTTGAAAGTTGGCATGGTATCATAATTTAACCCACATAGCATGTGTTAAAAAGTTGAGAGGGCTACGAGAAAAACTTGATGCACTTCGTGTACAAAACGGACAATCTCTCTCGAAGTATGAGCGTTTGGAACGAGAACTCATCTCTTACAAAGGGATTTCATTTTTTTGAACTTATTTGAACTCCATACTTTTTTTGTGTTCAAAATGCACCATTCAAAGGCACATCACAAAATTTCTACCATTTCTGACTTAATTTGGTATATTTCGTGCATTTCTTATTTTTTTTGAGCTAGTTGACCCTGAAATTGAAAAGCACTACAAATGAACTCTCAAAATGTTGAAAGTTGGCATGCTATCATCATTTCACCCACATAGCATGTGTTAAAAAGTTGAGAGGGCTACAAGAAAAACTGGATGCACTTCGTGTACAAAACGGACAATCTCTCTCGAAGTATAAGGGTTTCGAACGAGAACTCATCTCTTACAAAGGGATTTCATTTTTTTGAACTTATTTGAACTCCATACTTTTTGTGTGTTCAAAATGAACCATTCAAAGGCACATCACAAAATTTCAACAATTTCTGACTTAATTTGGTATATCTCGTGCATTTACTTCTTTTTTTGAGCTAGTTGACCCTGAAATTGAAAAGCACTACAAATGGACTCTGAAAATGTTGAAAGTTGGCATGGTATCATAATTTCACCCACATAGCATGTCTTAAACAGTTGAGAGGGCTACGACAAAAACTGGATGCACTTCGTGTACAAAACGGATAATGTCTCTCGAAGTATCAGCGTTTCGAACGAGAACTCATCTCTTACAAAGGGATTTCATTTCTTTGAACTTATTTGAACTCCATACTTTTTGTGTGTTCAAAATGCACCATTCAAAGGCACATCACAAAATTTCAACAATTTCTGACTTAATTTGGTATATCTCGTGCATTTACTTTTTTTTTGAGCTAGTTGACCCTGAAATTGAAAAGCACTACAAATGAACTCTGAAAATGTTGAAATTGGCATGGTATCATAATTTCACCCACATAGCATGTGTTAAAAAGTTGAGAGGGCTACGACAAAAACTGGATGCACTTCGTGTACAAAACGGACAATGTCTCTCGAAGTATGAGCGTTTCGAACGAGAACTCATCTCTTACAAAGGGATTTCATTTCTTTGAACTTATTTGAACTCCATACTTTTTGTGTGTTCAAAATGCACCATTCAAAGGCACATCACAAAATTTCAACAATTTCTGACTTAATTTGGTATATCTCGTGCATTTACTTTTTTTTTGAGCTAGTTGACCCTGAAATTGAAAAGCACTACAAATGAACTCTGAAAATGTTGAAATTGGCATGGTATCATAATTTCACCCACATAGCATGTGTTAAAAAGTTGAGAGGGCTACGACAAAAACTGGATGCACTTCGTGTACAAAACGGACAATGTCTCTCGAAGTATCAGCGTTTCGAACGAGAACTCATCTCTTACAAAGGGATTTCATTTCTTTGAACTTATTTGAACTCCATACTTTTTGTGTGTTCAAAATGCACCATTCAAAGGCACATCACAAAATTTCAACAATTTCTGACTTAATTTGGTATATCTCGTGCATTTACTTTTTTTTTGAGCTAGTTGACCCTGAAATTGAAAAGCACTACAAATGAACTCTGAAAATGTTGAAATTGGCATGGTATCATAATTTCACCCACATAGCATGTGTTAAAAAGATGAGAGGGCTACGACGAAAACTGAATGCACTTCGTGTACAAAACGGACAATCTCTCTCGAAGTATCAGGGTTTCGAACGAGAACTCATCTCTTACAAAGGGATTTCATTTTTTTGAACTTATTTGAACTCCATACTTTTTGTGTGTTCAAAATGCACCATTCAAAGGCACATCAGAAAATTTCAACAATTTCTTACTTCACTTGGTATATTTCGTGCATTTACTTATTTTTTTATGAGCTAGTTGACCCTGAAATTGAAAAGCACTACAAATGAACTCTGAAAATGTGAAAAGTTGGCATGCTATCATAATTTCACCCACATAACATGTGTTAAAAAGTTGAGAGGGCTACGACAAAAACTTGATGCACTTCGTGTACAAAACGGACAATCTCTCTCGAAGTATGAGCGTTTCGAACGAGAACTCATCTCTTACAAAGGGATTTCATTTTTTTGAACTTATTTGAACTCCATACTTTTTGTGTGTTCAAAATGCACCATTCAAAGGCACATCACAAAATTTCTACAATTTCTGACTTAATTTGGTATATTTCGTGCATTTCTTATTTTTTGGAGCTAATTGACCCTGAAATTGAAAAGCACTACAAATGAACTCTCAAAATGTTGAAAGTTGGCATGCTATCATCATTTCACCCACATAGCATGTGTTAAAAAGTTGAGAGGGCTACGACAAAAACTGGATGCACTTCGTGTACAAAACGGACAATCTCTCTCGAAGTATATGGGTTTCGAACGAGAACTCATCTCTTACAAAGGGATTTCATTTTTTTGAACTTATTTGAACTCCATACTTTTTGTGTGTTCAAAATGCACCATTCAAAGGCACATCACAAAATTTCAACAATTTCTGACTTAATTTGGTATATTTCGTGCATTTACTTATTTTTTTAGCTAGTTTACCCTGAAATTGAAAAGCACTACAAATGAACTGTCTAAATGTTGAAAGTTGGCATGCTATCATAATTTCACCCACGTAGCATGTATTAAAAAGTTTAGAGGGCTACGACAAAAACTGGATGCACTTCGTGTACAAAACGGACAATCTCTCTCGAAGTATCACGGTTTCGTACGAGAACTCATCTCTTACAAAGGGATTTCATTTTTTCGAACTTATTTGAACTACATACTTTTTGTGTGTTCAAAATGCACCATTCAAAGGCACATCACAAAATTTCAACAATTTCTGACTTCATTTGGTATATCTCGTGCATTTACTTATTTTTTTTGAGCTAGTTGACCCTGAGATTGAAAAGCACTACAAATGAACTCTGAAAATGTTGAAAGTTGGCATGCTATCATCATTTCACCGACATAGCATGTGTTAAAAAGTAGAGAGGGCTACAACAAAAACTGGATGCACTTCGTGTACAAAACGAACAATCTCTCACGAAGTATCAGCGTTTCGAACGAGAACTCATCTCTTAAAAGGGATTTCATTTTTTGAACTTATTTGAACTCCATACTTTTTGTGTGTTCAAAATGCACCATTCAAAGGCACATCACAAAATTTCAACAATTTCTGACTTAATTTGGTATATCTCGTGCATTTACTTTTTTTTTGAGCTAGTTGACCCTGAAATTGAAAAGCACTACAAATGAACTCTGAAAATGTTGAAAGTTGGCATGGTATCATAATTTCACCCACATAGCATGTTTTAAAAAGTTGAGAGGGCTACGACAAAAACTGGATGCACTTCGTGTACAAAACGGACAATCTCTCTCGAAGTATCATGGTTTCGAACGAGAACTCATCTCTTACAAAGGGATTTCATTTTTTTGAACTTATTTGAACTCCATACTTTTTGTGTGTTCAAAATGCACCATTCAAAGGCACATCACAAAATTTCAACAATTTCTCACTTCATTTGGTATATTTCGTGCATTTACTTATTTTTTTTGAGCTAGTTGACCCTGAAATTGAAATGCACTACAAATGAACTCTGAAAATGTTGAAAGTTGGCATGCTATCATCATTTCACCCACATAGCATGTGTTAAAAAGTTGAGAGGGCTACGACAAAAACTGGATGCACTTCGTGTACAAAACGGACAATGTCTCTCGAAGTATCAGCGTTACGAACGAGAAATCATCTCTTACAAAGGGATTTCATTTCTTTGAACTTATTTGAACTCCATACTTTTTGCGTGTTCAAACCGCACCATTCAAAGGCACATCACAAAATTTCAACAATTTCTGACTTAATTTGGTATATCTCGTGCATTTACTTTTTTTTTGAGCTAGTTGACCCTGAAATTGAAAAGCACTACAAATGAACTCTGAAAATGTTGAAAGTTGGCATGGTATCATAATTTCACCCACATAGCATGTGTTAAAAAGTTGAGAGGGCTACGACGAAAACTGGATGCACTTCGTGTACAAAACGGACAATCTCTCTCGAAGTATCAGGGTTTCGAACGAGAACTCATCTCTTACAAAGGGATTTCATTTTTTTGAACTTATTTGAACTCCATACTTTTTGTGTGTTCAAAATGCACCATTAAAAGGCACATCAGAAAATTTCAACAATTTCTGACTTAATTTGGTATATTTCGTGCATTTACTTTTTTTTTGAGCTAGTTGACCCTGAAATTGAAAAGCACTACAAATGAACTCTGAAAATGTTGAAAGTTGGCATGGTATCATAATTTAACCCACATAGCATGTGTTAAAAAGTTGAGAGGGCTACGACAAAAACTTGATGCACTTCGTGTACAAAACGGACAATCTCTCTCGAAGTATGAGCGTTTGGAACGAGAACTCATCTCTTACAAAGGGATTTCATTTTTTTGAACTTATTTGAACTCCATACTTTTTTTGTGTTCAAAATGCACCATTCAAAGGCACATCACAAAATTTCTACCATTTCTGACTTAATTTGGTATATTTCGTGCATTTCTTATTTTTTTGAGCTAGTTGACCCTGAAATTGAAAAGCACTACAAATGAACTCTCAAAATGTTGAAAGTTGGCATGCTATCATCATTTCACCCACATAGCATGTGTTAAAAAGTTGAGAGGGCTACGACAAAAACTGGATGCACTTCGTGTACAAAACGGACAATCTCTCTCGAAGTATAAGGGTTTCGAACGAGAACTCATCTCTTACAAAGGGATTTCATTTTTTTGAACTTATTTGAACTCCATACTTTTTGTGTGTTCAAAATGAACCATTCAAAGGCACATCACAAAATTTCAACAATTTCTCACTTAATTTGGTATATCTCGTGCATTTACTTCTTTTTTGAGCTAGTTGACCCTGAAATTGAAAAGCACTACAAATGGACTCTGAAAATGTTGAAAGTTGGCATGGTATCATAATTTCACCCACATAGCATGTCTTAAACAGTTGAGAGGGCTACGACAAAAACTGGATGCACTTCGTGTACAAAACGGACAATGTCTCTCGAAGTATCAGCGTTTCGAACGAGAACTCATCTCTTACAAAGGGATTTCATTTCTTTGAACTTATTTGAACTCCATACTTTTTGTGTGTTCAAAATGCACCATTCAAAGGCACATCACAAAATTTCAACAATTTCTGACTTAATTTGGTATATCTCGTGCATTTACTTTTTTTTTGAGCTAGTTGACCCTGAAATTGAAAAGCACTACAAATGAACTCTGAAAATGTTGAAATTGGCATGGTATCATAATTTCACCCACATAGCATGTGTTAAAAAGTTGAGAGGGCTACGACAAAAACTGGATGCACTTCGTGTACAAAACGGACAATGTCTCTCGAAGTATGAGCGTTTCGAACGAGAACTCATCTCTTACAAAGGGATTTCATTTCTTTGAACTTATTTGAACTCCATACTTTTTGTGTGTTCAAAATGCACCATTCAAAGGCACATCACAAAATTTCAACAATTTCTGACTTAATTTGGTATATCTCGTGCATTTACTTTTTTTTTGAGCTAGTTGACCCTGAAATTGAAAAGCACTACAAATGAACTCTGAAAATGTTGAAATTGGCATGGTATCATAATTTCACCCACATAGCATGTGTTAAAAAGATGAGAGGGCTACGACGAAAACTGGATGCACTTCGTGTACAAAACGGACAATCTCTCTCGAAGTATCAGGGTTTCGAACGAGAACTCATCTCTTACAAAGGGATTTCATTTTTTTGAACTTATTTGAACTCCATACTTTTTGTGTGTTCAAAATGCACCATTCAAAGGCACATCAGAAAATTTCAACAATTTCTTACTTCACTTGGTATATTTCGTGCATTTACTTATTTTTTTATGAGCTAGTTGACCCTGAAATTGAAAAGCACTACAAATGAACTCTGAAAATGTGAAAAGTTGGCATGCTATCATAATTTCACCCACATAACATGTGTTAAAAAGTTGAGAGGGCTACGACAAAAACTTGATGCACTTCGTGTACAAAACGGACAATCTCTCTCGAAGTATGAGCGTTTCGAACGAGAACTCATCTCTTACAAAGGGATTTCATTTTTTTGAACTTATTTGAACTCCATACTTTTTGTGTGTTCAAAATGCACCATTCAAAGGCACATCACAAAATTTCTACAATTTCTGACTTAATTTGGTATATTTCGTGCATTTCTTATTTTTTGGAGCTAATTGACCCTGAAATTGAAAAGCACTACAAATGAACTCTCAAAATGTTGAAAGTTGGCATGCTATCATCATTTCACCCACATAGCATGTGTTAAAAAGTTGAGAGGGCTACGACAAAAACTGGATGCACTTCGTGTACAAAACGGACAATCTCTCTCGAAGTATAAGGGTTTCGAACGAGAACTCATCTCTTACAAAGGGATTTCATTTTTTTGAACTTATTTGAACTCCATACTTTTTGTGTGTTCAAAATGCACCATTCAAAGGCACATCACAAAATTTCAACAATTTGTGACTTAATTTGGTATATTTCGTGCATTTACTTATTTTTTTAGCTAGTTTACCCTGAAATTGAAAAGCACTACAAATGAACTGTCTAAATGTTGAAAGTTGGCATGCTATCATAATTTCACCCACGTAGCATGTATTAAAAAGTTTAGAGGGCTACGACAAAAACTGGATGCACTTCGTGTACAAAACGGACAATCTCTCTCGAAGTATCACGGTTTCGTACGAGAACTCATCTCTTACAAAGGGATTTCATTTTTTTGAACTTATTTGAACTACATACTTTTTGTGTGTTCAAAATGCACCATTCAAAGGCACATCACAAAATTTCAACAATTTCTGACTTCATTTGGTATATCTCGTGCATTTACTTATTTTTTTTGAGCTAGTTGACCCTGAGATTGAAAAGCACTACAAATGAACTCTGAAAATGTTGAAAGTTGGCATGCTATCATCATTTCACCCACATAGCATGTGTTAAAAAGTAGAGACGGCTACAACAAAAACTGGATGCACTTCGTGTACAAAACGAACAATCTCTCACGAAGTATCAGCGTTTCGAACGAGAACTCATCTCTTAAAAGGGATTTCATTTTTTGAACTTATTTGAACTCCATACTTTTTGTGTGTTCAAAATGCACCATTCAAAGGCACATCACAAAATTTCAACAATTTCTGACTTAATTTGGTATATCTCGTGCATTTACTTTTTTTTGAGCTAGTTGACCCTGAAATTGAAAAGCACTACAAATGAACTCTGAAAATGTTGAAAGTTGGCATGGTATCATAATTTCACCCACATAGCATGTTTTAAAAAGTTGAGAGGGCTACGACAAAAACTGGATGCACTTCGTGTACAAAACGGACAATCTCTCTCGAAGTATCACGGTTTCGAACGAGAACTCATCTCTTACAAAGGGATTTCATTTTTTTGAACTTATTTGAAATCCATACTTTTTGTGTGTTCAAAATGCACCATTCAAAGGCACATCACAAAATTTCAACAATTTCTCACTTCATTTGGTATATTTCGTGCATTTACTTATTTTTTTTGAGCTAGTTGACCCTGAAATTGAAATGCACTACAAATGAACTCTGAAAATGTTGAAAGTTGGCATGCTATCATCATTTCACCCACATAGCATGTGTTAAAAAGTTGAGAGGGCTACGACAAAAACTGGATGCACTTCGTGTACAAAACGGACAATGTCTCTCGAAGTATCAGCGTTTCGAACGAGAAATCATCTCTTACAAAGGGATTTCATTTCTTTGAACTTATTTGAACTCCATACTTTTTGTGTGTTCAAAATGCACCATTCAAAGGCACATCACAAAATTTCAACAATTTCTGACTTAATTTGGTATATCTCGTGCATTTACTTTTTTTTTGAGCTAGTTGACCCTGAAATTGAAAAGCACTACAAATGAACTCTGAAAATGTTGAAAGTTGGCATGGTATCATAATTTCACCCACATAGCATGTGTTAAAAAGTTGAGAGGGCTACGACAAAAACTGGATGCACTTCGTGTACAAAACGGACAATCTCTCTCGAAGTATCAGGGTTTCGAACGAGAACTCATCTCTTACAAAGGGATTTCATTTTTTTGAACTTATTTGAACTCCATACTTTTTGTGTGTTCAAAATGCACCATTAAAAGGCACATCAGAAAATTTCAACAATTTCTGACTTAATTTGGTATATTTCGTGCATTTACTTTTTTTTTGAGCTAGTTGACCCTGAAATTGAAAAGCACTACAAATGAACTCTGAAAATGTTGAAAGTTGGCATGGTATCATAATTTAACCCACATAGCATGTGTTAAAAAGTTGAGAGGGCTACGACAAAAACTTGATGCACTTCGTGTACAAAACGGACAATCTCTCTCGAAGTATGAGCGTTTGGAACGAGAACTCATCTCTTACAAAGGGATTTCATTTTTTTGAACTTATTTGAACTCCATACTTTTTTTGTGTTCAAAATGCACCATTCAAAGGCACATCACAAAATTTCTACCATTTCTGACTTAATTTGGTATATTTCGTGCATTTCTTATTTTTTTTGAGCTAGTTGACCCTGAAATTGAAAAGCACTACAAATGAACTCTCAAAATGTTGAAAGTTGGCATGCTATCATCATTTCACCCACATAGCATGTGTTAAAAAGTTGAGAGGGCTACGACAAAAACTGGATGCACTTCGTGTACAAAACGGACAATCTCTCTCGAAGTATAAGGGTTTCGAACGAGAACTCATCTCTTACAAAGGGATTTCATTTTTTTGAACTTATTTGAACTCCATAATTTTTGTGTGTTCAAAATGAACCATTCAAAGGCACATCACAAAATTTCAACAATTTCTGACTTAATTTGGTATATCTCGTGCATTTACTTCTTTTTTTGAGCTAGTTGACCCTGAAATTGAAAAGCACTACAAATGGACTCTGAAAATGTTGAAAGTTGGCATGGTATCATAATTTCACCCACATAGCATGTCTTAAACAGTTGAGAGGGCTACGACAAAAACTGGATGCACTTCGTGTACAAAACGGACAATCTCTCTCGAAGTATCAGGGTTTCGAACGAGAACTCATCTCTTACAAAGGGATTTCATTTTTTTGAACTTATTTGAACTCCATACTTTTTGTGTGTTCAAAATGCACCATTCAAAGGCACATCACAAAATTTCAACAATTTCTCACTTCATTTGGTATATTTCGTGCATTTACTTTTTTTTATGAGCTAGTTGACCCTGAAATTGAAAAGCACTACAAATGAACTCTGAAAATGTTGAAAGTTGGCATGCTATCATCATTTCACCCACATAGCATGTGTTAAAAAGTTGAGAGGGCTACGACAAAAACTGGATGCACTTCGTGTACAAAACGGACAATGTCTCTCGAAGTATCAGCGTTTCGAACGAGAACTCATCTCTTACAAAGGGATTTTATTTCTTTGAGCTTATTTGAACTCCATACTTTTTGTGTGTTCAAAATGCACCATTCAAAGGCACATCACAAAATTTCAACAATTTCTGACTTAATTTGGTATATCTCGTGCATTTACTTTTTTTTTGAGCTAGTTGACCCTGAAATTTAAAAGCACTACAAATGAACTCTGAAAATATTGAAAGTTGGCATGGTATCATATTTTCACCCACATAGCATGTGTTAAAAAGTTGAGAGGGCTACGACGAAAACTGGATGCACTTCGTGTACAAAACGGACAATCTCTCTCGAAGTATCACGGTTTCGAACGAGAACTCATCTCTTACAAAGGGATTTCATTTTTTTAAAATTATTTGAACTCCATACTTTTTGTGTGTTCAAAATGCACCATTCAAAGGCACATCACAAAATTTAAACAATTTCTGACTTCATTTGGTATATCTCGTGCATTTACTTATTTTTTTTGAGCTAGTTGACCCTGAATTTGAAAAGCACTACAAATGAACTCTGAAAATGTTGAAAGTTCGCATGCTATCATCATTTCACCCACATAGCATGTGTTAAAAAGTTGAGAGGGCTACGACAAAAACTAGATCCACTTCGTGTACAAAACGGACAATCTCTCTCGAAGTGTGAGGGTTTCGAACGAGAACTCATCTCTTACAAAGGGATTTCATTTTTTGAACTTATTTGAACTCCATACTTTTTGTGTGTTCAAAATGCACCATTAAAAGGCACATCACAAAATTTCAACAATTTCTGACTTAATTTGGTATATTTCGTGCATTTACTTATTTTTTTTTGAGCTAGTTGACCCTAAAATTGAAAAGCACTACAAATGAACTCTGAAAATGTTGAAAGTTGGCATGCTATCATCATTTCACCCACATAGCATGTGTTAAAATGTTGAGAGGGCTACGACAAAAACTGGATGCACTTCGTGTACAAAATGGACAATGTCTCTCGAAGTATCAACGTTTCGAACGAGAACTCATCTCTTACAAAGGGATTTCATTTTTTGAACTTATTTGAACTCCATACTTTTTGTGTGTTCAAAATGCACCATTCAAAGGCACATCACAAAATTTCAACAATTTCTGACTTAATTTGGTATATCTCGTCCATTTACTTTTTTTTTTGAGCTAGTTGACCCTAAAATTGAAAAGCACTACAAATGAACTCTGAAAATGTTGAAAGTTGGCATGGTATCATAATTTCACCCACATAGCATGTTTTAAAAAGTTGAGAGGGCTACGACAAAAACTGGATGCACTTCGTGTACAAAACGGACAATCTCTCTCGAAGTATCACGGTTTCGAACGAGAACTCATCTCTTACAAAGGGATTTCATTTTTTTGAACTTATTTGAACTCCATACTTTTTGTGTGTTCAAAATGCACCATTCAAAGGCACATCACAAAATTTCAACAATTTCTCACTTCATTTGGTATATTTCGTGCATTTACTTATTTTTTTTGAGCTAGTTGACCCTGAAATTGAAATGCACTACAAATGAACTCTCAAAATGTTGAAAGTTGGCATGCTATCATCATTTCACCCACATAGCATGTGTTAAAAATTTGAGAGGGCTACGACAAAAACTGGATGCACTTCGTGTACAAAACGGACAATCTCTCTCGAAGTATCAGCGTTTCGAACGAGAACTCATCTCTTACAAAGGGATTTCATTTCTTTGAACTTATTTGAACTCCATACTTTTTGTGTGTTCAAACCACACCATTCAAAGGCACATCACAAAATTTCAACAATTTCTGACTTAATTTGGTATATCTCGTAAATTTACTTTTTTTTTGAGCTAGTTGACCCTGAAATTGAAAAGCACTACAAATGAACTCTGAAAATGTTGAAAGTTGGCACGGTATCATAATTTCACCCACATAGCATGTGTTAAAAAGTTGAGAGGGCTACGACGAAAACTGGATGCACTTCGTGTACAAAACGGACAATCTCTCTCGAAGTATCAGGGTTTCGAACGAGAACTCATCTCTTACAAAGGGATTTCATTTTTTTGAACTTATTTGAACTCCATACTTTTTGTGTGTTCAAAATGCACCATTAAAAGGCACATCAAAAAATATCAACAATTTCTGACTTAATTTGGTATATTTCGTGCATTTACTTTTTTTTTGAGCTAGTTGACCCTGAAATTGAAAAGCACTACAAATGAACTCTGAAAATGTTGAAAGTTGGCATGGTATCATAATTTAACCCACATAGCATGTGTTAAAAAGTTGAGAGGGCTACGACAAAAACTTGATGCACTTCGTGTACAAAACGGACAATCTCTCTCGAAGTATGAGCGTTTGGAACGAGAACTCATCTCTTACAAAGGGATTTCATTTTTTTGAACTTATTTGAACTCCATACTTTTTTTGTGTTCAAAATGCACCATTCAAAGGCACATCACAAAGTTTCTACCATTTCTGACTTAATTTGGTATATTTCGTGCATTTCTTATTTTTTTTGAGCTAGTTGACCCTGAAATTGAAAAGCACTACATATGAACTCTCAAAATGTTGAAAGTTGGCATGCTATCATCATTTCACCCACATAGCATGTGTTAAAAAGTTGAGAGGGCTACGACAAAAACTGGATGCACTTCGTGTACAAAACGGACAATCTCTCTCGAAGTATAAGGGTTTCGAACGAGAACTCATCTCTTACAAAGGGATTTCCTTTTTTTGAACTTATTTGAACTCCATACTTTTTGTTTTTTCAAAATGAACCATTCAAAGGCACATCACAAAATTTCAACAATTTCTGACTTAATTTGGTATATCTCGTGCATTTACTTCTTTTTTTGAGCTAGTTGACCCTGAAATTGAAAAGCACTACAAATGGACTCTGAAAATGTTGAAAGTTGGCATGGTATCATAATTTCACCCACATAGCATGTCTTAAACAGTTGAGAGGGCTACGACAAAAACTGGATGCACTTCGTGTACAAAACGGACAATCTCTCTCGAAGTATCAGGGTTTCGAACGAGAACTCATCTCTTACGAAGGGATTTATTTTTTTGAACTTATTTGAACTCCATACTTTTTGTGTGTTCAAAATGCACCATTCAAAGGCACATCACAAAATTTCAACAATTTCTCACTTCATTTGGTATATTTCGTGCATTTACTTTTTTTTATGAGCTAGTTGACCCTGAAATTGAAAAGCACTACAAATGAACTCTGAAAATGTTGAAAGTTGGCATGCTATCATCATTTCACCCACATAGCATGTGTTAAAAAGTTGAGAGGGCTACGACAAAAACTGGATGCACTTCGTGTACAAAACGGACAATGTCTCTCGAAGTATCAGCGTTTCGAACGAGAACTCATCTCTTACAAAGGGATTTCATTTCTTTGAACTTATTTGAACTCCATACTTTTTGTGTGTTCAAAATGCACCATTCAAAGGCACATCACAAAATTTCAACAATTTCTGACTTAATTTGGTATATCTCGTGCATTTACTTTTTTTTTGAGCTAGTTGACCCTGAAATTTAAAAGCACTACAAATGAACTCTGAAAATGTTGAAAGTTGGCATGGTATCATATTTTCACCCACATAGCATGTGTTAAAAAGTTGAGAGGGCTACGACGAAAACTGGATGCACTTCGTGTACAAAACGGACAATCTCTCTCGAAGTATCACGGTTTCGAACGAGAACTCATCTCTTACAAAGGGATTTCATTTTTTTAAAATTATTTGAACTCCATACTTTTTGTGTGTTCAAAATGCACCATTCAAAGGCACATCACAAAATTTAAACAATTTCTGACTTCATTTGGTATATCTCGTGCATTTACTTATTTTTTTTGAGCTAGTTGACCCTGAATTTGAAAAGCACTACAAATGAACTCTGAAAATGTTGAAAGTTCGCATGCTATCATCATTTCACCCACATAGCAAGTGTTAAAAAGTTGAGAGGGCTACGACAAAAACTAGATCCACTTCGTGTACAAAACGGACAATCTCTCTCGAAGTGTGAGGGTTTCGAACGAGAACTCATCTCTTACAAAGGGATTTCATTTTTTGAACTTATTTGAACTCCATACTTTTTGTGTGTTCAAAATGCACCATTAAAAGGCACATCACAAAATTTCAACAATTTCTGACTTAATTTGGTATATTTCGTGCATTTACTTATTTTTTTTTGAGCTAGTTGACCCTAAAATTGAAAAGCACTACAAATGAACTCTGAAAATGTTGAAAGTTGGCATGCTATCATCATTTCACCCACATAGCATGTGTTAAAATGTTGAGAGGGCTACGACAAAAACTGGATGCACTTCGTGTACAAAATGGACAATGTCTCTCGAAGTATCAACGTTTCGAACGAGAACTCATCTCTTACAAAGGGATTTCATTTTTTGAACTTATTTGAACTCCATACTTTTTGTGTGTTCAAAATGCACCATTCAAAGGCACATCACAAAATTTCAACAATTTCTGACTTAATTTGGTATATCTCGTGCATTTACTTTTTTTTTGAGCTAGTTGACCCTAAAATTGAAAAGCACTACAAATGAACTCTGAAAATGTTGAAAGTTGGCATGGTATCATAATTTCACCCACATAGCATGTTTTAAAAAGTTGAGAGGGCTACGACAAAAACTGGATGCACTTCGTGTACAAAACGGACAATCTCTCTCGAAGTATCACGGTTTCGAACGAGAACTCATCTCTTACAAAGGGATTTCATTTTTTTGATCTTATTTGAACTCCATACTTTTTGTGTGTTCAAAATGCACCATTCAAAGGCACATCACAAAATTTCAACAATTTCTCACTTCATTTGGTATATTTCGTGCATTTACTTATTTTTTTTGAGCTAGTTGACCCTGAAATTGAAATGCACTACAAATGAACTCTCAAAATGTTGAAAGTTGGCATGCTATCATCATTTCACCCACATAGCATGTGTTAAAAAGTTGAGAGGGCTACGACAAAAACTGGATGCACTTCGTGTACAAAACGGACAATCTCTCTCGAAGTATCAGCGTTTCGAACGAGAACTCATCTCTTACAAAGGGATTTCATTTCTTTGAACTTATTTGAACTCCATACTTTTTGTGTGTTCAAACCGCACCATTCAAAGGCACATCACAAAATTTCAACAATTTCTGACTTAATTTGGTATATCTCGTGCATTTACTTTTTTTTTGAGCTAGTTGACCCTGAAATTGAAAAGCACTACAAATGAACTCTGAAAATGTTGAAAGTTGGCATGGTATCATAATTTCACCCACATAGCATGTGTTAAAAAGTTGAGAGGGCTACGACGAAAACTGGATGCACTTCGTGTACAAAACGGACAATCTCTCTCGAAGTATCAGGGTTTCGAACGAGAACTCATCTCTTACAAAGGGATTTCATTTTTTTGAACTTATTTGAACTCCATAATTTTTGTGTGTTCAAAATGCACCATTAAAAGGCACATCAGAAAATTTCAACAATTTCTGACTTAATTTGGTATATCTCGTGCATTTACTTTTTTTTTTAGCTAGTTGACCCTGAAATTCAAAAGCACTACAAATGAACTCTGAAAATGTTGAAAGTTGGCATGGTATCATAATTTCACCCACATAGCATGTGTTAAAAAGTTGAGAGGGCTACGACAAAAACTTGATGCACTTCGTGTACAAAACGGACAATCTCTCTCGAAGTATGAGAGTTTGGAACGAGAACTCATCTCTTACAAAGGGATTTCATTTTTTTGAACTTATTTGAACTCCATACTTTTTTTGTGTTCAAAATGCACCATTCAAAGGCACATCACAAAATTTCTACCATTTCTGACTTAATTTGGTATATTTCGTGCATTTCTTATTTTTTTTGAGCTAGTTGACCCTGAAATTGAAAAGCACTACAAATGAACTCTCAAAATGTTGAAAGTTGGCATGCTATCATCATTTCACCCACATAGCATGTGTTAAAAAGTTGAGAGGGCTACGACAAAAACTGGATGCACTTCGTGTACAAAACGGACAATCTCTCTCGAAGTATAAGGGTTTCGAACGAGAACTCATCTCTTACAAAGGGATTTCATTTTTTTGAACTTATTTGAACTCCATACTTTTTGTGTGTTCAAAATGAACCATTCAAAGGCACAGCACAAAATTTCAACAATTTCTGACTTAATTTGGTATATCTCGTGCATTTACTTCTTTTTTTGAGCTAGTTGACCCTGAAATTGAAAAGCACTACAAATGAACTCTGAAAATGTTGAAAGTTGGCATGGTATCATAATTTCACCCACATAGCATGTCTTAAACAGTTGAGAGGGCTACGACAAAAACTGGATGCACTTCGTGTACAAAACGGACAATCTCTCTCGAAGTATCAGGGTTTCGAACGAGAACTCATCTCTTACAAAGGGATTTCATTTTTTTGAACTTATTTGAACTCCATACTTTTTGTGTGTTCAAAATGCACCATTCAAAGGCACATCACAAAATTTCAACAATTTCTCACTTCATTTGGTATATTTCGTGCATTTACTTTTTTTTATGAGCTAGTTGACCCTGAAATTGAAAAGCACTACAAATGAACTCTGAAAATGTTGAAAGTTGGCATGCTATCATCATTTCACCCACATAGCATGTGTTAAAAAGTTGAGAGGGCTACGACAAAAACTGGATGCACTTCGTGTACAAAACGGACAATGTCTCTCGAAGTATTAGCGTTTCGAACGAGAACTCATCTCTTACAAAGGGATTTCATTTCTTTGAACTTATTTGAACTCCATACTTTTTGTGTGTTCAAAATGCACCATTCAAAGGCACATCACAAAATTTCAACAATTTCTGACTTAATTTGGTATATCTCGTGCATTTACTTTTTTTTTGAGCTAGTTGACCCTGAAATTGAAAAGCACTACAAATGAACTCTGAAAATGTTGAAAGTTGGCATGGTATCATATTTTCACCCACATAGCATGTGTTAAAAAGTTGAGAGGGCTACGACGAAAACTGGATGCACTTCGTGTACAAAACGGACAATCTCTCTCGAAGTATCAGGGTTTCGAACGAGAACTCATCTCTTACAAAGGGATTTCATTTTTTTGAACTTATTTGAACTCCATACTTTTTGTGTGTTAAAAATGCACCATTCAAAGGCACATCAGAAAATTTCAACAATTTCTTACTTCACTTGGTATATTTCGTGCATTTACTTATTTTTTTATGAGCTAGTTGACCCTGAAATTGAAAAGCACTACAAATGAACTCTGAAAATGTTAAAAGTTGGCATGCTATCATCATTTCACCCACATAGCAAGTGTTAAAAAGTTGAGAGGGCTACGACAAAAACTTGATGCACTTCGTGTACAAAACGGACAATCTCTCTCGAAGTATGAGCGTTTCGAACGAGAACTCATCTCTTACAAAGGGATTTCATTTTTTTGAACTTATTTGAACTCCATACTTTTTGTGTGTTCAAAATGCACCATTCAAAGGCACATCACAAAATTTCTACAATTTCTGACTTAATTTGGTATATTTCGTGCATTTCTTATTTTTTTTGAGCTAGTTGACCCTGAAATTGAAAAGCACTACAAATGAACTCTCAAAATGTTGAAAGTTGGCATGCTATCATCATTTCACCCACATAGCATGTGTTAAAAAGGTGAGAGGGCTACGACAAAAACTGGATGCACTTCGTGTACAAAACGGACAATCTCTCTCGAAGTATAAGGGTTTCGAACGAGAGCTCATCTCTTACAAAGGGATTTTATTTTTTTTGAACTTATTTGAACTCCATACTTTTTGTGTGTTCAAAATGAACCATTCAAAGGCACATCAAAAAATTTCAACAATTTCTGACTTAATTTGGTATATCTCGTGCATTTACTTTTTTTTTGAGCTAGTTGACCCTAAAATTGAAAAGCACTACAAATGAACTCTGAAAATGTTGAAAGTTGGCATGGTATCATAATTTCACCCACATAGCATGTCTTAAAAAGTTGAGAGGGCTACGACAAAAACTGGATGCACTTCGTGTACAAAACGGACAATCTCTCTCGAAGTATCAGGGTTTCAAAAGAGCACTCATCTCTTACAAAGGGATTTCATTTTTTTGAACTTATTTGAACTCCATACTTTTTGTGTGTTAAAAATGCACCATTCAAAGGCACATCACAAAAATTCAACAATTTCTCACTTCATTTGGTATATTTCGTGCATTTACTTATTTTTTTATGAGCTAGTTGACCCTGAAATTGAAAAGCACTACAAATGAACTCTCAAAATGTTGAAAGTTGGCATGCTATCATCATTTCACCCACATAGCATGTGTTAAAAAGTTGAGAGGGCTACGACAAAAACTGGATCCACTTCGTGTACAAAACGGACAATCTCTCTCGAAGTGTGAGGGTTTGGAACGAGAACTCATATCTTACAAAGGGATTTCATTTTTTGAACTTATTTGAACTCCATACTTTTTGTGTGTTCAAAATGCACCATTAAAAGGCACATCACAGAATTTCAACAATTTCTGACTTAATTTGGTATATTTCGTGCATTTACTTATTTTTTTTCAGCTAGTTGACCCTAAAATTGAAAAGCACTACAAATGAACTCTGAAAATGTTGAAAGTTGGCATGCTATCATCATTTCACCCACATAGCATGTGTTAAAAAGTTGAGAGGGCTATGACAAAAACTGGATGCACTTCGTGTACAAAATGGACAATGTCTCTCGAAGTATCAACGTTTCGAACGAGAACTCATCTCTTACAAAGGGATTTCATTTTTTGAACTTATTTGAACTCCATACTTTTTGTGTGTTCAAAATGCACCATTCAAAGGCACATCACAAAATTTCAACAATTTCTGACTTCATTTGGTATAATTCGTGCATTTAGTTATTTTTTTATGAGCTAGTTGACCCTGAAATTGAAAAGCACTACAAATGAACTCTGAAAATGTTGAAAGTTGGCATGCTATCATCATTTCACCCACATAGCATGTGTTAAAAAGTTGAGAGGGCTACGACAAAAACTGGATGCACTTCGTGTACAAAACGGACAATGTCTCTCGAAGTATCAGCGTTTCGAACGAGAACTCATCTCTTACAAAAGGATTTCATTTCTTTGAACTTATTTGAACTCCATACTTTTTGTGTGTTCAAAATGCACCATTCAAAGGCACATCACAAAATTTCAACAATTTCTGACTTAATTTGGTATATCTCGTGCATTTACTTTTTTTTTGAGCTAGTTGACCCTGAAATTGAAAAGCACTACAAATGAACTCTGAAAATGTTGAAAGTTGGCATGGTATCATAATTTCACCCACATAGCATGTGTTAAAAAGTTGAGAGGTCTACGACGAAAACTGGATGCACTTCGTGTACAAAACGGACAATCTCTCTCGAAGTATCACGATTTCGAACGAGAACTCATCTCTTACAAAGGGATTTCATTTTTTTGAACTTATTTGAACTCCATACTTTTTGTGTGTTCAAAATGCACCATTCAAAAGCACATCAGAAAATTTCAACAATTTCTTACTTCACTTGGTATATTTCGTGCATTTACTTATTTTTTTATGAGCTAGTTGACCCTGAAATTGAAAAGCACTACAAATGAACTCTGAAAATGTTAAAAGTTGGCATGCTATCATCATTTCACCCACATAACATGTGTTAAAAAGTTGAGAGGGCTACAACAAAAACTTGATGCACTTCGTGTACAAAACGGACAATCTCTCTCGAAGTATGAGCGTTTCGAACGAGAACTCATCTCTTACAAAGGGATTTCATTTTTTTGAACTTATTTGAACTCCATACTTTTTGTGTGTTCAAAATGCACCATTCAAAGGCACGTCACAAAATTTCTACAATTTCTGACTTAATTTGGTATATTTCGTGCATTTCTTATTTGTTTTGAGCTAGTTGACCCTGAAATTGAAAAGTACTACAAATGAACTCTCAAAATGTTGAAAGTTAGCATGCTATCATCATTTCACCCACATAGCATGTGTTAAAAAGTTGAGAGGGCTATGACAAAAACTGGATGCACTTCGTGTACAAAACGGACAATCTCTCTCGATGTATAAGGGTTTCGAACGAGAACTCATCTCTTACAAAGGGATTTTATTTTGTTGAACTTATTTGAACTCCATACTTTTTGTGTGTTCAAAATGAACCATTCAAAGGCACATCAAAAAATTTCAACAATTTCTGACTTAATTTGGTATATCTCGTGCATTTACTTTTTTTTTGAGCTAGTTGACCCTGAAATTGAAAAGCACTACAAATGAACTCTGAAAATGTTGAAAGTTGGCATGGTATCATAATTTCACCCACATAACATGTCTTAAAAAGTTGAGAGGGCTACGACAAAAACTGGATGCACTTCGTGTACAAAACGGACAATCTCTCTCGAAGTATCAGGGTTTCGAACGAGAACTCATCTCTTACAAAGGGATTTCATTTTTCTGAACTTATTTGAACTCCATAATTTTTGTGTGCTCAAAATGCACCATTCAAAGGCACATCACAAAATTTCACCAATTTCTCACTTCATTTGGTATATTTCGTGCATTTACTTATTTTTTTATGAGCTAGTTGACCCTGAAATTGAAAAGCACTACAAATGAACTCTGAAAATGTTGAAAGTTGGCATGCTATCATCATTTCACCCACATAGCATGTGTTAAAAAGTTGAGAGGGCTACGACAAAAACTGGATGCACTTCGTGTACAAAACGGACAATGTCTCTCGAAGTATCAGCGTTTCGAACGAGAACTCATCTCTTACAAAGGGATTTCATTTCTTTGAACTTATTTGAACTCCATACTTTTTGTGTGTTCAAAATGCACCATTCAAAGGCACATCACAAAATTTCAACAATTTCTGACTTAATTTGGTATATCTCGTGCATTTACTTTTTTTTTGAGCTAGTTGACCCTGAAATTGAAAAGCACTACAAATGAACTCTGAAAATGTTGAAATTGGCATGGTATCATAATTTCACCCACATAGCATGTGTTAAAAAGATGAGAGGGCTACGACGAAAACTGGATGCACTTCGTGTACAAAACGGACAATCTCTCTCGAAGTATCACGGTTTCGAATGAGAACTCATCTCTTACAAGGGGATTTCATTTTTTTGAACTTATTTGAACTCCATACTTTTTGTGTGTTCAAAATGCACCATTCAAAGGCACATCAGAAAATTTCAACAATTTCTTACTTCACTTGGTATATTTCGTGCATTTACTTATTTTTTTATGAGCTAGTTGACCCTGAAATTGAAAAGCACTACAAATGAACTCTGAAAATGTTGAAAGTTGGCCTGCTATCATCATTTCACCCACATAGCATGTGTTAAAAAGTTGAGAGGGCTACGACAAAAACTGGATGCACTTCGTGTACAAAACGGACAATGTCTCTCGAAGTATCAGCGTTTCGAACGAGAACTCATCTCTTACAAAGGGATTTCATTTCTTTGAACTTATTTGAACTCCATACTTTTTGTGTGTTCAAAATGCACCATTCAAAGGCACATCACAAAATTTCAACAATTTCTGACTTAATTTGGTATATCTCGTGCATTTACTTTTTTTTTGAGCTAGTTGACCCTGAAATTGAAAAGCACTACAAATGAACTCTGAAAATGTTGAAAGTTGGCATGCTATCATAATTTCACCCACATAGCATGTGTTAAAAAGTTGAGAGGGCTATGACGAAAACAGGATGCACTTCGTGTACAAAACGGACAATCTCTCTCGAAGTATGAGGGTTTCGAACGAGAACTCATCTCTTACAAAGGGATTTCATTTTTTTGAACTTATTTGAACTCCATACTTTTTGTGTGTTCAAAATGCACCATTCAAAGGCACATCAGAAAATTTCAACAATTGCTGACTTCATTTGGTATATTTCGTGCATTTACTTATTTTTTTATGAGCTAGTTGACCCTGAAATTGAAAAGCACTACAAATGAACTCTGAAAATGTTAAAAGTTGGCATCCTATCATCATTTGACCCACATAGCATGTGTTAAAAAGTTGAGAGGGCTACGACAAAAACTTGATGCACTTCGTGTACAAAACGGACAATCTCTCTTGAAGTATTAGGGTTTCGAACGAGAACTCATCTCTTACAAAGGGATTTCATTTTTTTGAACTTATTTCAACTCCATACTTTTTGTGTGTTCAAAATGCACCATTCAAAGGCACATCGCATAATTTCAACAATTTCTGACTTAATTTGGTATATTTCGTGCATTTACTTATTTTTTTGAGCTAGTTGACCCTGAAATTGAAAAGCACTACAACTCTGAAAATGTTGAAAGTTGGCATCCTATCATCATTTCACCCACATAGCATGTGTTAACAAGTTGAGAGGGCTACGACAAAAATTGGATGCACTTCGTGTACAAAACGGACAATCTCTCTCGAAGTATCAGGGTTTCGAACGAGAACTCATCTCTTACAAAGGGATTTCATTTTTTTGAACTTATTTGAACTCCAAACTTTTTGTGTGTTCAAAATGCACCATTCAAAGGCACATCACAAAATTTCGACAATTTCTAACTTAATTTGGTATATTTCGTGCATTTCTTATTTTTTTTGAGCTAGTTGACCTTGAAATTGAAAAGTACTACAAATGAACTCTGAAAATGTTGAAAGTTGGCATGCTACCATCATTTCACCCACATAGCATGTGTTAACAAGTTGAGAGGGCGACGACAAAAACTGGATGCACTTCGTGTACAAAACGGACAGTCTCTCTCGAAGTATGAGGGTTTCGAACGAGAACTCATCTCTTACAAAGGGATTTCATTTTTTTGAACTTATTTGAACTCCATACTTTTTGTGTGTTCAAAATGCACCATTCAAAGGCACATCACAAAATTTCAACAATTTCTGACTTCATTTGGTATATCTCGTGCATTTACTTTTTTTTTGAGCTAGTTGACCCTGAAATTGAAAAGCACTACAAATGAACTCTGAAAATGTTGAAAGTTGGCATGGTATCATAATTTCACCCACATAGCATGTGTTAAAAAGTTGAGAGGGCTACGACGAAAACTGGATGCACTTCGTGTACAAAACGGACAATCTCTCTCGAAGTATCAGGGTTTCGAACGAGAACTCATCTCTTAATAAGGGATTTAATTTTTTTGAACTTATTTGAACTCCATACTTTTTGTGTGTTCAAAATGCACCATTCAAAGGCACATCAGAAAATTTCAACAATTTCTTACTTCACTTGGTATATTTCGTGCATTTACTTATTTTTTTATGAGCTAGTTGACCCTGAAATTGAAAAGCACTACAAATGAACTCTGAAAATGTTAAAAGTTGGCATGCTATCATCATTTCACCCACATAACATGTGTTAAAAAGTTGAGAGGGCTACGACAAAAACTTGATGCACTTCGTGTACAAAACGGACAATCTCTCTCGAAGTATGAGCGTTTCGAACGAGAACTCATCTCTTACAAAGGGATTTCATTTTTTTTGAACTTATTTGAACTCCATACTTTTTGTGTGTTCAAAATGCACGATTCAAAGGCACATCACAAAATTTCGACAATTTCTGACTTAATTTGGTATATTTCGTGCATTTCTTATTTTTTTGAGCTAGTTGACCCTGAAATTGAAAAGCACTACAAATGAACTCTGAAAATGTTGAAAGTTGGCATGCTACCATCATTTCACCCACATAGCATGTGTTAACAAGTTGAGAGGGCGACGACAAAAACTGGATGCACTTCGTGTACAAAACGGACAATCTCTCTCGAAGTATGAGGGTTTCGAACGAGAACTCATCTCTTACAAAGGGATTTCATTTTTTTGAACTTATTTGAACTCCATACTTTTTGTGTGTTCAAAATGCACCATTCAAAGGCACATCACAAAATTTCAACAATTTCTGACTTCATTTGGTATATCTCGTGCATTTACTTTTTTTTTGAGCTAGTTGACCCTGAAATTGAAAAGCACTACAAATGAACTCTGAAAATGTTGAAAGTTGGCATGGTATCATAATTTCACCCACATAGCATGTGTTAAAAAGTTGAGAGGGCTACAACGAAAACTGGATGCACTTTGTGTACAAAACGGACAATCTCTCTCGAAGTATCAGGGTTTCGAATAAGAACTCATCTCTTACAAAGGGATTTCATTTTTTTGAACTTATTTGAACTCCATACTTTTTGCGTGTTCAAAATGCACCATTCAAAGGCACATCAGAAAATTTCAACAATTTCTTACTTCACTTGGTATATTTCGTGCATTTACTTATTTTTTTATGAGCTAGTTGACCCTGAAATTGAAAAGCACTACAAATGAACTCTGAAAATGTTAAAAGTTGGCATGCTATCATCATTTCACCCACATAACATGTGTTAAAAAGTTGAGAGGGCTACGACAAAAACTTGATGCACTTCGTGTACAAAACGGACAATCTCTCTCGAAGTATGAGCGTTTCGAACGAGAACTCATCTCTTACAAAGGGATTTCATTTTTTTGAACTTATTTGAACTCCATACTTTTTGTGTGTTCAAAATGCACCATTCAAAGGCACATCACAAAATTTCAACAATTTCTGACTTAATTTGGTATATTTCGTGCATTTCTTATTTTTTTGAGCTAGTTGACCCTGAAATTGAAAAGCACTACAAATGAACTCTGAAAATGTTGAAAGTTGGCATGCTATCATAATTTCACCCACATAGCATGTGTTAAAAAGTTGAGAGGGCTACGAAAAAAACTGGATGCACTTCGTGTACAAAACGGACAATCTCTCTCGAAGTATCACGGTTTCGAACGAGAACTCATCTCTTACAAAGGGATTTCATTTTTTTGAACTTATTTGAACTCAATATTTTTTGTGTGTTCAAAATGCACCATTCAAAGGCACATCACAAAATTTCAACAATTTCTGACTTCATTTGGTATATCTCGTGCATTTACTTATTTTTTTTGAGCTCGTTGACCGTGAAATTGAAAAGCACTACAAATGAACTCTGAAAATGTTGAAAGTTCGCATGCTATCATCATTTCACCCACATAGCATGTGTTAAAAAGTTGGGAGGGCTACGACAAAAACTGGATCCACTTCGTGTACAAGACAAACAATCTGTCTCGAAGTATTAGGGTTTCGAACGAGAACTCATCTCTTACAAAGGGATTTCATTTTTTGAACTTATTTGAACTCCATACTTTTTGTGTGTTCAAAATGCACCATTCAAAGGCACATCAGAGAATTTCAACAATTTCTGACTTAATTTGGTATATTTCGTGTATTTACTTATTTTTTTTGAGCTAGTTGACCCTAAAATTGAAAAGCACTACAAATGAACTCTGAAAATTTTGAAAGTTGGCATGCTATCATCATTTCACCCACATAGCATGTGTTAACAAGTTGAGAGGGCTACGACAAAAATTGGATGCACTTCGTGTAAAAAACGGACAATCTCTCTCGAAGTATGAGGGTTTCGAACGAGAACTCATCTCTTACAAAGGGATTTCATTTTTTTTGAACTTACTTGAACTCCATACTTTTTGTGTGGTCAAAATGCACCATTCAAAGGCACATCACAAAATTTCAACAATTTCTGACTTCATTTGGTATATTTCGTGCATTTACTTTTTTTTTATGAGCTAGTTGACCCTGAAATTGAAAAGCACTACAAATGAACTCTGAAAATGTTGAAAGTTGTCATGCTATCATCATTTCATCCACATAGCATGTTTTAAAAAGTTGAGAGGGCTACGACAAAAACTGGATGCACTTCGTGTACAAAACGGACAATGTCTCTCGAAGTATCAGCGTTTCGAACGAGAACTCATCTCTTACAAAGGGATTTCATTTCTTTGAACTTATTTGAACTCCATACTTTTTGTGTATTCAAAATGCACCATTCAAAGGCACATCACAAAATTTCAACAATTTCTGACTTAATTTGGTATATCTCGTGCATTTACTTTTTTTTTTGAGCTAGTTGACCCTGAAATTGAAAAGCACTACAAATGAACTCTGAAAATGTTGAAAGTTGGCATGGTATCATAATTTCACCCACATAGGATGTGTTAAAAAGTTGAGACGGCTACGACAAAAACTGGATGCACTTCGTGTACAAAACGGACAATCTCTCTCGAAGTATTAGGGTTTCGAACGAGAACTCATCTCTTATAAAGGGATTTCATTTTTTTGAACTTATTTCAACTCCAAACTTTTTGTGTGTTCAAAATGCACCATTCAAAGGCACATCACAAAATTTCAACAATTTCTGACTTAATTTGGTATATTTCGTGCATTTACTTATTGTTTTTGAGCTAGTTGACCCTAAAATTGAAAAGCACTACAACTCTGAAAATGTTGAAAGTTGGCATCCTATCATCATTTCACCCACATAGCATGTGTTAACAAGTTGAGAGGGCTACGACAAAAATTGGATGCACTTCGTGTACAAAACGGACAATCTCTCTCGAAGTATCAGGGTTTCGAACGAGAACTCATCTCTTACAAAGGGATTTCATTTTTTTCAACTTATTTGAACTCCATACTTTTTGTGTGTTCAAAATGCACCATTCAAAGGCACATCACAAAATTTCAACAATTTTTGACTTCATTTGGTATATTTCGTGCATTTACTTATTTTTTTATGAGCTAGTTGACCATGAAATTGAAAAGCACTACAAATGAACTCTGAAAATGTTGAAAGTTGGCATGCTATCATCATTTCACCCACATAGCATGTGTTAAAAAGTTGAGAGGGCTACGACAAAAACTGGATGCACTTCGTGTACAAAACGGACAATGTCTCTCGAAGTATCAGCGTTTCGAACGAGAACTCATCTCTTACAAAGGGATTTCATTTCTTTGAACTTATTTAAACTCCATAATTTTTGTGTATTCAAAATGCACCATTCAAAGGCACATCACAAAATTTCAACAATTTCTGACTTAATTTGGTATATCTCGTGCATTTACTGTTTTTTTGAGCTAGTTGACCCTGAAATTGAAAAGCACTAGAAATGAACTCTGAAAATGTTGAAAGTTGGCATGGTATCATAATTTCACCCACATAGCATGTGTAAAAAAGTTGAGAGGGCTACGAAAAAAACTGGATGCACTTCGTGTACAAAACGGACAATCTCTCTCGAAGTATCAGGGTTTCGAACGAGAACTCATCTCTTACAAAGGGATTTCATTTTTTTGAACTTATTTGAACTCCATACTTTTTTTGTGTTCAAAATGCACCATTCAAAGGCACATCACAAAATTTCAACAATTTCTGACTTCATTTGGTATATTTCGTGCATTTACTTATTTTTTATGAGCTAGTTGACCCTAAAATTGAAAAGCACTACAAATGAACTCTGAAAATGTTAAAAGTTGGCATGCTATCATCATTTCACCCACATAGCATGTGCTAAAAAGTTGAGAGGGCTACGACAAAAACTTGATGCACTTCGTGTAGAAAACGGACAATCTCTCTCGAAGTATGAGCGTTTCGAACGAGAACTCATCTCTTACAAAGGGATTTCATTTTTTTGAACTTATTTGAACTCCATACTTTTTGTGTGTTCAAAATGCACCATTCAAAGGCACATCACAAAATTTCGACAATTTCTGACTTAATTTGGTATATTTCGTGCATTTCTTATTTTTTTTGAGCTAGTTGACCCTGAAATTGAAAAGCACTACAAATGAACTCTGAAAATGTTGAAAGTTGGCATGCTACCATCATTTCACCCACATAGCATGTGTTAACAAGTTGAGAGGGCGACGACAAAAACTGGATGCACTTCGTGTACAAAACGGACAATCTCTCTCGAAGTATGAGGGTTTCGAACGAGAACTCATCTCTTAATAAGGGATTTCATTTTTTTTGAACTTATTTGAACTCCATACTTTTTGTGTGTTCAAAATGCACCATTCAAAGGCACATCACAAAATTTCAACAATTTCTGACTTAATTTGGTATATTTCGTGCATTTACTTATTTTTTTAGCTAGTTTACCCTGAAATTGAAAAGCACTACAAATGAACTCTGAAAATGTTGAAAGTTGGCATGGTATCATAATTTCACCCACATAGCATGTGTTAAAAAGTTGAGAGGGCTACGACATAAACTGGATGCACTTCGTGTACAAAACGGACAATCTCTCTCGAAGTATGAGCGTTTCGAACGAGAACTCATCTCTTACAAAGGGATTTCATTTTTTTGAACTTATTTGAACTCCATACTTTTTGTGTGTTCAAAATGCACCATTCAAAGGCACATTAGAAAATTTCAACAATTTCTTACTTCACTTGGTATATTTCATGCATTTACTTATTTTTTTTATGAGCTAGTTGACCCTGAAATTGACAAGCACTACAAATGAACTCTGAAAATGTTGAAAGTTGGCATGGTATCATAATTTCACCCACATAATATGTGTTAAAAAGTTGAGAGGGCTACGACGAAAACTGGATGCACTTCGTGTACAAAACGGACAATCTCTCTCGAAGTATGAGGGTTTCGAACGAGAACTCATCTCTTACAAAGGGATTTCATTTTTTTGAACTTATTTGAACTCCATACTTTTTGTGTGTTCAAAATACACCATTCAAAGGCACATCAGAAAATTTCAACAATTTCTTACTTCACTTGGTATATTTCGTGCATTTACTTATTTTTTATGAGCTAGTTGACCCTGAAATTGAAAAGCACTACAAATGAACTCTGAAAATGTTAAAAGTTGGCATGCTATCATAGTTTCACCCACATAACATGTGTTAAAAAGTTGAGAGGGCTACGACAAAAACTTGATGCACTTCGTGTAGAAAACGGACAATCTCTCTCGAAGTATGAGCGTTTCGAACGAGAACTCATCTCTTACAAAGGGATTTCATTTTTTTGAACTTATTTGAACTCCATACTTTTTGTGTGTTCAAAATGCACCATTCAAAGGCACATCACAAAATTTCGACAATTTCTGACTTAATTTGGTATATTTCGTGCATTTCTTATTTTTTTTGAGCTAGTTGACCTTGAAATTGAAAAGTACTACAAATGAACTCTGAAAATGTTGAAAGTTGGCATGCTACCATCATTTCACCCACATAGCATGTGTTAACAAGTTGAGAGGGCGACGACAAAAACTGGATGCACTTCGTGTACAAAACGGACAATCTCTCTCGAAGTATGAGGGTTTCGAACGAGAACTCATCTCTTAATAAGGGATTTCATTTTTTTGAACTTATTTGAACTCCATACTTTTTGTGTGTTCAAAATGCACCATTCAAAGGCACATCACAAAATTTCAACAATTTCTGACTTAATTTGGTATATTTCGTGCATTTACTTATTTTTTTAGCTAGTTTACCCTGAAATTGAAAAGCACTACAAATGAACTCTAAAAATGTTGAAAGTTGGCATGGTATCATAATTTCACCCACATAGCATGTGTTAAAAAGTTGAGAGGGCTACGACATAAACTAGATGCACTTCGTGTAAAAAACGGACAATCTCTCTCGAAGTATGAGCGTTTCGAACGAGAACTCATCTCTTACAAAGGGATTTCATTTTTTTGAACTTATTTGAACTCCATACTTTTTGTGTGTTCAAAATGCACCATTCAAAGGCACATTAGAAAATTTCAACAATTTCTTACTTCACTTGGTATATTTCATGCATTTACTTATTTTTTATGAGCTAGTTGACCCTGAAATTGAAAAGCACTACAAATGAACTCTGAAAATGTTGAAAGTTGGCATGGTATCATAATTTCACCCACATAATATGTGTTAAAAAGTTGAGAGGGCTACGACGAAAACTGGATGCACTTCGTGTACAAAACGGACAATCTCTCTCGAAGTATGAGGGTTTCGAACGAGAACTCATCTCTTACAAAGGGATTTCATTTTTTTGAACTTATTTGAACTCCATACTTTTGGTGTGTTCAAAATACACCATTCAAAGGCACATCAGAAAATTTCAACAATTTCTTACTTCACTTGGTATATTTCGTGCATTTACTTATTTTTTATGAGCTAGTTGACCCTGAAATTGAAAAGCACTACAAATGAACTCTGAAAATGTTAAAAGTTGGCATGCTATCATAGTTTCACCCACATAACATGTGTTAAAAAGTTGAGAGGGCTACGACAAAAACTTGATGCACTTCGTGTACAAAACGGACAATCTCTCTCGAAGTATGAGCGTTTCGAACGAGAACTCATCTCCTACAAAGGGATTTCATTTTTTTGAACTTATTTGAACTCCATACTTTTTGTGTGTTCAAAATGCACCATTCAAAGGCACATCACAAAATTTCTACAATTTCCGACTTAATTTGGTATATTTCGTGCATTTCTTATTTTTTTTGAGCTAGTTGACCCTGAAATTGAAAAGCACTACAAATGAACTCTCAAAATGTTGAAAGTTGGCATGCTATCATCATTTCACCCACATAGCATGTGTTAAAAAGTTGAGAGGGCTACGACAAAAACTGGATGCACTTCGTGTACAAAACGGACAATCTGTCTCGAAGTATTAGGGTTTCGAACGAGAACTCATCTCTTACAAAGGGATTTCATTTTTTTGAACTTATTTGAACTCCATACTTTTTGTGTGTTCAAAATGCACCATTCAAAGGCACATCACAAAATTTCAACAATTTCTGACTTAATTTGGTATATTTCGTGCATTTACTTATTTTTTTAGCTAGTTTACCCTGAAATTGAAAAGCACTACAAATGAACTCTGAAAATGTTGAAAGTTCGCATGCTATCATCATTTCACCCACGTAGCATGTATTAAAAAGTTTAGAGGGCTACGACAAAAACTGGATGCACTTCGTGTACAAAACGGACAATCTCTCTCGAAGTATCACGGTTTCGAACGAGAACTCATCTCTTACAAAGGGATTTCATTTTTTTGAACTTATTTGAACTCCATACTTTTTGTGTGTTCAAAATGCACCATTCAAAGGCACATCACAAAATTTCAACAATTTCTGACTTCATTTGGTATATCTCGTGCATTTACTTATTTTTTTATGAGCTAGTTGACCATGAAATTGAAAAGCACTACAAATGAACTCTGAAAATGTTGAAAGTTGGCATGCTATCATCATTTCACCCACATAGCATGTGTTAAAAAGTTGAGAGGGCTACGACAAAAACTGGATGCACTTCGTGTACAAAACGGACAATGTCTCTCGAAGTATCAGCGTTTCGAACGAGAACTCATCTCTTACAAAGGGATTTCATTTCTTTGAACTTATTTGAACTCCATAATTTTTGTGTATTCAAAATGCACCATTCAAAGGCACATCACAAAATTTCAACAATTTCTGACTTAATTTGATATATCTCGTGCATTTACTGTTTTTTTGAGCTAGTTGACCCTGAAATTGAAAAGCACTAGAAATGAACTCTGAAAATGTTGAAAGTTGGCATGGTATCATAATTTCACCCACATAGCATGTGTAAAAAAGTTGAGAGGGCTACGACAAAAACTGGATGCACTTCGTGTACAAAACGGACAATCTCTCTCGAAGTATCAGGGTTTCGAACGAGAACTCATCTCTTACAAAGGGATTTCATTTTTTTGAACTTATTTGAACTCCATACTTTTTTTGTGTTCAAAATGCACCATTCAAAGGCACATCACAAAATTTCAACAATTTTTGACTTCATTTGGTATATTTCGTGCATTTACTTATTTTTTATGAGCTAGTTGACCCTAAAATTGAAAAGCACTACAAATGAACTCTGAAAATGTTAAAAGTTGGCATGCTATCATCATTTCACCCACATAGCATGTGCTAAAAAGTTGAGAGGGCTACGACAAAAACTTGATGCACTTCGTGTAGAAAACGGACAATCTCTCTCGAAGTATGAGCGTTTCGAACGAGAACTCATCTCTTACAAAGGGATTTCATTTTTTTGAACTTATTTGAACTCCATACTTTTTGTGTGTTCAAAATGCACCATTCAAAGGCACATCACAAAATTTCGACAATTTCTGACTTAATTTGGTATATTTCGTGCATTTCTTATTTTTTTTGAGCTAGTTGACCCTGAAATTGAAAAGCACTACAAATGAACTCTGAAAATGTTGAAAGTTGGCATGCTACCATCATTTCACCCACATAGCATGTGTTAACAAGTTGAGAGGGCGACGACAAAAACTGGATGCACTTCGTGTACAAAACGGACAATCTCTCTCGAAGTATGAGGGTTTCGAACGAGAACTCATCTCTTAATAAGGGATTTCATTTTTTTGAACTTATTTGAACTCCATACTTTTTGTGTGTTCAAAATGCACCATTCAAAGGCACATCACAAAATTTCAACAATTTCTGACTTAATTTGGTATATTTCGTGCATTTACTTATTTTTTTAGCTAGTTTACCCTGAAATTGAAAAGCACTACAAATGAACTCTGAAAATGTTGAAAGTTGGCATGGTATCATAATTTCACCCACATAGCATGTGTTAAAAAGTTGAGAGGGCTACGACATAAACTGGATGCACTTCGTGTACAAAACGGACAATCTCTCTCGAAGTATGAGCGTTTCGAACGAGAACTCATCTCTTACAAAGGGATTTCATTTTTTTGAACTTATTTCAACTCCATACTTTTTGTGTGTTCAAAATGCACCATTCAAAGGCACATTAGAAAATTTCAACAATTTCTTACTTCACTTGGTATATTTCATGCATTTACTTATTTTTTATGAGCTAGTTGACCCTGAAATTGAAAAGCACTACAAATGAACTCTGAAAATGTTGAAAGTTGGCATGGTATCATAATTTCACCCACATAATATGTGTTAAAAAGTTGAGAGGGCTACGACGAAAACTGGATGCACTTCGTGTACAAAACGGACAATCTCTCTCGAAGTATGAGGGTTTCGAACGAGAACTCATCTCTTACAAAGGGATTTCATTTTTTTGAACTTATTTGAACTCCATACTTTTTGTGTGTTCAAAATACACCATTCAAAGGCACATCAGAAAATTTCAACAATTTCTTACTTCACTTGGTATATTTCGTGCATTTACTTATTTTTTATGAGCTAGTTGACCCTGAAATTGAAAAGCACTACAAATGAACTCTGAAAATGTTAAAAGTTGGCATGCTATCATAGTTTCACCCACATAACATGTGTTAAAAAGTTGAGAGGGCTACGACAAAAACTTGATGCACTTCGTGTAGAAAACGGACAATCTCTCTCGAAGTATGAGCGTTTCGAACGAGAACTCATCTCTTACAAAGGGATTTCATTTTTTTGAACTTATTTGAACTCCATACTTTTTGTGTGTTCAAAATGCACCATTCAAAGGCACATCACAAAATTTCGACAATTTCTGACTTAATTTGGTATATTTCGTGCATTTCTTATTTTTTTTGAGCTAGTTGACCTTGAAATTGAAAAGTACTACAAATGAACTCTGAAAATGTTGAAAGTTGGCATGCTACCATCATTTCACCCACATAGCATGTGTTAACAAGTTGAGAGGGCGACGACAAAAACTGGATGCACTTCGTGTACAAAACGGACAATCTCTCTCGAAGTATGAGGGTTTCGAACGAGAACTCATCTCTTAATAAGGGATTTCATTTTTTTGAACTTATTTGAACTCCATACTTTTTGTGTGTTCAAAATGCACCATTCAAAGGCACATCACAAAATTTCAACAATTTCTGACTTAATTTGGTATATTTCGTGCATTTACTTATTTTTTTAGCTAGTTTACCCTGAAATTGAAAAGCACTACAAATGAACTCTGAAAATGTTGAAAGTTGGCATGGTATCATAATTTCACCCACATAGCATGTGTTAAAAAGTTGAGAGGGCTACGACATAAACTAGATGCACTTCGTGTACAAAACGGACAATCTCTCTCGAAGTATGAGCGTTTCGAACGAGAACTCATCTCTTACAAAGGGATTTCATTTTTTTGAACTTATTTGAACTCCATACTTTTTGTGTGTTCAAAATGCACCATTCAAAGGCACATTAGAAAATTTCAACAATTTCTTACTTCACTTGGTATATTTCATGCATTTACTTATTTTTTTATGAGCTAGTTGACCCTGAAATTGAAAAGCACTACAAATGAACTCTGAAAATGTTGAAAGTTGGCATGGTATCATAATTTCACCCACATAATATGTGTTAAAAAGTTGAGAGGGCTACGACGAAAACTGGATGCACTTCGTGTACAAAACGGACAATCTCTCTCGAAGTATGAGGGTTTCGAACGAGAACTCATCTCTTACAAAGGGATTTCATTTTTTTGAACTTATTTGAACTCCATACTTTTGGTGTGTTCAAAATACACCATTCAAAGGCACATCAGAAAATTTCAACAATTTCTTACTTCACTTGGTATATTTCGTGCATTTACTTATTTTTTATGAGCTAGTTGACCCTGAAATTGAAAAGCACTACAAATGAACTCTGAAAATGTTAAAAGTTGGCATGCTATCATAGTTTCACCCACATAACATGTGTTAAAAAGTTGAGAGGGCTACGACAAAAACTTGATGCACTTCGTGTACAAAACGGACAATCTCTCTCGAAGTATGAGCGTTTCTAACGAGAACTCATCTCCTACAAAGGGATTTCATTTTTTTGAACTTATTTGAACTCCATACTTTTTGTGTGTTCAAAATGCACCATTCAAAGGCACATCACAAAATTTCTACAATTTCCGACTTAATTTGGTATATTTCGTGCATTTCTTATTTTTTTTGAGCTAGTTGACCCTGAAATTGAAAAGCACTACAAATGAACTCTCAAAATGTTGAAAGTTGGCATGCTATCATCATTTCACCCACATAGCATGTGTTAAAAAGTTGAGAGGGCTACGACAAAAACTGGATGCACTTCGTGTACAAAACGGACAATCTGTCTCGAAGTATTAGGGTTTCGAACGAGAACTCATCTCTTACAAAGGGATTTCATTTTTTTGAACTTATTTGAACTCCATACTTTTTGTGTGTTCAAAATGCACCATTCAAAGGCACATCACAAAATTTCAACAATTTCTGACTTAATTTGGTATATTTCGTGCATTTACTTATTTTTTTAGCTAGTTTACCCTGAAATTGAAAAGCACTACAAATGAACTCTGAAAATGTTGAAAGTTCGCATGCTATCATCATTTCACCCACGTAGCATGTATTAAAAAGTTTAGAGGGCTACGACAAAAACTGGATGCACTTCGTGTACAAAACGGACAATCTCTCTCGAAGTATCACGGTTTCGAACGAGAACTCATCTCTTACAAAGGGATTTCATTTTTTTGAACTTATTTGAACTCCATACTTTTTGTGTGTTCAAAATGCACCATTCAAAGGCACATCACAAAATTTCAACAATTTCTGACTTCATTTGGTATATCTCGTGCATTTACTTATTTTTTTTAGCTAGTTGACCCTGAAATTGAAAAGCACTACAAATGAACTCTGAAAATGTTGAAAGTTGGCATGCTATCATCATTTCACCCACATAGCATGTGTTAAAAACTAGAGAGGGCTACAACAAAAACTGGATGCACTTCGTGTACAAAACGGACAATCTCTCACGAAGTATCAGCGTTTCGAACGAGAACTCATCTCTTAAAAGGGATTTCATTTTTTGAACTTATTTGAACTCCATACTTTTTGTGTGTTCAAAATGCACCACTCAAAGAGACATCACAAAATGTCAACAATTTCTGACTTAATTTGGTATATCTCGTGCATTTACTTTTTTTTGAGCTAGTTGACCCGGAAATTGAAAAGCACTACAAATGAACTCTGAAAATGTTGAAAGTTGGCATGGTATCATAATTTCACCCACATAGCATGTGTTAAAAAGTTGAGAGGGCTACGACAAAAACAGGATGCACTTCGTGTACAAAACGGATAATCTCTCTCGAAGTATCAGGGTTTCGAACGAGAAGTCTTCTCTTACAAAGGGATTTCATTTTTTTGAACTTATTTGAACTCCATACTTTTTGTGTGTTCAAAATGCACCATTCAAAGGCACATCAGAAAATTTCAACAATTTCTGACTTCATTTGGTATATTTCGTGCATTTACTTATTTTTTTATGAGCTAGTTGACCCTGAAATTGAAAAGCACTACAAATGAACTCTGAAAATGTTAAAAGTTGGCATGCTATCATCATTTCACCCACATAGCATGTGTGAAAAAGTTGAGAGGGCTACGACAAAAACTTGATGCACTTCATGTACAAAACGGACAATCTCTCTCGAAGTATGAGCGTTTCGAACGAGAACTCATCTCTTACAAAGGGATTTCATTTTTTTGAACTTATTCGAACTCCATAGTTTTTGTGTGTTCAAAATGCACCATTCAAAGGCACATCACAAAATTTCAACAATTTCTGACTTAATTTGGTATATTTCGTGCATTTCTTATTTTTTTTGAGCTAGTTGACCCTGAAATTGAAAAGCACTACAAATGAACTCTCAAAATGTTGAAAGTTGGCAAACTACAATCATTTCACCCACATAGCATGTGTTAAAAAGTTGAGAGGGCTACGACAAAAACTGGATGCACTTCGTGTACAAAACGGACAATCTCTCTCGAAGTATAAGGGTTTCGAACGAGAACTCATCTCTTACAAAGGGATTTCATTTTTTTGAACTTATTTGAACTCCATACTTTTTGTGTGTTAGAAATGCACCATTCAAAGGCACATCACAAAATTTCAACAATTTCTGACTTAATTTGGTATATTTCGTGCATTTACTAATTTTTTAGCTAGTTGACCCTGAAATTGAAAAGCACTACAAATGAACTCTGAAAATGTTGAAAGTTGGAATGCTATCATCATTTCACCCACGTAGCATGTGTTAAAAAGTTTAGAGGGCTACGACAAAAACTGGATGCACTTCGTGTACAAAACGGACAATCTCTCTCGAAGTATCAGGGTTTCGAACGAGAACTCATCTCTTACAAAGGGATTTCATCTTTTTGAACTTATTTGAACTTCATACTTTTTGTGTGTTCAAAATGCACCATTCAAAGGCACATCACAAAATTTCAACAATTTCTGACTTCATTTGGTATATCTCGTGCATTTACTTATTTTTTTTGAGCTAGTTGACCCTGAAATTGAAAAGCACTACAAATGAACTCTGAAAATGTTGAAAGTTGGCATGATATCATCATTTCACCCACATAGCAATGGTTAAAAAGTTGAGAGGGCTACAACAAAAACTGGATGCACTTCGTGTACAAAACGGACAATCTCTCCCGAAGTATCAGCGTTTCGAACGAGAACTCATCTCTTACAAAGGGATTTCATTTTTTTGAACTTATTTGAACTCCATACTTTTTGTGTGTTCAAAATGCACCATTCAAAGACACATCACAAAATTTCAACAATTTCAGACTTAATTTGGTATATCTCGTGCATTTACTTATTTTTTTGAGCTAGTTGACCCTGAAATTGAAAAGCACTACAAATGAACTCTGAAAATGTTGAAAGTTGGCATGCTATCATCATTTCACCCACATAGCATGTGTTAAAAAGTTGAGAGGGCTACGACAACAACTGGATGCACTTCGTGTACAAAACGGACAATCTCTCTCGAAGTATCAACGTTTCGAACGAGAACTCATCTCTTACAATGGGATTTCATTTTTTGAACTTATTTGAACTCCATACTTTTTGTGTGTTCAAAATGCACCATTCAAAGGCACATCACAAAATTTCAACAATTTCTGACTTCATTTGGTATATTTCGTGCATTTACTTATTTTTTTATGAGCTAGTTGACCCTGAAATTGAAAAGCACTACAAATGAACTTTGAAAATGTTGAAAGTTGGCATGCTATCATCATTTCACCCACATAGCATGTGTTAAAAAGTTGAGAGGGCTACGACAAAAACTGGATGCACTTCGTGTACAAAACGGACAATCTCTCTCGAAGTATCACGGTTTCGAACGAGAACTCATCTCTTACAAAGGGATTTCATTTCTTTGAACTTATTTGAACTCCATACTTTTTGTGTGTTCAAAATGCACCATTCAAAGGCACATCACAAAATTTCAACAATTTCTGACCTCATTTGGTATATTTCGTGCATTTCTTATTTTTTTGAGCTAATTGACCCTGAAATTGAAAAGCACTACAAATGAACTCTGAAAATGTTGAAAGTTGGCATGCTATCATAATTTCACCCACATAGCATGTGTTAAAAAGTTGAGAGGGCTACGAAAAAAACTGGATGCACTTCGTGTACAAAACGGACAATCTCTCTCGAAGTATCACGGTTTCGAACGAGAACTCATCTCTTACAAAGGGATTTCATTTTTTTGAACTTATTTGAACTCCATACTTTTTGTGTGTTCAAAATGCATCATTCAAAGGCACATCACAAAATTTCAACAATTTCTGACTTCATTTGGTATATCTCGTGCATTTACTTATTTTTTTTGAGTTCGTTGACCGTGAAATTGAAAAGCACTACAAATGAACTCTGAAAATGTTGAAAGTTCGCATGCTATCATCATTTCACCCACATAGCATGTGTTAAAAAGTTGAGAGGGCTACGACAAAAACTGGATCCACTTCGTGTACAAAACGGACAACCTGTCTCGAAGTATCAGGGTTTCGAACGAGAACTCATCTCTTACAAAAGGGATTTCATTTTTTGAACTTATTTGAACTCCATACTTTTTGTGTGTTCAAAATGCACCATTCAAAGGCACATCAGAGAATTTCAACAATTTCTGACTTAATTTGGTATATTTCGTGTATTTACTTATTTTTTTTGAGCTAGTTGACCCTAAAATTAAAAAGCACTACAAATGAACTCTGAAAATTTTGAAAGTTGGCATGCTATCATCATTTCACCCACATAGCATGTGTTAACAAGTTGAGAGGGCTACGACAAAAATTGGATGCACTTCGTGTACAAAACGGACAATCTCTCTCGAAGTATGAGGGTTTCGAACGAGAACTCATCGCTTACAAAGGGATTTCATTTTTTTGAACTTATTTGAACTCCATACTTTTTGTGTGTTCAAAATGCACCATTCAAAGGCACATCACAAAATTTCAACAATTTCTGACTTCATTTGGTATATTTCGTGCATTTACTTATTTTTTATGAGCTAGTTGACCCTGAAATTGAAAAGCACTACAAATGAACTCTGAAAATGTTGAAAGTTGGCATGCTATCATCATTTCACCCACATAGCATGTGTTAAAAGTTGAGAGGGCTACGACAAAAACTGGATGCACTTCGTGTACAAAACGGACAATGTCTCTCGAAGTATCAGCGTTTCGAACGAGAACTCATCTCTTACAAAGGGATTTCATTTCTTTGAACTTATTTGAACTCCATACTTTTTGTGTATTCAAAATGCACCATTCAAAGGCGCATCACAAAATTTCAACAATTTCTGACTTAATTTGGTATATCTCGTGCATTTACTTTTTTTTTGAGCTAGTTGACCCTGAAATTGAAAAGCACTACAAATGAACTCTAAAAATGTTGAAAGTTGGCATGGTATCATAATTTCACCCACATAGCATGTGTTAAAAAGTTGAGAGGGCTACGACAAAAAGTGGATGCACTTCGTGTAAAAAACGGACAATCTCTCTCGAAGTATTAGGGTTTCGAACGAGAACTCATCTCTTACAAAGGGATTTCATTTTTTTGAACTTATTTCAACTCCATACTTTTTGTGTGTTCAAAATGCACCATTCAAAGGCACATCACAGAATTTCAACAATTTCTGACTTAATTTGGTATATTTCGTGCATTTACTTATTTTTTTGAGCTAGTTGACCCTAAAATTGAAAAGCACTACAAATGAACTCTGAAAATGTTGAAAGTTGGCATGCTATCATCATTTCACCCACATAGCATGTGTTAAAAAGTTGAGAGGGCTACGACAAAAACTGGATGCACTTCGTGTACAAAACGGACAATCTCTCTCGAAGTATCAGCGTTTCGAACGAGAACTCATCTCTTACAAAGGGATTTCATTTTTTTGAACTTATTTGAACTCCATACTTTTTGTGTGTTCAAAATGCACCATTCAAAGGCACATCACAAAATTTCAACAATTTCTGACTTCATTTGGTATATTTCGTGCATTTACTTATTTTTTTATGAGCTAGTTGACCCTGAAATTGAAAAGCACTACAAATGAACTCGGAAAATGTTGAAAGTTGGCATGCTATCATCATTTCACCCACATAGCGTGTGTTAAAAAGTTGAGAGGGCTACGACAAAAACTGGATGCACTTCGTGTACCAAACGGACAATGTCTCTCGAAGTATCAGCGTTTCGAACGAGAACTCATCTCTTACAGAGGGATTTCATTTCTTTGAACTTATTTGAACTCCATAATGTTTGTGTATTCAAAATGCACCATTCAAAGGCACATCACAAAATTTCAACAATTTCTGACTTAATTTGGTATATCTCGTGCATTTACTTTTTTTTGAGCTAGTTGACCCTGAAATTGAAAAGCACTACAAATGAACTCTAAAAATGTTGAAAGTTGGCATGGTATCATAATTTCACCCACATAGCATGTGTGAAAAATTTGAGAGGGCTACGACAAAAACTGGATGCACTTCGTGTACAAAACGGACAATCTCTCTCGAAGTATCACGGTTTCGAACGAGAACTCATCTCTTACAAAGGGATTTCATTTTTTTGAACTTATTTGAACTCCATACTTTTTTTGTGTTCAAAATGCACCATTCAAAGGCACATCAAAAAATTTCAACAATTTCTGACTTCATTTGGTATATTTCGTGCATTTACTTATTTTTTTATGAGCTAGTTGACCCTAAAATTGAAAAGCACTACAAATGAACTCTGAAAATGTTAAAAGTTGGCATGCTATCATCATTTCACCCACATAGCATGTGCTAAAAAGTTGAGAGGGCTACGACAAAAACTTGATGCACTTCGTGTAGAAAACGGACAATCTCTCTCGAAGTATGAGCGTTTTGAACGAGAACTCATCTCTTACAAAGGGATTTCATTTTTTTGAACTTATTTGAACTCCATACTTTTTGTGTGTTCAAAATGCACCATTCAAAGGCACATCACAAAATTTCAACAATTTCTGACTTAATTTGGTATATTTCGTGCATTTCTTATTTTTTTTGAGCTAGTTGACCCTGAAATTGAAAAGCACTACAAATGAACTCTCAAAATGTTGAAAGTTGGCATGCTACCATCATTTCACCCACATAGCATGTGTTAACAAGTTGAGAGGGCGACGACAAAAACTGGATGCACTTCGTGTACAAAACGGACAATCTCTCTCGAAGTATGAGGGTTTCGAACGAGAACTCATCTCTTACAAAGGGATTTCATTTTTTTGAACTTATTTGAACTCCATACTTTTTGTGTGTTCAAAATGCACCATTCAAAGGCACATCACAAAATTTCAACAATTTCTGACTTAATTTGGTATATTTCGTGCATTTACTTATTTTTTTAGCTAGTTGACCCTGAAATTGAAAAGCACTACAAATGAACTCTGAAAATGTTGAAAGTTGGCATGCTATCATCATTTCACCCACGTAGCATGTGTTAAAAAGTTTAGAGGGCTACGACAAAAACTGGTTACACTTCGTGTACAAAACGGACAATCTCTCTCGAAGTATCAGGGTTTCGAACGAGAACTCATCTCTTACAAAGGGATTTCATTTTTTTGAACTTATTTGAACTCCATACTTTTTGTGTGTTCAAAATGCACCATTCAAAGGCATATCACAAAATTTCAACAATTTCTAACTTCATTTGGTATATCTCGTGCATTTACTTATTTTTTTTTGAGCTAGTTGACCCTGAAATTGAAAAGCACTACAAATGAACCCTGAAAATGTTGAAATTGGCATGCTATCATCATTTAACCCACATAGCATGTGTTAGAAAGTTGAGAGGGCTACGACAAAAACTGGATGCACTTCGTGTATAAAACGGACAATCTCTCTCGAAGTACCACAGTTTCGAACGAGAACTCATCTCTTAGAAAGGGATTTCATTATTTTGAACTTATTTGAACTCCATATTTTGTGTGTGTTCAAAATGCACCATTCAAAGGCACATCACAAAATTTCAACAATTTCTCACTTCATTTGGTATATCTCATGCATTTACTTTTTTTTTGAGCTAGTTGACCCTGAAATTGAAAAGCACTACAAATGAACTCTGAAAATGTTGAAAGTTGGCATGATATCATAATCTCATCCACATAGCATGTGTAAAATGTTGAGAGGGCTACGACAAAAACTGGATGCACTTCGTGTACAAAACGGACAATCTCTCTCGAAGTATGAGCGTTTCGAACGAGAACTCATCTCTTACAAAGGGATTTCATTTTTTTGAACTTATTTGAACTCCATACTTTTTGTGTGTTAAAAATGCACCATTCAAAGGCACATCAGAAAATTTCAACAATTTCTGACTTCATTTGGTATATTTCGTGCATTTACTTATTTTTTTTGAACTAGTTGACCCTGAAAATTGAAAAGCACTACAAATGAACTCTGAAAATAATGAAAGTTGGTATGCTATCATCATTTCACCCACATAGCATGTGTTAAAAAGTTGAGAGGGCTACGACAAAAACTGGATCCACTTCGTGTACAAAACGGACAATCTCTCTCGAAGTATGAGCGTTTCGAACGAGAAATCATCTCTTACAAAGGGATTTCATTTTTTGAACTTATTTGAACTCCGTACTTTTTGTGTGTTCAAAATGCACCATTCAAAGGCACATGACAAAATTTCAACAATTTCGGACTTAATTTGGTATATTTCGTGCATTTACTTATTTTTTTAGCTAGTTGACCGTGAAATTGAAAAGCACTACAAATGAACTATGAAAATGTTGAAAGTTGGCATGCTATCATCATTTCACCCACGTAGCATGTGTTAAAAAGTTTAGAGGGCTACGACAAAAACTGGATGCACTTCGTGTACAAAACGGACAATCTCTCTTGAAGTATCACGGTTTCGAACGAGAACTCATCTCTTACAAAGGTATTTCATTTTTTTGAACTTATTTGAACTCCATACTTTTTGTGTGTTGAAAATGCACCATTCAAAGGCACATCACAAAATTTCAACAATTTCTGACTTCATTTGGTATATATTTCGTGCATTTACTTATTTTTTTTGAGCTAGTTGACCCTGAAATTGAAAAGCACTACAAATGAACTCTGAAAATGTTGAAAGTTGGCATGCTATCATCATTTTACCCACATAGAATGTGTTAAAAAGTTGAGAGGGCTACGACAAAAACTGGATGCACTTTGTGTACAAAACGGACAATCTCTCTCGAAGTATCAGCGTTTCGAACGAGAACTCATCTCTTAAAAAGGGATTTCATTTTATTGAACTTATTTAAACTCCATACTTTTTCTGTGTTCAAAATGCACCATTCAAAGGCACATCACAAAATTTCAACAATTTCTAACTTCATTTTGTATATCTTGTGCATTTACATATTTTCTTGAGTTAGTTGACCCTGAAATTGAAAAGCACTACAAAGGAACTCTGAAAATATTGAAAGTTGTCATGCTATCATAATTTCACCCACATAGGATGTGTTAAAAAGTTGAGAGGGCTACGACAAAAACTGGATGCACTTCGTGTACAAAATGGACAATCTCTCTCGAAGTATCATCGTTTCGAACGAGAACTCATCTCTTACAAAGGGATTTCATATTTTTGAACTTATTTGAACTCCATACTTTTTGTGTGTTCAAAATGCACCATTCAAAGGCACATCTCACAATTTCAACAATTTCTGACTTAATTTGGTATATTTCGTGCATTTACTTAATTTTTTTGAGCTAGTTGACCCTGAAATTGAAAAGCACTACAAATGAACTCTGAAAATGTTGAAAGTTGGCATGTTATCATAATTTCACCCATATAGCATGTGCTAAAAAGTTGAGAGGGCTACGACAAAAACTGGATGCACTTCGTGTACAAAACGGACAATCTCTCTCGAAGTATCAGCGTTTCGAACGAGAACTCATCTCTTACAAAGGAATTTCTTTTTTTTTTGAACTTATTTGAACTGCATACTTTTTGTGTGTTAAAAATGCACCATTTAAAGGCACATCACATAATTTCAACAATTTCTGACTTCATTTGGTATATCTCGTGCATTTACTTTTTTTTTTTTTGAGCTAGGTGACCCTGAAATTGAAAAGCACTACAAAGGAACTCTGAAAATGTTGAAATTGGCATGCTATCATCATTTCACCCACATAGCATGTGTTAAAAAGTTAAGAGGGCTAAGACAAAAACTGGTTGCACTTCGTCTACAAAACGGACAATCTCTCTCGAAGTATCAGCGTTTCGAACGAGAACTCATCTCTTACAAAGGGATTTCATTTTTTTGAACTTATTTGAACTCCATACTTTTTGTTTGTTCAAAATGCACCATTCAAAGGAACATCACAAAATTTCAACAATTTCTGACTTAATTTGGTATATTTCGTGCATTTACTTATTTTTTTTGAGCTAGTTGACCCTGAAATTGAAAAGCACTACAAATGAACTCTGAAAATGTTGAAAGTTGGCAATGCTATCATCATTTCACCCACGTAGCATGTGTTAAAAAGTTGAGAGGGCTACGGCAAAAACTGGATGCACTTCGTGTACAAAACGGACAATCTCTCTCGAAGTATCAACGTTTCGAACGAGAACTCATCTCTTACAAAGCACACACCCACAATCCTCCATCCAAGAAAAATGCAAGGAAGATGGGAGAGGGGGGTTGTGCTATATATAGGCAGAGGACTTTAGTCCCGGTTTGAGACACAAAGCGGGACTAAAGGTGGCGCTCATGCGGGGTGCACACCGCGTAGCCCTTTAGTCCCGGTTTGGGACACAAACCGGGACTAAAGGCTCCTTACGGACCGGGACAAAAGTCTCGAGGGAGGCATTGCGATTTGGGGCGACGTGGCCGGGCGTTTAGTCCCGGCTCAGAGGCAGGCTGGGACTAAAGGGTCCCGACCAAAAGTCCGTTTTTCACTAGTGAATGGTATCATTGAGTTTATGAGGTTCATGCTCATGGTTGTTGTTCTACTATGACATTTTCTTTTTTCGCTGATCTAGGCGAGAGAGTATGTATGTATATTGTTCTGCGGCTAACATGGAAGTTGTCATCGTCCATCGCACCATCGAGAGGTGAGTAGACGCATCGCGTGACCCCACTGTAGGTTTTAGCTGCCATTGCCTTGGTTCGGTCACTGGTATTGATTGTACGGGTACTTCAAGCCATTCATGGTCCCTAGATGAGTTCTGAGATGAGGGGATGTTTGGTCTCTGTTTGTTTGCTTTAGATATAATTCTAGCAGCAAACATAATCAGGTCCCTTCCGTATCTGAATTTGCTGCATGCCGTTAACATTTGTGCTCTGGCCGGTTTCCTGACCATCCACACCGGGATATCAAGACAGTGACCTACATGCTCGAGTCATGCATGCCATCCTGTTGCTGTTTATATGTACTTCGTTCTTAATTTCTTAAGAGTTTGGACGGATACACATACACTAACAACTTGATGTGCTTAGAAGTTTGGAGGACAGGTAGAATTAACTTCAGTATACTCTATGCCATATGTTCTCGGGAGCCGAAACACATTTCCCTCTGTGTCTCCAATGAGCCAGTCGTGGCTCATGGAGTTTCTCTTTCTCATGCGCCGATACGATGTCGGCATGGATTCCACCACCTCTCCGACCTAGGTTTTAGATCCTAGGTTAGAGTTAGAATTGGTTAGATTGAAGCCGTATAACCCTCAAAAATCCAAACAGGTGGTTAGAGTTGGTTAGATGTATCTAACTCACCCAAAGACTCTAACCCATCCAAAAGATGTTTTTCTGGATTAGAGTTAGATGGGGTCGAGGAAACGAAAAAAAAACCATCCCAGTCGCACCAGATCCGTCCCTCCCCACCAACCCCGCTCCCGTCGCTCTCGTCGGCCACCTCGTCCTACGCCGTCGCCGGCCACCCCGTCCCGCGCCTCACCGCCCCATCCCGCCCCATCCTCAGCCGCCGGTCGCGTCGTCCCGCCCCACCCCGTCCCGCGCCGCCCTGACCCGTCCCCAGCTGCCGGCCGTGCCGTCCCGCCCCGCGCCGTCTCGCCTCACCCCATCCCGCCCCGTGCCGCCCCATCCTCAGCCGCCGGCCGCGCCGTCCCACGCCGCGCCGCCCCGCCCCATCCTCAGTCGTCGACCGCGCCGCCCCGTCCAGCCCCGCGCCATCCCGCCCCACTCCGTTCCGCGCCGCCCTTGGCCCGACAACTGAACTTCGGCGGCTCCTCGTCAGCGGCAACCGGTCGCGGAGGAGGAAACAGTGGCGGTGGCGTTTGGCAGCGCGCCAACTCGGCTGCGCGCCACGTGGCCGCTGTAACCACCGTACCAGCCGTGGCGGCCAGCGTGTACCGCCTTCGCAGGCACCACGGAATGCCATCCTTGAGCAAGCATCCGTGGGCAATTCATTATGTTATATCATGTTTTGTATATTTGATTTGTGAGCGAGAGGAGGCCACACAACGACCGACCACACCAAATCCGGCAGTAAATAGGGTCAAAAGTAGCCAAATGATTGAGAAAGAGCATTTATTATCAATCTAACCTTCTCATCCAAACACCTCTTTGATTAGAGTTAGTTCAGGGTTAGTTAAGGGTTAGAATCTAACTCTAATCTCTAACCCGGTTAGAGCATCTCTAGTGGAACGTGTAAATTTGGACGTGCATATCTTCATGTACACGTCCATATACACCTTGCTAAATTTTACACCTCTCAGTTTTTCAATGGAACGTGTATACAGGACGTGGAAATCAGGACGTGTATATTCCAACGGCTATATTTTTAAAAGGCTATATTTCCAACGGCTATATTTTCAGAGGCCAAAACCGGCCACAAAAGCAGTTTTCTCAATGAGACAAAGAGAGTCCAAAGGCAAACCAAATCGAATCGGAAAAATAACAACTTGTAGCAAAAAGCAAGTAGAGTCCAAAGGCAAACCAAATCGATCATCGGTACTAACACTTTGGTTATTTCTCAGATCTGAAATTGATTGTTACATCATCAGTTCATCACCCACCAGTTATCAGTAAACATAATGTGGAACCCTATGGTCCTTATCACATATACAGGCATACAGCAAAATTAACCAAAACTGTGTCCTCCAATCTTGTACTTTCCAGAATCCAGATAGCCCAACACCGAAATAGGAACTGAATTTGGGAGAATGAGGGGCAGAATGGAACCATGGGGTTGAGATCGTTGATCCTCTCGACGGCCTCCTGGACATTCCCCGACTGAACAGCCTTCTTCACCTCCATCCGGTCGGTGATGGTCGCCAGGTCGATCTCCGCTGCAACACGAAACCCCGCATCGATCAGACCTTGCACAGGGTGTCGTCACTAGGACAGCGAGCAAGAGGGGCTTGGCGTCCATGTCCTCCTTGTGGATCTTGGCGTCCCGCAGCTTCCCCTCCCACTCGTCGCGCGTCACCACCTTCTTCGAGGTCGCCATGGAGGGCGCGGGGCAGGAGCTGACTGCGCCGCGACGACGGGAAGAGGGGAACGACGCGCGCGTGAGGCGGAGGTGTATGAGGGCGTGGGGTGTGGGCGGGAGGGGGCGTCGGCGGTGAGGTACGGCGCCGCCCCGCACCCCGCCCCGCACAGCGCCGCCCCCTCCTCTGCCCAGGCGGCCGGCCCATCCTCTGCCCAGGCCGCCGGCCCTCCTCTGCCAGGCCGCCACCCTGCCCCTCCCGTCGCCAGATCTGGCTGCAGGGCGTGCGGCCCCTCGTCCCCGCCCTCCCGCTCGTGAGTTCGGCCAGGGAGGAGTAGTTACCTTGAGCGGCGGCCGGAGAAAATGCAACGGCGATCTGGGGCGAGGCAGGGGCCGCGGGACGAAGCAGCCGAGCTCACGAGCGTGGCTTCGTCGTGGTTGTTTCCACGTCTCGTACCGTCGTGGCTTCGTCGTGGTTGTTTCCACACCCGTTTACACGAGCCGCTGGGAGTCGTTGGGAAGTAAAAAACTGCCCAGATCTTGTATATTTACTATACACGTCCATATAGAGGATCCACTCGAAATGCTCTTAGAGTATCCAAACATGGCCCTAGTCGCGTTGGGCCTGCCGTTGCCGTTGAGAAGTGGTTCAAAACCATACTCGGCTGCCTGGTACCTGAACATTTAACTTTGCAATTTTCTCAAGCTCCTTGTCACCGGGAAAAGGAAAAATAAGGAGAGATTAACCAAGGCTATGTCGGCCACACCAATGGATCTCTGATGCGAGTGGCGCGTACCTGCGTTCATGACGCAGAGCCGTCCACGGCCACTAGCAGTCTGACACTGCCAGTGCGGGGCCATAACAACATGGCCACGCTCCTCGTAGCAGGAACAGGGGAAGGGACGTACGTCACACGCATAGATGCACAGTTGCAGACCGGGCTGGGCGTCGTCTGCACACGCCATACATGTGGCTGCACTGCTGCACACGGCTAGGAGGCGGCACCCGGCCGCGCACGCCACACGCAAGCTTGAAGCCTGCACAAATCTGAGTTAAACCGTAAGACTGTAGAGCTCGTTGAAAATAAACTCTAGCCTTTAAATCTTTGAATTTTGTACCTTGTTCTCTATAATTCTGGAGTTAAAGTTTGGTGGCCGACGACGATGGCGGGGATCTCCTCCATGTCTCGCGATGGAGGGGGTGGGGCGGCACCTCTTCCTCCGAAGTGGCGTGGCCACGACCCAGATCTTGGGGGCGGGACAGTTGGTTATGGGAGGAGGTCTTGGGCGGCAGTGTGGTCGTCGAGTGGCTGTCTGGTGGTGGCGGTGCAGACTTGACGTCGTGGAGGACCTGGCTGAAAGATCGGGCTAACTACAAGTGGAGGTGAACCCCGGCCATGGCCTGGCCAGGGTGATCGCCTCGCCGCGCGACAACGGATGTCGGGTAGCGGCACCGGGCGGTGGTGGCCGGTGAGGACCAGACCGTCCTCGGCTGCATAGGATGGACATACCCATATCCAAGGCAGAGCTGTTCCGGTGGTCCGGCGGATTCGACCACGGATCCCGTTCGATGCAGAGACGGTGAAGAGCGTGCTTGCGATTCAGCATAATGGCTCTTCCGGCATGGCATGATGGGGTGGCATCCCTCTCTCCATGCTTCAGTGGTGGCGCCCTTCGGCAGTGGCCGAAGCGTCACGATACACCACGGTGACAGTGCCGTTGTGAATGATCGTCGGATTTGAATGACCAGTTCTCACGCTTTGAACGTGGTCTTGCACATTCACAGGTTGTCGGTTGGACGTTCTTGGGAAGGATCTGGGTGGATACAACCGCTCATGCATCCTCGTGGAGACGTGCATGGCGTGTTGTTTTTTCGAAAAGGAGAATATTGGTTTGAATTTTAGAGGACGATGCATGCAAACATATATTATTAATTATATAAAATTCAAGGTTGAAATAAAACAAAAAACAAAATCTAAGGTTGCATGCCTCTAGACACTAATTCCATCAAATAGCCATTAACCCTATGTTACAAGATACATTAGAAAAGAAATATACGTAACTCCTAGGCTACGCCTTCAAGAAGAATCGCCACACGTGTGCCGATGATGATGAATACAACACAAGGTTGAACTCTCGATTGTCATATCCAAAGCCAAGCTTCAATTCATCGCCTTTAGCAGGGTCACGACGTTGGCGCGCGTCAACATAACCCGATTAGTGATTTTGTGTTTTCACCGGAGTGCATAAACTTGTCGTTGAAGTAGTCTGTACCATCCGCCCTTATACGGCAACCGACGTCTTGTTGGAAACATGCCGTAGAGATAATAATAAATGATTATTATCATATTTCCTTGTTTAAGACAAGTGTTTATTATTTATGCTAGAATTGTGTTGACCGGAAATTTAAATACATGTGTCGATACATAAACAACACTTTGTCCCTAGTGTGCCTCTACTAGACTAGCTCGTTGATCAAAGATGGTTAAGATTTCCTAATCATATACATGAATTGCCATTTGATAAGAGGATCACATCATTAGAAGAATGATGTGATGGACAAGACCCAAGCATAATCTTAGAATATGATTATGTCATTAATAGTTTAATTGTCATAGCTTTCGTCATGTCAAGAATATGTTCCTTAGACCACGAGATCATGCAATTCCGTGACCCTAGAGGAATACCTTATGAGCTATCAAACATCACCTCATAAATGGGTGCTCGTAAATGTTCTATTCAGGTATCTCCGAAAGTGTCTGTTGCGTTGACATGGATCGAGTCTGGGATTTTGTCACTCAGTGTGACAGAGAGATATATCTGAGCCCTCTTGGTAATATAAAATCACAAGAAGCTTGCAAGCATATGAATAATGAGTTTAGTCATGGGATCTTGTATTACAAAATGAATAAAGAGACTTACCGGTAACGATATTTAACTAGGTATGGACATACCGACGATCGAATCTCCGGTAAATAACATACATCGGACAAAGGGAGTTGCATATGGGATTAACCGAATCCTCGACATCGTGGTTCAACCTATAAAGATCTTCTGGAATATGTAGGAACCAATATGGACGTCCAGGTTCTGCTATTGGTTATTGAGCAGAGAGGAGTCTCGGTCATGTCTACTTAATTTTTGAACCTGTAAGGCCCACACACTTAAAGTTCGATGACGGTAGAGTAGTATTGGGATATGTACATTAGTGACCGAATGTTGTTCGGAATCCCGGATGAGATCTAGGAAGTCATGAGGAGCTTCGGAATGGTCCAGAGGTAAAGATTTATACATGGGAAGTCATGTTTGTGCTACCAGAAAAGTTTCGGGTTTTACTAACAAAGTGTCGAGAGTGCCGAAAGGGTTCTAGAGGTTCACCGAGGGAAGTCCAGCTGCCCTCGGGGGAGCACATGGGCTGCATAGGGGGCACACCAGCCCTTGGTGGACTAGGCGCCACTCCCCCTCCCAAAATGCACATGCGCCCTAGGGGTTGGGGAACCCTAAAGGTTGCCCCCTTGCCTGGGAGGGCAAGGCACCCCCTTGGCCGCCACCTCCTCCTTGGAGGAGGGGATGGATGGGCGAGAGACCCTTCCCCTATATATAGTGGGGAGTGGTGGGAAGGCTTCCATACCCTTGCCATGTCGCATACCTCCCTCCCGTCCCTGTGTTTTCTCCCTCGTTCGTCGTCCCGACAACGCTCAATGAAGCCCTGCCGACATTGCACCACCACCATCACCGCCACACTGTCATGCTGGCCTTGATCCCATCTACTTCTTTGCCCTTGCTTGTTGGATTAAGGAGGGGACATCACTGAGCCGCACGTGTGCCGAACACGGAGGTGCCATCCATTCGGCGCTAGATCGGACTAGATCACGATCTGATCATGAAGAGTACAACTACATCAATCAAATTATATATGCTTCTACTTAACAGTCTACAAGGATACATAGACACACTCTCCCTTCTCATTGATATGCATCTCGATAGATAGATTTTGTGTGCGCGTAGGATTTTTTTGTTTTCCATGCTTCATTTCCAATAGTGACATCATGAGCTAGGTCTATGTGTAGATGATATGCACGAGTAGACCACAAAGAAGTTATGGGCGTTGATGTTCATATTGCTTACCTCTGTTTGTCTTATCTCGATTCAATGGTATTACACGAAGAAGAAACCTGGACCAACTTTACTTATCCTCGTACAAGAGACCAGTTCCACGACCAAAGATGCAACTTTTATTGCTTTAAGTGGCTGGCACGTGTGTGTCTCTCCTACTTTAGTTGATATCGATTTGACATTAGCGGTCCTTATTGACGGTTAAAAGGCAACTTTAATATGAGTGTTGTTGCTATGCGTAGGTAAGAATGGTTTTTTCTAGTTGCCCAACAAGCCACGTAAAATTGGCAACAACAAAGTAAAGGACGTCTAACTTGTTTTTGCACAACATGTTGTGAGGTGATATGGCCAAGACATGATTTGATATATAATTGTTGTATGAGACGATCATGTTTTGTAATGGTTTTCACAACTTGCATGTTGAAGAGATGGAAACCGTGAGGAGCCATAGGGTTGTCTTTAGTTTATTGTATGATATACGTGTCAATCATTAAATGCCATGTAATTGCTTTACTTTATCACTATGGGATAGCAATAGTTGTAGATGCAATAGTTGGTGGAGACAACCACATGACGACACAATGATGGAAATCATGGTGTCATGCCGGTGGTGATGGAGATCATGCCAATGCCTTGGAGATGGAGATCAAAAGCACAAGATGATGATGGCCATATCATGTCACATATATTGGTTGCATGTGATTTTTATCTTTTGTGCATCTTATTTTGCTTAGGACGATGATAGCATTATAAGGTGATCTCTTCACTTAATTTTAAGATAAAAGGTGTTCTCCCTAAGTACACACTGTTGCGAAAGTTCGTCATTTTGAAGCACCTTGTGATGATCGAGTGTGATAGACTCTTTGTTCACATACAACTCGTGTAAGATTGTTTTACACATGCACAATATTTGGGTTAAACGTGATGAGCCTAGCATGTATAGACATGGGCTCAGAACATAGAGGACCGAAATGCCGAACATGAATCATATAGTAGATATGATCAATATGAATACGTTTAGCATTAAAACCACCCTCTCTCACGTGATGAGCAAACTTGGGTTGGTGAATTTGGATCTTGTATCACTTAGACAACTTGAGGGATGTTGATTTAAGTGGTAGTTCATTAGTAATTTGATTAATTGAACTAATTATCATGAACATTGCTAATTGTCTTTACAAAATTATATTGTACATTAATGACTTGTGTTTTAGTTCCCCTGAATTTTAATGCGTTCCTAGAGAAAGCTAAGTTGAAAGATGATGGAAGAAATTATGCGGACTACGTCCATAATCTGAGGATAATCCTCACTGCTTCATAGAAGGCTTATGTCCTTGATGCACTGCTTGGTGAACCACCTTACCCTGAAAGTTCGGATGCTATGAAAATGTTTGGCAAACACATTCTAATGACTACTTGATAGTTCAGTGTGCCATGCTTTACGGCTTGGAATCTAGGCTCCAAAAGCATTTTGGGCACCATGAGGCGTATGAGTTAATGGAGGAGATAAAATTGGTATTTCAGGATCAAACCCATGTCGAGAGCTATGAGACCTCCGACAAGTTCTATGGTTGCAAGTTGGATGAGAGCAACTCAGGCGGTGAACATGTACTTAGAATGTTTGGGTACTACAACCGCTTGAATCAGTTGGGAGTTAATCTTTCAGATGAAGTGGTGATTGACAAAGTTCTCAAGTCCCTACCACCAAGCTTCGAGAGCTTCATGATGAACTATAACATGAAAGGGATGGAGAAGACAATCTCTGAGTTATTCGCGGTGCTTCAGTCCGCGGAGGTAGAAATCAAGAAGGAGCATCAAGTGTTGATGGTCAAAAGACCACTAGTTTCAAGAAAGGCAAGGGAAAGAAGGGAACTTCAATAAGAATGGCAAGCCAGTTTCCGCTCGCGTGAAGAAACCCAAGGATGGACCCAAACCTGAGATAGGGTGCTTCTATTAGAAAAGGTATGGTCACTGGAAGCGGAACTGCCCCAAGTACTTGGTAGATAAGAAGGCTGGCAACGTCAACAAAGGTATATTTGATATATATATGTTATTGATGTGTACCTTAATAGTGCTCATAGTAGCGCATGTGTATTTGATATAAGTTCAGCTGCTAATATTTGTAACTCGAAATAGGAGCTGCAGAATAAATGGAGACTGGCTAAGGATGAGGTGACGATCTGTGTCGGAAATGTATCCAAGGTTAATATGATCTCCGTCAGCATGCTCCCTCTAGGATTACCTTCCAGGTTAGTTTTGAACCTAAATAATTGTTATTTGGTGCATATGATGAGCATGAACATTATATCTGGATCGTTTTTATTACGAGACGGTTATGGATTTAAGTTGGAGTATAATGGTTGTTCTGTTCATATGAATAATATCTTTTATGGTCACACATCCAATGTGAATGATTTATTCTTACTGAATCTCGATCGTAGTGATACACATGTTCATAATATTGATGCCAAAAGATGTAAAGTTAATAATGATAGTACCACATACTTGTGGCACTGCCACTTACATCATATTGGTGTAAAACACATGAAGATACTCCATTCTGATCGACTTTTGGAATCACTCAATGTTGAATCGCTTGAGACATGTGAACCGTGCCTCATGGGCAAGATGACTAAGACCACGTTTCCGATACAATGGAGCAGGCAAGTGACTTTTTGAAAATAATACATATTGATGTATGCGGTCCAATGAGTGTTGGAGCGCAGAGGATATCGTGATTTTCTTACCTTCACGAATGTTTTGAGCATATATGAGTATATTTACTTAATGAAGCACAAGTGTAAAAGTTTTGAAAAGTTCAAGCAATTTCACAGTAAAGTTGTAAATCAACAAGAAGGTAAAATTTCTATGATATGATCGTGGTGGTTAATATCTAAGTTACAAGTTTGGCACAAATTTAAGACAATGTGGAGTTGTTTCAGAACTGACGCCACGTGGAACACCATAGCATAATGGAGTGTCAGAATGTCGTAATTGTACTTTATTGGATATGGCATGTTCTATGGTGTCTCTTATCATTTGCAACTATCATTTTGGGGTTATGCATTGGAGACAACTGCATTCACTTTAAATAGGGCACCATCTACACTACTACAAAAACTGGCATTAACGACGGTCCGCAGAAATTGTTGGTCGTTGAACACCTGAGTCGAGTTCCCACACGATTTAATCAGCCTACGTAGTACCTTCAACAACCACCTGATTGCCCGTTGCTAAGTAGGCGATCGTTATTGTTGTGATATGGGTTTGCACGTATACAACGCTCTAACAAACTCACCTCTTCAACACTAAAAAAACTCACCTCTTCGTGTGTTAAAACAAACTCACCGGTCTCAGATAATCCTGTGTAACACTTGCGCCTCTTTAATCTGTTAGTAGATCCCATGTCCCTGCGTCTCTTTCTCATCGCCTCCCTGCTCAATCCGTGACACCTTCATAGTCCATGGATCGCATCTACTTTCTGTTCTATGCCTATCTGTGGTGCAGCCTGCACCTCGCCGCTCAACCCTGGCCCGGGCACGTCCGCGCGGTGCGCGTGAGCTGCAGCCTACACCTCGCCGGTCTCCTCTACTCTAGCCTGGGCACATGTGTCGGGACCCCGATCCTAAGCCATAGGAATCCAGCCTGTAACACATCGCATCCCTTTGTGGTCTCACGCACGGTTAACTCCACGGCCGCAGCCTTACCTTAGCCGGGACCGTTTGCGTCTTTTGACTCACGTATGCGATAGTGTCGCTAGCAATCCAATGTCAAAGAACCCGGATCGACATGTCTAGTCATAAACCAAAGTGGCAGTACCGTACAAGGACAGGCATACATGACCCAACAAAGCAGGTGTCGGTCATCAGCGAATGTAGACGAGTCGTAGCAAGCTACAAGGACTCCATTACATCGCATGACATTTCCCCAAAGGGGTCAGACACAGCAGCTAAGAAGGACACATGCCGGTCAACCAATGTGTCTGGAGCAGTAGCGAACTATCAAGGCTCATTGTATCACAAAGGGGCATTTCCTCGTAAGGAGTGCTGCTAAAGTTCACGACTAGGTAATCGAACCCCATACATATCAAGTACGACACACGTATGCATGGCATACCGATATGTATAGATACATCGATGGCATCACAACATAACCATAAACATACAAGCTTTATTTAAGAGGCTCGGAAGAGCCACACACATAGTATTACACATTAAGGGTCTCACGACCCATAATAGCAGTCATTCAGTTACAAGCCAGCGGAAGAGTTATAAACTGTCTGAGTACAGACAGGGCAACTAGATGGCACATGGCCTGACTATACTACAGACCCAACGTAGGGCCAGATCGTAGCTGGGACACCAGCTACTCGTCGTCGTCGATGTCTACGAAGAACCCTCCATTAGGGTCATTAGCAACCTCTGCAACATTTATTAAGCAAACATGAGTACGAAGGTACTCAGCAAGACTTTAGGATAACTAACTACTCATGCAAGGTATCAAAAAGGTATTGTGGGGTTTCATGCGGAAAGCCAGCATTTGACTCGTGGCTAGACAACTTGCAATATGAAATTATTTTTGACAACTTGATTTCGCGCACACGAGTCCACTAACACCACAACAATACACTATCGTGGAATCATTCCGTCTCCATACGGAAATGCCGTCCACGACACTCACGCTTATCTTGTTAATTTTATGAGTAGCCATTGAAGTTATTTATGAACAACATATGTCTCCAAGTAGTCCATATCCGCGGACACGGCTATTCGAATAGATCATAACCCTGCAGGGGTGTACTTCGTCACACACGCTCTCGCCACTTATCGCCATGTGCACGTCATGCACCCCGGCAACCTTCAAGCGGAAGCCCAGCGAGGGAGTCGGCCACGACCGTTAACCACATTAGTGCCTAGTCCAGGTTTATCGCCTATCTGAGAGTAACCCGTACGGAAGTCCGGCCGAGGTTTCCGCCACGGCCTCAAATGATGTGCGCAGGGTTCCCAAGCCCACCATCCGGGTGCCACTTGGTACACCGTGCCACTGCCTACCGCATCACGGTCCACCTCTCGGGTCAGCACCATGCACGGCCTCCAGCATTACTATAAACACCAGAAACTACTTGCAACTCCTGAACCGAGTACTAAGCGATTAATAGGCCGAGCTGGGTCATATTTCAGGGCCCAGCATGTGGTAGTATCTAGTCTTGGATTACATACACGGAACTCAGTTCCTAAGGACGGTTCCAATGAAACAACCCGCCATGTACTCCTACACAGCCTTTCACCGGTACCTTTACCAAATCAAGTTCAACACACAACCTTTGCTCACCGAACACGTTCTCACAATTCTGTTCATCTCCCAGATGACAGACCATACACAACTCTAAGCATAGCATGCATAGCAGGATAAGGCACATCATAGCTCAAGCAACTACCAGGTATGCTAGGTTGCAAGGTTCGGCTATTTACTGTGACAAGGTTAGGTCATGCAAAGGAAGTGGGTTCAACTAATGTGGCAAAAGCAGTTGAAGCATTTGATCCTAATGCAATAAATAAGTGCAGGAGCAAGAACATGGAATTATCGGGATGATCAAAAAGGTTGCTTGCCTTGTTGCTCAGAGGAGGAACGATATCTGTCAGACGGATATTCGGTGGAATCCGGGGGTGCGGAGCCTACCGAAATGAATGGCAACATTCAATAACAATCATATGCAATCAAAATGATGCATGAGCATGGCATGAGAATGCAAGGTGATAAGTTATTATTTTCAACATGTATTAGGTTTAGAGTTGATTTGAATCACATTCGAATAGCAATTCAAACGGGGTATTCTCGGATACCGGTTTAATTGATTCGACCTGATGCTCAGATCAACTTGATGTTAGCATGCATGAAATGTCATGTTAATGTACTGATTTGTAATTAGGACAGTGTGTGATCATGGCATTCATATTGAAATTTGAATATTTTCCAAATTCCATTTATAAAGTAATTGTAAGAATTGAATTATTCCTTATTATACATGTTAGGGTTCTGTAACTTTTTCAAACATGGTTGAAAATAGCATAATCAGAATCCTTGAATTTTTCTGATACTTTTTCATATATAAATTATTTTCATTGGAGTTACAGATTAATTTCTATGATTTTTACAAGTTTTAGCAATTTCCTGGAATTATTTCGATACTGGAAATTCCCTTTATTGCATCAGACTGACGTCAGCACGTCAGCCGACCTGTTCAGGTCAAACCTGACAGGGGGGACACACTGGTCAGCCTCTCTGGGACTAATCCCGCGCTGACCAGTCCCTAAACTGAGTTGACTTGGCCTTGGGCCCACTGTCAGCGAGAGATTAAGCTCCTAATCTACTGGATTAGCTTTGCCACGTCGGCCCCCACCGGAGGGTGGTCGCCGGCGACCAAGCCCGCGGCGGAGGGCTCGCCGGAGGCGACCTAAACGACGCTGCACAGCACCAATACGAACGCGGTTTGCAGCTACGGAACGCTGGCGAAGTAGCCAATCTGGCAGGGGCATCAGGGGAGGCTAGGGTCGCCGGGGGAGGCGCCGGCGACGAGCCGAAGCGGCGGCCGAAGCTCGGCCTCCCGCAGTTGATGGCTCTAGGGCACGGGGAGGACAGCTGAGGGGCTCATCACACTCCTGGAGGCTCCAGGAGCTCGAACCCTAGCTCGAGCGCGTGGATCAGACACCATAGCGACGGCGACGACATGACCGGCGACGAGGAGCTCTCGGCCTTGGTGGGGGAACGGGGCTACGATGCATGGAAGAGCGTGGGGCGAGAGGGGAAACGATGACGAGCTCACGGCGGTTCCGATGGTGCTGCTGAGGGGCTCGGGGGTGCGCCGGAGGGAGCGAATCGACGGGAGAGTTTCGGTGGCCGGAGGTGGAAGACGATGGCGTTGGGGCGATGCAGAGCTCGGGGAAGCTTCGGCTTCTACAGAGAGGACCAGTACGACGAGGCGGAGCTAACGGACTACTCGGAGGACGGTTCCCGTGGCTAGAAGTGCTGCGGCTCGAGCTCGAGCTCGTGGTAATGGCGGCAGCAGGAGGGGGGAAAAGATCCGAGAGGAGGGAGAGAGCCGACGCTGGGAATGGATAGAGGAGACCCCGGGGAGCTTATCCCCGTTGCCGCGCTGTCCCGGGTGCTCTGGAGCTCGCCACGGCGAAGCAGGAGTTGGAGAGGCCGCCGTGGTCGATCTCCCCTCTGCCAGAAGGCAGAGGAAGAAGACGACCCTGCCCCTGGTGGGCTGGGCCTCCTCAGGCGATAGGTAATGTTTTTCTTTCTCTTATTTCTTTTCTGTTTTGTTCTGTTTTGCTAACTAATGCTTTGCTATTTATTTCAGCTCCAAAATGGTGGTAAAAATTATTTTAAACACACCTGAATATTTGTTATAATATTCCCAACCATTTCCAAAGTTTCCAACATTTTTGAAAATTTATAGTTTCTGATTTCAAATTTAAAGTTTGAAACTAGTGGCTTTTGCATTAATTTAAAATGCTTAAAGTGTCAAGAAAATAGTTTTCTCCAATGCTCATTTACTTTCATGATTTATCAGAAAGTTTGAACATTTCTTGAGGCCATTTTGGGTTCATTGATTTTAACTAGTTTGAGATTTTCTTTATTTAAAGTAGTGGCTAGGGTTTTGAGTTTTTCCTTTGCCACTTTCTTGTTCTTGTTGAAAATTCTTAGATGCAAATGCAAAGAAGACATGAGCACAAGGCTAACTTGCTTAAGGGTTAGGGATGTGACAACATCGGCACGTCGCTGGTAGCGTCGACCCCAGTGCGCCCCTATTGCAGTCTACACCTTGCCGGTCGCCTCAACCCTAATCCGGGCGCATCCACGTTGCCGTGTGTATGTCGCCGGCACCCTGGACGCCGGTGCACCCGCGCTGCCGCCTGCACATCGACCATTCTCCCACGCGATTCCGTTGCAAGTTTGTTGCTATTCGTCCTTTCCCTTATTTTGTTGTAGGGTCTTCATGCATGCACTGTATTGATTGGTCTGAGAACTTATTTTCTGTCAACTAATTTTTGAATGACCATGTTAATTAAGCTTTGTATTATTGTAGTGAGTACTCCAGTACTAGTCAAGATGGATGTTCACAACAAGGATTTACCACCATGTGTGGAACCATAAGTTAAATCAGTGGTTCAAAGAGAAGGTAAGATAAAAGGTTTCAGAATAAAGTGTGTATTTACATACATATGCACGTATGTTTCAGTATCTCTGTGTGAAGATGTTAACATAGCTATTTTTCAATCCATAGGTAGCTAGCTTGATAAGAGAGTAAGCTCACCAAAGACCTTTTGGCACTATCACCTGGTCCACTGAAAAATGTAACATGTTTTAATGGCAATGACATGAATAGATTCAGATATCGTGTTTAGAGTTGAGATAGACTCCTCTTCACCTGTACCAATGGGGTGGCTGTACTTTCAAAAGAAGGGGATAATGGTAATACAGTAGAGTAATATAGCATATTGACACTTTGACAGGCGTGTGATATTATTACGTTGCTACTAGATTCCCATATTTAACAAATAGCATGCGATGAAGAAAGACAACAAGCATGGAATCCTTAGTATTAACCTGTGTAGTAATAAACTTTCTTCATATTTAGCTTTTAGCCTTTTACCTTATTAATAAACAGTGACACAAGTAGTTATGTACTTACTTTATTTTATTTAGCATTCAGTACGTAATTCATTTTTTGTACATAAACATTCGCTTATTTGATTTAATTGTACTTTGTACAACATCTGTGCACACTTCAGAATAACGCTTCATGTACAGGTTATCACAATGAATCTCACAGGTATGGAAACTTGCCAGCATTGGCTCGGGAAAGATGCTACTCACCGTTGAACAAGTCTGACTGGTACACCAAGGTATTTCTAGGCGAACCTTGCTATAGAAATCAAATGAGTTTTAGTAGAAAAAGTGTTACACATAGCCTCATATGCAAGAAGAGGAAACCTGAGTTCTCAAGAAAGCCATCATGATCAAGTAAGTTGTTATTGTACATTGATTTTACATGCAGTTATACTTTCTGTCAATTTATTTACATGCACTGACTTTCATAAATTACTTAACATTTTGTAGGATTGATGGTCCACAATAAGATATAGAAGTATCAAATTGCATTCTATTCAGCGAGGAAGAATGATATCCATTCAAGCAAGGATGGTGTCCCTCGATTCAATATTGATAGATATTATCTTTTCTAGTTTTCTTGTTTTTCAAATAGATATGAGCAAGTACATTGGTCATATATGGAGTTCTTTTGACTCAAGTGTCTTAAAATGATATTTAATTTAAGAATTGTATGTTTGAATTATTGTATTTATATTAATGAAAGAGGCCATGATCCTTTCGATTCATATTATCTAGTTTCTATATTATTGTGGATCTTAAAATTCAAATGTTGTATGTTGCATAAAGTGATCATTGAATGGAACATTATAATAAATACAAGTGGTTATGAAGTATATCAAAGTGGTGAAAAGAGTGGCCGACAGTGATACTTTGGTCACCATAATTACATTATTAACGATAACAAAAGTGGTTGTTAATACTATAACTGTGGTCGTTATTCCTTGGGATTAACGACGACACACTATCCCGTCGTTATAAGAATAATGACCACAAAGGGTATGTGGTCGTTATACTTTTAACGACGGAGCCTGCTACGACCAACAAATTGTGGTCGTTAATGACCTTTAACGACCACAATCCGACTTTTAACGACCACATTTACTGTCGTTAAAAACCGATTTCCTAGTAGTGCTAATTCCGTTGATAAGACACCATATGAATTATGGTTTGGAAAGAAATCTAAGCCGTTGAGTCCTGAAGTTTGGGGATGCCACCCTTATGTCAAGAAGCTTCAACCTGATAATCTCGAACCCAAAGCGGAGAAGTGTGTCTTCATAGGATACCCTAAAGAAACAATTGACTATACCTTCTATCACATATTCATAGGCAAAATATTTGTTGCCAAGAATGGATCCTTTCTAGAGAAGGAGTTTCTCTCGAAACAAGTGAGTGGGAGGAAGGTAGAACTTGATGAGGTTATAAAACCTTCACTTGAATTGGAGAGTAGTGCATCGCAGAAAGATGTTCATGTGATGCATACACCAATTTAATAGGAAGCTAATGATGGTGATCATGAAACTTTGGATCAAGTCACTATCGAACCTCGTAGGTTGACAAGGACACATACTGCCCGTGAGTGGTACGGAAATCCTGTCTTGGAAGTCATGTTGTTAGACAAGGTGAGCCTATGAGCTATGAGGAACCGATGATGGCCATCAAATCCGAGATAGGATCCATGTATGAAAACCAAGTATGGACTTTGGAAGACTTATCTGATGATCATCACGCCATTGAGAACAAATGTACCTTTAAGAAGAAGAAAAACATTAATGGTAATGTCACTACCTATAAAGCTCGACATGTCGCAGAGGGGTTTCAACAAGTTTAAGGAGTTGACTATGATGAGACTTTCTCACCCATAGCTCTGCTAAAGTTTGTTAGGATTACGTTAGCAATTGCTGCTTTTTTCGATTATCACATCTCGCAGACGGACGTTAAATCTATATTACTTAAGAGTTGCCTTAAGGAAGAGTTGTATATGATGCAGCCAGAAGGTTTTGTCAATCCTAAGGATGCTAATAAGGTATGCAAGTCCCAACAATCCATCTATAGAGTGGTGCAACCATCTTGGAGTTGGAATCTTTGTTTTGATGAGGTGATCAAAGCTTTTGGGTTTTTGCAAGTTTATGGAGAAGTTTGTATTTACAAGAAAGTGCGTGGGCGCATTATATCATTTCTAATACTATATTTTTATGACATATTATTGATTGGAAGTAGTATAGAACTTTTGGAAAGCGTGAAGGGATACTTTAATAAGAGTATTTCAATGAAAGTCCTCAGGGAAGCAGGTTACATATAGGGCATCAAGATCTATAGAGATAGATCAATCGCTTGATAGGAATTTCATAGAGCACATACGTTGATAAAGTTTTGAGGAAATTCAAAATGGATCAGTCAAAGAAGGGGTTCTTTCCTGTATTGCATGGTGTGAAGTTGAGTAACACTCAAAGCCCGACCATGGGAGAAGAAAGAGAAGGCATGAAGGTCGTCCCCTATACATGAGACATATGATCTATAATGTATAACATGTTGTGTATCAGACCTGATGTGTGCCTTGCCATAAATATGACGGGGAGGTACTAGAGTGATCCTGTTGGAGAACGTAGCACGGGAAACAAAAAAATTCCTACGCACACGCATTACCTATCCATGTTGATGATCATCTACGAGAGGGGAGAGTGAATCTACATACCCTTGTAGATCGCTAAGCAGAAGCGTATATAACGCGGTTGATGTAGTGGAACATCTTCGCGATTCAAATCAATGCCCGTCCCGCGATCTCATCATGATCCTTCCCGCGATCCCATCACCATCCGTCTTGTGATCCCATCACGATCCATCCCGATCTAGTGCCGAACAGATGGCACCTCCGCGTTCAGCACACGTACAACTTGATGACCCCCGCCTTCTCGATCCAGCAAGAGATACAGGGAAGTAAATGAGTTCTCCGGCAGCGTGACGGCGCGCTGGTGATGGTGGTGATCTATTCCTGGAGGGCTTCGCCTAAGCACCGTAGAAATCCGATCTAGTGGAGGAACTACAAACTAGAGGAGAGGGTAGCACGTGGCTGAAATTGTGTGTCTCAAAAACCCTCAATATCTCTAGTATATATAGGAGGGAGGGAGGGGAGGAGGCAGCCTCAAACCATCAAGGTTTGGCCGAAATTGGAGGTGGAGGAGTCCTACTCCAACCCTACTAGGAGTAGGATTCCTCCTTTCCACTTGGAAACCGTTTCCACCTTTTCCACCTTTGGGTTTTTGCCTCTCAAACCTCATGGGACTTAGTGGGAGCTTATGTCAGCCCACTAGGGGCTGGTTTGTATCCTCCCACAGCCCATAAGGCCCCTCGGGGCGTGACACCCCTCTGATGGTCCCTGGTACCCTCCCGGCACTCCCGGTACACTACTGATGAGCCCGAAACATTTCCGGTGACCAAAACAAGACTTACTATATATCAATCTTTACCTGTGGACCATTCGGGAGCTCCTCGTGACGTCCGGGATCACATCTGGGACTCCGAACAATTATAGTTACCAACACCTATAACTCAACTATACCGAAACGTCACCGAACCTTAAGTGTGCAGACCCTGTGGGTTCAAGAACTATGCAGACATGAGCTGGGACATTCTCCGGTCAATAAACAATAGCGGGACCTGGATGTCCATATTGGCTCCTACATATTCTACGAAGATGTCTATCGGTTGAACCTCTATGTCAAGGATTCAGTTAATCCCGTATGCTGTTCCCTTTGTCCCTCGGTATGTTACTTGCCCGATATTCGATAGTCGGTATCTCCATACCCAGTTGAATCTCGTTACTCGGAAGTCTCTTTACTCATTCCGTAATACAAGATCCCGTAACTAACTCCTTAGTCACATTGGTTGCGAGGCTTGTTGTGATGTTGTATTACCGAGTGGGCCCCGAGATACCTCTCCGTCACACGGAGTGACAAATCCCAGTCTTGATCCATGCCAACCCAACAGACACCTTTGGAGATACCTGTAGAGCACCTTTATAGTCACCCAGTAATGTTGCGACGTTTGATACACACAAGGTATTCCTCCGGTGTCCGGGAGTTGCATGATCTCATGGTCATAGGAACAGATACATTGACATACAGGAAAACAGTAGCAATAAACTGAGACGATCACATGCTATGTTTATAGTCTGGGTCTTGTCCATCACATCATTCTCTTAATGATATGACCACGTTATCAAGTGAAAACACTTGCCTATGGCCAGGAAACCTTGACCATCTTTGATGAACGAGCTAGTCAACTAGAGGCTCACTAGGGACAATGTGTTGTCTATGTATCCACACATGTATTTGAGTTTCCAATCAGTACAATTCTAGCATGATAATAAACGATTATCATGAACAAGGAAATATAATAATAACCAATTTATTATTTCCTCTAGGGCATATTTCCAACAGTCCCCCACTTGCACTAGAGTCAATAATCTAGTTCACATCACTGTGTGATTGTAATGAATCTAACACCCATAGAATTCTGGGGTTCGATCATGTCTTGCTTGTGAGAGAGTTTTGTAGTCAACGGATCTGAACCTTTCAGATCCGTGTGTGCTTTACAAATCTCTATGTCATCCTATAGATGCTGCTACTACATGCCCTTTGGAACTATTCCAAATGACTGCTCCACTATACGAATCCGGTTTACTACTCAGAGTTATTTTTGTGTCAAAGCTTGCATCGACGCAACCCTTTACGACGAACTCTTTAATCACTTCCATAATCGAGAAAAATTCCTTAGTCCACCAGTTACTAAGGATAAATTTGACCGATGTTCAGTGATTCAATCCTGGACCACTCTTTGTACCCCTTGACAGTCTCATGGCAAGGCACACATCACGTGCGGTACACAACATGGCATACTTTAGAGCCTATGGCTAAGGCATAAGGGACGACCTTCATCCTTTCTCTTTCTTCTGCCGTGGTCGGGCTTTGAGTCTTACTCAAATTCACACCTTACAACACAGCCAAGAACTCCTTCTTTGCTGATTCATTTTGAACTCGTTCAAAAACTTGTCAAGGCATGCATTTCATTGAAAGTTCTATTTAGCGTTTTGATCTATATCTATAGATCTTGATGCTCAATGTTCAAGTAGCATATCCAGGTTTTCCTTTGAAAAACTCCTTTTAAAGAACCCTTTATGCTTTCCAGAAATTCTACATTACTTCCGATCAACAATATGTCAACCACATATACTTATCAGAAATTCTATAGTGCTCCCACTCACTTCTTTGGAAATAGAAGTTTCTCATAAAACTTGAATAAACCCAAAAGCTTTGATCATCTCATCAAAGCATATATTCCAACTCCGAGATGCTTGCACCTGTCTATAGAAGGATCACTGGAGCTTGCATACTTGTTAGCATCCTTAGGATCGACAAAACCTCCTGGTTGTATCACATACAACCTTTCCTCAAGGAAACTGTCGAGGAAACAATGTTTTGACATCCTATGTGCAATATTTCATAAATAATGCAGTAACTTTTAACATAATTCCAACAGACTTTTAACATCGCTACTAGTGAGAAAGTCTCATCATAGTCAACTCTTTGAACTTGTCGGAAACATCTTTGCGACAAGTCGAGCTTTTCTTAATGGTGGCTTTAAAGATCCTTCTGTACTTAATAGTATTACAACCGTCAAGTAGTTCTTCCAAAGTCTAAACTTTGTTTTATACACGGACCCTCTCTCGGATTTCATGGCCTCGAGCCATTTGCCGAAATCCGGGCCCACCATCGCTTCTCCATAGCTCGTAGGTTCATTGTTGTTCAACAACATGGCCTCCAAGACAGGGATACCGTACCACTCTGTAGCAGTACGCGACCTTGTATACCTATGAGGTTTTTAGTAACTTGATCCGAAGCTTAATGATCACTATCATCAGTTTCTACTTCAATTGGCATAGGGGCCACAGGAACAACTTCCTGCACCCTGCTACACACTGGTTGAAGTGAGGGTTCGATAACCTCATAAAGTTCCACCCCCCTCCCACTCAATTCTTTCGAGAGAAACTTCTCCTCGAGAAAGGACCCGTTTCTAGAAACAAACACTTTGCTTCCGGATCAGACATAGTGTGACATCCTCGACTTTTGCTACAGTGATTATTGTAATTAAGCTACAGTGATCAACCGCTAACGATGCCACGTCATCGGATTCCCATCTCAGGCCCGCGTTGATTCGCGTCTGTCCGGATTAAAAGATTTGGAAACAAAAGAAAAGTACCTTATAAGTTCATTACGAATATTAAAAGAATAGGTATATGAAAGATAGGATTAAAAGTACGTATAATAATTTGTAAAAGAAAATATAATAAGAGAAAGTGTTTCAAAAGAAAAATTCAAATAGTAAATTAAATAATAAAAGAAAGAAAAGAAAACTGAAAGAAAGAAATGATAAAAGGGAAAAGAGAAAACAGAATAAAACAAAAAAATAAAAATAAAAAAATGAAACAACCCCCCCCCCCCCCGTGGCCCAACTGGGCTCAAGGCCCAGCCGGCCACCTCCCGCGCCCCCTCCCGCCAAACCCTAGCGAGAGGCCCCCCTCCCCTCGCTACTCCCTCCCTTTCCCACGCCGCCGCCACTCCCCTCCCCTCGCGGCCCCACCCCACCCCATGCACGACAGCACCCCCCTCTCCTCCCCACGATCCCTCTCTCTGCTCCCGTGACTCCCTCCTCTCCCAACTCCCGTCGCCCCTTCTCCCTCCACCGCCCCCTCCCACGGCGCCCCCCCTCGGTCCCCCTCACCACGCCGGCGGCCACCCCCTCCTCCCGCCGGCGGCCTCCTTCCATCCCCCACGGCCACCTCCTCCCTCCACGGCCTCCTCCCCCCACGGCCTCCTCCCTCCCCCGGCGGCCCCTCCCCTCGCCCCGCCGGCCGAGCCCCTCCTCCCCGCCGGCCGAGCCCCTCCTTCCCGCCGGCGAGCCACCCCCTCCACCCCACCGGCAGGGGGCCCCGGTTGCCTCGGCCTCCACCTCGCCGGCCTACCGCCCCGGCCCCCCGTCGGCCTTCTCCCGCTCGGTCCGGGAGGGACCGGGCAGGGAGACACCTCCACCACGCCGGATCCGGCCGGCTCCTCCTCGCCGGCACCGTCACCCGCCTCCACGTCCGTCTCCACCGTCAACTACGTGCGAACTCCGGCTTCACCGGGCCGTCACGTCACCGTCGGTGAGCCCCTCCTCGGGCTCCTCCCACCTTGTCGTTCCCCTCGACGTCACGGTTCCGTTCCGGCAAACGGGGCCTCGATCCGTCGACGGTGGACTCCGGTAGAAGGATTCGAAGTTTGTGTTCTTATAGGTGGAGTAACAAAAGAACTTCTGTGTCTCTGTTAACACAGAGATGAGAGATGAGAGTTTTTGAGAAAAAAAAAGAAATAAAAACAAAGGTTGTATTCCGTATGTATGTATGAGATGTGATGTATGTATTTGTGTATTTGGATATTTAAAAGAATACGGTATTTGCACGGATAGGTATCTAATAAAAATAAATAAGTAAATAACCTTAGGCCACTTTCCGGTGGGGCCAATGCACCACTGTCAATGACAGGGAGGTCCCACGCGATAATTAAAAATAATGTTTTCTTAAAATAAATAAATAAATAGATATTTAGTTAAAATAATTAATTAACATAATTAGAGTATGACACGTGGGTCCCTCGTTGAATTAATCTGATTAATAAATAATTAATCTTAAATAAAACTTGTGCCTATGACGTTCGGGACCCGCTGGTCAGTTGACCAGTCAAATGTGATGTCAGCATGACATCGCGATGATGTCATAATAGGATTTTACTAAATCTTTTAAATCTGTTTTTAATTCCTAAATAATTAATAAAACTTTGAAAATTAATGTTAAATAATCCATAAGTCAGATCAAAATAATTTCAACATGAAAGTTGATCAGCAGAGCGAGACGAACCCGGATACACGGTCCGTTCGTCTGTCACGCGTCCCTAGCATAGCAAACATGGAACTTTTCCATCGTTTCGAGTGTAACCGGTAGTAGCCCGAGACCCGGAAAATATCGTCAGATATTCTTCCGACCCGTCTATGACGGATGTTGCTGCGTTAGCTCATGTCTAGCCTGCATCTTTCCATGTCATGCTTTGTGTTGCATCGGTGCTATTATTTATTGTTTCTTCCCCCTCTTCTTACCGGTAGACCCCGAGACTGACGCTGCTGCCGGGTACATCTACGACCCTGCCGATCAGTCCTTTGCCGCAGAGCAGCAAGGCAAGCAAACCCCCCTTGATCATTCCTATATCGCCTATGTCTTTCTTCCTACTGCTTGCATTAGTATTTTGCTACTGTTGTAGTTAGCTCCTATATCTGATGCATAGCCTATTTTTGATGAACTGCTACTTTCAGTCCTGTACCTTTAATATGCTTAGTATAGGTGGAGCAGTCATCCCCTCTGACCCTGTAGATCAGTTGCCCCGCTTGTTTTCAAATCTCGATCTCTGATCGACGAGCCAGACCCGACACAACACGTTCACCCCCCTTCGTTGTACGACGCTACAGAGGTACTATCGGGTACCGAGGGTGACACCTCGCTAAGTACTCCTGATGAGATCTCTGTAGTATAGCTAGTCGGTCGTGGATATCGAGGGTGATTCCTCTTTCCCCATTCCCGATGACGCCCCTGTCGTGCAACCCCGCGAGTGTGGGACCCCCGAGGGTGATTCCTCTAAGCCCACCTTGACGGGTACATCGTTCGGGATCCAACGAGGGTGATACCTCGGATTCCCCCGATGTTACAACCACACAGTTACTCGACCATGTTACTGGGATCATTGGTGATTAGTTGTAAGCCGGGTGGATTCCCGTGAGACTATGTTGCTGGCCTAATTAAAATGCTAATGGATTTGGGTATTTGATCTGGGTTGGTCGGAGACCTTTTCGCACTAACCGGCTACGCGGGAAGAATTATGGGTACTCGACGTCGCGGTATCAGCCGAAGTTTTTCAGATGCCAGCAGTGTAGCCGCGCGCGCCCGAGTGGTCCCGAGATGCATCGCGCTTGTGATTAAGGGATGCTAGGACTGACGTTGGCCGCCCACGCCACGTGCAGGAGCGTGAAGGGGAACTGGGCCCATGAACCCTTTGTGCTTAGGATTTAGACCGGCGGGCTGGCCTCTCTGATTAGTCTTAGGTGGGGCTGCGACGTGTCGATATTCCGAGGCCGGGCAGGACCCAGAAAAGTATGTCCGGCCAGAGTGTTATCGAGCGTGACGGGACATGTGGTGCACCCCTCCAGGGATGAAAATTAACTATTCGGATAGCCGTGTCCACGGTTACAGGACGACTTGGAGTTGTGCCCCGATCTCTTACAACTACAATTGTTACTTAACTGGAATTAGTTTGCCTCGGGATTGCTTCCTCGCAGGGAGTCGAGGGAGGATCCTTAGGCGTGACCTCACTTCAATATTGCTGCAACAATATGACTATTAATGTTTTACCCGTGTTCTACTCTCGTCTATTGCTGCAAGACCCTGAAGATGCTAGTCTTCGATAGGACTAGGCCTTCTCTCTCTATTCTCGCATTGCTGCAGTCAGTCCACATATAACCCCCTTCTTTGATACTGATGCATAATTAGACTAGTGCTGATGTAAGACTTGCGAGTACTTTGGATGAGTACTCACCGCTGCTTTGCTCCCCCCTTGTTCCCTTGATCCGTTTGCTGCGACCAGATGATGAAGCCCAGGAGATGGAGGTCCCCGCCACCGACGACTGCTCCCCCGACGGTGCCTACTACTACGTGGAGGCCGCTGATGATCAGGAGTAGTTAGGAGGTTCCCAGGCAGGAGGCCTCGCCTCGTTCGATCGATGTATCTTTTGTGCTAGCCTTCTCTAAGGCACCCCTTGTTTTATGTCTGTACTCAGATATTTGTTGCTTCCGCTGACTCGTGTGTTTATCGAGCTTTCGTATTCTAGCCCTCGAGGCCCCTGGCTTGTAATATGAAGCTGATGTTGTTTTATTTGTGTCTAGAGTTGTGTTGTGATATCTCCCCGTGAGTCCTTGGGTTTGATCGTACGCATTTGCGTGTATGATTAGCGTACGATTAAGCCGAGGGCGTCACACATAGGAGGTATACCCAACTGTTTTGGGTGTCCTATGAAGATGCATTTATCTGCTTTGGGTTCGAGCTTATCATGTTGAAACTTTTCCACATAAGCATTGCAGCCACAAACTTTTAAGAAATGACAGCTTAGGTTTCTCCAAACCATAGTTCATACGGTGTCATCCAAACGGAAATACGTGGTGCCCTATTTAAAGTGAATGCGGTTGTCTCTAATGCATAACCCATAAACGATAGTGGTAATTTGGTAAGAGACATCATAGTATGCACCACATCAAATAGGGCGCGGCTATGACGTTCGGACACACCATCACACTATGGTGTTCTAGGTGGCATGAGATGTGAAACAATTTTCACATTTGTCTTAATTGTGTACCAAACTCGCAACTCAGATATTCATCTCTATGACCATATCGTAGACATGTTACCCTCTTTTCACGACGATCTTCAACTTCACTCTGAAACTAATTGAACCTTTCAATAATTCACACGTGTGTTTCATCAAGCAAATACACTAGTATCTACTCAAATCATCTATGAAGTAAGAACATAACGATATCCACTATGTGCCTTAACACTCATTGGACTGCATACATCCAAATGTATTACTTCCAATAAGTTACTTTGTAGTTCCATCTCACTAGAAAACGAGGCCTTCAGTCATATTGCCCATGTGGTATGATTTGCATGTTGGAAATCATACATACCGATGTGTGTGGAGGCGCGCGGCGGATATCGTTATTTTCTCACCTTCACTGACAATTTGAGTAGATATGGTTATGTCTACTTGATGAAGCACAAGTCTGAGACGTTTGAAAAGTTCAAGCAATTTCAGAGTGAAGTCAAAAGTCATCGTAACAAGAAGATCAAGTTCCTACGGTCTGATCGTGGGGGTGAATATCTGAGTTTCGAGTTTGGTGCTCACTTAAGACAATGTGGAATTGTTTCATAGTTAACACCGCGTGGAACACCACAGCGTAATGGTGTGTCCGAATGTCGTAATCGTACTTTATTAGAGATGGTGCGATCTATGATGTCTCTTACCGATTTGCCGTTATTGTTTTGGGGTTATGCATTAGAGACAGCTGCATTCACTTTAAATAGGGCACCATTGAAATCCGTTGAGACGACACCATACAAACTGTGGTATGGAAAAAGACCAAAGTTGTCATTTCTTAAAGTTTGGGGATGTGATGCTTATATCAAAAAGCTTCAGCCTGAAAAGCTGGAACCCAAAGCGGAAAAGTGCGTCTTCATAGGTTACCCAAAAGAGACAGTTGGGTATACCTTATATCTCAAATCCGAGGGCAAAGTGTTTGTTGCTAAAAATAGATCTTTTCTTGAGAAGGAGTTTCTCTCGAAAGAATTGAGCAGGAGGAAGATAGAACTTGATGAGGTTGTCGAACCTCTAATTCCTCTTGATGGTGGCGCATGGCAAGGGGAAACCGTTGTTGCTGCGGCGCCGGTTGAGGAACAAGTTGATGATGATGATCATGAAACTGAGGAACAAGTTGATGATGATGATCATGAAACTTCGGATCAAGTTACTGTGGGACCTCGCAGGTCGACAAGATCACGTACTGCTCCTGAGTGGTATGGTAATCCTGTCTTAACGATTATGTTGTTGGACAACAATGAACCTGCGAATTATGAAGAAGAAATGGTGGGCCCGGATTCCAACAAATGGCTGGAGGCCATGAAGTCCGAGATAGGATCCATGTACAGAACAAAGTGTGGACTTTAGAAGTACTACCTGAAGGCCGCAAGGCTATTCAGAACAAATGGATCTATAAGAAGAAGACAGACGCAGACGGTAATTTAACCGTTTATAAAGCTCGACTTGTGTCAAAGGGTTTTTCACAAGTTCAAGGAATTGACTACGATGAGACTTTCTCACCGGTAGTGATGCTTAAGTCTATCCGAATCATGTTAGCAATAGCTGCATTTTACGATTATGAAATCTGGCAGATGGATGTCAAAACGGCGTTCCTTAACGGTTTTCTTAAGGAAGAGTTGTATATGATGCAACCAGAAGGTTTTTTCGATCCAAATAATGCTAACAAAGTATGCAAGCTCCAGCGATCCATTTATGGACTGGTGCAAGCATCTCGGAGTTGGAGTAAGCGCTTTGATGAGGTGATCAAAGCATTTGGGTTTATACAAGTGGTTGGAGAATCTTGTATTTACGAGAAAGTGAGTGGGAGCTCTGTGGCGTTTCTAATATTATGTGGATGACATATTGCTGATTGGAAACAACATAGAGCTTTTGGAGAGCATAAAGGATTACTTCAATAAAAGTTTCTCTATGAAGGACCTAGGAGAAGCTGCTTACATTCTAGGCATTAAGATCTATAGGGATAGATCGAAACGCCTGATAGGACTTTCACAAAGCACATACCTTGATAAAGTTTTGAAGAAGTTGAAAATGGATCAGTCCAAGAAGGGGTTCTTGCCAGTATTACAAGGTATAAAATTGAGTAAGACTCAGTGCCCAGCAACTGCGGAAGATAGAGAACAAATGAGTTCCGTCCCCTATGGTTCAGCCGTAGGTTCTATCATGTATGCAATGCTATGCACTAGACCAGACGTCAGCTTGGCCATTAGTATGGCACACAGGTTTCAGAGTAATCCAGGAGTGGATCACTGGACGGTGGTCAAGAATATTCTGAAGTACCTGAAAAGGACTAAGGAATTTTTTCTCGTTTATGGAGGTGACAAAGAGCTCGTCGTCACGGGTTACATCGATGCAAGTTTTGACACCGATCCAGATAACTCTAAGTCTCAAACCGGATACGTATTTATTTTTAATGGGGGTGCGGTAAGCTGGTGCAGTTCCAAGCAGAGCATCGTAGAAGATTTTACATGTGAAGCGGAGTACATGGCTGCCTCGAAGGCCGCAAAGGAAGGTGTCTGGATGAAGCAGTTCATGACAGATCTTGGAGTTGTGCCAAGCACACTAGATCCATTGACTCTGTTATGTGACAACACTGGTGCCATTGCCTTAGCAAAGGAACCAAGGTTTCACAAGAAGACCAGACACATCAAACGACGCATCAACCTCATCTGCGACTACGTCGAAGGAGAGGGCGTGAATATTTGCAAAGTGCACACGGATCTGAATGTAGCAGACCCGCTGACTAAACCTCTTCCACGGGAAAAACATGATCAACACCAGAACTGTATGGGTGTTTGATATATTACAATGTAAATCACATGGCGATGTGAGGACTAGATTATTGACTCTAGTGCAAGTGGTAGACTGTTGGAAATATGCCCTAGAGGCAATGATAAATAGTTATTATTATATCTCCTGTTTAAATATAATCGTTTATTATCCATGCTATAATTGTATTGAATGAAAACATAGATACATGTGTGGATACATAGACACAACAATGTTCCTAGCAAGCCTCTAGTTGGCTAGCCAGTTGATCAAGGATAGTCAAGGTTTTCTGACTATGTGCAAAGTGTTGTTGCTTGATAACTGGACCACATCATTAGGAGAATCATGTGATGGACAAGACCCAAACTATGAACGTAGCATATTGATCGTGTCGTTTTATTGCTATAGTTTTCTGCGTATCAAGTATTCGTTCCTATGACCATGAGATCATATAGATCACTGGCACCGGAGGAATAACTTGTGTATATCAAACGTCACAACGTAACTGGGTGACTATAAAGGTGCTCTACAGGTATCTCCAAAGGTGTCCGTCGAGTTAGTATGGATCAAGACTGGGATTTGTCGCTCCGTGTGACGGAGAGGTATCTCGGGGCCCACTCGGTAATACAACATCGCACACAAGCCTTGCAAGCAATTTGACTAAGTGTAAGTCACGTGATCTTGTATTACGAAACGAGTAAAGAGACTTGCCGGTAACGAGATTGAAATAGGTATGCGGATACCGACGATCGAATCTCGGGCAACATACCGAAGGACAAAGGGAATGACATACGATATTATATGAATCCTTGACACTGAGGTTCAACCGATAAGATCTTCACAGAATATGTAGGATCCAATATGGGCATCCAGGTCCCGCTATTGGATATTGACCAAGGAGTACCTCGGGGCATGTCTACATAGTTCTCGAATCCGCAGGGTCTGCACACTTAAGGTTCGGCGATGTTTTAGTATAGTTGAGTTATATGCGTGGTTACCGAATGTTTTTTGGAGTCCCGGATGAAATCACAGACGTCATGAGGGTTTCCGGAATGGTCCAGAGACGAAGATTGATATATAGAATGACTCCATTTGGTTATCGGGAAGTTTTCGGGCATTACGGGAATGTACCGGGAGTGACGAATGGGTTCCGGAAGTTCACCGTGAGGGGGGAAACCCTCCCGGGGAAGCCCAAAGGACTTATGGGTGGCACACTGGCCCTTAGTGGGCTGGTGGGACAGCGCAATAAGGCCTATGCGCCATAGAGAGAAAACCAAAGAAAAAAAGGTGGGAAAGAAGGGAAGGACTCCACTTTCCAATCCTAGTTGGACTAGGATTGGAGTAGGAGTCCTCCTCCTTTTGGCCGGCACACCTTGGGGGCTTGTCTCTCAAGGCAAGTCCCTCCCCTCCCTCCTATATATACTGGTGATTTAGGGCTGATTTGAGATAACTTTGCCACGTGCAACTCAGATCTAGACACCATAGTTTTGCCTCTAGATCGTATTTCTGTGGAGCTCGGGCGGAGCCCTGGAGGAGTAGATCCTTCACCACCACCGGAGCGTCGTCACGCTGCCGGAGAACTCATATACTTCTCCGTATTGCTTGCTGGATCAAGAAGGCTGAGATCATCGTCAAGCTATATGTGTGCTGAACGCGGAGGTGCCGTCCGTTCGGCACTAGATCGGAGCAGATCGTGGGACGGATCGCGGGACGGTTCATGGGGCGGATTGAGGGACGTGAGGATGTTCCACTACATCAAACGCATTTCTTAACGCTTCCTGTTCTGCGATCTACAAGGGTACGTAGATCCAAATCTCCTCTCATAGATGGACATCACCATGATAGGTCGTCGTGTGCGTAGGAAATTTTTTGTTTCCCATGCAACGTTCCCCAACAGAGAAGGGGTCCGACGTGCTAGGGGCGCCGGGTTTTATAGCGCAGCGGGGGGAGGATAGGTGACGGGGGGGGGGGGGGGGGGGGGGTTGGCCGGCGTTACTCCGGTGGAGTAAACGTCGCCTCGAGAGACGGCGGAGACCGACGGTCCGTTGGCGGTGGCGTCAGGGTACGACCCGCCCGAGGCACTCACGATGCTGCCGGCATTAATGGAGCTCTCGGTAGATGGCGAAACGACGGGGCACTGACGACGCGGTCGGTATTAAGTGCGTCCCGAAACGACAGGACGAACTGGCGTCGGCCTCGGGAACCGCCGGAAACTAACGACGCGGCTGCGCGATTAAAGGTGGCGGCCTCGGGAACCGATGGGAACTGACGACGCGGCAGGCCTCGAGAACCGACGGAAGAACTCGAATCGTCACGCGACGACGTGTCCGTGCCACGGTGGACGCGCTGACGACACGTCACCCCGATGCCTGTACGTTTCCGACATTTCGCTGGACCATGCTGCCCTTTGTTATGAAGAGGTATCGGTTCATCTCGACCGTCGTTGTGTTAAGAGGGAGTGTACTGAAGCAGAAGTGTAATATATTTTGTTTTTCTTGGGGTCGCAAATGTGTTCTAGGCTCTTGCATGAGTTATTCTTAATCAATTAGAGCAACTCCAATGGGCCGACCCAAACAGACGACGCTTTTGTCCGCTTTTTGTCCGTTTGGGTCGGCCGCCCGCCCGACGTCCGCCATGTTTTAGATTTGGGTTGGTAGTGCGCCCAACACGCCGACCCATTTCATGTCCGCACATAATTTTTAAAAAGGCCCACAACTATAGATCATGCCAGCGGCCATGTCTCATGTCGGCACCATGCCAGCGTCGACATGCAATCACCACAGAATTCATGCTGGCGCACTCGCTAGCGGCCGGCACACAAGCCAACACACAAAAAGGGGTGGGACTTGAGTTCGACCACGCCATCTCGGCCCCGTGGTCATGCCAACACACCTACCAGCATACAAAAAAAGGCCCGCGGCCTAAGATCACTCCTCGTCGAACTTGAGCATGTTGGGCTGCATCTTCTCTAACCACGACCTCTTCCTTGGCGACAAAGTGCTGAGATCCACCTTCATGATCTCCACCCCGGTCATCATGATTGCGAGAGCCACTTCTTTCGCCTCGGTCTCGGCGTTGGCAGCCTTGATCTCTAGCATCTTGGCTTGTTTCTCCGCCTCCATCTCAAGCATTTTGGCTTGCTTCTCCACGTCCATCTCAAGCCTCCTCCTTTGGATCTCCATGAAGGCGTTAATTTGCTCTTGTTTGTAACTTTAAGTGCATCTAGTGCCATTTAATGATTTTGGTGGTTTGAAGACTTATAGGTTAAGAGACTGATATGTTTATAAGTGTACACATGCTCTATAAGTCGCTGAGGAGTTTGAGTTATTCGATGAATATCGACCCCTAAAAATGTATGTCTTCAGGTGAAGACTTTGGTCCTTCCTTGAAGACTTTTGATCGTGAAGAAATTTATATTCCTCATGAAGATATTGAAGATGAATAATTCGGTGTGTCCCGAAGAAAATACACTCAAGACTTTGAAGCTTGAAGATTTACTCTTTCTGTTTCATTTTCTTTATACTTGAGTTATAGGAACATCGTATTGTTAAATGGGGTCGAGGTAAACTATGGAACGAATTTCCTATGATGCTCAATCGAAACTTGTTGGAAATATGCCCTAGAGGCAATAATAAAGTTGTTATTATTATATTTCCAGTTCATGATAATTCTCTATTATTCATGCTATAATTGTATTAACCAGAAACCGTAATACATGTGTGAATATATAGATCATAATGTGTCCCTATTGGGCCTCTAGTTGGCTAGCTCATTGATCAATAGATGATCATGGTTTCTTGATCATGGACATTGCATGTCATTGATAACAGGATCACATCATTGGGGAATGATGTGATGGACAAGACCCAATCCTAAGCATAGCACTAGATCGTGTTGTTCGTCTGCTAAAGCTTTTCTAATGTCAAGTATCATTTCCTTAGACCGTGAGATTGTGCAACTCCCGGATACCGTAGGAGTGCTTTGGGTGTACCAAATGTCACAACATAACTGGGTTATTATAAAGGTGCACCATGGGTATCACTCCGTGTGACGTAGAGGTATCTCTGGGCCCACTCGGTAATCCATCATCATATTGCGCTCACGGTGACTAAGGGGTTAGCCACCGGATGATGTGTTACAGAACGAGTAAAGAGACTTGTCGGGTAATGAGATTGAACAAGGTATAGGGATAGCGACAATCGAATCTCGGGCAAGTATCATACCGGTAGACAAAGGGAATTGTATACGGGATTGATTGAGTCCTTGACATCGTGGTTCATCCGATGAGATCATCGTGGAAGATGTGGGAACCAACATGGATATCCAGACCCCGCTATTGGTTATTGGTCGGAGAGATGTCTCGGTCATGTCTGCATGTCTCCCGAACCCGTAGGGTCTACACACTTAAGGATCGATGATGCCAGGATTATAGGGAAATTGTGTACGTGGTTACTGAAGGTTGTTCAGAGTATCGTATGAGATCTCGGACGTCATGAGGAGCTCTGAAATGGTCCGGAGGTAAAGATTGATATATAGGATGTGAGGTTTCAGACACCGGAAGAGTTTCGTGGGTCCACCGGGAGGGGCCATCAGCCCCATAGGCTAACATGGCCCAAAGGGTGGAAGGGAAACAACCCGGAGTGGGATGGTGCGCCTCCCACCTAGGCCCAAGTAACAACAAGACAGGGAAGGGGGAAAACCCTAGCGCACGAGGCCCAAGGCCCACCTAGGGGTGCGCCTCCACCTCTCCCTGCCTTGGCCGCCACCTCCCTCGCGCACATGGGGCTGCCGCACCCCTTAGGGTGGGAACCCTAAGGGTGGGCATCTCCTCCCTCCCCCCTATATATAGTGGAGTTTTTAGCTGATTTGAGACACGAAAACTCTCTGTCTCAGCGCAGCACTTCCCTCTCTCTCCTCGTCCTCCGCATAGCTTAGGGAAGCTCTGCCGGAGAACCACGTAGCTCCATCTTGATAACCCACAAGTGTAGGGGATCGCAACAGTTTTCGAGGGTAGAGTATTCAACCCAAATTTATTGGTTCGAGTCATGGGAAGCGAAAGAATATTCTCAAGTATTAGCAGCTGAGTTGTCAATTCAACCACACCTGAAAGATTAGTGTCTACAAGCAAAGTATGAGTAGCAAAGTAGTATGATAGCAACGGTCCCAGAAACAGGTCTGTTGACGGCAGACTATTCCTAACTTGTTGTATCAATGGCGCCAGTAAAGTGTTGCAGCAAGTAACATCCAAGTAGCAAGTAACATCAGTAGTGACAGCAGTAGCAAGTAACAGCAGTAGCAGCAGAGCAAGTAACAGCAGTAGTAACAGAAGTAGTGGCAAAGTAACAGCAGTAGTAGCAAAGTAACGTAGCAAGGACCAGTAGTAAAAGACTCGTAGGCAGTGGATCGGTGATGGATGAGTATGCCGGATGTGATTCATCATGTAACAGCCATAACACGGAGAGATAAGTAACTAGCTCCTGTTCATCAATCAAATGTAGGTATGTATTCCGTATGCAGTCATCTATTGTCCATCCCTCCCATGGCAGCGGGGTTCTAATGGAAACTATGGGATATTAAGGTTCTCCTTTTAATAAAGAACCGGACCAACGCATTAACATGTGGTGAATACATGAACTCCTCATACTATGGTCATATCCAGGAGTGGTTCCGGCTATTGTCACTCCGGGGTTGCCGGGCATAACACATAGTAGGTGACTAAAACTTGCAAGATAGGATCTAAAACACACATATATTGGCGACAACATAATAGGTTCAGATCTGAAATCATGGCACTCGGGCCCTAGTGACAAGTATTAAGCATAGCCAAGTAGTAGCAACATCAATCTAGAACATAGTGGATACTAGGGATCAATCCCTGTGAAAACTAACTCGATTACATGATAGATCTCATCCAACTCATCACCGTCCAGCAAGTCTACGATGAGATTACTTACGGACGGTGAAGAGCATCATGGAATTGTCGATGGAGGAAGGTTGATGATGACGATGGCGGCGATTTCCCCTCTCCGAAGCCCAGAACGGACTCCAGATCTGCCCTCGAGATGAAGAACAGGAGGTGGCGGCGCCTCCGTATCGTAAAATGCGATGAATACTTCTCTCTGATTTTTTCCGGGCGAGACAGAATATATAGAGCTGAGTTTGGGGGCGGTGGAGCCACGTGGGCCCCACAAGCCCTCATGGCGCGATGAGGGGGGTGGCCGTGGCCCAGGGGCTTGTGGCCCACTGGCACACCTCCTCCGGTGGACCTTTGTGCAGGTATTTTTCATTAATTCCAGAACAATTCTCCGTAAATTTTCATGTCATTCTGAGAACTTTTATTTCTGCACAAAAACAACACCATGGCAATTCTGCTGAAAACATCGTTAGTCCGGGTTAGTTCCATTCAAATCATGCAAATTAGAGTCCAAAACAAGGGCAAAAGAGTTCTGAAAAGTAGATACAACGGAGACGTATCAACTCCCCAAGCTTAAAGCCTTGCTTGTCCTCAAGCAATTCAGTTGACAAACTGAAAGAGACAAAAGAAAAACTTTGACGAACTCTGTTTGATCTTGTGGTTGCAACTATGTCTAACTCGTAACCAGAATTTCAGCAAGATCACAAGCAAACTGCATAAGCAAATGACATCTAGGTCTCACGATAAACTCATATCAATGGCATAATCAACTAGCGAGCAAATAATAATAAGCCTCAAATGTCAACACTTCAATCAAAACAACATGAAGCAGTACGAATAGATGGTATCTCGCTAGCTCTTTCTGAGACCGGAAAACATAAATGCAGAGGACCTTCAAAGACCAAGGGCTGACTAAAGATTGTAATTCATGGCACAGAAGATCCAGTCATAGTCATACTCAACACAGTTAAAAGCAAAGCATAAAAATGACAGAGGTGCTCTCTAATTGGTGCTTTTATAAGAGGAGGATGAGTCAACAGGAACATAAATAGACATGCCCTTCGCAGAGGGAAGCATTGATTTGCAGAGGTGCCAGAGCTCAAGCTTTGAAAACAGAGATACTAATTTTGGGTGGCATGCTCTCATTGTCAACGCAATGACCAAGAGTTCTCAACATCTTCCACGCTACACATGCTATAGGCGGTTCCCAAACAGAAAAGTAAAGTTTTGACTCCCCACCACCAATCAGTCACGCTCCACGGCTAGCCGAATCCTCGAGTACCATCCATACCAACATCAATCCTGGGGAAGTTTTGTTTGCAATTATCTTTTCGATTTGAGCATGGAACTGGGAATTCCAATTACCGGCCCCTTTCTTGTGAACGATAGTGAATAAACACATATCAAGGATAACACGCCTAGCATGGAAGATACCAATAGCCCCATGTCACCACATGAGCGGTTCGGACATGGAAAACAGATTATTTCTTGAAGATTTAGAGAGTGGCACATGCAAATTTACTTGGAACGGCAGGTAGATACCACATATAGGTAGGTATGGTGGACTCACATGGAACAACTTTGGGTTTATGGGGGTGGATGCACAAGCAGTATTCCCGCTTAGTACAAGTGAAGGCTAGCAAAAGACTGGGAAGCGGCCAACTAGAGAGTGACAACAGTCATCAAAATGCATTGAGATTAACTAACATTGAGTGCAAGCATGAGTAGGACATAAATCACCATGAACATGAACATCATACATGCTATGTAGATTTTGTTTCAACTACATGCGTGAACATGCGCCAAGTCAAGCCACTTGAATCATTCAAAGGAGGATACCATCCTATCATACTACAACACAGTCATCTCAACATTCATGTGGGCATCCAAGACAAACCATTATAAGCTCCTAGCTAAGTAAGCATGGCATAAGCAACTATGATCTCTAAGTTGTCGTTGCAAACATGTTTCACTCACAACAAAGCTGAATTAGGCATGATGAGCTAGTAATATTTACAAAAACAAAATAGATCGAGTTCATACCAGCTTTTCCAGGCTCAGTCACTTCATCATATATCGTCATTATTGCCTTTCACTTGCACGACCGAACAATGTGAACAATAATAAGCGTGCTGGTGCATTGGACTAAAGCTGGAATCTGCAGGCAAACACAAAGGAGAAGACAAAGTAATATGGCTCTTTGAAAGCTAAACAGGTATGTATGCAAGAGCCACTAAACATTGTAACCAATATCTTCTACCTTGACCCAAAGAAAAAGAAAACTATTTACACGTGAAAGCTCCCAACAAGCAAAAGAAGAAAAAGAAAATCTTTTGGGTTTTCTCAAACTAGACAGACACACGAAAAGAAAAATGAGAAAAAGAAATAAACTAACATGGATGATACAGTGGCAAAGTGTGAACACCGATGAACAAAGCGAAAGCATAAGAAAGAATTTAAAGTCGGTGACAACACGTACTCCCGCAAGCTTAGGCTTTTGGCCTAAGTTGGTCTACTCCCAAGGATTGTCCTGGCGAAACCCAAAATCATAATGGGGGTTATACGGCAGCGCTGCAGCCACTGCCTGAATAGGCGCCTCACGGAGACGAGCAGCCTTTGCCTCCCTCTCATACTCCTCTACCTCTCCTCTGGTTATGTAATATCTCCGTTTTACCTGAAAGTCAAAGAAGGCACGAGCAGGAAGGGTAATATGGAAAATACGCTGCCGGTTAAATATCAAACGGTATAGGAGGGATTCGTCATCCCTCTCAAGGAACTGGTAGCGTGTCAAAGCGACGCGGTCAAGGAAAACTGTATGGAGCGGGGGGGTCTCCTTCGCGGATGGGTACTCCAAGAAAATTTGCTATGCGAGTGGCATAGATCCCACCAAAGAAATCCCCTTCATTAGCATTCTTATTCAGCCTCCTTGCTATTATAGCTCCCATGTTGAAGCTTTTGTCACCCGTCACTACGCTCTTAAGGATACTAAGGTCAGGTGCGCAGAGGTGACAATGCTCAATCTTGCCATTAATGCATATGCCTATGAAGGGGGCAGAGTAATGCAAGGCAGGAAAATGAATACTCCCCATGCTAGCTTGCGTAATGTCTCTAGTTTCTCCAACAATAATACTAGAGTAAAAATCTCTAGCCAAACATTTATGAGGATCATTGAGGCTACCACAAATAGGTATTTTGCAAATTCTTTGAAATCCTCTAAATCCATGGTATACGATTTTTCATAGAGATCAAACAGTACCGATGTGTCACGACCAGCTGAAAATTTGAATCTACGAACAAAAGAGGCAGTGAGATCAACATATTGTTCACATTTATCGAATATGAATTCTTCAAGTCCGACGTTGTGAACAAGTGCATCAAAATCATCTTTGAAACCTGCCTCAATCATGAATTCATCAGAAGGCCATTCACATGGTTGTACCTGCGCACCCCTTGGTTGGTAAGGATTGGGATCCCGAATCGCAAGACGGGGACCTCTCTTGCTTGAGGAACCACCATGATAGTTTCTCCTGAACATCTTCCTTTTCTGAAATTTTTGGTGACCCAAAGGAAAAGTGAACAAGGCTCAACTATACTTGTAGCAACTACTCCCACAAGTGCCTGGAGACCATATTACGCATCAAAACTACTTGCGACGAGCTAAAATTAGCATGCAAAGCTCAAGAACATGGCCACCAAGGCAACAAAAATACGCGGAGTATAAGGCACTAGAGCAAAAACTAATTGGACCAATGGAGGAGTCACTTACCAAGGAGTAATTTCCCCAAAATAGTTCGGAGAACGGTGATTTGAGCAAAGAGATCGAAAATCCCAGCAAGAGGAGCAAGAACACGGGTTAGAGCTGCGAAACGATTTTTTTCTGGAGGTAGGAGAAGGAGATAAGAGCAAGAAGGAGTGGTGGGGGTGCGTGTGGGCCCCACAAGCCTGGGTGGCGCGGCCAGGGGGGTGCCCACGCCCCAAGGTCTTATGGCCCACTGGTGTGGCCCCCAGACAAGCTCTTTGTCTCAAAAATTTTCAAAAATTCCAGAAAAAATCTTACTTGATTTTCAGGACGTTCGAAGAACTTTTATTTTCGGGGTACTTTTCTACCGGACGCTAAAACAGAAAACAGGGAAAACTAAACTAAATCTATCATTTTTCCTTCTAAGAAACCGAAGGTGAAAGCTTGGAACAGAGGTTCATGACTCCTTGATTCATCCATCTCATGGTCATCGAAAGAAATCCGTCAGTGAGGTTGATCAAGTCTCCTCGATAAACCTTTTCGAATCGCAAAAGAGAACGGAGAATTTCCGAATAGTCACTAGGTCACCTCAATGGGGATGTGAATCTCCCCAACAAGAAAATCATACTTCATCTTGACACGAGGAATAGGGCATTCAAAGCTCCCAATAAGAATCGATGAAGTCTTTTTGATAGCATTGATGCAATGTACTCGATATTGTTTCTTCGGAAAGTGCATCGTATGCTCATTACCGTTGACATGGAAAGTGACATTGCCTTTGTTGCAATCTTTAACAGCCCCTGCAGTGTTTAAAAAGGGTCTTCCGAGGATGACCGCATGGCATCGTCCTCAGGAATATCCAAGATAACAAAGTCTGTTAAGATAGTGACATTAGCAACCACAACAGGCACATCCTCGCAAATGCCGATAGGGAAGGCAGTTTATTTGTCGGCCATTTGCAGAGAGATTTTAGTGGGTGTCAACTTATCCAGTTCAAGTCTACGATAAAGAGAGAGAGGCATAATACTAACACCGACTCCAAGGTCGCATACCACAGTTCTAACATAGTTGCCTTTAATGGAGCAAGGTATAGTGGGCACACCGGGATCACCTAGTTTCTTAGGAGTTCCACCCTTGAAGGTATAATTAGCAAGCATGGTGGAAATCTCAACCTCAGGTATCTTCCTCTTATTAGTCACAATATCCTTCATGTACTTAGCATACGGAGACATTATGAGCATATCTGTCAAACACATTTGTAGAAAGACAGGTCTGATCATTTCAACAAATCGCTCAAAATACTCATCACCCTTTTTCTTGGATGGTTTGGGAGGAAAGGGCATGGGTTTCTGAACACATGGCTCCCTTTATTTACCATGCTTCCTAGTAGTGAAGTCATTCTTATCATATCTTCTAGTCTTAGGCTGTGGGTTATCAAGATCAGCAAGTTCAATCTCCACATCCTTTTCATTGCTAGGTTGAGCATCATCATGAACATCACTATTGATATTATCATTAGGCTCATGTTCATCACGAGATTGTGTTTCAGCATTAGAGACAGAGGCATCATTTGGACTCTCAGGTGTAGCAGCAACAGGGTTGCTAGCGTGCAGGTTCCTATCATCTTTCTTCTTCTTTCTAGGATGACTAGGTGCATCAGTGTTAACTCCTTGAGAATTTTGTTCAATCCTCTTAGGATGACCCTCAGGATACAGAGGTTCCTGGGTCATTCTACCGCCTCTAGTGACGACTCTGACGGAATTGTCATTCAACTCATTGAGCAAGTCATTCTGAGCTTTAAGTACTTGTTCTACTTTAGTAGTAACCATAGAGGCATGTTTACTCAGAAGCTTAAGATCATTGACATTTCTGTCCACACAAGCACTTAATGACTAAGCATACGAGCATTCTGTTCCAATTGTCTGCTAACATAATCATTGAAACTCTGTTGTTTGGCAACGAAGTTATCAAATTCACCCATGCATAGGCTAGCAGGTTTGTCAAAAAGAATATCACTCTCACCAAACCTACATAGAGAATTTACTTCTACTACCTGTATCGGGTTATCAAGACCATGGATATCTTCGATAGGTGGTAGATTTTTGACATCTTCAGATTTAATGCCTTTCTCTCGCATAGATTTCTTGGCTTCTTGCATATCTTCAGGATTAAGGAATAGAATACCTCTTTTCTTCGGAGTTGGCTTGGGAGGTGGTTCGGGAATAGTCCAAGCATTCTCATTGCACAAGATGTTATTCTATAGAATCTCTGCTTGTTCTACAGTTCGTTCCCTAAAAACACAACCAACACAACTATCTAGGTGGTCTTTAGAAGCATTGATAAGTCCATTATAGAAGATATCAAGTATTTCATTCTTCTCAAGAGGGTGATCAGGCAAAGCATTCAGTAGCTGGATGAGCCTCCCCCAAGCTTGTGGGAGACTCTCTTCTTCAGCTTGAGCAAAGTTCTATATTTCCTGCAAGGAAACTTGCTTCTTATGGGCAGGGAAATATTTCTGAGAGAAGTAGTAGACCATATCCTGGGGGCTACGCACACAACCAGGAGCAAGATAAGTCAACCAAGTCTTAGCATCATCCTTGAGCGAGAAAGGAAACAACTTGAGGATATAGTAGTGGCGGATCTTTTCCTACTAGTGAATAGGGTGGCTATATCATGTAGTTTGGTAATATGGGCTACAACCGTTTCAGACTCATAACCGTGAAAGGGATCAGACTTGACCAGAGTGATTAACTCAGGGTCGATAGAGAATTCATAATCCTTATCGGTCACAAAGATAGGCGAAGTAGCAAACTTCGGGTCATATTTCATCCTAGCGTTCAGAGATTTTTCTTTCCACTTGAGAAGTAATTTCTCAACATCATAGCTATCCTTACACGCAAGAAAGTCCTCAGCTATCTGTCCATCCATAACATAGCGCTCAGGCATAACACGCAATTCAGGCATAGTAGCAGGTTTTACTTCAATAGTATCAGCATTTTCAGAAGTATCATCACATCTAGCAACAACTCTAGCAATTTGTGCATCAAGGAAGTCACCTAGTGGCAAAGCAGTATCAGGCATAGCATCATCAGGCATAGTATCAAGCATAGCATCATCAGGCATAGTATCAAGCATAGCATCATCATAAGCATCATGGGCAGCGGAAGTAGAATCATCAAGCATAGTAGTATCAAGCAGAGGCGACATATCAAGATTCTAGCAGGAGGCGATGTCGCAAACTTACTCAAAAATGAAGGTGAATCAAGTGCAGAGCTAGATGGTAGTTGCTTACCTGTCCTCGTAGTGGAAGACAATATTTCAATTCTTGGATCTTTCGGATTCCTCATAGTGACTAGCAGACGAAAACCCCAAGTGACTCAGAGAATATAGCTGTGCCTCCCCGACAACGACGCCAGAAAAAGGTCTTGATAACCCACAAGTGTAGGGGATCGCAACAGTTTTCGAGGGTAGAGTATTCAACCCAAATTTATTGGTTCGACTCAGGGGAAGCGAAAGAATATTCTCAAGTATTAGTAGCTGAGTTGTCAATTCAACCACACCTGAAAGATTAGTGTATGCAAGCAAAGTATCAGTAGCAAAGTAGTATGATAGCAACGGCGCCAGAAACAAGTGTGTTGACGGCAGACTATTCCTAACTTGTTGTATCAATGGCACCAGTAAAGTGTTGGAGCAAGTAAGAGCCAAGTAGCAAGTAACAACAGTAGTGGAAGCAGTAGCAAGTAACAGTAGTATCAGCAGAGCAAGTAATAGCAGTAGTAACAGTAGTAGCGGCAAAGTAACAACAGTAGCAGCAAAGTAACATAGCAAGGACGAGTAGTAAAAGACTCGTAGGCTGTGGATCGGTGATGGATGAGTATGCCGGATGTGATTCATCATGTAACATCTATAACACGGAGAGATAAGTAACTAGCTCCCGTTCGTCAATCTAATGTAGGCATGTATTCCGTATGTAGTCATACAGGCTTAGGGAAAAGAACTTGCATAACATCTATTGTCCATCCCTCCCGTGGCAGCGGGGTCCTAATGGAAACTACGGGATATTAAGGTTCTCCTTTTAACAAAGAACCGTACCAACGCATTAACACGTGGTGAATACATGAACTCCTCATACTATGGTCATCTCCGGGAGTGGTTCCGGCTATTGTCACTCCGGGGTTGCCGGGTCATAACACATAGTAGGTGACTACAACTTGCAAGATAGGATCTAAAACACACATATATTGGCGACAACATAATAGGTTCAGATCTGAAATCATGGCACTCAGGCCCTAGTGACAAGCATTAAGCATAGCCAAGTAGTAGCAACATCAATCTAGAACATAGTGGATACTAGGGATCAATCCCTGTGAAAACTAACTCGATTACATGATAGATCTCATCCAACTCATCACCGTCCAGCAAGTCTACGATGAGATTACTTACGGACGGTGAAGAGCATCATGGAATTGTCGATGGAGGAAGGTTGATGATGACGATGGCGGCGATTTCCCCTCTCCGAAGCCCAGAACGGACTCCAGATCTGCCCTCCAGATGAAGAAGAGGAGGTGGCGGCGCCTCCGTATCGTAAAACGCGATGAATCCTTCTCTCTGATTTTTTTCTGGGCGAGACGGAATATATAGAGCTGAGTTTGGGGGCGGTGGAGCCACGTGGGCCCCACAAGCCCTCACGGTGCGGCCAGGGGGGTGGCCGCGGCCCAGGGGCTTGTGGCCCACTGGCACAACTCCTCCGGTGGATCTTTGCGCAGGTTTTTTTCATTAATTCTAGAAAAATTCTCCGTAAATTTTTAGGTCATTCCGAGAACTTTTATTTCTGCACAAAAACAACACCATGGCAATTCTGCTGAAAACAGCGTTAGTCCGGGTTAATTCCATTCAAATCATGCAAATCAGAGTCCAAAACAAGGGCAAAATAGTTCGGAAAAGTAGATACGACGGAGACGTATCACTCCACCGCCCCCACGCCGTCGTGCTGCCGGAGCTCTCTCCCTCAACCTGTCCTTCCTCCTTGCTGGTTCAAGGTTTTGGAGACATCACCGGGCTGCATGTGTGTTGAACTCGGAGGTGCCATAGTTCGGCACATAGATCGGAATCCACCGTGATGTGAATCGCTGCGAGTACGACTCCATCAATCGCGTTCATAGTAACGCTTCCGCTTAGCGATCTTCAAAGGTATGAATATGCTCTACAACCTCTCTCGTTGCTGGTTTCTCCATAGATAGATCCTTGTATGGCGTAGGATTTTTTTGAATTTACTATGACCCCAACAGTGGTATCAGAGCCAAGGTTCTATGCGTAGATTCTATGCACGAGTAGAACACAAAAGTTGTGGACGCTGATTTGTCAACTTGCTTTCCATTACTATTCTTATCTTTTTTCGGCGGTATTGTGGGATGAAGCGGCCCGGACCGACCTTACACGTACGCTCACGGGAGAATGGTTCCACCGACAGACATGCACTTGGTGCATAAGGTGGCTAGCGGGTGTCTATCTCTCCCACTTTAGTCGAATTTGGTTTGATGAAAAGGGTCCTTATGAAGGGTAAATAGCATTGGCATATAAACGTTGTGGTTGTCACGTAGGTGATAAACATCCTTGCTAGAAACCCTAACCAGCCACGTAAAACTTGCAACAACAATTAGAGGACGTCTAACTTGTTTTTGCAGGGTATGCTATGTGATGTGATATGGCCAAAAGGATGTGATGTTACATATGTTATGTATGAGATTGATCATATTCTTGTAATAGGATTCAAGACTAGCATGTCGATGAGTATGACAACCGGTAGGAGACATAGGAGTTGTCTTAATTTATTGTATGAGATGCAACGCCATGTTGATTACTTTACTTTATCGCTAACGGTTAGCTATAGTAGTAGAAGTAATAATTGGCGTGATGACTTCATGGAGACACAATGATGGAGATCATGATGATGGAGATCATGGTGTCATGCCGGTGACGATGATGATCATGGTGCCCCGAAGATGGTGATCAAAGGATCAAGATGATATTGGCCATATCATGTCACTATATGATTGCATGTGATGTTTATCATGTTTTTCATCTTATTGCTTAGAACGACAGTAGGAAATACAAGATGATCCCTCATTAAAATTTCGAGATAAGTATTCCCCTAAGTGTGCCCCGTTGCGAAGGTTCGTTGTCTCGAAGCACCACGTGATGATCGGGTGTGATAGATTCTAACGTTCGCTTACAATGGGTGTAAGCCAGTTTACACACGCAAAACACTTAGGTTGACTCGACGAGCCTAGCATGTACAGACATGGCCTCGAATACGGGAGAACGAAAGGTCAAACATGAGTCGTATGGTTGATACGATCAGCATGGAGATGCTCACCATTGATGACTTGTCTGTCTCACGTGATGGTGGGACACGGGCTAGTCGACGTGGATCATGTGTCACTTGGATGACTAGAGGGATGTCGATGTAAGTGGTAGTTAATTAGTAATTTGATTAGATGAACTTAATTATCATGAACTTAGTCTAAAAATTGTCTTTACAAATATTGTAGATCCAATGGCCAACACAAATGTCTCACTCAACTTCAACGCGTTCCTAGAGAAAACCAAGCTTAAAGACTATGGCAGCAATTATGCGGATTGCGCTCGTAACTTGAAGCTCATCCTCATGGATTCCAAGAAGGCATCTGTCCTTGATGCACCACTAGGTGATCCTCCCATTCCCGCGGCAGACCAGGACGCTGGAAACGCCTGGCAGTCGAGGAGTGATGACTACTCTCTCGTTCAGTGCGGCATGCTTTACAGTTTAGAACCGGGGCTCCAAAGGCATTTTGAGCAACACAAAGCATATGAGATGTTCGAGGAGCTGAAACTTGTTTTTGAAGCTCATGCCCGGGTCAAGATATATGAAGTCTATGACAAGTTCTTTAGCTGTAAGACGGAGGAGAATAGTTCTATCAGTGAGCACATACTCAAAATGTCTGGGTTGCACAATCGCTTGACTCAACTGGGAGTTGAACTTCCGGATGATGCGGTCCTTGACATAATCCTCCAGTTGCTTCCACCTAGCTACAAAGCCTTTGTGATGAATTACAACATGCAAGGGATGGAAAAGGCTATTCTCGAGTTGTATTCAATGCTGAAATCTGCAGAGGTAGAAATCAAGAAAGAGCATCAAGTGTTGATGGTCAATAAGACCACGAGTTTCAAGAAGGGCAAGGGTAAGAAAAGCTTCAAAAAGACAACAAAGTTGCTGCCGCGCCCGGTAAACCAGTTGCCTGGAAGAAGTCAAAGAAAGGACCTAAGCCTGAGACTGAGTGCTACTACTACAAGGGAACCGGTCACTGGAAGCGAAATTGCCCCAAGTACTTAGCGGACAAGAAGGCCGGCAACGTCAACGCTATATGTGATATACTTGTTATTGTTGTGTACCTTACCAACGCTCGTAGTAGCTCCTGGGTATTTGATACCGGTGTTGTTGCTCACATTTGCAACTCTAAGCAGGAACTATGGAACAAGCGTAGGCTGGCTAAGGACGAGGTGACGATGCGCGTTGGGAATGGTTCCAAGGTCGATGTCATCGCCGTCGGCACGCTACCTCTACATCTACGTTTGGTATTAGTTATAAACCTTATTAATTGTTATTTAGTACCAGCTTTGAGCATGAACATTGTATCGGGATCTCACTTGATGCAAGATGGCTTCTCATTTAAATCTGAGAATAATGGTTGTTCTATTTATATGAGTGGAATGTTTTATGGTCATGCCCCGCTGGTTAATGGTTTATTCCTGATGAATCTCGATCGTGATGTTACACATATTCATAGTGTGAGTACCAAAAGATGTAAGGTTGATGATGATAGTCCCACATACTTGTGGCACTGCCGCCTTGGTCATATCGGCGTAAAGTGCATGAAGAAACTCCATACAGATGGACTTTTGGAGTCACTTGATTTTCAATCATTCGACACATGCGAACCGTGCCTCATGGGCAAGATGACCAAGAATCCGTTCTCCGGAACAATGGAGTGAGCAACTAACTTATTGGAAATAATAGATACTGATGTATGCGGTCCGATGACCGTAGAGGCTCGCTGTGGCTATCGTTATGTTCTCACCCTCACTGATGATTTAAGTAGATATAGGTATGTCTACTTAGTGAAGAACAAGTATGAAACCTTTGAAAAGTTCAAGGAATTTCAGAGTGAGTTGGAGAATCAACGTGACAAGAAAATAAAAATTCTACGATCTGATCTTGGAGGAGAATATTTGAGTCATGAGTTTGGCACACACCTAAGGAAATGTGGAATTGTTTCACAACTCATGCCGCCTAGCACACCGCAGCGTAACGGTGTGTCTAAACATTGTAATTGCACTTTATTGGATATGATGCGATCTATGATGTCTCTTACCGAGTTACCGCTATCATTTTGGGGATATGCATTGGAAACTGCCGCATTCACTTTAAATAGGGCACCGTCTAAATCCGTTGAGACGACACCATATGAATTATGGTTTGGCAAGAAATCTAAGTTGTGGTTTGTTAAAGTTTGTGGCTGCGATGCTTATGTGAAGAAACTTCAACCAGAGAAGCTCGAACCCAAAGCGGAAAAATGTGTTTTCATAGGATACCCTAAGGAAACTATTGGGTACACCTTCTCTCTTAGATCCGAAGGCAAGACCTTTGTTGCTAAGAATGGATCCTTTCTAGAGAAAGAGTTTCTCTCGAAAGAAGTAAGTGGGAGGAAAATATAACTTGATGAGGTAATTGTACCTCCTCTCGGACCGGAGAGTAGCGCAGCGCAAGAAAATGTTTCCGAGGCACCTCCACCGGCTAGAGATGAAGTTAATGATGATGATCATGACACTTCGGATCAAGTTGCTATTGAACCTTGAAGGTCGACAAGGGTACGTTCCGCACCACAATGGTACGACAACCCTGTCATGGAAATCATGTTGTTAGACAACAGTAAACCTTCGAACTATGAAGAAGCGATGGCGGGCCCGGATTCCAACAAATGGCTTGAGGCCATGAAATCCAGGATAGGATCCATGTATGACAACAAAGTATGGACTTTGGTGGACTTGCTCGATGATCGGTGAGCCATAGAAAATAAATGCATCTTCAAGAATAAGACTCACACGGATGGTCATGTGACCATTTATAAAGCTCGACTTGTCGCTCAGGGTTATCGACAAGTTCAAGGGATTGACTATGATGAGACCTTCTCACCCGTAGCGATGCTGAAGTCGGTCCGAATCATGTTAGCATTTGCTGCATTTTATGATTATGAAATCTGGCAAATGGATGTCAATACAACATTCCTGAACGACTTTCTTAAAGAAGAATTGAATATGATACAGCTGGAAGGTTTTGTTGATCCTAGCAATGCTAACAAGGTATGCAAGCTCCAACGCTCCATCTATGGGCTGTGCAAGCAAATCAGAGTTGGAACATTCGCTTTGATGAGGTGATCAAAGTGTTTGGCTTTATACAGACTTATGGAGAAGCCTGTATTTACAAAAAAGTGGGTGGGAGCTCTATAGCATTTCTCATATTATATGTGGATGAGATATTGTTGATGGGAAATGATATAGAACTATTGGAAAACATCAAGGCCTATTTGAATAAGAGTTTTTCAATGAAGGACCTTGGAGAAGCTACTTACATATTAGGCATCAAGATCTATAGAGATAGATCGAGACGCCTCATAGGTCTTTCACAAAGCACATACCTTGATAAGATATCGAGGAAGTTCAATATGGAGAAGGCTAAGAAGGGGTTCTTGCCTGTATTGCAAGGTGTGAGGTTGAGTGCGACTCAACGACCGACCATGGCGGAAGATAGAAAAAAGATGAGTATTGTCCGCTATGCTTCAGCCATAGGCTCTATCATGTATGCCATGCTGTGTACCAGACCTGATGTGAACCTTGCCTTAAGTTTGGTAGGGAGGTACCAGAGTGATCCAGGAGTGGACCACTGGACAATAGTCAAGAATATCCTAAAGTACCTGAAAAGGACTAAAGATATGTTTCTCGTCTATGGAGGTGCCGAAGAACTCGTCGTAAAGGGTCACGTTGATGCTAGCTTCGACACAGATCTGGATGACTCCTATTCACAAACCGGATACATGTACATTTTGAATAATGGGGTAGTTAGCTGGTGCGGTTGCAAGCAAAGTGTCGTGGCGACATCTACATGTGAAGCGGAGTACATAGCTGCTTCGGAAGCAGCACAGGAAGGAGTCTGGATGAAGGATTTCATCACCGACCTAGGAGTGATTCCAAGTGCATCGGGCCCGATGACTCTGTTCTATGACAACACTGGAGCTATTGGTATTGCAAAGGAGCCCAGGTTTCACAAGAAGACCAAGCACATCAAGTGCCGCTTGAACTCCATTTGTGGATACATCCAGGATGGAGATATAGAATGGAGTTCATATGGATTTGAATGTCGCAGACCCGTTGACTAAACATCTTTAATGGGCTGATGACCCACAAGTATAGGGGATCTATCATAGTCCTTTCGATAAGTAAGAGTGTCGAACCCAACAAGGAGCAGAAGGATCTGACAAGTGGTTTTCAGCAAGGTATTCTTTGCAAGCACTGAAATTATCGGTAACAGATAGTTGTGTGATAAGATGATTCGTAGCAAGTAGCAAGTAACAACGGTAACAAAGGTGCAACAAAGTGGCCCAATCCCTTTTGTAGCAAGGGACAATCCTGAACAAAGTCTTATAGGAGGTAAAACGCTCCCGAGGACACATGTGAATTTCTGTCAAGCTAGTTTTCATCATGTTCATATGATCCACGTTCGTTACTTTGATAGTTTGATATGTGGGTGGACCGGGGCTTGGGTACTGCTTTTACTTGGACAAGCATCCCACTTATGATTAACCCCTCTCGCAAGCATCCGCAACTATGAAATAAGAATTAATACAAAGTCTAACCATAGCATTAAACTAGTGGATCCAAATCAGCCCCGTACGAAGCAACGCATAAACTAGGGTTTAAGCTTCTATCACTCTAGCAACCCATCATCTACTTACTACTTCCCAATGCCTTCCTCTAGGCCCAAATAATGGTGAAGTGTTATGTAGTCGACGTTCACATAACACCACTAGAGGAAAAACAACATACAACACATCAAAATATCGAACGAAAACCAAATTCACGTAACTACTTATAGCATGACTTATCCCATGTCCTCGAGAAGAAAAGTGACTACTCACAAAGCATAATCATATTCATGACCAGAGAGGTAATGAGTAGCATCAAAGATCTGAATATATAATACTCCAGCAAGTAATCCAACTAGCATCAACTACAAAGAGTAATTAACACTACTAGCAACCTTACAAGTACCAATCGGAGTAGCGAGACGGAGATTGGTTACAAGAGATGAACTAGGGTTTGGAGATGAGATGGTGCTGATGAAGATGTTGATGGTGATGAGTCCCCTCCTATGAGAGGAGTGTTGGTGATGACGATGGCGACGATTTCCCCCTCCGGGAGGGAAGTTTCCCCTGCAGGACGACCTTGCCGGAGCTCTAGATTGGTTCTTCTCAAGTTCCGCCTCGTGGCGGCGGGGATTCCTCCCGAAAGCCTCCTCTTGACTTTTCTGGAACGAAACCCTTCTTGTAGCAAAAGAGGGGGGCCAGAGGGCCAAGTGGGAGCCCACAAGCCCCCTAGGCGCGGCCAGGGGGGAGGCCGCGCCTAGCAGGCTTGTGTCCTCCTGCTGGCGCCCCTCTGGTACTTCTTCGGCCCAGTATTTTTTATAAATCCCAAAAAAAAGTCCATGTTGATTTTCACGGCTTTTGGAGTTGCACAGAATAGGTATCTCAAACTTGCTCCTTTTTCAGGCCAGAATTCCTGCTGCTGACATTCTCCCTCTTCATGTAAACCTTGCAAAATAAGAAAGAAAAGGCATCAGTATTGTACCGTGAAGTGTAATAACAGCCCAAAAAGCAATAAATATCAACATGAAAGCATGATGCAAAATGGACGTATCAACTCCCCCAAGCTTAGACCTCGCTTGTCCTCAAGCAAAAGATGAGATCAATAAACATGCCCACATGTTTAGTGAGAGAGGTGTCGACAAAACAAGATACGAACATGCAGGCATCATGATCATTGTCAAAACAGCAATACCATCATATCATCTCTTATGCTAAAGTGACCATTCCTTCACAAAGTAAAGCATGGATCAAGAACCTTACCGAGAATTAACAACCGATAGCCTTTAGTCATTGAAGCAATTGCAATTTATCACAACATCGGAAAGAGTCAAATAAGAGCTTGTAAAGGAAATCCACATACTCAATCATCCTTTCGTCTTCTACAATTTGTACAACTCACATGGTACTCATGAGATCAAAGTTTCAGTCGGACACAGAGAAAGATAGGGGCTTATAGTTTCGCCTCCCAACCACTTACCTCAAGGTTAATGTCAACAACAATAATTCATGAATACTTACCTCCAAATTGACATATGAATATAGATCTTTCCCTAGCATATGACGTTAGCCCAGATAAAGGTGAAATAAGGAATCGGTGTAGATCACCATGACTCTTTCAAGGGCAAAAAGTAAAGGTACAAGATAGGCCCTTCGCAGAGGGAAGCAGAGGTTGTCATGCACTTTTGAGGTTTGGATGTGCGACCTCTTAGTGTAAAGGAACGTCACTTTATATTGCCTCCTGTGATAAATAACTTTATTATGCAGTCTGTCGCTTTTATGTCTTCCTCATCACAAGTTCGTACAAATCTTATTTTCCACACACAAATAGATCATACATAATTAGGGAGCAATTTTTATTGCTTGCACCAATGACAACTTACTTGAGGGATCTTATTCAATCCATAGGTAGGTATGGTAGACTCTCAAGGCAAAACTGGGTTGAAGGTTTATGGATGCACAAGTAGTATCTCTACTTGGTGCGGGAGGTTTGGCTAATATGAGGTGGAAGCAATCGTCACATGCTAAGGGATCTCTAGTCATATAACATTGTTCGGAACCAAGCAAACACAATTCATTATGTTGTCTTCCTTGTCCAACATCCACTTCTAAGCATGTAATAGTGTAGTGAGTGTTCACAATCATAGATGGTGTCAAAGATGATATTTTTATATGTGAACCTCTCCTTCTTTATCACTTCCTATTACTTGCAACAATGACCAAGGTCTACGTTTGTCTACCCTCAACAAGTTTCAATCATCATTGTTTTTATATGTGAAGCCATCACTTCCCATAAGATCATTGCATGATCTTTCATGCTTTTGTTATTTTCTCATTCTCTTGATCATGGCATGAGGCAAGGCGCTTAACTAATACACTCTTTATTATAAGGCTCACGAGCTCGAATACATCGGGGGTGACACAAAGCAAAACTCAAGCTTAAAACACTAAGAACTTTATTCTACTAGAGAAAGATAAAACCAAAAAGGAACGAACTAAGAAAAGGTAAAGGAAAAAGATGTGATGGTGATACGATACCGGGGAAACTCCCCCAAGCTTGGCACAAGCCAAGGGGATTGCCCATACTCGTGCTTAGTTGTCTTCCTTCGAAGGTGATGGTGGTGGAGTTGTCTTGTCTTTTGATTCCAAGAGGGCCATCAATCTTTGATTTATACCTTGGAGCTCTGTGATATGTTTCTCCAGCAAAACAACTTCACGAGTGAGATAAGTATTATGAACACGAGTAATTTCACATAACGTCAAGAGCTCGATCAAGTATGGAGGTAAAAGGTGGAGGTAAGGTTGAAGAAAATCCTCTTCCTCAGCTTCTTCCTTGTTTAGCACAGATTGCCCTTCGTCCAACGCCGGATTCTTCTCCTTACGTTTGCCCTTAGTTTCTTTAGGTAGCCTTTCCTTGGCCTCCATGACCAACATTCTTTTTAGATTAGCGTTTACTTCTTCATAGACTTGAGGGAGATCGGTTCCCCCCACAGATTCCTGAGATGACATCTTGCTCTAAATCTACGGCAGAAAACAGGCTCGAAACGAAAACAGAGGAAATTTGCGTGATACGAGGGTCAGTCCTTTCGGGAGAATATATAATGATTTTTTTCTGACAAGAAGGAGTACTCCATAAGAAAACGGAGTCGGGGAGGCAAACGAGGTGGCCACAAGCCCCCAGGCGCGACCAGGGGGTGGCCTGCGTCTGGTAGGCTTGTTGCCTCCTCGTGCGCTTTCCGGACTACTTCGATTTTTTCTATTTTTTCAAAAATTCCCAAACGGAGAAAAATTCCTACTGGAAAAGTTTTGGAGTCTGTTTACTTACCGAATCACATACCTCTTCGTTTTCGGAGTCTGAAACAGGCTGATAAATATCCCTTATGTGCTCCTCCGGAGTTATGGTATTGATAATATTGCTTTCAACATTTATGGGAGTACCTGAGATATAATGCTTGATTCTCTGCCCATTTACAACTCTCGGACAATTACCTTCCGTGCTGTTGATCTTGATAACACCGGAACGATATACTTCCTCAACAATATAGGGACCTTCCCATTTAGAGAGAAGCTTGCCTGCAAAAAATCTTAAACGAGAATTATATAGCAAGACATAATCACCTACATTGAACTCACTCTTTTGTATCCTTTTATCATGCCACCTCTTAACCTTTTCTTTGAACAACTTGGCATTCTCATATGCCTGAGTTCTCCATTCATCAAGTGAGCTAATATCAAATAACCTCTTCTCACCAGCAAGTTTGAAATCAAAGTTGAGCTCTTTGATTGCCCAATAAGCCTTGTGCTCTAGCTCAAGAGGTAAATGACATGCTTTACCGTAAACCATTTTGTACGGAGACATGCCCATGGGATTCTTATAGGCAGTTCTATCATCCCACAGTGCATCATCGAGCTTCTTAGACCAATTCTTTCTAGACCTATTGACAGTCTTTTGCAGAATTTGTTTAATCTCTCTATTGCTTAGCTCTACTTGACCACTGGACTGAGGGTGATAGGGGACACAATTCTATGGTTGACATCATACTTAGCAAGCGTTTTACGGAAAGCACCATGAATGAAATGTGAACCACCGTCGGCATTAGATATCTAAGGACTCCAAATCTAGGGAAAATAATTTCTTTAAGCATCCTGATAGAGGTGTTGTGATCAACACTACTAGTGGGGATAGCTTCTACCCACTTAGTGACATAATCAACAGCAACTAGGATATGAGTATACCCGTTGGATTTTGGGAAAGGTCCCATATAATCAAAGCCCTAGACATCAAATGGTTCAATGACAAGTGAATAGTTCATAGGCATTTCCTGACGTTTACCTATATTACCTATTCTTTGACATTCGTCACAAGACAAGACAAACTTACGGGCATCCTTGAAGTGAATGGGCCAATAGAAACCTGATTGCAATACCTTGTGTGCAGTTCTATCTCCCGCATGGTGTCCTCCGTAGGCCTCGGAGTGATACTTCTGTAGGATATGTCCCTGATCATGTTCAGGTACACAACGTCTAATAACACCATCTACTCCTTCCTTATAAAGGTGAGGATCATCCCAAAAGTAATGTCTCAAGTCAAAGAAGAATTTATTCTTTTGCTGGTATGTGAAACTAGGTGGTATATATTTGGCAACGATATAGTTTGCATAATCAGCATACCACGGTGCACTACGTGAAGCATTGATGACATTTAATTGCTCATCAGGAAAGCTATCATCAATAGGTTGTGGGTCATCAAGAACATTGTCCAACCTAGACAAGTTATCCGCTACTGGGTTATCAGCACCCTTCCTGTCAACAACATGCAAATCAAATTCTTGTAGCAAGAGAACCCATCTAATAAGTCTAGGTTTAGCGTCTTTCTGCTCCATTAGGTACTTAATAGCAGCGTGATCACTGTGAATAGTGACTTTGGAATCAACTATGTAAGATCTGAACTTTTCACATGCAAACACGACTGCTAAAAATTCCTTTTCCGAAGTAGCATAGTTTCTTTGGGCACTGTCTAGAGTTTTACTAGCATAGTGAATAACATTCAACTTCTTATCAACTCTTTGTCCTAGAACAGCACCAATAGCCTAATCACTAGCATCACACATGATTTCAAAAGGTAAGTTCCAATCAGGTGGTTGAACAATAGGCGCAGTTATCAAGGCCTTCTTAAGTATTTCGAAGGCTTCCTCACAATCATCGTCAAAAACAAAAGGAATATCCTTTTGCAAGAGATTGGTAAGAGGCCTAGAAATCTTAGAGAAGTCTTTAATGAACCTTCTAGAGAAACCAGCATGACCAAGGAAACTTCTTATACCTTTGATATCTGTGGGGCATGGCATTTTCTCGATTGCATCAACCTTAGCCTTATCAACTTCAATACCTCTTTCAGAAATTTTATGTCCTAAGACGATGCCTTCATTAACCATAAAGTGGCACTTCTCCCAATTCAAGACAAGATTGGTGTCTTTACATCTCTCCGAGACTCGATCAAGGTTGCTGAGGCAATCATCAAAACAAGACCCGTAAACGGAGAAGTCATCCATGAAAACCTCAACAATCTTTTCACAAAAGTCAGAGAATATAGCCATCATACATCTTTGAAAGGTGGCAGGTGCATTACATAAGCCAAAAGGCATACGTCTGTAAACAAAGGTACCGAAAGGGTAGGTGAAAGGGGTTTTCTCCTGATCAGATTGTGCAACTGGTATTTGGGAGAAATGAGAATAACCGTCTAGAAAGCAGAAGTGTGTGTGTTTAGACAGTCTTTCTAGCATTTGGTCGATAAAAGGCAAAGGGTAATGATCTTTCCTAGTGGCTTTATTCAATTTCCTAAAATCGATAACCATCCTATAGCCAGTAATAATCCTTTGTGGGATCAATTCATCCTTATCATTAGGGACAACGGTAATACCTCCCTTCTTAGGGACGCAATGCACCAGACTTACCGAATCACTATGAGCAACAGGATAAATAATACCTGCTTCCAGGAGCTTTAGTATTTGTTTTCTTACTATCGTGGTAACGATCCCGACAATAGAAAGGGGGTAGGATAACGGAGCATGATCTATCAAGATGCACATGGGTGACACGGTGGTTTTAGCGAGTTCGGGCGTCTCACAGTGGAGATAACAACCCTACGTCTCGTGCTCCGGAGAGGCTTTGTTTTATCTGTCATGGACATGAGTTACATGGTATAGAGAGAGAGCCAGAGCTCGAGGGAAAGAATGAGCCCGAAGGAGGAGAAGAGGATCGCCCCTAGCTATGTGGAGGGGGGGTGGCTTATATAGAGTGCGCCACCTCCTCACCTCTTATGTTACAAGATGGGGCATTGATGCCATAATGTCAACCCACTACAGATGTCTTGCCGACTGTTGGTATTTGCATGACCGAGCGAGTCATACGACCGAGTGGATGACTGTCATCCGAGTGGATGGAATGTACTTGTCTGAGTGGATCCATACCGAGTGGATTAGATGTTGTCACGATCCAGTAGAAATTTCCCTTGTAGTCCTTTAAACTAATAATGAGGTGTCCTTGGGTAGGACGTATTGGTGATACCTATGACCCTACCCTAGGGCTATGTCCCCATCATTAGCCTCCGAATGGATCAGGGTCCGAGTGGTGAAGGTGTCGATGTAAATCTTGTAGCAGCAGACCGAACTTGAACGTGCTTCAGGGCCTTGCAAAATTATGCGTTGATTGAAGTCTTCATCATTCGCCGTGATCGATTCCGCTGAGTAGTACGTCCGAGTGAACTTAAGAGTTGAAGTAGATCTGAGTGGCCAACAGGATCTTGAGACTCTGACTGACTGCTGGTAGTCGGTTGGAATCTGTTGAATCTCTTGAACTTGGATGTTGTTGGTGGACCTGACCAAGCAGAATGTTTCTTTTTTGTATTTCTCTTCTAGTGGGGGCACGCTAAGTGCACCCACTGGGTGTAGTCCCCGAGCCTCTGTCGGGCTAGATGAGTCTGGCACGGGGTTTAAGACTTCCAGTGCTCGTTATGTTGAATGTTTGTAGAATCTGCATCATATGATTTCTGGATCAAAGTCGAGTCTCTAAGTGTATTTTTTAACTTAGGCTATACGGGGTCGCAGCTAAGTTCCCGAGTGTGAAGCATGTTTGTACTGAGAGTAGTTTTTAACTTAGGCGATACGGAGTCGCAACTAAGTCCCCGGGTGTGGAGCATGTCCACACTCAAAGTTGTTATTAACTTAGGCGATACAGACTCACAACAAAGTTCTCGAGTATGGAGCGTGTCCGTACTTGGAGTAGTTTTAACTTAGGCGATACAGAGTCGCAGTGAAGTCCCGGAGTGCGGAGCATGTCCGCACTCAGAGTTGTATTTAACTTAGGCGATACAGAGTCGCAGCTAAGTTCCCGAGTGTGGAGCGTGTCCGTACTCGAAGTAGTTTTAACTTAGGCGACACAGAGTCGCAACTAAGTCCCCGAGTGTGGAGCATGTCCGCACTCGGAGTAGTTTTGAACTTAGGCGATACGGAGTCGCAGCTAAGCCCCCGAGTGTGGAGCATGTCCGCACTCAGAGTTGTTTTTAACTTAGGCGATACAGAGTCGCAACTAAGTTCCCGAGTGTGGAGCGTGTCCGTACTCGAAGTTGTTTTAACTTAGGCGATACAGAGTCGCAGTGAAGCCCCCGAGTGCGGAGCATGTCCGCACTCAGAGTTGTTTTTAACTTAGGCGATACAGAGTCGCAGCTAAGTTCCCGAGTGTGGAGCGTGTCCGTACTCGAAGTAGTTTTAAATTAGGTGACACGGAGTCGCAGCTAAGTCCCCGAGTGCGGAGCATGTCCGCACACGGAGTAGTTTTGAACTTAGGCGATACAGAGTCGCAGCTAAGCCCCCGAGTGTGGAGCATGTCCGCACTCAGAGTTGTTTTTAACTTAGGCGATACAGAGTCACAGCTAAGATCCCGAGTGTGGAGCTTGTCCGTACTCGAAGTAGTTTTAACTTAGGCGACACGGAGTCGCAGCTAAGTTGAGCGGTGGCGCGCGGGGCAGCCGAATGATGAAGACGTGCCACACGGAGTGGCGATGCGCATGGCATCCGAGTGAGGTAGACGATTCTGGCTAAGTGGCAACGCGCGGGGCAGCCAAGTGATGTATGTCGAGGAGGCGTCCGACCCACTGACGGCACGCGGGGCGGCCGTGTCCACTACGTCATTGCGGGGGCTTCCGAACACGTGAAAACACATGAATGATCGTTGCGGCGACTGAGCCTGAGCAGCAACGAGGATGGCGCACGGATGCGTCGAGTAACCTGTGTATGAAAAATAGCACAAGCCAGCATAAAAATAATCAAAGTAATATGATCTTTTCTGAAATAGTTCGTGTAAATTGCACCCATAGACACCCACTGGGTGTGCGCAAGTGGGTGTGCCACGTGATTGTTGGTTCGGAACCAGCAAGAGTCTAAAAGAGTGAAGGATCCGGCTGAACTCGTTTGAGTAGTGGACCCAAACGAAGCGGAAGTGAAGTGTTCCCACATAAAAATAAACAACCGAGTGCAGAGGTACACTCAGTGGCGTGGCCTCCTAGTGAACGTCATGTGCGACTTCCTCGACACTCGGTAATGTTGAAATGATTATTTAATAGAATGCAGTCTGTGAAAAAATGACTTAGCTCCGTGACGACGCGCGGGGCGGTCGAGCGAAGTAGACACGTCCGGCTGAGTGGCGACGTGTTGGGCGGTCAAGCGATGAAGACGCGTCTAGCTGAGTGGTGACACGCCGGGCGGCCGAGTGACGACGCGTAGAGCAACCATGTGACGAAGGAGCCTCCAGCCGAGTGACGACACACGAAGCTGCCGAGTGACGAAGGAGTCTCCAGCCGAGTGAGGATGGCTTGTCTTGCTGACTGGCGATGCGCGAAGCTACCGAGTGCCGACGACGGATCCGAGTGAGGGACGGCGCGTAGGGCGCCCGAGCGCTGACGACGCGTCCGACTGAGTGACAGCATGCACGGTGGCCGAGTGATGATGACGCGTGTTCGACCGAGCGCGGACGCGCAGAGCGGTCGAGTGATGACGGCGCGTCCAGTAGAGTGACGGCGCGCGGAGCGGCCGAGTGAGGATGGAGCGTCCAACTGAGTGGTGATGCGCGGAGCTGCCGAGTGATGACGACGCGTCCAGTACAGTGATGGCGCGCGGAGTGGCCGAGTGACGATGGAGCGTCTGGCTAGGTGGCGATGCGCGGAGCTGCCGAGTGATGACGACGTGTCCAGTAGAGTGATGGCGCGCAGAGTGGCTGAGTGACGATGGAGCGTCGGTGGCGATGCGCGGACCTGCCGAGTGATGACGGCGCACGTCTAACTCAGCGATGATGTGCAGGGCGGCCGAGTGATGACGACGCGCGTCCGACCGAGCAACGACGCGCGTCCGACCGAGCGATGACGTGCAGAGCGGCTGAGTGATGACGATGCTTTCGACTGAGCGACGGCATGCAAGGCGACCGAGTGATGATGACGCGTCTGACTTGAATAGACAGTCCGTTCGAATAAGCCGTTGTTCGGGGACGATGACGAACGAGTGGCCCTGCCAGTTAGTAGCAAGTATAGCTACGAATATATTTTTTGCTGGATCAAAATGTGCCAGAATAGATGCTATTTTACAAGGATTATCATGATGACATTCCATGATGATGAGCTATTATGCATGCATGCAAGCATAATTAATTGACCACAGGAAATGCTCACTTGATAGGACACTTGATGACGGGCGGTTAAGCTTGCATGCATGCACAATTAATTGGGCGCACGTAATGCTCACCTTATGAGATGCTTAATGGGGTAATTACCTCAGCGAAATGGTGATGGGGCAGCAGACCTCCCTTAAAACTAGGCATGATAGTGTGGCTCACCGAAGGAGTTGTCCATGTCCAACACATTGAAGCGGTTGCCAACACGTCTTATGGCATTGAAGGAGTTATCCCACGTCCCGGTCAGCTGATTAATGAGGCCATTACCTTATGGAAACGGTCAGCCATCTACGAAGGATTACGAGGGCCACGTCCTTCCGTTTCCATGTTTCCTGCATGCAGCTAATTAATCAAAGAACGGGTCCACTTAAGGCATGCACTTACAAGACATTAGACGGCCATCCGTTGCAGCCTTGCAAGTCGAGGCTAATTTGTAGGTCGTCGTCGCTGCGTGCCTCGACCAGAGAGACCTCGCGAGCGACCAGCGCCGGAGGAAGGAGCAATGCGCGCCTGCGCCGAGTGGCAGCCTGCCTTCGAGCGGCAGCCCGTGCCTCCACCACGGAGAACATGAGGCTGAATCGTAGGTCGTCGTTGCTGCACGCCTTGGCCATAGAGACCTCGCCGTTGGTCGGTGATCGGCGCCGAAGGAAGAAGCGATGCGCCCACGTTGCACGGAGCCTGCTCCTCCACTGCATAGGTCGCCCTCGAGTGGTGGAGAACACGAGGTTGGTTCCAACGACGAGGCGAACGGTGTCGGCGGTCGTGAGCGAGGGCTCAACGATGTGGTTGGAGACGGAGTTGAGGCGGATGGTGCCTACGACCGCGCATCACGATGATAAGGTCGCCGTGCTGGTAGCCGCGCGTGGGCACCTAACAACAACATCACAGACATGGTGTAGTCGGATGTCGATAGTGACGAAGGGGTGGATGATGCCGGCGGCCGCGCATGACGATCATGAAGCGGACGACGCCGGTGATTGAAGAAATTACCATATGCATCATGGCTCGATAACGTCATGCCCCACGGTGGGCGCCAAATGTCGTGGTAACGATTCCGACAATAGAAAGAGGGTAGGATAACAGAGCATGATCTATCAAGATACACATGGGTGACACGATGGTTTTAGCGAGTTCGGGCCTCTCATAGTGGAGATAACAACCCTACGTCTCGTGCTCCGGAGAGGCTTTGTTTTATCTGTCATGGACATGAGTTACATGGTATAGAGAGAGAGCCAGAGCTCGAGGGAAAGAATGAGCCCGAAGGAGGAGAAGAGGATCGCCCCTAGCTATGTGGAGGGGGGGTGGCTTATATAGAGTGCGCCACCTCCTCACCTCTTATGTTACAAGATGGGGCATTGATGCCATAATGTCAACCCACTACAGATGTCTTGCCGACTGTTGGTATTTGCATGACCGAGTGAGTCATACGGCCGAGTGGATGACTGTCATCCGAGTGGATGGAATGTACTTGTTTGAGTGGATCCGTACCGAGTGGATTAGATGTTGTCACGATCCAGTAGAAATTTCCCTTGTAGTCCTTTAAACTAATAATGAGGTGTCCTTGGGTAGGACGTATTGGTCAAACCTATGACCCTACCCTAGGGCTATATCCCCGTCACTTACTATCTCTTTCATCTTAGGATTTAATCTCCGTTGATGATCAGCAACTGGCTTGGAATTAGGGTCAGTTTTAATCTTGTGCTGGCATAGAGTGGGACTAATGCCCTTCAGATCATCAAGAGTATATCCAATAGCAGCCCGGTGCTTTCTCAGAGCTTCTAGTAACTTCTTTTCTTCATGCTCGGAGAGGCTAGCACTAATAATAACAGGATATATCTCTTTTTCATCAAGATAAGCATACTTAAGAGTATCACGCAACTGTTTAAGCTCAAACACAGGATCACCCTTTGGTGGGGGTGGATCCTACTACGGCGATAGAAATCCTTCTGTCGTCTCTTGAGCTTGCGTTGAAGAGGAAAGGGCGATGCAACACAGGAGGAGTAATTATTTCCCTCAGTTTGAGAACCAAGGTATCAATCCAGCAGGAGAATCGCGTCAAGTCCAGAGTACCTGCGCAAACACAAAAGAGCTTGCACCCAACGCTATAAAGGGTTGTCAATCCCTTCAAGATTGATTGCGAAGTGAGATATGAAGGCGGAAAGTGCAACGAAGTAAAATTGTAAGGCTAGAAATATGGTGTCAAGTAGACCCGGGGGCCATAGTGTTCACTAGAGGCTTCACTCAAAATAGCAAATAATACAGCGGGTGAACAAATTACTGTCGAGAAATTGATAGAACCGCGCAATATCATGACGATATCTAATGCAATGATCATACATACAGGCATCACATCCGAGACAAGTAGACCGATACTTTCTGCATCTACTACTATTACTCCACACGTCGACTGCTATCCAGCATGCATCTAGTGTATTGAGTTCATGAAGAACAGAGTAACGCTTTACGCAAGATGACATGATGTAGAGGGATAAACTCAAACCAATGATGAAAATCCCATCTTTTTACCCTTGGTTGCAACAACACGATGTGTGCCTCGCTACCCCTTCTATCACTCGGTGAGGTCACCGCACGGTATGAACCCAAAACCAAGCACTTCTCCCATTGCAAGAATCATAGATGAGGTTGGCCAAAAAAACCCACAACTCGAAAAGAATTACAAGGAAATGAAATCATGCATAAGAGAGATCAGAAGAAACTCAAATAAGATTCATAGATAATATGATCATAAATCCACAATTCATCGGATCTCGACAAACACATCGCAAAAGAAGATTACATCGGATAGATCTCCATGAAGATCATGGAGAACTTTGTATTGAAGATCCAAGAGAGAAGAATCCATCTAGCTACTAGCTATGGACCCGAAGGTCTATGGTGAACTACTCACGCATCATCGGAGAGGTCATGGTGTTGATGAAAAAGACCTCCGTATCCGAATCCCCCCTCCGGCAGGACACTAGAACATGCCCCACATGGGATCTTGTGGAGACAGAAGCTTGAGGCAGCGGAAAAGTATTTTCGTTGATCTCTTCGGCAGTTTTGGAATTTTTCTGGATTTATAGGCGGAAGAGGTAGGGAAGACGTGCCATAGGGGGTCCCACAAGCCTGCTAGGCGCGGCCCTCCTGGTCGTGCCTAGGGGGCTTGTGGGGTCCCCTGCTGGCCCCTGCCTTGGTTCTCAAGTCTGACGCGTATCTTGTGTTTCGGAAAAAATCTTTTCGGAAGTTTTATTTTGTTTGGACACCGTTTAAAATCCTCCTCTGAAAAGGGTCAAAAACACGGAAAAAACAGGAACTGGCACTTGGCACTGAGTTAATAAGTTAGTCACAGAAAAAATATAAAAGGCATATAAAACATCCAAAGTTTGACAAGATAATAGCATGGAACCATAAAAAATTATAGATACATTGGAGACATATCAAGCATCCCCAAGCTTAACTCCTGTTCGTCCTCGAGTAGGGAAGTGATATAGACTGAATTTTTGATGTGGAATGCAGCATAGTTGCCTTTATAACTTCTTTCATGTGACATGATTGTTTTGATCCGTAAGATTCAAAACAATAGTTTGCTATTGACATGAAAACAATAATACCAAGGCCAAAGAAAGTTATCCCTACAAAATCATGAACTTTCGAAATAACAAGGCCAAAGAAAGTTATCCCTACAAAATCATATAGTCTGCCTATGCTCCATCATCCTCACACAACTAACTTAAATCATGCACAACCCCTGTATTGACCAAGTAATTGTTTTCGCACTCTTACTTTCTCAAACCTTTTACAACTATCACACAATACATGAGCGTGAGCCATGGATATAGCACTATAGGTGGAATAGAGTGTGGTGGTGGTTGTGAGACAAAAAGGAGGAGATGGTCACATTGACTCAGCATATTAAAGGGTTGTGGAGATGCCCATTAATAGCTATAAATGTGAATGAGTAGGGATTGCCATACAAAGGATGCACTGGAGGTATAAGTATGTGAAAGCTCAAAAGGAGAACTAGTGGGTGTGCATCCAACTTGCTTGCTCACGAAGACCTAGGGCAATTTGAGAAAGCCCATCCTTGGAATATACAAGCCAAGTTATGTAATAAAGATTCCCACTAGTATATGGTGGTGACAAAACGAGAGGCTCTCAATCATGAAGAACATGGTGCTATTATGAAGCACACGTGTGGAAAAAGATAGTAGCATTGTCCCTTCTCTCTTTTTTTAATTTTTTTGTTTGGGCTCTTTGGCCACTTTCCATATCTCTCTTTTTTTGGGCAACTTTGGCCTCTTTTATTTATTTCCTCACATGGGACAATGCTCTAATAATGACGATCATCACACTTTTATTTACTCACAACTCAAAGCTTAGAACGATGATGACTCTATAGGAAATGCCTCCAACAGTGTACCAGGATGTGCAACGATCTAGCTTGGCGTATGACATTGAAACATCTCACTAGCTATCTTACGATCATGCAATGGCAACATGAGAGTGACGGCACAAGTCATGAGATGGAACGGTGGGAGTTGCATGGCAATATATCTCGGAATGGCTATGAAAATGCCATAGTAGGTAGGTATGGTGGCTGTTTTGAGGAAGGCACATGGTGGGTTTGTGCACCAGCGAGAATTGCGCGATACTGGAGAGGCTAGAAATGGTGGAAGGTGAAAGTGCATCTATACCATGGACTCACATTAGTCATGAAGAACTCACATACTTGTTGCGAAAGTTTTTATTAGTAATCGAAACAAAGTGCTAAACGCATACTCCTAGGGGAAGGGTTGGTAGGTGTTAACCATCACGCGATCCCGACCGCAACACAAAGGATGAGAATCAATAGATCAATTATGCTCCGACTTCCTAACATAGAGGTTCACCATATGTGCATGTTACGAGAATCACTAACTTCAACACAAGTATTTCTAGATTCACAACACCCTACTAACATGACTCTTAATATTACCAAATCCATGTCTCAAAACTAATTGAGAGGAATCAAACTTTTCTTTCTACTCAATGCACATGAAGATGGAGGTTTTTGTATCCTCTTTGGGTACCTATCACCTTTGGGACTTCTTTCATAGCACAAACCAACTACCAAGTCACGCACCGCCGTGCTCTAAAAGATCTAAGTGAAGCACATAGAGCAAAATTATCTAGCTCAAAAGATATATGTGAAGCACATAGCATTCTAGAAAATCCACGATGAGTGCATTTCTCTCTCAAAAGGTGTGAAGAAAGGATGATTGTGACACAACAAAAATAAAAGACTCCTACGATGCAAGACGCTCCAAGCAAAACACATATCATGTGGTGAATAAAAATATAGCTCCAAGTAATGTTACTGATGGGTTGAAGACGAAAGAGGGGATGCCTTTCCGGGGCATCCCCAAGCTTAGGCTTTTTGGTGTCCTTAAATTTGGCTTGGGATGCCTTGGGCATCCCCAAGCTTGAGATATTTCCACTCTTTATCCCTTTGTCCATGAGAACATCACCCAAAACTTGAAAACTTCACAACACAAAACTTAAACAGAAACTCGTGATATCATTAGCACAAGAAAACAAACTACCACCCCTTTAGGTACTGTAGCACACTTGAATTCTATTCATATCGGTGTTAGATTACTGTATTCTCACTTTTCCATGGCTAGTACCCCCCGATACTATCCATAGTTTCATCAAAACAAGCAACCAACTCAACAAAAACAGAATCTGTTAAGAACAGACCAGTCTGTCGCAATCTGTATACTTCATATACTTCTTGTACCTCAAAAATTCTTAAACATTACAACTACTTGGGAAAAAGGCATATCAACCAGAAGAAAAAAGAATCAACTCAAAAGCTCTTTCTGAATAAAAATGAAAAATAATCTCGTGAGCAAACAGTTTCTGTCTTTTTCCAGCAGGATCAAACAACCATCACCAAGACTAGTCAAAAAGGTTTTGCTTGGCTCAAACACAAAAAGAAACACAAAAGACACAATCATATCAGAATTATGATGGTGTGGACGCAACAAAATAGAAAGAAAAGGATAAATTCATTGGGTTGCCGCCCAACAAGCGCTATTGTTTAACGCCCTTAGCTAGGCATAAGGTGATAGAATCACGTATCGTCGTCTTTGGTGCTCAAACCATAAGTGGTCCTCATCATGGATTCATAAGGCAATCTTTTTTTTATTTATAGGAAAATGCTCCATGCCCTTATTTAAAGGAAATTGAAATCTAATATTGCCTTCCTTCATATCGATGATAGCACTGATAGTCCTTAGGAAAGGTCTACCAAGAATGATAGGGCATGTAGGATTGCAATCAATGTCAAGCACAATGAAATCCACGGATACATAGTTCCTATTTGCAATAATAAGAACATCATTTATCCTTCCCATTGGTTTCTTATAGTTGAATCCGCATGATGCAAATTAAGGGAACACTCCTCAATCTCATTAAAACCCAGAACATTACATAAAGACTTTGGAATCGCGGAAACACTAGCACCCAAATCACACAAAGCATTGCATTCATAGTTTTTGATTTTGATTTTTATAGTAGGTTCCCACTCATCATGAAGCTTTCTAGGGATAGAGACTTCCAATTCTAGTTTCTCTTCAAGAGATTTTATCATAGCATCGACGATATGATCGGTAAAGGCCTTGTTTTGGCTATAAGCGTGTGGAGAGTTTACCATGGATTGCATCAAGGAAATGCATTCAATCAAGGAGCAACTATCATAATTTAATTCCTTGAAATCCAAAGTAGTTTCATTACTACTCAAAGTTTTAATATCTCCTGCTCCACTTTCAATGCTTTTAGCATCAAGATAGATGGACTCTGAATCATTGGGGCGTTTTTCAACCAAGGTGGATTCATGTCCAGGCCCATCATCATTAGGTTTGACACAAGAAAAGAAAGATTCAATGGGAGTCACACCAGGCACTTTAAGATCTTCGTGATTCTTATCACGAGAACGCGCCTTTTTAAGCCATTCATGTTTAGCACGAATTTGGGCGGTTCTGTCTTTGCTCTCACTCATGGAAACACGAATAGCTTTCAAAGTTTCATCCATGTTGATCTTGGGAGGAGCACATCTAACTTTCAAAGCATCAATATCACTAGAAATTCTATCAGCGCTCCTAGCCAAATCGTCAATTTTGAGTATTTTTTCCTCTATGGACGCATTGAAAATCTTTTGCGAGTTGATAAACTCTTTGATATTACTCTCTAGATCAGAAGGTAATATATTATAATTTCCATGAGTATTGTTGTAGGAGTTGCTAAAGTTATTAGAGGGGTTAATAGGAAAAGGCCTAGGAACATAGTTTCCTCTAAATGCATTGTTGTTGCCAAAATTATTCCTACCAACAAATTTAACGTCCAAGCTAGCGTTGCTACTCTCAATCAAGGAAGACAAGGGCATATCATTAGGATCTAAAGGAGCAATTCTACAAGCAACCAAATCCATTATCTCATCCATCTTAGCACTCAATGAGTTAATTTCTTCTATGGCGTGTACCTTTTTACTAGTAGGTGACCTTTCGGTGTGCCACTTAGAGTAGTTCGTGATGATATTGTCTAGGAGTTTTGTGTCTTCTCCTAACGTGATTTCCATGAACGTTCCACCTGAGGCGGAGTCCAAGATAGTTCTAGAAGCGAAATTCAAGCCAGCGTAAGAGATTTGTATAATCATCCAAAGACTCAAGCCATGAGCGGGACAATTTCTAATCATCAATTTCATTCTCTCCCAAGAGTGTGCAACAAGTTCATGATCAAGTTGCTTTAAATTCATAATATCATTACGGAGAGAGATAATCTTAGCCGGTGGAAAATACTTGGATATGTAAGCGTCTTTGCACTTATTCCGAGAATCAATACTATTTTTGGGAAAAGTCGAAAACCAAGTTTTTGCTCGATGTCGCAACGAGAAAGGAAAAAGCTTCAATTTAATCACATCATTATCCACATCTTTCTTATTTTTCTTATCGCAAAGCTCAATGAAGGTATTAAGATGGGATGCGGCATCTTCACTAGGAAGGCCGTAGAATTGCTCTTTCATAACAAGATTCAGCAAAGCAGCATTGATTTCGTATGTTTCCGCACTAGTGGCGGGAGCAATCGGAGTACTAATAAAATCATTATTATTAGTATTCGAGAAGTCACAAAGTTTGGTGTTTTCAGTCATGGTGACTTCAGCAAGCAAACAAGCGCACAAGCGAGCAGAAAGCAAGCGAAAGAAAAGGGCGAACGAAAAAGGCAAACGAAAAAAAGGCAAATATTTTTGTAAATTTTTGTTTTTCAGAAGTGGGGGAGAGGAAAACGAGAGGCAAAAAAAGTAAATGCAAGAGATGAGTTTGCGACACTTACTTGGATGATTTCTTTACTTGATCCTCCCCGGCAACGGCGCCAGAAATTCTTCTGCTACGGCGACAGAAATCCTTCTGTGATCTCTTGAGCTTGCGTTGGTTTTTACCTTGAAGACGAAAGGGCGATGCAGCACAGGAGCGGTAAGTATTTCCCTCAGTTTGAGAACCAAGGTATCAATACAGTAGGAGAATCGCGTCAAGTCCAGAGTACCTGCGCAAACACAAAAGAGCATGCACCCAACGCTATAAAGGGGTTGTCAATCCCTTCAAGATTGATTGCGAAGTGAGATCTGAAGGCGAAAAGTGCAACGAAGTAAAATTGAAAGACTGGAAATATGGTGTGAAGTAGACCTGGGGGCCATAGTGTTCACTAGAGGCTTCTCTCAAAATAGCAAATAATACGGTGGGTGAAAAAATTACTGTCGAGAAATTGATAGAACCGCGCAAAATCATGACGATATCTAAGGCAATGATCATACATACAGGCATCACGTCCGAGACAAGTAGACCGATACTTTCTGCATCTACTACTATTACTCCACACATCGACCGCTATCCATCATGCATCTAGTGTATTGAGTTCATGAAGAATAGAGTAACACTTTAAGCAAGATGACATGATGTAGAGGGATAAACTCAAACTAATGATGAAAACCCCATCTTTTTACCCTTGATGGCAACAACATGATGCGTGCCTCGCTACCCCTTCTGTCACTGGGTGAGGTCACCGCACGGTATGAACCCAAAATTAAGCACTTCTCCTATTGCGAGAATCATAGATCAAGTTGGCCAAACAAAACCCACAACTCGAAGAGAATTACAAGGATATGAAATCATGCATAAGAGAGATTAGAAGACACTAAAATAAGATTCATAGATAATCTGATCATAAATCCACAATTCATCGGATCTCGACAAACACACCGCAAAAGCAGATTACATCGGATAGATCTCCATGAAGATCATGGAGAACTTTGTATTGAAGATCCAAGAGAGAGAAGAAGCTATCTAGCTATTAGCTATGGACCGAAAGGTCTATGGTGAACTACTCACGCATCATCGGAGAGGTCATGGTGTTGATGAAGAAGCCCTCTGTATCTCCGGCAGGGCACAAGAACGTGCCCGAGATGGGATCTTGCGGAGACAGAAGCTTGCGGCGGCGGAAAAGTATTTTCGTTGATATCATCGACAGTTTTGGAATTTTTCTGGATTTATAGGCGGAAGAGGTAGGGTAGACGTGCCACAGGGGGCCCACAAGCCAGAAAGGCGCGGGCTCCCCTGGCCGCTCCTAGGGGGCTTGTGGGGTCCCCTGCTGGCGCCTGCCTTGGTTCTCAAGTCTGGCGCGTATCTTCTATTCCAGAAAAAATCTTTTCGGAAGTTTTATTCCGTTTGGACACCGTTTGAAATCCTCCTGTGAAAAGCGTCAAAAACACGGAAAAAACAGGAAATGGCAGTTGGCACAGAGTTAATAAGTTAGTCCCAGAATAGATATAAAAGGCATACAAAACATCCAAAGTTTGACAAGATAATAGCATGGAACCATAAAAAATTATAGATACGTTGGAGACGTATCAGATCCCCAAGCAGTTCAAGAGGCAAGTTATTCTTAAGGATAGGATATTGTTCTAAGACAACTCTATCTATTTCATCCCTTTCATCCATATGCATATCATTTTCATGCTCAAGCAAGTATTTCTCTAAAGGATCGGTTGGAGGCACGGCAATAGAAGCTAGGGCAATAGTTTCATCCCTACTAGGTAACACTTTTTCATGAGGCTGTCTACCAAACTTGGAGAAATTAAACTCATGTGACACACCTTCAAAGCCAACAGTGACAGTTTGCTTCTCACAGTCAATATGAGCATTAACAGTATTGAGAAAAGGTCTGCCAAATATGATGAGACAAAAGCTATCTTGTGTGGTAGCAAGAACGAGGAAATCAGCAGGATACTTTGTTTTACCACACAAGACTTCAACATCCCTAACAATTCCCACAGGGCAGATAGTATCTCTATTGGCAAGCTGAATAGTGACATCAATAGGTTCCATCTCAACAGGTGCAATCTTGTCTTTGATTTCATCATATAAGGATTGAGGTATTGCACTAACACTAGCACCCACGTCACACAAACCAGAATAACAATGATCTCCTATCTTAATAGAAACAACAGGCGTGCCAACAACAGGCCTATGTTTGTCTCTAGCGTGGTTTAGCAATTCTAGCATCATCTTTACAAAAGTGAATATCACGGCCATCAACATTGCCGGACAGGAGATCTTTGATAATAGCAGTGATAGGTTCAACTCTAATTTGCTCAGGGGGTGTAGGTGTTCTAATGTAGCCCCTACGTATCATAGTTGAAGCTTTAGAATGATCCTTTATCCTAACAGGGAAAGGTGATTTCTCAATGTAAGCACTGGGAACAATAGGATCATTATAGGAAATGACTTTCTCTTCAACTGGATTTGGTTTAACTACATTGACTTCTGAGGTAGGATGATATTTAAACCACTTCTCTTTGGGGAGATCAATATGAGCAGCAAAGGATTCACACAATGAAGCTACTATCTCAGAGTCAAGTCCATACTTAGCGCTAAAATCAAAAAAAGTATTTGTTTCAACAAAGGATTTAACGCAATCAAACTCGAAATTCATACCTGACTCCTTACCTTCATCAACCTCCCAATCTTCAGAGTTGCATTTAATTCTCTCCAAAAAATTCCATTTGAAGTCAATATCTCTCTTCATAAAAGAACCGGTACAAGAAGTGTCAAGCATGGTGCAATCATCATGAGAAAGCCGAGCATAGAAGTTCTGAATGATAATTTCTCTCGAGAGCTCATGGTTGGGGCATGAATATAACATTGATTTAAGCCTCCCCCAAGCTTGAGCGATGATTTCTCTGTCACGAGGCCAAAAATTATAAATATAATTCCGATCACGATGTACTAAATGCATAGGATAAAACTTTTGATGAAATTCCAATTTCAACCGATTGTAGTTCCATGATCCAGTATCATCACATAGCCTATACCATGTCAACACCTTATCCCTCAAAGATAAGGGAAATACCTTCTTCTTGACCTCATCCTCGGGCAAACCTGCAAGCTTAAATAAACCACAAACTTCATCTACATATATTAGATGCAAGTCTGGATGTGATGTTCCATCTCGTGTAAAAGGATTAGCCAGCAGTTTCTCAACCATACCCGAAGGAAATTCATAAAAAATATTTTCAGTAGGTGCAGCAGGTTGAGGAGCAACTCTTTGTGCTTCCGCTCGAGGTGAAGATACCCAAAACAAGCCCCTCAAAGGATTAGTTTCCATAGTGCCAAGTGACAATAAATTTCAGCACACTATATAAATGTTTCCATACCAATTGCACTTACCAAAGGCGCTTCACTCCCCGGCAACGGCGCGAGAAAAGAGTCTTGAAGACCCACAAGTATAGGGGATCTATCATAGTCCTTTCGATAAGTAAGAGTGTCGAACCCAACGAGGAGTAGAAGGATCTGACAAGTGGTTTTCAGCAAGATATTCTCTGCAAGCACTGAAATTATCGGTAAAAGATAGTTGTGTGATAAGATGATTCGTAGCAAGTAGCAAGTAACAACATTAACAAAGGTGGAGTAAAGTGGCCCAATCCCTTTTGTATCAAGGGATAAGCCTGAAAAAAGTCTTATAGGAGGTAAAACGCTCCCGAGGACACATGGGAATTTCTGTCAAGCTAGTTTTCATCATGTTCATATGATTCACGTTCGTTACTTTGGTAGATTGATATTTGGGTGGACCGGTGCTTGGGTACTGCCTTTACTTTGACAAGCATCCCACTTATGATTAACCCCTGTTGCAAGCATCCGCAACTACAAAAGAAGAATTAAGACAAAGTCTAACCATAGCATTAAACTAGTGGATCCAAATCAGCCCCTTACGAAGCAACGCATAAACTAGGGTTTAAGCTTCTGTCACTCTAGCAACCCATCATCTACTTACTACTTCCCAATGCCTTCCTCTAGGCCCAAATAATGGTGAAGTGTTATGTAGTTGACATTCACATAACACCACTAGAGGAAAAACAACATAGAACACATCAAAATATCGAACGAATACCAAATTCACATCACTACTTATAGCATGACTTATCCCATGTCCTCAGGAACAAAAGTGACTACTCACAAAGCATAATCATATTCATGACCAGAGAGGTAATGAGTAGCATCAAAGATATGAACATATAATCTTCCACCAAGTAATCCAACTAGCATCAACTACAAAGAGTAATTAACACTACTTGCAACCTTACAAGTACCAATTGGAGTAGCGAGACGGAAATTGGTTACAAGAGATGAACTAGGGTTTGGAGATGAGATGGTGCTTGTGAAGATGTTGATGGTGATGAGTCCCCTCCGATGAGAGGAGTGTTGGTGATGACGATGGCGACAATTTCCCCCTCCGGGAGGGAAGTTTCCCTGGCAGGACGACCATGTCGGAGCTCTAGATTGGTTCTGCTGAAGTTCTGCCTCGTGGCGGCGGCGATTCCTCCCGAAAGCCTCTTCTTGATTTTTCTGGAACGAAACCCTTCTTGTAGAAAAAGAGGGGTCCAGAGGGCCAAGTGGGAGCCCACAAGCCCCCTAGGCGCGGCCAGGGGGAGGCCGCGCCTAGCAGGCTTGTGGCCTCCTACTGGCGCCCCTCTGGTACTTCTTCGGCCCAGTATTTTTTATAAATCCCAAAAAAAATCCACGTTGATTTTCACGGCTTTTGGAGTTGCGCATAATAGGTATCTCAAACTTGCTCCTTTTTCAGGCCAGAATTTCAGCTGCCGGCATTCTCCCTCTTCATGTAAACCTTGCAAAATAAGAGAGAAAAGGCATCAGTATTGTACCGTGAAGTGTAATAACAGCCCCAAAAGCGATAAATATCAACATGAAAGCATGATGCAAAATGGACGTATCATGGGCAAAGCATGATCAGCACCAGAACTCTATGGGTGTTCGATTCATCACAATGTAACTAGATTATTGACTCTAGTGCAAGTGGGAGACTGTTGGAAATATGCCTTAGAGGCAATAATAAAGTAGTTATTATTATATTTACAGTTCATGATAATTTTCTATTATTCATGCTATAATTGTATTAACCAGAAACCGTAATAGATGTGTGAATATATAGATCACAATGTGTCCCTAGTTAGCCTCTAGTTAGCTAGCTCGTTGATCAATAGATCATCATGGTTTCTTGATCATGGACATTGGATGTCATTGATAATGGGATCACGTCATTGGGGAATGATGTAATGGACAAGACCCAATCCTAGGCATAGCATTAGATCGTGTTGTTCGTCTGCTAAAGCTTTTCTAATGTCAAGTATCATTTCCTTAGACCGTGAGATTGTGCAACTCCCGGATACCGTAGGAGTGCTTTGGGTCTACCAAACATCACAACATAACTGGATAATTATAAAGGTGCACTACGGGTATCTCCGAAGTGTGTCTTGAGTTGTACGAATCGAGACCCGGATTTATCACTCCATGTGACGGAGAGGTATCTCTGGGCCCACTCGGTAATCCATCATCATATTGAACTCAGTGTGACTAAGGGGTTAGCCATAGGATGCTGTGTTATGGAACGAGTAAAGAGACTTGTCGCGTAACGAGATTGAACAAGGTATAGGGATACCGACGTTCGAATCTCGGGCAAGTATCATACCGGTAGACAAATGGAATTGTATACGGGATTGATTGAATCCTTGACATCGTGGTTCATCCGATGAGATCATCGTGGAACATGTGGGAACCAACATGGATATCCAGACCCCCGGTGTTGGTTATTGGCCGGAGAGATGTCTCGGTCATGTCGACATGTCTCCCGAACCCGTGCGATCTACACACTTAAGGATCGATGACGCCAGGGTTATAGGGAAATAGTGTACGTGGTTACCGAAGGTTGTTCGGAGTACCAGATGAGATCCCGGACGTCATGAGGAGCTCCGGAATGGTGCAGAGGTAAATATTAATATATAGGATGTGAGGTTTCAGACACCGGAAGTGTTTCAAGCGTCACCCGTAACGTAGCGGGACCACCGGGAGGGGCCACCAGCCCCAAACGCTAGCATCGGCCAAAAGGTGGAAGGGAACCAGCCACAGTGGGTTGGTGCGCCTCCCACCTAGTCCTAAGGCGCAACAAGATAGGGGAGGGGGAGAAACCCTAGCGCAGGAGGCCCAAGGCCCACCTAGGGGTGCGTCTCCACCTATCCGTGCCCTGGCTGCCACCTCCCTGGCGCAGATGGGGCTGCCGCACCACTTAGGGTGGGAACCCTAAGGGTGGGCTCCTCCTCCCTGTCCCCCTATATATAGTGGAGTTTTTGGAAGATTTGTGACACGAAAACTCTCTCTCTCTCGGCACAGCCCTTCCTCTCTCTCTCCTCGTCTTCCGCATAGCTTAGGGAAGCTCTGCCGGAAAACCACGTAGCTCCACCGCCACCACGGCGTCATGCTGCCGGAGCTCTCTCCCTCAACCTCTCCTTCCTCCTTGCTGGTTCAAGGTGTTGGAGACGTCACTGGGTTGCACGTGTGTTGAACGCGAAGGTGTCGTAGTTCGGCACATAGATCGGAATCCACCACGATTTGAATCGCTACGAGTACGACTCCATCAACCGCGTTCATAGTAACGCTTCCGCTTAGCGATCTTAAATGTATGAAGATGCTCTACAACCTCTCGTTGCTGGTTTCTCCAAAGATAGATCCTTGTTTGGCATAGGATTTTTTTTAAATTACTACGATCCCCAAAAAGACCAACATCAACTAAATCCTCAAAGTGAGGAACATGAGAGAGATGAGGACTTTCTCAGTTGAAAGTTCCGACCGTTCCCGCACCGCGCATCCCAGATCTTATCCACCCAAAGTTCATATTATTAAATGACATTTATGTAAAATTATGTCGAGATGCTTCCAGGCTATAAATAGCCACCCCACACAACCACTAGCTGGTTGGCTGCTCCAAGAGAAACTGACACTTTTCATTTAGGGCAACCCAAATTCCTCCGAGTCTTTGAGCAAAAATCATAAAGTGAGGAAATACCCAAAACACCCAAATCCAAACGAAAACCCAAATGATTGAGCATCACTAAAGAAGTTATTCCTGTGTGGAACTGATGCTCGTTACCTTTGAGGACTGTGCATCCTCCAGACGGCTAGGCGTCATGGTCTAGAGCATCCAGTAGTCAATTGTGCATCGCCGGGTGACCGAGTTTGTGATGGTTTGGAAGTTTGCCCTGAAGACTTACCATGAGTGTTGGGCGAGGACTGTGTCCTTAGCTCAAGGAGAATACGGTAGGGACTCTATGTCTCGGGACTATGTGTCTTTTGGTTTCAATACCAAGCCGGTCCAAACTAGACATACAACTGTCACAACATTTGGAACTGGGTCATCAACAATCGTCTTCATCGAGCTATTGGTTCTATTTCCTCAACACTCTCATTTCATCAATTTCATGTTGAAGACTTTCATATGTACTGTGTGAAGAATTTGACTGAAGAATTTCTACAAATTCCTCATCTCAAATTCTTCATGTGTGTTATTCTTCACGTGCTTATCCTGTACTTGACGTGTGCAAACCGATTCTCTGAAATCACGCTGAATACTTTGCTCTAGACGTTTTGGCACTTCTGAATTTGTACTCTTTCTGCTGCACTTAGTTCATGACTGCGGACATTCCTCACTAGGAATTTCCTCAATGATGAAATCGTAAAAATCGCCTATATACCCCCTCTCTAGTCGACATAATGCACTTTCAATTGGTATCAGAGCAAGGTACTCCCTTGTTCTGTGTGATTTTGGTTTAACCGCCTGGAGTTTTAGTTATGTCGACCGCAGGTATGATCAAGGTTACTGTAGGATGTCCTACCATCGAAGGAAAGAACTTCCCCTATTGTAAGACCAAGATGCAAATGCATCTTCAAGCAATTCACAATGATATATGGTATATTGTGGAAAATGGCATTCCATCCATCACTGCTACTATCTCTGCCGCTGATGTGAAGAAGTTCAAGCAACTGGACTTGCAAGAGAATAATATGATCTGTGGCCACCAGAGCAAAGGTCGGTATGGAAGAGTTAGTGCCTTGGGCACAACTAAGTTATCTAGGATAGGCTCTCCAAAGTCAATGAGGGAGTCTCAACAGAGCGTGACTCTCGTGTCGATGTTCTTCGCAATCTCTTCAATCGTTTCAAGAGGCTTGACAATGAAAGCTGCCAAGATACCTTTGATCGCCTAACTAACATCTCAAATGAATAGCAAGCTCTGGGAGCTAGAGACAAACCTGACCATGAAGTTGTCAAGAAACTGATACGATCTCTTGATCCATCATTTGACACAATGGTTTGATGATCCAAGAACGAAGAGACTACAAGATGCTTGATCTTGCTGATATACTTGAGAGACTCAATACTCATGAATTCCAACAAGAAGAAAAGAGATATTTGTATGGACCAAGCTATTCAAGACCTCGTGCACCGAAGGTTAAGGCTATTTCCTCATCTGAAGAAGAAGATTCAGATTGCAGTCTTGGTGACCCTAAATAACTACGACATGAACTTCCAATGATCGTGAGGAAATTCTAGAAGTTCACAAAGCGTGGCCAGTTCGGAAAATATTCAAGAAAAGATATGAGGAAATCAGAATCTTCATCTGAGGACTACAAGAAAAGAACCTGCCACAAATGCAAGAAATCTGGTCACTACATTGCTGACTATCCTCACTGGGTGAAAGAATCAAGGAAGAAGAAATACGAGGATGAAAGTTCTGATGACTCAAAGAAAAATAAGAAATCTTCAAAATCCTCATCTTCAAAGTCCTCATCGCACAAGAAGACCAGTTTCAGAAAGGCGCGGGCACTCAATGACAAGGAAATGGATTATGATGAAGAATCTATGGAATGTGAGGAAGAGGAAGGTTCTGAAGTGGAGTCAAAATCTGGTGTGGCAAGTCTTGCACTTGCAACCGCATTCATCAGCAAGTCGATTTTCAACCTTGAAGAAAATGACAACGCCAACTACATTGATGAATATGCTGATGACTTCTCTCCAACCTATTGCTTCATGGCAAAATGTTCAAAGGTACCAAACCACACCTCCTCCTTTGATTCTAGTGACTGCGAACCTGATGGTTATCAAAAACCGATTTACTATAAACTTGCCAACATTGCACTAAACAACAAAGTGTTATTGAAAAACTTCAGAAACTGCTAGACGAAAGTGATGATCTATTGAATGATGAAATGAGTTGTACTCAAGTCCTCACTGAATATGTTCAAAGTCTTTAGTCTAAATTTGATAGTCTTCAAGATCGCTATGGCACACTCTTGGCTAATCATGATAAACTTTCCTATGAATTTCTTCAAAGGAAGCTTGATCTTGAGAAGTTAAGAATGTCTCGTGATGATCTTCGAATGGAAAATGATTCATTGCTTTCTCAACAGATGAGTACCACTCAGGTAGAAGTCATTCCACCATGTCTGAAATGCCTCGAGTGTGAAATTGCTAATTCTTCACCTGAATCATCAAATACTTCTATCACTACAAACACTTCAACTGTTCCCGTGGTATCAAATTCTTCACTTGAGGAAACCAGATATGCTACTGAAAAAAATGTAGGATTGAAGGAATTGTATGTGCAGGCATACAGAAAAGTCTCAAAGGGCCTCAAACCCTTTGCGATGTGCTCAAAAAGAAGATTCTGAACAAGAACACTAGGAAAGAGGGCATTACCTTCGAGAGGAAATTTAATTTTGATGGATCATACTGGAAACCTGAGCAGTACCCCAAAACCTCATGGGTTGCTGCTAAAGGCCCTCCCATTAATCCATCCACTCTAACAAGCTTTGCATGTGAAATGTCCTATTCCTCTAATGAGTCATTTGAATCCAACTATAAATTGTTCAAAAATCAATTTGGTGAAGTATTTGCTCGATATGTTGGAACTAAATGCAGGAAAATCTAGGTTCCCAAAAGTTGCTTGGAAAATCTTCAGGTGAATGTCCTCATGACACCACCAGTGAAGAACCAGAACCCCAGTTCAAATTCCTCAGGGGGACCAAAGTCTTCACGAGGATCAGATTCCTCAAATGGTCAAAATTATTCTCGTACTCGCACTAATACTTATGATATGCAGGGAAACTACAAGGGACATGAATATGAACATTATTCCTCAAATCATTATGTTCATAAGTCCTCAAAGAATTTCTCTACCTATTCATTTGAGTACTCTAACCCCCCTACTGTGAAAAGAAGTGCATTAGCTTCAATGCCTCCATTCTCATATGGTGATCGCGGGATGATGAACTCTTTGCCACCCCTTCATATGTGGGTGGTGAAGAAATCGAATTAATCACTTTTGCAGGTCAGGTCTTGAGGTGAAAGTCATCATCTGAAGAATTTGCTGGAGACCTGAGGAAATTGCTTGATTGGACGCAAACTAAAACATGATGAAATGATCTAACATTTGACACGTCCTCAAATTTACTGTTTGTGATGAAATTCTTGTCTGATGAAATAGATATCATATTCTTCAAGTCTGAAGCATATGAGATGGTAAGATGTACTAATTCATCTGCATGATGTCAAACCCAAGAATATAGATTGGGTTCTTGACAGTGGTTGCACAAATCACATGACTGGTGATAAAATATTATTGATGAGTATACCACTGACTCCATCACCACTAAAGAAAATCACTTACGCTGATAAAGGTAAAAGCAAGGTATTGGGACTTGGTAAAGTGGCTATCTCTAAGGATCGGCACATGGGCAAAGTCATGCTTGTCGAATCCATTGGGTTTAACCTCATGTGAGTCTCAATGCTTTGTGATCTTGATATGATTGTCATCTTTGGAAAATATAGATGTGTAGTCATCACGGAATCTGACAAATCCAAAGTCTTCGAAGGCTTTAGGAGAGGAGACTTGTACATTGTTGATTTTTCCATAGGTCCTCAACCAGCCACATGTTTACTAGCAAAAATCTCAGAAGGCTCGCTATGACATCGATGACTTGGTCATGCAGGCATCAGGAATTTGCACACACTAGCGAAGAAGAAGTATGTAATTGGCATCAGATCTGTCAAATTCCTCAAGGACCATCTCTGTGGTGCTTGTGAGTCTGGAAAAATGACCAGGTCCAAACACCCCTTGAAGACTATCATGACCCCTACTCGTCCGTTTGAATTGCTTCACCTCAAGGACCAATGCAACATGTTTATATGGCTTTGTCATCGTTGATGACTATTCTCGTTATACTGTGGTACACACCATTGCTTATAAAAATGAAGTGCAGGAAGACTTCAAACGGTTTTCCTCAAGGGCCTCAACAAACTTCAACGTCAAGATCAAACACATCAGGAGTGATAATGACAGAATTCAAAAATACTGGTCTTGATGATTATCTTGGTGAACTTGGTATTACTCACGAATTGTATGCTCCTTAGACTCCTCAACAGAATGGCGTCATTGAACACAAGAACAGGACTCTGGTTGAAATGACATGGACTATGCTTGAAGAATATCATACTCCTCATCGCTTTTTTCCTGAAGCAATCAACACTGCTTGCCACCTCATCAACATGGTATATCTTCACAAATTCCTCAAGAAAACCTCATATGAACTCCTCACTATCAAGAAACCCAATATAAGTTATTTCAAAGTCTTCGGTGCACAATGCTGGATTAGAGATCCTCACCATAGCTCAAAGTTTGCACCTAAAGCATGTTGGAATTATGCCCTAGAGGCAATAATAAATATAGTTATTATTATAATTCCTGTATCAAGATGATCGTTTATTATCCATGCTATAATTGTATTGAATGAAGACTCATTTACATGTGTGGATACATAGACAAAACACCGTCCCTAGCAAGCCTCTAGTTGGCTAGCCAGTTGATCAAAGATAGTCAGTGTCTTCTGATTATGAACAAAGTGTTGTTGCTTGATAACTGGATCACGTCATTAGGAGAATCACGTGATGGACTAGACCCAAACTAATAGACGTAGCATGTTGATCGTGTCATTTTGTTGCTATTGTTTTCTGCGTGTCAAGTATTTATTCCTATGACCATGAGATCATATAACTCACTGACACCGGAGGAATGCTTTGTGTGTATCAAACGTCGCAACGTAACTGGGTGACTATAAAGATGCTCTACAGGTATCTCCGAAGGTGTTAGTTGAGTTAGTATGGATCAAGACTGGGATTTGTCACTCCGTGTGACGGAGAGGTATCTCGGGGCCCACTCGGTAATACAACATCACACACAAGCCTTGCAAGCAATGTGACTTAGTGAAAGTTGTGGGATCTTGTATTACGAAACAAGTAAAGAGACTTGCCGGTGAAAGAGATTGAAATAGGTATGCGGATACTGACGATCCAATCTCGGGCAAGTAACATACCGAAGGACAAAGGGAATGACATACGGGATTATATGAATCCTTGGCACTGAGGTTCAAATGATAAGATCTTCGTAGAATATGTAGGATCCAATATGGACATCCAGGTCCCGCTATTGGATATTGACCGAGGAGTCTCTCGGGTCATGTCTACATAGTTCTCGAACCCGCAGGGTCTGCACACTTAAGGTTCGACGCTGTTTTATGCGTATTTGAGTTATATGGTTGGTTACCGAATGTTTTTCGAAGTCCCGGATGAGATCACGGACGTCACGAGGGTTTCCGCAATGGTGCGGAAACGAAGATTGATATATAGGATGACCTCATTTGATTACCGGAAGGTTTTGGAGTTACCGGGAATGTACCGGGAATGACGAATGGGTTCCGGGAGTTCACCGGGGGGGCAACCCACCCCGGGGAAGCCCATAGGCCTTGAGGGTGGCACACCAGCCATTAGTGGGCTGGTGGGACAGCCCAAAAGGGCCCTATGCGCCTAGAAAATAAAATCAAAGAGAAAAGAAAAAAAAGGGAGGTGGGAAGGGAAGGAAGGACTCCCACCCACCAAACCAAGTCCAACTCGGTTTGGGGGGGAGCCTTCCCCCTTGGACTCGGCCGACCCCCTTGGGGCTCCTTGAGCCCCATGGCAAGGTCCCGTCCCTCCCACCTATATATCCGGAGGTTTTAGGGCTGATTTGAGACGACTTTTCCACGGCAGCCCGACCACATACCTTCACGGTTTTTCCTCTAGATCGCGTTTCTGCGGAGCTCGGGCGGAGCCTTGCTGAGACAAGGTCATCACCAACCTCCGGAGCGCCGTCACGCTGCCAGAGAACTCTTCTACCTCTCCGTCTCTCTTGCTGGATCAAGAAGGCCGAGATCATCGTCGAGCTGTACGTGTGCTGAACGCGGAGGTGCCGTCCGTTCGGTACTAGATCGTGGGACTGATCGCGGGATTGTTCGCGGGGCGGATCGAGGGACGTGAGGACGTTCCACTACATCAACCGCGTTCACTAACGCTTCTGCTGTACGATCTACAAGGGTACGTAGATCACTCATCCCCTCTCGTAGATGGACATCACCATGATAGGTCTTCGTGCGCGTAGGAAAATTTTTGTTTCCCATGCGACGTTCCCCAACAGTGGCATCATGAGCTAGGTTCATGCGTAGATGTCTTCTCGAGTAGAACACAAATATTTTTGTGGGCGGTGATGTGCGTTTTGCTGCCCTCCTTAGTCTTTTCTTGATTCCGCGGTATTGTTGGATTGAAGCGGCTTGGACCGACATTACTCGATCGCTTACGAGAGACTGGTTTCATCGCTACGAGTAACCCCGTTGCTCAAAGATGACTGGCAAGTGTCGGTTTCTCCAACTTTAGTTGAATCGGATTTGACCGAGGAGGTCCTTGGATGAGGTTAAATAGCAACTCATATATCTCCGTTGTGGTGTTTGCGTAAGTAAGATGCGATCTTACTAGATACCCATGGTCACCACGTAAAACATGCAACAACAAAATTAGAGGACGTCTAACTTGTTTTTGCAGGGTATGCTTGTGATGTGATATGGCCAACGATGTGATGTGATACATTGGATGTATGAGATGATCATGTTGTAATAGAAAATATCGACTTGCACGTCGATGGTACGGCAACCGGCAGGAGCCATAGGGTTGTCTTTATACTAACGTTTGTGCTTGCAGATGCGTTTACTATTTTGCTAGGATGTAGCTTTAGTAGTAATAGCATGAGTAGCACGACAATCCCGATGGCAACACGTTGATGGAGATCATGGTGTGGCGCCGGTAACAAGAAGATTGTGCCGGTGCTTTGGTGATGGAGATCAAGAAGCACGTGATCATGGCCATATCATGTCACTTATGAATTGCATGTGATGTTAATCCTTTTATACACCTTATTTTGCTTAGAACGACGGTAGCATTATGAGGTGATCTCTCACTAAAATTTCAAGACGAAATTGTGTTCTCCCTGACTATGCACCGTTGCTACAGTTCGTCGTTTCGAGACACCACGTGATGATCGGGTGTGATAGACTCAACGTTCACATACAATGGGTGCAAAACAGTTGCGCACGCGGAACACTCGGGTTAAGCTTGACGAGCCTAGCATGTGCAGACATGGCCTCGGAACACATGAGACCGAAAGGTCGATCATGAATCATATAGATAATATGATTAGCATAGGGATGCTTACCACTGAAACTATACTCAACTCACGTGATGATCGGACTTGAGCTAGTGTAAGTGGATCATGAACCACTCAAATGACTAGAGAGATGTACTTTTTGAGTGGGAGTTTAGCGAATAATTTGATTAAGTTAAACTCTAATTATCCTGAACATAGTCTAAGTCCACTTTGAATATATTTGTGTTGTAGATCATGGCTCACGCTACAGTCATCCTGAATTTTAATACGTTCCAAGAGAAAGCTAAGTTGAAAGATGATGGAAGCAACTTTGTAGACTGGGCTCGTAATCTTAAGCTAATCTTACAAGCTGGGAAGAAGGATTATGTCCTTAATGCTACGCGTAGGAAATGGTTCCAAGGTTGATGCAATCGCCGTCGGCACAGTTTCACTTCAGTTACCATCAGGATTAGTGATGAACTTAAATCATTGTTATTTAGTGCCTGCGTTGAGCATGAACATTATATCTGGATCTTGTTTATTGCGAGACGGTTACTCTTTTAAGTCAGAGAATAATGGTTGTTCTATTTCTATGAGTAACATCTTTTATGGTCATGCACCTAATGTGAGAGGATTGTTCATATTGAATCTTGATAGCGATACGCATATACATAATATTGAGACCAAAAGAGTTAGAGTTAACAATGATAGCGCCATATTTTTGTGGCACTGCCGCTTAGGTCATATTGGTGTAAAGCGCATGAAGAAACTCCATGCTGATGGACTTTTGGAGTCACTTGACTTTGATTCACTTGACACGTGCGAACCATGCCTCATGGGCAAGATGACTAAAACTCCGTTCTCCGGAACAATGGAGCGTGCAAGTGACTTGTTGGAAATCATACATACCGATGTGTGTGGTCCGATGAGCGTGGAGGCACGCGGCGGATATCGTTATTTTCTCACCTTCACTGACGATTTGAGTAGATATGGTTATGTCTACTTGATGAAACACAAGTCTGAAATATTTGAAAAGTTCAAGCAATTTCAGAGTGAAGTGGAAAATCATCGTAACAAGAAGATCGAAGTTCCTACGGTCTGATCGTGGGGGTGAATATCTGAGTTTCGAGTTTGGTACTCACTTAAGACAATGTGGAATTGTTTCACAGTTAACACCACCTGGAACACCACAGCGTAATGGTGTGTCCGAACGTCGTAATCGTACTCTATTAGAGATGTGCGATCTATGATGTCTCTTACTGATTTGCCGTTATCGTTTTGGGGTTATGCATTAGAAACAGCTGCATTCACTTTAAATAGGGCACCATCAAAATCCGTTGAGACGACACCATACAACTGTGGTATGGCAAAAGGCCAAAGTTGTCGTTTCCTAAAGTTTGGGGATGTGATGCTTATGTCAAAAAGCTTCAGCCTGAAAAGCTGGAACCCAAAGCGGAAAAGTGCGTCTTCATAGGTTACCCAAAAGTGACAGTTGGGTGCACCTTCTATCTCAAATCCGAGGGCAAAGTGTTTGTTGCTAAAAACGGAACTTTTCTCGAGAAGGAGTTTCTCTCGAGAGAATTGAGTGGGAGGAAGATAGAACTTGACGAGGTTGTCGAACCTCTCATCCCTCTGGATGGTGGCGCAGGGCAAGGGGAAACCTCTGTCGTTGTGCCGCCGGTTGAGGAGGAAGTTAATGATGATGATCATGAAACTCCAGTTCCAGTTTCTGTTGAACCACGCAGGTCGACGAGACCACTTGCTGCTCCAGAGTGGTACAGTAATCCCGTCTTATCAATCATGTTGTTAGACAACAATGAACCTGCAAATTATGAAGAAGCAATGGTGGGCTCAGATTCCAACAAATGGCTAGAAGCCATGAAGTCCGAGATAGGATCCATGTATGAGAACAAAGTATGGACTTTGGAGGTACTACCTGAGGGCCGCAAGGCTATTCAGAACAAATGGATCTTTAAGAGGAAGACGGACGCTGATGGCAATGTGACCGTTTATAAAGCTCGACTTGTGGCAAAGGGTTTTTCGCAAGTTCAAGGAGTTGACTACGATGAGACATTCTCACCCGTAGCGATGCTTAAGTCCGTCAGAATCATGTTAGCAATAGCTGCATTTTTCGATTATGAAATCTGGCAGATGGATGTCAAAACGGCGTTCCTTAACGGTTTCCTTAGGGAAGAGTTGTATATGATACAACCCGAAGGTTTTGTCGATCCTAAGAATGCTAACAAGGTGTGCAAGCTCCAGCGATCCATTTATGGACTGGTGCAAGCATCTAGGAGTTGGAACAAACGCTTTGATGAGGTGATCAAAGCATTTGGGTTTATACAAGTGGTTGGAGAATCTTGTATTTACAAGAAAGTGAGTGGGAGCTCTGTGGCGTTTCTAATATTATATGTGGATGACATATTGCTGATTGGAAACAACGTGGAGTTTTTAGAGAGCATAAAGGATTACTTGAATAAGAGTTTCTCTATGAAGGACCTAGGAGAAGCTGCTTACATTCTAGGCATTAAGATCTATAGGGATAGATCAAAACGCCTGATAGGACTTTCACAAAGCACATACCTTGATAAAGTTTTGAAGAGGTTCAAAATGGAACAGTCCAAGAACGGGTTCTTGCCAGTTTTACAAGGTACGAGATTGAGTAAGACTCAGTGCCCAGCAACTGATAAAGATAGAGAGCATATGCGCTCCGTCCCCTATGCTTCAACCATAGGTTCTATCATGTATGCAATGCTGTGCACTAGACCGGATGTTAGCCTGGCCATAAGTATGGCAGGTAGGTTCCAGAGTAATCCAGGAGTGGATCACTGGACAGCGGTCAGGAATATCCTGAAGTACCTGAATAGGACTAAGGAGATGTTTCTCGTGTATGGAGGTGACGAAGAGCTCGCCGTAAAAGGTTACGTCGATGCAAGCTTTGACACAGATCCGGACAACTCTAAGTCGCAAACCGGATACGTATTTATTCTTAATGGGGGTGCGGTAAGCTGGTGCAGTTTCAAGCAAAGCGTCGTAGCAGATTCTACATGTGAAGCGGAGTACATGGCTGCCTCGGAGGCGGCTAAGGAGGGTGTCTGGATGAAGCAGTTCATGACGGATCTTGGAGTGGTGCCAAGCGCACTGAATCCAATAACCTTGTTCTGTGACAACACAGGTGCCATTGCCTTAGCAAAGGAACCAGGGTTTCACAAGAAGACCAGACACATCAAATGACGCTTCAACCTCATCCGCGACTACGTCGAGGGAGAGGACGTAAATATATGCAAAGTGCACACGGATCTGAATGTAGCAGACCCGCTGACTAAACCTCTTCCACGGCCAAAGCATGATCAACACCAGAACTGTATGGGTGTTAGATTTATTACAATGTAATCCACATGATGATGTGAGGGCTAGATTATTGACTCTAGTGCAAGTGGGAGACTGTTGGAATTATGGCCTAGAGGCAATAATAAATATAGTTATTATTATAATTCCTGTATCAAGATAATCGTTTATTATCCATGCTATAATTCTATTGAATGAAGACTCATTTACATGTGTGGATACATAGACAAAACACCGTCCCTAGCAAGCCTCTAGTTGGCTAGCCAGTTGATCAAAGATAGTCAGTGTCTTCTGATTATGAACAAAGTGTTGTTGCTTGATAACTGGATCACGTCATTAGGAGAATCACGTGATGGACTAGACCCAAACTAATAGACATAGCATGTTGATCGTGTCATTTTGTTGCTATTGTTTTCTGCGTGTCAAGTATTTATTCCTATGACCATGAGATCATATAACTCACTGACACCGGAGGAATGCTTTGTGTGTATCAAACGTCGCAACATAACTGGGTGACTATAAAGATGCTCTACAGGTATCTCCGAAGGTGTTAGTTGAGTTAGTATGGATCAAGACTGGGATTTGTCACTCCGTGTGACGGAGAGGTATCTCGGGGCCCACTCGGTAATACAACATCACACACAAGCCTTGCAAGCAATGTGACTTAGTGAAAGTTGCGGGATCTTGTATTACGGAACGAGTAAAGAGACTTGCCGCTGAACGAGATTGAAATAGGTATGCGGATACTGACGATCGAATCTCGGGCAAGTAACATACCGAAGGACAAAGGGAATGACATACGGGATTATATGAATCCTTGGCACTGAAGTTCAAACGATAAGATCTTCGTAGAATATGTAGGATCCAATATGGGCATCCAGGTCCCGCTATTGGATATTGACCGAGGAGTCTCTCGGGTCATGTCTACATAGTTCTCGAACCCGCGGGGTCTGCACACTTAAGGTTCGACGTTGTTTTATGCGTATTTGAGTTATATGGTTGGTTACCAAATGTTGTTCGGAGTCCCGGATGAGATCACGGACGTCGCGAGGATTTCTGGAATGGTCCAGAATCGAAGATTGATATATAGGATGACCTCATTTGATAACCGGAAGGTTCTCGGAGTTACCGGGAATGTACCGGGAATGACGAATGGGTTCCGGGAGTTCACCGGGGGGGGAGGCAACCCACCCCGGGGAAGCCCATAGGCCTTCAGGGTGGCACACCAGCCCTTAGTGGGCTGGTGAGATAGCCCAAAAGGGCCCTATGCGCCTAGAAAAGAAAATCAAAGAGAAAAGAAAAAAAAAGGGAGGTGGGAAGGGAAGGAAGGACTCCCACCCACCAAACCAAGTCCAACTCTGTTTGGGGGGGAGCCTTCCCCCTTGGACTCGGCCGACCCCCTTGGGGCTCCTTGAGCCCCAAGGCAAGGTCCCCTCCCTCCCACCTATATATACGGAGGTTTCAGGGCTGATTTGAGACGACTTTTCCACGGCAGCCCGACCACATACCTTCACGGTTTTTCCTCTAGATCGCGTTTCTGCGGAGCTCGGGCGGAGCCCTACTGAGACAAGGTCATCACCAACCTCCGGAGCACCATCATGCTGCCGGAGAACTCTTCTACGTCTCCGTCTCTCTTGCTGGATCAAGAAGGCCGAGATCATCGTCGAGCTGTACATGTGCTGAACGCGGAGGTGCCGTCCGTTCGGTACTAGATCGTGGGACTGATCGCGGGATTGTTCGCGGGGCGGATCGAGGGACGTGAGGACGTTCCACTACATCAACCGTGTTCACTAACGCTTCTGCTGTACGATCTACAAGGGTATGTAGATCACTCATCCCCTCTCGTAGATGGACATCACCATGATAGGTCTTCGTGCGCGTAGGAAAATTTTTGTTTCCCATGCGACGTTCCCCAACAAAGCACATGAGGGTTTTATGCTTGGGTACGGAAAGGACTTGCACACCTACAGAATCTTCAACACCTATCAGAACAAGGTTGTTGAGACTGTAGATGTGTGGTTGGATGAAATTAATGGCTTGCAAAGAGAGCAACTGTCTCCTGTGCTAGATAAATTGACTCCTGAGGAAGCTATTAAGCACAAGGCTACTGAAGATATCATTCCTACTGAGGAACAATCCCTTGTTGAAGAAGTCGTCCCCAACACTGATGAAACTCAAGCAGGTGCACCTCAGGAAAATGCTACAGATCAAATCCCTCGGCCCAACCAAAGTATTCAACCAGCTCATCCAAGGATTGCAAATGAAGTGGGACTTGACAAAATCATCGATGAAATCAATGCACCAGGTCCTCGCACTCGCTCAAAAGCTTCACACTTAGTTAAATTTTGTGGGCATTCCTCTTTTGTGTCTATCACAGAACCCTCAAAAGTTGTTGAAGCCTTCATGGAACCTGAGTGGATTCAAGCCATGCAAGATGAACTTCTTCAGTTCAAGCTAAATCACGTATGGGAACTCGTCAAAAGACCAGATCCTCGCAAACATAATATCATCAGCACCAAGTGGATCTATCAAAACAAGCAAGATGAGGATGGTCAGGTTGTGAGGAACAAGGCACGACTTGTAGCCCAAGGCTACACATAGGTTGAAGGAATTGGCTTTGATGAAACTTTTGCACCTGTTGCTAGACTTGAAGCTTTTCGAATATTACTTGCTTATGCTAACCATCACAATATTACTCTATATCAAATGGATAGGAAAAGTGCATTCCTCAATGGTAAGCTTGAGGAAGAAGTATATGTTGCTCAGCCCCCAGGTTTTGAAGACTCGAAGCATCCTGACAAAGTCTTCAGACTCAAAAAGGCCCTCTATGGCCTCAAGCAAGCCCCTCGGGCGTGGTATGATACATTGAAGGAATTCCTCATGAAGAAAGGCTGCAAACGCGGTTCACTTGATCCTACTCTTTTCAAAAAATCCTATGACAATGAATTATTCATGTGCCAAATATAGGTCGATGACATTATTTTTTGTTGTACTGACAAACGTTACAGTGATGAATTTGCCTTCCTGATGGGTGAATAATATCAAATGTCCATGATGGGGGAGCTGAAATTCTTCTTAGGTCTGCAAATTCGTCAACAATGCAATGCCATCTTCATATCTCAGGAGGAATACCTCAAGGATGTCCTGAGGATATTCGGCATGCGTGAATGCAAAGGAGTCAAGATTCCTATACCTACCAATGGCCACGTGTGCACTGACAAAAATGGTATAGATTTTGATCAGCCGGTATATCGTTCTATGATTGGCTCTTTATTGTATCTATGTGCATTTAGGCCAGACATTATGCTTAGTGTTTGCATGTGTGCACGTTTTCAAGAAAACCCGAAGGAATCACACCATAAGGCTGTGAAACATATTCTTCGATATCTAGCTCACACACCAACACTAGGATTATGGTACCACAAGGGCTCAAATCTTCACCTCGTTGGATATTTTGATTCTGATTATGTTGGTGATCGTGTGGATCGCAAGTCAACATAAGGCACATGTCATTTGCTCGGACAATCCTTAGTCTGCTGGTCCTCAAAGAAGCAGAAGTGTGTATCACTCTCCACTTCTGAAGCTGAATGCATTGTTGCTCGATCTTGTTGTGCTGAACTGCTATGGATAAAGAAAACCCTGAGATATTACGACATCAACATGAAGAATATGCCCCTCTGCTGCTAGAATGAGAGTGCAATAAATATCGCCTACAACCCAGTACAACACTCAAAGACCAAGCACATCCAGACTCATCATCATTTTCTTCGTGGCCATGTACTCAAGGGCAATATCATCATCGACCATGTGAAGACTGATGGCCAGCTAGCATATCTCTTCACAAAGCCCTTAGATGGGAGAATGTTTTGCAAGTTGCGTTATAAGCTTAATATCCTAGAATCTTCAAATGTTTTGTAAACATGCACACATCCTAACACTTATGCAAAATTGATGACTTAGATATCCAACACATGAAGTATCAACTTTTTTCAATCAATGAAGAATATCACTCTAAGCGTGAAGATATTAATGAAGAATTTGGTTCTCAGGGCCCTACGACAATTATACGCGGCGCCTGAAATCATCATTCTTATACGGTGGGTCACGCCACCACCAAACTTTGAAATTCTTCAAGTTGGAAACTCTTCAAAGTTCAACTTCTTCAATATGATACTTTTCATAAATTCCTAAAAAAATTCAAAGTCTTCAAAATTTTCAACTTCTTCAAAAAAATCCGTGATGATCTTCATGGACTATATATTATATAATGAGCTTTCAATGTCCTCAACAGCATTCACTTAAAGCTAAGTCTTCAATTTCGTATTTCTTCTAAGTGAATGTGATCGGACCCGTCTCCCCTCTATGCTAAGCTCAACCTAGTCTATTCTCAAATCTTCATATGCGTTCTATTTGACACTTGTTCAAAGTCTTCACTTTATCCTTGTCAACTGATGACTTTGCAACAAAATCCTCAAAATTCAAAAAACAAATTAATGTTACCATTGTAACTACACCCACTACTCACAATATGCTAACCACGATCTCCACCGTTTCGATCCTGGGTAGAACGTGTCATGCGGAGACGAAAGGGTAGGGGCAGTTTCGTCTGAAGTTTTCGCTTCAGACCGTTTTCACCTGAGATATAAATAACCCCTTACCCCCGTCAATCAAAAACTCTTCTTTTCCTCTCGACTCCTCCACTCGAACTCAAAACCTAGCGCCGCCACTACCATCCTCGTCGACGATGAGGAATAGCTTGAGTGCCTCAACCACGCCGTCGCCGGACTCACGCCGACTGCGGATCATCTTCCTCCGCCGACGCCGTAGGTGTCTTCAGTCACCAAGTTAGGGCACTCAAGATCTGAACCGAACAACTTCTGTTTTGACTTCCATAGTTCATCGTGTTCTTCACTCAGGCTAATTAAAACCCTATTTTACTGCCCCTGTTGATCCATTTATTTTCTGTAGATTCGTGAAATCAGTTTTTCCTCAAAAAACCTTTCAGCTGTGCACACCCATGTCTAGAACACTTGATGAATTTCACTAAGCCCCTAAATTCTTCACGAGATTCCTCAATTGTGTAAATTTTCGAATCTGCACAACTCTGGAACCCAAGATCAGAATGCTTAGTCAAATTCCTCAACGCTGCACTAGTCAAATACCTCAACTTAGTCATTTTCAAATTTCCTCAAAACTAAGAACGCATATGACCTCTCCAAATTCTTCGCACCTATACTTTGTTCACAGGTACAAAATGTCAGCTTGTGAATCTCTAGGTTCTCATCAACTTAACTCATTTGTAGCATTTCTTGAATGAACATTACGTGTGTCCTCAAATTCCTCAAGAATACAAATTCCTCAGCAAATACCTCAGATGAAGAAAATGGAGGAATATAGAAAACAACAGGGTGGCAAGAAGCTAGAGCAGAACACTGCTTTTGAAATCCCAGAGGAGATATATGCTGAGTACTACACGCCTGATGAAGAAATTCATGGAAAAGAGACCATGGCAAAATACAACATCAGGCTTCAAAAGATTGAACACATATGGGCAAAAGCGTGGAAGGAATATCGGTATGTCACTCCAAAGTATGACAAGAAGTTTGCCCTCAAACCTCCGTGCAAAAGATTGCCACAAGGAGACTAGCAAACTGCACATCCTTCCAGCATAGCCACAATTGAAGATTATCCTAATGACATAGACAAGTATTTGTCCAAACTGAAGAAAAAGGCTAATGTTGCTATCACAAAGCTCAATGAGGATTCTGTTGCTGCAGCTGCTCCTACCACCTCTTCTTCTGCTGAGGCTTCTATTACAGAACAACCTCACAATAAGGTCCTCATGAAGAAAGCAGGTCTCAAGTCAAAACCCTCAACAACATTGTCAAAAGAGGAGATTCCTCAAAAAGAAGTAAAAACAACTGCCAAGTCCTCAACTGCAGCAAAGTCTTCACCTCGTGTGCAGTCACACCTCACGCAACATCAAACAGGAAATCCAAATTCTGCAGTACCGTCTACCTTAGGCTGAGCTCTCCAATCTTCACCTAGCCTCTTGAAGACAAATATGACTGCTGGAAGAGGAACAAGGCCGAGCCCAAGAAATGTTGTGTAGCGACCCGACTCAAAACGAGTCAAGCCTCTGTGTATCTGTGCCATCCCTGGATCAGTATGCTGGCACACACAGTACATCAATGTATATATCAAAGTGCAATCACATGGAAATAGCGTAAAACTGATGTATACCTTAAATATCTCAGCGGAAGCAGTCAAGGGAGTGGAGTCCCAATAAACACCAACGGCAAGTTGAGTGTACACCGTAACCCTGAATCGTACTCTTACTCGTCGAGGAAAATATCTGCAACATAAGACGTTGCAGCCGTGTAGGTCAGCATATTGAATATGCCGGCAAGTCACATATGAGAGGGGTGAAAAGTAATCATCTATACTATATGCATATATGGCAGGTGGGGCTATAAGTTTTTTTAGCGAAAAGCAAGTTTTCCCCTACATCAAGAGAGGGCTAAAAGCAAAATGTTACTACATTGTTGGTTGTTAACGAGATGGTTCCACCAACCAATTCGCGTACCCATGTTGTCAATAATACCCACATCAATATTATTATTTGTGTTGAGAATTTCAGATAACTTCAGTTCCTTTGGCTCAAGTTGTCCATGACCGTGGACACGGCTAATCGATTAGGTTTGAGTACTGTGCAGAGTTTTGCACACGTTCCCCACAAGATTTGATCGCATCCGTGTATGTCCTCGCACTTCAGGGTGTTTGAAGACCGGATGATCAAAACATGGTCTTTCAACGGGTCACTCTGAATCCCTGTCGGTGCCCATCCAATCCTACCGTTCTTCTACCTCTGCTAGCACTGCCTGTCCAGAGTCGCCGCATTGTCCAACCAAGCCAGAGCCCATAATGACTTGTGGTTGTGCAGGTAAGCCTTGGGTGTTGAAAATATCCGCCCGTCTCTTTGAGCCTGGGTGAAGCTTTGCGCAAGATGTCATGGCCGTCTCCAGCATCCCGGGTCATCCACTGGTTTCTCCAGGGAGCCGATCAACCGTCCTTCACCCAGGGTTGCATTGCATCACGAGGTATTGAAAAGTCCTCACTTAACCGGTCTTGGTCATTAAATTATTCTCGCATCACTCGTGGTAAACTCTCAACCAGAATCTCGTCTACTCAAGCATAGCAATATGAAATTTGTTGTCCTGGGCCAAGTAACGGGGTTGTTGGGTGCCTACCACATGATACTACAATATGTAACCATAATTTCCAAGTACCTACTCAGCATGCAATTGGGCATAGGATGGTAGAACTACGATGCATAAAACATAGGTGATACATGATCAAATGACTTGCCTGGTGATGTTGACGAGGAAGAATTATCGTTCTCGAGGAATAACTTGATAGACTACTCGTCACTCTCCGATGAAATCTATATACCAACCATATCATTCACATAAGCACTCATACTAGCAATCATTCTAGCCATCAAAACAAAAGAGAGAGCGAATAAGAATCCGAAAGAAACTTCAACTAAAACTAGGAGTCTTCTACTATATCAAACACTAAATAGTTTTTTTCTAACAGAAAATAAAATACTTAAATAATAGGGAACTAAAATATAAATTTAACTAAGATGAAATAAAGTATTTTTCACAAAACTATTTGAAAGTATTTCCAAACGGGATTTGAAACAGTAGAGAAATCAATTGCAAGTTATTAGAGAACTAGAATTGATTTCCTTGATAGCAAATAAAATAAAAATAAAAACTTGTTGAGAACCTACTGTTAACTAACAGAAACAAAACATAATCTTTCTGAAATATAAAAGAAAAATAATTTAAAAACAACTAAAGAAAGGAAATTAGTCACAATCCTAAAAGAAGTGAAACAGAAAGTGTTTCACCAGAAATAATGAGCTAAATACTAAACAAATTCTGAAAATTTTACCACTGATATATAGGATCGCTAGTGATCAGTAGCAAAAAGAATTAAATTAAAACCTATTTTTAAACTCCCAGAATAAGCAAAACAAGGTTTAAACTAAATCTGATCTAATTGAAATTTGAAACTTTCAAACATAGACAAATTATATGTTTTTGAAAACTACAGAAACATTGTGATCTACTGGAAAAAGTTTCAACTCTATTGGAGGTGTAGATCAAAAGTTAAGAGCAAAAGAAAATTAAAACTCTCTCTTTGATTTAGATCTGACGGCTAATGGTGGACAGGGAGCTCACAGTGGGGGTTGCTGGTGCTGTGCTTCTTCTCCGGTGAGAAGTGCTCCGGCCGAAGGTGGTGGTGGCCGGGGGAAGGGGTTCAGGCGAGCTCCGGCGGCGTCCGAGGCGTCGGGGAGGAGGCGGCGGGGCTCCGGTGTCCTAGGGATTCGACGGCGATGCGAGAGGAGACCGGGGCGATGCAGCATGGGACCAGGGAGGTTCGGCTCCTGGTCGTAGCTCCGGTGGCGTCGGGCGGTGGCGTGGGGCGGTGGAGCTCGGGGCCTTGGGTGGAAAACAGGGTGCGGGGGTGGTGGGGTAGCTCCTGGCGGCGGCAGGTGGCGTGGGGGGCGCGGCAGCGAGCTGTAGGAGCTCAGGGAGCTCCGGCTCCGGTGAGGTGCAATAGGGGCGGTTGGGGCGGCGAGACGGAATGGTGGCGAGGGGATTGGGGTGCCGAGGAGGGGTCGGGTACTTATAGGGGGAGCAGAGGGCTTGGGAGGGAAGGAGGAGAGAGATCCGGGAGGGAATCGGCCGACTCCCGTGAGGCAGGAAGGGCATCGGGCTCAGGGAAGGAAGGGAGCGAGCGAGAGGAAGGGGTGGCCAGGGCAGGGTGTCGGTCGGCCAGTGGGGCCCGCTGGCCAGAGAGAGAGAGGTGGGGGGCTTCGGTCGGTTGACCGATCCGGTTGGGTACCGGATCCAGGGTGGGGGGGGGTTGGCCCAGATATGCTATAAAGCGCTCAAGCGCTTTCCTAAATAAAGAAAAAGTTTCCTTTTCTGTTTTTTTCAAAAAAAATAGAAAGTAAAATTAATAAAAAGGAATAAAATAAAATCCAAATATAGGGGTATTAATACCAAAATTATCACCAGAAAAGATAGAATTTGTTTAGCATTTTTCCACGACCAAAATAAAAACTTTTAAAAAAATGTTTTTCAGAAAATCCCCTAAATGCTTTATTTCTTTTTGCAAATATTTCTCAATAAAATCTGGTTTTCTTGGCTCAAAAATATTTCAAAAATGCCCCTGATTTTGGGAGGGTCATTTTCCTCCGCTCTTTCTTGCTTGCATGGATTTATTTTCGGGGTATTTCTCGGGGAAGAAAAATAGAAATGCAAAAGCAAAAATTTGAAGAATTCAAATGCCAACTCCATTCAAATTATTTATAGTTGAAGAAGTCATGTCATCTTCTCTCATTGCTTGCTTTTTTAATTGGACGAATTTGAATTCACCGGAGAAGGGGAAAGTCATTATATTCCCTCGCATTCAAAAGTTTTGAATTTTTTTCAAATTTCACTCAAGTTTCAATCACTCAAAACAAACAAACAATCAATCTAATGATTATATTAACATTCCAAAATTTGGGATGTTACAAACCTACCACACTTAATGAATCTCGTCCTCAAGATTCAGAAGGGCTGGAAAGAAAAGGTTAGGGTTTGGGGGTCTTCGAACAAATCCAACCTTCGTCAAAGTGGGATGCTACGACACTTAAAATGAGAGATGTTGGTCCCTCAAAATTTAGAACTCCTCTCGGGTTTTGGCATCTGACTCCTCACAGTCTTCATACTAACTCCTCTCGTGATGCTCTTTCGTTATATTCATAACTTTTCCATCAAAATCGAGGGTTCTTTTGTTGATATAAGCTTCTTCCGTTACTGGGTCTTCTTAACTGACAGTCTTGTGATCAATTCTAAAGAACCTATCGATGATTCTCATGGTGGTCTACCATTTGTGGTTATCCTGCAGAGAGAGAGGTGTTGTCTTCATCCTCACCGTAAAATTTCCTACGCGTGACAACAAATGCCATGTACATGGGGCTTTCATCATACCATTCTAAGGCTTAAACAAAAGCTTCAAAGAACGTCGTCTCTCACTATGGGTAAGTCTCTCAGATTTACCATTCCGAATAGCAAGAGAATGATAATAGTAAGTCGTCATGGTGGCCAAGCCATGTCGCACTGAAATCATTACCTTGTATAAGGCTTAGTGAATCTCGTATTCTAACACTTGGGCATCCTCACAAGCGTTGCAGAATTTCTCTTGTACACGAACGAAGTTCGGATAAATCCAATGATTCTGCAAGCTGAACAAAACATCTATCGTAACTTCACAACTCTCAGGTTTTTGTATGCTCCTAGGGAAATGTTTGCTGATCCATCTTAGCTTTTTCCAAGTTTCCTTCTCCAAATAGGTAGTACTTGATCCTTATTAGTCTCGGGGTCTGTGGGTTGCAGGCATACTTGGAATTACTCCGCCTTTAAATTTCCATAGTGTTTGATTCCATCATACTCTTGGGGTAACCATCATAAAAATAGTCCTCGGACTTATTTTTGGTACACACTCCACTCTGTGGGATACTTTCCATTGGTGTGTTTACCATGAAAAGGTATTGGTTCATCCATAAATCATATTCATTTCATAATAAATCCTTTATTACATCCTTAATTTCTTCTCAAAGACTCCAATTCAAAAGTACTCTATTACAAATGTTGCCATCCACATTGTTCGGTATGGTCGAGCATTTCTGCCAACTTTATTCATCTGCCTCTCTTGGAGGTACTTTAGTTCCACTCGAACTTTCCGAGGTGCTCCTTGAAATCATCCATCTTTTGCTTCATCATGGTCATCATGAGCTTCATCTCCATCATCTCCGCATGTACCTCACTCAGGTATTCCTGGGTATGACGGAGTCTTGCTTCAAGTATTTCTATGATCTGACGTATGGCTTCCATGGCAGCTTCACGAACAACATCAAAGAAGGCTGCTCGTGGTACACGTGAAATGAAAAAGTATTGCCCCATAGTCTTTGGAAAAACTCCTTTCACATGGTGGAGGTGTACTTCCACATACCAAAGTTCTACTCCACTTTCCATGAATGGGTAGCCTTTGTAGACTGCATCTCCTTCAACATGAATGTGCTTCATCATGTCCTTCAGGATTTTCGGGTAATCATGATCACTGGTCAGGGTCATGATCGTTTCTGGGCCCTTGAGGAATGACACGTAGAGAGTTGTCATCTGCAGGTGTCAGTAAATAGGTACTCAGAGGAATGTATATGTCTCCTTGGTAGTTATGGCACATTCCTACTCAGTGGATCCTCTGGGTTTACCGATTACTACCACACTTAAAATGAATTATACTCATGCCTGCATAGACCATATTTTCTCATATCCTCATAATTGTTCAGAGATCTTTGTTCGAAGAGAAACAACGCATACAGTTTCAACATAGGAAATCATGAGACAATAAATTCCTTTTATTCTTGATGTTATTACAATCTCAAGGACTTCTGTTACAAAAAATTTCGCTCCATGATCTCATGAAAACAAGAGTTCTTCAGATTACACTAATTGCCGTGGTCAAAACTACTCCTTTTTAGCTTTCTTCCTTTGTGGACAATCGCTAGCAAAATGTCATGCTTCCTTGCAACGAAAGCAAATGAGTTCTGACAAGTCTCGAGGCGTCTTAGTGTTTGATTTTTCTCCTTGGGTTTCCGGCTTCCTTCCTGAGCACATGTATTTGTGGTGGCCAAATTCCGTACACTTGTAACATCTGACATGACTCAGGTCTATATCTGCAGAGATTTGGTTCTTTCGAGGGTACCTTTTTTCTTTTCTTTCCGGACTCCTTTAATTTGGCCAGTTCTTCTATTTCAAGTGGATCAAACTCCACTTTTTCCGTCGGGAAGTTTCCCAGATACTCTTGGCTTCCCTTCGTGCAATCCTGTGAATAATGTCCTTCTTCTCCACATGAGTAGCATGCATTGGAGAAAAATCTGGTCAGACCTTGTCCATCAGGGTCTTCAATATTTTCGTTCATCACCGGCTCTTCTAGAACCTTCTTCTTGAGTGTTTCCTTCATTGCTTCTTTTTGCTGCTGGACAACTTGTTGTACCTTGGGGTAAATGTGACATTGAGCTGGGTAGTGGGTGGTTCCTTCACAAAGGAAACAAGTCACCTGACTACTTGGGCACTCCTCAGCTGGGTGATTTTCTTCACAATGAGTGCATCCATCCTTGCGTTCCTCCTGGGTGTGTCCTATTTCTCCACAGATCTTGCATGCACAAGTCTTCTTCTTCGGATTATCATAGCACTTCTGAATAAGACGGGATCTTAACAGAGTGTTCTTGAATTCGTCCCAAGTTTCTGCTCCACTAAATCCATGTATGGCATGGTACATTTTCCACGAGATAGCAGCACTTTGGGTAAATTACTGAAGAGCGTGTTCCACTTCATACTTCCTTGAGATCAAGTTGCTCCCGAAGTGGTTCTCCATGTTTTGAATCCATATATCAGCCTCCAGCTGGGTCATTGGTCCAGAGACTACAAGTCCAGCTTAATACTCCATCTGGTAGGGTTGAGGCTTTGGGGATGAGACGGGTAAGAGAGGGAGGGAGATACACACAATACAAACAATATTTTTTTGAGAATAGGTTTTAGTTGTGGCTGTCGGAAAACACACACCAATGACGGCTCACAAATCATCGTATCTAACGTGGGTATATAACAGGGGTTTCGACTTCTAATGGTCATATAAATATTCGAACGCTTCAGGGTCTTCGAATTCTTCGGGTCTTGAGGGTCTTAAATTGGTGTAGCTTCAATTCTTCAAATGCATGGTTGAATCCTCTTAACTTTGAAGTAGAACTCCGTTGATTCTTCATGAGGTCAAAGGGGTAAGGGTATTGTCTAACTATTGGAGGTGAGAGAGAACATTTGATGAAGTCAGAAGAGGTGAGAGGTAAAGAATGTTCTTGGAAATAAAATTTTAGAAAGATCCTTTCCTAAGAGATTTCCAGTTTCTAGGGTCACGTCCTACAGTCAACATGTGCTCTGATACCATTTCTGTAGCGACCCGACACAAAACGAGTCAAGCCTCTGTGTATCTGTGCCATCCCTGGATCAGTATGCTGGCACACACAGTACATCAATGTATATATCAAAGTGCAATCACATGGAAATAGCGTAAAACTGATGTATACCTTAAATATCTCAGCGGAAGCAGCCAAGGGAGTGGAGTCCCAATAAACACCAACGGCAAGTTGAGTGTAGACCGTAACCCTGCATCGTACTCTTACTCGTCGAGGAAAATATCTGCAACATAAGACGTTGCAGCCGTGTAGGTCAGCATATTGAATATGCCAGCAAGTCACATATGAGAGGGGTGAAAAGTAATCATCTATACTATATGCATATATGGCAGGTGGGGCTATAAGTTTTTTTTAGCGAAAAACAAGTTTTCCCCTACATCAAGAGAGGGCTAAAAGCAAAATGTTACTACATTGTTGGTTGTTAACGAGATGGTTCCACCAACCAATTCTCGTACCCATGTTGTCAATAATACCCACATCAATATTATTACTTGTGTTGAGAATTTCAGATAACTTCAGTTCCTTTGGCTCAAGTTGTCCATGACCGTGGACACGGCTAATCGATTAGGTTTGAGTACTCTGCAGAGTTTTGCAAACGTTCCCCACAAGATTTGATCGCCTCCGTGTATGTCCTCGCACTTCAGGGTGTTTGAAGACCGGATGATCAAAACATGGTCTTTCAACGGGTCTTGAAAATATCCGTCCGTCTCTTTGAGCCTGGGTGAAGCTTTCCGCAAGATGTCATGGCCGTCTCCAGCATCCCGGGTCATCAACTGGTTTCTCCACGGAGCCGATCAACCGTCCTTCACCCAGAGTTGCATTGCATCACGAGGTCTTGAAAAGTCCTGACTTAACCGGTCTTCGTTATTAAATTATTCTCGCATCACTCGTGGTAAACTCTCAACCAGAATCCCGTCTACTCAAGCATAGCAATATGAAATTTGTCGTCTCGGGCCAAGTAACGGGGTTGTTGGGTGCCTACCACATGATACTACAATATGTAACCATAATTTCCAAGTACCTACTCAGCATACAATTGGGCATAGGATGGTAGAACTACAATGCATAAAACATAGGTGATACATGATCAAATGACTTGCCTGGTGATGTTGACGAGGAAGAATTATCGTTCTAGAGGAATAACTTGATAGACTACTTGTCACTCTCTGATGAAATCTATATAACAACCATAACATTCACATAAGCACTCATACTAGCAATCATTCTAGCAATCAAAACAAAAGAGAGAGCGAATAAGAATTTGAAAGAAACTTCCACTAAAACTAGGAGTCTTCTACTACATCAAACACTAAATAGTTTTTGTCTAACAGAAAATAAAATACTTAAATAACAGGGAACTAAGATATAAATTTAACTAAGATGAAATAAAGTATTTTTCACAAAACTATTTGAAAGTATTTCCAAACGGGATTTGAAACAGTAGAGAAATCAATTGCAAGTTATTAGAGAACTAGAATTGATTTCCTTGAGAGCAAATAAAATAAAAATAAAAACTTGTTGAGAACCTACTGTTAACTAAAAGAAACAAAACATAATCTTTCTGAAATATAAAATAAAAATAATTTAAAAACAACTAAAGAAAGGAAATTAGTCACAATCCTAAAAGAAGTGAAACAAAAAGTGTTTCACCAGAAATAATGAGCTAAAATACAAAAAACATTCTGAAAATTTTAAACTAAATCTGATCTAATTCAAATTTGCAAATTTCAAACATAGAAAAATTATATGTTTTTGAAAACTACAGAAAAATTGTGATCTAGTGGAAAAAGTTTCAACTCTATTGGAGTTGTGGATCAAAAGTTAAGAGCAAAAGAAAATTAAAACTCTCTCTGTTTTTGGAATTAAAACAGAAAAAGAAAATTTGATTCTATCAGACACTTGTACACGTGGCGCTCACTGATTGGATGTGGAGGTGTGTGCTGCGAGAAGTACCAGCAAATGGCCGAAACCTAATAAGATCTCCCTCGGCTAATATTAACTAATTGAAAACCGGCTCGGTTTTGTTTAAAAGACCGAAGGGATACGGGTGTTCTAATCACTACCGTTGATTTAGATCTGATGGCTAATGGTGGACATGGAGCTCACAGTGGGGGTTGCTGGTGTTGTGCTTCTTTTCTGGTGAGAAGTGCTCCGGCCGAAGGTGGTGGTGGCCGGGGGAAGGGGTTCAGGTGAGCTCCGGCGGCGTCCGAGGCGTCGGGGAGGAGGCGGCGGGGCTCCGGCGTCCTAGGGAGGGGATGGCGATGCGAGAGGAGACCGGGGCGATGCAGCAGGGGACCAGGGAGGTTCGGCTCCTTGTCGGAGCTCCGGGGCGTCGAGCGGTGGCGTGGGGCGGTGGAGCTCGGGGCCTTGGGTGGAAAACAGGGTGCGGGGGTGGTGGGGTAGCTCCTGGCAGTGGCAGGTGGCGTGAGGGGCGCGGCAGCGAGCTGTAGGAGCTCAGGGAGCTCCGGCTCCGGTGAGGTGCAACAGGGGCGGTTGGGATGGCGAGACGGAGTGGTGGCGAGGGGATTGGGGTGCGGAGGAGGGGTGGGGTACTTATAGGGGGAGGAGAGGGCTCGGGAGGGAAGGAGGAGAGAGATCCGGGAGGGAATCGGGCGGCTCCCGTGAGGCAGGAAGGGGATCGGGCTCGGGGAAGGAAGGGAGCGAGCGAGAGGAAGGGGGTGGCCGGGGCTGGGTGTCGGTCGGCCAGTGGGGCCCGCTGGCCAGAGAGAGAGAGGTGGGGGGCTTCGGTCGGTTGACCGATCCGGTTGGGAACCGGATCCCGGGTGGGGGTGGGGGGTCGGCCTAGATCTTCTATAAAGCGCTCAAGCGCTTTCCTAAATAAAGAAAAAGTTTCCTTTTCTATTTTTTCAAAAAAAAACATAAAGTAAAATTAATAAAAAGGAATAAAATAAAATCCAAATATAGGGGTATTACATACCAAAATTATCAGCACAAAAAATAGAATGTGTATAGCATTTTTCCACGACCAAAATAAAAACTTTTAAAAAAATGTTTTTCAGAAAATCCCCTAAATGCTTTATTTATTTTTGCAAATATTTCTCAATAAAATCTGGTTTTCTTGGCTCAAAAATATTTCAAAAATGCCCCTCATTTTGGGAGGGTCATTTTCCTCCGCTCTTTCTTGCTTGCAAGGATTTATTTTCGGGGTATTTCTCGGGGAAGAAAAATAGAAATGCAAAAGCAAAAATTTGAAGAATTCAAATGCCAACTCCATTCAAATTATTTATAGTTGAAGAAGTCATGTCATCTGCTCTCATTGCTTGCTTTTTTTAATTGGACGAATTTGAATTCACCGGAGAAGGAGAAAGTCATTTTATTCCCTCTCATTCAAAAGTTTTGAAAAGTTTTCAAATTTCACTCAAGTTTCAATCACTCAAAACAAACAAACAATCAATCTAAAGATTATATTAACATTCCAAAATTTGGGATGTTACATGTTGTCAACATCCCTTCTGCATCAGAAGGAAGTGAGGTATATGATGATGAAACTCTTCAAGCCATCATGGGAAATAAACAAAAAGGGTTGCATGATACGTCTCCATCGTATCTACTTTTCCAAACTCTTTTGCCCTTGTTTTGGACTCTAATTTGCATTATTTGAATGGAACTAACACGGACTGACATTGTTTTCAGCAGAATTGCCATGGTGTTATTTTTGTGCAGAAATGAAAGTTCTCGGAACGTCCTGAAAATTTACGGAGAATATTTCTAGAAATTACGAAAAATACGTGCGTAAAGATCCACCGGAGGGGACGGGCCAATGGGCCACAAGCCCTGTAGCCGCGGGCTCCCCCTGGCTGCGGCTACCAGGCTTGTGGGGCCCACGTGGCTCTACCATCCCCAATTCCAGCGCTATTGATTCCCTTTCATCCCGGAAGAAATCAATAGAGAAGAGTTCATCGCGTTTCACGATCGAGAGGCGCCGCCACATCCCTTTCTTGCCCTGGAGGGGAGATCTGGAGTCCATTTTGGGCTCCGGATCAAGGAGATCATCGCCATCGTCGTCATCAACCTTCTTCCCTCTCCAATTCCATGAAGCTCTTCATCGTTCGTGAGTAATCTATTCGTAGGCTCGCTGGGCGGTGATGAGTAGGATGAGATCTATCATGTAATCGAGTTAGTTTTGATGGGGATTGACCCCTAGTATCCACTATGTTCTGAGATTGATGTTGCTACTACTTTGCCATGCTTAATGCTTGTCACTAGGGCCTGAGTGCCATGAATTCAGATCTGAAATTATTATGTTGTCACCAATATATGTGTGTTTTAGATCCGATCTTGCAAGTTGTAGTTACCTACTATGTGTTATGATCCGGCAACCCCGGAGTGACAATAACCGGAACCACTCTTGGTGATGACCATACTTTGAGGAGTTCATGTGTTCACCAAGTGCTAATGTGTTGGTCCGGTTCTTTATTAAAAGGAGAACCTTAATATCCCGTAGTATCCATTTGGACCCCGCAGCCACGGGAGGGATGGACAATAGATGTCATGCAAGTTCTTTTCCCTAAGCACGTATGACTACACACGGAATGCATGCCTACATCACATTGATGAACGGGAGCTAGCCACATATCTCTCCGTGTTATAACTGTTGCATGATGAATGTCATCCAACAAATCACCGATCCATTGCCTACGAGTTTTTCCCACTGCCATTGTTACTTGCTTTGCTCTGCTGCTGTTACTACTGTTGCTGCTACTGTTACTTGCTTTGTCCTGCTGCTGCTGTTACTAATGTTGCTGCTACTGTTACTTGCTTTGTCCTGCTGCTGCCACTACTATTACTTGATGTTGCTGTTACTTGCTACTGTTGCTAGTTACTACTGTTGTCACTATTGTTGTTCCTTGCCGATGCTGTTACTCGTTACACTGCTACTACCTGCTACAATACTTTACTGGCACCATTGATACTTCCGTTAGGAATAATCTACCGTCAACAGATTCTTTCCTAGCACCGTTGCTATCATACTACATTTGTTGCTTATATCCTGCTTGCAGATACTAATCTTTCAGGTGTGGTTGAGCCGACAACTCAACTTCTAATACTGGAGAATATCCTTTCACTCCCATCGTGTCGAACCAACAAATTTGGGTTGAATACTGTACCCTCGAAAACTGCCGCAATCCCACACGCTGGTGGGCCATTGCAAGACAATTGCTAATTGTTGAGCAACTGGAAGCATCTCTTTTCTGGCGCCGTTGTCAGGGAGGGATAGCTATATTCTCTGTGTCACTTGGGATCTATATCTGCTGATCACTATGAAGAATCTGAAAGATCCGCTAACCGAAGTCTTGCCCTCAACTACGAGGGGAGGTAAGGAACTCCCATCTAGCTCTGCACTTGATTCACCTTCAGTTATGAGTAACTTTGCGACACCACCTCCTGCTAGAAATCTTGATATGTCTCCTGTGCTTGATGATGCTTATGATGCTACTATGCTTGATGCTATGCCTGATACTGCTAGAGATGCTATGCCTAATACTGCTATCCATGATGCTATGCTTGATACTGCTTTGCCTGATGATGCTAGAGATGCTATTTTGCCTGATGATGTTATGCTTGATACTGGTAGAGATACTACTTTGCCTGATATGCCACTAGGGTTATCCCTTGATGCTCATATTGCTAGAGTTACTGCCAATGCTCGTGATGCTTCTGAAAATTCCGATACTATTGAGATAGAACCTGCTTTTGCTCCTGCTAGATCTAGCTCTCCTAGATATGAATTGCCTGATATACCTGAGGATTATGTTATGGAGGGAGAGATAGCTGAGGATTTTCTTGCGTGTAAGGATGCCTATGACGCTGAGAAATTACTTCTCAAGTGAAACGAAAAATCTTTGAAAGCTAGGATGAAATACGACCCAAAGTTTGCCACTTCACCTATCTTTATCACCGATGAGGATTATGAATTCTCTGTCGACCCTGAGATAATCTCTCTAGTCGAATCTGATCCTTTCCACGGTTATGAGTCTGAGACGGTCGTAGCCCATCTTACCAAACTACACGATATAGCCACCCTTTTCACTAGTGAGGAGAAGATCCGCTACTACTATATCCTTAAGTTGTTTCTTTCTCTCTAAAGGATGACGCTAAAGCCTGGTTCACTTCTCTTGCTCCTGGATGTATGAGTAGTCCCCAGGATATGGTCTATTGCTTCTGTGAGAAATATTTCCCTGCCCATAAGAAGCAAGCTGCCTTGCAGGAAATATACAACTTTGCTCAACTCAAAGAAGAGACTCTCCCACAAGCTTGGGGGAGGCTCATCCAGCTACAGAATGTTTTGCATGATCACCCTCTTAAGAAGAACGAGATACTTGATATCTTCTATAACGGACTTACTGATGCTTCTAGAGACCACCTAGATAGTTGTGCCCGTTGTGTTTTTAGGGAACGAACTATAGAACAAGCTGAGATTCTACTTAATAACATCTTGATCAACGATAATGCTTGGACTATTACCGAACCACCTCCTAAGTCAACTCCTAAGTAAAGAGGTATTCTATTCCTCAGTCCCGAAGATATGCAAGAAGCCATGAAATCTATGCAAGAGAAAGGCATTAGATCTGAAGAAGTCAAAAATCTACCGCCCATCGAAGAGATCCATGGTCTCGATAACCCGATACAAGTAGTAGAGGTGAATTCTCTGCGTAGATTCAATAAGAGTGATATTCCTTTTGACAAACCTGCTAGACTATGCTTTGATGAATTTGACAACTTTGTTGCCAAACAACAGAGTTTCAATGATTGTGTTAGCAGACAATTGGAACAAAGTACTCGTATCCTTAGTCATTTAAGTGCTTGTGTAGACAGAAATGTCAATGATCTGAAGCTTCTGAGTAAACATGCCTCTATGATTACTACTCAGGTAGAACAAGTACTTCAAGCTCATAATGACTTGCTCAGTGAATTAAATGAAAACTCCGTCAGAGTCGTTACTAGAGGAGGCAAAATGACTCAGGAACCTTTGTATCCTGAAGGCCATCCTAAGAGAATTGATCAAGATTCTCAAGGAATTAATGCTGATACACCTAGTCATCCTAAGAATAAGAAGAAGGATGATAGAAACCTACATGTCAGTTCACCAAATACTGTAACACCTGAAGAACCAAATGATATTTCTGCGTCTGATGCAGAAGCATAATCTGGTGATGAACATGAACCTGGTGACAATATGGACAGCGATGTCCGTAATAATGCTCAACCTAGCAATGATAAGGGTGTGGAGATTGAACCTACGGTTAATCCTAATAACCCACAACCTAAGAGATACGATAAGAATGACTTCACTACTAGGAAGCATGGTAAAGAAAGGGAGCCATGGATTCAGAGACCTATGCCCTTTCCTCCTAAGCCATCCAAGAAAAAGGATGATGAGGATTTTGAGCGCTTTATTGAAATGTTGAGACCCATCTTTCTGCAGATGCGGTTAATTGATATGCTCAAAATGTCTCCATATGCCAAGTACATGAAAGATATCGTGACTAATAAACGGAAGATACCAGATCTTGAGATCTCCACCATGCTCGCCAATTACACTTTCAAAGGTGGAACTCCTAAGAAACATGGTGATCCCGGAGTGCCCACTATACCTTGCTCCATTAAAGGAAACTACGTAAGAACTGCCTTATGTGACCTTGGAGCCGGTGTTAGTGTTATGCCTCTCTCTCTTTATCGTAGACTTGAACTGGATAAGTTGACACCCATTGAAATTTCTCTGCAAACGGCTGACAAATCAAGTGCTTTCCCTGTCGGCATTTGCGAGGATGTGCCTGTTGTGGTTGCTAACGTTACTATCGTAACGGACTTTGTTATCCTGGATATTCCTGAGGATGATGCCATGGCGATCATTCTTGGAAGACCATTCTTAAACACCGCAAGGGCTGTTATAGATTGCCGCAAAGGCAATGTCACCTTCCATGTCAACGGTAATGAGCATATAGTGCACTTTCCGAAGAGACGATATCAAGTCCATTGCATCAATGCTATCGAAAAAACTTCACCGATTCTTATTGGGAGCTTTGAATGCCCTATTCCTCGTGTTAAGATGAAGTATGATTTGCTTGTTGGGGAGATTCATATCCCCATTGAGGTGACTTAGTGGCTATTCGACAATTCTCCGTTTCCTTTTACGATTTGAAAAAGTTTTTTCATCAGTATTTGATCAACCCCATTGACGGATTTCTTTCGATGACCATGAAATGGATGAATCAAAGAGTCACATACCTCTGTTTTAAGCTTTCACTTTCTGTTGCTTAGAAGGAAAATGATAGATTTAGTTTAGTTTTTCCTGTTTTTCTATTTTAGCGTCCTGGAGAAAAGTACCCTGAAAATAAAAGTTCTCCGATGGTCCTGAAAATTAAATATGATTTTTTCTAGTTTTTTTGAAAATACTCGGACTAAGAGCTGGCCTGGGGGCCACACCAGTGGGCCACAAGCCCTGTAGCCGCGGCCTCCCCCCTGGTCGTGGCTACCAAGCTTGTGGGGCCCACAGGGACCCCCTTCATTCATTCCAGCTCCCATCCTCTTCTTCTACCTCCAGAAAAAATCGTTTCGCAGCTCAAACCCGTGTTCTTGCTCATTTGGCTATGATTTTTGATCTCCTTGCTCAAACCACCATTCTCCGAACCGTTTTGGGGAAATTACTCCTTGGTAAGTGACTCCTCCATTGTTCCAATTAGTTTCTACTCTAGTGCTTTAACCTTCGCGTATTCTTGCTACCTTGGTGACCCTATTCTTGAGCTTGAAATGTTGATTTTAGCTGGTCCCAAGTAGTTTTAACGCGTGATACGGTCTCTAGGCACTAGTAGGAGTAGTTGCTACAAGGTGTGGTTGGTCTTTATTCACTTTTCTCTTGAACTTCAAAAATTTCAGCAAAAATAAATTATGTTCAGGAGGAAGTTTCATGGTCGTTCCTCAAGTAAGAAGGGTCCCCGTCTTTCAATACGGGAGCCCGATCCTTATCAACTAAGGGACGCACCGGTACAACCATGTGAATGGCCTTCCGATGAGTTCATGATCGAACCAGGCTTCAAGGATGAGTTTGATACACTTGTCCGCAATGCCGGGTTAGAAGAATTCCTCTCAGATAAATGTGAACTTTATGCTATGCTCAGTGCCTCTTTCGTGTGTAGATTTCAATTTTCAGTTGGTCGTGACTCATCCATACTGTTTGATCTGTATGATAAATCCTACACCATGGATTTGGAGGATTTCAATAGGATTTGCAAGATACCCGATGGGGGTAGTCTTAATGATCCTGCTAATTCTTCGGTTAGAGATTTTGTCTCTAGTATAACTGTTGGAGAAACTAGAGACATCACGCAAGCTACCATAGGAAGCATTCATTTCCCTGCCTTGCACTACTTTGCCCTCTTCATAGGTAGATGCATTAACGGCAAGGTTGAACATTGTCACCTATGCGCATCCGACCTTAGTATCCTCAAGAGCGCAGTAACAGGTGACAGGAGCTTCAACATGGGAGCTAGAATAGCAAGGAGGATGAATAATAATGCCATTGATGATGATTTCTTTGGTGGGATTTATGCTACATGCTTAGCAAATTTTCTTGGAGTACCCATCTGTTCAGGAGATCCCCCTCTCCGTACAGCCTACCTTGATCGTGCCGCTCTGACACGCTATCAGTTTCTCAAGAGGGATGAGGAATCCCTCGTTTATCGGTTAGTATTTAACCGATAGCGTGCTTTTCATATTATGCTTCCTGCTCCTGCCTTCTTTGACTTTCAGGTTAAACGAAGATATTACATAACCATTGGAGAAGCAGAGGAGTATGAGAGGGAGGCTGAGACTTCTCGTCTCCGCGAGGCAGCTATTCATGCAGTGGCTGTAGCGCTCCCGTACAACCCACATTATGATTTTGGGTATCATCCGGACCAGCCTTGGGAGTAGACCAAGCTTGGCCAAAAGCCTAAGCTTGGGGGAGTACGTGTTTGCACCAACTTTACATTCATGCTTATGCTTTCACTTTGTTAGTCGGTGTTTACACTTTGCCACTGTATTATCCATGCTAGTTTATTTTCGTTTTCTTGTTTTCTTGTTTTGTATCCTTTTCAGAAAACCCAAAAAGATTTTCTTTTCTTCTTTTGCTTGTTGGGAGCTTTCCCGTGTAAATAGTTTTCTTTCTCTTTGATTCGATGTAGAAGGCCATGGTTACAATGTTTAGTGGATGTCGCATGCATACCTGTTCATTTGTTAAAGAGCTATATTACTTTGTCTTCTCCTTTGTGTTTGCCTGCAGATTCAGCTTAGTACAATGCACGAGCACTCTTATTATTGTTCACATCGTTCGATCGTGCAAGTGAAAGGCAATAATGATGATATATGATGAAGTGACTGAGACTGGAAAAGCTAGTATGAACTCTTCTATTTTGTTTTTGTAAATATGACTAGCTTGTCGTCCCAGATTCAGCTTTGTTGAGAGAGAACCATGTTTGCAATGACAACTTAGAGATCATAGTTTCTGATGCCATGCTTAATTAGCTAGGAGCTTATAATGGTTTGTCTTGAATGCCAACATAGATTTTGAGATGACTATGATGTAGTATGATAGGATGGTATTCTCCTTTGAATGATTCAAGTGGCTTGACTTGGCGCATGTTCATGCATGTAGTTGAAACGAAATCAACATAGCCTCTATGATGTTTGTGTTCATGGTGATTTATATCCTGCTCATGCTTGCACTCGATGTTAGTCAAACTCATTGCATCTTGATGACTGTTGTCGCTCTCTAGTTGGTTGCTTCCCAGTCTTTTGCTAGCCTTCACTTGTACTAAGCGGAATCTTGCTTGTGCATTCACTTCCATAAACCTAATTTTTTTCCATGAGAGTCCACCATACCTACCTATTTGCGGTATCTACCTGCCGTTCCAAGTAAATTTGCATGTGCCATTCTCTAAACCTTCAAGAAATAATCTGTTTTGCATGCCCGAACCGCTCATGTGGTGACAGGGGGCTATTGGTATCTTCCATGTTAGGCGTGTTATCCTCGACATGTGTTTATTCACTATCATTCACGAGAAAGGGGCTGGTAATTGGAATGCCCAGTTCCACGCTTAAATCGAAAACATAACTGTAAAACAAGACTCCCCCGGATTGATGTTAGTCTGGATGGTACCCAAGGATTCGGCTAGCCGTGGAGTGTGATTGATTGGTGGTGGGGGAGTTAAAACTTTACTTTTCTGTTTGGGAACCGCCTATAACATGAGTAGCATGGAAGATATTGAGAACTCTTGGTCACTGCTTTAACAATGAAAGCATGCCACCCAAAATTATTATCTCTGTTTTCAAAGCTTGAGCTCTGGTACCTCTGCAAATCAATGCTTCCCTCTGCGAAGGGCCTGTCTATTTATTTTCCTGTTGAGTCATCCTCTTCTTATATAAGCACCAATTAGAGAGCACCTCTGTCATTTTTATGCTTTTCTTTTGATTGATATTGAGTATGACTATGACTGGATCTTTGTTGCTATGAATTACAATGTTTAGTCAGCCCTTGATATTTGAAAGTGCTCTGCATTTATGTTTTGCGGTCTCAGAAAGAGCTAGCGAGATACCACCTATTCATATTGCTTCATGCTTGTTTTGATTGAATTGTTGGTATCTGAGACTCATTATTATTTGCTCGCTAGCTGATTATGCCATTGATATTAGTTTACCATGAGACCTTTGTGTCACTTCCTTATGTGGTTAACTTGTGATCTTGCTGAAATTCTCATTATGAGTTAGACATAATTGCAACAACAAGATCAAACAGAGTTTGTCAAAGTTTTTCTTTCTCTTTCAGTTTGTCAACTGAGGTGCTTGAGGACAAGCAAGGTTTTAAGCTTGGGGGAGTTGATACGTCTCCATCGTATCTACTTTTCCAAACTCTTTTGCCCTTGTTTTGGCCTCTAATTGCATGATTTGAATGGAACTAACCCGGACTGACGTTGTTTTCAGCAGAATTGCCATGGTGTTGTTTTTGTGCAGAAATGAAAGTTCTCGGAACGTCCTGAAAATTTACGAAGAATGTTTCTAGAAAATATGAAAAATACCTGCGCAAAGATCCAACGGAGGGGACGGGCTAGTGGGCCACAAGCCCTGTAGCCGCGGCCTCCCCCTGGCCGTGGCTACCAGGCTTGTGGGGCCCACATGGCTCTGCCGCCCCCAATTCCAGCGCTATTTATTCCCTTTCGTCCCGGAAAAAATCAAGAGAGAAGAGTTCATCGCGTTTCACGATCCAGAGGTGCCGCCACATCCCGTTCTTGCCCTCGAGGGCAGATCTAGAATCCGTTTTGGGCTCCGGATCAAGGAGATCGTCGCCATCGTCATCATCAACCTTCTTCCCTCTCCAATTCCATGAAGCTCTTCATCGTTCGTGAGTAATCTATTCGTAGGCTCGCTGGGCGGTGATGAGTAGGATGAGATCTATCATGTGATCGAGTTAGTTTTGACGGGGATTGATCCCTTGTATCCACTATGTTCTGAGACTGATGTTGCTACTATTTTGCCATGCTAAATGCTTGTCACTAGGGCCAGAGTGCCACGAATTCAGATCTGAAATTATTATGTTGTCACCAATATATGTGTGTGTTAGATCCAATCTTGCAAGTTGTAGTTACCTACTATGTGTAATGATCCGGCAACCCCGGAGTGACAATAACCGAAACCACTCTTGGTGATGACCATAGTTTGAGGATTTCATGTGTTCACCAAGTGCTAATGTGTTGGTCCAGTTCTTTATTAAAAGAAGAACCTTAATATCCCGTAGTGTCCATTTGGACCCCGCTGCCATGGGAGGGATGGACAATAGATGTCATGCAAGTTCTTTTCCCTAAGCACGTATGACTACACACGGAATGCATGCCTACATCACATTGACGAACGGAAGCTAGCCACATATCTCTCCGTGTTATAACTGTTGCATGATGAATGTCATCCAACAAATCACCGATCCATTGCCTACGAGTTTGTCCCACTGCCATTGTTACTTGCTTTGCTCTGCTGCTGTTACTACTGTTGCTGCTACTGTTACTTGCTTTGTCCTGCTACTGCTATTACTACTGTTGCTGCTACTATTACTTGCTGCTACTGTTACTTGCTTTGTCCTGCTGCTGCTGCCACTACTGTTACTTGTTGTTGTTGTTACTTGCTACTGTTGCTACTTGCTACTGCTGTCACTATTGTTGTTCCTTGCCGCTGTTGTTACTCGTTACACTGCTACTACCTGCTATAATACTTTACTGGCGCCATTGATACTTCAGTTAGGAATAATCTGCCGTCAACAGATTCTTTCCTAGCTCCGTTGCTATCATACTACCTTTGCTGCTTATATCCTGCTTGCAGATACTAATATTTCAGGTGTGGTTGAGCTGACAACTCAACTGCTAATACTGGAGAATATCCTTTCACTCCCATCGTGTCGAACCAACAAATTTGGGTTGAATACTCTACCCTCGAAAACTGCCGTGATCCCACACGCTCGTGGGCCATTGCAAGACAATTGCTAATTGTTGAGCAACTGGAAGCATTGCATAAGCTACTAGCAACACCATTCCCCTCGCACTGGACCCAAAAGTAGTGGTGAATTTCATCGACCTTTGGTATGAGGATCCAAATACACCAAAGGATGATTTGAAACTTCCACCTGGACTGAGTCACATGGTTACTCGATTCATCAATGAAGCAAAGTCGAAGGATCAGCAGGCCAAACAAGCTCGGGCTACAAAGGTTAAAAAGGACAAGTACTTGAAGCAAAACATCCTTAACCTGACACCTAAGATTTTTTTTTATACTCAGGCAGAGCTAAAAACCCTCACTGGAAAATATACAAGTCTTCATGCACACCGAAAGGTGTCAAAGTGAGGTTTGTCAAGGCCGCAACTGAAGCAATTGATGAATACAAGAGCAGAGTTGCAGCCCAAAGCAACCAACAAATCCTCAGCCCAGCTACACGGTACAACTAGTTGATTCTGATGAAGATGAAGAACCAGCTGTTGACGAAACTACACATAATATTCACAGTGAAGAATCTGCCAGGCCAGAAACTGCTCATGCAGTGCCTGATGAAAATGCACCGTCACCAATGTCTTCAAAGCTGAAGAAAGTGAGTCTTCCGTCTGCATCAGACGCGAATAAAACAAAAGCTGCTGAGAAAGAAGCAAAGAAGAGAAAGGCATCAACTCCTTCAAAGTCCTCATAGGCCCAAACACCTGAAGGCTCTACCTACTACATCATCAGCTCCAGTGGATGCGACACCCCTTGGTGTTGCACCATCATACATCATTGTACTATTTGGTGAAGAACACATCATTCCAAAACAGGGTGAGGAAATGGATGACAATCGCTCTGCTGCATCCACACCAATAGATGAGGAAATTCAAGCTAATCAAATTCCTCAAGTCTCAACACCTCCTCCTCAAACCCAGAAATGATTGTTGAAGAAAAGGAGGATGATGAAGACATTGGCACTAGCACACTTGTTATCCATGATGAGTTTTGGGAACAGGCTCACCCAAACTCGCTAATGACCACTCAAATTCCTCAAACTCCTACAGCTACAGAAATTCTGACTGGCTCTGATGAAAAGAGCTCACGTGTGAAAGAAACACCAGACCAAGAATCAGCTGCATCAGCTGAAGAAACTGAAAAGGAAACTGTTGTACCAGAAACTGCATCTACTCCGTCGGCACAACAAATTACTCAAACTGAAGAACAAGCCAATGATGAAAATACCTCAGCACAGGATAAAAATACTACTGATGAAACTATAATTGTTGTTGCAAATACTGAAACAGCTATTGTGATGGCCAAAAATCCTCAAGATGATGAAATTGAACATCAAAATCTTCAACCAAAACCTTATCGGCCCTTCTCAAAGAGGCCAAAGTTTGTGAAAGAAAACTTCTATGATGAACATCATTTCTTCACTGTAGAAAATCGTTACGATAAGCTTCATATCAGACACAGGAAGTTCTGGACCAGAACTCAATTAAATTACTATGATGTTGTGCTTTGTGGGAAGAGGAAGATATTTCATCACACACACATTCCTCACTGTGATATGGAGGAAATTCCCTGCTTCACCCCAGTACCGAGTGTTCTTCACGAAGCTGGGCTACTGCCATTCTGCACAAATATCGGTGAGTGGAATACATATATTATTCTTCAGTTCTATGATACACTACATATCTCACGTGACCCCAAAAACATCATATCTTGGGTCTTTGACTGGATGACACAACACACTCACTACAAAGCTCCAGCCACAAAATTGATTCGGGCTTTACCAGTCTCAATTCCTTCAGATGAAGCAATTAACATGTATGATGAAAGAGACTTGCCAAATCAGCTAATGGAGGTCCTCATGAAACCTTTGGCTCCGTGCCAACATCCAAGGACAAGATTCCTAAACTATGTGCCCAGAATTGTCTATAGAATATTGGCATATTCCATCGCACCTATCAAAGGGCATGATAAGGAAGAAGATGTTGTTGGAATCATGAAGAACATCCTACTCAATGTCATTCATGGCATCAAAATGAACCTTCACCATTTCTTCTTGAGGACTTTGGCTGATAATGCTTTGTCACCATTTGAGCTGAGGATTTACGCGCCTTGGATCATGAGATTCATCAGAAACACATCCGCCATCAATTACCAAGATGACTATCAGAATCACCTCGGTTATCTGCCGCCACTCAAAGTCATCAAGAAATCTTTTGAACGAGTTGAGGGAAAAGGCAAGTCCGTGATTGATCAAGGACATCGGCCACTGGAAGGTCAATTTTGCAAGGTCGCCTCCTAGTCCTCATATGATGATACTACCACTCAAGAATCTGATGGCAGAGCAAAACCTCCAGGCCCAACTGCCCCAAGGGTGATGACTAATAGAGAGCTTCTCCCTAGTCTTCATCAAAAAGTCGATCACAACCATAAGTGGGTGAAATGCTAGTTTGCTCCATTGTGAAAACCCTCAATGATGCTCAAAATGCTGTGAAGAAAAATCACTATTATCTTCATGAGGTATTTGAGCGCACTTGGGCCATATTGTCTCACCTGAAGACTCCAAAGGAACTTCAAGAATTGGAATTCACTCTGAACTTTGATTGGTCATGGCCACCAAAGAAGAAATTCAAGAATATTCCAATTCCTGACTTGGTAAACAGCTCATTTTCTTCATTCCGCACTTCTGATTTAGATGAAGAACCTGTGGATACTGCAACTGGCCCAACAAGGAAGTCTGACTCGAAGAATGCTCGCGCCTCTTCTTCAACACAGAAGTGAAGATCTTCATGGGTATTAGTCCTTAGTTTCGTCCCTTTTCGTCACTTGATGACAAAGGGGGAGAAATTTGAGAGTTAGTCTTCAAGCGGGTTAAATTTATGGTCTTATAAACTTCATTAAGTTACAAACTCTTGGTTCTTCTGACGTGTTTGATGTAATGAGTTCTAACTTAAGCCCGATGGTGTTCTTGCACTTTTGAATGTTTTTCCTCGCATGCTTATTCCTCAAGTTAATTAATGCATGCGTGCTGAAATTCGTTAGACACCATTTTGCATCATGCATTTCAAATTCCTCATACTATATGTCAAATGCATGAATGAATTACAAGATATAGGGGGAGATCTCCATGATATATATCATCAATGTGCATTTGTTGTTCAAAGCAAATTCATCAAATATGCACATCTTCATTGGGAGTTTTTGTGTATCTTACCTTTAAATTCCTCAAACTCAGTACTTACCTTTCATATTATTATCCCCGTTGAAAACTTAACCTATTTGTCATCAACCACCAAAAAGGGGGAGATTTTAAGTGCATCAAGTGCCACTTAGTGATTTTGGTGGTTTGAATACTTATAGGTTAAGAGCATGATATGTTTGTAAGTGTACACATGCTCTATAAGTCATGAGGAGTTTGACTTATTCGATGAATATCAACACCTAAAAATGTATGTCTTCGGGTGAAGACTTTGGTCCTTCCTTGAATACTTTGATCGCGAAGAAATTGCAAAGAAATTGATATTCCTCATGAAGATATTGAAGATGAGCAATTCGGTGTGTCCTGAAGAAAATACACTGAAGACTTTGAAGCTTGAAGATTTACTCTTTCTGTTTCATTTTCCTTATACTTGAGTCGTAGAAACACCGTACTGTTAAAGGGGGTCAAGGTAAAACTATGGAACGAATTTTCTCATGATGCTCAACTGGAACCTACATCTACCAAATCCTCAAAGTGAGGAACATGAGAGACATGAGGACTTTCACAGTTGAAAGTTCCGACCATTGCCGCGCCACGCGTCCCAGATCTTATCCACCCAACGGTCATATTATTAAAGGGCATTTATGTTAAATCATGTTGGGGTGCTTCCAGGCTATAAATAGCCCCCCCACACAACCACTAGCTGGTTGGCTGCTCCGATAGAAACTGACACTTGTCATATAGAGCAACCCAAATTCCTCATGGTCTTTCAGAGAAAATCATCAAGCAAGGAAATACCCCAAACACCCAAACCCAAACCAAAACCCAAGTGATTGAGCATCGCTGAAGAAGTTATTCCTGTGTGGAATCGACGCTTGTTACCTATGAGGACTATGCATCCTCCACACTGCTAGGCGTCATGGTCTAGAGCATCCAGTAGTCAATTGTGGATCGTCGGGTGACCGAGTTTGTGAGGGTTTGGAAGTCTGCCCTGAAGACTTACCATGAGTGTTGGGCGAGGACTGTGTGTCCTTAGCTCAAGGAGAATACAGTAGGGACTGTGTGTCCTTTGGTTTCAATACCAAGCCGCTCCAAACCAGACGTACAACTGTCACAGCTGTTGGAACTGAGTCATCAACAACTGTCTTCATCGAGCTACTGGTTCTATTTCCTCAACACTCTCATTTCAATAATTGCATGTTGAATACTTTCATCTGTACTGTGTGAGGAATTTGACTAAAAGCTATCTCTGAATTCCTCACCTCAAATTCTTCACCTTCTTATCCTGCACTTGTGACCTGTGCAAACCGATTCTTTGAAATCACGCTGAGTACTTTGATGTAGACGTTTTTGCACTTCTGACTTTGTACTCTTTGTGTTGCAGTCAGTTCATGACCGAGGACATTCCTTACTTGGAATTTCCTCATTGATGAAATTGTAAAAATCGCCTATTCACCCCCATCTAGTCGATATAATGCACTTTTCAGTAACGCCGGTGCTCCTCCTCCCTTGAGTCCTTATTGCTCATCATGCCCTCCACGCTTGCGATCAAGGTGTTCGACGTCGCATCCCGCTTGTCCACCTTCTCGGAGTTGGTCTTCCCCCGCGGCCGTGCGTTCTCGCTGTCCCCAACCTCCTCCACGGCTTTCTTCCCCCACGCGACTTGAGGGAGACATATTGCGCCTTGAAGTTCTACTCATCTTTGATGACCCTAAAGCAATGGGAGAGGTTGAAGAACTTGCCATTGTGTTGGACCTTGAATGCCTCGAAAGCTTGAAATTCCTACAAATGTATTTCATGCAAGCATATTGGCAAATGGTATGCAAATGAACACGCAAGCATAAACTTGATGACACAAAAGAGGGCAGCTTGCTAGAATACCATGTCTTGCATGCCGATGCCGCTCACGGGACGGGCCTTGACCCTCTCAAGAGTGGCACAAAACTTGTTGCACTCTTGTTGGATCACCCTCCATCGCTTAAAAATGGACACCCACCCGCGCGTGCTTACGATTTGGTACGGCGAAAACTTCTTACGCTTATAAAACTCATGGTGGACATGAATCCAAAATGTTCAATGAATTTGATCGGCGCCCGTCTTGTGGTCTTGCCCAATGTCTCTCCAACACTCGCAAAGAAGCTTGTCCTTGGCCGCCGTGTATGCCTTGGTCCACTTGCTCTTGCGCTTCGGCTGCTTCGCCCAGGCGGCTTGGTTGGCGAGCTCGTCCTCGAACAAAGGCTCCCCTTCAATGTCGCACTCATCCTCTTCCTCTTGCCCGTAGTCGTCCGAAAACTCATGGTCGAGTGGGAAGCCGTCCAGGTCCATGCCGACCTGATCACGCATGAAGGCTGCCTGATCTGGATCAAAGGTGAACGGCGTGAACGCCCCTCGGCCGTCCTGACTTTGTGTCTCGTTGGGATCGTAGCCATCGGCCGGCGCACCACCCTCAAAGATCAAGTTCTGCATGTAGTCCTCGTCGCCGGCGGCCGGCATTCCGTCGAACAGGTTGCGTGCGCCCGACAGCACATCGGCTGGCATCTCCCGCGCGCGTTTCCTCGCGCCTCCGGATGACGAGCCACCGACCACCGTTGTGGCGTTGAGGTCGATGGGCGCGGGCGGGGGCACGGACGTGGAAGGCGCCACCACGCTCACCTCTGGCGAGCACTCCCTGGAGAGGCAGGAGGCCTGCGGGTAGACGTAGAAGCCGGTCATCGGGGTGCAAGCCAACGCGCGGCGCGAGTCGGACAGCACCATCCGAAGAAATGCGGATGAGCCAGTGCTGGCCGCGGCCACGGCGACGTTGACGAGGTCGTGCTGGTTAGGCTTTAACCCTAGCATACAGAGCGCCTCCCTCGTTGCCGCCGCGACGCGGGCGTTGGTGACCTCCTGTTGCGCGGCGGCGACGACGGCGGACGCCACGATGGCTTCATCCCTCACGCCCGCCGCGTCCATGTGGCCCTTCCTCTTGGCCGACTCCCTTGCGCGTTGTTCGCGCGTCAGCATCTTCTTTGGCTTGGGCGCGGCGGCGGTCTTGCGCTTGCCTTTGCCGGAGGGGTCGGTCTTCATGCCGGACGAGGGGAGGGAGGCGAGGCCGGCGGCGGCATCGAGGTCATCGTCCAAGGCAGGGGTGGGGCGGGAGCGCGCGGGCGGGAAGGTTTTTGGGGGAAATGGCGGAGGCTGTCACCGACAAGCGGGCCCGGGGGAGGAGATGGCGAGCGCGCGAGCGTCCGTCTCGTGTCCGCGCCGACGCAAATCCGGCACAAAAATGGGTCGACAGGCGGACGCATGTCCGTTTGGGTCGGCACGTTGGACCGATTTTTGTTTCCGCGCCGACCCAAACGGACGTGACCGAACGAAATGGGTCGCTCGGTTGGAGTTGCTCTTATTGACATGATTTGTAAAACTGATGGCAGATGGTAAAATTTGGTTGGATAAGTTAGAGACTAAATTTTGTGCCGTTTTGTTTTTCATCCGTTGCAACATACGGGCACTTGGGCACTTTTGCTATAATACGTGGAACAAAATATGCAAATCTCGCGACGGAACGGGAGTAATTCATAGACTCCTTTGGGAAGCAAGAAAGACAACTTGAGATATATTTTTTTCCTTTCTCATATCAGCAAAAATTAACATAGAGTGATTGATCAGTCCGACGATCCAGACTGGAAGATGATAAACGCTGTGACGACCCCAACCACTCCGGTGAGCCCCAGCGCCAACGCCGGCAGCGGCGCCATCAGCCCTACGTTCTGCAGAGAAGCAAAAGCAACGCTCGTCACGCTTCCATTGTTCGACCATCACACAGGGAAAGAGAGCTGGCACGCTAGCTGCTGAACCTGAAGCACGCCTTTGCCGGTGGTGAGCTCAACCCCGACCGCCCCGATGAAGCCGATCATGGCGCCGCGGCTGAGCCACACGTCCAGCCCCGGGCCGCTCTTCGATCCCTGCTCGCACCTGATGCTCAGGGACTTGAGCCTCACGCTCCTCCTGCTCACTACCAAGTACAGGTAAATAGCATGCGGAAATTTGACAAAAACGCCAATTCTGGGCGACATGAATTGGTGAAAATTGCTACACACTTTAGGACGGCCGTGTGAGAATTGCTCATAAACTAAAGGGGAACCAAAAAATGCTGAAGAGAATAATGGAGGATCTAGCTTGAATTGTTACCACGAGCAGCGGAGCGGGTGGACGTCACGGACAAGCGGGGGACGCCATTGCCTGCACGGAGAGGATTGCAAAGCTAGTCAGGGAGAGGAAGCTAGCTCAAGAAGGCACCAGGTTTTACGACGCTACGCCAATTTCCAGCACGCGGATAAAATACTTTTTTGCCCAATAATCTGCTCCGGCAAGCGAGAATCAGAGAAAGAGAGAGGGAGAGGCGACTGAGTATGGCTACCTGGCTTCGCGGCGAGACGGAAGCTGGGTGCAGCGGAGGAGAGAGGGATGAGCTGAGCCATGGGTGGTAGTCGGTGAGGTGGAGAAGGGAGGAGGGGGAGGAGGAGGAGAGCAGCTTTTAGCCGCTTCCCTGTAGACACCTTATCGATACGAGATGGACCGATGGGAGCCGCACGTTCAAGCAGTGCCTGGCCTGAATCAGATATTTCATTCATTCACTCGGCAAGGCACACTGTGTCACGGTTTAGAAAGAAAAGGCCAGTACACCTCTGCTTAATTCCACCACCTTCGGCGAAGATTTAACATGAATTACAGTCTTAACTGGTAGTCTTTTAACTCTTAACAGTACATTATACAGACACATCAAGAACACATCGATACTGATAATCTGATATACAGCAGTAAAGTAACAACCAGAGCAAGTCCCAAGCTTCCGCCAAGCGTCTCGCGCGGATCCATCCGCCGACACGACGCCGTCGCGGCCGGGTGGTCCAGTGGTGTTCTTCATACAAACGGAAAATAGGCAAACAATTTGTTGTAACCGTGCATTTGCATGAGAAGTAAATGCAGGCCACCTTTTATACAAACACAAAGTTGATACAGATCATGCATGCCATCAACACCCTCTCCAGTCATCAACTTCCATCTAATACGGATTGCAACAACCGAATCCATACATATGGCCAGAGAGATTAATCGAGCCCACCGGAATTTCTAGGTGCACTGCAAGAACTTGTTTGAAATAAACTCGCAGAAAATTGATGAAATTCCCCTGTCCCGGGTAAGCATGCAAGCAGTAATGGCATAGCACAGTAGCACACACGTACAGATCTGAGTGGCACAGCGGCGAGTGACTAGCGCCACCGTAGAAGGAGCGCGGCGGCGACAGCGCAGAGCATCCGGGGGTGGAGCTGCACTCCGGTCTGTGCGTGGGACCCGGAATGGAGCCCGTGGCGCCCGGCCGGCGGGCTGCGGCGGTCGATCCCAGGCGGCGGCATCCTCCCACAGTTGCAAGCAGCCGTGGGCGGCGGCATCTGCGCGCAGTTGCACGGCGTCGGCGTCGGCGGCGGGCCGGTGAGAGGAGGTGCGAACGGCGGCGGAGGAGAGTAGTAGAAGAACGGATGCACCAGCGGCGGTTGCCCGGCGGCCCCATCGTCGGCGGCGGCCGGCCGCGGCAACGGCGTGGCCAGGAGAAGCAGGAGGAGGAGGAGTTGCTGCTGGGGTGCCATGAGAGATGAGGGCGAGATGCGTGCGTCAGTGCTAGGCTAGGCAGATGGTGAAACTATTTTTTTTAACACGGCGGACGGTGAAACTTAAGCCGTGCATGGGTGCCTGATGCTTACGCTGCTACTGGTCTCGCACCAGACAAAGCTTTCAAGTTTTTTCAAGCTCACTGTCGGATGGAAAGAGGAAGAGGAGGAGAGCAAAGCTGTGAGCGCCACCCTCGATTTGGAACACGAACTTGACCACGGAACTCAAACTGATGGCCGAAAATGGGACCTCCCTCAACCTCCCTCACCTCTCCCTAATTCAAATACTTCTTTATTGATTTAAAGGCTTTTTAAAAAGGAAGTATATTTTTTATTGAAAATCATAACTCTCGGGGACGGTCAGATATGAAGGATTTAGCAACAATTCACCCGGTAACCGTTACATCTTATATCCAAATCTTAAAGCGGGACTAGGTAACACGCGAGTAAAAGGAGATCGTTCACTGTGTTCCTTCAGTGCACAAACGGGTTACATGCTATGGAGCACCAATATAAAGGCGGGGACACGGTGATACAGATACATGGATGCTAGATATGGCAATTTTTTGAAAACCGCAAAATATGTGTATCTATACATAATATATATATATATATATATATATATTATAAAGCGGCTATTGCTTCCGTCGGAAAACCCACCACGATATTTTTATAAAAAGCCTCGATAATTTTTGTTATACAACCCGCGCTCCATCATTTATCTGCAACGTAAAAGGAAAAAACGATTCGCTGTAAAAATTATACCCGTACGCATCGCCTCCTCCCGTCGACCCTGGGCCACCCTGGCCTGTGCCCAGGCCGCCGCCACACCACTCGCCGCCGTGGCCGGCCTCAACCGCCACCGCTGCCGATCTCAACCCACCCGCCTCCGTGGCAGTACCTTTCCCCGCTCACTGCCCCCGTTGCGGCGCTCGAGCGCATCGCGTCGACCCTGGTCCATCCTGGCCTGTGCCCAGGTCGCTGCCACACCACTCGCCGCCACGGCCAACCTCAACCACCATTGTTGTTGATCTCAACCCAGCCGCCTCCGCGGTCGTGCCTCTTCTTGCTTGCTGCCCCCGTTTCGGCACTCGAGCACAACTTCTGGATCAAATCAACGCGATAGCTACAACGACTTGGGATGATGCGTCTGCTCGATGCAGAACGGCGGCGGTGCGCGGATAAGGCGTGGCGGACCGAAGTACTTGCAGGTGGAGGCGGGCCTCCATGGCTCACATGGGGAACTTCGAGGTTATGGCACGTCAACGGCGACTCCTTATGGCCAGATAGAGGCGCCTAACCCTTGTTCCCCTCAATGTATCCCCTCCTCTGGCAGGAACTCATCATCTGGTGAGATCCCCTCCCCATGCCTCCAACCGTGTGCCAAGCACCGGCAAGAACTTTTGTTTTGTGGGAATTTGTTTTCTGATGAATGAATGTATTGAATGTAAGATTGCATTGTTGTAGAGAGAGAATGGAACACCACCTTTAGTTTGTCATCTGATCCCACATTCTCTACCCCATGAGTGAAATAATATAACAGTCCATTGATCAATTCAGGTAGCCTCTTTGTTTTGTTTTGCTTGTCCCGCTCAATTTCTCATCATGGTGGAATTAACAATGGACGGGTTGATTTCTCAACAAAATAGGATAGGACTGACTACATTAGTTAGTTAGATTATTATTTTAATAAATCAAAATGATTATAAAGAGATTAAAAGCGTGTGATATTTTTTTCTTTCGTTGCAACGCACGGGACTTTTGCTAGTATATATATAAACAATAAGAATGTCATATTATAAAGACAAAGAATAGTTGATTGGATGAGATGAAATAAAAATACTACCCATTTTATTGCATGCATGCTTCTTTTCAAGTCCCTATAGTACGTTTGCACATATGCCATGACCCATGTCACTATGCCACTCCCTAGCATGAAAAATAACAACATCACTCGGTCAGCGGCAACCAGCAACAACACTATATAAAAACGCAAAGCAACAAAGCTATGGGCGTGTTTGGTTGCTCGCATATCGGCCAACCGGACCCGCGCAGAATGTTTTTTGGGTTGTTTCGTTGTCTTGGTTGTATCTGCTTCTCGGGTCACATGGAACTTAAAGCAGCCCTCGGCCTCTCCACGAGGAAATGGTAGAATCAAGGGGTTTTGACGAGTCAAGTTTGCTGGACACACGTGTGCCCGATGGGGCGTGGGAGATGGATGAGACATCTCATAACTCCCCTCCCACTCTCAAGTGACCTTACGGTCTCATTCACACCGCTCCCTCTGTATCTCCCTCACCACCCATCCATGCTCTCTTCCAATGGCACCCTCCCCCACCGCCCACCCCATCATCGCTAGTAGCAACCCAATCCAAGACCGATGGGTGGCTTGCCTCTCCAACAGCGGTATCGACCTCATGACTACCATCTGCGCGTCGTCCCCTTTCTGCATCACGCCGCGTCCTACAATCAATGTGGTATCAGCCACAGCGGCTCCGCCTCCGTATCCACACCTATTAGTCTTGGGTTCGACTGCGGCGTAGCAAGGAACCTCATCTACTACTACGCCAACAGTCGTGGCCGAAGGCTTTTTTTACCTCCATTCCGGAGTTTTCTCCTGGGAGCATGACATGGCCATGGGCGTTAGCGCCCTCTTCCTCTACCTAGCGTGTCATGAGGAGGCAAGAGCACCGGTTCATTAGCGGTGGCCCTAGGCATGGCGGGTCATCCTCTTCGGGCGCCCTCATGTTTCGCCAGGTTTTGCTCCGCGTCGGCCTAAGCTCCAATGGCAACCGCTCCGGTAAGTTCCTTTCCCCCCTCTGCTTTTAGATGTAGTTTAGGGTTAGTGATTATTGAGTAATAGGATTGGATTGGTCGATTGGGTTGGATCTGGTTCAAATCCAATCAATTGCTATTGACTGATAATGTAGATGGCAATTGCCTTGGTTATTGATGCAAAATTGGTGCCTGACCATCTGTTGACATTAGACTCTTATATTAGTGTTCCTCGTGTGTTGATGCTGGATTGGTAGGGGTGCTACATTGATGCTAGACTGTTAGTGGTAGTTTAATGTTGTTAGATTTGTGCTTGATGTTCGATGATGTTAGATTGGTAGTGCTACTGCGAGTGATTCATGTTATGCGTAGTTAGGGTTTCTGCATGATCATAGTACGTCCATGCTGATTATTGTTAGTAGAACCATTGTGCATGCTGACTAGAGCTAGTTAGACCAATGTGAATGCTCATAAACGTAGTAGTGTGCTTGCTCATATAAGTAGTAGGACAAATGTGAATGCTGCCAAATTTGAACCCATTTTGGCCCTTGTGATCAATGACGGTTGCCGACCATGCAGTGCTCTACTTAGATCATAGAATTGATGATTGGCAACATCCATACACTTGGGAAGTGCTATGTTGAGATCATATCATTGATCATTTGCAACTTTCACTCATCAGACGCAACTCTCAATGATCAGTTCAATGACCTCATCATGCTATATTACTAACACACAACCTATATCTGGTGAAGGACCATAAGTAGTGCCTGGTGCCCAGGACGCCGAGGACCTGATCCTGATGAACTAGTGGCTAAAGAGGGTGCACCTCCCTAGCAGGGTCATTCTGCTAGAATTTAACCACTATGGGCCAGCCCAATAATAATTTTCAGAATTCCAAATAAATACTAGAGGCCCACTTAGCCCATTCGTGCAAAGCAAGAGGCGGAACTGATGGGGAACGTCGCATGGGAAACAAAAAATTTCCTACGCGCACGAAGACCTATCATGGTGATGTCCATCTACGAGAGGGGATGAGTGATCTACGTACCCTTGTAGATCGTACAGCAGAAGCGTTAGTGAACGCGGTTGATGTAGTGGAACGTCCTCACGTCCCTCGATCCGCCCCGCGAACAATCCCGCGATCAGTCCCACGATCTAGTACCGAACGGACGGCACCTCCGCGTTCAGCACACGTACAGCTCGACGATGATCTCGGCCTTCTTGATCCAGCAAGAGAGATGGAGAGGTAGAAGAGTTCTCCGGCAGCGTGACGACGCTCCGGAGGTTGGTGATGACCTTGTCTCAGCAGGGCTCCGCCCGAGCTCCGCAGAAACGCGATCTAGAGGAAAAACCGTGGAGGTATGTGGTCGGGCTGCCGTGGAAAAGTCGTCTCAAATCAGCCCTAAAACCTCCGTATATATAGGTGGGAGGGAGGGGACCTTGCCTTGGGGCTCAAGGAGCCCCAAGGGGGTCGGCCGAGTCCAAGGGGGAAGGCTCCCCCCCCCCCAAACCGAGTTGGACTTGGTTTGGTGGGTGGGAGTCCTTCCTTCCCTTCCCACCTCCTCTTTTTTTTCTCTTTGATTTTCTTTCCTAGGCGCATAGGGCCCTTTTGGGCTGTCCCACCAGCCCACTAAGGGCTGGTGTGCCACCCTCAAGGCCTATGGGATTCCCCGGGGTGGGTTGCCCCCCCCCCGGTGAACTCCCGGAACCCATTCGTCATTCCCGGTAACTCCGAAAACCTTCCGGTAATCAAATGAGGTCATCCTATATATCAATCTTCGTTTCCGGACCATTCCGGAAACCCTCGTGACGTCCGTGATCTCATCCGGGACTCCGAACAACATTCGGTAACCAACCATATAACTCAAATACGCATAAAACAACGTCGAACCTTAAGTGTGCAGACCCTGCGGGTTCGAGAACTATGTAGACATGACCCGAGAGACTCCTCGGTCAATATCCAATAGCGGGACCTGGATGCCCATATTGGATCCTGCATATTCTACGAAGATCTTATCGTTTGAACCTCAGTGCCAAGGATTCATCTAATCCCGTATGTCATTCCCTTTGTCCTTCGGTATGTTACTTGCCCGAGATTCGATCGTCAGTATCCGCATACCTATTTCAATCTTGTTTACCGGCAAGTCTCTTTACTCGTTCCGTAATAAAAGATCTCGTAACTTACACTAAGTTACATTGCTTGCAAGGCTTGTGTGTGATGTTGTATTACCGAGTGGGCCCCGAGATACCTCTCCGTCACACGGAGTGACAAATCCCAGTCTTGATCCATACTAACTCAACTAACACCTTCGGAGATACCTGTAGAGCATCTTTATAGTCACCCAGTTACGTTGCGACGTTTGATACACAAAAAGCATTCCTCCGGTGTCAGTGAGTTATATGATCTCATGGTCATAGGAATAAATACTTGACACGCAGAAAACAGTAGCAACAAAATGACACGATCAACATGCTACGTCTATTAGTTTGGGTCTAGTCCATCACGTGATTCTCCTAATGACGTGATCCAGTTATCAAGCAACAACACTTTGTTCATAATCAGAAGACACTGACTATCTTTGATCAACTGGCAAGCCAACTAGAGGCTTGCTAGGGACGGTGTTTTGTCTATGTATCCACACATGTAAATGAGTCTTCATTCAATACAATTATAGCATGGATAATAAACGATTATCTTGATACAGGAATTATAATAATAACTATATTTATTATTGCCTCTAGGGCATAATTCCAACAGTCTCCCACTTGCACTAGAGTCAATAATCTAGCCCTCACATCATCATGTGAATTACATTGTAATAAATCTCACACCCATACAGTTCTGGTGTCGATCATGCTTTGGCCGTGGAAGAGGTTTAGTCAGCGGGTCTGCTACATTCAGATCCGTGTGCACTTTGCATATATTTACGTCCTCTCCCTCGACGTAGTCGCGGATGAGGTTGAAGCGTCGTTTAATGTGTCTGGTCTTCTTGTGAACCCGTGGTTCCTTTGCTAAGGCAATGGCACCCGTGTTGTGACAGAACAAGGTTATTGGATTCAGTGCGCTTGGCACCACTCCAAGATCCGTCATGAACTGCTTCATCCAGACACCCTCCTTAGCCACCTCCGAGGCAGCCATGTACTCCGCTTCACATGTAGAATCTGCTACGACGCTTTGCTTGGAACTGCGGCAGCTTACCGCACCCCCATTAAGAATAAATACGTATCCGGTTTGCGACTTAGAGTCATCCGGATCTGTGTCAAAGCTTGCATCGACGTAGCCTTTTACGGCGAGCTCTTCGTCACCTCCATACACGAGAAACATCTCCTTAGTCCTTTTCAGGTACTTCAGGATATTCTTGACCGCTGTCCAGTGATCCACTCCTGGATTACTCTGGAACCTACCTGCCATACTTATGGCCAGGCTAACATCCGGTCTAGTGCACAACATTGCATACATGATAGAACCTATGGCTGAAGCCTAGGGGACGGAGCGCATATGCTCTCTATCTTCATCAGTTGCTGGGCACTGAGTCTTACTCAATCTCGTACCTTGTAAAACTGGCAAGAACCCTTTCTTGGACTGTTCCATTTTGAACCTTTTCAAAACTTTATCAAGGTATGTGCTTTGTGAAAGTTCTATCAGGCGTTTTGATCTATCCCTATAGATCTTAATGCCTAGAATGTAAGCAGCTTCTCCTAGGACCTTCATAGAGAAACTCTTATTCAAGTAATCCTTTATGCTCTCTAAAAACTCCACGTTGTTTCCAATCAGCAATATGTCATCCACATATAATATTAGAAACGCCACAGAGCTCCCACTCACTTTCTTGTAAATACAAGATTCTCCAACCACTTGTATAAACCCAAATGCTTTGATCACCTCATCAAAGCGTTTGTTCCAACTCCGAGATGCTTGCACCAGTCCATAAATGGATCGCTGGAGCTTGCACACCTTGTTAGCATTCTTAGGATCAACAAAACCTTCGGGTTGTATCATATACAACTCTTCCTTAAGGAAACCGTTAAGGAACGCTGTTTTGACATCCATCTGCCAGATTTCATAATCGAAAAATGCAGCTTTGCTAACATGATTGTGACGGACTTAAGCATCGCTACGGGTGAGAATGTCTCATCGTAGTCAACTCCTTGAACTTGTGAAAACCCTTTGCCACAAGTCGAGCTTTATAAACGGTCACATTTACGTCAGCGTCCGTCTTCCTCTTAAAAATCCATTTGTTTTGAATGGCCTTGCGGCCCTCAGGTAGTACCTCCAAAGTCCACACTTTGTTCTCATACATGGATCTTATCTCGGACTTCATGGCTTCTAGCCATTTGTTGGAATCTGGGCCCACCATTGCTTCTTCATAATTTGCAGGTTCATTGTCTAACAACATGATTGATAAGACGGGATTACCGTACCACTCTGGAGCAGCACGTGGTCTCGTCGACGTGCGTGGTTCGACAGAAACTTGAACCGGAGTTTCATGATCATCATCATTAACTTCCTCCTCAACCGGCGTCGCAACGACAGAGGTTTCCCCTTGCCCTGCGCCACCATCCAGAGGGATGAGAGGTTCGACAACCTCGTCAAGTTCTATCTTCCTCCCACTCAATTCTCTCGAGAGAAACTCCTTCTCGAGAAAAGCTCTGTTTTTAGCAACAAACACTTTGCCCTCGGATTTGAGATAGAAGGTGTACCCAACTGTCTCTTTTGGGTAACCTATGAAGACACACTTTTCCGCTTTGGGTTCCAGCTTTTCAGGCTGAAGCTTTTTGACATAAGCATCACATCCCCAAACTTTAAGAAACGACAACTTTGGCCTTTTGCCATACCATAGTTCGTATGGTGTCGTCTCAACGGATTTTGATGGTGCCCTATTTAAAGTGAATGCAGCTGTTTCTAATGCATAACCCCAAAACGATAACGGCAAATCGGTAAGAGACATCATAGATCGCACCATCTCTAATAAAGTACGATTACGACGTTCAGACACACCATTACGCTGTGGTGTTCCAGGCGGTGTTAACTGTGAAACAATTCCACATTGTCTTAAGTGAGCACCAAACTCGAAACTCAGATATTCACCCCCACGATCAGACCGTAGGAACTTGATCTTCTTGTTACGATGATTTTCAACTTCACTCTGAAATTGCTTGAACTTTTCAAATGTTTCATACTTGTGCTTCATCAAGTAGACATAACCATATCTACTCAAATCGTCGGTGAAGGTGAGAAAATAACGATATCCGCCGCGTGCCTCCACGCTCATCGGACCACACACATCGGTATGTATGATTTCCAACAAGTCACTTGCACGCTCCATTGTTCCGGAGAACGGAGTCTTAGTCATCTTGCCCATGAGGCATGGTTCGCACGTGTCAAGTGAATCAAAGTCAAGTGACTCCAAAAGTCCATCAGCATGGAGTTTCTTCATGCGCTTTACACCAATATGACCTAAGCGGCAGTGCCACAAAAATATGGCGCTATCATTGTTAACTCCAACTCTTTTGGTCTCAATGTTATGTATATGCGTATCGCTATCAAGATTCAATATGAACAATCCTCTCACATTAGTTGCATGACCATAAAAGATGTTACTCATAGAAATAGAACAACCATTATTCTCTGACTTAAAAGAGTAACCGTCTCGCAATAAACAAGATCCAGATGTAATGTTCATGCTCAACGCAGGCACTAAATAACAATGATTTAAGTTCATCACTAATCCTGATGGTAACTGAAGTGAAACTGTGCCGACGGCGATTGCATCAACTTTGGAACCATTTCCTACGCGCATCGTCACTTCATCCTTCGCCAGCCTTCGTCTATTCCGCAGTTCCTGTTTCGAGTTGCAAATATGAGCAACAGAACCGGTATCGAATACCCAGGCACTACTACGAGAGCCGGTTAAGTACACATCAATAACATGTATATCAAATATACCTGATTTTTCTTTGGCCGCCTTCTTATCTGCCAGATACTTGGGGCAATTGCGCTTCCAGTGACCCATACCCTTGGAATAGTAACACTCCGTTTCACGCTTAGGTCCAGCTTTGGGTTTCTTCGTCGGATTGGCAACAGGCTTGCCGCTCTTCTTTGAATTACCCTTCTTGCCTTTGCCGTTTCTCTTGAAACTAGTAGTCTTATTCACCATCAACACTTGATGCTCTTTACGGAGTTCAGACTCTGCGACTTTTAGCATCGCAAACAACTCGCCGGGAGACTTGTTCATCCCTTGCATGTTGTAGTTCAACACAAAGCCTTTATAGCTTGGCGGAAGTGATTGAAGGATTCTGTCAGTGATAGCCTCTTGCGGGAGTTCAATACCCAGCTCAGCTAGACGGTTTGAGTACCCAGACATTTTGAGCACATGTTCACTGACAGACGAGTTCTCCTCCATCTTGCAAGCATAGAATTTACCAGAGGTCTCATACCTCTCGATCCGGGCGTTCTTCTGAAAGATAAACTTCAACTCCTGGAACATCTCAAATGCTCCATGACGCTCAAAGCGACGTTGAAGTCCCGGTTCTAAGCCATACAAGACTGCACATTGAACTATTGAGTAGTCCTCCTTACGTGCTAACCAAGCGTTCTTAACATCCTGATCAGCCGTAGCGGGTGGTTCATCTCCTAGCGCAGCATTAAAGACATAATCCTTCTTCCCAGCTTGTAAGATTAGCTTAAGATTACGAGCCCAGTCTACAAAGTTGCTTCCATCATCTTTCAACTTAGCTTTCTCTAGGAACGTATTAAAATTCAGGATGACTGTAGCGTGAGCCATGATCTACAACACAAATATATTCAAAGTGGACTTAGACTATGATCAAGATAATTAGAGTTTAACTCAATCAAATTATTCGCTAAACTCCCACTCAAAAAGTACATCTCTCTAGTCATTTGAGTGGTTCATGATCCACTTACACTAGCTCAAGTCCGATCATCACGTGAGTTGAGTATAGTTTCAGTGGTAAGCATCCCTATGCTAATCATATCATCTATATGATTTATGATCGACCTTTCGGTCTCATGTGTTCCGAGGCCATGTCTGCACATGCTAGGCTCGTCAAGCTTAATCCGAGTGCTCCGCGTGCGCAACTATTTTGCACCCGTTGTATGTGAACGTTGAGTCTATCACACCCGATCATCACGTGGTGTCTCGAAACGACGAACTGTAGCAACGGTGCACAGTCGGGGAGAACACAATTTCGTCTTGAAATTTTAGTGAGAGATCACCTCATAATGCTACCGTCATTCTAAGAAAAATAAGGTGCATAAAAGGATTAACATCACATGCAATTCATAAGTGACATGATATGGCCATCATCACTTGCTTCTTGATCTCCATCACCAAAGCACCGGCACGATCTTCTTGTCACCGGCGCCACACCATGATCTCCATCAACGTGTTTCCATCGGGGTTGTCGTGGTACTCATGCTATTACTACTAAAGCTACATCCTAGCAAAATAGTAAACGCATCTGCAAGCACAAACGTTAGTATAAAGACAACCCTATGGCTCCTGCCGGTTGCCGTACCATCGACGTGCAAGTCGATATTTTCTATTACAACATGATCATCTCATACATCCAATATATCACATCACATCGTTGGCCATATCACATCACAAGCATACCCTGCAAAAACAAGTTAGACGTCCTCTAATTTTGTTGTTGCATGTTTTACGTGGTGACCATGGGTATCTAGTAGGATCGCATCTTACTTACGCAAACACCACAACGGAGATATATGAGTTGCTATTTAACCTCATCCAAGGACCTCCTCGGTCAAATCCGATTCAACTAAAGTTGGAGAAACCGACACTTGCCAGTCGTCTTTGAGCAACGGGGTTACTCGTAGCGATGAAACCAGTCTCTCGTAAGAGTACGAGTAATGTCGGTCCAAGCCGCTTCAATCCAACAATACCGCGGAATCAAGAAAAGACTAAGGAGGGCAGCAAAACGCACATCACCGCCCATAAAAAACTTTTGTGTTCTACTCGAGAAGACATCTACGCATGAACCTAGCTCATGATGCCGCTGATGGGGAATGTCGCATGGGAAACAAAAAATTTCCTACACGCACGAAGACCTATCATGGTGATGTCCATCTGTTGGAATTATGCCCTAGAGGCAATAATAAATATAGTTATTATTATAATTCCTGTATCAAGATAATAGTTTATTATCCATGCTATAATTGTATTGAATGAAGACTCATTTACATGTGTGGATACATAGACAAAACACCGTCCCTAGCATGCCTCTAGTTGGCTAGCCAGTTGATCGATGATAGTCAGTGTCTTCTGATTATGAACAAGGTGTTGTTGCTTGATAACTGGATCACGTCATTGGGAGAATCACGTGATGGACTAGACCCAAACTAATAGACGTAGCATGTTGATCGTGTCATTTTGTTGCTACTGTTTTCTGCGTGTCAAGTATTTATTCCTATGACCATGAGATCATATAACTCACTGACACCGGAGGAATGCTTTGTGTGTATCAAACGTCGCAACGTAACTGGGTGACTATAAAGATGCTCTACAGGTATCTTCGAAGGTGTTAGTTGAGTTAGTATGGATCAAGACTGGGATTTGTCACTCCGTGTGACGGAGAGGTATCTCGGGGCCCACTCGGTAATACAACATCACACACAAGCCTTGCAAGCAATGTAACTTAGTGTAAGTTGCGGGATCTTGTATTACGGAACGAGTAAAGAGACTTGCCGGTAAACGATATTGAAATAGGTATGCGAATACTGACGACCGAATCTCGGGCAAGTAACATACCGAAGGACAAAGGGAATGACATACGGGATTATACGAATCCTTGGCACTAAGGTTCAAACGATAAGATCTTCGTAGAATATGTAGGATCCAATATGGGCATCCAGGTACCGCTATTGGATATTGACCGAGGAGTCTCTCGGGTCATGTCTACATAGTTCTCGAACCCGCAGGGTCTGCACACTTAAGGTTCGACGTTGTTTTATGCGTATTTGAGTTATATGGTTGGTTACCGAATGTTGTTCGGAGTCCCGGATGAGATCACAGACGTCACGAGGGTTTCCGGAATGGTCCGGAAACAAAGATTGATATATAGGATGACCTCATTTGATTACCGGAAGGTTTTCGAAGTTACCGGGAATGTACCGGAAATGACGAATGGGTTCCGGGAGTTCACCGGGGGGGCAACCCACCCCGGGGAAGCCCATAGGCCTTGGGGGAGACACACCAGCCCTTAGTGGGCTGGTGGGACAGCCCACAAGTGCCCTATGCGCCAAGGAGAAGAAAAATCAAGAGAGAAAGAAAAAAAGGAGGAGGTGGGAAGGAAGGGGGACTCCCTCCCACCAAACCTAGTCCAACTCGGTTTGGGGGGGAGAGTCCTCCCCCTTGGACTCGGCCGACCCCCTTGGGGCTCCTTGAGCCCCAAGGCAAGGCCCCCTCCCTCCCACCTATATATACGGAGGTTTTAGGGCTGATTTGAGACGACTTTTCCACGGCAGCCCGACCACATACCTCCACGGGTTTTCCTCTAGATCGCGTTTCTGCGGAGCTCGGGCGGAGCGCTGCTGAGACAAGGTCATCAGCAACCTCCGGAGCGCCGTCACGCTGCCGGAGAACTCTTCTACCTCTCCGTCTCTCTTGCTGGTTCAAGAAGGCCGAGATCATCGTCGAGCTGTACGTGTGCTGAACGCGGAGGTGCCGTCCGTTCGGTACTAGATCGTGGGACTGATCGCGGGATTGTTCGCGGGGCGGATCGACGGACGTGAGGACGTTCCACTACATCAACCGCGTTGTCTAACGCTTCTGCTGTACGATCTACAAGGGTACGTAGATCACTCATCCCCTCTCGTAGATGGACATCACCATGATAGGTCTTCGTGCGCGTAGGAAAAATTTTGTTTCCCATGCGACGTTCCCCAACAGTGGCATCATGAGCTAGGTTCATGCGTAGATGTCTTCTCGAGTAGAACACAAAAGTTTTTGTGGGCGGTGATGTGCGTTTTGCTGCCCTCCTTAGTCTTTTCTTGATTCCGCGGTATTGTTGGATTGAAGCGGCTTGGACCGACATTACTCGTACGCTTACGAGAGACTGGTTTCATCGTTACGAGTAACCCCCTTTGCTCAAAGATGACTGGCAAGTGACGGTTTCTCCAACTTTAGTTGAATCGGATTTTACCGAGGAGGTCCTTGGATGAGGTTAATAGAAACTCATATATCTCCGTTGTGGTGTTTGCGTAAGTAAGATGCGATCCTACTAGATTCCCTTGGTCACCACGTAAAACATGCAACAACAAAATTAGAGGACGTCTAACTTGTTTTTGCAGGGTATGCTTTTGATGTGATATGGCCAACAATGTGATGTGATATATTGGATGTATGAGATGATCATGTTGTAATAGAAATATCGACTTGCACGTCGATGGTACGGCAACCGGCAGGAGCCATAGGGTTGTCTTTATACTAACGTTTGTGCTTGCAGATGCATTTACTATTTTGCTAGGATGTAGCTTTGGTAGTAATAGCATGAGTAGCACGACAACCCCGATGGCAACATGTTGATGGATGATCATGGTGTGGCGCCGGTGACAAGAAGATCGTGCCGGTGCTTTGGTGATGGAGATCAAGAAGCACGTAATGATGCCCATATCATGTCACTTATGAATTGCATGTGATGTTAATCCTTTTATGCACCTTATTTTGCTTAGAACGACGGTAGCATTATGAGGTGATCTCTCACTAAAATTTCAAGACGAAATTGTGTTCTCCCCGACTGTGCACCGTTGCTACAGTTCGTCGTTTCGAGACACCATGTGATGATCGGGTGTGATAGACTCAACGTTCACATACAACGGGTGCAAAACAGTTGCGCACGCGGAACACTCGGGTTAAGCTTGACGAGCCTAGCATGTGCAGACATGGCCTCGGAACACATGAGATCGAAAGGTCGATCATGAATCATATAGTTGATATGATTAGCATAGGGATGCTTACCACTGAAACTATACTCAACTCACGTGATGATCGGACTTGGGATAGTGTAAGTGGATCATGAACCACTCAAATGACTAGAGAGATGTACTTTTTGAGTGGGAGTTTAGCATATAATTTGATTAAGTTGAACTCTAATTATCTTGAACATAGTCTAAGTCCACTTTGAATATATTTGTGTTGTAGATCATGGCTCACGCGACAGTCATCCTGAATTTTAATACGTTCCTAGAGAAAGCTAAGTTGAAAGATGATGGAAGCAACTTTGTAGACTGGGCTCGTAATCTTAAGCTAATCTTACAAGCTGGGAAGAAGGATTATGTCCTTAATGCTGCGCTAGGAGATGAACCACCCGCTACGGCTGATCAGGATGTTAAGAACGCTTGGTTAGCACGTAAGGAGGACTACTCAATAGTTCAATGTGCAGTCTTGTATGGCTTAGAATCGGGACTTCAACGTCGCTTTGAGCGTCATGGAGCATTTGAGATGTTCCAGGAGTTGGAGTTTATCTTTCAGAAGAACGCCCGGATCGAGAGGTATGAGACCTCCGATAAATTCTATGCTTGCAAGATGGAGGAAAACTCGTCTGTCAGTGAACATGTGCTCAAAATGTCTGGGTACTCAAACCGTCTAGCTGAGCTGGGGATTGAACTCCCGCAAGAAGCTATCACTGACAGAATCCTTCAATCACTGCCGCCAAGCTACAAAGGCTTTGTGTTGAACTACAACATGCAAGGGATGAACAAGTCTCCCGGCGAGTTGTTTGCGATGTTGAAAGTCGCAGAGTCTGAACTCCGTAAAGAGCATCAAGTGTTGATGGTGAATAAGACCACTAGTTTCAAGAGAAACGGCAAAGGCAAGAAGGGCAATTCGAAGAAGAGCGGCAAGCCTGTTGCCAATCCGCCGAAGAAACCCAAGGCTGGACCTAAGCCTGAAACGGAGTGCTACTATTGCAAGGGTATGGGTCACTGGAAGCGTAATTGCCCCAAGTATCTGGCAGATAAGAAGGCGGGCAAAGAAAAATCAGGTATATTTGATATACATGTTATTGATGTGTACTTAACCGGATCTCGTAGTAGTGCCTGGGTATTCGATACCGGTTCTGTTGCTCATATTTGCAACTCGAAACAGGAACTGCGGAATAGACGAAGGCTGGCGAAAGATGAAGTGACGATGCGCGTAGGAAATGGTTCCAAGGTTGATGCAATCGCCGTCGGCACAGTGTCACTTCAGCTACCGTCGGGATTAGTGATGAACTTAAATCATTGTTATTTAGTGCATGCGTTGAGCATGAACATTATATCTGGATCTTGTTTATTGCGAGACGGTTACTCTTTTAAGTCAGAGAATAATGGTTGTTCTATTTCTATGAGTAACATCTTTTATGGTCATGCACCGAATGTGAGAGGATTGTTCATATTGAATCTTGATAGCAATACACATATACATAACATTGAGACCAAAAGAGTTAGAGTAAACAATGATAGCGCCATATTTTTGTGGCACTGCCGCTTGGGTCATATTGGTGTAAAGCGCATGAAGAAACTCCATGCTGATGGACTTTTGGAGTCACTTGACTTTGATTCACTTGACACGTGCGAACATGCCTCATGGGAAAGATGACTAAGACTCCGTTCTCCGGAACAATGGAGCGTGCAAGTGACTTATTGGAAATCATACATACCGATGTGTGTGGTCCAATGAGCGTAGAGGCACGCGGCAGATATCGTTATTTTCTCACCTTCACTGATGATTTGAGTAGGTATGGTTATGTCTACTTGATGAAGCACAAGTCTGAAACATTTGAAAAGTTCAAGGAATTTCAGAGTGAAGTGGAAAATCATCGTAACAAGAAGATCAAGTTCCTACGGTCTGATCGTGGGGGTGAATATCCGAGTTTCGAGTTTGGTGATCACTTAAGAAAATGTGGAATTGTTTCACAGTTGACACCGCCTGGAACATCACAGCGTAATGGTGTGTCCGAACGTCGAAATTGTACCTTGTTAGAGATGGTGCGATCTATGATGTCTCTTACTGATTTGCCGTTATCATTTTGGGGTTATGCATTAGAAACAGCTGCATTCACTTTAAATAGGGCACCATCAAAATCCGTTGAGACGACACCATACGAACTGTGGTATGGCAAAAGGCCAAAGTTGTCGTTTCTTAAAGTTTGGGGATGTGATGCTTATGTCAAAAAGCTTCAGCCTGAAAAGCTGGAACCCAAAGCGGAAAAGTGCGTCTTCATAGGTTACCCAAAAGAGACAGTTGGGTACACCTTCTATCTCAAATCCGAGGGCAAAGTGTTTGTTGCTAAAAACGGAGCTTTTCTCGAGAAGGAGTTTCTCTCGAGAGAATTGAGTGGGAGGAAGATAGAACTTGACGAGGTTGTCGAACCTCTCATCCCTGTGGATGGTGGCGCAGGGCAAGGGGAAACCTCTGTCGTTGCGACGCCGGTTGAGGAGGAAGTTAATGATGATGATCATGAAACTCCAGTTCAAGTTTCTGTTGAACCACGCAGGTCGACGAGATCACGCGCTGCTCCAGAGTGGTACGGTAATCCCGTCTTATCAATCATGTTGTTAGACAACAATGAACCTGCAAATTATGAAGAAGGAATGGTGGGCCCAGATTCCAACAAATGGCTAGGAGCCATGAAGTCCGAGATAGGATCCATGTATGAGAACAAAGTGTGGACTTTAGAGATACTACCTGAGGGCCGCAAGGCTATTCAGAACAAATGGATCTTTAAGAAGAAGACGGACGCTGACGGTAATGTGACCGTTTATAAAGCTCGACTTGTGGCAAAGGGTTTTTCACAAGTTCCAGGAGTTGACTACGATGAGACTTTCTCACCCGTAGCGATGCTTAAATCCGTCAGAATCATGTTAGCAATAGCTGCATTTTTCGATTATGAAATCTGGCAGATGGATGTCAAAATGGCGTTCCTTAACGGTTTCCTTAAGGAAGAGTTGTATATGATGCAACCCGAAGGTTTTGTCGATCCTAAGAATGCTAACAAGGTGTGCAAGCTCCAGAGATCCATTTATGGACTGGTGCAAGCATCTCGGAGTTGGAACAAACGCTTTGATGAGGTGATCAAAGCACTTGGGTTTATACAAGTGGTTGGAGAATCTTGTATTTACAAGAAAGTGAGTGGGAGCTCTGTGGCGTTTCTAATATTATATGTGGATGACATATTACTGATTGGAAACAACGTAGAGCTTTTGGAGAGCATAAAAGGTTACTTAAATAAAAGTTTCTCTATGAAGGACCTAGGAGAAGCTGCTTACATTCTAGGCATTAAGATCTATAGGGATAGATCAAAACGCCTGATAGGACTTTCACAAAGCACATACCTTGATAAAGTTTTGAAAAGGTTCAAAATGGAACAGTCCAAGAAAGGGTTCTTGCCAGTTTTACAAGGTACGAGATTGAGTAAGACTCAGTGCCCAGCAACTGATGAAGATAGAGAGCATATGCGCTCCGTCCCCTATGCTTCAGCCATAGGTTCTATCATGTATGCGATGCTGTGCACTAGACCGGATGTTAGCCTGGCCATAAGTATGGCAGGTAGGTTCCAGAGTAATCCAGGAGTGGATCACTGGACAGCGGTCAAGAATATCCTGAAGTACCTGAAAAGGACTAAGGAGATGTTTCTCGTGTATGGAGGTGACGAAGAGCTCGCCGTAAAAGGTTACGTCGATGCAAGCTTTGACACAGATCCGGATGACTCTAAGTCACAAACCGGATACGTATTTATTCTTAATGGGGGGTGCAGTAAGCTGGTGCAGTTCCAAGCAAAGCGTCGTAGCAGATTCTACATGTGAAGCGGAGTACATGGCTGCCTCGGAGGCGGCTAAGGAGGGTGTCTGGATGAAGCAGTTCATGAAGGATCTTGGAGTGGTGCCAAGCGCACTGAATCCAATAACCTTGTTCTGTGACAACACTGGTGCCATTGCCTTAGCAAAGGAACCACAGTTTCACAAGAAGACCAGACACATCAAACGACGCTTCAACCTCATCCGCGACTACGTCGAGGAAGAGGACGTAAATATATGCAAAGTGCACACGGATCTGAATGTAGCAGACCCGCTGACTAAACCTCTTCCATGGCCAAAACATGATCGACACCAGAACTGTATGGGTGTTAGATTTATTACAATGTAATTCACATGGTGATGTGAGGGCTAGATTATTGACTCTAGTGAAAGTGGGAGACTGTTGGAATTATGCCCTAGAGGCAATAATAAATATAGTTATTATTATAATTCCTGTATCAAGATAATAGTTTATTATCCATGCTATAATTGTATTGAATGAAGACTCATTTACATGTGTGCATAAATAGACAAAACACCGTCCCTAGCATGCCTCTAGTTGGCTAGCCAGTTGATCGATGATAGTCAGTGTCTTCTGATTATGAACAAGGTGTTGTTGCTTGATAACTGGATCACGTCATTGGGAGAATCACGTGATGGACTAGACCCAAACTAATAGACGTAGCATGTTGATCGTGTCATTTTGTTGCTACTGTTTTCTGCGTGTCAAGTATTTATTCCTATGACCATGAGATCATATAACTCACTGACACCGGACGAATACTTTGTGTGTATCAAACATCGCAACGTAACTGGGTGACTATAAAGATGCTCCACAGGTATCTCCGAAGGTGTTAGTTGAGTTAGTATGGATCAAGACTGGGATTTGTCACTGCGTGTGACGGAGAGGTATCTCGGGGCCCACTCGGTAATACAACATCACACACAAGCCTTGCAAGCAATGTAACTTAGTGTAAGTTGTGGGATCTTGTATTACGGAACGAGTAAAGAGACTTGCCGGTAAACGAGATTGAAATAGGTATGCGGATACTGACGATCGAATCTCGGGCAAGTAACATACCGAAGGACAAAGGGAATGACATACAGGATTATACGAATCCTTGGCACTGAGGTTCAAACGATAAGATCTTCGTAGAATATGTAGGATCCAATATGGGCATCCAGGTCCCGCTATTGGATATTGACCGAGGAGTCTCTCGGGTCATGTCTACATAGTTCTCGAACCCGCAGGGTCTGCACACTTAAGGTTCGACGTTCTTTTATGCGTATTTGAGTTATATGGTTGGTTACCGAATGTTGTTCGGAGTCCCGGATGAGATCACGGACGTCACGAGGGTTTCCGGAATGGTCCGGAAACGAAGATTGATATATAGGATGACCTCATTTGATTACCGGAAGGTTTTCGGAGTTACCGGGAATGTACCGGAAATGACGAATGGGTTCCGGGAGTTCACCGGGGGGGCAACCCACCCCGGGGAAGCCCATAGGCCTAGGGGGAGACACAGCAGCCCTTAGTGGGCTGGTGGGACAGCCCACAAGTGCTCTATGCGCCAAGGAGAAGAAAATTCAAGAGAGAAAGAAAAAAAAGGAGGAGGTGGGAAGGAAGGGGGACTCCCTCCCACCAAACCTAGTCCAACTCGGTTTGGGGGGGGGGGAGAGTCCTCACCCTTGGACTCGGCCGACCCCCTTGGGGCTCCTTGATCCCCAAGGCAAGGCCCCCTCCCTCCCACCTATATATACGGAGGTTTTAGGGCTGATTTGAGACGACTTTTCCACAGCAGCCCGACCACATACCTCCATGGTTTTTCCTCTAGATCGCGTTTCTGCGGAGCTCGGGCGGAGCCCTGCTGAGACAAGGTCATCACCAACCTCCGGAGCGCCGTCACGCTGCCGGAGAACTCTTCTACCTCTCAGTCTCTCTTGCTGGATCAAGAAGGCCGAGATCATCGTCGAGCTGTACGTGTGCTGAACGCGGAGGTGTCGTCCGTTCGGTACTAGATCGTGGGACTGATCGCGGGATTGTTCGCGGGGCGGATCGAGGGACGTGAGGACGTTCCACTACATCAACCACGTTCTCTAACGCTTCTGCTGTACAATCTACAAGGGTACGTAGATCACTCATCCCCTCTCATAGATGGACATCACCATGATAGGTCTTCGTGCGCGTAGGAAATTTTTTGTGTCCCATGCGACGTTCCCCAACACCATCTACGAGAGGGCATGAGTGATCTACGTACCCTTGTAGATCGTACAACAGAAGCGTTAGTGAACGCGGTTGATGTAGTGGAACGTCCTCACGTCCCTCGATCCGCCCCGCGAACAATCCCGCGATCAGTCCCACGATCTAGTACCGAACGGACGGCACCTCTGCGTTCAGCACACGTACAGCTCGACGATGATCTCGGCCTTCTTGATCCAGCAAGAGAGACGGAGAGGTAGAAGAGTTCTTCGTCAGCGTGACGGCGCTCCGGAGGTTGGTGATGACCTTGTCTCAGCAGGGCTCCGCCCGAGCTCCGCAGAAACGCGATCTAGAGGAAAAACCGTGGAGGTATGTGGTCGGGCTGCTGTGGAAAAGTCGTCTCAAATCAGCCCTAAAACCTCCATATATATAGGTGGGAGGGAGGGGACCTTGCCTTGGGGAGCCCCAAGGGGGTCGGCCGAGTCCAAGGGGGAAGGCTCCCCCCCCCCAAACCGAGTTGGACTTGGTTTGGTGGGTGGGAGTCCTTCCTTCCCTTCCCACCTCCTCTTTTTTTTCTCTTTGATTTTCTTTCCTAGGCGCATAGGGCCCTTTTGGGCTGTCCCACCAGCCCACTAAGGGCTGGTGTGCCACCCTCAAGGCCTATGGGCTTCCCCAGGGTGGGTTGCCCCCCCCCCCCCGGTGAACTCCCGGAACCCATTCGTCATTCCCGGTACATTCCCGGTAACCTTCCGGTAATCAAATGAGGTCATCCTATATATCAATCTTCGTTTCCGGACCATTCCGGAAACCCTCGTGACGTCCTTGATCTCATCCGGGACTCCGAACAACATTCGGTAACCAACCATATAACTCAAATACGCATAAAAGAACGTCGAACCTTAAGTGTGCAGACCCTGCGGGTTCGAGAACTATGTAGACATGACCCGAGAGACTCCTCGGTCAATATCCAATAGCGGGACCTGGATGCCCATATTGGATCCTACATATTCTACGAAGATCTTATCGTTTTAACCTCAGTGCCAAGGATTCATATAATCCCGTATGTCATTCCCTTTGTCCTTCGGTATGTTACTTGCCCGAGATTCGATCGTCAGTATCCGCATACCTATTTCAATCTCGTTTACCGGCAAGTCTCTTTACTCGTTCCGTAATACAAGATCCCGTAACTTACACTAAGTTACATTGCTTGCAAGGCTTGTGTGTGATGTTGTATTACCGAGTGGGCCCCGAGATACCTCTCCGTCACACGGAGTGACAAATCCCAGTCTTGATCCATACTAACTCAACTAACACCTTCGGAGATACCTGTAGAGCATCTTTATAGTCACCCACTTACGTTGCGACGTTTGGTACACACAAAGCATTCCTCCGGTGTCAGTGAGTTATATGATCTCATGGTCATAGGAATAAATACTTGACACGCAGAAAACAGTAGCAACAAAATGACACGATCAACATGCTACGTCTATTAGTTTGGGTCTAGTCCATCATGTGATTCTCCTAATGACGTGATCCAGTTATCAAGCAACAACACTTTGTTCATAATCAGAAGACACTGACTATCTTTGATCAACTGGCTAGCCAACTAGAGGCTTGCTAGGGACGGTGTTTTGTCTATGTATCCACACATGTAAATGAGTCTTCATTCAATACAATTATAGCGTGGATAATAAACGATTATCTTGACACAGGAAGTATAATAATAACTATATTTATTATTGCCTCTTGGGCATAATTCCAACAGGAACTAAAGTTTAGTCTCACATTGCTAGTTTGGGAATGAGACGAGCCGATGACTAAATTTTTCTTCGACTACTGTCGCTGCCTGTTCGCCTCCTTCTCGTGTGCCTATATAAGGGAGGTTGCTCCTCTCGAGAGAGAGACATTAGATCATCCTCTCGCCGTCAAGTTCCAAACCCTGAGTTGTTGTCTAGGTTCTTCCCCATCCCAGCTTGCGGTGTGCACCACAGGTCAGGACAGTAGGCCTCCGAAACCCTGCCGCTTTGAGTCCTGTACGGGAGAAGGGTGATAAGGTTTTTGGGGAGTGCTCTATGCGACTACTCGCTTCTTCATCACGGACACCACATACGCCGATGACCACTTCCCAGACGATGATTTCTTCCCCGACATCAATAACCTCTTCGACAACATGGTCGGTGAAGACGTCAATGCCAATCCCACTTCTGCTACTACTGCAACTCAGTATGTGTTCTTGTTCTTCTTGTTTGAATTCCTGCCGGAACTTCTTGTTCTAGTTTGAGTTCTAGATATGTTCCAATCCTACTCACCACTTCAGATGCTACTTGCATACTCTCTGTATGATCGGATGACTTGTCTTATAATTGCTATGTAGTCATGATTTATCTACTATTTCTGTTAGTAAAATCACATGGTAATCGCTCATAATTCCAACAATCCAAAAACCTTATTATAGGTAATTTACCCCAAGTGGTTTTGCTGCTTCCATGAGGCCTCATATGTTTGAGGGTGTGCACTATAAGTAGTGGCATGTGAGGGTTGTTCTATGGTTTCAAACCATGAGCTGCTATGACGCCACTCTTGGCAAACATGAAGAAATTCTTGATCCTCAACAGGAACTCGCTTTTTAGAAAACAGATAAATTGTTTAAGGCTGCTCTCTTGAGTTCTCTTGGTGAGAACATAGTTGATGATTATGCATCAATTGACAATGGAAAAGATATGTGGAACGCCCTCGAGGCCAAGTTTGGAGTCTCGGACACTGGCACTGAGCTGTATATCATTGAACAATTCTATGATTACATGATGACTAATGAGCGCTCCATGATTGTGCAAGCTCACGAGATAGAGTCATTTTCTAGAGAACTTGAGCATTTCAACTGTATGTTATCGAAGAAGTTTGTTGCCGGAGGTATTATCACCAAGCTTCCTCCCTAATGAAGGAACTTTGCTACCTCTCTCAAGCATAAGAGGCACGAGTTTCCGTTCCGTATCTCATTGGTGCTCTTGATGTGTAAGAAAAGGCAAGAACAAAATACATACATGCTCGAGGTATGGAAGGAGGTTCTAGTGCCAATCTGGTACAGAAGAAAAACTTCTAGCCCCACAAGTTCAATAACAAGGGCAAGTTTGCTGGGAAAAACAAAGCTTTGCAGCACACCAACTTCGATAAGAAGACTCACAAGAAGAAAGGTGTTTGTCATGTTTGCGGAGATCGTGATCATTGGGCACCTAGCTGTCCTAACCATTATGACAAGCGTCAACATGGGAAAGGCGACAAGATCGTCAATGTTTTCATTGGTGACACTGATATGCGTCATGTTGGGTATGGTATACTTCCCACTATTCTCTGAGTATGTTGTCCCCCTAATTGGTTGATTGACATGCGTGCTGACGTGCATGTATGCGGTGATATTTACATGTTTTCTTCATATCAGGCCGCATGCAGTACTTCCGTCCTGATGGGCAACGGTTCAAGTACTTCTGTTCATGGTGTTGGCACGGTCAATCTGAAGTTTACTTCGAGGAAGATCGTATGGCTAAAGAACATGCATTATGTCCCCCCCCCATAAATAAAAATATTGTTAGCATATCTCTTTTGTGTAGAGTTGGCTACAAGCTTGTCTTTGAGTCCAATCAATTTGTAATATACAAATATGGAACTTTTGTTGGTAAAGGTTATGAGTCTGGAGGCTTGTTCAGAATATCCTTGTCAGATGTTTGAAATAAAGTTGTTAATCATGTTTGCAATAATAGTCAATCAAATGTATGACATTCATGTCCCTATCGTGTTAATTTTGGTTGTATAACTTGGCTAGCCAAGTTGAACTTAATACCCATCTTCACTGTTGTCAAGGATCTAAGTGTCAAGTTTGTGTGCAAGCTAAGCAAACTCGTAAGTCTCACACAACTGCGGAAACAAGAAATCTTGCGCCACTAGAACTCATACATTCAAATCTTTGTGAAATGAATGGTGTTTTGACCAAAGGTGGAAATAAATATTTTATGACGTTAATCGATGTCTCCACTAGATACTGCCATGTGTATCTTTTAAAGTTGAAAGATGAAGCTTTGAATTTCTTCAAGATATATAAAGATCAAGTGGAAAACCAACTTGATTGGAAACTCAAGAGGCTTAGGTCCGATCGTGGTGGAGAGTATTTTTCCAATGATTTTGATTCCTTATGTGCAGAACATGGTATATTCCATGAGAGGACTCCTCCCTATTCACCTCAGTCAAATAGGGTAGCCGAAAGAAAGAACCGTACTTTAACTGATTTGGTTAACGCCATGTTAGACACATCGGGTCTCTCCAAGGCATGGTGGGGGAAGTGATATTGACTGCATTTCATGTCCTAAACCGAGTTCCCACAAAGAACAAAGAGATAACTCCATTCGAGGAGTGGGAAAAGAAAAGGTTAAAAATCTCTTACCTATGAACTTGGGGCTGCTCGGCAAAAGTAAATATACCAATTCCAAAGAAGCGAAAGCTTGGACCAAAAACTATGGATTGTGTTTTCGTGGGATATGCTTTTCATAGCATTGGCTATAGATTCTTGATTGTAAAATCTGACATATGTGACATGCATGTCGGTACAATCATGGAGTTGAATGATGCGACTTTCTTCGAAGATATATTTCCCATGAAGGATATGGGTAGCTCATCAAATGAGGAGATACCTAGTTCATCAAGTCAAGATGTAGTCGTAATTTATGAACCAACCATTGCAACAAAACATCTTGCAGATCCTATGGAGAACAATAACGAGACTCCTAAAAGGAGAAAGATACAGAGGACTGCAAAGTCCTTTGGTGATGATTTTCTTGTCTATCTCATAGATGACACTCCTAGTTCTATTTCACACATGTAAGCATCTGAAGATGGTGACTACTGGAAGGAACTGGTCCATAGGGAGATGGATTCCATCCTCGAAAAAGAAACTTGGGAGATAACAGATCGTCCTTATGGGTGCAAACCTATAGGGTGCAAATGGGTATTCAAGAAGAAGCTTAGTCCTGATGGTACTATTGAGAAGTAAAAGGCACGACTCATGACCCAGGGTTATACCCAAAAGGAAGGTGAATACTTCTTTGATACTTACTCACCTGTGGCTCGACTGACCATAATCCGAGTACTACTTTCACTAGCTGCCTCACATGGTCTTCTCCTGCATCAAATGGATGTTAAGATTGCTTTCCTAAATGGAGAGTTGGACGAGGAAATCTATATGGAACAACCAGATTGGTTTATACTGGACGGGCAGGAAGGAAAAGTGCGCAAGTTGTTGAAGTCTTTGTATGGACTAAAGCATGAACCTAAGAAGTGGCATGAGAAGTTTGAAAGAACTTTGACAGCTAAAGGCCTTGTTGTAAACGAAGCTGACAAATGCGTGTACTATTGGCATGGTGGGGCATGGGAGTTATCCTTTGCTTATATGATGATGACATATTGATTTTCAGAACAAATATGAATGTTATTATGGAGGTCAAGGACTTCCTATCTTGTTGTTTTGAGATGAAGGATTTAGGGGTAGCTGATGTTATTATGAATATCAAGTCGATGAGAAGTGATGGTCGTGGGATTACATTTCTTCAATCTCACTATGTGGAAAAGATCTTGAGTCTCTTTGGATATAGTGACTGCAAGCCCTGTCCAACACCTTATGATGCTAGCGTGTTGCTTTGACAGAATCAAAGAATTGCTAGACATCAACTGAAATACTCTCATATACTTGGATCACTTGTGTATTTAGCGCGCTACGAGACCTGACATCTCTTTTGTTGTTAGCAAGGTCATCGAGTTTGTTTCAAAACTAGGAGATGATCATTCGAAATCTCTAGAAAGAGTTATGCGCTATTCGAAGGGCACTACGAGTTAGGGAACTCACTACACTGGGTACCCAAAGGTACTTGAAGGGTATAGTGACTCAAACTGGATCTCTAATGCCGAAGAGATAAAGGCCACGAGCGGATATGTATTCACTTATGGTGGTGGCACTGTTTCTTGGAAGTCTTGCAAGCAAACCCACTTAACGAGGTCAACAATTGAAGTAGAATTCACAACACTAGATACAACTATGGTTGAAGCAGATTGGCTTCGTTGGCTCTTGAATGACTTACCGGTTGTTGAGAAACCTATACTGGGTATTCTTATAACTGCGACAATCAAACTGTGATTGCCAAAGTGAGTAGTTCAAAGAATACCATAAAGTCATCAAGACATGTTCATAGAAGGTTAAAATATGTCAGGAAAATGAGAAACTCCGGAGTTATTGCATTGGATTATGTCCAAAAATCTAAAAAATCTGTCAGATCCTTTCACTAAGGGTCTATCACATAATGTGATAGATAATGCATCGAAGGAGATGGGTATGAGACCCACCATATGAGTTGTTCACAGTGGTAACCTATTCTATGTGATCGAAGATCCCGTGAATTAGATGTGGAAGAAAAATTGTTGGTCAACTGAGAGGAAAGTATTCTTACCATTAATAATACCACTCCATGAAGATGTAGCACTTTCATAATCTTCATGGCAGGTTGATATATATCTTAATGTGTTCTAAGTGGCTTATTGAAGTAAAGATGTTGTCATGCAGAACATCGTTTTAAAAGCACACCTATATGAGTCTGATTGTTAACGTCGCAATCTATGAGAGTAGGGTGCTCTCTAGTAAAATCATGAAAGGCCTCGGAGTATGATGCATAAGCTCCACCCGCGGGGAAGTCCCACGGTAGCCTAGTATTGGTCATGGCTGTGTGTGAAGCTAGATTCGTAGAAAACTTGCAGTTCAAGGCATAGTCCACTGTTCAAGTTGCCTACTGATGAACCACAAGTATATGGGTCAATCATAGTTCTTTTGATAAGTAATAATGTCGAATCCAACAAGGAGTGGAAGGAAATAGCAAGCAGTTTTTAGCAAGGTAATTTCAGCAAGCACTCAAATAGCTGTAACAAGTTGTTTGATAGCAAGATACTTGTAACAAGTGACAAGTAGAAATAGTAACAATATGTGCAGCAAGGTAGACCAATCCTTTTGTGGCAAAGGACAGGCCAGAACAATTTCTTATGATAGGAAAAGCATTCTTAAGGGCACACGGGAATTTCATCTAGTCACTTTCGTCATGTTGGGTTAATTCGCATTTAGTATTTTGATAATTTGATATGTGGGTGGACCGGTGCTTGGGTGTTGTTCTTACTTGAACAAACCTCCAACTTATGATTAACCCCCCACCCGCAAGCATCCGCAACTACGATAAAAGTATTAAGAATACATTCTAAACATATCATTAAACATAGGGATCCAAATCAGCCCCTTACGGAGTAGTGCATGGACTAGGGTTTAGTTTTATGTCACTCTCGCAACCCACTCTCTAATTACTAATCCACAATGCATTCCCTTAGGCCCAAAGATGGTGAGGTGTTATGTAGTCGACGTTCACATAACACCACTAAGGGAATCACAACATTCATATCATCAAAATGTCGAACGAATATCTAGTTCACATGACTACTTGCAACAACAACATGGGATAATAACTTCCTTAAGCATTTTAATAGAGGTGTTATGATCAACACTATTGGTTGGAATAGCTTCTACCCATTTAGTGACATAATCAACAACAACCGAAATATACGTATACCCATTAGAGCAAGGAAAAGGTCCCATATAATAAAATTCCCAAACATCAAATGGTTCAATAACAAGTGAGTAATTAATAGTCATTCCCTGACGTCTACTAATCTATACATATACTAATTTTAGTGGGACCTAATAATTACGGTGTAGATTAACTCCAGGTTCAATCTTTTTTTAATAAACTCCATGTTAAATCATTTTTTTACAAACTCCACGTTCAATGTAGGGTGAACTTCATGCTCAATCTTTTTTTCCTAACAAACTCCACGTTCAATCCATAAAAACAGTTCTCCACGTTCAATCACGGAAGAACTCCATGTTCAATATATGCACTTATATTTTTTTTTTCTAACAGACTCCGTGTTTTCAATCTAGGAAGAACTCCACATTTAATTTCTGGCCCGATGTCAATTTTTTTTAATAAACTGCACGTTCAATTTGTGGACAACATCTGATATTTTGAAGGTCCAACTGCCCCAAGCCTGTTTGGGTGGACATCCAGGGACCGTACCTATCCATGGCGGCAGTGATGACGGCAACCTGGTCTGGAGTCTGGGTCGCTCCCCGATGCGACAAAGAAAGTGTCGTCGCTTCGTTTCCTGGCCGTTGCTGCGTCTAGTCTTGAGGTGGAAGGAAGCGTCCGTGCACTAGTAGAAAAAAGGGCTTTCGTCCCGGCTCGATTTATACATTAGTCTTAGTTCCATTACGAACCGAGACTAATGTTAGCATTAGTCCCGGTTCAAGCGGCAAGGGCGTCGGTCGGGCATTAGTTCCAGTTTGTGTCTCGAACCGGGACTAAAGGGTTTGGAGGCTTTAGTCCGGTTCAAATGGGACCTTTAGTCCATCCCACGAACGGGGACTAATGGGGTTCTGAAGTTTTGTTTTTTTTTTTGTTTAAAAATTTGTTTTGTGTTTGTAGTTTCTACTTTAATTTTCTTATATATTTTAGGATATTTGATGTTTTTTAGTGATTCTTTTTGCATTAGATTCAAAGTTTGTCTAGTTTCTGTTTGTGCCATTAGTTTTCAAATTTGAATGGTTTAAATTTAAATTTGTTTAAATTTTCTTCAAACCCTGATTGTGAATAACTTGAGTTTACAAATAGTTTTTAATTTAATTATTTTTGCTCCTAGTCATGTGTTGGATTGTTGTCACAGTAAGATTTATTTGGTTATTTTTAGAATAATTTAAATTAGGATTTTAATTAAAACAATATTGTTTTGCTTATATAGTTGTTCTGGTCATTTAATTATTGTTTTTTATTATTTTTAGTTAGTTCTTTCTGTAGATTTTAACATGTTGTAGTATGGTGCATATTGAATGCACAAAAAGTCTGGAGTTAAAATAATTTTAAAAAAATGCCTTTGTAGCAGATGGGTTTTCGTGTGAAACCTTGATACTTCGAAGGAGATGATCTAGTTTGTACATGAAGTGCATCCAGTTTTTGTCGTAACTCTCACAACTTTGTAGCACATGTCATGTGGGTGAAATGATGATATCATGACAAGTTTCAGCCTTTTCAGTGTTCATTTGTAGCGCTTTTCAATTTCAGGGTCATTTAGCTCAAAAAAATCATTAAATGCATGGAAAATAGAAAATGATATGAGAAAGGGTTGAAAATTTATGTGGTGGATTTGAATGATGCATATTGAACACACACAAAAGTATGGAGTTCAAATAAGTTCCAAAAAACTAAATCCCTTTGTAAGAGATGAATTCTTGTTCTAAACCCTGATACTTCGAAAGAAATTGTCCGTTTTGTACACGAAGTGCATCGAGTTTTTGTTGTAGCTCTCTCAACTTTTTAGCACATGCCATGTGGGTGAAATGATGATACCGTGCCAAATTTGAACCTTTTTAGAGTTCATTTGTAGTGCTTTTTAGGGTCAATTAGCTCAAAATATAAGTAAACGCATGAAGAGTACCAAATGAAGTCTGAAAATGTTGAAAATTTATGATGTGTCTTTGAATGGTGCATTTTGAACACACAAAAAGTATGGAGTTCAAATAAATTTAAAAAATGAAATCCCTTTGCAAGAGATGAGTTTTCGTTCGAAACCTTCATACTTTGAAGGAGATGGTCTAGTTTGTACACGAAGTGTATTCAGTTTTTGCCGTAACCCTCTCAACTTTTTAACACAAACTATGTGGGTGAAATGATGATACCATGCCAGGTTTCAACATTTTCAGAGTTCATTATAGTGCTTTTCAATTTCAAGGTCATTTAACTCAGAAAATAATTAAATGCATGGAAAATAACAAATAAAGTTAGAAAGGGTTAACTCTGGCTTGGTTAACCTTGGTTGTGACTCTGGTGAGGACGGTGCTATCAGATGTAGTCGACGGGTATGATTGGACTCTTGGCTAAAGGGGGATTCTGAAATTTTCAAACTCTACCCCCCCGGACCGTTTTTTTAAGTTTTGTAGAAAATAAAAAAAAATGATAAAATCTTCAAAAAATAAAATCATTTGAGATGTAGTTAGGTTTTAGTGTCTAGTTGGTATAGAAATTTTGAGATATGAATTTTGACCGTTTTTGCAAAAAAGGGAAAAAATATAAAACAGCCATAACTTTTGCATACCACGTCAAAAAAAGTTTAATATATCAAAAACAACTAGAGAAAAATTGGGACTCGATTTCACCAGGGCTTGCCCGGTGAAGTTTTCTGAGATGCTCAAAATTCCAAATACCCCCCCCCCCCCTCACTCCAAGCCCCGCCACGTGGAGGACCATTAGCCCCGGTTCGGGGACGAAACGGGGCTAGCATTAGTCCCGGTTGTTTAGTCCCGGTTCGTGAACCAGGACTAATGACCCAACCGAAGTGGGGCTATAGGCCCTTTTTCTATTAGTGGTGTGCTTGCTCCCGGCGTCTCAACCGAAACAGAAAATAGCCTATCTACTCTTCAAATTTTCTCCTTCGAGTAATCTCTTATCCTATTTTTTCGGTTGCAATTGCTTCATGTATGCGACCTATTTTGTGTCTGATTAGTGACTATTTGGTAGCTGCATGTCCGTGACCTGTTTTGCTTCTCCAGCGCGTGATTGTAAAAGAGATGCAGTGTCAGGGTGGTGCCGATCAATGAGGATCTACATGGTGAGACATGTACCACACACATGGCCTGCAAGCTGCTAGACCTGGGCATATCCGTCGACAATGGTGAGATGGAACTGGTGTTATGGTCCTCTGTCCAGCAAACAATGTATTTTCTCTTCGCATGTCCTTTGCTCTGCCAGTCTGAATCTGAATTATCAATTTGTATTTTGCAATGTGCTGGAAGTGTTTGATGAGTTTTTAAGTTGCCAAAACTCAAATTCATATAGAAGAGTTTTCCTAACGGATTTCTTAAGTCTTTCATGTAGTGTGTTTTCGAACTGCATTTGTATTCACTGAGGACACTCGTATTTTCAACCAGCACGTGCGCTTTAGTTGTACGAGGTATGGTTTGCAGCTAAACTGCATACTAATTGTCGAGGATGATCAAAGTATGACATAACAAAATTCAAGTTTCAAATTGTTCCTTTCTTCTTCTTTTCTTCTACCTCTACCCACTTAGCTCCAAATGAGTTGTTTAACCATAAGTTTTTATGTTGTTAGCATTCCACCAGAAACATGAAGTACAACTTTACTTAAATTAATAATTTAGCCCACTATGATAAGAGTTCTCCTAATCATTAAATTTTTCCAAAGAGTATCCTTCATATCCTTTGCTTCCTATTTACGAAAAGGTCTTTATTGTTTGTTTTCGAGTTAAGAATTTTTTTACTTAGGTACTTCACTAGAGAGAAGCGATACGTAAGAGTTGGATGCTAAATGATGTTAACACTAGTGGGGACGGGGCCTTTAGCCCCGGCCCGTAAGGGCCTTTAGTCCCGGTTCACCAATCGGGACTAAAGGGGCGGGACTAAAGGCCTAACCTTTAGTCTCGGCCCTGTTACAAGCCGGGACTAAAGGTGCTCCACGTGGGCGCCTCGTAGCGCCCCAGGGGCAGGCCCTTTAGTCCTGGCTCGTTACACGGACCGGGACTAAAGAGTTTCAGATTTTGCTTATTTTTGGTTTTTTTTGAATGAAATTATTTTTGGGTTTTAGGGTTTTAGGGTTTAGGTGTTCGGGAGATTAACGTGATGCCTCGTTTGGTGTTCGGGAATTAGTTTTCATATAATTTAAATAGAAATAATTATGCATATATATATAAGATTAACTTATCTTACAAGCGAGCATATATATACAATTATATGGAGATCTGAATTATCGGGACTAGAGCCCGTCTATTCGATTACATGGACGAACATCAGTAATGGCCCCTAGCTATACTAAATCGTCCTTTGTCATCTATAGCTTCCGTCCTCAGAAAGGTCGCAAGCTCCTCTGCAACAGCAATTGCGCGTTGCTCTGGTAGGACATTCGTCCTCATGGCTGTGTACTATATAAGAAGAGGAGATGAATATGAATATCAATCATGATAACAAAGAATGACAGGTAAAAATAGAGGTTTGAATGTTCATTGCTTACGTCGAATCTGTGATCCTTGTGCTCAGAGGTAAACGTGCGAATGGTCTCGCAAACATAGTATCCGCATAGATGCGTTCCCCGTGGCTGCTGGTCGCACTTTACGAGAATAGAATATATATAATAAAAATAATAATCTAGCATCATAAATGTATTGAAAATAGAAGTATATCATACTACTACTTACCTGAGCCGCTCTAAAGGTCAGCTTCTCAGGAAAGTTACCGGGAGTCACGCACTTGAACCGCTTCCAAACCCTGCCCGACAAAGATAATGATTTGCTAAGTTTTTCATTAATTGATATATCAGAAAATCATCGAAAGAGACCGATAGAGCGCAAGAATGATTGAAATTACCCTTGGAGCATGTCCCGCGGGCTTTGGAACTGTTCCAAGGGTCTCGATAATGGGTCGAAGGCATCAACTCTTCCCTTATCAATTTGAATGTCCAACAAAATCCAATGGAAGCTGCACATGTATATATATATATATATATATATATATATATGTCAGTAACTTATCAATTACACTTATAAGTGAATGGACACAATAGAGTAAACACCCTCATCTGAAGTTGTATGGAAACAGTATGGGGTCACAGAAATTTTGATCTGTTAGAAACCTTAGAAGGTTTTCCGCCGTCTTCTTGGGTTTATCAGTTAGCGTCACTATATCTATTTTATCTGGGTCAATAAACCCAATATTTAGGATGATATTACTTTTACAATCCGGAATCTTCATTCTATATAATAGAGTACAAGTTATATATAGACAATGAATTGAAATAACTAAACAAGTTATATGTAGACAACGAATTGAAAAACTTACAAACAATAGCAACTCATAAGCGATTTGTCGAGGGCGTCGCCATTGTACATCTGGAAGAGTTCATCAAAGTCGATATGGATTTCTTCGGGGCGGCCGTAGTACTCCCGTGGGACACTCAGCACGATCATCGTTCTCCCATTCTTTGATTCACTTAAGTACCATGTATGCAAGTAACGCATATTTGTTGGGAGATCATCTTTGCTAACCAAAGGCTCTCACATGACAAACTGTGGTTTAGGGGCTACCACAGCCTTGGGTAACCTGTCGTCTTGGGAAGACAGAACATCTTCAACCGAGACACCCCATTGAGCCGCCCAGTCCTTTTCTATTTCAAAAGCTTGCCCCTGCACCGGAGGGGGAACATTCTCGGTTAACACCTTGAGGGGTGGGATCGACTATTTGGCCTGTTGTCCAAGCTGAGGAACGTCTGATTTTTTCTTGCTTGTAGTTGAACTTGATTTGCTCCCACTTGCACTTGCACGTGATCTGCTCTTTTTCATTTCCTTCTGCAATGTGCGTGTATAGTCATCAGGCTTATGGTCGAAGTCATACTGTGATGGAAGGGTCGTGAAGTATTTTGCCCATGCTATTTGCTTCTCGGTGTATTCCGTGCGGGGCTCGGGTTCCTTATTTTTCATCTGCGCATCATGATGTTCCTTTGCTATCCTGGCATTTTCCTCGGCGATACGATCATAAGGTCTGATAGGAAAATTAGCATGAGGTACCTTTGGGAGGGGCGACCGTTTGCGCTTTGGGGGGCTCCGTCGCTTAGAAATCGTCGGCGGAGCGTTCTTGGTGGCACGCTTCCGCTTAGTATCCTGTGCGGGCGGCGGCGGAGACGGACGATCCAAGTCCGGCGGCGGTGATCGAGATGGACTCGTGTTGTGCTGGCCGACGTCATGTGGAGGGCTTGGAGGTAATGGAGGTGTAGGTGACCTGCGACGACTCGGAGGCGGTGTTGTCCTTGGGGCCGAGCCTGGAAGCTTGATGTAGTTCTTATCCCATATGATGGCTCCACCCAGTACTTCTCCAAGTGTCCTCTCATCTTTGGGTCCACCTATGTCGAGCTCCATATCATGAAACCCCGTCATGATTTCATCCACCCCGACTTTACCAAAGCCAGTTGGAATCTCATGGCCATGCCAGCGTGCATCAGGGCCAGAAGGTAAAGCTTGTCCGACGGCCACCTTCATGGATATGTTCTTGAATTTCCGATGGAGTTCACATGATGTTGACTCCTTGATTCCATCCACGGGGTAGCCAGGACCGCCCTCTATCATTCTTCGTGCATCGTCGGGCGGGGCCTCAGATTCAGCCACGCTGCTTTTCCGCTTAGATGGGGCGCCGGTAATATCAAGTGCAAGATCTTCCTGGCGCGTTACTCCTCTAAGCTCATCAATCTGCTTCTGTTGCTCGTTAATCCTGGCAAGCAACTAGTTGAACTTGTCATTCTCCTCATCCTGATGCCGCTTCTTTGCACTCTCTCGGCTTCTGTAAGTGTCTTGGTCTCTGGCAAACCCAAGCCACCACAGGTAAGAAGGATCGAAGCCTCGCGTTCGTCCTCCATGTTCGTCATTGCCGAGGAAGAGTGTGAGCAAATCTTTCTCTCTATCTGCAGTGAACTTTCTTTTTCCCTCCTTAATTTCTTTCACTATCCTTTTCCAATTCTCCCTGGGTGTCCTAAGACCGTCACTGCAGATGAGGTCCCCTGTTTTTTCGTCGTACGACCCACCATGCGCAAGGAACCAATTTCTTGCTCTCAATTCCCACTCATCACGGAGTGGTTCAGGTACGATGCCTTTATCTAGCAGATCTTGCTCTTTCTTATCCCACTTTGGGATGGCAGTCTCATAGCCCCCTGGCCCCAGCTTGTGGTGATATTTCTTCTTGTCGACATTTATCTTGTTCTTTTCTGATAATGCCTGGGCATCTTTTGACTCCTTGTACTCTTCAAATGCCTTCCAGTGATTCGCCTGCTTGGCTAGATACCCCTCGAATACTGGCACTTTCTTTGTCTTCAGATAGTTTTTCCATAGCTTCTTCTTCCAGCTACGGAATAGTTCGGCCATCTTCTTTAGAGTCCACTGCTTGACTTTGGCCCTCAGTTTGTCTGCGGCGTCTTCATTCTCACATTCTGGCAGGTTGAAATGTGACATGAGATCATTCCAAAGATTATCTTTGTACCTTTCGGTGACATAGTCACTATCAGCTGCCCCTTTGCGCTTGTTCCACTCCCGAACGCTGATCGGGACGTGATCCCTAACGAGAACTCCGCATTGCTTCTTGAATGTGTCAGCAACTTTCTTAGGAAGCTTGGGTTCGCCCGTAGGCAATATCACATCAAAGGTGTAATGCGTCCGTGCATCCAACTTTCTAGTCGGGCCTCGTTTCGTAGTTTTGCTCGATGTGGAGGCCTAAGAGGGAGAAGCATTCGTCAAATGAATGTATATGTATACAATATAGAGCTATCTCCAATATTTTTCACATATTACAAATGATTGTCGAACTTCATATGTATACCTCGCCGGACTTTATTATTTCTTCACCGGCTTCTCCACCGGCTTCTCCATCAGTGGAGCTATCACCTTCTCCTTCATTGGACCTATCTCCTGCCCCATCGGCTTCATCTTCGTGTTGCTCGACCTCCATTCCAACGTCGGGGTTTAGATATGACGACGGAGATTCAGCTGGTTCAACGTCGGGGCCGTCTTTGATTATATCTTCGAGAAGTTCTTCCTCTTCGAGGTTCCTGATATGTGGATCCATAGTTCTGCAAAAAACGGATTCTCTTAACCTTTGTACCAAAAAAGAATTATTCTATCAGGAACTCCGTTTCAAAACAACTTTAGTCCCGGGTCGTGGCTCCACCCTGGACTCCTAGATTTCTGCATAGTATTCAGAGTAGGAGTACTTTTCCAATTTGAGCATTCAATAAGCAAAACCAAATCGTAAAATAAAGTAGTATTCAAATTAGCATGCATTCAATTATAAGCAAATACATCATATCTTTTGTCCGTACATCGTCGAATATTATCACTAATACTCCTCGAATACTATCAAACATATAGCATCACTGATACATCTAGAACCGTAGCGCCCGACGGGTATCGGCACGGGCGGTGGACACCCAAAGAGAAGGAACCATCACAGGATCATAGCTCCAGTGAGATCCCTGAAGAACCTGCCAGTTATGCTCGAACCTGCCCTCCAACGCAACCATGTAGCGACGGACGGGCTCATCCTCCTCGCTGACACGGTGACGTACCACCTCCGCGGTGTCCGGAAGCCTCGGCACCCTCACTGGCCCACGCGACCGCCACCAAACAAGGATCGGGTTAACGATGGGTTGGCTCCTCACCAACCTACGCCCCCCGGAAGGTAGCACCTCTCAATACCAGCCGGGCGGAGCCCAGTCCCGCACAGGGCCCCTCTGATCAAGCAGGTGTCCTCCGCCGAGTCGACGACGAGGATGCGGGATAGGCATCGTAAAATGAACTAAAAAAATAAACTAGTTCTATTAATTTTCTTGCTAAAAATAAACTATTAACACTTAAGCATATACAATAGCAAAATTAAACTATTAACAGTTAAGCATATACAATAGCAAAATTAAGCAATAATCTAAGAAACACTATTAACACTTAAGCATATACACTATACAATATTTCTTCTTCTTGTAACCCTAAACTAATTTTTCCTCTTCTTCTACTTCTTCTTCTACTTCTACTTTTCCTCTTCTTCTACTACTTCTCCTCTTCTCTTCTTCTACTTCTCCTCTCCTCCTCTTCTAATTTTTTCTCTTCTTCTACTTCTCCTCTTCTTCTATTTTTCCTCTTCTTCTCCTCTCCTCCTCTTCTTATTCTCCTTTTTCTTCTTTTCTTCTCCTCCTATTCTTATTTTCCTTTTTCCTAATTCTAAATATTACTAACCCTAATAATCTAGCACAAACCTAATAACAATAGGAATTAAATGACAAAAAAAATCATTTTCTTCTTGTCTTCCCTTTTTCTTCCTTTCTTCTCCTTTTTCTTCTTTTCTTCTCCTTTTTCTTCTTTTCTTCTACTGGCTGGAGTGTTGGGGAGGAGGGGGCGGGGGGCTTACCGGCCGGAGGTTTCGACGGCACGCGGCGAGGAGGACGGCGCGGCGCGCGACGAGGAGGAGGGCGGCGCGCGGCGAGGAGGACGGCGACGGCGAGGAGGACGACGGCGACAGCGAAGAGGACGGCAGGCGGCGGCGAGCAGGACGGCGGGCAGCCTGACGGCATCGTCGAGTTCGTCGTTGTGCCACGCCGGCGAGGAGAACGAGAGGAAGAAGAAGAGAAATGGACGATTTGTGTTGGAATTTTTTGAAGTCCCGCTTATATAGGTGGATCTTTAGTCCCGGTGCGTGGCTCGAACCGGGACTAAAGACCCCCTTTAGTCCCGGGTGGAGCGACGACCCGGGACTGAAGGCCCTTTTTCGGGCAGACCAGAAGGCGGGAAGCAGGGGCCTTTAGTCCCGGTGCGTGGCTCTAGCCGGGACTAAAGGGGGTCTTTAGTCCCGAGGCGTGGCTCCACCCGGGACTAAAGCCCCTCCTCGGCTGCACGATAAGTTTAGTCCCACCTCGCCCAGCGAGGGGGACTAACACTTGTTTATAAGCCCCGTCGCAGCTTCTCCATCGAGCTCCTCTCTAAAGCACGCTTACGACCCTAAACTCACTGAAAATTGAAACTATATTCGAAATTATGGAGAAAATTCAACCTGAATTCAAAGTGAGTTCACTTTGAATTTAGGTTGAATTTTCTGTATAAATTCTCATATAGTTTCAATTTTTTTCTATTTTCAAAATTAATTATTTTGACTATCCAAACTATTATCTATTTTGTTATTTTCAATTAAAAACTATGTTTATTAAAAATTCTTTTTGCATATTTGAGAATTTGACAAAACTATGATAATGAAAAGTGTTTGAAATTGAATAAATAATTCAAAACTATTTTCTATTTTCAAAAGTAATTATTTTGAGTATCCAAACTATTAACTATTTTGTTATTTTCTTTTAAAAACTATGTTTATTAAAATTCTTTTTGCATATTTGAGAATTTGACAAAACTATGATAATGAAAAGTGTTTGAAATTGAATAAATAATTCAAAACTATTTTCTATTTTCAAAAGTAATTATTTTGGCTATCCAAACTATTAACTATTTTGTTATTTTCAATTAAAAACTATGTTTATTAAAATTCTTTTTGCATATTTGAGAATTTGACAAAACTATGATAATGAAAAGTGTTTGAAATTGAATAAATAATTCAAAACTATTTTCTATTTTCAAAAGTAATAATTTTGACTATCCAAACTATTAACTATTTTGCAATTTTCAATTAAAAACTATGTTTATTAAAATTCTTTTTGCATATTTGAGAATTTGACAAAACTATGATAATGAAAAGTGTTTGAAATTGAATAAATAATGCAAAACTATTTTCTATTTTCAAAAGAAATTATTTTGACTATCCAAACTATTAACTTATTTTTTTTCAGCTAGTTGACCCTGAAATTGAAAAGCATTACAAATGAACTCTGAAAATATTGAAAGTTGGCATGCTATCATCATTTCACCCACATAGCATGTGTTAGAAAGTTGAGAGGGCTACGACAAAAACTAGATGCACTTCGTGTACAAAACGGACAATCTCTCTCGAAGTATAAGGGTTTCAAACGAGAACTCATCTCTTACAAAGGGATTTCATTTTTTTGAACTTATTTGAACTCCATACTTTTTGTGTGTTCAAAATGCACCATTCAAAGGCACATCACAAAATTTCAACAATTTCTGACTTCATTTGGTATTCTTCGTGCATTTACTTTTTTTTTTGAGCTAGTTGACCCTGAAATTGAAAAGCACTACAAATGAAGTCTAAAAATGTTGAAAGTTGGCATGCTATCAGAATTTCACCCACATAGCATGTGTAAAAAAGTTGAGAGGGCTACGACAAAAACTGGATGCACTTCGTGTACAAAACGGACAATCTCTCTCGAAGTATGAGCGTTCCGAGCGAGAACTCATCTCTTACAAAGGGATTTCATTTTTTTCTGAACTTATTTGAACTCCATACTTTTTGTGTGTTCAAAATGCACCATTCAAAGGCACATCACAAAATTTCAACAATTTCTGACTTCATTTGGTATTCTTCGTGCATTTACTTTTTTTTGAGCTAGTTGACCCTGAAATTGAAAAGCACTACAAATGAACTCTGAAAAAGTTGAAAGTTGGCATGTTATCATCATTTCACCCACATAGCATGTGCGAGAAAGTTGAGAGGGTTACGTTAAAAACCGGATGCACTTCGTGTACAAAACGGACAATCTCTCTCGAAGTATCAGCGTTTCGAAAGAGAACTCATCTCTTACAAAGGGATTTCATTTTTTTGAACTTATTTGAACTCCATACTTTTTGTGTGTTTAAAATGCACCATTCAAAGGCACATCACAAAATTTCAACAATTTCTGACTTCATTTGGTATTCTTCGTGCATTTACTTTTTTTTTGAGCTAGTTGATCCTGAAATTGAAAAGCACTACAAATGAACTCTGAAAAAGTTGAAAGTTGGCATGCTATCATCATTTCACCCACATAGCATGTGCGAGAAAGTTGAGAGGGTTACGTTAAAAACTGGATGCACTTCGCGTACAAAATGGACAATCTCTTTCGAAGTAGAAGCGACCCCCACAATAAGAGACGACATTCTTCTTCTCTCATATATGGTGGACACGAGCTCACCTGATTTTTCAACCGTCGATGATGGTCGCTACTCCTACTTCCCCTAGTGCATAACCAATATCTAGCACAAGGAGAAGAAGGAGAGACGACCCCCCACAGCAACAGTCGACATTCTTCTTCTCTCATCTATGGTGGACACTCCCTCACCTGATTTTTTGACCGTCGATGATGGTCGCTATTCCTTCTTTCCCTAATGCATAACAAATATCTAGCACAAGGAGAAGAAGGAAAAGCGACCCCCACAACAAAAGTGGTTCCGCGGCACGCCACGTGGTTCCGCTGCACGCCACGTGGGACTAATGGTCTTTCATTTTTAAATGACTGTTTTAATCAAAAACAGATCTGTTACAAAAGGGATTTCATTTTTTGAACTTATTTAAACTTTAGACTTTTTGTATATATATGTGGTCGAAATGCATGATACCATGAAGTTAGAAAGGGCTAAACCATTCAAAAGTAGCAAATGAAGTTAGAAAGGGCTAAACCATTCAAATTTGGAAACTATAATGGCACAAACAGAAACTAGACATATATAAATTGGTCCAAGCAATACATGATACTAGTCCAAACAGTACGTAATAATAGCTACCATAGATATATATACAAGTGTTCGACGTTGAGAACACTACTCGTCTGAATCGTCTGAATCAGAATGTCCACCTTCCTCGAGGTGACGCTGGCCATAGTTGACGACTCGAATCTTGCGGTACAACTCGTACGAAACGTATGCATCTTTTGCTGCATACTCAATGTTGATACGATCAAGTGGGGACTTCTCCCAAAGTTTGTGCTGAGACTTTGGGAAACTGGTCTTCATATCACCATATTCGTCGTCGATCAAGGCAACTGCCATATGAGCCATCGAAGTCCTGACATGTCGAAGCCTGAATATCGTTTGGAGATCAATGAGGCAACTAGTTGGTATCTCAATACCGAAGTTGTACCTCATCTTTGGCTTGTCGTTCGTTATGTCAACGGTAACAAAAGTGATGCCGCTGCAAAGGAAGTCCATGAGTTCTGGACAATGCTTGTCACTACTGCAACAGAAACAAATTAAAATGGAACAAATGTTACATACTGCTGCAATAAGGAAACATGTTTCACTACAACTAAAGAGAAAATTATCTTTAGGATTCAAATAGAACATATGCAATGGAACCTAGAGAGATCACTATAGCTATGCAATGGAACCTAGAGAGATCACTAGCTATATGCAATTTTCATGACTATGACATATCATATTGCTATCCAATGGAACCTAGAGAGATCACTAGCTATATGCAATTTTCATAACCTTGGATCAAAGAACACCGCATAAAATTGTATCACTACAAATATGATTTCAATGGAACATATTGAACCAATCAGATTTTTTAGATTGTGGAACACTATTCCAATCAGATTGTGTTCCCTTCAACTAATCAAAAAAAATTCACTACAACTATTTGAAGCGAACCAACTATGATTCCAATGAACATATTAAACACTAGTTGATTCTAATACGATTTTTCAGATTATGGAACACTATTCCAATCAGATTGTGTTCCCCTTCAACTAATTAAAATTGTTTCACTGCAACTATTTGAAGGGAACCAACTATGATTCCAATGGAACATATTAAACACTAGTTGATTCTAATACGATTTTTCAGATTATGGAACACTATTCCAATTAGATTGTGTTCCCCTTCAACTAATCAAAATTGTTTCACTACAACTATTTGAAGGGAACCAACTATGATTGAAACAAATAAACTTACAATGTCATTATCTTCGATCAAAGAAAGCCTCAACACTTACCTCGCCCATTGGAGGATCAAGACATGGTGTTTGAAGCATAGTTGGATGACGGAAACACCGCGTTGATCGGCCGTGTACTCCAGATCAAGCCCCAAGAACTTCTCATGATCCATTGCGGCGTCAAGCCATCGTTCCTTCAACTTTTCAAGAAAAAACGACATCTCCCTGCTCTCGTTCGTGTACACGACATCAAGCATGGTCGTGCCATGTGCGAGCACCTCTTCAAAGCGAGTTGACATGCTGGAAGAAGAGAAGGGAAGAAGAGAGGAGAAGAACAGAGAACGAGAGCAAGAGAGAAGAAGAAACAGAGAAATGGCGACTCTGCCTCGGTTCGTGCTTTTCATCGCCCGAAACGACGCGGGATGCAAACCGTTTGGGCCTTTAGTCCCGGGTTGAGCCACCAACCGGGACTAAAGAGGTATACCAACGGTTTCCACCACTACGGCAGGCCACGTGTTAGGCCTTTAGTCCCGGGTTGAGCCACCAACCGGGACTAAAGGGGGATACGAACGGTTGCCACCACCACTGCCCACCGCGTAGCCCTTTAGTCCCGGTTTGGGACACGAACCGGGACTAAAGGCTCCTTACGGGCCGGGACTAAAGCCTCGAGGGAGGCATTGAGAATTGGGGCGACGTGGTCGGGCCTTTAGTCCCGGCCCAGAGGCAGGCCGAGACTAAAGGGTCCCGGCCAAAGGCCCGTTTTCCACTAGTGTAATATGTTACGGTCCAGGGCACAGATTGTTAATATGTCATTTTTGTCGTCGAGTAAGTTCAAGCCCTTAAGATGATGATCTAAATTTCATAGTGTCAGTTTCATATTTGATAAGAGTGCACCTGATGGTGTTCTTTATAACTGAAGTAGATCATAATCATTATGTGTAAAGAGCATTTCAAAATGTTGTTCAGTAAATCATTATAATTAGAAGTATGCCTATTTGTAGCATACTGTAGTGAGGTAGTGCCACTTCAAAGTATCAAATATACCTTATGTTCATATAAATTTTCCTTTATATTTAATACATCTCATGCCTTGCACGATCAATTTAGTGCGCCCAAGTAAATTATTTCCGTTGTTCCATTGTAACTACATTAAAGATAAATATGATATCATATAGTAATCCACGAAGGTATTCGGTGTGCTCTCTTCTTTGGTTGAAAATTGCTTCCCGTCCATTGCATAAGGTGTAGACATATCATAGTACTTTTGCTGAAGTCGTAAAAAATTATTTCCACTACATAATTTCTACATAAAACATCTAGTGCTTTATATTGGCATACTCGCCTTTCGTTGATGACATAATTTGCTAAGAAAACTAAATAACATTTATTTTCTATACAGAATGGTTCGTCCAGCGGGTAAATGTGTGTACTATGTCCTGAACACAACAAAATAATGTGAATTTTGTATGGATTTCAAGCCACCAACTTTTTTTGGTCGTCTTTCCATTTCCACATAGTGATTAGCTACACTATTTCTCGCCAATTAGAAAGTACTGAACTATTTCTTCTTACACCGTTTCTTTACTTTCTACTATATGTAGTGAGTTGGTAAAAAATAAAATATACATTTGTCACATTGTCAAACTATGGCGCGGCGAGGAGGACGGCGCGGCGCGCGACGAGGAGGAGGGCGGCGCGCGGCGAGGAGGACGGCGACGGCGAGGAGGACGACGGCGACAGCGAAGAGGACGGCAGGCGGCGGCGAGCAGGACGGCGGGCAGCCTGACGGCATCGTCGAGTTCGTCGTTGTGCCACGCCGGCGAGGAGAACGAGAGGAAGAAGAAGAGAAATGGACGATTTGTGTTGGAATTTTTTGAAGTCCCGCTTATATAGGTGGATCTTTAGTCCCGGTGCGTGGCTCGAACCGGGACTAAAGACCCCCTTTAGTCCCGGGTGGAGCCACGACCCGGGACTGAAGGCCCTTTTTCGGGCAGACCAGAAGGCGGGAAGCAGGGGCCTTTAGTCCCGGTGCGTGGCTCTAGCCGGGACTAAAGGGGGTCTTTAGTCCCGAGGCGTGGCTCCACCCGGGACTAAAGCCCCTCCTCGGCTGCACGATAAGTTTAGTCCCACCTCGCCCAGCGAGGGGGACTAACACTTGTTTATAAGCCCCGTCGCAGCTTCTCCATCGAGCTCCTCTCTAAAGCACGCTTACGACCCTAAACTCACTGAAAATTGAAACTATATTCGAAATTATGGAGAAAATTCAACCTGAATTCAAAGTGAGTTCACTTTGAATTTAGGTTGAATTTTCTGTATAAATTCTCATATAGTTTCAATTTTTTTCTATTTTCAAAATTAATTATTTTGACTATCCAAACTATTATCTATTTTGTTATTTTCAATTAAAAACTATGTTTATTAAAAATTCTTTTTGCATATTTGAGAATTTGACAAAACTATGATAATGAAAAGTGTTTGAAATTGAATAAATAATTCAAAACTATTTTCTATTTTCAAAAGTAATTATTTTGAGTATCCAAACTATTAACTATTTTGTTATTTTCTTTTAAAAACTATGTTTATTAAAATTCTTTTTGCATATTTGAGAATTTGACAAAACTATGATAATGAAAAGTGTTTGAAATTGAATAAATAATTCAAAACTATTTTCTATTTTCAAAAGTAATTATTTTGGCTATCCAAACTATTAACTATTTTGTTATTTTCAATTAAAAACTATGTTTATTAAAATTCTTTTTGCATATTTGAGAATTTGACAAAACTATGATAATGAAAAGTGTTTGAAATTGAATAAATAATTCAAAACTATTTTCTATTTTCAAAAGTAATAATTTTGACTATCCAAACTATTAACTATTTTGCAATTTTCAATTAAAAACTATGTTTATTAAAATTCTTTTTGCATATTTGAGAATTTGACAAAACTATGATAATGAAAAGTGTTTGAAATTGAATAAATAATGCAAAACTATTTTCTATTTTCAAAAGAAATTATTTTGACTATCCAAACTATTAACTTATTTTTTTTCAGCTAGTTGACCCTGAAATTGAAAAGCATTACAAATGAACTCTGAAAATATTGAAAGTTGGCATGCTATCATCATTTCACCCACATAGCATGTGTTAGAAAGTTGAGAGGGCTACGACAAAAACTAGATGCACTTCGTGTACAAAACGGACAATCTCTCTCGAAGTATAAGGGTTTCAAACGAGAACTCATCTCTTACAAAGGGATTTCATTTTTTTGAACTTATTTGAACTCCATACTTTTTGTGTGTTCAAAATGCACCATTCAAAGGCACATCACAAAATTTCAACAATTTCTGACTTCATTTGGTATTCTTCGTGCATTTACTTTTTTTTTTGAGCTAGTTGACCCTGAAATTGAAAAGCACTACAAATGAAGTCTAAAAATGTTGAAAGTTGGCATGCTATCAGAATTTCACCCACATAGCATGTGTAAAAAAGTTGAGAGGGCTACGACAAAAACTGGATGCACTTCGTGTACAAAACGGACAATCTCTCTCGAAGTATGAGCGTTCCGAGCGAGAACTCATCTCTTACAAAGGGATTTCATTTTTTTCTGAACTTATTTGAACTCCATACTTTTTGTGTGTTCAAAATGCACCATTCAAAGGCACATCACAAAATTTCAACAATTTCTGACTTCATTTGGTATTCTTCGTGCATTTACTTTTTTTTGAGCTAGTTGACCCTGAAATTGAAAAGCACTACAAATGAACTCTGAAAAAGTTGAAAGTTGGCATGTTATCATCATTTCACCCACATAGCATGTGCGAGAAAGTTGAGAGGGTTACGTTAAAAACCGGATGCACTTCGTGTACAAAACGGACAATCTCTCTCGAAGTATCAGCGTTTCGAAAGAGAACTCATCTCTTACAAAGGGATTTCATTTTTTTGAACTTATTTGAACTCCATACTTTTTGTGTGTTTAAAATGCACCATTCAAAGGCACATCACAAAATTTCAACAATTTCTGACTTCATTTGGTATTCTTCGTGCATTTACTTTTTTTTTGAGCTAGTTGATCCTGAAATTGAAAAGCACTACAAATGAACTCTGAAAAAGTTGAAAGTTGGCATGCTATCATCATTTCACCCACATAGCATGTGCGAGAAAGTTGAGAGGGTTACGTTAAAAACTGGATGCACTTCGCGTACAAAATGGACAATCTCTTTCGAAGTAGAAGCGACCCCCACAATAAGAGACGACATTCTTCTTCTCTCATATATGGTGGACACGAGCTCACCTGATTTTTCAACCGTCGATGATGGTCGCTACTCCTACTTCCCCTAGTGCATAACCAATATCTAGCACAAGGAGAAGAAGGAGAGACGACCCCCCACAGCAACAGTCGACATTCTTCTTCTCTCATCTATGGTGGACACTCCCTCACCTGATTTTTTGACCGTCGATGATGGTCGCTATTCCTTCTTTCCCTAATGCATAACAAATATCTAGCACAAGGAGAAGAAGGAAAAGCGACCCCCACAACAAAAGTGGTTCCGCGGCACGCCACGTGGTTCCGCTGCACGCCACGTGGGACTAATGGTTTTTCATTTTTAAATGACTGTTTTAATCAAAAACAGATCTGTTACAAAAGGGATTTCATTTTTTGAACTTATTTAAACTTTAGACTTTTTGTATATATATGTGGTCGAAATGCATGATACCATGAAGTTAGAAAGGGCTAAACCATTCAAAAGTAGCAAATGAAGTTAGAAAGGGCTAAACCATTCAAATTTGGAAACTATAATGGCACAAACAGAAACTAGACATATATAAATTGGTCCAAGCAATACATGATACTAGTCCAAACAGTACGTAATAATAGCTACCATAGATATATATACAAGTGTTCGACGTTGAGAACACTACTCGTCTGAATCGTCTGAATCAGAATGTCCACCTTCCTCGAGGTGACGCTGGCCATAGTTGACGACTCGAATCTTGCGGTACAACTCGTACGAAACGTATGCATCTTTTGCTGCATACTCAATGTTGATACGATCAAGTGGGGACTTCTCCCAAAGTTTGTGCTGAGACTTTGGGAAACTGGTCTTCATATCACCATATTCGTCGTCGATCAAGGCAACTGCCATATGAGCCATCGAAGTCCTGACATGTCGAAGCCTGAATATCGTTTGGAGATCAATGAGGCAACTAGTTGGTATCTCAATACCGAAGTTGTACCTCATCTTTGGCTTGTCGTTCGTTATGTCAACGGTAACAAAAGTGATGCCGCTGCAAAGGAAGTCCATGAGTTCTGGACAATGCTTGTCACTACTGCAACAGAAACAAATTAAAATGGAACAAATGTTACATACTGCTGCAATAAGGAAACATGTTTCACTACAACTAAAGAGAAAATTATCTTTAGGATTCAAATAGAACATATGCAATGGAACCTAGAGAGATCACTATAGCTATGCAATGGAACCTAGAGAGATCACTAGCTATATGCAATTTTCATGACTATGACATATCATATTGCTATCCAATGGAACCTAGAGAGATCACTAGCTATATGCAATTTTCATAACCTTGGATCAAAGAACACCGCATAAAATTGTATCACTACAAATATGATTTCAATGGAACATATTGAACCAATCAGATTTTTTAGATTGTGGAACACTATTCCAATCAGATTGTGTTCCCTTCAACTAATCAAAAAAAAATCACTACAACTATTTGAAGCGAACCAACTATGATTCCAATGAACATATTAAACACTAGTTGATTCTAATACGATTTTTCAGATTATGGAACACTATTCCAATCAGATTGTGTTCCCCTTCAACTAATTAAAATTGTTTCACTGCAACTATTTGAAGGGAACCAACTATGATTCCAATGGAACATATTAAACACTAGTTGATTCTAATACGATTTTTCAGATTATGGAACACTATTCCAATTAGATTGTGTTCCCCTTCAACTAATCAAAATTGTTTCACTACAACTATTTGAAGGGAACCAACTATGATTGAAACAAATAAACTTACAATGTCATTATCTTCGATCAAAGAAAGCCTCAACACTTACCTCGCCCATTGGAGGATCAAGACATGGTGTTTGAAGCATAGTTGGATGACGGAAACACCGCGTTGATCGGCCGTGTACTCCAGATCAAGCCCCAAGAACTTCTCATGATCCATTGCGGCGTCAAGCCATCGTTCCTTCAACTTTTCAAGAAAAAACGACATCTCCCTGCTCTCGTTCGTGTACACGACATCAAGCATGGTCGTGCCATGTGCGAGCACCTCTTCAAAGCGAGTTGACATGCTGGAAGAAGAGAAGGGAAGAAGAGAGGAGAAGAACAGAGAACGAGAGCAAGAGAGAAGAAGAAACAGAGAAATGGCGACTCTGCCTCGGTTCGTGCTTTTCATCGCCCGAAACGACGCGGGATGCAAACCGTTTGGGCCTTTAGTCCCGGGTTGAGCCACCAACCGGGACTAAAGAGGTATACCAACGGTTTCCACCACTACGGCAGGCCACGTGTTAGGCCTTTAGTCCCGGGTTGAGCCACCAACCGGGACTAAAGGGGGATACGAACGGTTGCCACCACCACTGCCCACCGCGTAGCCCTTTAGTCCCGGTTTGGGACACGAACCGGGACTAAAGGCTCCTTACGGGCCGGGACTAAAGCCTCGAGGGAGGCATTGAGAATTGGGGCGACGTGGTCGGGCCTTTAGTCCCGGCCCAGAGGCAGGCCGAGACTAAAGGGTCCCGGCCAAAGGCCCGTTTTCCACTAGTGTAATATGTTACGGTCCAGGGCACAGATTGTTAATATGTCATTTTTGTCGTCGAGTAAGTTCAAGCCCTTAAGATGATGATCTAAATTTCATAGTGTCAGTTTCATATTTGATAAGAGTGCACCTGATGGTGTTCTTTATAACTGAAGTAGATCATAATCATTATGTGTAAAGAGCATTTCAAAATGTTGTTCAGTAAATCATTATAATTAGAAGTATGCCTATTTGTAGCATACTGTAGTGAGGTAGTGCCACTTCAAAGTATCAAATATACCTTATGTTCATATAAATTTTCCTTTATATTTAATACATCTCATGCCTTGCACGATCAATTTAGTGCGCCCAAGTAAATTATTTCCGTTGTTCCATTGTAACTACATTAAAGATAAATATGATATCATATAGTAATCCACGAAGGTATTCGGTGTGCTCTCTTCTTTGGTTGAAAATTGCTTCCCGTCCATTGCATAAGGTGTAGACATATCATAGTACTTTTGCTGAAGTCGTAAAAAATTATTTCCACTACATAATTTCTACATAAAACATCTAGTGCTTTATATTGGCATACTCGCCTTTCGTTGATGACATAATTTGCTAAGAAAACTAAATAACATTTATTTTCTATACAGAATGGTTCGTCCAGCGGGTAAATGTGTGTACTATGTCCTGAACACAACAAAATAATGTGAATTTTGTATGGATTTCAAGCCACCAACTTTTTTTGGTCGTCTTTCCATTTCCACATAGTGATTAGCTACACTATTTCTCGCCAATTAGAAAGTACTGAACTATTTCTTCTTACACCGTTTCTTTACTTTCTACTATATGTAGTGAGTTGGTAAAAAATAAAATATACATTTGTCACATTGTCAAACTATGGGTTTACTCCAGAACATTTCCTTTCTCATGTATTAGGTTGCTAGGCAAAACCATAACAGCTACAATACAATACAATTCCTTTCTTTACTTTCTTTACATTTGTCACATTGTCAAACTATGGGTTTACTCCAGAACATTTCCTTTCTTTACTTTTTTTATTTGGCATGTGGAGTTATCGAATTCATATCCTATGTGGATATAAGGATGGATTTAATTGGGTCAGGCACACTTTGGTGGGGATTACGAGTACAAGGGGATGCTTCATCAAAGATCATAGTTGTTGGTACAAAATATAAGGCGAACATTGGAAATTAATTCAGATCATTGTAACAGAAAAAATGATTCCCTCGCGTCACCTCCAGGGGGTAACTCGGCCGCCCTAGCCGCCGCCGCCCTCGACCTCCCTCCTCCCCTGCTTCCTCGCCGCTTCCTCCCTTCTTCATGAGGGATCCTCTGGCAGAGCTGTGACGGCGCCCCTAGGCATACGACATGGAGGTGGAGTTTGTGCACTCGGGCAGCGCCCCGATGGGATCCTGGCGGCGCTGCGGGGCTGGCGGCGGTGGATCTGGGGTTCCCCACCCCAGATCGGTTCTCCTCTGGGTGGCGGGCTCCGGCGTTGTCCGACAACCCTAAGCGGTGGTGGGCGCGCGTGTTGACTGTCCTCCTTGATAGATGTGATTGGCGGCGGCAGGAGGCGTTGGTGTGCTGCTGGATCTAAAAAAGGTGGTGGCACCACCCCCTTAGTCAGGGATGACAGCCAGGTGGTGGGTCCTTGTGGCGTCGCCGGTGGCGGCGGATCTTGGGATTCCGCTCCCGGGGACATCGCAGGATGTGGTGGCCCGTCCAGGAGAGATGGGTTTTTCGAACAGATCTGGGTGAAAGCTTGCTTTTGTCTACTACCAAGACCAGCGATGGCGGCACTGTCTACATCGTTCCCTTCCTAAAGGCATCATCGAGGAGAAGTTCAAGGCCACTCTCTGCTACCCCTGTGGGAAAACCTAGATCAGTAGATCGGATGACGACGGCGCTCTGGTGTCGTTTCCCCCTTGGAGGCGTCATTCATGGACGTACACACGGGCTCGAGGGACCATTGGTCGGCATCTACGGTGGAGCGGTGTTCCCTCTGACACATCGATGTCGTGGAGTCACGGCGGCGAGGTGCAGCAAAGTCTCGACGACGGATGCGTGATGACGAGCGCGTATAGGGAGGAGATGATGGCTGGCGCCGTGGGGGCATCGACGGCAGGCCTTGCAAGGTCGATGCGTCAGTATCATTTCTGAAGAAGGATTGATGGAAGGTGGTGGCGACGACCTACGAGGGTGCGTCGGACCGGTTTGTGCCCCTGGCCCGGTATGTGGCTCGGTCGGGGCCTCCGTCTTTAGATGTTAAGTCAGGGTATGTGGCTCACACTTTCTGCACCCATTCATCATTGGATAGGAGTAGTGACTGATGTTGCCAAGAGGGCAGCTTCAGACATATTGATGTATTGGTTTGTAAGATCTTTATGAATAATTAATAAAGTGGTTGCATGCATCTTCCAGATGCACATGCCGGGGGTCATCCTCCTTTTCTGAAAAAACAGAAACACATCAATTCTTTGCCAATGAGTATTTCCAAAATTGGAGTATATGCAAAATCACTATTTTTGTCTTTGCCCCATTAGATATTTACAACCATTTTATCGGGGATAAAATGAAGTGATAAACCTATATTAGTGGAAAATATTATTTCCTTTGTGAAGAAGAGACAAGATGGGAAAGACCATTGGAGTTACTAATTTTTTTATGAACTACTAGCTCTACTTTGAGGAATGTATCGCTTTTGTGAAAACTTCATCGTACCTATGAGACAATATTTGTCTATACATATATTTCGGGTGGAAACCTACACCTTTTAGGCCTGATATACACCTTTATTAATGCAAATTCGATCGAACTCAGAACAACTAATTAATCATGTTCTCTGCATGCGTGTGTCATCCATTATATACGTATATTATACATATCTAATGCAATAGAAGAATTCTTTAGAATCTACACGAGAAATTTGTTCATGAAAGGACGATGCTTCTTTCTCCTATCTATTATAGGTTGATTTTTTCACTTACATAAATTAAATCTTCAAGCCCTATGCCTCTGGCTTTCTACTATTGTATCCATTTTGAGAAAATGTGACGAAACCCTAACGTTCAGAACTATGACAAATAGTTCATGTACTTCTACTTTAGTAGTCATGTTTCAGTAAGGGGGCACAAATCTACACTCTCCCAAATTGTGGTAAGCTGCCTTTTTCAATTTATACACCGTAAAAACTTTTCACATTTTATTACAGCGGATGTTATTGCAAATTGACCTCAAAAGCGTACAACACTAGATGCGAACTTTGCATATTCATTATAAAATGTTTTTAATAATTTGTTTATTTTGTCATTACCACAACAAGAGGTTCATTAGCTTCTCCAATATACGGTTTGTGATGGGATCAAACATTTATGTGTTACATGTTATCTAATAAATCTTCATACAACATATTTTACTTTATTGGCACCCATCTGCTCTTCTGTCTGTGGAATGGAATTATAATCGGTTCAAAATAGGAAATTATTACATTTGGTAAGAAGTGTGGAGAGCAAATAAAAGCACACTAACTTTTGTTTGACGGTTCACTGATATTATTAAATATGACAAGACAAAAACTACACACGTATTGTTTTTGTTTTGAAAGTAGAACTGTACATGTTAGAAATTAATATATGTGTACATTTATTTCATTTATGTATATTTATGTGTGTGTGTGTGTGTGGTTGTGTGTGTGTGTATTCAAATTAGAAGAAATCAAAAGACTGGAGGTTGTGATGGTTTCAAAATAATATTCATATAGTTAAAGTGTCTAATATTTAGTTAATGATTCAAAGTGGGTAATCATGGATAACTGTTACATATTCTTAATTAGAACATTGAAAGCATATCTACAAGAGCGGGGTGGTAATAAGTTCTAATACTTTTGCAAATTATTTGTTTATAGTCAAATATTTAACTTCTATCAACGTCAAATCGATAAGTTGGTAAATTGTGGTTCGCTTTAAATACTAAATTATAACAGATATTTCTTTCAGTTTGTGCATATACAATGTAATGCAAAGGTCACTAAAGGTTGATAAACTCATTATCTATTATATCTTAGTGGACCACCAAATTAGACTATATAATGTCAGTAAGAAGGAACTTAGTGAAAGAACATAGTTATTTTGTACAATGAAAAGTAGATGATAACTTAATATGTCAAGATAATAAATATTTGAATATATTTTCCTATATTCTTATGGAAAAATATTTGTAAAAGGAAACGAAATTAAAATATAATTATTATGCATCTTTTTTAATGCTAGCCCATGCTAGTGCACGGGTTGACGACTAGTGTTACTAATTCTTTGACATTCATCCCAAGAGACGACAAACTTACGAGCACCTTTGAAAAGAGGCCAATAAAATCTAGACTTTAATACCTTGTGCGCAGTTCTATCTCCCGTATGGTGTCGTGATATGTCTCCAACGTATCTATAATTTTTGATGGTTCCATGCTATTATCTTGTCAACTTTGGATGTTTTGAATGCATGAATATGTTATTTTATATCTTTTTTTGGGACTAACCTATTAACTCAGTCCCAAGTGCTAGTTCATGTTTTTCCCGTGTTTTTGACCTTTTTCATAGGAGAATATTAAACGGAGTCCAAACGGAATAAAAGTTGCGGAATGATTTTTTCCATAACAGAAGACACGCATGAAACTTGAGAACCAAGGCAGGGGACAAGCCACCCAGGCCCGACCTAGGTGGGGTCGGGCCTAGCAGGCTTGTGGGCCCCCTGTGGCTCCCCTGCCCTACTTCTTCCACCTATAAATTCTCCAAAAATAACTTTGGCAATTCCTACAACAATGCTCATGGAAATTACAATAAATTATCCTCTGATCTAGAGAGTAATATTAAAGAGTTTATCAACTCGCAAAAGATTTTCAATGCATCCATAGAAGAAAAAATGCTCAAAATTAATGACTTGGCTAGGACCGTTGATAGAATGTCTCTTGATGTCGATTCTTTTAAATTGAGATGTGCTCCTCCCAAGATTGATATGGATGAAACATTGAAAGCTATGCGTGTTTCCATGAATGAGAGTAACGAAAGAACCGCCCAAATTCGTGCTAGACATGAATGGCTTAAGAAGGCGTGTTCTCGTGATGAGAATCACGAAGATCTTAAAGTGCTTGGTGTGACTCCCATTGAATCCTTGTTTTCTAATGTCAAACCTAATTATGATGGGGCTGGATATGAATCCACTTTGGTTGAGAAACGCCCCAATGATTCAGAGTCTATCTATCTTGATGCTAAAAGCATTGAAAGTGGAGTAGAGGATATCAAAACTTTGAGTAGTAATGAAATTACTACTTTGGATTTCAAGGAATTAAATTATGATAGTTGCTCTTTGATTTAATGTATTTCCTTGATGCACTCCATGCTAAACTCTCCACACGCTTATAGCCAAAATAAGGCCTTTACCGATCATATCGTCGATGCTATGATGAAATGTCTTGAAGAGAAACTTGAGTTGGAAGTTTCTATTCCTAGAAAACTTCATATGAGTGGGAACCTACTATCAAAATCAAGATTAAAAACTATGAATGCAATGCTTTGTGTGATTTGGGTGCTAGTGTTTCCACTATTCCAAAGTCTTTATGTGATGTTCTAGGCTTCAATGAGATTGATGAGTGCTCTCTTAATTTGCATCTTGCGGATTCTACTGTTAAGAAACCTATGGGAAGGATCAATGATGTTCTTACTATTGCAAATAGGAACTATGTACCCGTAGATTTCATTGTGCTTGATATTGATTGCAATCCGACATGTCCTATCATTCTTGGTAGACCTTTCCTAAGGACTATTGGTGCTGTCATCGATATGAAGGAAGGGAATATTAGATTTCAATTTCCATTAAAGAAGGGCATGTAACATTTTCCTAGAAAGAAAATAAGATTGCCTTATGAATCAATGATGAGGGATACTTATGGTTTGAGCACCAAAGACGACGATACTTGATTCTATCGCCTTATGCCTAGCTAAGGGCGTTAAACAATAGCGCTTGTTGGGAGGCAACCCAATGAATTTATCTTTGCTTTTTGCTTTCTGTTTTGTTGTGTCCACACCATCATAATTCTGTTACGATTGTGTTCTTTGTGTTTCTTTTTGTGTTTCTGCCAAGTAAAACCTTTATGACTAGTTCTGGTGATGGTTGTTTGATCTTGCTGAAAAAGACAGAAACTTTGTGCTCACAAATTATTTTTAATTCCTATCCAGAAAGAGGTTTTGAGTTGATTCTTTTTTCTGCTGGTCGATATACCAATTTCCCTAATTGTCAAAAGTTTTCAGAATTTTTAAGATACCAGAAGTATACAAAGTATACAGATTGCTACACACTAGTCTCTTTTTGACACATTCTGTTTTTGTTGTGTTGATTGCTTATTTTGATGAAACTATGGATAGTATCGGGGGGTACTAGTCATGGAAAAGTGAGCATACAGTAATCTAACACCAATATAAATATAAATCAAGTTTACTACAGTACCTAAAGAGTGGTGGTTTGTTTTCTTATGCTAATGATATCACGAGTTTCTGTTTATGTTTTGTGTTGTGAAGCTTTCAAGTTTTGGGTGATGTTCTCATGGACAATGGGATAAAGAGTGGAAAGAGCTCAAGCTTGGGGATGCCCAAGGCATCCCAAGCCAAATTCAAGGACACCAAAAAGCCTAAGCTTGGGGATGCCCCGGGAAGGCATCCCCTCTTTCGTCTTCAATCCATCGGTAACGTTACTTGGAGCTATATTTTTATTTACCACATGATATGTGTTTTGCTTGGAGCATCGTGTATTTTAGGAGTATTTTCTTTTTGTTGTGTCACAATCATCCTTGCTGCACACCTTTTTGAGAGGGACATGCACTCATCGTGAATTTGCTAGAATACTCATTGAGCTTCACTTATATCTTTTGAGCTATATAATTTTGCTCTAGTGATTCACCTAAATCTTCGTAGAGCACGGCGGTGTCATATTTTGAAGAAATAAAAACTCTCGATCTTCACTTATATCTTTTTGGGAGTGCTCTCTCTCAGTAACTTGGTAATTGGCGTGTGCTATGAAAGTAGTCTTAAAGATGACAGGCATCCAAAGAGGATATAATAAAAACTTCCATATTCAAGTGCATTGATTAGTAAGAGAAGTTTGATTCCTCACAATTAGTTTTGAGACATGGATTTGGTAATATTAGAGTTATGTTAGTAGGGTGTTGTGAATCTAGAAATATTTGCGTTGAAGTTAGTGATTCCCGTAGCATGCACGTATGGTGAACCGCTATGTTAGGAAGTCGGAGCATAATTGATTTATTGATTGTCATCCTTTGTGTGGCGGTTGGGATCACGCGATGGTTAACACCTACCAAACCTTCCCCTAGGAGTATGCGTTTAGCACTTTGTTTCGATTACTAATAAAACTTTCGCAAAAAGTATATGAGTTCTTCATGAATAATGTGATTCCATGGTATAGATGCACTTTCACCTTCCACCATTGCTAGCCTCTCTAGTGCCGCGCAACTTTTGCCGGTGCACAAACCCGCCATATACCTTCCTCAAAACAGCCACCATACCTACCTATATGGCATTTTCATAGCCATTCCGGGATATATTGCCATGCAACTCCCACCATTCCGTCTCATGACTTGTGCCGTCACTTTCATATTGCCATTGCATGATCGTAAGATAGCTAGCGAGATGTTTCAACGTCATACGCTAAGCTAGATCGTTGCACATCCCAGTACACTGCCGGAGGCATTTCCTATAGAGTCATCATTGTACTAAGTATTGAGTTGTGAGTAAATAAAAGTGTGATGATCATCATTATTAGAGCATTGTTCCAGGCGAGGAAAAAAAAAGAGGCCAAAGATGCCCACCAAAAAATGTGAGAAGAGGCCAAAGAGCCCAAACAAAACAAAAAGAGAGAGAAAAAGAGAGAAGGGACAATGCTACTATCTTTTTCCACACTTGTTCTTCAAAATAGCACCATGTTCTTGATGATAGAGAGTCTCTTGTTTTGACACTTCCATATACTAGTGGGAATCTTCATTATATAACTTGGCTTGTATATTCCAATGATGGGCTTCCTCAAAATTGCCCTAGGTCTTCGTGAGCAAGCAAGTTTGGTGCACACCCACTAGTTCTCCTTTTGAGCTTTCACACACTTATAGCTCTCGTGCGTCCGTTGCATGGTAATTCCTACTCATTCACATTGATATCTATTGATAGGCATCTCCATAGCCCATTAATACACCAAGTCAATGTGACCATCTCCTCCTTTTTGCCTCACAACCTCCACCACACTCTATTCCACCTATAGTGATATATCCATGGCTCACGCTCATGTATTGCGTGAGAGTTGAAAAAGTTTGAGAAAGTAAGAGTGCGAAAACAATTACTTGGCCAATAACGGGGTTGTGCATGATTTAAATTCGTTGTGTGGGGATGATGGAGCATAGCCAGACTATAAGATTTTGTAGGGATAACTTTCTTTGGCCTTGTTATTTCAAAAGTTCATGATCACTTTGCTAGTTTGCTTGAAGTATTATTGTTTTCATGTCAATAGTAAACTATTGTTTTGAATCTTACGGATCTGAACATTCATGCCACAAGAAAGAAGTTACAAAGGACAAATATGTTAGGTAGCATTCCACATCAAAAATTCAGTCTTTATCACTTCCCTACTCGAGGACAAGTAGGAGTTAAGCTTGGGGATGTTTGATATGTCTCCAACGTATCTATAACATTTGATGGTTCCATGCTATTATCTTGTCAACTTTGGATGTTTTCTATGCATGAATATGCTATTTTATATCTTTTTTGGGACTAACCTATTAACTCAGTGCCAAATGCCAGTTCGTGTTTTTCCGTGTTTTTGACCTTTTTCATAGGAGAATATTAAATGGAGTCCAAACGGAATAAAACCTGCGGAATGATTTTTTCCATAACAGAAGACACGCACGAAACTTGAGAACCAAGGCAGGGGACCTCGGAGGAGGTCACAAGCCAGCCAGGCCCGGACTAGGTGGGGCCGGGCCTAGCAGGCTTGTGGGCCCCCTGTGGCTCCCTTGCCCTACTTCTTCTGCCCATAAATTCTCCAAAAATATAAAACTGCCACAGAGGGCCACAAAAATACTTTTCCGCCGCCGCAAGCTTCTGTCTCCGCAGGATCCCATCTGGGGCACGTTCTGGTGCCCTGCCGGAGGGGGGATTCGGACACGGAGGGCTTCTTCATCAACACCATTGCCTCTCCGATGATGCATGAGTAGTTGACCACAGACCTTCGGAACCATAGCTAGTCTCTAGATGGCTTCTTCTCTCTCTTGGATCTTCAATATAAAGTTCTCCATGATCTTCATGGAGATCTATCTGAATCCTCTTTTGCGGTGTGTTTGTTGAGATCTGATGAATTGTGGATTTATGATCAGATTATCTATGAATGTTATTTGAGTTTCCTCTGATCTCTTATATGCATGATTTCGTATCCTTGTAATTCTCTTCGAGTTGTGGGTTTCGTTTGGCCAACTTGATCTATAATTCTTGCAATGGGAGAAGTGCTTGGTTTTGGGTTCATACCGTGTGGTGTCCTCACCCAGTGATAGAAGGGGTAGCGAGGCACGCATCATGTTGTTGCCATCAAGGCTAAAAAGATGGGGTTCATATCTATTGCATGTATTTATCCCTCTACATCATGTCATCTTGCTTAAGGCGTTACTCCGTTTGTTATGAACTTAAAACAGTAGATGCATGCTGCATAGCGGTCGATGTGTGGAGTAATAGTAGTAGATGCAGACAGTATCGGTCTACTTGTCTCGGACGTGATGCCTATATGTATGATCATTGCCTTAGATATTATCATGACTTTGCGCGGTTCTATCAATTGCTCGACATAATTCGTTCACCCACCGTAATACTTGCTATCATGAGAGAAGCCTCTAGTGAACACTATGGCCCCCGAGTCTACTTCACATCATATTTTCAGCTCTACACTTTTACTTTGTTGCACTTTCCACCTTGAGATCTCACCTTGCAATTAATCGTGAAGGGATTGACAACCCCTTTATAGCGTTGGGAGCAAGTTTGTTTGTCTTTGCGCAGGTACTTTGGAGACTTGTCTTGATACTCCTACTGGATTGATACCTTGGTTCTCAAACTGAGGGAAATACTTACTCCTACTGTGCTGCATCACCCTTTCCTCTTCTAGGGAAAAACCAACGCAAGCTCAACTTGGAGAGTCCGGCCCGAATCACTCCCTCACGAGATCCGGAATCAGTCCGGATCAGCCACCTCTCCATGCCGCCTCTCCCTCTCCCGCTGACATGCTCGCCCTAGTCCTGACCGCATCCCCATGCTGGTCCTCACCTTCCTTCTTCCCCCCACTTTCCTTCGTCGGCAACCGCCACGGATCTCGTCTATCCCCTTCCCTCCGAGCACCCCGTGGCCGCCTATAAGTACCCCAGCTCCCCCGCACTCTGTTCCACCCCAAACCCTCGAGAGCCCCTCGCCGGAGCTCTGCCTCCAACCGGTCCTCTTCGAGCTCATGCCACTCCCCACCGTCACCCCCGAGTCCCGTCGACGCCGCCAAACGACACTGGAGGATCGCCGCCACCGCCTGGACACCTTTGCCGCTGCAGACGTCCACCGGAACCACCTCCCCGACCACCTCCATGCTTCAGCTGCCGTCGTTTTCGCCGGAGCACCTACCACCGTCGATGTAAGCACCCCACCTCTCCCCAACCGTTGGATTTGGATCTAACGATCCATATTAGATTAATTAACAGCCGAACTGTTTTCTTTTACTCTGCGACCGCTCGCTCGTTTAGCTAACGCATGCGCACCGCTAGACACTAGGACTCTGCCACGTAGCTTGTTCGTAGGTTAGGTTTTCTTTTATTTTCCGTTTTGTTTCTGGAAACGGAATAGATCCTAATATTAGAACTTGTATATCTTTTAGGTTTTTCAGTATTTTTAGTTGGTTCTTTTTGCAGTAGCTCAAAAATATTATGTCGTTTCTGCCTATAGAGTTTTTTTTTCAATTTTGAATTGTTTAAAATTGATTTTGAATTTACTCAAAACACTAGAATTTGAATAACTTGAGTTTAAAAACATATTTTTGAGTGATTCTTTTTGCTACTGATTCTTGTTAGCTAGTTTTATCACCCTGTTCAGTTTGGTGATTTTTAGTATATTTTAAGTTAATGTTTTTAACAAAACACAAACTGTTTTAGTTGTTTTAGGTTAATTGCTTTTCTTTATTGGATCTAGTTTGTTTTTGACTTTTGTTTTCTTTTATACTTGTAAGTTGTGCTATGGTTATGCTTATGTGTGAATTGTTTGTCTCGTTAGATCATCCGGAGTGCGAGGCTTGCTATCTAGAGTCGCTCGAGTTTGAGAATCGTCAACAAGGCAAGTTCAAGTTGATTATGTTCTTTTACTTATGGTTTTATTGCATTAGTTCAATATTCTCCACCCATTGCATGCAAAGGAGGTTCTTGGAAACTTGGTTTTTGATGTAGTATCATGTGGCAGGCACCCATCAACCCTTGTTACTTTGGCCCGGGACGTTATTTTATTTTTGCTATGCTTCTAGTAGATGGGGTTTGGTTGAGTGTTTATCATGAGTGTTGTGAGAATTTAATAATCATGACCTAAAGACTTCAAGACTTTCAGGATCGCAGGATGCAATATATCTCTGGGTGAAGGATGGTTTAGATGGGCACCCTAGAGAAGCCAGTGGATGACCCGGGATGCATGGAGAAACACCATGACATCTTGCGGCAAGCTTCACCCAGTCACGAAGAGATGGATGGATACTTCAAGACCCGAGGCTTACCTGCTGCAACGGCTCGAGGAATCCCCGGCGGCCTCTTGAGCTTGTGTTGTTTTTTCCCTTGAAGAGGAAAGGGTGATGCAGCACAGGAGGAGTAAGTATTTCCCTCAGTTGAGAACCAAGGTATCAATCCAGTAGGAGAATCAAGCCAAGTGTCCAGAGTACCTGCGCAAACACAAACGTGCTTGCACCCAACGCTATAAAGGGGTTGTCAATCCCTTCAAAATTGATCGCAAAGTGAGATTTGAAGGCGGAAAGTGCAACGAAGTAAAAGTGAAAGGCTGAAGATATGGTGTGGAGTAGACCCGGGGGCCATAGTGTTCACTAGATGCTTCTCTCAAAATAGCAAATATTACGGTGGGTGAACGAATTACTGTCGAGCAATTGATAGAACCGCGCAAAGTCATGACGATATCTAAGGTAATGATCATACATATAGGCATCACGTCCGAGACAAGTAGACTGATACTTTCTGCATCTACTACTATTACTCCACACATCGACCGCTATCCAGAATGCATCTAGTGTATTGAGTTCATGACAAACAAAGTAACGCCTTAAGCAAGATGACATGATGTAGAGGGATAAACTCAAACCAATGATGTAAACCCCATCTTTTTACCCTTGATGGCAACAACACGATGCGTGCCTCACTACCCCTTCTGTCACTGGGTGAGGTCACCGCACGGTATGAACCCAAAACCAAACACTTCTCCCATTGCAAGAATCATAGATCTAGTTGGCCAAACAAAACCCACAACTCGAAGAGAATTACAAGGATATGAAATCATGCATAAAAGAGATCAGAAGAAACTCAAATAAGATTCATAGATATTCTGATCATAAATCCACAATTCATCGGATCTCGACAAACACACCGCAAAAGAAGACTACATCGGATAGATCTCCATGAAGATCATGGAGAACTTTGTATTGAAGAACCAAGAGAGAGAAGAAGCCATCTAGCTACTAGCTATGGACCCGTAGGTCTATGGTGAACTACTCACGCATCATCGGAGAGGTCATTGTGTTGATGAAGAAGCCCTCCGTATCCGAATCCCCCCTCCGGCAGGGCACCAAAACGTGCCCTAGATTGGATCTTGCAGAGACAGAATCTTGCGGCGGCGGAAAAGTATTTTCGTGGATCTCTCACGCAGTTTTGGATTTTCCCTAAAATTATAGGCGGAAGAGGTAGGGCAGACGAGCCACACGGGGCCCACAAGCCTGCTAGGCGCGGGCCCCCCTGGCCGCGTCTAGGGGGCTTGTGGGGTCCCATGGTGGCCTCTAACTTGGTTCTCAAGTCCCGTGCGTATCTTCTGTTCCTGAAAAAATCTTTTCGGAAGTTTTATTCCATTTGGACACCGTTTAAAATCCTCCTCTGAAAAGGGTCAAAAACACGGAAAAAATAGGAACTGTCACTTGGCACTGAGTTAATAAGTTAGTCCCAAAAAAGATATAAAAGTCATACAAAACATCCAAAGTTTGACAAGATAATAGCATGGAACCATAAAAAATTATAGATACGTTGGAGACGTATCACCTGCACAGCCACAAGTCATTATGGGCTCTGGCTTGGTTGGACATCGTGGTGGGTCTGGATGGGCGGTGCTACAAGATGTAGAAGAATGGTAGGATTGGATGGGCACCGACAGTGGCTCAAAGGAACCCTTTGGAAGACCATGTTTTGATCATCTGGTTCTCAAACACCCTGAAATGCGAGGACTTCAACGGAGGCGATCAAATCTTATGGGGAAGTGTGCAAAACTCTACATAGTACTCAAACCTAATCGATTAGTCGTGTCCACGGTCATGGACAACTTGAGCCAAAGGAACTGAAACTATCAAGAATTCTCAATACGAGTAACTTAATGATGTGGGTATTATTGATAACGTGGCTGTGAGAAATGGTTGGTGGAACTTTCTCATTAACAACCAACTATCTAGTAAAATTTTCTTTTACCCCCTCTCTTGTTGTAGGAAAAATTTGCTTTCCGCTAAAACTCACAGCACCACGTGCCATATATGCATATAGTATAGATGATATATTTCACCCCTCTCTTTTGTAACTTGCCGGCATATTCAATATGCTGACCTACACGGCTGCAACGTGTCATGTTGCAGAGTACTTTTCCGACCAGGAGTGAGGACACGATCTATGCTCGGTGGTATGCCCTTGGAGTCAAATGGACTCAACTACCTTTGAAGCTTCCGCTAGTTTTCGTTTAGCTTTATCTCATGAGTTGGCCTTCGGCCACTTTATTGTAATCCTTATTGTAATAAAGGACTCGATATGAGATTTTAATTAATAAAGCAGTTGTGACTGAACTCTCGATATATACATTGATGTACTGTGTGTTTACCAGCATGATCTTGGGATGGTACAGAAACACCAGAGACTTGACCGTTTCAGGTCGGTCGCTACAAATGTATTAAATCAAAGAAGAATTTTTTTTCTTTTGTTGATACGTGAAACTAGGTTGTATGTATTTGGCAACAATGTAATTAGCATAATTACCAAACCACAGTGAGTTCTGAGAAACATTGACCACAACTGGTTGTTCATCACGAAAGCTATCATCAATAGGTGGTGGGTCACCTCCTTTCTAATCAGGATAACTTTTTCTAATCTAGACAAGTTATCACCTACGGGGTTCTCACCTCCTTTCCTATCAATGATATGCAAATCAAATTCTTGTAGCAAGAGAACTCGCCTAAAAAGTCTAGGCCTAGCATCTTTCCATGAGATATTTAATGCCAGCATGATTAGTGTGAACAATTACTTTGGTGTCAACAATGTTAGATCTATATTTATCACAAGAAAATACAACTTCTAAGAATTCATTTTCAGTGGTAGCATAATTTCTTTGGGCATTGTCTAGAGTTCTACTAGCATAATGCATAACGTTCAATTTCCTATCAACTTTTGTCCTAGAATAGCACCAACAACATAATCAGTAGCATCACACATAATTTCAAAATGCAAGCTCCAATCACGCGGTTGAATAATAGGTGCAGAAGTTATGGCTTTCTTAAGTGTTTTAAAGGCTTCAACACATTCATCATAAAAAACGAAAGGAACATACTACTGTTATAAATAAGTAAGAGGCCTAGAAATTTTAGAGAAGTCTTTAATAAACCTCTTATAGAAACCACCATAGCCATGGAAACTATGGATACCTTTAATATCTTTAGGACATGGCATCTTCTCAATTGTATCAACTTTAGCCTTATCCACAGATAACCCACAAGTGTAGGGGATCGCAACAGTTTTCGAGGGTAGAGTATTCGACCCAAATTTGTTGATTCGCCTGAAGGGAAACGAAAGAATATTCTCAAGTATTAGCAGCTGAGTTTGTGAGATTCAACCACACCTGAAAAATTAGTGTCTGCAAGCAAAGTATCAGTAGCAAAGTAGTATGATAGCAACGGTGTCAGAAACAGATCTGTTGACGGCAGACTATTCCTAAGTGTTGTATCAATGGCGCCAGTAAGTTGCACGTGGACGGGGAACTATTCTTACCCGACAACGGTGATGAAAAAAGATCTAGCAACAAGTAACAGTGAAGTATCAAGGAACAACAGTAGCAGCAGCAGAGTAACTGCAGTAGCAACAGTAGTAGCAAAGTGGCCCAATACCTTTTGTAGCAAGGGACAAGCCTAGACAAAGTAACATAGCAAGGACCAGTAGTAAAAGACTCATAGCCAGTGGATCAGTGATGGATGAGTATGACGGATGTGATTCATCATGTAACAGCTATAACACGGAGAGATATGTAACTAGCTCCCGTTCGTCAATCTAATGTAGGCATGTATTCCGTATGTAGTCATACGTGCTTAGGGAAAAGAACTTGCATGACATCTATTGTCCATCCCTCCCGTGGCAGCGGGGTCCTAATGGAAACTACGGGATATTAAGGTTCTCCTTTTAATAAAGAACCGGACCAACGCATTAACACGCGGTGAATACATGAACTCCTCATACTATGGTCATCTCCGGGAGTGGTTCCGGCTATTGTCACTCCGAGGTTACCGGGTCATAACAATAGTAGGTGACTACAACTTGCAAGATAGGATCTAAAACACACATATATTGGCGACAACATAATAGGTTCAGATCTGAAATCATGGCACTCGGGCCCTAGTGACAAGCATTAAGCATAGCCAAGTAGTAGCAACATCAATCTAGAACATAGTGGATTCTAGGGATCAATCCCCATCAAAACTAACTCGATTACATGATAGATCTCATCCAACTCATCACCGTCCAGCAAGCCTACGATGAGATTACTCACGAACGATGAAGAGCATCATGGAATTGTCGATGGAGGAAGGTTGATGATGACGATGACGACGATTTCCCCTCTCCGGAGCCCAAAACGGACTCTAGATCTGCCCTCTAGATGAAGAACAGGAGGTGGCGGCGCCTCCGTATCGTAAAACGCGATGAAACCTTCTCTCTGATTTTTTTCCGGGGAGACAAAAGATATAGACCTGAGTTTGGGGGCGTGGTGCCATGTGGGCCCCACAAGCCCTCACGGCGCGACCTAGGGGGGTGGCCGCGGCCTGTGGGCTTGTGGCCCACTGGCACGCCCCCTCCGGTGGATCTTTGCGCAGGTATTTTTCTTTTATTCCAGAAAAAATCTCCATAAATTTTCAAGACATTCCAAGAACTTTTATTTTTGCACAAAAACAGCACCATGGCAATTCTGCTGAAAACAACGTCAGTCCGGGTTAGGTCCATTCAAAGCATGCAAATTAGAGTCCAAAACAAGGGCAAAAGAGTTCGGAAAAGTAGATACAACGGAGACGTATCAACTCCCCCAAGCTTAAAGCCTTGCTTATCCTCAAGCAATTCAGTTGACAAACTGAAAGAGACAAAAGAAAAACTTTGACGAACACTGTTTATCTTGTTGTTGCAACTATGTCTAACTCATATCCAGAGTTTCAGCAAGATCACAAGCAAACCACAAAAGCAAATGACATATAGGTCTCACGGTAAACTCATATCAATGGCATAATCAACTAGCGAGCAAATAATAATAAGCCTCAAATGTCAACACTTCAATCAAAACAACATGAAGTAGTACGAATAGATGGTACCTCGCTAGCTCTTGCTGAGACCGCAAAACATGAATGCAGAGCACCTTCAAAGACCAAGGGCTGACTAAACATTGTAATTCATGGCAATGAAGATCCAGTCATAGTCATACTCAACACAGTTAAAAGCAAAGCATAAAAATGACAGAGGTGCTCTCTAATTGGTGCTTTTGTAAGAGGAGGATGACTCAACAGGAACATAAATAGACAGGCCCTTCACAGAGGGAAGCATTGATTTGCAGAGGTGCCAGAGCTCAAGCTTTGAAAATAGAGATAATAATTTTGGGTGGCATGCTTTCATTGTCAACGCAATGACTAAGAGTTCTCAACATCTTCCACGCTACACATGCTATAGGCGGTTTCGAAACAGAAAAGTAACATTTTGACTCCCCCACCACCAATCAATCACACTCCACGGCTAGCCGAATCCTCGGGTACCGTCCATACCAACATCAATCCTGGGGGAGTTTTGTTTGCAATTATCTTTTCGACTTGAGCATGGAACTGGGAATTCCAATTACCGGCCCCTTTCTCATGAATGATAGTGAATAAACACATATCAAGGATAACAAGCCTAGCATGGAAGATACCAATAGCCCCCTGTCACCACATGAGCGGTTCGGGCATGCAAAACAGATTATTTCTTGAAGATTTAGAGAGTGGCACATGCAAATTTACTTGGAACGGCAGGTAGATACCGCACATAGGTAGGTATGGTGGACTCATATGGCACAACTTTGGGTTTATGGAGGTGGATGCATAAGCAGTATTCCCGCTTAGTTCAAGTGAAGGCTAGCAAAAGACTGGGAAGCGACCAACTAGAGAGCGACAACAGTCATCAAAATGCATTGAGATTAACTAATATTGAGTGCAAGCATGAGTAGGACATAAATCAGCATGAACATGAATATCATAGAGGCTATGTTGATTTTGTTTCAACTAAATGCATGAACATGCGCCAAGTCAAGCCACTTGAAACATTCAAAGGAGGATACGATCCTATCATACTACATTATAGTTATCTCAACATTCATGTTGGCAACCAAGACAAACCTTTATAAGCTCCTAGCTAAGTAAGCATGGCATAATCAACTATGATCTCTAAGTTGTCATTGCAAACATGTTTCTCTCACAACAAAGCTGCACTAGGAACAGTGAGCTAGTCATATTTACAAAAACAAAATAGATCGAGTTCATGCCAGCTTTTCCAGGCTCAGTTACTTAATCATATATTGTCATTATTGCCTTTCACTTGCACGACCGAATGATGTGAACAATAATAAGAGTGCTCGTGCATTGGACTAAAGCTGGAATCTGCAGGCAAACACAAAGGAGAAGACAAAGTAATATGTCTCTTTGAAAGCTAAACAGGTATGCGTGCAAGAGCCACTAAACATTGTAACCATGGTCTTCTACCTTGACCCAAAGAAAAAGAAAACTATCTACACGGGAAAGCTCCCAACAAGCAAAAGAAGAAAAAGAAAATCTTTTTGGTTTTTCTCAAACCAGACAAACACATGAAAAGAAAACGAGAAAAATAAAATAAACTAGCATGGATGATACAGTGGCAAAGTGTGAACACCGGCTAACAAAGTGAAAGCATAAGCAAGAATGTAAAGTCGGTGAGAAACACATACTCCCCCAAGCTTAGGCTTTTGGCCTAAGTTGGTCTACTCCCAAGGAGGGAAATAACCAGCTCTAGGGTACTCCGGAGTGGACTGAGGATGCCACTGCTGTGTGAGCTCCTCTGGCTCCCACTGATAAACTAGCGTCTGGTACTCGACTGGTGGCTCGGGCACGGGCACATGTGGTTGGGCCAAGCCCCAATATGCGTAGATGTCCGAGGGCATAATGATGTACCTGCCTGCATGAACATTGAACAAACAAGGAGCAGGCAAAGTAATAGTCTCACGAGTACCCTGACTAAAAACCAGGTTATAAATCATCCTTCTATTTATATCTCTATCAAGAAAGTCATGGCGAACCATGCTATCGTAATCTAGATATCTCTCGGGAAGAAGAATCTCTTCTTCCTCGTCCAGTCTAATGGGTATCTCAAACTGTCTGCCAAGACGGGTAGCATAGATACCTCCATAGACAACACCTTTAGAACGGTTCAGGTTCAACCGTTGAGCTACTATAGCGCCCAAGCTATAAGTTTTATCGTTATAAAGAGCTTCGTGCAAGACCGCAAGATCTGGGGAGCTAAGGGACCCAGCTTTCCCACGGCCAATCAAACATTTTCCCACAAATAATGAGAAGTACCGAAGCACAGGAAAATGAATGCTAGCAGCTCTAGCACAAGACACTCCTCTCTCCTCTCCTACAACAATTGTATCTATGAAAGCTTCTAAGTCCTGTGGACGAGGTTCATGAATATCCCCAACGTAAGGTAATTTGCAAACATTGCAAAAATCCTGGAGTGACATGCGCTGGGGATATCATAAAGTTTGAACTCAACCATAGGAGGATTCTTCCTCAAATAGAAGTTAAAGCTTTGTACGAAGATATTAGTGAGGAGGAGGTATTGCGGACACTTATCTTCAACGAAGGCGGTAAGGCCTGCGTTCTCCACCAAGTGAAAAAAGTCCTCATAAATTCCAGCGGTGCGTAAGAACACGTTGCTTGGCCACACGCACGCTCGAACTTCCGTGACTCGAGGGACCAGATACTTGGGCTTCTTCTCACTCCCGTCATCCTTGGGGTCACGGCTTGACGAGCCTGTTAAGAACCTCCTCATCTTTTCCTTTTTCTATCTCTGGAAATTTCTGAAATTTTTAGTGACTCTAAGGAAAAGTGAAGAAGGCTCAACAAAACTCGTAGCAACTACTCCAACAAGTGCCTAGAGGCCATATTACGCATCAAAACTACTTGGGACCAGCTAGAAATGCATGCAAAGCTCAAGGACATGGTCACCAAGGTAGCAATGCGGAGTATAAGGCACTAGAGAAAAAACTAATTGGACCAATGGAGGAGTCACTTACCAAGGAGTAATTTCCCCAAAATAGTTCGGAGAACGGTGATTTGAGCAAAGGGATCGAAAATCCCAGCAAGAGGAGCAAGAACACGGGTTTGAGCTGCGAAATGATTTTTTTGGAGGTAGGAGAACCAGATGAGAGCAAGAATGAGTGGACGGGGTGCCTGTGGGCCCCACAAGCCTGGGTGGTGCGGCCAGGGGTGCCCGTCCCCCAAGGGCTTGTGGCCCACTGGTGCAGCCCCCAGACAAGCTCTTTGTCTCAGAATTTTTCAAAAATTCTAGAAAAAATCATACTTGATTTTCAGGACGTTCGGAGAACTTCTATTTTCGGGGTATTTTTCTACCGGACGCTAAAACAGAAATCAGGGAAAACTAAACTAAATCTATCATTCATCCATCTCATGGTCATCGAAAGAAAATCCGTCAATGGGGTTGATCAAGTCTCCTTGACAAACCTTTTCGAATCGCAAAAGAGAATGGAGAATTTTCGAATAGTCACTAGGTCACCTCAATGGGGATGTGTATCTCCCCTACAAGCAAATCATACTTCATCTTGACACGAGGAATAGGGCATTCAAAGCTTCCAATAAAAATCGATGAAGTTTTTTCGATAGCATTGATGCAATGTACTCGATATTGTTTCTTCGGAAAGTGCACCGTATGCTCATTACCATTGACATGGAAAGTGACATTGCCTTTGTTGCAATCTATAACAGCCCCTGCGATGTTTAAAACGGGTCTTCCGAGGATGACCGCCATGGCATCATCCTCGGGAATATCCAAGATAACAAAGTCTGTCAAGATAGTGACGTTAGCAACCACAACAGGCACGTACTCGCAAATGTCGATAGGGAAAGCAGTTGATTTGTCGACCATTTGCAGAGAAATTTTAGTGGGTGTCAACTTATCCAGTTCACGTCTACGATAAAGAGAGAGAGGCATAACACTAACACCGGCTCCAAGATCGCATAACGCAGTTCTAACGTAGTTGCCTTTAATGGAGCAAGGTATAGTGGGCACACCGGGATCACCTAGTTTCTTAGGGGTTCCACCCTTGAAGGTATAATTAGCAAGAATGGTGGAAATCTCAATCTCAGGTATCCTCCTCTTATTAGTCACAATATCTTTCATGTACTTGGCATACAGAGACATCTTGAGCATATTCGTCAAACACATTTGCAGAAAGACAGGCCTGATCATTTCAACGAAGCGCTCAAAATCCTCATCATCCTTTTTCTTGGATGGTTTGGGAGGAAAGGGCATAGGTTTCTGAACCCATGGTTCCCTTTCTTTACCATGCTTCCTAGCAATGAAGTCATTGTTATCGTATCTTTTATTCTTAGGTTGTGGGTTATCAAGATCAATAGGTGGTTCAATCTCCACATCCTTATCATTGCTAGGTTGAGCATCAACATGAACATCACTATTGATATTGTAATTAGGCTCATGTTCATCACCAGATTGTGTTTCAGCATCAGAGACAGAGATGTCGTTTGGACTCTCAGGTGTAGCAGCAACATAGTTGCTAGCGTGCAGGTTCCTATCATCTTTCTTCTTCTTTCTAGGATGACTAGGTGCATCAGTGCTAACTCCTTGAGAATCTTGTTCAATTCTCTTCGGATGACCCTCAGGATACAAAGGTTCCTGGGTCATTCTACCGCTTCTAGTGACGACTCTGACAGAATTGTCATTCAACTCATTGAGCAAGTCATTTTGAGCTTTAAGTACTTGTTCTACCTGAGTAGTAACCATAGAGGCATGTTTACTCAGAAGCTTAAGATCGTTGACATTTATGTCCACACAAGCACTTAAATGACTAAGCATACGAGCATTCTGTTCCAATTGTGTGCTAACATAATCATTGAAACTCAGTTGTTTGGCAAAAAAGTTATCAAATTCATCCAGGCATAAGCTAGCAGGTTTATCGAAAGGAATATCACTCACATCAAACCTACGTGGAGAATTTACTTCTACTACCTGTATCGGGTTATCGAGACCATGGATCTCTTCGATAGGTGGTAGATTCTTGACATCTTCAGATTTAATGCCTTTCTCTCGCATAAATTTCTTGGCTTCTTTCATATCTTCAGGACTGAGGAATAGAATACCTCTTTTCTTCGGAGTTGGCTTAAGAGGTGGTTCGGGAATAGTCCAAGCATTCTCATTGCACAAGATGTTATTCAGTAGAATCTTAGCTTGTTCTACAGTTCGTTCCCTAAAAACACTACTGGCACAACTATCTAGGTGGTCTTTAGAAGCATCGATAAGTCGATTATAGAAGATATCAAGTATTTCATTCTTCTCAAGAGGGTGATCAGGCAAAGAATTCAGTAGCTGGATGAGCCTCCCCCAAGCTTGTGGGAGACTCTCCTCTTTAGCTTGAGAAAAGTTGTATATTTCCTGCAAGGCAGCTTGCTTCCTATGGGCAGGGAAATATTTTTAGAGAAATAGTAGACCATATCCTAGGGGCTACGCACACAACCAGGAGCAAGAGAAGTGAACCAGGTCTTAGCACCATCCTTTAGCGAGAAAGGAAAGAGCTTGAGCATATAGTAGTAGCGGATCTTTTCCTCACTAGTGAATAGGGTGGCTATATCGTGAAGTTTGGTAACATGGGCTACAACCGTTTCAGACTCATAACCGTGAAAAGGATCAGATTCGACCAGAGTGATTAACTCAGGGTCGACAGAGAATTCATAATCCTTATCGGTCACAAAGATAGGTGAAGTGGCAAACTTCGGGTCGTATTTCATCCTAGCGTTCAGAGATTTTTCTTCCCACTTGCGCAGTATTTTCTCAACATCGTAGCTATCCTTACATGCAAGAAAATCCTCAGCTATCTCTCCCTCCATAACATAGCGCATATCAGGCATATCAGGCAATTCAGGCATAGTAGCAGGTTCTACTTCAATAGTATCAGCAGTTTCAGAAGTATCATCACATCTAGCAACAACTCTAGCAATATGTGCATCAAGGAATGCACCAAGTGGGAAAGCAGTATCAGGCATAGCATCATCAGGCATAGTATCAAGCATAGCATCATCAGGCATAGTATCAAGCATAGCGTCATCATAAGCATCATGGGCAGCAGAAGTAGCATCATCAAGCACATGCGACATATCAAGATTTCTAGCAGGAGGTGTGATGACCCACAAGTATAGGGGACCAATCGTAGTCCTTTTGATAAGTAAGAGTGTCGAACCCAACGAGGAGCAGAAGGCTCTGATAAACGGATTTCAGCAAGGTAATAACTGCAAGCACTGAAAGTAGCGGTAACAAGTGATTGTGTAGCGAGGTGAAACGTAGCAAGCAAAAAGTAACAAGTAACAAGTAGTAGCAACGGTGCAGCAAGTGGCCCAATCCCTTTTGTAGCAAGGGACAAGCCTGAACAAAGTCTTATAGGAGGAAAAACGCTCCCGAGGACACACGGGAATTTCTGTCATGCTAGTTTCATCATGTTTGTATGATTCGCGTTCGTTACTTCGATAGTTTGATATGTGGATGGACCGGCGCTTGGGTACTGCCCTTACTTGGACAAGCATCCCACTTATGATTAACCTCTCTTGCAAGCATCCACAACTACAAAAGAAGAAGTAAGACAAACTCTAACCATAGCATTAAACTAGTGGATCCAAATCAGCCCCTTACGAAGCAACGCATAGACTGGGGTTTAAGCTTCTGTCACTCCAGCAACCCATCATCTACTTACTACTTCCCAATGCCTTCCTCTAGGCCCAAATATGGTGAAGTGTTATGTAGTCGACGTTCACATAACACCACTAGAGGAAAAGACAACATACCGCATATCAAAATACCGAACGAATTTCAAATTTACATGACTATTATTAACATGACTTATCCCATGTCCTCGGGAACAAAAGTAACTACTCACAAAACATAATCATAATCATGATCAGAGGTGTAATGAATAGCATCAAGGATCTGAAAATAAACTCTTCCACCAAGTAATCCAACTAGCATCAACAACAAAGAGTAATCAACACTACTAGCAACCTTACAAGTACCAATTGGAGTCGTGAGACGGAGATTGATTACAAGAGATGAACTGGGGATTGGAGAGGAGATGGTGTTGATGAAGATGTCTCCCCTCCGATGAGAGGAGTGTTGGTGATGACGATGGCAACGATTTCCCCCTCCGGGAGGGAAGTTTCCCCGGCAGGATCGTCCTGCCGGAGCTCTAGATTGGATCTGCTCAAGTTCCGCCTCGTGGAGGCGGCGAAACCACGAAAAAGCTCCCTCCTGATTTTTTCTAGACCAAGACGCTTCATATAGAAAAAAGAGGGGGGCTAGTGGGCCGTCAAGGAGCCCACAAGCCCCCACTCCGCCACCAGGGGGTGGCGGTGTCAGGGCTTGTGGCGCCCTGGAAGCCCCCCTCCGGTAGTTCTTTCGCCCATTATTTTTATATAATCCCAAAAAAATCCACGTAACTTTTCAGGGCATTTGGAGATGTGCAGAATAGTGGACTAGGATTTGCTCCTTTCCAAGTCCAGAATTCCAGCTACCTGAATTCTCCCTCTTCAAATAAACCTTGCAAAATAAGAGAGAAAAGGCATAAATATGGTACCACAAGTAATATAACAGCCCAAAAAGCAATAAATATCAACATGAAAGCATGATGCAAAATGGACGTATCAAGGTGATGTCGCAAACTTACTCATAACTGAAGGTGAATCAAGTGCAGAGCTAGATGGCAGTTCCTTACCTCTCCTTGTAGTGGAAGGCAAGATTTTAGTTCTTGGATCTTTCGGATTCCTCATAGTGATTAGCATACGTCAATCCCAAGTGACTCACAGAATATAGTTGTGCTTCCCCGGCAACGGCACCAGAAAAAGGTCTTGATAACCCACAAGTGTAGGGGATCGCAACAATTTTCGAGGGTAGAGTATTCGACCCAAATTTGTTGATTCGCCTCAAGGGGCAACGAAAGAATATTCTCTAGTATTAGCAGTTGAGTTTGTCAGATTCAACCACACCTGAAAGATTAGTGTCTGCAAGCAAAGTATCAGTAGCGAAGTAGTATGATAGCAACGGTGTCAGAAATAGATCTGTTGACGGCATACTATTCCTAATTGTTGTATCAATGGCGCCAGTAAGTTGCACGTGGACGCGTAACTATTCTTCCCCGACAACAATGACGAAAAAGGATCTTGAGAAAAGTAACAACGAAGTAGCAAGGAACATCGGTAGCAGCAGCAGAGTAACAGCAGTAGCAACAGTAGTAGCAAAGTGGCCCAATCCCTTTTGTAGCAAGGGACAAGCCTGGACAAAGTAACGTAGCAAGGACCAGTAGTAAAAGACTCGTAGGCAGTGGATCGGTGATGGATGAGTATGACGGATGTGATTCATCATGTAACAGCTATAACACGGAGAGATATGTAACTAGCTCTCGTTCGTCAATCTAATGTAGGCATGTATTCCGTATGTAGTCATACGTGCTTAGGGAAAAGAACTTGCATGACATCTATTGTCCATCCCTCCCGTGGCAGCGGGGTCCTAATGGAAACTACGGGATATTAAGGTTCTCCTTTTAATAAAGAACCGGACCAACGCATTAACACGCGGTGAATACATGAACTCCTCATACTATGATCATCTCCGGGAGTGGTTTCGGCTATTTTCACTCCGGGGTTGCCGGGTCATAACACATCGTAGGTGACTAAAACTTGCAAGATAGGATCTAAAACACACATATATTAGCGACAACATAATAGGTTCAGATCTGAAATCATGGCACTCGGGCCCTAGTGACAAGCATTAAGCATAACCAAGTAGTAGCAACATCAATCTAGAACATAGTGGATACTAGGGATCAATCCCCATCAAAACTAACTCGATTACATGATATATCTCATCCAACTCATCACCGTCCAGCAAGCCTACGATGAGATTACTCACAAACGATGAAGAGCATCATGGAATTGTCGATAGAGGAAGGTTGATGATGACGATGGCGACGATTTCCCCTCTCCGGAGCCCAAAACGGACTCCAGATCTGCCCTCCAGATGAAGAACGGGAGGTGGCGGCGCCTCCATATCGTAAAACGCGATGAAACCTTCTCTCTGATTTTTTTCCGGGCGAGACGGAAGTTATAGAGCTGAGTTTGGGGCGGTGGTGCCACATGGGCCCCACAAGCCTTCACGGCGCGGCCTAGGGGGGTGGCCGCGGCCTGTGGGCTTGTGGCCCACTGGCACGCTCCCTCCGGTGGATCTTTGCGCATGTATTTTTCTTTTATTCTAGAAAAATTCTCCGCAAATTTTCAGGACATTCCGAGAACTTTCATTTCTGCAGAGAAACAACACCATGGCAATTCTGCTAAAAACAGCGTCAGTCCGGGTTAGTTCCATTCAAATCATGCAAATTAGAGTCCAAAACAAGGGCAAAAGAGTTAGGAAAAGTAGATACGACGGAGACGTATCATCCACCTCAATACCTCATTCGGAAATTTTACAAACCAAGACAATACCTTTATATACCATAAAGTGGCACTTCTCCCAGTTCAAGACAACGTTAGTTTGCTCACATCTCTGCAAAACTCAATCAAGGTTGATTAAGCAATCACCAAAAGAAGTTCCATAAATGGAAAAATCATCCATGATGACCTCAACAATCTTTTCATGAAAATCACAGAATATAGGAGTCATACATCTTTGAAAGGTAGCACGTGCATTGCATAATCCAAAAGGCATACCTCTATAAGCATAGGTTCCAAAAGGACAAGTAAAGGTGGTTTTGTCTTAATCAGGTTGTGACACTGGTATTTGAGAGAAACCAGAATAACCATCTAGAAAGAAAAAATGTGTGTGCTTCGATAACCTTTCTAGAATTGGTCTACGAAAGGTAAAGGATAATGATCTTTACTAGTAGCTTTGTTTAATTTTCTGAAATCAATTACCATTCTATAGCCAGTCACAATTCTTTGTTGAATGAGTTCATTTTTATTATTAGTAACAACAGTAATATCTCCTTTCTTAGGGACACAATGAACGGGACTTACCCATCTACTATCAGCTATGGGATAAATTATACCTGCTTGCAGAAGCTTTAATATTTCATTTCTTACCACTTCTTTCATTTGGGGATTCTGTCTTCGTTGGTGATCAACAACGGGTTTAGCATGTGGTTCCATATTAATCTTGTGATGATAGAGAGTGGGACTAATGCCCTTAAGATCATCAAGAGTATACTGATACGTCTCAAACGTATCTATAATTTTTGATGGTTTCATGCTTTTATCTTGCCTTCTTTGGTTGTTTTATTTACCTTTTATATCTTTTTTGGGACTAACTTATTAATTCAGTGCCAAGTGCCAGTTCCTGTTTTTTCCGTGTTTTTGACTCCTTTCAGATCTGATTTTGGAATGGAGTCCAAACAGAAGAAAAACCCCGAAATGATTTTTTCCCGAACGGAAGAAGATCAGGGGGTCGTTGGGCCAGGCCAGGTGGGCCCCAGCGAGCCCACAAGCCCCCACTCCGCCACCAGGGGGAGGCGGCAGTGGGCAAGCTTGTCGCCTCCCTGGCCGCCCCCTAACCTAGATCTTTGGCCTATAAATTCCCAAATATTCCGCAAAAAATCAAGGGAGCCTCGAAAATACTTTTCCGCCGCCGCATGCTTCCGTTTCTGTGAGATCTCATCTGGAGACCCTTCCCGACACCCTGCCGGAGGGGGCTTTGGAGTTGGAGGGCTTCTTCATCATCATCATCGCCCCTCCACTGACTCGTGAGTAGTTCACTTCAAACCTATGGGTCCGTAGTTAGTAGCTAGATTGCTTCTTCTATCTCTTGGATCTTCAATACAAAGTTCTCCATGATCTTCATGGAGATCTATCCGATGTAACCTTTTTTGGCGGTGTGTTTGTCGAGATACGATGCATTATGGATTTGTGATCAGATTATCTATTATATATATTTGAGTCTTTGCTGATTTCTTATATGCATGATTTGATATCCTTGTAAGTCTCTCCGATTCTTCGATTTTGTTTGGACGACTAGATCTATGATTCTTGCAATGGGAGAAGTGCTTGGTTTTGGGTTCTGCCATGTGGTGACCTTTCCCAGTGACAGTAGGGGAAGTAAGGCACACATCAAGTAGTTGCCATCAAGGGTAAAAAGATGGGGTTTTTATCATTGGTTTGAGATTATCCCTCTACATCATGTCATCTTGCTTAAGGCGTTACTCTGTTCTTTTGGACTTAATACACTAGATGCATGCTGGATAGCGGTCGACATGTGGAGTAATAGTAGTAGATGCAGATAGTATCGGTCTACTTGTTTTGGACGTGATGCCTATAGAAATAATCATTGCATAGATATCGTCACGACTTTGCGCGGTTCTATCAATTGCTCGACAGTAATTTCTTCACCCACCGTCTACTTGCTTTCGTGGGAGAAGCCACTAGTAAACACTACGGCCCCCGGGTCTATTCACATCCATCGTTTACATCTCCGCTTTTACTTTGCTTTGTTACTTTGTTGCTTTCAGTTCTCACTTGGCAAACAATCTATAAGGGATTGACAACCCCTTCATAGCGTTGGGAGCAAGTTTTTGTGTTTGTGCAGGATCTTGAGATACTCCTCGATCGGATTGATACCTTGGTTCTCAATCTAAGGGAAATACTTACCACCGCTGTGCTACATCACCCTTTCCGCTTCGAGGGAACACCAACGCAAGGCTCCAAGGCCACGGGGGAAATCCTTTGCATACTTGCCTAGGAAGTCCCTTAAGGCGTAGCCGCAGCTGAAGGATTCCTGGTGCCGTCGACACGACAATTTCTGGCGCCGTTGCAAGGGAAGCACAGCTGACATCATATACCCAATAGCATCTCAGTGCTTCCTTAAAGTTTTTAACAACCTTTCTTCTTCATGCTCTATAAGGTTAGCACTGATAATAAAAGGATATATCTTATTTTCATCAAGATAAGCATATTTCAAAGTGTCAGGTAATTGCTTTTGTTCAAACAGAGGATCACCCTTGGGTGGAGGAGGACCCCCTAGAGTTTCAATAGGCAAGGTGTGTTTAAGGATACGTTTTTGCTCAAAGAACATATTATCTAGTTTATTTCTTTCACGCATATGCATATCATTTTCATGGTCTAGCAAATATTTTTCTAATGGATCCGTAGGAGGAATGGCAATAGAGGCAAGACCATTTACTTCGTCTTTACTAGGTAATTCTTTATCATGGGGTTTCATACTAAAGTTTGAGAAATGAAACTCATGAAACATACCACCAAAATTGACACTCACACTTTCCATTTTAGAATCTATTTGAGCATTAACAATGTTCAAGAAGGGTCTACCAAATATTATGGGACAAAAAATATCTTATGGTGAGCCAAGTACTAGAAAATCAGTAGGGTATCTTACTTTTCCACACAAGAATTCAACATCTCTAACAATCCCAAGTGGTGTGATGGTGCTTCTATTAGCAAGTTTAATAGTAACATCTATGCCTTCTATCTCGGCGGGTGATATCTCATGCATAATTTCTTGATATAAGGTGAAAGGGATAACACTAACACTAGCACCGATATCACATAAACCGCGAAAGCATTGATCTCCTATTTTGACTCAAACGACAGGCATGCCAATAACATGTCTATTCTTATCTTTAGTATCAGGTTTGGCAATTCCAGCAGCTTCATTACAGAAATAAATAACATGCCCATCAATATTATCTACCAAGAGATCTTTAACCATAGTAGTACTAGGTTCTACCTTGATTTTCTCAGTGGGTTTAGTTGTTCTAACATAAATTTTGTTAACCATGGTTAAAGCTTTAGCATGTTCGTTTATCCTAACATGGAAAGGTGGTTTCTCAATATAAGTAGTAGGCACAACTGGGTAAACATTGCAAATGATAATTTCAGCCTCGAGTTTAATTGGTTCTTCAATTTTTTATTTAATTGGTGGATGATATTTGAACCATTTCTCTTTAGGGAGATCAACATGAGCAGCAAAGGTTTCACAGAATGAGGCTACTATCTCACAGTCAAGGCCATACTTAGTGCTAAAATCACTAAAAGCATCGGTATTCATAAAAGATTTAACAAAATCAAACATAGGTTTTATACCTAAATCTTTACCTTCGTAGAGCTCCCAATCTTTAGAGTTCCGTTTAATTCTTTCCAAAAGATCCCACCTGAATTCAATAGTCTTCTTCATAAAAGAACCAGAGCAAAAAGTATCAAGCATGGTTTGATCATTACGAGAAAGCTGAGCATAAAAATTTTAAATAATAATTTCTCTCGAGAGCCCATTATTTGGGCATGAATATAACATTGAATTCATCCTCCCCCAAGCTAGAGTGATACTTTATCATTCACAAGGCCAAAAACTATAGATAACATTGTGATCATGATGAGCAAGATGCATAGGATAATTGTTTTGGTGAAACTCCAACTGCAACCGATTCCAGTTCCAAGATCGTGTATCATCACATAGCCTATACCATGTCAAAGCTTTCCTCGCCCAAAGATAAAGGGAAAACCTTCTTCTTGACTTCATCTCCGGATAAACCTGTAAGCTTAAATAATCCACAAACTTCATCCACATAGATTAGGTGCATATCGGGATGTTTTGTTCCATCTCGTGCATAAGGATTAGCTAGTAGTTTCTGTATCATACCCGAAGGAATTTCACAATAAACATTTTTGCAGGTTCAGCAGGTTGAGGGACAACTCTTGGTGTTTCCTAATGAGGTGAAGATACCTCAAACAAACCCCTCAAAGGATTACTTTCCATAGTGACAAGTAACAGTAAATCTCAGCACATAATATAAATTTTCCCTTACCAAATTCCACTTACCAAAGGCGCTTCACTCCTCGGCAACGATGCTACAAATGATTCTTGATGACCCACAAGTATAGGGGTCAATCGTAGCCCTTTCGATAAGTAAGAGTGTCGAACCCAAAGAGGAGCGGAAGGAAATGACAAGCGGTTTTCAGCAAGGTAATTTCTGCAAGCACTGAAATAACGATAACAAGTTGTTTGATAGCAAGATAATTTTAACAAGTGACAAGTAGCAATAGTAGCAATAGGTGAAGCAAGGTATCACAATCCTTTTGTGGCAAAGGACAGGCCAGAAAAAATTCTTATAATAGTCAAAGCTTTCTTGAGGGCACACGGGAATTTCATCTAGTCACTTTCGTCATGTTGGGTTAATTCGCGTTTGGTATTTTGATAATTTGATATGTGGGTGGACTGGTGCTTGGGTGCTCATCTTACTTGAACAAACCTCCCACTTATGATTAACCCTCTCACAAGCATCCGCAACTATGAGAAAAGTATTAAGAATAAACTCTAACCATAGCATTAAACATAGGGATCCAAATCAGCCCCTTACAAGTAGTGCATAGATTGGGGTTTAAGTTTGTGTCACTCTCACAAACCATCCTATAATTACTACTCCAAATGCATTCCCTTAGGTCCGAACATGGTGAAGTGTTATGTAGTCGATGTTCACATAACACCACCAAGGGAATCACAACATTCATATCATCAAAATATTGAACGAATATCAACTCCACATGACTACTTGCAACACGATTTCTCCCATAGCCTCAAGAACAAAAGTAACTACTCACAAGTGATAAACATGTTCATGATCAGAGAGGTATTAAATAGCTTAATGGATCTGAACATATGATCTTCCACCAAATAAAACATAAAGCACCAACTACAAGAGATGTACTAGGGATTTGAGAGGATATGGTGCGGATGAAGATGTTGATGAATATTGGCCTCCCCAAGATGAGAGGGTTGTTGGTGATGATGATGGACTCGATTTTCCCCTCCGGCAGAATCGCTCCATCGGAGGGCAAAAGTTCTCCTGCCCTAGTTCCGCCTCGAGACGGCGATGCTTCATCCCGGAAGTTCTCATCTTTTTTAGGGTAGATGAGAACTTATACCAGAAGATGATCGCCAGAGGTGGGCCAGGGAGCACTAGACATCAGGCCGTGCCAGGGGGGCTGGCGCACCCTCGTGTCTAGTGGGCGCCTAGTAGCCCCCTTGGGTACTTCTTCGCTCTAGTATTTCTTATTAGAAAATAAATCTTCGTAAATATGCAGCCCAATTGGAGATGTGCAGAATAGGTATGTCTAATGTAGCTTTTTCATGTCCAGAATTGCATTTGCCGGCATTCTCCCACTTGATGTAAACCTTGCATATTATGAGAGAAAAGGCATTAGAATTACTCCATCAAGTGGCAAAATGCATAAAAACACTATAAGTAACAGTAACAAAACATGATGCAAAATGGACGTATCACTTACTAGTGTAACATAGAGTTGTAGGTGGAAGTTCAACTTAACAAGCTCCACTGCAGTACCGGTATATAAACAGTGTTTTGGAACCAAAGGCAATTTTTGTGTGCCTTTGGGATCTGGTGGGGATTGCTGGAATTTAACCGCTATGGGTAAGCACAATAATCATTTTTAGAATTCCAAATATATCCTAGAGGCCCACTTAGCCCTTTCGTGCAAGGCAATAGGTGGAACTAAAGTTTAGTCTCATGTTGCTAGTTTGGAAGGAGTTGGATCTCCTAAGAAGGGAGGATGTTTCCCCCACATGTATGAGCATGAGAACAAGAGAGACATACACGCACGCTCCTCATCCTCCGCCGCCCGCCTCGCCTCATCACGACGCGTCGCTCCGCGGGTTGTGGGAATGAGCCGAGCCAATGACTAATTTTTTTTCACGCACGACTGGTGTATGAAAGGTCGCTCGGGAGCTGAAATTTTTTGTGGTAGTGGAGATTAAATATCCTTCAGTTGCTGCCTGTTCGTTTTCTTCTCCCTCTTTTGGTTCGCCTCCCGTTGCTGCATGTTCACCTCCTTCTCATGTGCCTATAAAAGAGAGGTCTCTCCTCTCCAGAGAGACACATCAGATCATCCTCTCACCATCAATTTCCAAACCATGAGATGGTGTCTAGGTTCTTACCCATACAGGCTTGCGATGTGCACCCCGGATCGGGACGGTAGGCCTCCAAAACCCCGCCGCTTTTGAGTCCTGTATGGAAGAAGGGTGATAAGGTTTTTGGGGAGTGTTCTGCGCGACTACTAGCTTATTCATCACGAACACCACGGACGCTGACGACCACTTCCCGGATGACGACTTCTTCCCCGACATCAACAATCTCTTCGAAAACATGGCCGGTGATGACGTCAAAGCCAATCCCACTTCTGCTGCTGCTGCAACTCGGTACGTGTTCGTGTTCTTCTTGTTTGAGTTCCTACCGCAACTTCTTGATCTAGTTTCAATTCTAGATGTGTTCCATTCCTACTCACCACTTCATATGCTACTTGCATATGTTGGGGAACGTCGCATGGGAAAAAATTCCTACGCGCACACAAGATCTATCCATGGTGATGACCATCTACGAAAGGAGAGAGTGCATCTACATACCCTTGTAGATAGCTAAGCGGAAGCGTATATAACGCAGTTCATGTAGTCGTACGTCTTCGCGATATGATCACGATCTGTCCCGCGATCTCATCACGATTCTTCCTGATCTAGTGCCGAACGGACGGCACCTCCGCATTCAGCACACGTACAGCTCGATGACGATCTCCGCCTTCTTGATCCAGCAAGAGGGGCGGAGACGTAGATGAGTTCTCCAGCACGGCGATGTGTTGGTGCTAGTGAACTAATCCAGCTGGGCTTCGCCAAGTTTTACTGAACTAATCTACAGGAGAAAACGACCTAGAGAGAGAGGGCAGCGTGTGGCTTATTTTTTTGGTTAGGGCTGCCCTCAAATCCTCTAGTTTATATAGGAGGGAGGGTGATGGGGATATGTACCTAGGGTAGGATCATAGGCCTGACCTACATGTCATATCCAAGGGCACTACATTAAAGACTTAAAGATTACAAGGAAGGCTCCGATTGACTCGCCATGGTGCACGGGTCACTCGGTAAAGCATTCACTCGGAGACTTTCTCCCTCCACTCGACGGAAACCTTTCACTCGAAAGAACTACAAGCCAGTCGACCGCACAAGATCAGAAGCCACTCTAGGGAGGCCAACGAGCGGGCATTCCACTGGTCGTCATAAGTAACATTTATTACATACGTTATCAGTAACGTACGCTTTTATCTCCAATAATCAAACCCTTGTTTACCCGGTCTTGATGAGGGGTAGTGCACTCTATGTAAACCACTCCTTCCCTCTGGCACAAGGGTTCGCACCCACTGTAACACACATATTCCACACGACAAGAGCTCCTGAGCACTGAGACGTATGGCTGTTACCTCCACGAGAGGGGCTTGAACTCATACATCATGTGTACAAACTCGCTGTAGCTAGGACTCCGCCCTCTCCTTACGTACCCCTCACCTATACTGTTAGGCTCGTTCCCACGATAGTTGGCGCCCATCATGGGGCAGGCGTCTAAGCAACGTCCAACGAGTTTGCGGTTTCCATCTTCATCATGTCTTCCGGTGGCGGTTTGTTCTTGGGCTACGAGATCCATTTCGTTGTGCTCGTCTTTGTCGCCGACGACTCGGCATCGCTTCAGGAAGCACCTCTAGACATTGAGGCGCTCCCAATCCGTGGGGCGACGCATTTCCGTACAAGCTCCTGCGACGCTCTTCTTCGGCAACCGTCGACTCCGGCGTCGACTGCTCTCCCCGTTGTTCGTCGCCACAAGTGATCCGGTCGCTCGCGACTCCAGCGCTGGGTGAGTCATGCGGCGGCTCACCAAGCATCTTCTTCGCAGATTGCGGCCATCGAGCCCGCTAAATCACCTCGCATCACGTTCTACTTGGTGTCAGATCAGTCTGACGTTCCTTCCAAGTGCAAGAGCTGCGATCCTGCGGCTGAGGTCTTCATGGCAGGTTCACAGCAAAGCCTTCCTGGCTTTGGTCGCGGCGAGTGCGAGGCTGGATGGTCGTGAGTGAACATGCCCACCGGTGTCCTCCACTTTCCACTCGACGTCAGCAACAACTATTTCTGGGTGGACCTTAAAACAATGTCGAGGTATCCCATACTCTAGTTCTTAATGTTGCATCCACCGCTAAGATAGCAAATTCCATTCAACCGTCAAACTCACAGGTTGGTAGAGGTTTGGAGCAGATTCGTACATTGCTTTAGGTAGCGCAACAACAAAATTCGGTTGTTTCTGAGTCACTCAATAGATTGCACAGTAATTCACCCAGGGCAGACACAGTTCGTTCAGTTTATAGTCCAGGGTCACCATTGCGTCGCAGGGGCAGAGGTTACCACCAGGATTAGTACAGAGATTAGGGACGAAATCAGTTTGCTCCTCGTTATCACCGTGAAGACCGTCGTCGACTGCATTCTCCCCCGCGGAGTGGTTCATATGCCCCCGGCACTACAACGATAGGCGCCCGACTTATAATGAGCATGATCCTAGATTTGATGCGAGGAATGTCCTCCTTTAGAGTCGGATTGACAGAGGCAGAGCTCACATGGATGGTTATGACAAAGATCATCCGAGTGGAAGCGGCACGGTTGTTTCTGGCCCGAGTGTTTCAGCAGAGCAATTCGATCCGCTGATATTCCCCTCAACTTCAGGTTGGCGGCTGGAATAAGCAAGTTTACGGGAGAATCAAAGCCTGAAAATTGGCTGGATGATTACCGAGTGGCTGTGCAGATTGGTGGAGGAAACGACAACGTTGCCATGAAGCATTTACATGTAATTTTGGATGGTTCGGCCCGGGCGTGGCTGAATCAGTTGGCCCCTTCTAGCATCTTTTGCTAGGAGGATCTTGCTCGAGTGTTCATCAAAACTTTCGAGGGCACGTGCAAACGTCCTACTGGTTTGTCCGAGCTACAACATTGTGTGTAGAAGCCAAGTGAAACTCTAAGAGATTACATCCAGCGTTGGACCACCCTCCATCACACGGTGGAAAATGTTTCCGAGCATCAAGCCGTCTATGCCTTCAAGGCTGGTGTTAGGTACAGAGAGCTTTATCTGAAGTTTGGTCGGGCAGGAGATATGTCCTTGAGCAAGATTATGGAGATTTCCTCTCGGTACGCCAATGGTGAAGAGGAAGACCGCCTCTGCAGCGGTAAAGGAAAGGCAGTCGTCAATGACGCTGGCGGTGGAAATTCCAATCGGAAGCTGATACATCTATCTATAATTTCTGTTTGTCCCATGGTCTTTTAGGTGACTGATACGTCCATTTTGCATCATGTTTTCATGTTGATATTTATCGCTTCTTTGGCTGTTACTTCACGGTACTATTCTTATGCCTTTTCTCTCTTATTTTGCAAGGTTTACATGAAGAGGGACAATACCGGCAACTGGAATTCTGGCCTGAAAGTGGAGCAAAGTTGAGACACCTATTCTGCGCAACTCCAAACGCCGTGAAAATCAACGGATATTTTTTCCCAATATATAAACAATACTGGGCCGAAGAAGCGCCAGAGGAGCGCCAGGGGGTGGCCACAAGCCTGCACGGCCCGGCCACCCCCCAGGCCAGGCCATGGGGGCTTGTGGGCACCCTGCTGGCCCATTGGCCCCCCTATTTTGCTATATGGAGGGTTTCGTCCAGAAAAAATCAGACGGGAGCTTTTTCGTGGTCTCGCCGCTGCCACGAGGCAGAACTTGAGCAGAACCAATCTAGAGCTCCGGCAGGATGATCCTGTCGGGGAAACTTCCCTCCCGGAGGGGGAAATCGTCGCCATCATCATCACCAACACTCCTCTCATCAAAGGGACCTCGTCACCATCAACGTCTTCATCAGCACCATCTCATCTCCAAACCCTAGTTCATCACTTGTAACCAATCTCCGTCTCGCGACTCCGATTGGTACTTGTAAGGTTGCTAGTAGTGTTGATTACTCTTTGTAGTTGATGCTAGTTGGATTACTTGGTGGAAGAGTTTATGTTCAGATCCTTGATGCTACTCATTACACCTCTGATCATGATTATGATTATGCTTTGTGAGTAGTTACTTTTGTACCTGAGGACATGGGATAAGTCATGCTAATAATAGTCATGTGAATTTGGTATTCGTTCAGTGTTTTGATATGTTGTATGTTGTTTTTCCTCTAGTGGTGTTATGTGAACGTCGTCTATATAACACTTCACCATTATTTGGGCCTAGAGGAAGGCATTGGGAAGTAGTAAGTAGATGATGGGTTTCTAGAGTGACAGAAGCATAAACCCTAGTTCATGCGTTACTTCGTAAGGGGTTGATTTGGATCCACTAGTTTAATGCTATGGTTAGACTTTGTCTTAATTATTCTTTCGTAGTTGCGGATGCTTGCGAGAAGGGTTAATCATAAGTGGGATGCTTGTCCAAGTAAGGGCAGTACCCAAGTGTCGGTCCACCCACATATCAAACTATCAAAGTAACGAACGCGAATCATATGAACATGATGAAACTAGCATGACAGAAATTCCCGTGTGTCCTCGGGAGCGTTTTTCCTCCTTTTAGACTTTGTTCAGGCTTGTCCCTTGCTATGAAAGGGATTGGGCCACTTTGTTGCACTGTTGCTACTTTTGTTACTTGTTGCTTGCTACGATTCATCTCACCACACAATCACTTGTTACCGACAATTTCAGTGCGTGCATATTTTTAATTGCTGAAAACCACTTGTCAAATCCTTCTGCTCCTCGTTGGGTTCGACACTCTTACTTATCGAAAGGACTACGATTGATCCCCTATACTTGTGGGTCATCAGTGACATTGTTATATGTTTTGCTACACTTTTATATCTTTTTACACATAATTGGACAAACCTACTAACTCAGTGCACCCAATGCCAGTTTCTGCCTGCTGATGTTTTTTTTGCACGGACTTCTACCCAAATTTCCAGAGTCCAAAAAATCCCGAGAAAAATATATAAAAATCAGCGTGATGGAAGCTTCCGAAGCACCGAAGATGGGCCAGAGGGGATCCAGGGGCTGCCCAAGCGGCCTCCCTGCGCGGGCTGTCCCCTGGCCGTGCCCACAGGTCGCCTGGGTGGGCCCTACCTCCTCTGATGCCCTCCTTTGGCCTATATTTAGCCCTCCGATCGGAACCCCTTCCATCATATACAGAATCACGAATTTCTCCATCGTTCCGCCGCCGCAGCGCTTCCGAGATCGGGAGCGTGAGGAGACCTCTTCCCGGAACCCTGTCGAAGGGAGGATTGACCTCCGGGAGCTTCTCCACCGGCATGGACGTTTCCCAGACGTGCCATGTGTGGGCCTCCTTGGACGATGAGTCCATGGCCAGTAGCTATGTGATGTCTTCTCTCCAATCTTGTGCTTCAGTGATTAGCCCTTGTGAGCTGCCCTACATGATCAAGGCACCTATGTAATTGTCCTGCTATTGTTATGCTTAGTTTGTTGGGATTCGATGGGTTATGAGATTATGTTGAGATTGTGATGAGTTATATATTTGATTATCCTTTTATATTATGTTCTTTAGTAATTCATGCATGTTCTCCATTGCTCTTTATTGCTTTGGCCGAGTAGTAGATTGTAACTCCAAGAGGGAGTATTATGCATGATTGTGGGTTCATGCCCCCTGATGTCTAGCTTAAGTGACAGAAACATGAGACTAGGGGATGTGTTGCTGCCACCAGGGAGAAAACAACGGTGCTTGTGACCGCGGTTGCAAGGATTGTTTACCTTACGCAAAGTTCGTTAATACAGTTGTTCGTTGCTTTGAGTTTAAACTTTGGGTGGGGCTCGCAACTTAATACCAGCGAGATGTTCTGGATAGATATATCAAGGTGGATGATTAGTAAGTAGATGCTGATGAATAAACGATCTACTTGTCTTGGCGTACTGCCCATTACTATTGAGCCTCTAACTTTCAAGTAGCATATTTAGCATTGGAGTGCGTTTATAATTCTGTCAATTGCCCAGCTGTAATTTGTTTACCCATGCATAGTTCTTTATCGTCTTTTGGGAAAGAGACATCACTAGTGAACTTCATCTGACCCACGTCCATATTACCACCATTGCTTACACCTCCATCATTTACCGCTTTCATTTACTTTTCCATTGCAATCACTATGACTATTCCTTCTTGTGTTTTGATCCTTTGCAAACTACAAGGTCGGAGAGATTGACAACCTCTCTATACTCGTTGGGAGCAAAGTTATTTGTTGTGTGTGCAGGTCCACGTCTTCTCCTAGCGCCAGAGCAGCGGACACCTACTTGTTGATCCTCAGAGACCTCCTGGTTCGATAAACCTTACAGTCCCCGTGTAAAGGAAATCTGCTGCTGACTACATCTCCACCTTCCACTTGGGTAACCAACGAGGGGCGAGTAGTATATCCATCAACTCGTCATTAGCACGCTCGCCTTCTCTTCCCTCGGTCCTGCTGGTCGATGGCACATTGGCCTCCCCCATCCAACCCTCCCCCGCCACCTTCGTCGTCGATGCCGCCGCCCATTTTTCCAGCGACTCTGCCAGCTGCCGGCGCCTCCACATCTGCCCAGCAATGCCGCCCACTCCCACATCGACCGCCACCGCCGCCTTGCCGCCAGGGAGCCGACTGCTTCCCACTCCCGTGCCCCCCCCACCACACAGCCCGCCCCGACCAAGAAGTTGCCTCGTCGCTCGGTCAGATCCTCACCGGCATGCTCGTCGTCGGACACCGGCCCACTCGTCGGCCGCCGGCAGGGCAGCTAGCTGGTCCGTGCGCGCCGTGATTCCCTTCGTCGGTCGTTCTCTTCGTCGACGCCCCCAAGCTATTCGAGAGTTTGCCAAGGTACAAAATGGAATCCGCCGACGAGTTCTTTTTTCATAATTTCCTTTGCGACTCCGACGATTCGTCGTCCGATGACGAGGAGGACGTATTGGCTGCCGTGTTGGTCCATCACCACCTTGATATGTCTCCAACGTATCTATAATTTTTGATGGTTTCATGCTATTATCCTGTCAAACTTTGGATGTTTTGCATGCCTTTTATTTATTTTCTAGGACTAACTTATTAACTCAGTGCCAAGTGTCAGTTCCTGTTTTTTCCATGTTTCTGACCCCTTTCAGAGGAGATTTTGAAACAGAGTCCAAGCGGAAGAAAATCCCCGAAAAGATTTTTTCGTAACGGAAGAAGGTCGGGAAGCTTGGGAGCCAAGGCAGGGGAGTCTCGGGGGCCCCACAATCCCCCACCCCACGGCCAGGGGGTAGGTCGCAGCCCGCAGGCTTGTGGGCCCCCTGAGCGCCCTCTGACCTAGGGGTTGCGCCTATATATTCCCTAAAAATCCCAAAAAAATCAGGAGATCATCGAAAGTACTTTTCCGCCGCTGCAAGCTTCTGTCTCCGCAAGATCCCATCTGGGGCACGTTCTGGTGCCCTGCCGGAGGGGGGATTCGGACACGGAGGGCTTCTTCATCAACACCATGACCTCTCCGATGATGCGTGAGTAGTTCACCATAGACCTACGGGTCCATAGCTAGTAACTAGATGGCTTCTTCTCTCTCTTGGGTCTTCAATACAAAGTTCTCCATGATCTTCATGGAGATCTATCTAATGTAATCTTCTTTTGCGGTGTGTTTGTCGAGATCCGATGAATTGTGGATTTATGATCAGATTATCTATGAATCTTATTTGAGTTTCTTTTGATATCTCTTATGCATGATTTCATATCCTTGTAATTCTCTTCGAGTAGTGGGTTTTTTCTGGCAACTAGACTATGATTCTTGCAATGGGAGAAGTGCTTGGTTTTGGGTTCATACCATGCGGTGACCTCACCCAATGACAGAAGGGGTAGCGAGGCACGCATCATGTTGTTGCCATTGATACGTCTCAAACGTATTTATAACTATTGATGGTTTCACGCTGTTATCTTGTCAACTTTGGATGTTTTGTTTACCTTTTATATCTTTTTTGGGACTAACTTATTAACCCAGTGCCAAGTGCCAGTTCCTGTTTTCTGTGTTTTTGACTCTTTTCAGATCTGATTTTGGAACGGAGTCCAAACGGAATAAAATCCCCGAAATGAATTTTTCCAGAACGGAAGAAGATCGGGAGGCTTGAGGGCCAAGCAAGTGGGCCCACAAGCCCTGTTGTCGCGCCAGGGGGAGGCCGCGGCAGCCAAGCTTGTGGCCCCCCTGGCGCTCCCCTGCCCTAGGTCTTTGGCCTATAAATTCCCTAAAATCAAGAAAAAATCAGGGCATCCACGAAAACACTTTTCCGCCGCCGCAAGCTTCCGTTTCCGTGAGATCTCATCTGGAGACCCTTCCCGGTGCCCTGCCGGAGGGGACTTTGGAGTTGGAGGGCTTCTTCATCAACATCATCACCCCTCCAATGACTGGTGAATAGTTCACTTCAGAACTACGGGTCCGTAGTTAGTAGCTATATGGCTTCTTCTCTCTCTCTTGGATCTTCAATACAAAGTTCTCCATGATCTTCATGGAGATCTATCTGATGTAATCCTCTTAGGCGTTGTGTTTGTCGAGATCCGATGAATTGTGGATTTCTGATCAGATTATCTATGATATATATTTGAGTCTTTGTTGATTTCTTATATGCATGATTTGATATCCTTGTAAGTCTCTCCGAGTCTTGGGTTTTGTTTGGCCAACTAGATCTATGATTCTTGCAATGGGAGAAGTTCTTGGTTTTGGGTTCATACCGTGTGGTGACCTTTCCCAGTGACAGAAGGGGCAGCAAGGCACACATCGTGTTGTTGCCATCAAGGGTAACAAGATGGGCTTTTATCGTAGATATGAGATTGTCCATCTACATCATGTCATCTTGCTTAAGGCGTTACTCTGTTCTTTTGGACTTAATACACTAGATGCATGCTGGATAGCGGTCGACGTGTGGAGTAATAGTAGTAGATGCAGAAAGTATCGGTCTACTTGTTTTCGATGTGATGCCTATAGATATAATCATTGCCTTAGATAACGTCAAGACTTTGCGCGGTTCTATCAATTGCTCGACAGTAATTCGTTCACCCACCATCTACTTGCTTTCATGAGAGAAGCCACTAGTGAACACTACGGCCCCCGGGTCTATTCACACCTACCGTTTCCACTTTCGCTTTTACTTTGCTTTGTTTCTTTGTTGCTTTCAGTTCTCACTTGGCAAACAATCTATAAGGGATTGACAACCCCTTCATAGCGTTGGATGCAAACTCTTTGTGTTTGTGCAGGTACTTGTGATATTCCTTCACAGGATCGATACCTTGGTTCTCAAAACTGAGGGAAATACTTACCGCCGCTGTGCTACATCACCCTTTCCACTTCGAGGGAACACCAATGCAAGGCTCCAAGGCCACGGGGGAATCCTTTGCATATTTGCCAAGGAAGTCCCTAAAGGCGTAGCTGTGGCAGAAGGATTCCTGGTGACGTTGCTCAGGAGGATAAGACAAGAATAGTCTCCCGTCAGCACACTTGTTTCTGGCGTCGTTGGAAGGTCTTTTGTTGCAGTAGCAAGAAGTATTTCTGGCGTCGTTGCCGGGGAAGGAGAGATCTATCCAAGTAGGTCTCACAAACTTTGGGTGGGGCTCGCAACTTAATACCAGCGAGATGTTCTGGATAGATATATCAAGGTGGATGATTAGTAAGTAGATGCTGATGAATAAACGGTCTACTTGTCTTGGCGTACTGCCCATTACTATTGAGCCTCTAACTTTCAAGTAGCATATTTAGCATTGGAGTGCGTTTATAATTCTGTCAATTGCCCAGCTGTAATTTGTTTACCCATGCATAGTTCTTTATCGTCTTTTGGGAAAGAGACATCACTAGTGAACTTCATCTGACCCACGTCCATATTACCACCATTGCTTACACCTCCATCATTTACCGCTTTCATTTACTTTTCCATTGCAATCACTATGACTATTCCTTCTTGTGTTTTGATCCTTTGCAAACTACAAGGTCGGAGAGATTGACAACCTCTCTATACTCGTTGGGAGCAAAGTTATTTGTTGTGTGTGCAGGTCCACGTCTTCTCCTAGCGCCAGAGCAGCGGACACCTACTTGTTGATCCTCAGAGACCTCCTGGTTCGATAAACCTTACAGTCCCCGTGTAAAGGAAATCTGCTGCTGACTACATCTCCACCTTCCACTTGGGTAACCAACGAGGGGCGAGTAGTATATCCATCAACTCGTCATTAGCACGCTCGCCTTCTCTTCCCTCGGTCCTGCTGGTCGATGGCACATTGGCCTCCCCCATCCAACCCTCCCCCGCCACCTTCGTCGTCGACGCCGCCGCCCATTTTTCCAGCGACTCTGCCAGCTGCCGGCGCCTCCACATCTGCCCAGCAATGCCGCCCACTCCCACATCGACCGCCACCGCCGCCTTGCCGCCAGGGAGCCGACTGCTTCCCACTCCCGTGCCCCCCCACCACACAGCCCGCCCCGACCAAGAAGTTGCCTCGTCGCTCGGTCAGATCCTCACCGGCATGCTCGTCGTCGGACACCGGCCCACTCGTCGGCCGCCGGCAGGGCAGCTAGCTGGTCCGTGCGCGCCGTGATTCCCTTCGTCGGTCGTTCTCTTCGTCGACGCCCCCAAGCTATTCGAGAGTTTGCCAAGGTACAAAATGGAATCCGCCGACGAGTTCTTTTCTCATAATTTCCTTTGCGACTCCGACGATTCGTCGTCCGATGACGAGGAGGACGTATTGGCTGCCGTGTTGGTCCATCACCACCTTGATATGTCTCCAACGTATCTATAATTTTTGATGGTTTCATGCTATTATCTTGTCAAACTTTGGATGTTTTGCATGCCTTTTATTTATTTTCTAGGACTAACTTATTAACTCAGTGCCAAGTGTCAGTTCCTGTTTTTTCCATGTTTCTGACCCCTTTCAGAGGAGATTTTGAAACAGAGTCCAAGCGGAAGAAAATCCCCGAAAAGATTTTTTCGTAACGGAAGAAGGTCGGGAAGCTTGGGAGCCAAGGCAGGGGAGTCTCGGGGGCCCCACAATCCCCCACCCCACGGCCAGGGGGTAGGTCGCAGCCCGCAGGCTTGTGGGCCCCCTGAGCGCCCTCTGACCTAGGGGTTGCGCCTATATATTCCCTAAAAATCCCAAAAAAATCAGGAGATCATCGAAAGTACTTTTCCGCCGCCGCAAGCTTCTGTCTCTGCAAGATCCCATCTGGGGCACGTTCTGGTGCCCTGCCGGAGGGGGGATTCGGACACGGAGGGCTTCTTCATCAACACCATGACCTCTCCGATGATGCGTGAGTAGTTCACCATAGACCTACGGGTCCATAGCTAGTAACTAGATGGCTTCTTCTCTCTCTTGGGTCTTCAATACAAAGTTCTCCATGATCTTCATGGAGATCTATCTAATGTAATCTTCTTTTGCGGTGTGTTTGTCGAGATCCGATGAATTGTGGATTTATGATCAAATTATCTATGAATCTTATTTGAGTTTCTTTTGATCTCTCTTATGCATGATTTCATATCCTTGTAATTCTCTTCGAGTAGTGGGTTTTTTCTGGCAACTAGACTATGATTCTTGCAATGGGAGAAGTGCTTGGTTTTGGGTTCATACCATGCGGTGACCTCACCCAATGACAGAAGGGGTAGCGAGGCACGCATCATGTTGTTGCCATTGATACGTCTCAAACGTATTTATAACTATTGATGGTTTCACGCTGTTATCTTGTCAACTTTGGATGTTTTGTTTACCTTTTATATCTTTTTTGGGACTAACTTATTAACCCAGTGCCAAGTGCCAGTTCCTGTTTTCTGTGTTTTTGACTCTTTTCAGATCTGATTTTGGAACGGAGTCCAAACGGAATAAAATCCCCGAAATGAATTTTTCCAGAACGGAAGAAGATCGGGAGGCTTGAGGGCCAAGCAAGTGGGCCCACAAGCCCTGTTGTCGCGCCAGGGGGAGGCCGCGGCAGCCAAGCTTGTGGCCCCCCTGGCGCTCCCCTGCCCTAGGTCTTTGGCCTATAAATTCCCTAAAATCAAGAAAAAATCAGGGCATCCATGAAAACACTTTTCCGCCGCCGCAAGCTTCCGTTTCCGTGAGATCTCATCTGGAGACCCTTCACGGTGCCCTGCCGGAGGGGACTTTGGAGTTGGAGGGCTTCTTCATCAACATCATCACCCCTCCAATGACTGGTGAATAGTTCACTTCAGAACTACGGGTCCGTAGTTAGTAGCTATATGGCTTCTTCTCTCTCTTGGATCTTCAATACAAAGTTCTCCAGGATCTTCATGGAGATCTATCTGATGTAATCCTCTTAGGCGTTGTGTTTGTCGAGATCCGACGAATTGTGGATTTGTGATCAGATTATCTATGATATATATTTGAGTCTTTGTTGATTTCTTATATGCATGATTTGATATCCTTGTAAGTCTCTCCGAGTCTTGGGTTTTGTTTGGCCAACTAGATCTATGATTCTTGCAATGGGAGAAGTTCTTGGTTTGGGGTTCATACCGTGTGGTGACCTTTCCGAGTGACAGAAGGGGCAGCAAGGCACGCATCGTGTTGTTGCCATCAAGGGTAACAAGATGGGCTTTTATCGTAGATATGAGATTGTCCATCTACATCACGTCATCTTGCTTAAGGTGTTACTCTGTTCTTTTGGACTTAATACACTAGATGCATGCTGGATAGCGGTCGACGTGTGGAGTAATAGTAGTAGATGCAGAAAGTATCGGTCTACTTGTTTTGGATGTGATGCCTATAGATATAATCATTGCCTTAGATAACGTCAAGACTTTGCGCGGTTCTATCAATTGCTCGACAGTAATTCGTTCACCCACCGTCTACTTGCTTTCATGAGAGAAGCCACTAGTGAACACTACGGCCCCCGGGTCTATTCACACCTACCGTTTCCACTTTCGCTTTTACTTTGCTTTGTTTCTTTGTTGCTTTCAGTTCTCACTTGGCAAACAATCTATAAGGGATTGACAACCCCTTCATAGCGTTGGATGCAAGCTCTTTGTGTTTGTGCAGGTACTTGTGATATTCCTTCACAGGATCGATACCTTGGTTCTCAAAACTGAGGGAAATACTTACCGCCGCTGTGCTACATCACCCTTTCCACTTCGAGGGAACACCAATGCAAGGCTCCAAGGCCACGGGGGAATCCTTTGCATATTTGCCAAGGAAGTCCCTAAAGGCGTAGCCGTGGCAGAAGGATTCCTGGTGATGTTGCTCAGGAGGATAAGACAAGAATAGTCTCCCGTCAGCACACTTGTTTCTGGCGTCGTTGGAAGGTCTTTTGTTGCAGTAGCAAGAAGTATTTCTGGCGTCGTTGCCGGGGAAGGAGAGATCTATCCAAGTAGGTCTCACAAACTCATCTCTTGCATTTACTTTTTTTTGTCAGTTGCCTCTCGTTTTCCTCTCCCCCACTTCACATTTGCCGTTTTCATTTGCCTTTCTCCTTTGCCTTTCACCTTTGCCTTTCTCCTTTGTCGTTTTCTTTTGCCTTTTGCCTTTTTGCTGCCTTTTTGCCATTCCTTTTCACCCGTTTTCCTTGCCTGCTCTTAGGCTTGTTCGTGAGAGACCTTTCCTCATGGCCAAACCAAACTATTTCAGAAAATTGGAGGAGATTGAAACTAATGTCAAAGGTTTCATGTCTTCTCAGTTTGACCAAAATAGTTACTTCCGTAGGGAATTAAAAGAGCAAAATTCCTTTTTGGTCTGTTTGAATAAAGAAGTTGATGATATGGCCAAAGATTTCCTTGCACTAAATTCTCAGCTTGCTCACCTTGAAAAATTGGTGGGCCAAATTTCTAACAAGCAGGCTACCTTAATCAATAAGATGGCAGCTAAACCTGAAATTTGTGATGCAAATCACGAAGATCTTAAAGTGCTTGGTGTGAATCCTCTTGAATCTTTGTTTTCGCGTGTCAAACCTATTGATGAAGGGGCTGGATATGAATCCACTTTGGTTGAAAAACGCCCCAATGATTCGGATTCCACCTATCTTGATGATAAAGGTGTGGAGAGTGGAGTAGAAGAAATCAAAATTTTGGGTAGTAATGAAACTCCCACTTTGGATTTCAAGGAATTCAATTATGATAGTTGCTCCTTGTTTGAATGCATTTCTTTGATACAATCCATTGCAAACTCTCCACATGCTTATAGCCAAAGCAAAGCCTTTACCGCGCATATCGTAGATGCTATGATGAAATCTCTTGAAGAGAAGCTCGAATTAGAAGTCTCTATACTGATCTGTGCAATCTCTGGCGTTAACTAGACGAATGCTTATAACAACAAACCTTCTCCTGCAACGGCACCAGAAGAATACTGATAGTACTCCCCGGCAATGAAACTGGAAGAATGTTGTTGATGTCCCACCAGCGCGTGGGTTCGCAGCAGTTTTCGAGGGTAGAGTATTCGACCCAATTTGTTGATAAGCCCGTCAGGAGGTGAGAGTATACTCTCAAGTATTAGCAGATGAATTTGTCGGATTCAACCACACCTGAAAGATTAGTATCTGCAAGCACAGTAGTAACAGCAAAGTAATATGATAACAACGGTGTCAGAAACAATCTGTTGAAAGCAGATTATTCCTAACGATTGTATCAATGGCGCTTCCATTGCCGCGTCGACGGAAGTTGTCAATTCCCGTCAACGGTAGGTGAATCAACAGTGTAGCAGGTGGTAGCAGTGTAACGAGCAATAGCAGTGGCAAGGAACAGCAGTAGTGATAGCAGTAGCAAGTAGCAATAGTAGCAAGCGACAGTAGTAGCAACAGTAGCAGTAGAGCAAGACAAGTAACAGAGTAGCAACAGTAGTAGAAGCAGAGCAAGACAAGTAACAGCAGTAGCAACAGTAGTAGTAGCAGTAGAGCAAGACAAGTAACAGCAGTAGCAATAGTAGTAGCAGCAGCAGCGCAAGAGAAGTAACAGCAGTAGCAACAGTAGGACAAACTCGTAGGCAATGGGTCAATGATTTGTTTGGATGATATTCATCATGCAACAGCTATAACACGGAGAGATAAGTGGCTAGCTCCCGTTCGTCAATGTGATGTAGGCATGCATTCCGTGTGTCGTCATACATGCTTAGGGAAAAGAACTTGCATGACATCTATTGTCCATCCCTCCCGTGGTAGCAGGGTCCAAAAGGAAACTACGGGATATTAAGGTTCTCCTTTTAATAAAGAACCGGACCAACGCATTAGCACTTGGTGAACACATGAACTCCTCAAACTATGGTCATCACCGGGAGTGGTTCCGGTTATTGTCACTCTGGGGTTGCCGGATCATAACACATAGTAGGTAACTACAACTTGCAAGATCGGATCTAAAACACACATATATTGGTTACAACATAATAATTTCAGATCTCAAATCATGGCACTCGGGCCCTAGTGACAAGCATTAAGCATGGCAAAGTAGTAGCAACATCAAATCTCAGAACATAGTGGATAGTAGGGATCAATCCCCATCAAACCTAACTCGATTACATGATAGATCTCATCCTACTCATCACCGCCCAGCGAGCCTACGAATAGATTACTCACGAACGATGAAGAGCTTCATGGAATTGGAGAGGGAAGAAGGTTGATGATGACTATGGCGACGATTTCCCCTCTCCGGAGCCCAGGACGGACTCCAGATGTGCCCTCCAGATGAAGAACAGGTGGTGGCGGCGCCTCCGTATCGAAAACGCGACGAAAACTTCTCTTTTTATTTTTTCTGGGACGAAAGACAACTTATAGAGTTGGGGTTGGGGGCGGCAGGTGCCTGTGGGCCCCACAAGCCTGCCCACCGCCACTAGGGGGGTGGTGGCGGAGCAGGGGCTTGTGGCCCGCTAGCCCACCCCCTGAGGTGGAACTTGGCGCAGATATTTTTTATATTTTCCAAAACTTCTCCCCGTAAATTTTCAGCACATTTGGAGAACTTTGATTTCTGCACAAAAATAACACCAAGGCAATTCTGCTGAAAACAGCGTCAGTCCAGGTTAGTTCCATTCAAATCATGCAAATTATAGTCCAAAACAAGGGCAAAAGAGTTTGGAAAAGAAGATACGTTGGAGACGTATCATATACCTCGAAAACTTCATGATGAGTGGGAACCTACTATCAAAATCAAGATCAAAAACGATGAGTGCAATGCTTTGTGTGATTTGGGTGCTAGTGTTTCTGTGATTCCAAAGTCTTTATGTGATATTCTTGGTTTTCATTAGAGTGTAGAGTGTTCTATTAATTTGCATCTTGCGGATTCTACTGTCAAGAAACCCATGGGAAGGATCGATGATGTTCTTATTGTTGCAAATAAGAACTATGTACCCATGGATTTCATTGTACTTGACATAGATTGCAATCCTTCATGTCCCATTATTCTTGGCAGACCTTTCCTAAGGACTATTGGTGCTATCATCGATATGAAGGAAGGGAATATTAGATTTCAATTTCCCCTAAAGAAGGGCATGGAGCATTTTCCTAGAAAGAAAATAAGATTGCCTTATGAATCTATGATGAGGGCTACTTATGGTTTGAGTACCAAGGATGACTATACGTGATTCCATCACCTTATGCATAGCTAAGGGCATTAAATAATAGCGCTTGTTGGGAGGCAACCCAACGAATCTATCTTTTTTCTTTATGTTTTTTGTTCTCCACACTTTCATAATTCTGTTATGATTGTGTTTTTTGTGTTTCTTTTTGTGTTTGTGCCAAGCAAAACCATTATGATTAGTCTTGGGGATGATCGTTTGGTCATGCTGGAAAAGACAGAAATTTTCTGCTCACGAAAAGAATTTTCGTTTTTTCTGTAAGAGATTTTGAGTTGATTCTTTTTTCTGCTGATTGCTACGCCAATTCTTCAAACTGTCGTAATTTTTCAGAATTTTTAAAGTACCATAAGTATACGAAGTATACAGATTGCTACACACTAGTCTGCTGTTAACAGATTCTGTTTTGGTTGTGTTGGTTGCTTATTTTGATGAAACTATGGATAGTATCGGGGGGTATTAGCCATGGAAGATTGAAAATACCGTAACCCAACATCAACATAAGTAGAATTTAATTTGCTACAGTACCTAAGGAAGTGGTGGTTTGCTTTCTTATACTAATGTTATCACGAGTTTCTGTTTAAGTTTCGTGTTGTGAAGTTTTCAAGTTTTGGGTGAAGTTCTTATGGACAAAAAGATAAAGAGTGGCAAGAGCTCAAGCTTGGGTATGCCCAAGGCACCCCAAGATGATTCAAGGTTGCCGTAAAAGCCTGAGCTTGGGGATGCCCCGGGAAGGCATCCCCTCTTTCGTCTTCAATCCATCGGTAACGTTACTTGGCGCTATATTATTATTCACCACATGTTATGTGTTTTGCTTGGAGTGTCTTGTATCGTAGGAGTCTTTTATTTTTGTTGTGTCACAATCATCCTTTCTGCACACCTAGAGAGAGGGACATGCACTCACCGTGATTTTGTCGAGCTTCACTTATATCCTTTGGTAGACAATTCAGCTCACATGTGCTTCACTTATATCTTTTGAGCTAGTTGATTTTGCTCTATGTGCTTCACTTATATCTTTTAGAGCACGACAGTGCGTGGCTTGGTAGTTGATCTATGCTATGAAAGTAGTCTCGAAAGGGGTAGTTATCCAAAGGGATACGAAAACTTCCACCTTCATGTGCATTGAATAGTTAGAGAAGTTTGATTCATCTCAACTAGTTTTGAGTTGTGGTTATGGTAATATTGAAGTTATATTAGTAAGGTGTTGTGGATCTAGAAATACTTGTGTTGAAGTTAGTGATTCCCGTAGAATGCACGTATGGTGAACCGCTATGTGATGAAGTCTGAGCATGATTAGTCTATTGATTGTCATCCTTTGTGTGGCGGTCGGGATCGCGCGATGGTTTATACCTACCAACCCTTCCCCTAGGAGTATGCGTTGAATGCTTTGTTTCGATTACTACTAAAACTTTTGCAACAAGTATATGAGTTCTTCATGACTAATGTTGAGTGCATGGTTTAGATGCAATTTCACCTTCCACCATCACTATCTTCTTTAGTGTCGTGCAACTTTCGCCGGTGCACAAAACCCACCATTAGCCTCCCTCAAAACAGCCACCATACCTACCTACTATGGCTTTTTCAAAGTCATTCCGAGATATATTGCCATGCAACTACCACCATGACATGTGCCACCACGTCTACATTGCCATTGCATGATCGTAAGATAGCTAGCATGATGTTTCCATTAATGTCTATGCATGCTAGATCATTGTCACGGTACACTACCGAAGGCATTCCATATAGAGTCATCGTTGCTCTAAGTTTTGAGTTGTAAGTGTGATGATCATCATTGATGGGGCATTGTCCCATGTGAGGAAATAAAAGTGGCCAAGGATGCCCACCAAAATAAAATAAAAAATAAAAAAAGAGGCCAATGAGCCCATCCAAAAAAATGAGAGAAAAAGAGAGAAGGGACAATGCTACCACCTATCCACACTTGTGCATATTAAGCACCATGATCTTCATGATTGAGAGTCTCTCGTTTTGTCACCACCATATAGCTAGTGGGAAATTTTCATTATATAACTTGGCTTGTATATTCCAATGATAGGCTTCCTCAACTTTGCCTTAGGTCTTCGTGAGCAAGCAAGTTGGATGCACACCCACTAGTTTTCTATAAGAGCTTTCACATACTCTTAGCTCTACTGCATCATTTGTATGGCAATCCATACTCATTCACATTGGTATCTATTGACGAGCATCTCCAAAGCTCATTGATATGCCTAGTCAATGTGACCATCTTCTCCTTGTTTGTCTTGCAACCTCCACCACACTCCACACCACTTATAGTTCTAAAACCATGGCTCACGCTCATGTATTGCGTGAGAGTTGAAAAGGTTTGAGAAAGTAAAGGTGTGAAAACAATTACTTGGCCAATACCGGGGTTGTGCATGATTTAAATTTGTTGTGCAATGATGATAGAGCATAGCCAGACTATATGATTTTGTAGGGATAACTTTCTTTTGGCCTTGTTATTTTGTAAGTTCATGATTACCTTGCTAGTTTGCTTGAATTATTATTGTCTCCACGTCAATAACAAACTATTGTTTTGAATCTAATGGATCTGAACATTCACGTCACATAAGAGGAGTTACAAAGGACATCTATGCTAGGTAGCATGAAAGCATCAAAAATTCATTCTTTATCACTTCCCTACTCGAGGACGAGCAGGAGTTAAGCTTTGGGATGCTTGATACGTCTCAAACATATCTATAATTTTTGATGGTTTCACGTTGTTATCTTGTCAACTTTGGATGTTTTGCTTACCTTTTATATCTTTTTTGGGACTAACTTATTAACTCAGTGCCAAGTGTCAGTTCCTGTTTTTTCTGTGTTTTTTACTCTTTTCAGATCTGATTTTGGAACCGAGTCCAAACGGAATAAAATCCCCGAAATGAATTTTTCCAGAATGGAAGAAGATCTAGAGGCTTGAGGGCCAAGCAAGTGGGCCCACAGGGGGGCCACAAGCCCTGTTGCCGCGGCCAGGGGGGAGGCCGCGGCAACCAAGCTTGTGGCCCCCCTAGCGCTCCCCTGTCCTAGGTCTTTGGCCTATAAATTCCCTAAAATCCAGAAAAAATCAGGGCATCCACGAAAAACCTTTTCCGCCGTCGCAAGCTTCCATTTCCGCGAGATCTCATCTGGAGACCCTTCCCGGTGCCCTGCCGGAGGGGACTTTGGAGTTGGAGGGCTTCTTCATCAACATCATCACACCTCCAATGACTCGTGAGTAGTTCACTTCAGAACTACGGGTCCGTAGTTAGTAGCTATATGGCTTCTTCTCTCTCTTGGATCTTCAATACAAAGTTCTCCATGATCTTCATGGAGATCTATCCGATGTAATCCTCTTTGGCGGTGTGTTTGTCGAGATCCGATGAATTGTGGATTTGTGATTAGATTATCTATGATATATATTTGAGTCTTTGCCGATTTCTTATATGCATGATTTGATATCCTTGTAAGTCTCTCCGAGTCTTGGGTTTTGTTTGGCCAACTAGATCTATGATTCTTGCAATGGGAGAAGTGCTTGGTTTTGGGTTCATACCGTGTGGTGACCTTTCCCAGTGACAGAAGGGGCAGCAAGGCACGCATCGTGTTGTTGCCATCAAGGGTAACAAGATGGGCTTTTATCGTAGATATAAGATTGTCCATCTACATCATGTCATCTTGCTTAAGGCGTTACTCTGTTCTTTTGGACTTAATACACTAGATGCATCCTGGATAGCGGTCGACGTGTGGAGTAATAGTAGTAGATGCATAAATATCGGTCTACTTGTTTTGGACGTGATGCCTATAGATATAATCATTGCCTTAGATAACGTCACGACTTTGCGCGGTTCTATCAATTGCTCGACAATAATTCGTTCACCCACCGTCTACTTGCTTTCATGAGAGAAGCCACTAGTGAACACTACGGCCCCCGGGTCTATTCACACCTATCGTTTCCACTTTCTCTTTTACTTTGCTTTGTTTCTTTGTTGCATTCAGTTCTCACTTGGCAAACAATCTATAAGGGATTGACAACCCCTTCATAGCGTTGGGTGCAAGCTCTTTGTGTTTGTGCAGGTACTTGTGATATTCCTTCACTGGATCGATACCTTGGTTCTGAAAACTGAGGGAAATACTTACCGCCGCTCTGCTACATCACCCTTTCCGCTTCGAGGGAACACCAACGCAAGGCTCCAAGCCACGGGGGAATCCTTTGCATATTTGCCAAGGAAGTCCCTAAAGGCGTAGCTGTAGCAGAAGGATTCCTGGTGCCGTTGCTTAGGAGTATCAAGACAACAATAGTCTCCCGTCAGCACGTTTGTTTTTGGCGCCGTTGGAAGGTCTTTTGTTGCAGTAGCAGCCATCAAGGGGTAAAAAGATGGGGTTTTCATCATTGGTTTGAGATTATCCCTCTACATCATGTCATCTTGCTTAAGGCGTTACTCTGTTCGTCATGAACTCAATACACTAGATGCATGATGGATAGCGGTCGATGTGTGGAGTAATAGTAGTAGATGCAGAAAGTATCGGTCTACTTGTCTCGGATGTGATGCCTATATGTATGATCATTGCCTTAGATATCGTCCTGACTTTGCGCAGTTCTATCAATTGCTCGGCAGTAATTTGTTCACCCACTGTAATACTTGCTATTTTGAGAGAAGCCTCTAGTGAACGCTATGTCCCCCAGGGTCTACTCCACACCATATTTTCAGCCTTATACTTTTTACTTCGTTGCACTTTCCGCCTTCAAATCTCACTTTGCAAACAATTTTGAAGGGATTGACAACCCCTTTGAAGCGTTGGGTGCAAGCTTGTTTGTGTTTGTGCAGGTACTCTGGACTTGACGAGACCCTCCTTCTGGATCGATACCTTGGTTCTCAAACTGAGGGAAATACTTACTGCTCCTGTGCTGGATCACCCTTTCCTCTTCAAGGGAAAAACCGACGCAAACCAGAGAAGTAACAAGAAGAATTCCTAGCGTCAAGGAAGGACTTTTGTTGCCGTAGTAGAAGAATTTCTGGCGCCGTTGCCGAGGAGGAAGATCAAGTCAAGAACTCATCCAAGTAGGTGTCGCAAACTTATCTCTTACATTTACTTTGTTTGCCAGTTGCCTCTCGTTTTCCTCTCCCCGACTTCACAAGTTGCCTTTTTCGTTTGCCTTTTTCGTTCGCCTTTTCGTTCGCCCTTTTTCCTCGCTTGCTCTTGTTTGCTTTTGTGCTTGCCTGCTTGCCGAAGTCACCATGAATGAAAACACCAAACTTTGTGACTTCTCGAATACTAATAATAATGATTTTATTAGTACCCCGATTGCTCCCGCCACTAGTTCGGAGTCATACGAAATCAATGCCGCTTTGCTGAATCTTGTTATGAAAGAGCAATTCTCTGGCCTTCCTAGTGAAGATGTTGCATCCCATCTCAATACCTTCATTGAGCTTTGCAATATGCAAAAGAAGAAATATGTAGATAATGACGTGATTAAATTGAAGCTTTTTCCTTTCTCGTTGCGACATCGCGCAAAAACTTGGTTTTCTTCTTTGCCCAAAAATAGTATCATTTCTTGGGATAAGTGCAAAGATGCTTATATATCCAAGTATTTTCCGCCGGCTAAGATCATCTCTCTCCGTAATGATATCATGAATTTCAAGCAACTTGATAATGAACATGTTGCACAATCTTGGGAGAGAATGAAATTAATGATTAGAAATTGTCCCGCTCATGGCTTGAGTCTTTGGATGATTATTCAAATCTTTTATGCTGGCTTGAATTTCGCTTCTAGAAATATCTTGGACTCCACCTCAGGTGGAACGTTCATGGAAATCACGTTAGGGGAAGCCACAAAACTCCTAGACAACATCATGACAAACTACTCTCAGTGGCACACTGAAAGGTCACTTACTAGTAACAAGGTACACGCTATAGAAGAAATTAACTCGTTGAGTGCTAAGATGGACGAGTTAATGAATTTGGTTGCTGGTAGAAGTGCTCCTTTGGATCCCAATGATATGCCCTTGTCTTGTTTGATTGAGAGTAGCAACGCTAGCTTGGACATTAATTTTGTTGGTAGGAATAACTTTGGCAACAACAATGCTTTTCGAGGAAACTATGTTCCTAGGCCTTTTCCTAGTAACTCCTCTAATAATTTTGGCAACTCCTACAACAATACTCATGGAAATTACAATAAATTACCCTCTGATCTAGAGAGTAATATCAAAGAGTTCATCAACTCTCAAAAGATTTTCAATGCGTCCATAGAGGAAAAACTACTCAAAATTGACGATTTGACTAAGAGCGTTGATAGAAGCTCTAGTGATGTTGATGCTTTGAAATTTAGATGTGCTCCTCCTGAAATCAACATGGATGAAACTTTGAAAGTTATTTGTGTTTCCATGATTGAGAGCCAAGAAAGAACCGCCCAAATTCGTGCTAGACATGAATGGCTTAAAAAGCCGTGTTCTCGTGATGAGAATCACGAAGATCTTAAAGTGCATGGTGTGACTCCCATTGAATCTTTGTTTTCTTGTGTCAAACCTAATGATTATGGGGCTGGATATGAATCCACTTTGGTTGAGAAGTGCCCCAATGATTCGGAGTCCATCTATCTTGATGCTAAAAGCATTGAAAGTGGAGTAGAAGACGTTAAAACTGTGAGTAGTAATGAAATTACTACCGTGGATTTATGTCATCTTGCTTAAGGCGTTACTCTGTTCGTCATGAACTCAATACACTAGATGCATGCTGGATAGCGGTCGATGTGTGGAGTAATAGTAGTAGATGCAAAAAGTATCGGTCTACTTGTGTCGGACGTGATGCATATATGTATGATCATTGCCTTAGATATCGTCATGACTTTGCGCGGTTCTAGCAATTGCTCGACAGTAATTTGTTCACCCACCGTAATACTTGCTATTTTGAGAGAAGCCTCTAGTGAACACTATGGCCCCCGGGGTCTACTCCACACCATATTTTCAGCCTTACACTTTTTACTTTGTTGCACTTTCTGCCTTCAGATCTCACTTTGCAAACAATCTTGAAGGGATTGACAACCCCTTTGAAGCGTTGGGTGCAAGCTTGTTTGTGTTTGCGCACGTACTCTGGACTTGACGAGACCCTCCTTCTGGATCGATACCTTGGTTCTCAAACTGAGGGAAATACTTACTGCTCCTGTGCTGCATCACCCTTTCCTCTTCAAGGGAAAAACCAACGCAAACCAGAGAAGTAACAAGAAGAATTCCTAGCGCCAAGGAAAGACTTTTGTTGCCGTAGCACACCTCAACAGCCAGCGGCTGTTGTTTCGTGGCTCCATTCCGGGCCACCTTCCGGCGTTGAACCGTAACCGAGTGAGCGGGCATTTCCTTCTTTGTAAGGACTACTTTGATACAACAAACCCGTTGTTCAAACGTCAAAAATTCCGCCGCCGTTTCCGTATGAGTAGGCATCTTTTCAACCGTATTAGAGAGGAGGTGGTCGGCTATGATGACTATTTTGAGTGCAAAGAGGATGTCGTTGGCAAGATAGTTTTTTCCTCTTATCAGAAATGCACTGCCGCCATCTGAATGCTTGCATACAGAGTGCCCGGTGATCTCATTGACGAGTACGTCCGTATGAGCGAGTCTACTTGCCTAAAGTCCTTGTATAAGTTCTACAAGGCTGTTATTGCTGTGTTTGGCCCTGAGTACCTGAGAGAGCCGACTGCTGAAGATACAGCCTGTTTTTTAGGCAATGAATGCGAGCAGGGCCTTCCCAGGGATGCTTGGTATCATAGACTGAATGCACTGGGAGTGGAAGAACTGCCCTTCTGCTTGGCAAGGGCAGTATAAGGGCCATGTCAAGGCTTGCACTGTCATACTAGAGGTCGTGGCGTCTGAAGATCTCGCACTCTTTCTTTGGCATGGTCGGATCACACAATGATATTAACGTGCTTCAGCGCTCGCCGGTGTTTGCTAGGCTTGTTGAAGGCTACAACCCACCGGTGTACTTTACTGTCAACAGCCACAACTACGACAAAGGATACTACGTGGGTGACGGTATCTATACTTAGTGGACCACTATTGTCAAGACAATACCCAACCCTGTCGGAGAGAAGAGGGAAATATATTCCCAAGAGCAAGAGGGTGCTAGGAAGGATGTCGAGCGTGCCTTTGGTGTTTTGCAATCTCGATGGGGCATCATTCGGTATCCTGCTAATACCTGGAGCACGCAGAAACTGTGGGAGGTGATGACTGCTTGTGTGATCATGGATAATATGATCGTAGAATATGAGCGCCCGGAACGTGTGTACGATCAAGGATTTCAGTTTCAGGGTGAGAATGTTGTGCGTGAGCATGGAGGAGCAGCAACGTTTGAACAGTTCATCCAATTTCATCAAGACATGCGTGATTGCGAAACTCACGTGCAACTGCAAAATGATTTGGTTGAGCATATGTGGGCTCATGTTGGCAACTAATAGATTTATCTTCTTTTATTCGTTTGTAAAACTATGTGAGAACTATGTTATTTTTATTCAGCTTGTAATAACTATGCTATTTTATTCGGTCCATATTATGTTATTTGATTCAAACTATGAAAATAATTCAAAATAGGACGGCCAGCCGTCCACGCCGGCACATATGGGTCGATGCGTTGGACGCTTTAGCGACCCATATGTAAGACAGGGCGGATGCCGGGCGGGTGACTGATCCAAACAGACAAAAAGCGGACGAAATCACTGTCCGTTTGGGTCGGTGCGTTGGAGTTGCTCTTATCCACCACGACGACGCGGCCGAGCGCCATGCATCGGCTGATCAAGTCACCCCTTTGCGCGCTTCCCCTGCTGGAAGGACCACGACGACTACGATAAAAGTGGGGAGCTCCTGTTCGGCGCCTTAAGTGCCCGAACAGGTAGCTGACGCCCGCTGCAATGCATTGTTGGGCCGGCCCACGAAGGCTGTGTGAAGCGTTCAAAATTCGACAAAACAAAAAAAAAGCAAAAAGTCGATCAAATTGACACGTCCTTGTTCGAGCTTAGCTAACCAACACAACCATTGCTCACTTGTAATTTTAGTAGCGCTACATTGTAACAATAAGTATGGCCGCGCTATTTATTTATCACTTACAATTTATATTTATGTTTAAGAAATCATGAAATTAAAAACGTTCATCGATTTTGAGAAATAGTTCATCATTTTGAAGAAAAGTTCTCAAAACTTTAAAAAGTTCACCCAATTTGTAAAAACTTTCTGAAAATGTTTAAAAAGTTCATCATTTTAAAAAGGTTCAAAGCTTTAAAAAAAGTTCATCGATTTAGGCAAAAAGTTCATCGACTTTGACAAACAAAGTTCATGGCTTTTGAAAAGATTTCATCGATTTTGACAAAAATTTCATTGACTTTGAAAAATTGTTCATGACTTTAAAAAATAAGAAAACTACAAATTTTAAAAATTCCAACAATTTTTAAAATAGTTCATCGAAATTAAAAATTGTTCATGAATTTACAAAACAGGAAAACTAAAGAATTGTATATTGACTGAATTTTGATTTTTTTTTTATTGGAAAAAGTTCATCAAATTTGAAAAAAAAATCATCAATTTTGAAAAAAGTTCACCGATTCTGGAAAAATTTCATCAAATTTGAAAAAAAATCACCACTTTGGAAAAAAATTCACCGAATTTAAAAAAAAAGCGAGTTTCGAAAAAAATCATCAAATTTGAAAACAGTTCTTCATTTGAAAAAAACTTTATAAAATTTGAAAAAATATCCATAAATTAATAAAAATGTAGATGGACTTAATTAAAATTGTCAAATTTGAAAAAATCATCAAACGAGTAAGAAGGAAAAATAAAAAAGAAACCCGAAAAACTAAAACAGAAAACAGAAAACAGAAAAAATGAAAAAAAGAAAAAAAAACAGAAAAACAGAAATTAGTAAAGACGAAAGAGAAGGTGATAAAAAAACGTGCCTACATTAGCACATCAAGTTCCTCAGGCCTGGTTTGGTAGGAGAGGATCGAGGGGGATTGAAGGGAATTTCCTCGCGAGGCCTAGGAACCCTGCAAAACCTCGAGGGCCCATTTGGTACAAGGGTTTTCGACGGCCCAATCCGCTCCGACCCCCTCCTACACCCTCCTTTCCACGCGTTTTAGAGCCCTCGAGGGGGTCTCGCGAATCTGGGAGGAGAGGAGACGAGACTGCGCCGCCGCCTCTTGTTGACTGCGCCGCCGTCGACCCACACCTCTACGCTGGCCTACCTCCTCCATCATATTGACTTCTTCTCGGTGGTAAGCCCTCGCCTCGCCTCCCCACCTTTCCCCTCACCGGATAGGTTTCTTCCATTCGCCCTGTCATGGTTGCTGCCTCATCCTCCCCGGCGAGCTCGCCAAGCACGCCATCTACGAGTCCATCCCACGCGACTCCCACACACAAATACCACCACCGGTCGCCGTACGGGCCTCCCGTCGCGTACTGAGGCCTGAAGCACGACAACCCGTCGCTGGTGCCGACGCTGGAGGAGGAGGGGGACGAGCGGATGGTGGCCCTCTACCGGAGCGTCCGCGAGTACTATGAAGCCCCACGCAGTATTCTCTGAATTTGGACGGACGGTCGTCGTACGTGAAGTTTCTCTCAATATGAGTGAAGTACTTCAGAGAATATGGTATAGTGCTTTTAGTCAACTCACATGATGTTGTCTGAATTTAATTGTGGTTCATCAAACTGCTACAATCTTAGATATGAGATAGCTATCTTTCATCTAGATGGGAAATAGCAAATCTGATATATTTTCATGTTGCTAGGAAGTACCCACTCACTTTGGCTTGGTATCCTAGAAAAAAGCCGAACTATAGTGGAGTTTATAGTACAGAATAGTACTAAATAAAATACTTCAAAGGATACATATAAATGAGAGGTTAGCCAAACACCTTTGCAAGGATATTTGTGTGCATCTGCATATTCATATATACCTGTGTCGCCGATATTTTGGAAAATAATTGTTAATTCAGGACACTATAAGCAGTAAAGAAAATTAATTCATTATAGTTAAGCAGATCGTCTGTCTTACTCCTGCATCCGTCGACAAGGTAGGCGTTGCCCTCATAGCCTATGGAGCAGTTAAAATTATAGGCAGTAGCTCTGGTTGCTCAGGCAGGCGTACTCCCGAAGTATTCTCATATTCTCGTACGCCTGCAGGCCCATTGATGTTAAGTACGAAACCGCCCGCAGTATTCTCTGAATTTGGACTCACGTGAGCGAACGGTGGACAACATCACGTTAGCTATCTCATATTCTCTTAAGTCTTTCATTTAACACTATATGTGTAGTAATCTACACTAGAAACTATGAAGGAGTTCATTGTCATGATGACCCAGCCATGATCCAGTGTCCCCGTGCCCCGTACCAACCATGTGCTATTTGATTCACTAATCCATGGTTGTGTAGTGTTCTGAGTTTCCTCTTGACCTTGTTTTTATTTTGACAGCCTGCCGCTCGGGTTCTTGTTGGGGTGGATGAGTTGCCTCCATCTTGGGATCCAGTTGTGACGTCTAACTTCAGTACTCCTTGGCCTCTTATGATTTTCTATCATGTCTCTATGAAAAACTTGCTTCAAGTCAAGTAAACCGTCAAATGTATTTCTTATTTCTTGCATGATTATTTTAATTTTAGTGTCGAGATGAATTCCGAGATAATCTCACTCACAACATTTATTATCGTGCTTGCTGCTTGCCCATTCTAGTTTTCGTGCCGAGATGAATTCTGAAATCATCGACCGAATTCGGAAGAGAAGAAGAGAGGATGATGAAGACCTGATGTCCTTCATTTGGCCCGTATTGCATCGAATGCGTAAAAGAGGATCAATCGAAAGAAAGCAGTGACATAGCTCCATCCTATATGGAAAGAAGCGTGTCCATGATATTCTTACAGGGCATATTAAAAACTGCCTCGTAGCTTATAGGATGGAGCCACATATCTTTAGGGCTTTGTCATCTTACCTTAGAAGAGAAAAGTTGATATTGGATACAAGAATTAAGGTGGAGGATAAGTTGGCCTTTTTTGTACATGGTGTCCCACAACGCGTCTTATGAAGATCTCCAGTTAGAATTTCAAGATAGTGGTCAAACATTCCAGGAGTACATCAGTGAGTTCTTCAACATTATTCCTTTCTTAGCTAGTCGATTTTTGAAGCCTCCGAGCATTGATGAGCCACATCCAAGAATCTCCACTGACCCAAGATTTTATCCCTATTTCCAAGTTTCCATCAGTAACACTTCCACAATTTCTTGACTTGTCTAACTTGAAGTTCTTCATTGACCTTCAATCCATTTTATTTTCAGAACTGTTTAGGAGCTATTGATGGTTCACATGTACCTATAACTGCAACACATGGGATTGCCGCTCCATTTCGGAATAGGAAGGGCACCCTCAGTCATAACATCATGATCGCGTGCGACTTCGATCTACGATTCACTTTCATATCATGTGGCTGGGAGGGTTCAGCAACAGATGCCAGAGTTCTTCAGTTTGCGATGATGACAAAATTTAGAGTACCCGAAGGCAAGTTTTACCTAGTTGATGGTGGTTATGCAAACACTCAGTCATTTCTGGCACCTTATCGGGGTGTCCGATATCATTTGAAGGAATTTGGTCATGGACACGCTCGGCCACAGAACCACATGGAATTGTTCAACCATCCACATGCTATTCTACGAAACCATGTGGAAAGGTCCCTAGTAATTCTTAAAAAGCGCTTCCCAATTCTTCATGTTGGCACACTACATACAATCGAGAAGCAAGTGAAACTTCCCGCTGCTGTTGCAGTTCTTCACAATATCATCAAGATGCATAATGAAGACGAGACTTGGCTTGACAACCAGCCAATAACATAGCACCAAATGATTTTTTTGATCTCCCAAATGGTGATGAGAATAACTATGGGAACAACGGCTTAGGGAACACTTTGAGGGATGAAATCGCAATGCAAATGTGGCAGGCATATCATCCTGAATAACCAACATTGTGGTGTGTTTTTCAATAATATATACATATGCATTAATCAACTTATGTCGTCTTCATCATCTAACAATGTAATCCTTGTTGAATGCAGATATGTATCCAAAGGGGTCTCCAAAGTACAATCTTATGAAAGCGATGATCCAATAGATGGTACTGGCCAGATATAAGCAAGTTTCAAACAAAGCCATTTCCTCTGTATGACAAGCTAGGTGATCTTTATGATGGTGAGTTTAATGGATTTTCATTTGCTACCTTTTTCTTACCTTTATAAAGAATTTCTATTGCTATGTGACCTTTAATGAGAACTTGGGTGCTTGTGCAGGACACATAGCAGAAGGTAATTTCAATTTTACGTCAACTGAGGCTACACAAGTGACTAACGATGATCCTGAAGTTGAAAGAGATGAGACTGAGTTCTCTTTTGATCTGAATGAGTGTGAAGATGATTTACTCATGTATGATGATCCAAGAGATGCGGCTCAAAGTGATGGTCCAAGTGGAGCTACTCAAAGTGATGATCCAATAGATGGTACTCAAAGTGATGTTACTCGAGCAGGTGCTCCTGGTGGTTCCAATAAAAAGCCAGTGAAAGATCCCAACAAGAAGAAGCAGGATGATCCCATGGTGGAAGTGATGGCAAACTATGTGGAGATCAGACGAAAGCAAGCAGAGGAGGAGTCTGCTTTGTTCGCAGGGTCGAAAAATGCCCAACAGTTCACCATCACCAAGTGCATTGCTGTTCTGCACAAGATGGAAAGCATCTCACATGGAGAAAGAGCCGCTGCATACAAGGTGTTCAAAAATGCTGAGAATCGTGAGATTTTCCTCAATGTCGCCGTCGAAGATGAAGTGAGCGCCACCGTGTTCCTTCGGACGAAATGGCAGACTTACCTCGGGGTATCTAAGGTAAGATTTCACTATGTTCTTCATACTCTTGTGTGTTTAGTTTCAGTTACTTTCACAGTAGTTTATTTTTGGTGCTTGTGAACCTATGGTTATCTCAGGTGTCCCGAAAGAAAAAAAATACTCCACTGCTGCTTTATGTGTTCAGTCATTAATCTGCAATATTAGGTCCAGTTGCTTTTATGTCTACTAGTCAGTGCCATGCGTGATGATGATAAATTGATACTGCTAGTATCACAGTAGGAATGGCTTCAGTTGGTTCATTCTTGCTTGTAGATGGAAATATAGACAAACCTCCACAACCAGCAAAAATATCAAGGGTTGCAAGACAGTTCTCTGGTGTTGCGTTTTGTTTGTCTGAACCAGCTTGCTTGTCGTCACAAATCTACTTGCCTTTATTCTTTTTCGCATCATTCTTTGTTGTAACCTCACATTCCCCCTCTATCATCACAAGCGGCACACGCATTATATCTTCATTGTAGTATACCTGCATCAATAACCTACCTGCACAAGATAATAGGTCTCCTAGTCTTGAGTAGGATCTAGAGAGTAGTGTTGTACTTGTTTACTCTGCTGTTATTTCAATAACCTCGCTGTTGGAGAATTGCTGAGAGAGCAAAACAAAACTTGTGACTTTATCTAAGGGGTTGTGTACTAAATAAACACAGGTGGTAGTTATGTGATTGATAGTAGGAGGTTGATGAATGTGATTGTGCCTCTCGTAGCGAGGTTGATGAATGTGATTGTGCATCTCGTAGTGAGGTTGATGAATGTGATTGTGCCTCTGATAGTAAACAAATTGTGTTCTATAATTTTTAACCGAGTCAATGTATAGGTTGTTTTGTGGTACTTAGCAGTAACACACTGTTGCGAAATGCAGTTCTGAATGATCCATTTGCATCGAACTTTGATGACTGACAAAATGCAGTAAATTTGATGAATGTTGAATCCAAGTGACGAACTCCCTTTGCTTTCCTGATGGCAGGAAAATGGAAGAGTAGAAGCCGAAGGACCAGAGGTTCAAGGCCAACGAGAACAAGCATGTAATGAACGGATGACCATCCTCCACACAGTCCAATGTGTGCAAGGCCTAGTTGCCAATCATGTTACTCCTATGTTAAAATGGGTGGTGTGAATATTTGCTTGGTCATCCTGAAAACTATCCAAATATCCAGTATCTGTGTTTTGAGTTCCTATATCTGCACTGCATGCCTGGAATGATAAATCAATAGATTTTATTGTGTGATATGTTCTCGTGGATCATTCGTGGTTTTGGAATCCACTTCTATATGGTGATTTGTGTAGCATCTTCTTTGTTGGCAATACTATTTCTCACATTTCTTCCTTTATGAACAAACCGTTGTTCTAAGTACATTTCTTTCGTAATCTTTTGAAGTTGTAAAAATTACATTTTTTATTATAGTGTACTCCTGTGTATGAATCCATGTGTACCAAATAGAAAGGATGTGAGAGGATTTAAGAGGATTGGATGGAAGGAAGGGATTCACCCAATCACCTGAAATCCATCCCTCCCAAAATCTTCCAATCCCCCTTAACCAAACGAGGCCTCAGGTGGAACGGTTTCCACAATACGCTACAAATTGGGAGATCCTCTGTTCGATTCCTTGCTCTTGCATCCTTTTTTCGCTGGACGGGAAGCGAGCGAAACAGGCGGAGCCCATCTAGCGCAGCTGGAGGCGCCCGTTTGCGAAAATGCATGTTAACGGTCTAGCGCAGCTGGAGGCGTCCGTTTTCGAAAATGCATGTTAACGGACGCATGTGACCCTAAATAGGGATTGTCATGAAAGTGCCCCCGGCCAAGGCGGCCACGCTACTAGAGTTTGGCTGACACTGCCAGTGTATGCCCACGATCACATGTCCACATGGTGGTCAGAGACTCCGGCCATGTGGCACAGCGTAAGCCGACAATAAATTCATGGGAACAGCCACCAAATGATCTGCCCAAAACACTCCGCGGCGTGGGAGCAGGAGGTCAGGAGCACGTAGTACGTTAACCTAATCAATCTTAAGCACCCCCATCGGACGACAGAGGTGTACGCTGAAGAGTGTACAAGACCATTAAGATCTAAACCCGATGTACTCTGGGCAATTATGATACGAGATGGACCGATGGGCACCCCACGTTCACGTAGGGCCAGCGCACATCGATATTTCATTCACTCTGCAAGGCACAGGCAGGCAGTGCGTGGGCGCCTAGCTGTCTACCCAATCCCGGCAAGAAATTGATTCATCCAACCGCAACCAAGACTCTGAGTCCAGCAAGATGCAAATGCATGCGTCGTTATCCCAAGATCTCCCAAGCAAGTGCTACAGGAATTTTTATTTAGCATTTCTAGTTTTGTACTACAAAGCGAGCGCACGCAGTTAATCAAAAGCTATACAGTACAGCTAGCAAGAAAATACGTAGTATTTTGGCTTAATTTGACCACCTTAACATTAATTACACTCTTCATTGATTGTCTTAGCTACATTTTACAGGCACATCAAGAACACATGGAAACTGAAATACAGTAGTACTACTCCGGATTATAGAGCGCATCCAGAAGAACATGAGCAGAGTACATGACCCAAGATTAAAGAGCACCAGGATACGAGCGTACGCGCGTAGTACTAGTATACGTAGCAAGGCGAACCGAGTGGGCCTGGGCCGGGCTAGTGCCCGGACCCGACCTTGTTGACGAGCGCCAGGGCGTTGCTGGTGACCTGGGCGACCTCCACGACCTTGCTCCGGATGGCGGCGCGCGTGCCGGCGTCCACGCCGCGGGAGAGCCCGTCGAGGCAGGTGTTCTCGTCGGTGAGCGCGGCGCTGCACCAGGTCTGCACGTTGCTCAGGTGCCACCGGAACGCCGGCGACCCGGCCCGGCCGAGGCCCCCGTCCAGCTCCTTGGCCGCGTCGCGCAGGTGGCCCACGCTGTCCGCCATGTTCTCCAGGCAATCGCGCGCGGGGCTGCCCTTCGCCTTGCCGCCGGCGCCGCCTCGGAGGCCCGGCCCGCAGATCCGCCCCACGTACGCCGACGCCGACCGCGCGCGGTCCGCGCTCACGGACAGCGCCGCGCGCGCCAGCTCCTGCGGGCTGCGCGGCGGCGGCTTGCCGTACGACGACAGGCTCTGCATGCACACCGACGGGTACTGCGTCTCGCGGCACGACTTGCGGATGAAGTCAGTGGCCGCCGGTGCGCCCTTCGATGCCGAGGCAGCGGCCGCGGCCGCGGCCGCCAGGCCGAGGGCCAGCGCGGCGAGGAGGGGAAGAGCGCCGGAGCGAGGCATTATTGAGCTCGTGAGCTCGCGGTGAGTACAGACACAGTGGTGTGTGGGTTGGCTCTTGGCTCGTGGTGGTTGGTCAGTTTATTGGTTGTTTTGCAGTGACCAACATGTGTGTCTTTATATAAGGGAGAAAAATAAATTAGTGTAGATCTTTTTCCTTTTTTCAGTTTGGACCTTGCATGGAGAGAGACATTTGCATGCCAATGGAGAAGAAAGTTCTACAGAAGTCCAGAAGTTTGGTACGAGTTCATTATGTAAACCACTTTGGTGTGGTTACTACATAGTATGTACTACTACCTCCGCTCAAAAATATAAGTTGTTTTAGATACTTTAATAAAAATTATATTTAATTTTAATTTTCACTCATAATATAGGCTATATATGAATTGAAATTATGAACAAATACATTAAAACATTTCTATACATATCTAAATCAAATACAGTTATAACATCTTGTATTTATGAACCGAGCAAGTATTTGGTATTTACAGAATTATTGTTAATACGTAACCAAAGAAGATGTTGTTTAAAGATGAATTATTATGAAAATCTAATATTGCAAATATGTTGTTTAAGGATGAATTATTACGAAAATCTAATATTGCAATATCAGTTAGAGTGGAGTACCGTGAAGTGTAGAAGTTCATATTTATCATTTGGACCATGACTTGATAAAGACCTGCTAAAAAAGACGAAACTTCTAGAGCGGTCTTGGTGTTTAACACTCACTAAGTGAGTAAACAATTTCAATTACATGTATCAAACGAAATTTCTAGTATTTTATAATTTCGTTGAACACTATAGAACCAAAACTGCATAATAAAAATGTATTCCCTTCGTCTCATGATATAAGAGCGTTTTGGAAGCTATGTTAGCTTTAAAAATACTCTTATATTATGGGACAGAAGGAGTATATATGTAATGTATAATGTGCAACCGGCCACCACATATTTTGACAAAATTATGGAAAGTACACTTGAAATAGACTTGCAGAATGTGGCACTTACTAATTATCTTGTCCATGTACAGAAAAGATAGTTAATTTGTATCGAGAAATAAAATTCTCATAGTCGACATAAAAATAATAACATTCCGAGCATATGTGCATTAACAATCATGCATGAAGTGCACATTTCAAAGTTGGTATATGTACGATGAAAAGGTGTACGATTTTTGTACGATCCGATTGATCTGCTGTTGTGGGCCACACCATGGAGAATCAGGCCTTCCTCTGATCATGTGAAAGTTGGATGGAAAATCATCGTACGCACGGTAATTCGGTTTCACTTTCGAAACAATACTAGACTTATCGGTTAGAAAAAACTACGATAGAGTACCACACGCACATGTATTTTTAAAAAATGGGGCAAATCTTAGTAATTCTTTTTTGTTTGTCGAACACAGTACAAACGCAGGTGTTTACAAACATATATGCACACTCACCTTACGAACACACGCCCATTCTATCACTATAAACACCTCCGAAAACAGTGTATAGGCACGTCGCCTCTCACTAAAAGAAATACAATCGTTAAATTCTAAAACAAATTCAGAAAGGTGTGATCATCGATACCAAATTTAAAACTTGAATTTGGATGGATAGGCTCCATTACAAGAAACCTGGCCAATTGAATTGCGCTCGCTTTTGACGCTTGGTAGAGTAATAAAAAGAACAATGTCCAAGACGTGCATTCCAGAACTTGGGTTGTTGCAAAGGCTGGGTGTAATTAGTATCTTCACGATATTGATATATTTTCTTTATTGAGAAAATCTCAAACTTGATAAAGACCACATCGTGAAATACAACATATAATAGGGGTGTTGCTGATAACAACACAATTAATGCCAACCTAGATAGTGCTAGGCAGCCGGGATGTATGCGTACAGAAAAAAGCTAAATTTTTTTAATATTGTTTTTTTATTCTTTTTGAAAAATAATGCGCCCATTTGAAAATTTTCAAATCTGGGCCTGCCTCGGCCCTGGCTTCACCGATAGGATCCTGTCGGCGTCGGCGCGGCCGACAGGGGTCCAGTCGACCTAGGCAAAGCCGATAAGGGCCTCTCGGCCACGTGGCGGCCGACTACTGGCCAGACCACGTCGACAGGCCAGTTGGCCAAGCCTCTCGGCCCTGGCGTAGCCGATAGGGCTATCGGCCAGGGGAAGGCTGACTAGTGGCCGCCAGCCCCTCCTAGTCTCTTCCTCCTTCCTCCTTTCTTCCTCCTTCCTCTTTCTTCCTTCTCCTTTCTACCTTATCTCCTTTCTTTCTTTCTCCTCCTACCTTCTCCCCCATCCAAAAAATCTGCCATTTCCACTTTTTGAACCATACATTTGTTGTGTAAGGAGTAGGGCATCCGAACTATCCTTCTCACTCGCGATGTGGTAGTTTGTGGTGCATGTTTTGAAGCTATTTTTGGTGGTGGTGGTGGAGGTTGAGGTGGAGGTTGTGGTGGTGGTGGTGGTGGTGGTGGTGTGGGTGTAGTTGGTTGTTTTGGTGGAGTTGGAGGTGGTGGTGTGGGATTAATCTCGGTGTTCATCGTTCGTCGTTCATCGTTCATCGTTTCTGCGCACGCTTCAAAGGTAAAATATTTTTGTTGTTTAAATAGTTTTAGGTGCTCCGGTAGATTAGTATAAATTTAGTTGTTTAACTGGTTGCAGGTGCTAAGTAGATTAGTATAAATTTAGTTGTTTAAATATTTTTAGGTGCTCCGGTAGATTAGTATAAATTTAGTTGTTTAACTAGTTTTAGGTGCTCCGGTAGATTAGTATAAATTTAGTTGTTTAACTAGTTATAGGTGCTCCGGTAGATTAGTATAAATTAAGTTTAGTAAATGAAGTAGTGTAAATATGTTTAGGTTCTCCGATAGATTTGGAAAATATATTTCCGTTTGTTGTTCTTCTAATTTTTTTCCTTGTTGAATAATATGTTAGGTCAGCAGAGATGTCTGATTTAGTGACGCTATGTTTGCACTATGGTCGTGGTACCGTTCAAACAAATGAGATGGGAGCTGATCTTAGTGAATTTCAGTACACAGAGGTGCAGGTGTCCTCCCCTAAAACATGGTCTGTTACTCAGTTGACAGAATGGCTTGCGCGATGTTTAGGGTTCAATACTGAAACACACACCGTCGGTGTTCATGCATTATGGACCCGGTCCACTGGTAATATTTTCTGGTATTTGAAGCATATAGAGCGGGACGACGAGTGGGTGCGCTTGTTACAATCTTGCGAGCGTAGGGGATGTCATCCTGTGGCCTTACTTCTCCCCGTGCTAAAGCCGGTTACTGAACTGAAGTGGAACGTAGCTCTGAATATGGTGAGAGTAGTGTAGGGATGCATGATTCACAGTCAATTCATGCGTCCCATGCTGGGGATGATTTTTACGAAGCAAGCCAGAGTAGTCAAGCAGAAGGGGGAGATGCAGATGATTATCTCAGCGGTGAGGCGGATGCCGACGAGATAGATGGGCACATGCAAAACTAGATGCACGAAGAAGATATAGCGAGTGATATTTCCGATGAATCCGCCGAATCAGATGGAGAAGAGCACGCACATGAAGTGCCTATTCCTGCATCATGGAATCGGGACTTCTCATCTGCAATGTTGGTGAACGACGGTCATGATTCTTCCTGGGAGTATCACCAGAACAACATTGCAACAGGTGCCCTCTACCCGAACAAACAAGCTCTGAAGGATGCCATCCTTAATTGGGCAATGTCCACTCAAAGGGTATTTGTAGCTCAAGTATCTTGTCCGGATAAGTTGACAATGGTTTGTAGAAATCAGGGTTGTCCCGCTAGGGTGCATGGATATCTCCCTAAGTACGACACAAGCTGGGTCATAAGTGACTTAGTTAGTCATAATTGTGTTATTCCATGCATCCCTCAAGATCATCCCAACCTTACTTCCACTGTGATAACTCGCTTGCTTTACAGCGAGATTGTGGAGTGCAAGGCGATGGAAGTGAAGGCTATCCAGAAAAAAGTCTTCGTCAGGTTAAAGTACAACATATCATATGGCAAGGCTTGGAGGGCTAAGCAGAAGGCACTGGAGACCAGATTTGGTTCATATTTTGATGCATATGACTCTGTTGTTCGGCTCGTGCACACACTGCAGAACCGGAATACTGGCACGTATGTTGACATCCAAGAGTTGTACCTTCGTCACTGCAAGGGGCACTAGGCGTGGACGAGGCAGCCGAGGAAGAAGAGGAGGAAGAGGAAGGGCAAGAGGAGGAGGAAGAGTTTAAAATTTGTACTATCACTATGTTTTAATTTTGGACTAGCACTATGTTTTAAGTTTGTACTATCACTATGTTTTTAGTTTGTACGAGCACTATGTTTTAAGTTTGTACTCTCACTATGCACTACGTTTTGTATTGTATAGCAATGGAGGGAATGTATCTTCTTAATCCGGACGTTGATAGTAAGCATCGTGCTTCGCTATTAACTGAGCAGAAGCTCGTACCACTAGTCACTCGTACTTCTAAGGTGGACTGGAGTATACATCCGCTGTTGGTTGAAAGGTAAAAATGTTTTTATTTTAAACTTTAATCATTGTATTAAATATGCATTGTAAGTAACATAAATTTTATGATTGGTGGATATGCAGACTCAAATGGGCCGGGCTTTTACCGTTCGCACGTCTAGTTGAGGCCACTCAGACTTCGCGGCACCTCAGCATTGACTCTTCTTTGCTCACTTGCTTAGTGGACCGATGGAGGCCTGAGACCCACACTTTCCACTTCAGATGGGGTGAGATGGCTCCTACTCTGGAAGATGTCTCAATGCTGCTCGGACTTCCGTTGGCGGGAAATGCGATAGGACCGTTGGAGGACCCGCCAGATTGGCAACAAACTTTGGCAGCACGTTTCTTCAATATATATGATGGGGCTCCAATACTGGCATCAGAGGCACACGGACCTAAGTATGACTGGTTACAACATTTCAGGGTTAGTTCCTACCTCGCATATCTATCAAAGGTAAATGTTTCAAGTTGCAATATTTCCAGGTTATTCACAAGTCCCTTTGTCCTTACATGATTGCAGATCAAGAGATTTCCAGGTTATTCACAAGTCCCTTTGAGTGCTATACAGATTACTCGTAGCCTGGAGGCGTACCTATTGTGGCTTCTCGGGAAGGTGATGTTCACAGAGAACCATGTCACTACTTTGAGTGCGCGTTACATCCCCATTGCACTGGAAATCGCGAGTGCTGAGTCAGCTGAACAGATCACACCGAGGAGTTAGGGATCTGCGGTATTAGCTGCTACCTACCGAGGTATGTGCAACGGTTGTGAGCTTTCCACGGCCAAGTCGGTCATTCTTGGTTGCCCGCTCTTTTTACAACTGTGGTCCTGGGAGAGGTTCTCTATTGGATGACCAAACATAGATGTGGACCACAGTTATCATGTAGGCAACATGCTTGATGGTGATGACATCGACTTGCCAACTTTCGGCATGTGTTGGACGCGTCGCAAGGTATGTCCCCTGGTATAATGTTATCCACTTTCTTAGTTTACACTATTGTTGAAACTAACTTATGTCTTGCACAGAGACGGTATGCTAATGAACAGACTAGGCGAGCCTACACTGCACTAAATGAGCAGTTTGATATGTTGGGGAACGTCGCATGGGAAACAAAAAATTTCCTACGCGCACGAAGACCTATCATGGTGATGTCCATCTACGAGAGGGGATTTCCGATCTACGTACCCTTGTAGATCGCACAACAGAAGCGTTAAGAAACGCGGTTGATGTAGTGGAACGTCCTCACGTCCCTCGATCCGCCCCGCGAACAGTCCCACGAACCGTCCCACGATCCGCTCCGATCTAGTGCCGAACGGATGGCACCTCCGCGCTTCAGCACACGTACAGCTCGACAATGATCTCGGCCTTCTTGATCCAGCAAGAGAGACGGAGAGGTAGATGAGTTCTCCGGCAGCATGACGGCGCTCCGGAGGTTGGTGGTGATCTAATCTCGGCACGGCTCCGCCCGAGCTCCGTAGAAACGCGATCTAGAGGTAAAACCGTGGAGGTATGTGGTCGGGCTGCCGTGGCAAAGTTGTCTCAAATCAGCCCTAATAGCTCTATATATATAGGAGGAGGGGAGGGGAGGCTTGCCTTGAGGCTCAAGGAGCCCCAAGGGCTGCGCCACCAAGGGAGGAGGAGTCCTCCTCCAATCCTAGTCCAACTAGGATTGGAAGGTGGAGTCCTTCTCTCCTTTCCCACCTCCTTTTTTTTCTTTTCTCTTTGATTTTCTATCTATGGCGCATAGGGCCTTCTTGGGCTGTCCCACCAGCCCACAAAGGGCTGATGCACCACCCCCAAGGCCTATGGGCTTCCCCGGGGTGGGCTGACCCCCCCCCCCCCCCCCCGGTGAACACCCGGAACCCATTCGTCATTCCCGGTCATTCCCGGTAACTCCGAAAACCTTCCGGTAATCAAATGAGGTCATCCTATATATCAATCTTCGTTTCCGGACCATTCCGGAAACCCTCGTGACGTCTGTGATCTCATCCGGGACTCCGAACAACATTCGGTAACCAACCATATAACTCAAATACGCATAAAACAACGTCGAACCTTAAGTGTGCAAACCCTGCGGGTTCGAGAACTATGTAGACATGACCCGAGTGACTCCTCGGTCAATATCCAATAGCGGGACCTGGATGCCCATATTGGATCCTACATATTCTACGAAGATCTTATCGTTTGAACCTCAGTGCCAAGGATTCATATAATCCCGTATGTCATTCCCTTTGTCCTTCGGTATGTTATTTGCCCGAGATTCGATCGTCACTATCCGCATACCTATTTCAATCTCGCTTACCGGCAAGTCTATTTACTCGTTCCGTAATACAAGATCCCGCAACTTACACTAAGTCACATTGCTTGCAAGGCTTGTGTGTGATGTTGTATTACCGAGTGGGCCCCGAGATACCTCTCCGTCACACGGAGTGACAAATCCCAGTATCGATCCATACTAACTCAACGAACACCTTCGGAGATACCTGTAGAGCATCTTTATAGTCACCCAGTTACGTTGCGACGTTTGATACACACAAAGCATTCCTCCGGTGTCAGTGAGTTATATGATCTCATGGTCATAGGAACAAATACTTGACACGCAAAAAACAGTAGCAACAAAATGACACGATCAACATGCTACGTCTATTAGTTTGGGTCTAGTCCATCACATGATTCTCCTAATGATGTGATCCCGTTATCAAGTGACAACACTTGCCTATGGTCAGGAAACCTTGACCATCTTTGATCAACGAGCTAGTCAACTAGAGGCTTACCAGGGACAGTGTTTTTCTCTATGTATCCACACATGCACTATGTTTCCAATCAATACAATTATAGCATGGATAAAAAACGATTATCATGAACAAATAAATATAATAATAACTAATTATTATTGCCTCTAGGGCATATTTCCAACAGTCTCCCACTTGCACTAGAGTCAATAATATAGTTCACATCACCATATGATTTCAACGAATCCAACACCCATATAGTTCTGGGGTCTGATCACGTCTTGCTCGTGAGAGAGGTTTTAGTCAACGGTTGTAAAACTTTCAGATCTATGTGTTCTTTACAAATCTTTATGTCATCTTATAGATGCTGCTACTATGTGTATTTGGAAATACTCCAAACATCTACTCTACTATACGAATCCGTTTCACTACTCATAGTTATTCGGATTAGTGTCAAAGCTTGTATCGATGTAACCCTTTACGACGAACTCTTTAATCACCTCCATAATCGAGAAAAATTACTTAGTCCATCAGTTACCAAGGATAAATTTTGACTGCTGCTAGTGATTCAATCATGGATCACTTTCTGTACCTCTCAACAGACTTTGAATCAAGGCACACATCAGGTGCAGTACCCAGCATGGCATACTTCAAATTCTACGGCCAAGGCATAGAATACGACCTTCGTCTATTCTCTTTATTCTGCGGGGGTCGGGTTTTGAGTCTTACTCAAATTCACACCTTACAACGCAACCAAGAACTCCTTCTTTGCTGATCTATTTTGAACTCCTTCAAAAACTTGTCAAGGCATGCACCTTGTTGAAACTTCTATTAAGGGCTTTCGATCTATCTCCATAGATCTTTGATGCTCAACGTTCAAGCAGCGCAATCCAGGTATTCCTTTGAAAACTCCTTTCAAACAACCTTGTATGCTTTACAGAAATTCTACATTACTTCTGATCCACAATATGTCAACCACATATACTTATCAGAAATTCTATAGTGCTCCCACTCACTTCTTTGGAAATACAAGTTTCTCATAAACCTTGTACAAACCCAAAATCTTTGATCATCTCATCAAAGTGTATATTCCAACTCCGAGATGCTTGCACCAGTCCATTGAAGGATCGCTGGAGCTTGCATACTTGCTAGTATCTTTAGGATCGACAAAACCTCCTGGTTGTATCACATACAATGTTTGCTCAAGGAAATCGTCGAGGAAACAATGTTTTGACATCCTATGTGCAATATTTCATAAATAATGCAGCAACTACTAACATAATTCTAACAGACTTTTAGCATCGCTACGAGTGAGAAAGTCTCATCATAGTCAACTGTTTGATCTTGTCGGAAACATCTTTGCGACAAGTCGAGCTTTTCTTAATAGAGACTTATCACCATCATCGTCTGTCTTCCTTTTAAAGATCCATCTTTACTCAATAGTCTTACTACCATCAAGTAGTTCTTCCAAAGTCTACACTTTGTTTTCATACATGGATCCTCTCTTGGATTTCATGGCCTCCAGCCATTTGTCGGAATCCGGGCCCACCATTGCTTTCTCCATAACTCGTAGGTTCACTGTTGCTCAACAGCATGACCTCCAAGACAGGGTTACCGTACCACTCTGCAGTAGCATGCGACCTTGTCAACCTACGAGGCTTGCAGTAACTTGATCCGATGCTCGATGATCACCATCATCAGCTTTCACTTCAATTGGTGTAGGCGCCACAGGAACAACTTCCTGCGCCCTGCTACACACTGGTTGAAGTGATGGTTCAATAATCTCATCAAGTTCTACCATCCTCCCACTCAATTCTTTCGAGAGAAATCTTTCCTCGAGAAAGGGTCCGTTTTTAGAAACAAACACTTTGCTTTTGGATCTGAGATAGGAGATGTACCCAAATGTTTTGGATATCCTATGAAGATGCATTTATCTGCTTTGGGTTCGAGCTTATCAGACTGAAACTTTTTCACATAAGTGTCGAAGCCCCAAACTTTCAAGAAACAACAGTTTAGATTTCTCTAAACCTCAGTCTATACTGTGTCATGTCAACGGAAATACGCGGTGCCCTATTTAAAGTGAATGCGGTTGTCTCTAATGCATAACCCATAAACGATAGTGGTAATTCGATAAGAGACATCATAGCATGCACCATACCAAATAGTGTGTGGCTATGACGTTCAGACACATCATCACACTATGATGTTCCAGGTGGCATGAACTACGAAACAATTTCCACATGTCTTAACTGCGTACCAAAACTTGTAACTCAGATATTCATTTCTATGATCATATCGTAGATAGATTATCCTCTTGTTACGACAAACTTCACTCCGAAACAGAATTGAACTTTTCAATATTTCAGACTTGTGATTCATTAAGTAAATACTCTTGTATCTACTCAAATCGTCATTGAAGTAAGAACATAATGATATCCATTGCGTGCCTCAGCACCCATTGGACTGCATACATCAAAATGTATCACTTCCAACAAGTTACTTATCCTGTTTTCATCTCAATGAAAACAAGGCCTTGCTCATGTGGTATGATTTGCATGTCACTAGTGATTCAAAATCAAGTGAGTATAAAGATCCATCAGCATGGAGCCTCTTCATGCAATTTATACCAACATGACTCAAGTGGCAGTGCCACAAGTAAGTGGTACTATCATCATTACCTCGTATCTTTTGGCACCAATATCATGAACATGTGTAACACTACGATCGAGATTCAATAAACCATTGAGGGTAATTATTCAAGCAAATAGAATAATTATTATTCTTTTCAATGAATAATCGTATTGCAACAAACACGATCCAATCATGTTCATGCTCAACGCAAACACCAAATAACAATTATTTGGGTTTCACCACCAATCCCGATGATAGAGGGAGCGTGCGATGTTTGATCATATCAACCTTGGAAACACTTCCAACACGTATTGTCACCTCGCCTTTAGCTAGTCTCTGTTTATGCCGTAGCTTTCATTTCATGTTACTAATCACTTAGCAACCGAACCGGTATCCAATACCCTCGTGCTACTAGGAGTACTAGTAAAGTACACATCAACATCATGTATATCAAATATATTTCTTTCAACTTCTGCCAGCCTTCTTATCTACTAAGTATCTAGAGTTGCTCCGCCTCAGTGACCGTTCGCCTCATAACAGAAGCACTCAGTCCCGGGCTTGGGTTTAATCTGGGGTCTGTTCATTAGTGGAGCAACTGCTTTGCCGTTTCACGAAGTATCCCTTCTAGCCCTTGCCTTTCTCGAAACTTAGTGGTTTTACTAACCATCAACTATTGATGCTCCTTCTTGATTTCTACTTTCGCAGTGTCAAACATCGCGAATCGCTCAAGGATCATTGTATTTATCCTTGATATGTTATAGTTCATCACGAAGCTCTCACAGCTTGGTGGAAGTGACTCCGGAGAGCCATCACTATCTTATCTGGAAGATCTGTTGGGGAACGTCGCATGGGAAACAAAAAATTTCCTACGCGCACGAAGACCTATCATGGTAATGTCCATCTACGAGAGGGGATGAGTGATCTACGTACCCTTGTAGATCGTACAGCAGAAGCGTTAGAGAACACGGTTGATGTAGTGGAACGTCCTCACGTCCCTCGATCCGCCCCGCGAACAATCCCGCGATCAGTCCCACGATCTAGTACCGAACGGACGGCACCTCCGCGTTCAGCACACGTACAGCTCGACGATGATCTCGGCCTTCTTGATCCAGCAAGAGAGACGGAGAGGTAGAAGAGTTCTCCGGCAGCGTGATGGCGCTCCGGAGGTTGGTGATGATCTTGTCTCAACAGGGCTCCGCCCGAGCTCTGCAGAAACGCGATCTAGAGGAAAAACTATGGAGGTATGTGGTCGGGCAGCCGTGAGAAAGTCGTCTCAAATCTGCCCTAAAAGCCCCATATATATAGGAGGAGGGAGGGGGACCTTGCCTTGGGGTCCAAGGGACTCCCAAGGGGTCGGCCGAGCCAAGGGGGGGAGGACTCCCCCCCCAAACCGAGTTGGACTTGGTTTGGTGGGAGGAGTCCCCCTCCCTTCCCACTTCCTCCCTCTTTTTTTTCTCTTTTCCTTTGATTTTCTTTTCTTGGCGCATAGGCCCCCTTGGGGCTGTCCCACCAGCCCACTAAGGGCTGGTGTGTCTCCCCAAAGCCTATGGGCTTCCCCGGGGTGGGTTGCCCCCCCCCGGTGAACTCCCGGAAACCATTCGTCATTCCCGGTACATTCCCGGTAACTCCGAAAACCTTCCGGTAATCAAATGAGGTCATCCTATATATCAATCTTCGTTTCCGGACCATTCCGGAAACCCTCGTGACGTCCGTGATCTCATCCGGAACTCCGAACAACATTCGGTAACCAACCATATAACTCAAATACGCATAAAACAACGTCGAACCTTAAGTGTGCAGACCCTGCGGGTTCGAGAACTATGTAGACATGACCCGAGAGACTCCTCGGTCAATATCCAATAGCGGGACCTGGATGCCCATATTGGATCCTACATATTCTACGAAGATCTTATCGTTTGAACCTCAGTGCCAAGGATTCGTATAATCCCGTATGTCATTCCCTTTGTCCTTCGGTATGTTACTTGCCCGAGATTCGATCGTCAGTATCCGCATACCTATTTCAATCTCGTTTACCGGCAAGTCTCTTTACTCGTTCCATAATACAAGATCCCGCAACTTACACTAAGTTACATTGCTTGCAAGGCTTGTGTGTGATGTTGTATTACCGAGTGGGCCCCGAGATACCTCTCCGTCACACGGAGTGACAAATCCCAGTCTTGATCCATACTAACTCAACTAACACCTTCGGAGATACCTGTAGAGCATCTTTATAGTCACCCAGTTACGTTGCGACGTTTGATACACACAAAGCATTCCTCCGGTGTCAGTGAGTTATATGATCTCATGGTCATAGGAATAAATACTTGACACGCAGAAAACAGTAGCAACAAAATGACACGATCAACATGCTACGTCTATTAGTTTGGGTCTAGTCCATCACGTGATTCTCCCAATGACGTGATCCATTTATCAAGCAACAACACCTTGTTCATAATCACAAGACAGTGACTATCATCGATCAACTGGCTAGCCAACTAGAGGCATGCTAGGGACGGTGTTTTGTCTATGTATCCACACATGTAAATGAGTCTTCATTCAATACAATTATAGCATGGATAATAAACTATTATCTTGATACACGAATTATAATAATAACTATACATTTATTATTGCCTCTAGGGCATAATTCCAACAGTCTCCCACTTGCGCTAGAGTCAATAATCTAGCCCTCACATCACCATGTGAATTACATTGTAATAAATCTAACACCCATACAGTTCTGGTGTCGATCATGTTTTGGCCGTGGAAGAGGTTTAGTCAGCGGGTCTGCTACATTCAGATCCGTGTGCACCTTGCATATATTTACGTCCTCCTCCTCGACGTAGTCGCGGATGAGGTTGAAGCGTCGTTTGATGTGTCTGGTCTTCTTGTGAAACCTTGGTTCCTTTGCCAGGGCAATGGCACCAGTGTTGTCACAGAACAAGGTTATTGGATCCAGTGCACTTGGCACCACTCCAAGATCCGTCATGAACTGCTTCATCCAGACACCCTCCTTAGCCGCCTCCGAGGCAGCCATGTACTCAGCTTCACATGTAGAATCTGCTACGACGCTTTGCTTGGAACTGCACCAGCTTACTGCACCCCCATTAAGAATAAATACGTATCCGGTTTGCGACTTAGAGTCGTCCGGATCTGTGTCAAAGCTTGCATCAACGTAACCCTTTACGGCGAGCTCTTCGTCACCTCCATACACGAGAAACATCTCCTTAGTCCTTTTCAGGTACTTCAGGATATTCTTGACCGCTGTCTAGTGATCCACTCCTGGATTACTCTGGAACCTGCCTGCCATACTTATGGCCAGGCTAACATCCGGTCTAGTGCACAGCATCGCATACATGATAGAACCTATGGCTGAAGCATAGGGGACGGAGCGCATATGCTCTCTATCTTCATCAGTTGCTGGGCACTGAGTCTTACTCAATCTCGTACCTTGTAACACTGGCAAGAACCCTTTCTTGGACTGTTCCATTTTGAACCTCTTCAAAACTTTATCAAGGTATGTGCTTTGTGAAAGTCCTATCAGGCGTTTTGATCTATCCCTATAGATCTTAATGCCTAGAATGTAAGCAGCTTCTCCTAGGTCCTTCATAGAGAAACTTTTATTCAAGTAACCTTTTATGCTCTCCAAAAGCTCTACGTTGTTTCCAATCAGTAATATGTCATCCACATATAATATTAGAAACGCCACAGAGCTCCCACTCACTTTCTTGTAAATACAAGATTCTCCAACCACTTGTATAAACCCAAATGCTTTGATCACCTCATCAAAGCGTTTGTTCCAACTCCGAGATGCTTGCACCAGTCCATAAATGGATCGCTGGAGCTTGCACACCTTGTCAGCATTTTTAGGATCGACAAAACCTTCGGGTTGCATCATATACAACTCTTCCTTAAGGAAACCGTTAAAGAACGCCGTTTTGACATCCATCTGCCAGATTTCATAATCGAAAAATGCAGCTATTGCTAACATGATTCTGACGGACTTAAGCATCGCTACGGGTGAAAGGTCTCATCGTAGTCAACTCCTGGAACTTGTGAAAAACCTTTTGCCACAAGTCGAGCTTTATAAACGGTCACATTACCGTCAGCGTCCGTCTTCTTCTTAAAGATCCATTTGTTCTGAATAGCCTTGCGGCCCTCAGGTAGTATCTCCAAAGTCCACAATTTGTTCTCATACATGGATCCTATCTCGGATTTCATGGCTTCTAGCCATTTGTTGGAATCTGGGCCCACCATTGCTTCTTCATAATTTGCAGGTTCATTGTTGTCTAACAACATGATTGATAAGACGGGATTACCGTACCACTCTGGAGCAGCGCGTGATCTCGTCGACCTGCGTGGTTCAACAGAAACTTGAACTGGAGTTTCATGATCATCATCATTAACTTCCTCCTCAACCGGCGTCGCAATGACAGAGGTTTCCCCTTGCCCTGCGCCACCATCTAGAGGGATGAGAGGTTCGACAACCTCGTCAAGTTCTATCTTCCTCCCACTCAATTCTCTCGAGAGAAACTCCTTCTCGAGAAAAGTTCCGTTCTTAGCAACAAACACTTTGCCCTCGGATTTGAGATAGAAGGTGTACCCAACTGTCTCTTTTGGGTAACCTATGAAGACGCACTTTTCCGCTTTGGGTTCCAGCTTTTCAGGCTGAAGCTTTTTGACATAAGCATCACATCCCCAAACTTTAAGAAACGACAACTTTGGCCTTTTGCCATACCACAGTTCGTATGGTGTCGTCTCAACGGATTTTGATGGTGCCCTATTTAAAGTGAATGCAGCTGTTTCTAATGCATAACCCCAAAACGATAACGGCAAATCAGTAAGAGACATCATAGATCGCACCATCTCTAACAAAGTACGATTACGACGTTCGGACACACCATTACGCTGTGGTGTTCCAGGCGGTGTTAACTGTGAAACAATTCCACATTGTCTTAAGTGAGCACCAAACTCGAAACTCAGATATTCACCCCCACGATCAGACCGTAGGAACTTGATCTTCTTGTTACGATGGTTTTCCACTTCACTCTGAAATTGCTTGAACTTTTCAAATGTTTCAGACTTGTGCTTCATTAAGTAGACATAACCATATCTACTTAAATCATCAGTGAAGGTGAGAAAATAACGATATCCGCCGCGTGCCTCCACGCTCATTGGACCACACACATCGGTATGTATGATTTCCAACAAGTCACTTGCATGCTCCATTGTTCCGGAGAACGGAGTCTTAGTCATCTTGCCCATGAGGCATGGTTCGCACGTGTCAAGTGAATCAAAGTCAAGTGACTCCAAAAGTCCATCAGCATGGAGTTTCTTCATGCGCTTTACACCAATATGACCCAAGCGGCAGTGCCACAAAAATATGGCGCTATCATTGTTTACTCTAACTCTTTTGGTCTCAATGTTATGTATATGCGTATCGCTATCAAGATTCAATATGAACAATCCTCTCACATTCGGTGCATGACCATAAAAGATGTTACTCATAGTAATAGAACAACCATTATTCTCAGACTTAAAAGAGTAACCGTCTCGCAATAAACAAGATCCAGATATAATGTTCATGCTCAACGCAGGCGCTAAATAACAATGATTTAAGTTCATCACTAATCCCGATGGTAGTTGAAGTGACACTGTGCCGAAGGCGATTGCATCAACCTTGGAACCGTTTCCTACGCGCATCGTCACTTCGTCTTTCGCCAGCCTTCGTCTATTCCGCAGTTCCTGCTTCGAGTTGCAAATATGAGCAACAGAACCGGTATCAAATACCCACGCACTACTACGAGAGCCGGTTGAGTACACATCAATAACATGTATATCAAATATACCTGATTTTTCTTTGCCCGCCTTCTTATCTGCCAGATACTTGGGGCAATTGCGCTTCCAGTGACCCATACCCTTGCAATAGAAGCACTCTGTTTCAGGCTTAGGTCCAGCTTTGGGTTTCTTCGGCGGATTGGCAACAGGCTTGCCGCTCTTCTTTGAATTGCCCTTCTTGCCTTTGCCGTTTCTCTTGAAACTAGTGGTCTTGCTCACCATCAACACTTGATGCTCTTTACGGAGTTCAGACTCTGCGACTTTCAGCATCGCAAACAACTCGCCGGGAGACTTGTTCATCCCTTGCATGTTGTAGTTCAACACAAAGCCTTTATAGCTTGGCGGCAGTGATTGAAGGATTCTGTCAGTGATAGCTTCTTGCGGGAGTTCAATCCCCAGTTCAGCTAGACGGTTTGAGTACCCAGACATTTTGAGCACATGTTCACTGACAGACGAGTTTTCCTCCATCTTGCAAGCATAGAATTTATCGGAGGTCTCATACCTCTCGATCCGGGCGTTCTTCTGAAAGATAAACTTCAACTCCTGGAACATCTCAAATGCTCCATGACGCTCAAAGCGACGTTGAAGTCCCGGTTCTAAGCCATACAAGACTGCACATTGAACTATTGAGTAGTCCTCCTTACGCGCTAACCAAGCGTTCTTAACATCCTGATCAGCCGTAGCGGGTGGTTCATCTCCTAGCGCAGCATTAAGGACATAATCCTTCTTTCCAGCTTGTAAGATTAGCTTAAGATTACGAGCCCAGTCTACAAAGTTGCTTCTATCATCTTTCAACTTAGCTTTCTCTAGGAACGTATTAAAATTCAGGATGACACTCGCGTGAGCCATGATCTACAACACAAATATATTCAAAGTGGACTTAGACTATGTTCAAGATAATTAGAGTTCAACTTAATCAAATTATATGCTAAACTCCCACTCAAAAAGTACATCTCTCTAGTCATTTGAGTGGTTCATGATCCACTTACACTATCCCAAGTCCGATCATCACGTGAGTCGAGAGTAGTTTCAGTGGTAAGCATCCCTATGCTAATCATATCAACTATATGATTCATGATCGACCTTTCGGTCTCATGTGTTCCGAGGCCATGTCTGCACATGCTAGGCTCATCAAGCTTAACCCGAGTGTTCCGCGTGCGCAACTGTTTTGCACCCGTTGTATGTGAACGTTGAGTCTATCACACCCGATCGTCACGTGGTGTCTTGAAACGACGAACTGTAGCAACTGTGCACAGTCGGGGAGAACACAATTTCGTCTTGAAATTTTAGTGAGAGATCACCTCATAATGCTACCGTCGTTCTAAGCAAAATAAGGTGCATAAAAGGATTAACATCACATGCAATTCATAAGTGACATGATATGGCCATCATCACGTGCTTCTTGATCTCCATCACCAAAGCACCGGCACGATCTTCTTGTCACCGGCGCCACACCATGATCATCCATCAACGTGTTGCCATCAGGGTTGTCGTGCTACTCATGCTATTACTACTAAAGCTACATCCTAGCAAAATAGTAAACGCATCTGCAAGCACAAACGTTAGTATAAGGACAACCCTATGGCTCCTGCCGGTTGCCGTACCATCGACGTGCAAGTCGATATTTCTATTACAACATGATCATCTCATACATCCAATATATCACATCACATCATTGGCCATATGACATCACAATCATACCCTGCAAAAACAAGTTAGACGTCCTCTAATTTTGTTGTTGCATGTTTTACGTGGTGACCAAGGGTATCTAGTAGGATCGCATCTTACTTACGCAAACACCACAACGGAGATATATGAGTTGCTATTTAACCTCATCCAAGGACCTCCTCGGTCAAATCCGATTCAACTAAAGTTGGAGAAACCGTCACTTGCCAGTCATCTTTGAGCAAAGGGGGTTACTCGTAACGATGAAACCAGTCTCTCGTAAGCGTACGAGTAATGTCGGTCCAAGCCGCTTCAATCCAACAATACCGCGGAATCAAGAAAAGACTAAGGAGGGCAGAAAAACACACATCACCGCCCACAAAACCTTTTGTGTTCTACTCGAGAAGACATCTACGCATGAACCTAGCTCATGATGCCACTGTTGGGGAACGTCGCATGGGAAACAAAAATTTTCCTACGCGCACGAAGACCTATCATGGTGATGTCCATCTACGAGAGGGGATGAGTGATCTACGTACCCTTGTAGATCGTACAGCAGAAGCGTTAGAGAACGCGGTTGATGTAGTGGAACGTCCTCACGTCCCTCGATCCGCCCCGCGAACAATCCCGCGATCAGTCCCACGATCTAGTACCGAACGGACGGCACCTCCGCGTTCAGCGCACGTACAGCTCGACGATGATCTCGGCCTTCTTGATCCAGCAAGAGAGACGGAGAGGTAGAAGAGTTCTCCGGCAGCGTGACGGCGCTCCGGAGGTTGGTGATGATCTTGTCTCAGCAGGGCTCCGCCCGAGCTCTGCAGAAACGCGATCTAGAGGAAAAACTATGGAGGTATGTGGTCGGGCAGCCGTGAGAAAGTCGTCTCAAATCTGCCCTAAAAGCCCTATATATATAGGAGGAGGGAGGGGGACCTTGCCTTGGGGTCCAAGGTACTCCCGAGGGGTCGGCCGAGCCAAGGGGGGAGGACTCCCCCCCCCCAAACCGAGTTGGACTTGGTTTGGTGGGAGGAGTCCCCCTCCCTTCCCACTTCCTCCCTCTTTTTTTCTCTTTTCCTTTGATTTTCTTTTCTTGGCGCATAAGCCCCCTTGGGGCTGTCCCACCAGCCCACTAAGGTCAGGTGTGTCTCCCCAAAGCCTATGGGCTTCCCCGGGGTGGGTTGCCCCCCCCCCCCCGGTGAACTCCCGGAACCCATTCGTCATTCCCGGTACATTCCCGGTAACTCCGAAAACCTTCCGGTAATCAAATGAGGTCATCCTATATATCAATCTTCGTTTCCAGACCATTTCGGAAAGCCTCGTGACGTCCGTGATCTCATCCGGGACTCCGAACAACATTCGGTAACCAACCATATAACTCAAATACGCATAAAACAACGTCGAACCTTAAGTGTGCAGACCCTGCGGGTTCGAGAACTATGTAGACATGACCCGAGAGACTCCTCGGTCAATATCCAATAGTGGGACCTGGATGCCCATATTGGATCCTACATATTCTACGAAGATCTTATCGTTTGAACCTCTGTGCCAAGGATTCGTATAATCCCGTATGTCATTCCCTTTGTCCTTCGGTATGTTACTTGCCCGAGATTCGATCGTCAGTATCCGCATACCTATTTCAATCTCGTTTACCGGCAAGTCTCTTTACTCGTTCCATAATACAAGATCCCACAACTTACACTAAGTTACATTGCTTGCAAGGCTTGTGTGTGATGTTGTATTACCGAGTGGGCCCCGAGATACCTCTCCGTCACACGGAGTGACAAATCCCAGTCTTGATCCATACTAACTCAACTAACACCTTCGGAGATACCTGTAGAGCATGTTTATAGTCACCCAGTTACGTTGCGACATTTGATACACACAAAGCATTCCTCCGGTGTCAGTGAGTTATATGATCTCATGGTCATAGGAATAAATACTTGACACGCAGAAAACAGTAGCAACAAAATGACACGATCAACATGCTACGTCTATTAGTTTGGGTCTAGTCCATCACGTGATTCTCCCAATGACGTGGTCCAGTTATCAAGCAACAACACCTTGTTCATAATCAGAAGACACTGACTATCATCGATCAACTGGCTAGCCAACTAGAGGCATGCTAGGGACGGTGTTTTGTCTATGTATCCACACATGTAAATGAGTCTTCATTCAATACAATTATAGCATGGATAATAAACTATTATCTTGATACGGGAATTATAATAATAACTATACATTTATTATTTCCTCTAGGGCATAATTCCAACAAGATCAACTCCCACTTGATTCAAGCAATTGTCATACTCAGATAATCTGAGCACATGCTCAACGATTGAGCTTTTCTCCTTTACTTCGTGGACAAAGAATCTTGTCGGAGGTCTCATACCTCTTAACAAGGGCACAAGCATGAAATCACAATTTCATCTCTTTAGAACATCTCTTATGTTCCGTGACGTTTCAAAACGTTTTCGGTGCCTTGCTTCTAAGCCATCAAGTATTTTGTACTGAACTATCGTGTAGTCATCAGAAACGTGTATGTCGGATGTTCACAACATCTACAGACGACGCTCGAGGTGCAGCACACCGAGTGGTGCATTAAGGACATAAGCCTTCTGCGCAGCAACAAGGACAATCCTCGGTTTTACAGACCCAGTCTGCAAAGTTTGCTACTATCAACTTTCAACTTAAATTTTCTCTAGGAACATATAAAAACAGTAGAGCTATAGCGCAAGCTACATCGTAATTCGCAAAGACCATTAGACTATGTTCATGAAAATTAGTTCAATTAATCATATTACTTAAGAACTCCCACTCAAAAAGTACATCTCTCTAGTCATTTGAGTGGTACATGATCCAAATCCACTATCTCAAGTCCGATCATCACGTGAGTCGAGAATAGTTTCAGTGGTAAGCATCTCTATGCTAATCATATCAACTATACGATTCATGCTCGACCTTTCGGTCTCATGTGTTCCGAGGCCATGTCTGCACATGCTAGGCTCGTCAAGCTTAACCCGAGTGTTCTGCGTGTGCAACTGTTTTGCACCCGTTGTATGTGAACGCTGAGTCTATCACACCCGATCATCACGTGGTGTCTCGAAACGAAGAACTATCGCAACGGTGCATAGTCGGGGAGAACACAATTTCGTCTTGAAATTTTAGTGAGAGATCACCTCATAATGCTACCGTCGTTCTAAGCAAGATAAGGTGCATAAAGGATTAACATCACATGCAATTCATAAGTGACATGATATGGCCATCATCATGTGCTTCTTGATCTCCATCACCAAAGCACCGGCACGATCTTCTTGTCACCGGCGTCACACCATGATCTCCATCATCATGATCTCCATCAACGTGTTGCCATCGGGGTTGTCGTGCTACTCATGCTATTACTACTAAAGCTACGTCCTAGCAATATAGTAAACACATCTGCAAGCACAAATGTTAGTTTAAAGACAACCCTATGGCTCCTGCCGGTTGCCGTACCATCGATGTGCAAGTCGATATTAACTATTACAACATGATCATCTCATAGATCCAATACCTCTCCGTCACACGAAGTGACAAATCCCAGTATCGATCCATACTAACTCAACGAACACCTTCGGAGATACCTGTAGAGCATCTTTATAGTCACCCAGTTACGTTGCGACGTTTGATACACACAAAGCATTCCTCCGGTGTCAGTGAGTTATATGATCTCATGGTCATAGGAACAAATACTTGACACGCAGAAAACAGTAGCAACAAAATGACACGATCAACATGCTACGTCTATTAGTTTGGGTCTAATCCATCACATGATTCTCCTAATGATGTGATCCCGTTATCAAGTGACAACACTTGCCTATGGTCAGGAAACCTTGACCATCTTTGATCAACGAGCTAGTCAACTAGAGGCTTACTAGGGACAGTGTTTTTGTCTATGTATCCACACATGCACTGTGTTTCCCATCAATACAATTATAGCATGGATAATAAACGATTATCATGAACAAAGAAATATAATAATAACTAATTATTATTGCCTCTAGGGCATATTTCCAACATGATACGTACACGGGAGTTATTTGGCAACCGTACACGAAAGCAGCGAGAATTTCTAGATATCCAGGTGGTATTTCTGTGCTATGCACGAGAGATCGGGGTTACTGCGTGACGAAATCGAAGATTATCTTTGATGTCTGTGTTGAGGAGATGGCGCAGCAGCGCATTGTGAGACTGTTCGGTCTTTGGCAGCTGGCTCCTCCGCCCAACACATAGAACCTGCTGTCAGTAGTAGTCCACAGGTATGTTATACTAACTATATATTACATTTTGTTTCTCTATGGCCTATGGTTAAACATTATCATAAATTACAGGATGACAAGGAAGGGAGCCAATAGGACACGGGCTCAGTGGCTACAAAGGCTTGAAGAGTACGTTTTAGAATGGGAAACTGCCACTGAACGTTGGTGGCATCAACAGGAAGCATTTGATCTCGATGAATACAATGCATATTTTGAGGGGTACATGAGAGGAACACGATTACGCATTGTTCAGCACTCCAATACAGATGAGATTCCGGACCTGCATACGTCTGATACGTACCCGGCGTATGATACTTCTGGCTCGAGGTAGTATGCGGTAATATTTATTCTCTTTACTTATGTTCTAACTATGTTAAAAGTTGTTGTTACTTGCTTCATCATCGGTACTTATTATTCTTAATGACAATTTCAGGGTGAGTTGGCATACAGTGTTCATACTAACGTGATGAACTTTGATCGACAATTGTCATCCGCACCTCTTATGGTACCTCGGTCTCAGATTCAACCATGTATGAAGAGGCTCGAGCAGAGGATAAGAGATATTTATAAAGCTATCACGTGCACGCGCACTTCGGATGTTGTGCATCACCAGCCGCAGCCTACGCCGGTGCCGCGTCCCTCCGTGCATCGACATCAGCCATGTCCACGTTTACAAGGAGTGGAACCGACGCCACATCCACCCCCACCTAACCAGCCTGGCAGTTCAGCATGGAATCAGCCACAGCACCACGCTTCGTCATCGAGCTTCATGTTTCAGCCAACTCCACAACATCACAATCCTACTCCTGGTTTCATGTTTCATCCACATCCAACAGGTATGGTCCCTCCTGCTTATCATGATGTGTCGACGTCCGGATCTGGGTTAGGGAGTGAACCAGATGAGCCACCATCGCAGCAAAACATGTGGTTGGACATGTTTTCGACTCCTCCACCGTGGCCCACACAGGATACACAGTATGACCTGGGTGGATCCGAGATTCCTCCTCGTAACGTTAGGCCCCCCCACAGGTGGGGATGGAGTACACCCCTCACACCCCCAGAGCGCCAACCGAGACGTCGTGAGTGAAGCAAACTCTTTGCCCTGCTATGTATCACTTCAGACTTATGTGTATTTTATGCATGAGACTTATGTGTATTTTATCTATGAGACTTATGTGTATTTTATCTATGAGACTTATTCCTATCTATTTCTATGCTCAGTTGGTTCATCGTGGATAACACATATACTACCAATTACTTGAGATTACAAACAAAGTAAGATTCCGAAGATACATAAAATAAGATACATGAAATAAGATACATAAAATAAGATACATTAAGATGCAGAGTTCATACAAGAACTACATAAAGTAGTCATCATCTTTCGATGATGCAGAGCTTTGGCCCTTCGACGAAGCGGTACTCTTGGCACTCGTTGATGCTGCCCTCTTGTCCTTGCTACTCGGCATGAAGATATCGTCTTCGTCCTCGCTATCTTCAATCCATAAAAAGGGATGTTTTACTCCACCTCCACCGCGTATGTGCTGCCCTTTCTTCTTCCACCTTTCATTCAACGGCAGAAGTTCCTTCCGAATCTCCTCATATGTCCTTGCAGGCCACCCCTTCCTAGCTAATGCATGAGCAACCTCATTCAGTAGCGTGTCACTACTGATGAGTTCGTCCCATGAAACTATTCTATTGTCTATCTTGAAATTGCTAGCCAAGCGTAGAAGACACTCCGACATACCACTGTGAAAACTACGATCGAAAGGATAATGAGACATTTTGAGCACACTCCTTACCAACCTTGCTGTGGAGAGGGTTTTATATGTGCCGAAGAGCGGGAAATAAATGGCGGGAAAGCTAGGCGGGAACAAAATGGCGGGAAAGCAAGGCGGGAAAAAAATTGCTCAGTTCGTTCTTCGTGGATAACACATATACTACCAATAACTTGAGATTACAGACAAACTAAGATAGACCTTGCCGGACTTAAAATACAATTTGCTGAAATTAAGATACAACATGCTGACACAACTTGCTGAAATTAAGATACAACATGCTGACACAACTTGCCGAAATTAACATACAACTTGCTGAAATTATAATAAATCTACTGAGTCCAGCGTGGATATTTCCCTTTTCCATCACCGGCTTCTACTGCTGCTTTGGCCGCACGAGCCCTTTCTCTCTTTCTCTCCCTCTCAACTTCACGGGCCTGTTCCCGCTGTCTGTAAACCTCCTCCAACCGAAGTTTCTCTTCTTGGTTCTTCCTTATCATCTCATCAATAAAAGCCCTCTGCTCCACACAGTAATCTTCCCACTCTTTCTTCTGCTCTGCTTTCTCCTCTGCTTCAGCCTTCGCGCGGCGCTCTTCCAAGTCCAAGCTAGCCCATGCACGGCGACCTCTTTCACGAATCTCGGTCACTGCCCAGTCCGGCATTTCCATATCAATCCAACGATAGTACATGCAGAGAGGAGGAGGAGACTACAAAAAATATATATAAATATCAAGTAAACAATAATATCAACAACATATTTACTCTGGATAACTTGAGCATACCGGAGGCCTGAGGTACGCAGAAATATATTCGGGCGGATCAGATTCATAATTGGCGCACATGAAAAACTTCATGCCCAATCAATCTGAAAAATCCGTCACCTCCTTCACCTTGCAGAGATCACCGCACCAACATCGAACTGCTTCCACACCCCGAGGCAAACTCGCACTCTGCATTTTCTTAGGCCTGATGCTCTGATCCGAGCAAGGCAAACTCATATTCAGTGAATGATGGAGGATGGAAGGCAGTGCTAGTATTCTCAAGTGAGGCTGGATGATGGAGGAAGGCAGTCCAATGCCTCCTTTTATAGACTTAGATGACCAGGAAAAGAGGAGGGAAATGAGGCGGGAAAAGAGGAGGAAAATGAGGCGGGAAAGATTTGGCGCGAAATAAGAGAAATAGTTGGCGGGAAACGAAACGGCCAAAATTTGGCGGGAAAGGTGGTGCGAAAAATTAGGCGGGAATGGAGACGTGTAGGCAAAATAGCTAACATAAAATCGCGAGTGTAGGCAAAATAGCTAACATAAAATTTCAAAAAGGAAAAAAGATGACACTTCCATCAAAAACAGCAAAAATAAATAAGGGGAGAAATAAGGAGAAGAAATAGAGAAGGAGGGAGAAGAAATAGGTGAGAAAGGAGGGAGAGGGGGGGGGGGAGGCGCTGCCACTAGTGGCCTATCGGCTTCCCCAAAGCCGAGTGGCCACTAATCGGACACGTGGAAGCCGATAGGCTCCTGTCGGCTAGGGCGGGGCCAACAGGCTCCTGTCGGCTAGGGCGGGGCCAACAGTCTCCTGTCGGCTAGGGCGGGGCCGACAGCTCTCACTCGGCCACACCAAGGCCGAAGCAGATATATTTTTCATTTTTTTTGATTTGGTGCATTATTTTTCAAAAAAAATAAAAAAAATGCAATATTTTAAAAAAAATTAGCCAGAAAAAAGAGACGCGATGTGCGTTCACGTGAATGGCCACAAGAAGCAGGACCGACGGAGGACCATCTTGTTGGGGTTTGGATGCGATCAAGACCTATCTTCATCTGCAAGAAACAAAATGATACTGACCCGCACAGGAAAATCCAACGATGCCGGATCAGTTGAACACATACAATTTTATATTTTTACGTGAAACCATCGCTTTTCGAAACAGGCGGTGAAATGATAAATGCGGTACCATGCGAAACATTGAAGAAACCACGAAAGCTTTGCCGTGTGATCTTTGAAAACCGCTTGGTTGGACATGCCTAATGTTTGGTCCACACTCACACACCACCATTCTTCCGGGTTGGGTTGGGTTGGGTCGAGCCACACCGGACGATGGGTTTTCAACGCTCTATTAAGACAAGGTCTCCCCCTTTTAGGCTGAGATGATTAGTCATCCATTAATTGTTAGTCCGTTCAGCTAGTCAAGCGCCTCCGTAGGCATGGTTGGCCGTTTGCTGACCTCTGCTGACCTGCCAAGAAACTGTTTATGTGAGATAAAGGTTGCCGACTTGTCAGAAAAAGAGAAAGATAAACTCTGGGGCGCCTGGCCTGTCTATCAATCTATGGTGTAAACTGTAAACTGATGCCGTTGCAGCTTTGCAAGGAAAGCATCGGCCGATCGTTTCACACATGGAGAGCCTATCCTTGTAGTACAGGATCACATGAGTCATGACTCGCGAGCTGGATGCTCATGCACGTGCAGGTTCCAGTGTTTGTCGGAGATGATCACGCGAAGTCCAGATGGGGAGCCGGCACTCTCTCGTGCTGCTGTGCAGTTTGTGCTCAGTTTGAATGTTTGGTGTGGGCACTGGGCAGGTAGCCGGAACAGCCTAATGCAGAGTCCACACTTCAACGATGGTACTGAGCTACCCAACCACGATCATCTGATTTGCGCTCCCGACGATCGAATTTCGAGCGGATCCGGCCGGACTTGGGGCTCGTCCGGCGGCGGGGAGGCAACGTCGAGCCATGGACTGTCGGTCACCGGGCCAGGACCTCCTGGCAAGGCCGCAATGCCGCATGCAGGTATTGACTCCTCTTCTAGCCATTCGGATCTACGTCGTCGACGGTTCACATGCAGATAAAAGAACGACGGAGGCCGGGGTCGGTGCTGGCCCAAAGGGTCGTCGGCGCATCGTTGTCACTTATTAAGTGCAACGACTGCCCATGGAAGGTCCAGCGTCGCATGTCTACAACGCCGGAACATCTCGAATGGGTGTTCATCAAGTGCCCAAACGATGGTGAGGTATGTGCTACTTTAGCATAGTTTGTGCTTTCGGATTTGACTACTTGTGCTAACTTAATTTTGTTGCTGTGTAGAATGGATGCGACTTTTGGTATTGAAAAAAAGAATACATTAATATTTTGATAGAACGTAAATTAGTAGATGTGCACTTTTAGCTACAATAGAGGTTAAAAATAAGAATAGTGCACTTGTTGCTACAATAGATGCTAGAGATAAAAGTAGATGTGAGAAAGCAACGCCAACTTCTTTAAACACTAAGAAGATAAAAGCACGCAAGATCGAGCCTCCACAGATCAACAACGAATCCATCAAGAAGGCACTAATCCAACTTACGGAGCAGTTATGAAAGTTGGATTTATTTTAAATGTCTTTTTGTGGTTCTTGTTTTTTTGGTCTTGCTATTTTAGTCAAAATTTGATGATGTACTACCATGTATCAAAAATCAATGATAAAAAAAAAACATGTGCTTCAAAAAAAAATGTGGACGGGATGCGGTCGAAATGCGGCCGTGCGTTGGGCGCACGACCGACGCATCCCAGAAAAGCCCCGGACACGATCCCATTGCCCGTCCCAAACGGACAGAAACCGGATCAAACGGACGTCTGGATGGGGTCACGCGTTGGAGTTGGCCTTAATATATTGCATGAAGTATGATTTATCCTCGCACCTTAAGGTGTGTTTGGTTTCAAGAGACTAGACTATTTTTAGTCGCAGGGACTAAAGAAAAAAGATCCTTCAATAGAGTCTTTTTTAGGCCCTTAAAAAAAATTCCCTTGTATTTGGTTACATAGGGACTAAAAGGGACTTTTTCTAGTGTAGTCTCTGTAACCAAACAAGGCCTGAGTACGATTGGACGGGTGAAAATGTGAGTCGGTCGTCCGCCTCAAACCTATCATAAGTTCGACACCTCTTAAATTCAGTCCATATCTAGAACAAAAATAAGAAGTCCCAGGTCGGCATGCCTGAACGCGCCGGTAACGTTGGATCCAACAAAAGGACCCACGTCACAGTGTCTCCGCCATATTAGTTGGCTGGGTGTTCGGGTTCTCACTTAAACGGTTTGGAAGGTCTGCAATAAATTTAGGAAAAATATTAAAATCAACCGACTGATTTTTCCTCCATCTTAAGCCACTTCCTCTGTGTGACATGTACCCCACCACCACTGCTTCCCCTCCACGCTCGCAGCCTTATCTCTTCCACGACAAACACTCTCCTCCACTCATTTCTCCTTCCTCTCTTTTCCCTTTCCAAATCTCTTTCTTCATCATGCTAGGAGAGCAAGAACTCCAACCACCGTGCACCGTTGCTGCGATCCAAAAGGAAGAACGGCGGCCACCACTCGCCTTGGTGCTGCAACTCAACAGCGGCAAGAGGGAGGCCGGAGTTGGGGGCACACCACGCCGGCGGTGCAACCCAACACGGAGGCGCAGTTGCCGGAGGCAACCACATCACGTTGTTTGACGCTACAATGAAGCTCGCCACACGTGCTAGGACGTAGCTGACCGCCAGCAGCTCTCGTGCAAGGGAGTCTGGAGGTGTAACTACGGGAAGCGGACACATCACGCCGTCGATGCTACAACGAAGCTCGTTACCGGTATTGCAACGCAGCTCGCCGCCAGCAGCTCGCGTGCAAGGGGCGGAGGTTGCAATAGAGCTTCGCCCAAGGCTGCAATGGAGCTTCGCCGACGCGCCCGGGGCTGCAATGCAGGAGGCGGTGCTGCAATGGAGCTTCACCTGCGCCCGGAGCTGCGATGTAGCGGGCAGTGCTGCAGTGGAGAGCACTTACCAACGACGTCATGTGTTACAATGCAGCTCACCATGCGCGTTGTGGAGCTTTACTGCCCTGTCAGCGAGAGGGAGGGGCGCGACTCCTGTTGTGAGCATGCGGCTGCTTCCCCATGGACGACGTGGTCGCGTGGTTGCTCGCATTGACCCATCCATCAGCTATAAGGGGATGGATCCAACGGCAGCCGAATCAGCCGGTTGATCCGCAACAGCCGCCATAAATTTATGATCCAACCTCTTTGACGTGCTATTGACGCGGTTTTTAAAATCTATGGCTATATGCAGCTCTGGCGGCCGCTTAGCCGCCCACAGGATGAGACCCCATCGACATTCTCATTGCAGATCTTCGTGCGATGGCCTTTAGCTTGGCGCCGCCACTTCCTCCTCCACCCACTGAGCCGGATTAGCCACTTGGTGGTCTCGGCTACCTCTTTTTCGTTTTATTTAAAGCTTGTTGAACAGTGCCCTCAGCAAAACCGTCTTAAACTATATTTGTATGCTACCTTTGTGTGTGTGAGGTATGAATCTTTATTAGGTCTTGTGACTCTCATGATTTGCTTTGTATATAAAAACTGAATGATAGTCTTTTACAATAAAGGAACCCACGTGGAAAGCCACGGGTCCGCGAGGTGCCTCCTGGTGAGAGGCACCGGTCCGACGCGCCGTCCGAAGGGCTAAATATGTCTATTTGCAAACGACGAAGAGGAAGAGAAACCAGAGGTGTGGCTCACCGCCACTTACCACGAGGACGATCCATCCGATACGGGATCATCCACATCTCAGACGACGAGTAGAGTAAAAATAGGGTAGTTTTTTTTTCAATGTAGTTCTAATATGTACGTAAATGGATTGCACGTTGCATGGTATAGTATAAAAATAGGAGTTTGAATTTAAGAAACAAAACATATATATGGGTCAAATTTGAACAGTCCCACTGTCCATGCTCTTACTGTATACTAGTAGTGCCTTGGCTGCCGGAAAATGGGTGGTACGAGTGCCATGACGCCTATCGCGAAATGAAGCAAGGACAACGCCTAACTTTCCACGATCCAGCTGCCAAGCACGCACCAGCAACTTTGACTTATTCAACGAGTGCGCGTATACCGATCGATGCAACCTGATTTTGTCCGTGTGTATCACTTTATGCGAACTCCAACACACGGCCTCATTTGGTCCGTGCGTATCAGTAAACGAATAAAACCGATGATCTAATGCACATATGCATCTCATTTTCTATCGTGTTGTGTCCGTTTGAACTTATTTTCGAATTAAATTTGTTCGTAATTTGACTCTAAGCAAACACAAACCAAACGTTTTCTCTCTCGTGTGCGCCGGTCTGTGTCCGGACCTGACCCACATATCACTCTTTCATCTACTTTCCTCTTTGCTGGCCCACCAGGTCCACCCACCACCATGAAAGGCAGATGAGGAGCACGCAGCGTTGTGGCGCTCCCTACGGCGGCCTCCTGGCCCTCCCAGGCTCCCACACGACTCTCCCTTCGTTCGGCCTCCGCAGCCGCGGCCCTTGAAAATCGCATCGTCGATGAGTTGGAGCACCTCATCAAGGCGGGCTAGCATGGCGCTGGTGCGCGAGCGCAGCGGGGCACAGGCGAGCATGCATGCGCAGCGGCGAGGCGCATTGAGCTGCGTCGATGTGGCGCTTGGTACTGCGGTGAGGCGAGGCGGGATTGCGGTAAGCTCGGGGCATGGCGACGCTCGTGAAAGTGCAATCATGCCTTTGAAAGATATTGTTAGAATAAATCTGAGACCTATCGTCGATCATCCGAGGACCAATCAATCACACGAGCACGACACCGAGATTTGTTAACGAGGTTCACCGATATGGCTACATCCCCGGGGCATGACTACGAGCGCTCCTCCCGTAACACCGTCATAATACCGCATCCCGGCCGCTCGGGCGCCCGCACACGCCGCCGGCTCCCCTGCACGCATGTGCTATTATGTTGACATGTGTTACATCGTGTGTCTACCCTCTCATTATATAAGAGGCATAAGGGTACATGTGTCCTAATAGGACACGACTTCTACCTTGTCTACACACCGTACGACTCCAAGTCCAACTGTAACCTACCTCGTACAATAATATTCGACACAACTCTAACAAATTCCACCTTGACGAATATACTCCACCACCTTGGATTCATCCATGCGTCGAACCTTCATGTACATTGGACTTGAGATACACACCATAAGAACCACTGCTACTCACAGACTCCATGTGACTCCACCTGCAACTGTAGTCCCTTCTCGTCTTCATCACAGCCAACACTCGAGCAAAATTAAGTTTCTCATTACTCTACTTTGTGCTTCCAACTTCCGGAGTATCCGTTCAACGCCATCACAACCTGATCACTGACCTGCGTGAAAGTAAACAACCCACATATTGGATGCCACATATAAAAGTTACCTGAACTCAATATCCTCGTTTTTATTTGGCCGTCGCTTTGAAACTTGAAGGAATTACACCGTCGCCTTGTGTCACCCTCAGTCAAATTCGCAGTTATCTCACCCTTTTCCCCGAATAGTCTGTGACATGTCCTATAGCTATAGCACTCCGCCTCCTTCTGTACTTGTCATCCGCACTTTGCCATGTGCACTGAACCCCACAGAATATACGGCCATGTACTCTCTCCGCTTATGACAATTCAGACTTTTCGTCACTTTCTCAGATTCTCCATGGTCAACTCCTGTCCATCAACTAGCACCGATAGACACAGTCACCAACTTCAATCTAGTACTCATGAACACTGCTTGAGCACCCTTTACACACTTTGTGTGACATGTCTGACCACTGGTGCCTTGGTCTGTCGTTGTGTCCCGGGCTTACCGCATGCCTCGCCGCTATAACCGCGTCGAGCCTCTACTGTCCTGGTCGAGTCTCCCGGGTAGCTAGCCCACACTGCCTCAACCCCCACTTTAGAGAACCACCGATCATCACCGACCGATGCCGAGTATCACGCCTCCATCAAACCATTGGTACCCAGTACAATCCACGTGTCTCTCGATATCCCGCTGAAATAGGCTTCGACGCTCTGTTAACTTACACCGTAGCCCCTTCATCAGCACAGAGTGAAGTCTTCCGCTAGACTCCAGCTCCACCTTCAACATGACTCCATGTAGCTGTCCGTGCTACCCCACGCCCTGTTGACTTCAACCTCTCATGTGTACACTGCCTTGAATCAACCCCGCGTCATCGTCTCGTCGAAGCCACACAAGCCCTTAGGCCTGCACCACGTGTTTCCACGCCCCAGAAGTTGGCCACCATCAGCATCACACTCCTATGTCATCGTTGCTGAAATCACCTCCATCTTCTGCTTTGACCGACATCCCCGTCGATCCGTCAGACTGTCCAGTCCGACCCAACCAAAAATTATCCGGCTGCAACCATGCTCCACCTTGCGTCATGTTCGCTCCACACATCTCTATGCATTGCTTGACGCCTTATGTATGCATGATCTCGGCAGGACGCGCTCCAGACTCCTCCGAGCCTTATACGCGCGTCGTCATCCTCGATTCCCATTTGACTGCGAGTCGAACAACATCACTGTTGCCATGCCACCATCTCCTTAGCATACAAATCCAAGAACCCAAAAGTAGTCCATGTAGTCTCTCGTACGTGTGCAACCAACTCAGCAGGTTCATCCACACCAGTAGCATCATTTGATTTATGGACTAATTTTCTTCTTTTATCCTTCTCCCCGCACGAGATCAACATGTCATGGCAGCCAATGAATCTCATGTCCCAACACGTTACAGCACCTTCCAGAACCGAGCTCTTTACAAACAAATCTCACATATTGCCTATTGCCAGCCAAAGCCCTTATACACAAGTTCCTGACAGGTTGTTCACACACGTGCAAAGGCTGCACCAGGCCTACACCTTGCATACCCAAACACTAGGCCACTCCTGAGATTGCCGTGCACCTTGACCTTGGGCCACACGCCCACACCGGTTGCCTACCCAGCCTAGTGGCCCACCTGGCACTGCCTGCCCGTCGGATCCAGGTGCCTGAACTCACGCGCACTAGGACAACACGGCCGATCGATCAGATCCGCCGGCGGCCGCACGAGCACGACGCTTCAGACCCCGCTGTGCCGCACGCGCTATTTCCCAATCACGCGAGACTCCTGGCTATTGCGCGATTCTGCCGCCGCTCTTATCAATTGCCTTCTCCGATCTCGCCGAGAGCGCACCTGATGACTTCCGCAGAACAAATCTTCCGCGCATTGTCTTTGTGCCGAACTTTACCACAATCAATCCTCTAAATCAACGAATCCGCAATCTCTTTAACCTTGCTCATGATACCACTTGTTAGAGTAAATCTGAGACATACCGTCGATCATCCGAGGACCAATCAAACACACGAGCACGACACCGAGATTTGTTAACGAGGTTCACCGATATGGCTACATCCCCGGGGCATGACTACGGGCGCTCCTCCCCATGACACCGTCATAATACCGCATCCCGGCCGCTCGGGCGCCGGCACACGCCGCCGGCTCCCCTGCACGCCTGTGCTATTATGTTGACATGGGTTACATCGTGTGTCTACCCTCTCATTATATAAGAGGCATAAGGGTACATGTGTCCTAATAGGACACGACTTCTACCTTGTCTACACACCGTACGACTCCAAGTCCAACTGTAACCTACCTCGTACAATAATATTCGACACAACTCTAACAGATATTTTGATGTTGATGACAATATAAATGTAGAGGCTAACTATGTGTGTCAAGTAAATCTCACGTGTTAGTCCCTCTATGACAAATGTGTGTGGATCACAGACGTTCGAAAATATATATGACTCAAGGAAGAAGATATAAGAGGTTAACAAGTTCGCTTTACTTTTTTGTGTATAGGCATCCCGACTATTAAGAGGGGGTCGATAGGGTTAGTAAAAGATTTGCTTGGATCATCACGAATTCCATGTACTTCTCTCAAGCCTTCTCATCAATGTTTTGATTATCTCCACCATATATGTCCAAGTCTTATGTATTACATTTGGATAGCACCCTTAGTTGGAAATACTATAGGTCATCACTCACATGCCGGATTTCCAAGATGGTCATCGATATCCGGGTTGGTGGCATAGAAAACTTGTTTCATTGTGTTCACCACCAGCCGGATGTCTGGCCATTGGCCAGCTGTCAGGGATATCGCACTTCCGGGTGTCCGAGCCCTCCCGTAAATCTGAGGATATGGGTCTCGAACCATGTGTGTGTTTTGTGGTTGTCCGCTGGATATCAGGGCTCGCCCAGAAATGAGGATCTTACTATAGATAGTCTTTCGAGTTTTGAGAGTGAATTCGTCAGATGTCCGGTATGTCATACACTGCCCGGATGTTTGGGACCCCCCCCGGAAATCCGGCCCTGTCCAATACATAACCTCAATTGTTTGCTCTATGCGTTCGCTGGATGTATGGCCCCTACCGTCAGATGCCTGGGACTTCAAGGACTGCGAGATCTTTGGGCCCTTTGACATCTACTTGGTTTTGTGTAGTTCATATGCCATTTCCTCTTTGACGGATGTCCAGCCCTTTGCCCGGATGTCCGCCCCGATACAGCCACTTACACTACAACTACCATATTTGCACTATCACTATATATAGCCTTCTTCCACTCCGGGAGAAGGTTGACCATTCACTTTGAGCTAACCCTAAAACACATTACTGAAGTGGATCTCGGCAAGTTGCTGCACTATGAGAATCAAGGTGTTTGCTTGGATGTTAGTAATGGACAGGGTTAATACTGAGGATATGTTGGAAATAAGGCATTGGAATGTGTCTGATTGTAATCACTGTGTGTTGTGTTCCACACAAACTAAGGAGGACAGGGATCACATGTAACTTCAGTTGGAGGGTCTGGAATTATCTTCAGATCTCATGGCCTGCTGGTGACAATATGGCTGAGATTGCTTTTGCTACCAGAAGGGACTTCCAAAAACCTTTCTTTGTTGAGATTGTGGTCATGGCATGTTGGAACATCTGGACTTTTAGAAATGATAGAGTCTTCAGGAATATCAGACCCTCTTTCAGGAGGTGGAGAGCCTCTTTTATCCATGATATGTCTCTTTTAGCTCATAGGATTAAAGTTTAAGTTTAAAGATGATCTGCTTAGATGGATCTCCTTTTTACCTCCTTGAGGTGAGTCTTGTACTTTTGTACATTTGTACTTTTTTAGTTCCTTTTCTCTTTTTTCCTCACCTGTATATATTGTATAAGTTTTGGGAATAAAAGTTTTGGTGTGGGGTGTTACCCCTACAGTTCCAGGTCGAAAAAACACATTTTACTCCCTCTCACATCCTCACACACCAAACCAACACCCCGAAGGCATTTGTGAGAGTTCTTGATAAGTTCTCCAATCAAGTAATAGATCCACTCCTTCCCCTTCTCTTTACCAAAGGAATTCATGATTTAAGCAAGTTTTGTGCTTTTCCCCATCGTTTTTGTTACTCTTGGAGGTTAGAGACTCCTAGGTAGTAGGATTACTTTGGAGAGGGATCATCTATTGTGATTACTCCCAAAAAAATTGTGAGGGTTTGGAGGCCACCCCAAGGTCTACCACTAGTGGTTGAGAAACAGCTTCGTGGTGTTGTCTCAATGAGAGAATAGGGTGAGCCTTGATGGCATTGGTATGCCTTTGTGGTAACATCCACCTCTATAAATGATGACGTAGCTGCCCTCCAAGGAAGTGAACATCATCATACATCCTTGTCCCTCGAAGTTGCTGGTGTCCCTAACCCAAGCTCCCTACTTGTGGTTACTTGTATCTTAGTCTTTACTTGCATTATATTATGTGTGCCTATCTAAATACCTGTTCTATTTGTTCATCTTGCTTAACACTAATATCGCATTTGCAATTGTTAGGCTCACTTTCATATTCTACATTATTGCCTAAAATTGCAAGTAACAATTAAAATTTCTACTTGGACCTATTCACGACCTCCCTTCTAGGTCCATCCTGATCCTTTCAATTGGTATCCGAGCCTCATGCTCTAATCGTGTGGCTTAACCGCCCTAGAGCAAGATAGATTCACAAGGGAACCCTATTGTTGGACTTCCTCATGAGAAGGGTGCATCCTCTTCGGAAATGCACAAGTTCTTCACCTCTAAGGATTTAGAACGGGCCCTCGCTAAGAAAAAGGAGGATCATGATGCTTCTGTTGAGGTCTTGGTCCAAATGAGGTTGGATGCATTGGTTGCAAAACCCGTGCCACTTGTGAAGCCATGGGGTTGTTGGGTAACGTAGCATAAATTCAAAAAAATTCCTACGCATATTCAGATCTTCCTATGGAGAGACCAGCAACAAGAGAGGGGTGAGTGCATCTTCATACCTTTGAAGATCGCTAAGCGGAAGCGTTGTTAGAACGCGGTTGATGGAGTCGTACTCGCGGCGATTCAGATCGCGGTGTGATTCCGATCTAGTGCCGAACCACGGCACCTCCGCGTTCAACACACGTGCAGCCCGGTGACGTCTCCCGCACCTTGATCCAGCAAGGAGGAAGAAGAGGTTGGGGAAGATCTCCGGCAGCACGACGCGTGGTGTCGATGGAGAGACGAGGTCTCCCGGCAGGGCTTCGCCAAGCACCGGCAAAGAGGAGGAGAAAGAAGAGCAGGGCTGCGCCGAGGGAGAGGGACAACTGTGCCTCCAAAAGCCCAAAAGTGCCCACTATATATAGGAGGAGGGGAGGGGGGTGTGCAACCCCTAGGGTTCCCACCCTAGGTGGTGAGGCAGCCCCCCCAGATGGGAGGTGCGGCGGCCAGGGCAGGGGGGAGGGGTGGCGCACCCCTAGGTGGGCCTTAGGCCCACCAGCGCCTAGGGTCCCCCCCCTCTCCACCTCCTGTGCCTTGGGCTGAGTGTGAGGGGCGCACCAGCCCACCTAGGGGCTGGTTCCCTCCCACACTAAGCCCATCTACACTCCCGGGGTCATTGCCCCCTTTCGGTGGACCCCCGGGGCCACCTCCGGTGGTCCCGGTACGTTACCGGCGACGCCCGAAACACTTCCGGTGTCTGAAACCATCCGTCCTATATATCAATCTTTACCTCCGGACTATTTCGGAGCTCCTCGTGACGTCCGGGATCTCATCCAGGACTCCAAACAACTTTCGATAACCTCGTATAACAATTCCCTATAACCCTAGCGTCATCGAACCTTAAGTGTGTAGACTCTACGGGTTCGGGAGACAGGTAGACATGACCAAGACACCTCTCTGGCCAATAACCATCAACGGGGTCTGGATACCCATGGTGGATCCCACTTGCTCCACGATGATCTCATTGGATGAACCACGATGTCAAGGATTCAATCAATCCCGTATACAATTCCCTTTGTCTGTCGGTATAGAACTTGCCCGAGATTCGATCGTCGGTATATCTATACCTTGTTCAATCTCGTTATCGGTAAGTCTCTTTACTCGTTCCTTAGCACGTCATCGTGTGACTAACTCCTTAGTCACATTGAGATCATGAGGATGTTCTACCGAGTGGGCCCAGAGATACCTCTCCATCACATGGAGTGACAAATCCCGATCTCGATTCATACCAACCCAACAGACACTTTCAGAGGTACCCGTAGTGCACCTTTATAGTCACCCAGTTACGTTGTGATGTTTGATACACCCAAAGCACTCCTACGGTATCCGGGAGTTGCACAATCTCACGGTGGAAGGAAAAGATACTTGACATTGGAAAAGCCTTAGCATACGAACAATACGATCTAGTGCTACGCTTAGGATTGGGTCTTGTCCATCACATCATTCTCCCAATGATGTGATCCCGTTATCAATGACATCTAATGCCCATGGCCAGGAAACCATGAACATCTATTGACTAACGAGCTAGCCAACTAGAGGCTTGCTAGGGACACATTGTGATCTATTTATTCACACATGTATTATTGTTTCCTGTTAATACAATTATAGCATGAACAATAGACGATTATCATGAACAAGGAAATATGATAATAACCATTTTATTATTGCCTCTAGGGCATATTTCCAACAGTCTCCCACTTGCACTAGAGTCAATAATCTAGTTACATTGTGATGTATCGAACACCCATAGCATTGTGGTGTTGATCATGTTTTGCTTGTGGAAGAGGTTTAGTCAACTGGTCTGCAACATTTAGATCCGTGTGTACTTTACAAATCTCTATCACTCCACTTTGTACATGGTCCTGGATGGAGTTGTAGCGGCGTTTGATGTGCTTCGTCTTTCGGTGAAACCTGGGCTCCTTGGCTATGGCAATGGCCCCAGTGTTATCACAGAAGAGTGTCATTGGACCCGACGCGCTTGGAACCACTCCAAGGTCGGTGATGAGCTCCTTCATCCAAATTCCTTTATGAGCCGCTTTTGAAGCAGCTACGTACTCCGCTTCACATGTAGATGCTGCCACGACTTCTTGCTTGCTGCTGCACCAGCTCACTGCCCCACCATTCAAAACATATACGTATCCGGTCTGTGACTTAGAGTCATCCGGATCTGTGTCGAAGCTAGTGTCGACGTAACCCTTTACGACAAGCTCTTCGTCACCTCCATAAACGAGAAACATTTCCTTAGTCCTTTTCTGGTACTTAAGGGTATTCTTGACCGCTGTCCAGTGTTCCATACCAGGATCACTTTGGTACCTCCCTACCAAACTTATGGCAAGGTTTATATCAGGTCTGGTACACAGCATGGCATACATAAGAGAGCCTACGGCTGAAGTGTAGGGGACAAAACTCATCTTCTCTCTAGCTGCTGCCGTGGTCGGCAACTGAGTCTTACTCAATGTCATACCTTGCAAAACTGGCAAGAACCCTTTCTTTGAGTTTTCCATATTGAACTTCTTCAATATCTTGTCAAGGTATGTACTTTGCGAAAGACCTATGAGGCGTCTCGATCTATCTCTATAGATCTTGATGCCTAATATGTATGCAGCTTCTCCAAGGTCCTTCATTGAAAAACTCTTGTTCAAATAGGCCTTTATGCTCTCCAACATTTCTGTATTGTTCCCCATCAATAATATGTCATCCACATACAGTATGAGGAAAGCTACAAAGCTCCCACTCACTTTCTTGTACAAACAGGCTTCTCCGTAAACCTGCATGAACCCAAACGCTTTAATCACCTCATTAAAGCGAATGTTCCAACTCCGAGATGCTTGCACGAGCCCATAGATGGAGCGCTGGAGCTTGCACACTTTGTTAGCACCCTTAGGGTCGACAAACCCTTCTGGTTGCATCATATACAACTCTTCCTTAAGGTTCCCGTTAAGGAACGCTGTTTTGACGTCCATTTGCCAAATTTCATAATCATAAAAGGCGGCAATTGCTAACATGATTCGGATTGATTTCAGCTTCGCTACGGGAGAGAAAGTCTCTTCGTAGTCAATCCCTTGAACTTGTCGAAAACCCTTTGCGAAAAGTCGAGCTTTATAAACGGTTACATTACCGTTTGCATCAGTCTTCTTCTTGAAGATCCATTTATTTTTTATGGCTCGCCGGTCATCGGGCAAGTCCACCAAAGTCCATACTTTGTTTTCATACATGGATCCTATCTCGGATTTCATAGCTTCAAGCCATTTGTTGGAATCCGGGCCCGCCATCGCTTCTTCATAGTTCGAAGGTTCACCGTTGTCTAACAACATGATTTCCATTACAGGGTTGCCGTACCACTCAGGTGCGGAGCGTACCCTTGAGGACCTTCGAGGTTCAGTAGTAACTTGATCCGAAGCTTCATGATCATTATCATTAACTTCCTCTTCAGTTGGTGTAGGCGCCACACGAACAACTTCCCGCACTGTGCTAATATCCTGTTCGAGAGGGGGTGTAATTACCTCATCAAGTTCTACCTTCCTCTCACTTAACTCTTTCGAGAGAAATTCTTGCTCTAGAAAGGATCCGTTCTTGGCAACAAAGGTTTTACCTTCGGATCTAAGATAGATGGTATACCCAATACTTTCATTAGGGTATCCTATGAATACGCATTTCTTCGCTTTGGGTTTGAGCTTTTCTGGTTGAAGTTTCTTCACATAAGCATCGCAGCCCCAAACTTTAAGAAACGACAACTTAGGTTTCTTGCCAAACCATAGTTCATACAGTGTCGTCTTAACGGATTTAGACGGTGCCCTATTTAAAGTGAATGATGCAGTTTCTAATGCGTATCCCCAAAATGATAGCGGCAAGTCGGTAAGAGACATCATAGATCGTACCATATCTAATAAAGTGTGATTACGACGTTCAGACACTCCGTTGCGTTGCGGTATGCCAGGCGGCATCAGTTGTGAAACGATTCCACACTTCCTTAGGTGTGTGCCAAACTCGTGACTCAAATATTCTCCTCCACGATGAGATCGTAGACACTTAATTTTTCTGTCACGTTGATTCTCGACCTCACTCTGAAATTCCTTGAACTTTTCAAACGTCTCAGATTTGTGCTTCATCAAGTAGATATACCCATACCTACTCAAATCATCGGTGAGAGTGAGAACATAACGATAGCCACCGCGAGCTTCAACGTTCATTGGATCACACACATCAGTATGTATTATTTCCAATAAGTCGGTTGCTCTCTCCATTATTCCTGAGAATGGAGTCTTAGTCATCTTGCCCATGAGGCACGGTTCGCATGTGTCAAATGATTCAAAGTCAAGAGACTTTAATAGTCCATCGGTATGGAGCTTCTTCATGCGCTTAACGCCGATATGACCAAGGCGGCAGTGCCACAAGTATGTGGGACTATCATTATCAACTTTACATCTTTTGGTATTCACACTATGAATATGTGTAACATCACGATCGAGATTCATCAAGAATAAACCATTCACCAACGGAGCATGACCATAAAACATATCACTCATATAAATAGAACAACCATTATTCTCTGACTTAAATGAGTAGCCGTCTCGCATTAAGCAAGACCCTGATACAATATTCATGCTCAAAGCTGGTACTAAATAACAATTATTAAGGTTTAAAACTAATCCCGACGGTAGATGTAGAGGTAGCGTGCCGACGGCGATCACATCGACCTTGGAGCCATTCCCGACGCGCATCATCACCTCGTCCTTGGCCAGTCTCCGCTTATTCCGCAGTTCCTTCTTTGAGTTGCAAATGTGAGCAACAACACCGGTATCAAATACCCAGGAGCTACTACGAGCGCTGGTAAGGTACACATCAATAACATGTATATCACATATACCTTTAACGTTGCCGGCCTTCTTGTCCGCTAAGTATTTGGGGCAGTTCCGCTTCCAGTGACCCTTTCCATTGCAATAGAAGCACTCAGTCTCAGGCTTGGGTCCATTCTTTTTCTTCTTCCCGGCATCTGGCTTACCGGGCGCGGCAACGGCTTTGTCGTATTTCTTGAAGTTCTTCTTACCCTTGCCCTTCTTGAAACTAGTGGTCTTGTTGACCATCAACACTTGATGCTCTTTCTTGATTTCTACTTCTGCAGACTTGAGCATCGAGTACAACTCGGGAATGGTCTTCTCCATCCCTTGCATGTTGTAGTTCAGCACAAAACCTTTGTAGCTTGGTGTGAGAGACTGGAGGATTTTGTCAATTATAGCATCATCCGGAAGTTCGACTCCAAGTGAAGTCAGACGACCGTGTAACCCAGACATTTTGAGTATGTGCTCACTGACAGAACTGTTCTCCTCCACTTACAGCTAAAGAACTTGTCGGAGATTTCATATCTCTCGACACGGGCATGAGCTTGAAAAACTAGCTTCAGCTCTTGGAACATCTCATATGCACCGTGTTGCTCAAAACGCCTTTGGAGCCCCGTTTCTAAACTGTATAACATGCCACACCTAACCAGAGAGTAGTCATCACTCCGTGTTTGCCAGACGTTTAGAATGTCCTGGGCTGCTGCGGGAGCGGGAGGGTCACCTAGCGGCGTATCAAGGACATAAGCCTTTTTAGCTGCTTCAAGGATGAGCTTCAAGTTGCGAACCCAGTCCGCATAGTTGCTACCATCATCTTTCAGCTTGTTTTTCTCTAGGAATGCGTTGAAATTGAGGTTGACGTTGGCCATCTACAATATTTATAAAGACAACTTTTAGACTAAGTTCATGACAATTAAGTTCATTTAATCAAATTAAGTATGAACTCCCACTTAAATCGACATCCCTCTAGTCATCTAAGTGATACATGATCCATGTTGACTAACCCGTGTCCGATCATCACGTGAGACGGACTAGTCACCATGGTGAGCAACTTCATGCTGATCGTATTCAACCATACGACTCATGTTCGACCTTTCTGTCTCTTGTATTCGAGGTCATGTCTGTACATGCTAAGCTCGTCGAGTCAACCTAGGCATTTCGCGTGTGTAAATCTGGCTTACACCCGTTGTATGCGAACGTTAGAATCTATCACACCCGATCATCACGTGGTGCTTCGAGACAACGATCCTTCGCAACGGTGCACACTTAGGGGAATACGTTCTCGAAATTTTAAGAGGGATCATCTTATTATGCTACCATCGTTCTAAGCAATAAGATGAAAAACATGATAAACATCACAATGAAATCATATAGTGACATGATATGGCCATTATCATCTTTGCTCTTTCGATCTCCATCTTCAGGCATCGCATGATCATCATCGTCACCGGCGTGACACCATGATCTCCATCATCGTGTCTCCGTGAAGTCATCACGCCAACTACTACTATCACTACTACTATAGCTAACCGTTAGCAATGAAGTAAAAGTAGTAAGCACATGGCGTTGCATCTCATACAATAAATTAAGACAACTCCTATGGCTCCTGCCGGTTGTCATACTCATCGACATGCAAGTCGTGAAACCTATTACAATAACATGATCATCTCATACATCATACATGCAACATCACAACTTTGGCCATATCACATCACATGTCAAACCCTGCAAAAACAAGTTAGACGTCCTCTAATTGTTGTTGCGGGTTTTACGTGGTTGATTTGGGTTTCTAGCAAGAACGCCTTCTTACCTACATGACAGCCACAACGATGATATGCCAAAGCTATTTACCCTTCGTAAGGACCCTTTTCATCAAATCCAATCCGACTAGAGTGGGAGAGACAGACACCCGCTAGCCACCTTTATGCATGGTGTGCATGTCTGTCGGTGGAACCAGTCTCACGTAAGCGTACGTGTAAGGTCGGTCCGGGCCGCTTCATCCCACAATACCACCGGAAAAGAATAAGACTAGTAGCGGCAAGCAATTGACAAATCATCGCCCACAACCTTTTGTGTTCTACTCGTGCATAGAATCTACGCATAGAAAACCTGGCTCGGATGCCAATGTTGGGTAACGTAGCATAAATTCAAAAAAATTAGTACGCATATTCAGATCTTCCTATGGAGAGACCAGCAACGAGAGAGGGGTGAGTGCATCTTCATACCTTTGAAGATCGCTAAGCGGAAGCGTTGTTAGAACGCGGTTGATGGAGTCGTACTCACGGCGATTCAGATCGCGGTGTGATTCCGATCTAGTGCCGAACCACGGCACCTCCGCGTTCAACACACGTGCAGCCCGGTGATGTCTCCCGCACCTTGATCCAGCAAGGATTAGGGAGAGGTTGGGGAAGATCTCCGGCAGCACGACGGTGTGGTGTCGATGGAGAGACGAGGTCTCTCGGCAGGGCTTCACCAAGCACCGGCACAGAGCAGGAGAAAGAAGAGCAGTGTTGCGCCGAGGGAGAGGGAAAACTGTGTCTCCAAAAGCCCAAAAGTGCCCACTATATATAGGAGGAGGGGAGGGGGTGCAACCCCCAGGGTTCCCACCCTAGGTAGTGCGGCAGCCCCCCCAGATGGGAGCTGCGGCGGCCAGGGCAGGGGGAGGGGTGGCGCACCCCTAGGTGGGCCTTAGGCCCACCAGCGCCTAGGGTTTCGCCCCCTCTCCACCTCCTGCGCCTTGGGCTGAGTGTGGGGGGCGCACCAGCCCACCTAGGGGCTGGTTCCCTCCTGCACTTAGCCCATCTAGCCTCCCGGGATGGTTACCCCTTTCCGGTGGACCTCCGGTGGTCCCGGTACGTTACCGGTGACACCCGAAACACTTCCGGTGTCCGAAACCATCCGTCCTATATATCAATCTTTACCTCCGGATCATTCCGGAGCTCCTCGTGACGTCTGGGATCTCATCCGGGGCTCCGAACAACTTTTGATAACCTCGTATAACAATTCCCTATAAGCCTAGCGTCATCGAACCTTAAGTGTGTAGACCGTACGGGTTCGGGAGACAGGTAGACATGACCAAGACACCTCTCTGGACAATAACCATTAGCGGGGTCTGGATACCCATGGTGGCTCCCACTTGCTCCATGATGATCTCATCGGATGAACCACGATGTCAAGGATTCAATCAATCCCGTATACAATTCCCTTTGTCTGTCGGTATAAAACTTGCCCGAGATTCGATCGTTGGTATTACCTATACCTTGTTCAATCTCGTTACCGGTAAGTCTCTTTACTCGTTCTGTAGCACGTCATCATGTGACTAACTCCTTAGTCACATTGAGCTCATGATGATGTTCTACCGAGTGGGCCCAGAGATACCTCTCCGTCACACGGAGTGACAAATCCCTATCTCGATTCGTACCAACCGAACATACACTTTCAGAGGTACCCGTAGTGCACCTTTATAGTCACCCAGTTACGTTGTGATGTTTGATACACCCAAAGCACTCCTACGGTATCCGGGAGTTGCACAATCTCACGGTCGAAGGAAAAGATACATGACATTGGAAAAGCTTTAGCATACGAACAATACGATCTAGTGCTACGCTTAGGATTGGGCCTTGTCCATCACATCATTCTCCCAATGATGTGATCCCGTTATCAATGACATCTAATGCCCATGACCAGGAAACCATGATCATCTATTGACTAACGAGCTAGCCAACTAGAGGCTTGCTAGGGACACATTGTGATCTATTTATTCACACATGTATTACTGTTTCCTGTTAATACAATTATAGCATGAACAATAGACGATTATCATGAACAAGGAAATATGATAATAACCATTTTATTATTGCCTCTAGGGCATATTTCCAACAGGCGTGTGTCAAAGGAACCAAATGCGACACTTCCCCTTTGGGACACCAACCTCAAGAGGGTGATAACATCGATGTTTTATGGTTATATGCAAAATCTGAAGTGGAGAAACCAAAGTATAATGTTGGGGACAACCCTCCTTTACTTGTTGACACTGTCGATTTTGCTTTGTGGAGAGTTGGTATGCAAGATCAACTTAGTTTTGCCAATGACGAGATGATTGAGATCTTGGAGAAAGTATACAACCCCATCAACAACAAGAATCTCACACTCGGTGAAGCATATGACAAGCACCTCAATGACATTGCAATTATGTTCATAAGGAAGGGCATGTATGACAAGCAAAAAAGATCCTACATACACATCTCAAATGCCAAAGAACTACGGGATAACATTGTGATACGGGAACGTCTTACGTTCGACTTGCACAATATGAGATCGCAAAAGTGGCATTAAAATTCTTTTTGCATGGATAAGGGTGTAACTGTGACGCCCTCAGCTTAATCGTACGCTAATCATACACGCAATTGCGTACGATCAAACCCAAGGACTCACGGGGAGATATCACAACACAACTCTAGACACAAATAAAATAACATCAGCTTCATATTACAAGCCAGGGGCCTCGAGGGCTAGAATACGAAAGCTCGATAAGCACACGAGTCAGCGGAAGCAACAAATATCTGAGTACAGACATAAAACAACATGGGGGTGCCTTAGAGAAGGCTAGCACAAAAGATACAACGATCGAACGAGGCGAGGCCTCCTGCCTGGGAACCTCCTAACTACTCCTGATCATCAGCGGCCTCCACGCAGTAGTAAGCACCGTCGGGGTAGCAGTCGTCGGTGGCGGGGACCTCCATCTCCTGGGCTTCATCATCTGGTCGCAGCAAACGGACCAAGGGAACAAGGGGGGAGCAAAGCAGCGGTGAGTACTCATCCAAAGTACTCGCAAGTCTTACATCAGAACTATTCTAATAATGCATCAGTATCAAAGAAGGGGGGTTATATGTGGACTGACTGCAGCAATGCGAGAATAGAGAGAGAAGGCCTAGTCCTATCGAAGACTAGCATCTTCAGGGTCTTGCAGCAATAGACGAGAGTAGAACAGGGGTAAAACATTAATAGTCATATTGTTGCAGCAATATTAAAGTGAGGTCACGCCTAAGGATCCTCCCTCGACTCCCTGCGAGGAAGCAATCCCGAGGCAAACTAATTCCAGTTAAGTAACAATTGTAGTTGTAAAAGATCGGGGCACAACTCCAAGTCGTCCTGTAACCGTGGACACGGCTATCCGAATAGTTAATTTTCATCCCTGCAGGGGTGCACCACATGTCCCGTCACGCTCGATAACACTCTGGCCGGACATACTTTTCTGGGTCCTGCCCGGCCTCGGAATATCGACACGTCGCAGCCCCACCTAAGACTAATCAGAGAGGCCAGCCCGCCGGTCTAAATCCTAAGCACAAAGGGTTCATGGGCCCAGTTCCCCTTCACGCTCCTGCACGTGGCGTGGGCGGCCGACGTCAGTCCTAGCATCCCTTAATCACAAGCGCGATGCATCTCGGGACCACTCGGGCGCGCGCCGCTACACTGCTGGCATCTGAAAAGCTTCGGCTGATACCGCGACGTCGAGTACCCATAATTCTTCCCGCGTAGCCGGTTAGTGCGAAAAGGTCTCCGACCAACCCAGATCAAATACCCAAATCCATTAGCATTTTAATTAGGCCAACAACACGGTCTCGCGGGAATCCACCCGTCTTACAACTAATCACCAATGATCCCAGTAACATGGTCGAGTAACTGTGTGGTTGTAACATCGGGGGAATCCGAGGTATCACCCTCGTTGGATTCCGAACGACGTACCCGGCAAGGTGGGCTTAGAGGAATCACCCTCGGGGGTCCCACACTCGCGGGGTGGCACGACAGAGACGTCATCGGGAATGGTGAAAGAGGAATCACCCTCGATAACCACGACCGACTAGCTATACTACAGAGATATCATCAGGAGTACTTAGCGAGGTGTCACCCTCGGTACCCGATAGTATCCCTGTAGCGTCGTACAACGAAGGGGGGTGAACGTGCTGTGTCGGGTCTGGCTCGTCGATCAGAGATCGAGATTTGAAAACAAGCGGGGCAACTGACCTACGGGGTCAGAGGGGATGACTGCTCCACCTATACTAAGCAGATTAAGGGTACATGACTGAAAGTAGCAGTTCATCAAAAACAGGCTATGCATCAGATATAGGAGCTAACTACAACAGTAGCAAAATACTAATGCAAGCAGTAGGAAGAAAGACATAGGCGATATAGGAATGATCAAGGGGAATTTGCTTGCCTTGCTGCTCTGCGGCAATGGACTGATCGGCAGGGTCGTAGATGTACCCGGCAGCAGCGTCAGTCTCGGGGTCTACCGGTAAGAAGAGGGGGAAGAAACAATAAATAATAGCACCGATGCAACACAAAGCATGACATGGAAATATGCAGGCTAGGCATGAGCTAACGCAGGAACATCCGTCATAGACGGGTCGGAAGAATACCTGACGATATTTTCCGGGTCTCGGGCTACTACCGGTTACACTGGAAACGATGGAAAAGTTCCATGTTTGCTATGCTAGGGACGCGTGACAGACGAACGGGCCGTGGATCCGGGTTCGTCTCGCTTTGCTGATCAACTTTGATGTTGAAATTATTTTGATCTGACTTACGGATTATTTAATATTAATTTTTAAAGTTTTATTAATTATTTAAGAATTAAAAACAGATTTAAAAGATTTAGAAAAATCCTAATATGACATCATCGCGATGTCAGGCTGACATCACATTTGACCGGTCAACTGACCAGCGGGTCCCGAACGTCATAGGCACAAGTTTTAGTTAAGATTAATTATTTATTAATCAGATTAATTCAACGAGGGACCCACGTGTCATACTCTAATTATGTTAATTAATTATTTTAACTAATATATCTATTTATTTATTTATTTAAGAAAAACATTATTTTTAATTATCGCGTGGGGCCTCCCTGTCATTGACAGCGGTGCATTGGCCCCACCGGTAAGTGGCTTAAGGTTAATTCCGCATTTATTTTTATTAGATACCTATCCGTGCAAATACCGTATTTCTCTAAATACCCAAATACACAAATACAAACATCACACCTCATACATACATTCATACATACGCATCTAATACACAATTTATTCTTTTTTTTCATTTTTCTTTTCTCTCAACACTCATCTCTCTTCTCTCTGTTAACAGAGACAGAGAACAATTTTCTCTAACACCACCTAGAAGAACACCAACTTCGAATCCTTCTACCGGAGTCCACCGTCGACGGATCGAGGCCCCGTTTGCCGGAACGGAACCGTGACGCCGAGGAGAACGGTAAGGTGGGAGGAGCCCGAGGAGGGGCTCACCGACGGTGACGTGACGGCCCGGTGAAGCCGGAGTTCGCGCGAAGTGACGGTGGAGACGGTGACGGTGAGGTTCCGGTGATGATGTGCCGGCGAGGAGGAGCCGGTGAGGAGGGCCCCGGGGAGGAGAGGCCCCCGGAGATGGAGCCGCCGACGGGGAGGGGCGGCCACCGTGGAGAGGGCCGCCGGAGAGGTACCTCCCGGGAGGGCCGGCCGCCGAGATGGGGGGCCGAGGCAACCGGGGCCCCCTGCCGGCGGAGTGGGTGGCTCGCCGGCGAGGAGGGAGGGGCTCGGCCGGCGGGGAGGAGGGCTTGGCCGGCGGGGCGAGGGGAGGGGCCACCGGGGGAGGAAGGGGGGCCGTGGGGTGGGGAGGAGGCCGTGGGGGAGGAGGAGGCGGTGGAGGGAGGGGGCTGCCGGCGGGGGGAGGACGGCCGCCGGTTGGGGAGGGTGGCCGCCGGCCGGTGGGCGAGGTGGAGAGGAGGAGGCGACGGGATGGGGTGGGGGCGTGGCTCTCGTGGGGAGGGGTGGCCGAGAGAGAGGGAGGGAGTTACGGGACTGGGAGGAGATGGCGCGTGGGGTGGGGGCGTCGGTGGGTGGAGGTGGGGCCCCCACGAGGGGGGGGGGCTGGCGGCGGCGGCGTGGGGGGAAAGGAGGGAGAGCGAGGGGAGTGGGGGGGGCCAGGGGGGCGGTTAGGGTTTGGCGGGGGGGGCCGGCTGGGCCACTTGGCCCAGTTTGGGCCGGCTGGGGGGGGGGGGGTTTCTCTTTCTTTTCTTTTTTTTTTTGATTTGTTTTTATTTTGTTTTACCTTTTTCCCTTTTCTTTTTATTAATCCTTTCTTTCAGTTTTCTTTTCTTTCTTTTATTATTATTTCTTTAATACTTTCCTCTTATATGTATATCCTTTTAATACTTGTAATGAACCGATAAGGTGCTTCCCATTGTTTTCAAATCATCGATCCGGACAGACGCGAATCCACGCGGGTCTGAGATGGGAATTCGATGACGTGGCATCATTAGCGGTGATCACTGTAGCTTAATTACAATCACTACTGTAGCAAAAGTCGAGGATGTCACAATTCTCCCCTACTAACAAGAATTCTCGTCCCGAGAATTAAGAGGTAGAGGGAAAAAGCCCGGGGTATTCATCACGAAGATGATCCTCGCGTTCCCAAGTGGCTTCATCTTCAGAGTGATTTGACCACTGCACCTTAAGGAACTTAGTGACCTTGCGACGAGTCTTACGTTCAGCTTGGTCGAGAATGCGGACCGGATGCTCTTTATAAGAGAGGTCTTGTTGAAGCTCAAGCATATCGTGATCCACTGCTCGAATAGGATCCTTGAAGCAGCGACGGAGTTGAGAAACATGGAAGACATCGTGAACCTGAGAAAGGTTCGCCGGCAGTTCCAATTGATAAGCCACTCTTCCACGCCTTTCGAGAACAGTGAAAGGACCAATATAACGAGGAGCTAACTTGCCCTTGATCCCGAAACGGTGTGCACCTCTCATTGGTGTGACACGAAGATAAGCCTTTTCGCCAGGTTGATAGACCATATCTTGATGATGACGGTCATACTGACTTTTCTGACGAGACTGAGCAGCCTTCAGATTCTCATGAATAATGCGGACTTGATCTTCGGCATGTTGAATAATATCCGGACCAAAGAGTGATCGTTCCCCAGTTTCTGACCAATTCAGAGGAGTTCGACACCTTCGCCCATACAATACTTCGAAAGGGGCCATCTTCAGACTAGCTTGATAACTATTGTTGTAAGAGAACTCGGCATACGGGAGAGATTCCTCCCATTTCTTACCGAAAGAAATGACACAAGCTCGAAGCATGTCCTCGAGAATTTGGTTGACTCGTTCAACTTGTCCCTGGGATTGAGGATGAAATGCAGTGCTGAAGGACAGATGAGTCCCCATAGCCTTCTGAAAACTTTCCCAGAATTTTGAAGTAAACAAGCTGCCACGGTCCGAACTGATTACCAACGGAATACCGTGCAGTGAAATAACTCTTGACATATAAAGATCTGCCAGCTGACTAGCATTAATCGTTTCTTTGACGGCCAGGAAATGTGCAACTTTGGACAGTCGATCAATGACGACAAGAATAGCATCATTACCTTTCTGAGACCTGGGAAAACCAGTGACGAAGTCCATTTCAACGTGATCCCATTTCCACTCGGGAATAGAGATAGGTTGCAGAGTTCCAGCAGGCTTTTGGTGCTCTGCCTTGATACGCCGGCATATATCACATTCTGCCACATAGCGTGCAATGTCTTGTTTCATATTGGGCCACCAGAATCTTTGCCGGATGTCTTGGTACATCTTGGTACTACCCGGGTGAATAGACAATGGTGTGTCATGAGCTTCTTCCATCACCTTCCCAGTCATCCTGAGATTTTCCTTCTTATTTGGAACGAATAGGCGACCCTTGAAATACAAGGCGCCACCTTCATCAATAGTGAAAAAGGAGGGTTTACCCTTTGCAATATAGCTCTTAATCCTGTCGACATCATCGTCAAAGTTTTGTATATTCTTTATGGAGCTCACAAGATCTGGTTCAACCACTAGGTTACTGAGGGAACCCTGATTAACAACACGAAGGTTCATCTTTTGATACTCTTCAGGGGGAGGAACAAGGTAACCCTGAGGAACAATGTGGAGGTTCAGCTTACGGAATTCCTCTTGCAGACGATCGTGAACCTGATGAACCTGGAGGTGGTTGCAGTATGACTTGCGACTTAAGGCATCAGCCATTACATTAGCCTTGCCAGGGGTATATGATATACTACAGTCAAAATCTGCTATACGCTCCATCCATCTTTGTTGACGCAGGTTCAGCTCCGGTTGAGTGAACAAGTACTTCAGACTTTGATGGTCGGTGTAGATTTCACAGCGATTACCGACAAGGTATTGTCGCCATTCCTTCAATGCATGAATGACTGCGGCAAGCTCGAGATCATGAACTGGGTAGTTCTCTTCATGAGCACGCAGTTGACGTGAAGCATAAGCGATCACCTTGCGATCCTGCATTAGGACACAACCTATTCCTTGACGAGAAGCATCATAGTATATGACGAAATCCCTTTTTGTATCTGGAGGAGCAAGTACTGGAGCGGACGTCAGTTTGTCCTTGAGTGCCTGGAAACTTTCCTGACATTTATCAGTCCATTCATACTTAACACCTTTGTGAAGCAGGTTGGTTAAGGGCTTCGCAATCTTGGAGAAGTTCTCGACGAATCGACGGCAATAGCTGGCGAGTCCGAGAAAACTTCTGACTTGCTTGACATTCTTTGGGGGAGTCCAGTCAAGAATAGCTTGAATTCGTTCGGGGTTGACCGCAATACCATCCTTGGAAATCACATGACCAAGGTAAGTCACTTCGTCTAGCCAGAACTCACATTTGGAATACTTCGCATAGAGTTTATGCTCCCGAAGCTTATCCAGTACAAGACGAAGATGTTCAGCATGCTCTTCTTTGTTCTTTGAAAACACCAGAATATCATCCAGATATACCACGACAAATTTGTCGAGGTAGTCCATGAATATATAATTCATCAATCGAGAGAAAGTTGCCGGTGCATTGGTTAAGCCGAAGGACATGACGGTGTACTCGTATGATCCATATCGAGTAACAAAGGCGGTCTTTGGAATATCCTCCTTGCGAACACGGATCTGGTGGTATCCCAATCTCAAGTCGAGCTTAGAGAAAACGGTGGAACCAGCAAGTTGATCATACAAATCATTTATCCGCGGGAGAGGATATTTGTTCTGAATAGTGGCCTGGTTGATAGGACGATAGTCTTGAACCAATCGATTTGTCCCATCCTTCTTCTTAACAAAGAGAGAAGGTGCTCCCCAAGCAGAGGAACTCGGACGGATGAAACCCAGACGGAGCGAGTTGTCAATTTCTTGCTTAAGTTCAAGGAGTTCATGTGGTGGCATTTTATAAGGACGCTTGGCAATAGGAGTGGTACCGGGTACCAAGTCAATGACAAACTCGACAGCTCGAGCAGGGGGAATCCCCGGAAGTTCTTCTGGAAAGACATCTTGGAATTCTCGGACCACTGGAATGTTTTCAATCCCTTCAAGAGGCGACGCATTTAATGCATTCAAGGCGTACAACCGTGCCTCAGCATTACGGACGAGATGAGCATGGTAGCTTACGAGTTCATCTGAAAGGTGTAGGAGGTGGACGGTTTTGGTGGCACAAACGATCGATGCCGTATGAGCCTTCAACCAGTCCATCCCCAATATGAGGTCAATGTTGGATGACTTTAGTAGGATGGGGTTGGCAAGGAATTCTAATCCTTCAATTTCAACTGGAACATGGGGGCAAACCACAGAGGTTCGGCATTCGCCCCCAGGGGTGTTTACCACTATCGGGAGGTTCATCTCTTCGCTCCTAATGTCATGCATGTATGCAAAATTTTCCGACATAAAGGAATGCGATGCTCCTGTATCAAACAATACAGAAGCAGGTACTGAGTTAACGAGAAGTGTACCCATCACGGTAGCAGGCTGGTCTTGAGCTTGACCCATATCAATGTTGTTGGCCTGACCACGAACATAAGCAGGCTTAGCGTTGAAGTTGCGGTTCTGGTTGTTGCCACGGCCAGTTGCGGGAAGTGCCAGCTGATTCTGATTCTGCCTGCAGTCTCTAGCACGGTGACCTGGACGGCCACACTTGAAGCACAGCCCGTCCTCAGGACGGGATGGAGGAACTCGAGGTGGTGGAGCTGGAAGCCTCGGCTGCCTAGGTGGTGGAGGAGGCAGGCGAGGTGCAGCATAGGACGGCCTCGGAGTAGGAGCAGGTGCATGGTACATGTTGTTGGGGATCCAGATCTTCCGCTTCTGTGCAGATGAGCCCGAAGATGAGCCCATGTCACGGTTGCGCTTGCTGCTATCTTTGTATTCCTGCAGACCAGTCTCAACCTGAATAGCCTTGTTCACGAGGGTGGCGAAATCAGCATAGTCCTGAACGAGGAGTGCCAGCTTGATATCAGGGTGGAGGCCTTCACGGAACTTCTCCTGCCTGCGTGCATCAGTCGCAATGTCTTCTTCAGCATAGCGAGATAATTCCAGAAATTCCCGCTGATAAGCATCCACAGTCTTGTTGCCCTGGACTAAGTTGCGGAACTCACGCTTCTTCCGGTCCATGATTCCCTGGGGAATGTATCGAGCACGGAAAGCAGCCTTGAACTCTTCCCAAGTGATGATAGCTCCAACGGGCTGAGAGCGCCTGTGGCTGTCCCACCATTGAGCAGCGGGACCCTTCAGAAAGTAAGCGGCAAAGTTGACATAGCTCGCGAGGGGCACATTGGCAGACTCTAGCTCATAGGAAATGTCACGGAGCCAGTCATCAGCATCAAGAGGCTGAGTTGAGCTGCGGTAGATCGCAGGGTTGAGACGGCAGAAGTCTTGCAGTGTCACGCCTTGTGGTTGGTTCATGTTCGGCCTTTGGAACTGATCCATGAGCCCTTGCATAAACTGGCGGTTCAGCTCAAACTGTTGGATCATCCCCGCCATATACTCAGGAGGCGGGGGTGGTGCATCGTTGGCACGGCCACGCGGGCGGCCAGCTGGTCTAACCATCCTGTTAAATATTTAGCAGGGGTAGTTTAGCTTAAAGTAATCGAAAGGCATCGCACGCATTCATGAAGTAATCAAGCATAATGAAAGGGAAATGCGATAGATACTCCATAGTAGTTGAGTTCGACATAAAGACCCATACATAAGTTCGATTACAGACTAACGATTAAAAACTCGAAATTTGGCGATAGCCCGGACGCATTTGACGATACCCTAGACTCAGTAGGCGGCGCGCAGGCACGCGGTGGAAGAGTACCACAACGAGATGTAGCGATAAGGCTACATCAACGTCGGAGAGGACGATCGAATCCTGGTAGCTGGCGGTGATAGAAGGTAGGGACAGGACCCTGTGTCCCGTTGTGACTCTGATGAGGGTACCGCATCCAGTCGAGCAGCTGAGGTCCAAGTGCAGGGGTTCTACCCCCAACATCAGTCCACTCGAGAGCTGATGGTAGCTCTGTCCTGCTCGGCTCGCGGATGCGCATAGGTGGAACCCTCGGACAGTGTGATGGCTGCAGCTCTGTCAACGCGTCGTAAAGACGAGCGCGTGTAGCATACAACTCCACAGTCAGAGCTCGGAAAGCACGATCCATTGCCTCAGTGTACTGCACCAAAATCCGCGCGTCGTACCGACGCGTCACGTAGGGGGCGCAGACAGCGACGTAGGAACGGTCGTTGCGCTCCCGAACGTCAGAAGCGTAGGCAGTGAGATCAGACCCAGTCTCATCCCCAGCAGGAGCATGCGGGATGTATCTGAAAGGGCTCTCCTCCAGGTGAGGGTACGCTCCACGGAGTCGGGTGATGGCGATGTAGGCCGCATCGTGGACGGCCATCTCGACCGACACTCCAATACCACAGAACACGTGGCGCTCGAGGGTCTCACCGCCCCTCTGGTCGAAGATGCGAACCTCAGCCTGGTACTGGTACTGGTTGTACTCGCGGAAATCCTCGAACACAGTGTACTCGGGGTACCAGCGATATCCCAGCCTGGTCAGGAGATCGACCAAAATGGCCGGGAACCCAGTCGTCTCGGTGGCCTGTGTCAGGCGCACGTGCCGTCTTGCGGGACGCATCTGAAAATAAGATTGACGAATGTCAATGACAGTGTGTGTAATACATATTCAGGAGAAAAAGAGTAGATAGTCCAGCGCTCCGGATTGATGTGATTCGAGAACCTAATGTTAGAGTTAGTAAAATATTTGACCCGAAAGAGAAGAGAAAGTAGAGCCCAGAGTATAGGAAAGGAGTAAAAGATACTAATACCACCCAATTGAGATGTGGGCCCGTAAGCCACAACATCAGTGTTAGTAAAGTTTTTCAAACACTAGACTCAACTTCGGCCAAGGAGTTGGAAAGGGGGCTACCTACAGGCAGATGGCTCTGATACCAACTTGTGACGCCCTCAGCTTAATCGTACGCTAATCATACACGCAATTGCGTACGATCAAACCCAAGGACTCACGGGGAGATATCACAACACAACTCTAGACACAAATAAAATAACATCAGCTTCATATTACAAGCCAGGGGCCTCGAGGGCTAGAATACGAAAGCTCGATAAGCACACGAGTCAGCGGAAGCAACAAATATCTGAGTACAGACATAAAACAACATGGGGGTGCCTTAGAGAAGGCTAGCACAAAAGATACAACGATCGAACGAGGCGAGGCCTCCTGCCTGGGAACCTCCTAACTACTCCTGATCATCAGCGGCCTCCACGCAGTAGTAAGCACCGTCGGGGTAGCAGTCGTCGGTGGCGGGGACCTCCATCTCCTGGGCTTCATCATCTGGTCGCAGCAAACGGACCAAGGGAACAAGGGGGGAGCAAAGCAGCGGTGAGTACTCATCCAAAGTACTCGCAAGTCTTACATCAGAACTATTCTAATAATGCATCAGTATCAAAGAAGGGGGGTTATATGTGGACTGACTGCAGCAATGCGAGAATAGAGAGAGAAGGCCTAGTCCTATCGAAGACTAGCATCTTCAGGGTCTTGCAGCAATAGACGAGAGTAGAACAGGGGTAAAACATTAATAGTCATATTGTTGCAGCAATATTAAAGTGAGGTCACGCCTAAGGATCCTCCCTCGACTCCCTGCGAGGAAGCAATCCCGAGGCAAACTAATTCCAGTTAAGTAACAATTGTAGTTGTAAAAGATCGGGGCACAACTCCAAGTCGTCCTGTAACCGTGGACACGGCTATCCGAATAGTTAATTTTCATCCCTGCAGGGGTGCACCACATGTCCCGTCACGCTCGATAACACTCTGGCCGGACATACTTTTCTGGGTCCTGCCCGGCCTCGGAATATCGACACGTCGCAGCCCCACCTAAGACTAATCAGAGAGGCCAGCCCGCCGGTCTAAATCCTAAGCACAAAGGGTTCATGGGCCCAGTTCCCCTTCACGCTCCTGCACGTGGCGTGGGCGGCCGACGTCAGTCCTAGCATCCCTTAATCACAAGCGCGATGCATCTCGGGACCACTCGGGCGCGCGCCGCTACACTGCTGGCATCTGAAAAGCTTCGGCTGATACCGCGACGTCGAGTACCCATAATTCTTCCCGCGTAGCCGGTTAGTGCGAAAAGGTCTCCGACCAACCCAGATCAAATACCCAAATCCATTAGCATTTTAATTAGGCCAACAACACGGTCTCGCGGGAATCCACCCGTCTTACAACTAATCACCAATGATCCCAGTAACATGGTCGAGTAACTGTGTGGTTGTAACATCGGGGGAATCCGAGGTATCACCCTCGTTGGATTCCGAACGACGTACCCGGCAAGGTGGGCTTAGAGGAATCACCCTCGGGGGTCCCACACTCGCGGGGTGGCACGACAGAGACGTCATCGGGAATGGTGAAAGAGGAATCACCCTCGATAACCACGACCGACTAGCTATACTACAGAGATATCATCAGGAGTACTTAGCGAGGTGTCACCCTCGGTACCCGATAGTATCCCTGTAGCGTCGTACAACGAAGGGGGGTGAACGTGCTGTGTCGGGTCTGGCTCGTCGATCAGAGATCGAGATTTGAAAACAAGCGGGGCAACTGACCTACGGGGTCAGAGGGGATGACTGCTCCACCTATACTAAGCAGATTAAGGGTACATGACTGAAAGTAGCAGTTCATCAAAAACAGGCTATGCATCAGATATAGGAGCTAACTACAACAGTAGCAAAATACTAATGCAAGCAGTAGGAAGAAAGACATAGGCGATATAGGAATGATCAAGGGGAATTTGCTTGCCTTGCTGCTCTGCGGCAATGGACTGATCGGCAGGGTCGTAGATGTACCCGGCAGCAGCGTCAGTCTCGGGGTCTACCGGTAAGAAGAGGGGGAAGAAACAATAAATAATAGCACCGATGCAACACAAAGCATGACATGGAAATATGCAGGCTAGGCATGAGCTAACGCAGGAACATCCGTCATAGACGGGTCGGAAGAATACCTGACGATATTTTCCGGGTCTCGGGCTACTACCGGTTACACTGGAAACGATGGAAAAGTTCCATGTTTGCTATGCTAGGGACGCGTGACAGACGAACGGGCCGTGGATCCGGGTTCGTCTCGCTTTGCTGATCAACTTTGATGTTGAAATTATTTTGATCTGACTTACGGATTATTTAATATTAATTTTTAAAGTTTTATTAATTATTTAAGAATTAAAAACAGATTTAAAAGATTTAGAAAAATCCTAATATGACATCATCGCGATGTCAGGCTGACATCACATTTGACCGGTCAACTGACCAGCGGGTCCCGAACGTCATAGGCACAAGTTTTAGTTAAGATTAATTATTTATTAATCAGATTAATTCAACGAGGGACCCACGTGTCATACTCTAATTATGTTAATTAATTATTTTAACTAATATATCTATTTATTTATTTATTTAAGAAAAACATTATTTTTAATTATCGCGTGGGGCCTCCCTGTCATTGACAGCGGTGCATTGGCCCCACCGGTAAGTGGCTTAAGGTTAATTCCGCATTTATTTTTATTAGATACCTATCCGTGCAAATACCGTATTTCTCTAAATACCCAAATACACAAATACAAACATCACACCTCATACATACATTCATACATACGCATCTAATACACAATTTATTCTTTTTTTTCATTTTTCTTTTCTCTCAACACTCATCTCTCTTCTCTCTGTTAACAGAGACAGAGAACAATTTTCTCTAACACCACCTAGAAGAACACCAACTTCGAATCCTTCTACCGGAGTCCACCGTCGACGGATCGAGGCCCCGTTTGCCGGAACGGAACCGTGACGCCGAGGAGAACGGTAAGGTGGGAGGAGCCCGAGGAGGGGCTCACCGACGGTGACGTGACGGCCCGGTGAAGCCGGAGTTCGCGCGAAGTGACGGTGGAGACGGTGACGGTGAGGTTCCGGTGATGATGTGCCGGCGAGGAGGAGCCGGTGAGGAGGGCCCCGGGGAGGAGAGGCCCCCGGAGATGGAGCCGCCGACGGGGAGGGGCGGCCACCGTGGAGAGGGCCGCCGGAGAGGTACCTCCCGGGAGGGCCGGCCGCCGAGATGGGGGGCCGAGGCAACCGGGGCCCCCTGCCGGCGGAGTGGGTGGCTCGCCGGCGAGGAGGGAGGGGCTCGGCCGGCGGGGAGGAGGGCTTGGCCGGCGGGGCGAGGGGAGGGGCCACCGGGGGAGGAAGGGGGGCCGTGGGGTGGGGAGGAGGCCGTGGGGGAGGAGGAGGCGGTGGAGGGAGGGGGCTGCCGGCGGGGGGAGGACGGCCGCCGGTTGGGGAGGGTGGCCGCCGGCCGGTGGGCGAGGTGGAGAGGAGGAGGCGACGGGATGGGGTGGGGGCGTGGCTCTCGTGGGGAGGGGTGGCCGAGAGAGAGGGAGGGAGTTACGGGACTGGGAGGAGATGGCGCGTGGGGTGGGGGCGTCGGTGGGTGGAGGTGGGGCCCCCACGAGGGGGGGGGGCTGGCGGCGGCGGCGTGGGGGAAAGGAGGGAGAGCGAGGGGAGTGGGGGGGGCCAGGGGGGCGGTTAGGGTTTGGCGGGGGGGGCCGGCTGGGCCACTTGGCCCAGTTTGGGCCGGCTGGGGGGGGGGGGTTTCTCTTTCTTTTCTTTTTTTTTTTGATTTGTTTTTATTTTGTTTTACCTTTTTCCCTTCTCTTTTTATTAATCCTTTCTTTCAGTTTTCTTTTCTTTCTTTTATTATTATTTCTTTAATACTTTCCTCTTATATGTATATCCTTTTAATACTTGTAATGAACCGATAAGGTGCTTCCCATTGTTTTCAAATCATCGATCCGGACAGACGCGAATCCACGCGGGTCTGAGATGGGAATTCGATGACGTGGCATCATTAGCGGTGATCACTGTAGCTTAATTACAATCACTACTGTAGCAAAAGTCGAGGATGTCACAGTAACCCCCAAGTATTTTCTTGAGTGTTTGATGACTCTTGCCATCGACATTGAGTTGTATGATTGTGGCAATATCCAACATGGATTCAACTTTACCAAGCGGTTTGAAAGGATGTGGATGTCGCCTAGAGGGGGTGAATAGGCGCTTTAAAATAATTACGGTTTAGGCTTGAACAAATGTGGAATAAAACTAACGCTTAATTTGTCAAGCACAAAACCTAAAACAACTAGGCTCACCTATGTGCACCAACAACTTATGCTGAGCAAGATAAACAACTAAGTGATAGCAAGATATATAACAAGAAACAATATGGCTATCACAAAAGTAAAGTGCATAAGTAAAGGGTTCGGGTAAGAGATAACCGAGGCACGTGGAGACGACGATATATCCCGAAGTTCACACCCTTGCGGATGCTAATCTCCGTTTGGAGCGGTGTGGAGGCACAATGCTCCCCAAGATGCCACTAAGGGCACCGTAATATCCTCACGCCCTCTCACAATGCAAGATGTCGTGATTCCACGAAGGGACCCTTGAGGGCGGTCACCGAATCCATACAAACAAGGTTGGGGCAAATGGCTTCCAATAATATCACGAATCTCCACAACTTAATTGGAGGCTCCCAATAATACCACGAAGCTTCACCACAATGGCATATGGCTTTGAGGTAACCACAAATGCTCGGGGCAATCTCCACAACTTAGTTGGAGACCCCGACGCTTGCCCAGAGCTTTACACCAAAATGATTGAGCTCCGAGGCACCATCAAGCTTCTAGGAAGCCGAAGCATCCACGAAGAACAATCTCTAGGGGTACCAAGTACCCAAGGGTAATAAGCTTCTCAACTTCGCACTTCCACGTATCACCGTGGAGAACTCAAACCGATGCAATTAATGAAATGGCAAGAACACACGAAGTGGTCAAGTCGCTCACACTCAAATCCCTCCACAACAACAAAAGCTATGGAGAAATATGAGAGGAAGAACAAGGAGCTCACAAAGAACTCCAAGATCAAGATCCAAGGGGTTCCCCTCACATAGAGGAGAAAGTGATTGGTGGAGATGTGGATCTAGATCTCCTCTCTCTTTTCCCTCAAAAAGGAGCAAGAATCATTGGAGGGATTGAGAGTTAGCGAGCTCGAAGAGGATCAACAATGGGGGAAGAACACGAGATCAACAGATGAATTTTCTCCAATGGGGAAGAAGGCCCCCTTTATACAGTGGGGGAAACAATCCAACCGTTACCCCCACTCACAGCGCGAGCAGAGCGGTACTACCGCTGCAAGGAGCGGAACTACCGCACGGTAGGTTCACCAACCACAATAGTAAAAAATTACTTCCGTGCCTACCTTTCCTAAGGCTGCGGTTGAGAAAAAGTACAACGACACAGTAGTGCCAGACCGTACTACCGCCAGAGAGCTATAGTAAAAAACTACTACCGCTCCTAGAGTGGTACTACAGCTGGCACCTGCGGTACTATCGCTAGCCACCGAAACTGTCATAACTTTCGCATATGAGCTCCGAATCGAGCAAACTCAAGCTTGTTGGATTCAGGATGACAAGAGAAATCCAAACAACGATGATATAGAGATGTGAAACCTCTATGAATGACGAACCGACAAAAACTCCCAACATCGAAAACATCATAGAAGATGCATATGGACTCCGTTTTCGCTGAACTCGAGCTTGTCATGAAGATGACCATAAGCTCTAAAACTCACAAAGAGAAACACCAAACAGGAACTAAGAAATATGATTAAAGGATGCAAATGGTTTGAGCTCTCAACGAACGATACGACCAACCTACTCACTTGAGAGCCCCCCTTGACAGTAGGGCAATCTATCCTAAAATAGAAGAACCTAACAAGGGCAAACCTATACCTTGCACCTAGTCCTCTTGAGCTAGATGACGATGATCTTAGCTTCCTCAAGATGGACCACCTTTCTTGATTGCGTTGGTTTGATGGAGACTAGTTGATTGCTCCCCCATACTCACTATGGGTGAGCCACTCTTTAGCACATCTTCACAAGTCCATTGCCACCACAATGGAGGGCAAGCTTCAAGCATGATATCTTCGTGATGCTCCACTTGAACTTGCACACCGCAATCTTGATGATGATCATCACTTGATGTCATACTTCATAGGTTAAATGAGATCTTCCTCTTGATGCAAACCCATGGATACACACCAAACCCCACATAGAACTCTCACGAAGACCATGGGTTAGTATACAAAAGCGTTATGGACAATGCTTACCATACCATGGGATCACTTGATCCCTCACGTTACATCTTGTACACTTTGTGTGTTGATCATCTTGATTTACCCTTTGCTTAGTCTTGATCAACCTTGTGTCTTTATGAACAATCTTTGGATAATACTTTGAATACCACCTTAGTCATCATATAAACTCCTTGAAACCAACAGATGGACTTCAAGAAGTGCCTATGGACAAATCGTTCGAATATAACTCAATGCAACCATTAGTCCATAGGGATTGTCATCAATTACCAAAACCAGATACGGAGAAATATCCTCTAACACTGTTTCTTGCGGATAAATTGATAAATGCACTTTCTCCCTATCATGAGCAAATGGTATGGGACATAATAAGAGATCATGGTTTCAGTGACATGTCTCCCGATGATGTCATTTCAAATTTACAATGATTTGAAGAATCCAAGACCAATGCTACAAGACACCTTGCCATGCATGGTCCCTCATCACCCAAGACCAACCTTGCCTTGAAGGACGAGAATGTGTGTGATTAAGAGCTTAGTGAACAAGAAGATGAATAAGGTGATGATATTGAATCGGATGAGAGCCCCTCATATGAATACATGGTTGTGTTTGTGAAGAAATTTAGTGCGAGAAAATACAAGGGAAGATTCCCAAAGAAGAAAGTAAGGAGTTACTACAATTGTGAAGAAACCAACCACTTCCCAAACGAGTGTCCCTATGAGAAGAGAGAGGACAAACAAAGGGTTTCGAAGACTTTTGTGAAGAAGAAGTTGCCCAACCCATTGAACTCCAAACTTAAGAAAAGAGATGGGAAGGAAATGGTTGCACAAGAATAATCCTACCCCGACAATGTTGGAGGTGTAGTCGGAGTAGCTGAAGACACTCAAAACACATTGATACTTGTCAAAAAGAGTGGTGATGTTGTCACATACAACTACATGAAAGACTACTAGGGTAACGCACACAAGTGTCTCATGGCAAAGGCCATGGTAGATGATGATGAGCGTCAAGATTCTCCGGACAAGGTAAAGGTAACTCCGCATACAAACCCTCCTCTATTCACTCATCCTTCCTCAAGTGATGAGTATATTGATGCGGAGGATCACGATGATGGAAGTGACATGAATGATGCTATGTTTGGTAAAATGGATAAAGTCATGTGCTCCCTCAAAGGAAATAATTTCATTGTGTTTCGTATGATTATGGAGATAGTGAGTTAGCACACCATCAACATTAAGGAACTTGAAACCATCGTCATCGAGGAAAAGGAAAAATGTGAAATCCTTTAGCAGAAAGTCCAATATGAGGAAGCACGTAACGATGAATTGTGCTTAGAAATTGGTGTAATCATTGATATACATGCTAAGAAACTTGCCTCCTTGAAAAAGGCTAAAATTTCTTGCAAGGTGTTAATAAATGATAAAAGTAAGCTTGGAGAGTCTTATGCTACTCTCTCTAAGGTTTTTGAGCTTTTACACTTGTCTCTCAAGACGAAGGAAGAGGAGCTCAACATCCTTACGAAGAGTTTTGCAAACTCAAACTTACTTATATTGACACCCCTGGCAAAGCTTACTCCTTTCCTATTATAAATGATGATGCTTGTACTCTTACTCCAGTGGTGACCTAGCTATTATTATTGAGGAGAACCACTTGCTGAAAACCCAAATTGAGAAAGGGTGTTAGAAATATGCCCTAGAGGTAATGATGAAACAGTTATTATTATATTTCCTGTTTCAAGATAATCGTTTATTATCCATGCTGTAATTGTATTGAATGAAAGCATAGATACATGTGTGGATATGTAGACAAAAAAATGTCCCTAGTAAGCCTCTAGTTGACTAGCCAGTTGATCAAGGATGGTTAAGGTTTTCTGACCATATGCAAGTGTTGTCACTTGATAACTGGATCACATCATTAGGAGAATGATGTGATGGACAAGACCCAAACTATGAACGTAGCATGTGATCGTGTCATTTTGTTGCTATTGTTTTCTGCGTGTCAAGTATTCATTCCTATGACCATGAGATCATGTTACTCACTGACACCGGAGGAATACCATGTGTGTATCAAATGTCATAATGTTACTGGGTGACTATAAAGGTGCTCTACAAGTATCTCCGAAGGTGTCCATTGAGTTAGCATGGATCAAGACTGGGATTTGTCACTCCGTGTGACAGAGAGGTATCTCGGGGCCCACTCGGTAATACAACATCACATATAAGCCTTGCAAGAAATGTGACTCAAGTGTTAGTCACGGGGTCTTGTACTATGGAACGAGTAAAGAGACTTGCCGGTAACGAGATTGAAATAGGTATAGGAATAGCGACGATCAAATCTCGGGCAAGTAACATACCGAAGGACAAAGGGAATGTTATACGGGATTATATGAATCCTTGGCACAAAGATTCAACCGATAAGATCTTCGTAGAATATGTAGGATCCAATATGGACATCCAGGTCCCGCTATTGGATATTGGTCGGGGAGTGTCTCAGGTCATGTCTGCATAGTTCTCGAACCCGCAGGGTCTAAACACTTAAGGTTCGGTGACGTTTTGGTATAGTTGAGTTATAGGTGTTGGTGACCGAAGGTTGTTCAGAGTCCCGGATGAAATCACGGATGTCACGAGGGTTTCCGGAATGGTCCAGAAACAAAGAATGATATATAGGATGGTTTCATTTGGTCACCAGAAAGATTTCGGGCATTACCGGCAGTGTACCGGGAGTGACAAATGGGTTCCGGGTTTTTACCGGGAGGGGCCCACCCACCCGGGAGTGAGCCCAATATATCGTAGGGTGGCGCACCAGCCCTTAGTGGGCTGGTGATGCCGGCCCAAGTGGGCTATGGCGCTAGGAAAGAAAACCAAAAAAAGAAGAAAAAAAAGAGGGAGGTGGGAAGGAAGAGGAGGACTCCTCCTTCCCCAAATCGAATTGGAGTTGTAGTCCTCCTCTCCACTTAGGCCGCCGCCCTAGGGGATCCCTTGAGCCCCAAGGCTAGCCCCTCCCCTCGTCCTATATATACTAGAGGTTTTAGGGTTTTCGAGAAACAACTTTGCCACATGCAACTCAAACCTCTACTTCATAGTTCTTCCTCTAGATCGGTTTTCTATGGAGCTCGGGCGGAGCCCTGTAGGAATAGATCATCACCATCGTCGGTGCGTCGTGACGCTGCCGTAGAACTCATCTACTTCCCCGTCTCTCTTGCTGGATCAAGAAAGGCAGAGATCGTCATCGAGCTGTACGTGTGTTGAACGCGGAGGTGCCGTCTGTTCGGTGCTAGATCGGGACGGATCGTGGGACGACAGTGATTTGAATCATGAAGATGTACCACTACATCAACCGCGTTTCTTAACGCTTCCCTCTTAGCGATCTACAATGGTATGTGGATCCGATCTCCCTCTCATAGATGAACATCACCATGATAGGTTTTCGTGTGCGTAGGAAATTTTTTGTTTCCCATGCAACGTTCCCCAACAAAGGGCCCATGTCATGTCAAGGACAAAAGAACCTTAATGCAGTGTTGAGTCAACACAAGGAGGTAATGGTCAACCAAGGACTTGGGGTTGCTCCAAGCATAACCAAGAAGAAAATGGCAACACATAAGTGTACCACTCCTCTCAACGGGACATTTGTGTATGAAGGACACCGGGAGAAATGAAAGGGCAAAGTTAACAAGGTTGTGAGTGGGAAGCCCACCAGGGGCATGCCTACTCCCAACAAGCCAAAAGAATTCATTCCTCCATCAAATGTGCTTCGTAAGGAAAAAAATGGATATGTCTATGCTCAATTCATTTGTCCTTGAAATTCTTTTTGTTTCTATACAATTTGGGTTCCTAAGACCCTTGTTACTAACTTGAGAGGTACCATTGCAAAACGAGTGCATCCAAGACTTAAAATGTCTGTAGATTGCCTTCTTTGATGGAGTCAAGTGGGTGATTGATAATGGATGCAACAATCATATGACTAAGGATGGAACATTGCCCGTGGACTTCATGGAAGCTATTCGACCATTTATTATCATTGTCTTTGGTGGAGGGTCTAAAGGACATGTACTAGGGATGGGCAAGGTGTCTATCACCAATGACATGTCTCTTTCACATGTCATGCTTGTCCAATTCCTTAAATATCACTTAATTTCCATTCGTCAGTTGGCTTTCGTTGGTTATGACACACTATTTGGACTAACGAATGTGAAAGTATTTAAGAGAGATACTCTTGAAATGGCCTCTGCGTGAGAGTTGGATGACAACCTTTACACGACTGTTTTCTCGAAAGAGAGCACATTCCATGCAACTTGTCTCATGGCTAAGGCTGACAAGGGGTGGCTATGGCATCGCCGACTAGCCCATTTCAGCATGATAACTCTTCAAGATCTCTTAAAGGGTGGGCACATCCTTGGACTAACAATGTGTCTTTTGAGAAAGATCATGTATGTAGTGCATGCATAGCCGAGAAGTAACATCAATCAAAGCACCCACCCAAGAATATCGTATGAACCTCAAGGCCACTAGAGCTACTTGGCATGGATCTCTTTGAGCCTCCTTCATGTGATAGTATTGGTGGGAAGAAGTATGGGCTTGTCACTGTTGATGATTACTCAAGAACACATCGGTGTTCTTCCTCAAGTTCAAGGACGAGAAAAAGATCACCTTCATTGATTTTTCCAAGCAAGCTCGACACAAGTTTGACAAAGAGATCTTCACAATAAGAAGTGACAATGGCCCCGAGTTCAAGAACTAAACCATAGAAGAATTTCTTAGTGATGAAGGGATTGAGCATCAATATTCCACATCATATATCCCGCAACAAAATGTTGTAGCCGAGAAGAAGAACCGCCCACTTGTAGAGATGGAAAAGTCAATGTTGGTTGAGTACAAGTCACCACATAGCTTTTGGGACGAGGTCGTCAACATTGCATGCCATGCATCAAATTGGCTCCTCCTTTGCAAGATCTTAGAGAAGACCCCATATGAGCTGCTAATGGCGAACAAGGCACATGTCAAGTACTTTCGGGTATACGGTTGCAAGTGCGTCATTCTCAACAAGAGAGAACGGTTAGGAAAATTTCAATCCAAAACAATTAAAGGTATATTTGTTGGTTATGGATCAAACTCTCACGCCTATAGGATCTACAACAAATCCAATGGATGTGTTGTAGAAACTTGTGACATCGTGTTTTATGAATTTAATTAATGGCTCTCATGGGGAGCAAGTTGATCTAAGTTATGTAGGTGATTAAGACCCCTTGCAAGATATCTTGACCATGGGTGTAGGTGCTCTTTTTCCAATGAAACATGTTCCTCATGAAGGTGAAGATGAGGACACAAGCACCACTCATGTTCAAACTACTACTACACCAACACCACCACAAGGTCCCATCATTCAAGAGGAGCCCATAATCTAAGAACAAGAGCAAGACCCTACACAAGAAGAAGATCATCATCAAGTGCAAGAACAAGAATATACAACTATTGATGATGGTGAACCTCAAGAAATGGAACACGAAGAAGAAGAGTTTTCATCACACATTAACGATCCATATGTTGAAGATGTTGATGATGGAAATTAAGTTGAACCTAATGAAATATTAACCTCCATCGTGCCTCGAGTGACTGGTCGCATAGACGTTGACCAAATCCTCACCGACATATCAAAAGGTAGAGTCTCACTCGTAAACAATTGACACAAAATTGTGCTCAATTCTCATTTTTGTCTAGTATTAATCCTCTGAGGGTTACCCCAAGCATCATTGGATGCCGCATGGCTTATGGACACACAAGAAGAGTTGAATAGTTTTGAACGCAAAAACATGTGTACATTGGTTAAGAGGCCAATAAAAGAGCACAATATCGGTGGAATAAAATGGATTTTTAAGAACAAACAAGATGAGCATCGTACCAACACTTTGAACGGGATCATGATTCTTCGACCGCATGAAAGAAAGCCATACCAACCGTTTAGACGGTTTTTAGGTAGCTTAAATACCGTAAAAATGTCTTACATTATAAGACGGAGGGAGTGGGTTGCTGGTGAGTCTAGGATGGAGGAGATTAGTGTCAACCTCCCGCGGGAGAGAAGCTTTTCACACCGGCTAGGCAAAGTATTCACGTAACTCCTAATGATGTACTGGAAGGTGGATTGTGGCGGTTTGTGTGGTGATCGAAGCAGACCGAGGTAGGTTTACAAGAAACTAGAGATCAATAGAGTTTCTAGCTCATGAGCAGGGCCGGTCCTAAGGGGGAGGGGGCGAACGGGGCGGCCGCCTCGCCCCCTCCCCCCCCCCAAAGTCAAGTGGGCCCTTTGAGGTATGTGTATGTAGGTACACACATATACTTCGAGCAAAAAAAATGGAGCCGAACTCAGCGCCTCAGCCTCTCGCGTGCAGCGTGCTAGGAGGAGGAAAGAAAATATAGACGATGTGCGTGGCCCATGTTGCACGTATAGGGAGAGGACGAGCAGAGGAATCACATCCCTGAAAAAAAGGAAACGAATCGCCACATTCATGATTTCCTTTTCCTTCGGATCGTTCGCTCGTTCCCTTCCCTTTTGCATGTTCTACTGATTGATATTCGTCTAATCGTATCTGCCTCCCGACTGTTAGGAATAAGCAACTTGTATTCCCATGAGGCCATAGACCAGTATATATACATGTACATGTGGTGGACTATATGCAGGAAACCCCTTATATATCGGGATAAATACAAAAGGGTACATGACTTATATTATAACTCTAACACCCCCCTCAAACTCATGGTGGATGAACAACATTGAGTTTGGAGAGATAAAAGCCATGTTGTGCTCTAGTCTGGGCCTTCGTCAGGAAATCCGCCAACTGTAACTCGGAAGGCACATACTGAAGAGCAATGACCTGACCCTGCACATAGAAAGCATCAACACCAATATGCTTGGTGAGCTCATGCTTCACAGGATCGCGCGCAAAGCTAATAGCACCTGTACTGTCAGATAAGAGCAGAGTCGGTGTAGTGACAGAAACACCAAAATCCTCAAGTAACCACCATAACCAAGTCACCTCTGCCGTCAAAAGAGCCATCGCTCGCAACTCAGCCTCTGCACTCGAATGGGAAACTGCAATCTGTTGCTTCGTCTTCCAGGCAATGAGAAAACCACGAAGAAAAACACAGTAAGCAGAAAGTGAACGGCGATCTAAAGGATCACTAGACCACGTAGCATCCGAATAGGCCTGAAGCTGTAAAGAACTGGAGCGAGGAAAGAATAGACGGTGAGAGATCGTGCCTCGAAGATATCGGAGAACACAAAGGAGATGACTATAGTGAACCGATGTGGGAGCGGAGACGAACTGACTCAGAATATGAACCGGATAAGAGATATCCGGACGAGTGACAGCTAGATAGACAAGACTGCCAACAAGATGACGATAACACGTCGGGTTAGGCAGGGGATCACCATCAGTAGCACGGAGGTGAACATTGAGCTCCATAGGAGTCTCAACAATGCGCTCGTCAGTAAGAGAAGCACGAGCAAGAAGATCCTGGATATACTTTTCCTGAGATATAAAAAATCCATCAGAGGTAGAAGCGACTTCAATCCCAAGAAAGTAGCAAAGAGGTCCAAGATCAGACATAAGAAACTGCTCACTAAGACGGGCCTTTACAAAGGCAATATACTCGGGGTCATTCCCAGTGATGATCATGTCATGAACATAGAGAAGAAGAAGAGTCCGACCACGAGGAGAAAGGTGAATAAACAATGCTGGATCATGAGCACTCGCTGAAAAACTAGCGGCAGTCACCACAGAGGCAAAACGCTCAAACCAGACACGAGGGGCTTGCTTAAGGCCATAGAGAGAGTGACGAACACGACATACCATGCCATCAGAAACAGAATACCCATGTGGTGGATGCATGTACACCTCCCCATGCAGCTCAGCATTAAGAAAGGCATTCTTAACATCAAGTTGAGATATAGACCAGTGGCGTTTAGAGGCCACCGCAAGAAGTGTACGAACAATGGTCATATGGGCCACAGGAGCAAAAGTCTCGTCATAATCACGACCATGCTCCTGCTGAAAACCACGAGCCACAAGACGAGCTTTGTGACGCTCAAGAGAACCACCGGAGCGAGTCTTAACCTTGTAAATCCACTTACAAGTGATGGGACGGACTCCGGGAGGAAGGGAAACAAGATCCCACGTACCAGTGCATTCAAGAGCAGCAATCTCCTCTGCCATCGCAAACTGCCATTCAGGATGAACAACAGCCTCACGATAGGAAGTCGGCTCAAGAACAACAGCACCAACGGTGGAAAATCCAAGGCGATCAACAGGCGGACGAGGGCAAGAACGCAAGGCATAGGGAGGCTGAGATGAGGATGACGACACATCCGCAGAGGCATCCACATGACATGAATGACGAGTGTAACATTGAGGAAAATATGGAACAATGCAAGGGAGGATCGCCAAGGTAGCATCGGGGGGTGAAGACGTAGAAGTCACCGGAGATGAAGGTGCAGAATCCGGTGACATGCCAGGAGAGGAAACCATGGGAGATGGTGGTAGCAAATCGACAAGAGGTGGAGAAGCAAAGGGAGCGGAACGAATAGGCAAAGACTCGATGGGGGTGAGAGGTGTATCAGGAAAAGCGAGGAAATAGATATCCTCCACTGAAAAGGTCGAGGAAGATGGGCGTGGGTAGAAGGGACGAGACTCGTCAAAAGTCACATCCCGAGAGATACGCATCCGACGACCGATAGGATCCCAACAATGATAGCCCTTATGCTCATCACTGTAGCCTAAGAAGACACACTCAACAGACTGAGCGGTCAGTTTGGTGCGTTCGTGAGGGGCAAGAAGAACATAGCAAAGACAACCAAACAGGCGAAGCATCGAATAATCAGGAGAACGATCAAAAAGACGCTCAAAAGGAACACCACCCTGTAGAGCCGTAGAAGATTGTAGATTGATGAGATTGGTGGAGGTGGAGACGGCCTCGTCCCAGAAATGAGGCGGGAGAGAGGCAGCAATCGTCATCGCACGAGCCGTCTCAAGAAGATGACGATGCTTGCGCTCAGCTACACCATTCTGAGCATGAGCACCAGGACAAGAGAACTAAGCAAGTGTACCCTGCTCAGCGAGAAATCCACGCAACATCTTGGAGATATACTCTCCAGCAGAGTCGGCACGGAACACACGAATAGGCGTATAGAACTGAGTGTGAACCATGGCAGCAAAACGCTTATAGATAGATAATACCTCACTACGAGAAGACATAAAATAGATCCACGTGTATCGAGAGAAATCATCTATAAAGATAATATAGTAGCGATGGACTACCTTCAAGGAAAAGGGAGCTGGACCCCAAACATCCGAGTGGACAAGGTCAAAAGGACGCTGAGACACAGTCTCGCTATGAGGATAAGGTAATTGAGCCTGTTTACCAAGCCGGCAGCCATGACAGTCTAAAGACACACCACCGGAGACGGATCCAAGAAGACCACATCGAACTAAGGATGAGAGACGGGAGCCACATAAATGACCCAGACGATGATGCCACTCTTGAAAAGACCTGGTAGACAAGGCAACAGAGGAGGAGAGACTCGCTGCGGTGGCAGCGGATGGAAGGTGAAGCCAGTCAAGCTCCCAGAGACCCTGAGAGTCACGGCGCCGGGGGCCAGCACCGAGAAGAGCACCAGTGTGGCGGTCCAGAACTGAACATGAGTCGAAGTCAAGAATGACCCGACAAGTAGAGTCAACAATCTAGCCACCAGAAAGGAGCTGCATGGTAAGACGAGGAACATGAGCAACATCAGGAACATGGAAAGATGAAGTGCTAAGAGTGCCTTGGCCGGTAACCGGGAGAGAAGTACCATCAGCAGTAAGAACATGGACAGGAGAATCAAGAGGTCAAGTAGATGACAGAGTGGATGAATCATGAGTCATATGAAAAGATGCTCCCGTATCAAGAACCCACGGAGATGTACTTGCGTGTGTAGAAGGTGGTCTCTCAATGCCAGAAGAGTCCGTAGCAGAACCAACAGAACCTTTCGATGAAGAAACAAAAGATGGAGCTAGCATACATCGAAATCGTCCAATCTCCTGCTCAGTCAGGGGCGCAACTGAAGATGTCGATGTAGAGACACCCGACAACGGAGAGTCAAAGGCAAGCAGCTGGGCGCGAAGTTGCTCAATCTCGTCCTCGGTGAAGGACACAGTTGAAGTAGGCGGCGTAATGGCACGAGGAGAGAAGCGACCACCATCGCGTGTGGAAGCCGCTAAATATGACGGTGTAGCATGTCCAGTATGGTCTGCAAAGATCGGTGTAGAAGACGAGGCCGTGTGCAGACAAGCACCAAGCGCCAAGGGAAGACGCGTGGACAAAGAGCAGTCCATGGAGTCATAGGCACCAGGACAACCGGTGAAAGTAGCGAGAGGTGTCGGGGAAGAGCGACATGCACCGATGAAAGTCGCGAGAGGAGTCGGTGTAGAGCGACAATCACCATATGTAGAGCTCGCAGGAGCAATAGAAGAAGTACCAGAACAGCCGTCAGAAGTCACGGGAAGCAAGGGACTGCAACGTTGCGTGCTGGTGTATACCATATTTTTTTTTGAATCAGCCCTCAGCAGCAGCAGTTTACCATAGGATCGAAACAACAAGAGACCTGGGGAACAACGTGATCGAGCAGCAGCGGTCGAGATCCGGCAGTAGGGAACCAACAGCAACACGGGGAAAAAGACTCATCGGATCCAGCAACAGCACGGGGAACCAACAGCAGCACGGGAAACGAGGAACCAGCAGCAGCACGGGGAACCAGCAGCACGGGGAACCAGGAACCACCAGCAGCAGGGAACCAGCAACAACAGGTGGAGGTGGTGGGGGATCCGGCGGGGAGGCGGGTGGGATCCGACCCGATCTACAGCAGCCGGGGAAAAAGACCCGCGGGGGCCGGCGGGATCCGGGGCCGGCGGGACCGGCTGAAGATCAGGAGCCGTCGGGAGATTGGGGGCATGCGGGACGGGCCCCTTGCTTCGATCGAGCAAGACTAGAGGAGATCGAGCGGGACTGCTTCGAGCATCCTAGTTGGAGATCGATCGGGATGGAGAGACGGATCAATGGCACGAGTTGCAGCGTGCAAAAAATTGACCTAGCTCTAATACCATGTTAGGAATACGCAACTTGTATTCCCATGAGGCCATAGGCCAGTATATATACATGTACAGGTGGTGGACTATATGCAGGAAACCCCTTATATATCGGGATAAATACAAAAGGGTACATGACTTATATTATAACTGTAACACCGACGAACCATGCGATGACTATGGTAAGTACATCTCCACGCGCCCTGTGCGGCTCTGTCGTCACTTGTTCTTATTTCTGTTTTCATTATCTAATCCCGATTCCGGAATTCTCGGTCTTCTAACAGGTCAATGGGGAATTGTTGGAGGGCGATCAAATCATTGCCCACACACACATAGCCAAGTTAGATTATAGAGAGAAGGTACTATACTATGCTTACATGCCCTAGCTTCTATGCTCTAGCAGATTTTGTCATAATATTATTAGATGAAGAACTTGTAATATCTTAATTAACTTTGCGCTAGATTAAAAGCTAACTGTTCCTTCCAATTTCGGTATCATCATCTCAGGTTGGGGTAGAAAGTACCTTTCTGGAAGTGACAAAACAAAAAAAGTAGGAGGTAGATGAGATGAAATGATCATTAAGAGGATCACTTTTTAAATATTACAAGAGTGATACGATCACTTAAGGAGATCCAACATATTAATGAGCATATTAATGGGAGACCGAAAGAACATGAAGCTAGCGATGACCACATTACGAAGACGAACTTATGGGATCAACTGAGACCTATATTTTTTTAGTTTGTCAAAGAAGCAGATCGTTATCCTAATATTTCTATTGCATATCGACTTTCTTTGCTATGAATGTGACCGTGGCATTAGCTGAAAGAATTTTTCTGAAGTTGAAATCGTTGAGGAAGTACGTGAGATCTACAATGTCGCAAGAGAGGTTAGCAATTATTCAAAGAATGTTAGCAAATTTTTTACGATAATTGTAATATAGTATTTGATATGCACACTGATTTAGGATGCGCTTATTTGTTTTCTTTGATACAAATTATATTTACATCTAATGATTACTAATTAGACTTTTATACTAAGGGTGCCGGATTGTAGAATGGCCCTAGTCATGAGGGACATGCATGGGGACAAAAGTGGTTTTGAAGCAGTTTATCGTGAGGCTAATGACGTCTGCAAAAACATCAAGAATTATTTTTTAAAAATTGGCGGCAGGTTGAAACCCGTGTTACAATGAACGTGTTATCTGCGTATTGCAGCATAAATGGTGGCAGGTCAGGTAGGCCGGGTGTGTGAGTGTACGGTCGTTAGAGCATCTCTAACGGGTGTTCAACCACCGCGCGCGTTAAAAATATTATACAACATTGAAATATGAATTTTTCGCGTGTCGAAGTGCGTCGGCTTCAACGGCCGCGCCAAAGTATAACGCACGCGCTAAAACTCAGCGCGCGTGAGAAACCGACGCTTGCACTTTGTTCATTTTCGTGAAGATACTCAAACATAAATAAAAAGACATATCATAGTTTAATTCCACGACACATCAACAATCATGCCACATCATCCAACCAAGTGGAAAATCATCCAACCAAGTTCATCATGACATCAAAAAAGGTTCACACAAAGAAATGGCACACAACAATCATGCCTCATCCTCACCTTCGTCCTCCTCTTCCTCCATTTCTTCATCCTCATCCGAAGACGATTCTTCCTCTTCCTCGTCTTCATTGATGCACGCCGCGTAATCATGTGAAGCTCGGTAGGTGTTGGCAATATCTTCAACAGCTTCATGCGAAGGTATGTGAGGAGGCACACCGGAAGACATGTGTTCACCCGGAGGTGCTCTCATGCCCCCATGAGAGACGCAAAACTCATGCCTCCCATGCCCCACATGGTAGCTCCGAAGCCACCCATGCCTCCTATGCCACCTATGGTAGCTTCGAAACCACCCATGCCTCTCATGCCTCCCATGTCACCCATGCCTCCCATAGTAGCTCCCATGCATCCAATGGCCATGCCTCGTTTTTGGACCAAGACTTCTTCTTGGGCACGTTTGACGTACTCCTTTTGTGGCTCGTTGAGGGTAGATGTGTCCATGATGAAGAACAAGTACTTCTCACATTCCAACAATCTAGTGCGCTCCTCCATGACCAATTTCTTCTCCTCTAATGCCACCTTCCTCTCCTCGGCCACCACCTTTCTTTCCTCGGTCGCCAACCTCCTCTCCTCGACCGCCGCATCTTGCTTCCTTGCCATCTTCCTCACCTCATTAGCTTCCTTTCTTGCGTTCACAATAGCTTCCATAGCATTTTTAGCTCATCATCTCCTTTCCTATTCCTCTTTTCTTTTCCTTCTTTCTTGCCTCCACTTGGTCTATTTGGCTTGGAGTAGGCAACTGAGTTTGGTGTAGGGCTTCTCTTACCGCCATCACTTGATGACTCTTCCTCATCATCATCCAAATCAACAGTTGGCTTGCGTTTATTGCTCTCCTCATCGACACCTTCACGGGGCTTCCATTTCTCATCATCCTTCAACAATCATAGCAATGGGCCAAGGTAAATGGTCTCCCTTTCCTGATCTTTCCTTTTTTGGTCTTCTTGTCCTCTCCTTTAAATAATTTTGTGCAATATTGAGCAACAAACAAAAGAACAAGTTATTCACTTGAAGCACCAAAGAAGAAGCATGAACATGGAAGAAATATGAAAGAAATGGCACTTACCCTATCTTGGTCATTAGTTCCACTTGGGTTAAGCGTGTCAACCGCCTTAACTACGGCCGTCCACTTTTGACAATCTGTGTTGATTATCGACCACCGGGAGCGAAGAGATCTTTTCGTGCACTCATTTACACTTTTGTTGTATAAATCAAAGTGCTCCTTCATCCGAATCCAATATGCATCTCTACTTTGGCCCCCTCCAACCCCGACATCCCTAGACACTTGCAACCATGTATTGCATAGCAAGATGTCTTCATCCGTGGTGTAGTTGCCTGCTCTTCCTTTCGGTGCATCGACGATACCCTCATCATTCTCGTTCACCTCAAACTCATGATCATCTAAATGCACATCATTGGTTTGATACCAATTCTTGGAGCCAACACCCATAGTAGTCACGTATGTCTCATCATTTATACTACAAAGTATATACAACAAACAAATATAAGCTATCATATGTATCTATTCATGTAAACAACCGAAAAAAGTGGGTGAAAAAAATGCCTTGTGGGCATTTCATCGAACACGTTGTGCGCATTGGCCGCCGGCTGTAGAAATGAGCTCGCCGGCGCTTCGTTAGCTGCCGCATGCGTCGCACGACGTGCAAGTTTCTTCATCCGCGGCCTAGTGGAGCCAACCGCCGCCTTGTTCTTCTTTTCGGACACCTTCTTGCCGATCTTCTTCACCGCCGGTGCATTTGGAAGCTTCGAGAAGGGGGCACCGTTCGCGGTGGGCGCCGACGCGCCGCCACCCTCCGCGTCGCCCGTGGCGCCATGAGGAGGCTGCGTGCGAGACCGGTGCTCGGAGGAGCTCCGGCGGAGACGAGCACTAAGTTCGCCGGGCTAGGTTTTGCACCGGCGCTTGCAGTGGCGGCGGCGGCGGCGGAGGGATCGCGCGCATAGGAGGGGGTGAGGGGGATGTCGGCGCGGCTGTCCATCGGACGGTTTCGACGGCGGCGGTGCCGACGGGGCGAAGACGCGGCGGTGCGGGGTGGGAGCGGAGTGGCAGCGCGAGCGCTCGATTGTCCAGCGTGCGGCAGCAGTCACACGAAATTTGGAGCGCGCGATGCCGTTTCGCCGCGCGCGCTGGACCGTTTATAACGCGCGTGTTTTTTACGCCTCCGTTGAAGCATCCGAAGTGGCTGCGTGCGCGTTATAAATTTATTTTTTACAGCGTGACGCTTATATAATGCGGTGTTATGTAGCGTGTGGTCGTTGAAGATGCTCTTAGTGGCTTAGAGATTTTAAGATCGTTTGTTGTAGCACGTCCTGCAACGATGATGAAGAGTGTACTACCTATAGTAGATTGGTAAACATCGGCCGATCGTTTCACACATGCTCACGGTCTATCCTTGTACATGATCTCATGACTCACGAGCTGGAAGCGGATGCACGTCAGTCACGTTCAATTCTGAATGTTTGCTATGGGCAGGTAGTCGCAACAGCCCAATGCAGAGTTCACACTGCCACGACGGTACTGAGCTCTCTGCTTGTAGATAGGAACGGAATATGGGAGATGCACAGTCTGAATTGCATTAGCAGAGCAGCAGAGATGCATGCCTAGTGCATACCGGTATACTACCCCATGTATTGCATGGAGTATGATTTATCCTCGCACTTGAGTTGTTACTGTATACTAGTGCGTTGACTAAGCGGAGTAAGAGCATCTGCAACCAGACCCAGCAAACCCTACAACTGTTCTTTAAATCTCTCCGTGCACAACAGTCTTCCTGATTTGCAAATCCTCAAATACATATATGTCATGCAACGTTAAAAATAATACAGATATTCATCTGGATAACACACACTGACACACATAGCATAGGGGAGTTCATACATGTCACTAGACCATCAAAAATTGACATGTTCTACTAGCTATGACTTATATGGCTATGGGGAAAGTTCACTCACGGCCAACTTTGCCCTTGGCATCTTCATCGCAAAAGTAGCTGTCGAAAACGTAATATGTATTGAGCCAGATTTGCTCACTGCTGGAGTTATCCGATCCTCATCGGCCTCCTCCTCCTCTTTGGGGTGTGTGGGTGTGGGCATTGACCGCCAGGGTTTTCTCCTCTGCAAGAGCACACGTCGTTTAGGCTTATCACTTCGTGAGGATGCAAGAACGGATGGCATCCTCGGTCTCATCCGAAGCGGAGTGCGACTCGGACTTCATGGCGTGCCACACCTTCTCCTTCGCCCGACGGGCACATCGGTCCTCGGCGCACCTGTGTTCATGTCATCTCGGGTGTTGACCTTAGACTCCGAGACGGCGAGACCGCGTCACAGTGATGAGGCTCCATCACAGGGGTTTCACCACCAAATCGGGCCATCCGGTTTGCCGTGGAAGCACCTGCACCCGATATTTGTTGAATCCGATTGTGCCAGGGTCACGCGCCTCGAGCCACCATCGTCAAATCCAAGAACCAGTGCGCGGATGCAATGGATTTCCACTGGAGTGAATCCAACAGCGGAGCTGAGTTTTCCTCTGGGTCCGGCGGAGATCCAACCGGACGGCTAACTCCTCCTTGTCCCAGCATGGGATGAGGTCAGGGTCGACGGATCCAGAGTTGCCGGTCTCGGATCTGCTGCCACCAAGCTGGAGAAGGCCAAAGACTGCCGGAGGGGAACTTGTGCATGGAGCTAGGGTTGTGCCAAAAGATCGTTGCTCGCGAGCTTAATGATCCCTCTATAGTTCAGCTCGTTAAGTTTGTAGCTCGCTTATTAATGAACATTGCCAAACATCAATTTAGTTCGTTAAGCTTAATGAGCTAACGAGTTACACGATTAGCTCGTTATTAACAAGATAACACATATTTTCATCTTACGTGAAAAAATTATATCACTTTTAACCCATCTATTGAATTCATAGGCGGCAACAAATTAGTGCATTTTTTTGTAGTCATTATCGTTCTTCTTAAAAGTCACACCTACACACTCATCCTATAGAGCTTAACATATCATAATCAGTTAACAAGCGCTTGTGAGCCCTCACGAGCTTAACGAGCTTTAAAAAACCGAGTTGGATAGGTTTGTTTTTGCTTGTTAAGATTAACGAGCTTAATGAGTTTAGGCTTACAAGTTTAACAAGCCAAGCAACTCAATCCACCCTTAGGCGGAGCTGAGCAGACTGGAAGGGCGCGGCTATTGGTTGGCCTTGGATGCGGATATGAATGTATATTTATGGGGGTAAAGATGGGATAATATGGGCCAGATCGATGTGACTAGCATCTCTTGGCGACCATCAGCCCATATATTGACGGACGCGCTTTTGTCTTGCTCATAGCGAGACATATCGCTGCCTCATCTGAAGCAAGCGCGGGAGGCTGAAGGACTCAAAGGCGCTCTTCTTTTCTTTTCATTTCATTTTTTGGATCCTTCCTTAAAAAAAATCATACTCCCAAATAGTCTAAATGTATATAGATTATAAACAAACACTTTACTTATTTTTTTAATGTTAATCATGCATTCAAAGAATCTTAAATGTGTATAGACAAAATGTTTCCTATGAATACAAAAATTGTACAATGTCTAGGAAAAAAAGTAGAAATAAAAAAGGCTTAATTCGATAAATGACACTCAAATTCTGGCGATTCTGAGAAATACCACTGTAATATCCAAACTTTGGGAAATACCATTTCCGGTGGCATTCTTCAAAGTTTGCATAGGCGTTTTTCAAAGTTTGCAAAATTGAGAGTGGCGTTTTTCAAAGTTTGGAAATTGCAGAGGCATTTCTCGGAATAGGTAGAATTCAAGTGGAATTTATCCGATTAATCCTAAAAGAATATAAGTTTGAAAAATATCAATCATGTATTTGGACAATGTTAAAGGTTCTATAGAAATTGCTGCTGGTACATACAAAAATGTACAATGTGTATGAACAAAATATGCATAAAAATATACATATGTTAAATAAATGTTATTGATGTATTTAGAAAAATGTTAAACGTGTATATATAACTGTTCCTGATCTATAATTGTTTTTTAATGTTTAAGGAAAAGGTAGACATAAGAAAATGTAGGTTTTAAAATGTTAATTATTTATTTCCAGAATAAGAAACATGTTTATTAAAAATGTTACTGTGTATACAAAAAACATACAATGTGTATGATAAAAGTTGACATAGAAAAAATAAGTTGTCTAAAATGTGAACCATGTAGTTGAAAAAATAAATATATAAAATGTTCTTGAAGTATTCGAACAATGTAAAAAAGATGAAGAAAACATAAAGTTGTAAAAGAGACATAAAAAAAGACAGACAGAAAGAAATTTAGTAGAACCAGAAAAAGATAAACGGATAAAAAACGTGAAAGAAGAAAAAAACAACGGAAGCATAGAAAACCAAAAAAAAAGCTGAAGAAAAAAGATAACGGAAAGAAAAAATAGAAAACGACAACCAAACCAGTAGGTCAAGCAAGTGACTTGGGCTAGCAAGCAAGCGACCTGACTAATGGGCCAGCCCTATATGCACGCACTTCCGGACGAGGCGGATGCTATACTTTGTCCTGTTTGGAACCATTTACTAGATTAAAAAATTCAGTTTTTATAATCTATATTGTCTTCAAACATGATAGATTAAGGTGTAAATTATAAATACTAGATAAATAGATTATTAAAAACTCACAATCTACTTTACCCCCAGCTAAAATTAGATTATAAATTGCTGATGACCCATTACTCTTGTAAAGTTGGAGACAATTACATTCCTGCCACCGTCATCCTCCTCTTTTAAAATAAAATAAAAGACAAACAGGTCATTATGTAATGTAAAACCTGAATTATAGTTTATATAATCTGATCTCCACACATGTCTACCTAGATTAATTTTATAAATCAGATTATATAATCTATTTTTAAAATATAAATTATTATAATCTATTATGATTTCAAATAGGACCTTATTATAAGCAAGATATAACGCTCGCAAATATGGGCACGGTATAAGTGCCGGATACCTCGGACATATATAACTGAATTGAGGTTTTGTTGTAGGTCCACCCTGGAACCTGGGCTATCGTGCTGGCACACAGGGGGATTTAGAAGGAAGAATTGAGAAGTCTTGTCATTCAAGATAAGAAAGCTAAATCCATGACGAACTCCTCTACATCAAACATAACCCAATAGTACTCTTGTAACCCTTGGTGTATAAAGTATACAAGGTATACCAACAGAGAACAATCTATGTTGTATATCTTGTATATTTTGTACATCTCTGTCGAAATAAACATAAGAGTATACTATGTTGTATACTTTGTAATAGAGAGTGTCATTTTGGCTCCTAGGTGTATATATATTTATTATGAAATATTTATAAAAACATATTTTAAAATTTAAAAAATAAGTAAAAAAAATCCCACGTGTACATCCGGACATCCTATGTGCGCACACAAAATGTTGGTGAAAAAGGACAATTTTTGTGGCGTGTACAAAAAGGATAAAAAATAATTCGTGAATAGTTGTATTCATGTATTAAAATTTGTCTTTTTTACACAAGCCACAAAAATATACTATTTCATCAAAACTTGGTGCACACACATATAATGTCCGGATTTACAGGTGGGACTTTTTCTAAAAAAACATTTTGAAATATGTATTTAGACAATATATGCATATACATCTATGAACTAAAGTGAATTTCTGCTATGTACAGGAAAGTGCCCCTTTGAGCTCGAGCTCAAATGCACTTGAGTGAACAGTAAGATAAAAAAACGTTTCAAAAAATTCTAAACTTTTTTGTGATGAACTTTGACAAATGTGCTGAGTACTTACAAAAATTCATCATGAGATCACATTCGTGTAATGCGTGGCAAAAAATACAAAATAAATGTTTCAGAATGCTTTCGAAAATAGCATTTTTAGAGCATCGTTTTTGTTTTTTTTGTCACGTCTTACTCGAATGTGATCTCATAATAAAAATTTGCAAGCACTTCGAATTTTCATCAAAGTTCATCACAAAAAAATCAGATTTTTTGAAATTTTTCCAGATTTTACTATTCACGTGAATGCATTTGAGGTCGAGCTCAAATACTCCACGTCCGTATGTACACCTCTATCATAATAACATAGATCCGGAGTAGGGTTTTGCATTCGTCAAGAGTCCAAATCTAGGTAAAGACTCGCCTTTTTTAGAGCAACTCTAACAGACCCCGCATCCCGCCAGTCCGCAAAACGCGTTTGCAGTTCGCGCAAAACAGCTTTTGCGGGCTGGCACAGATGCAGACCCCCCAAACGGATCCGTAAAAAAATATATTCGCGGAATATACTTTTTTACGGGTCGGCTTCGCGGGGTATGCTCTTTGCGCCGCTGCATCCCGCATATCATCAGTCCGCAAATATCAAGTACAACATAATTCAACAATCGAAAACAAGCTGAATTATTCGAATCGAACATAATACAATAATCATCCGCATTACAAATAATTATTCAAATAACCGTAGCAAACTTAAATAGTGCAATACTAAACTTGTCATGAATACAAATACAAATGAATACAAAATACAAATACAAATGAATATAAAAATAAGTCACTGTCCAGCCCTTTGCCAATGGTGTTCAATGAGATCTTTGTGAAGTTGAAAGTGGGTATCTGCATTTTCAATCTCCTTGTATGTGTGAAGAAAATCTCTAATGCGGTTTGGGTCTTTAGCTGGTTTGACACGGCTACCCACATTATCGTAAAAGAATTCTAAGTTCAATCATCTCTTATCTTCAAGAATCATATTGTGCAGGATAACACATCATGTCATGATGTTCTTCAAAGTTTTTTTATCCAAAAAACGAGCAGGACCACGGAGAATGGCAACCCTAGATTGCAAAACACCGAATGCTCTTTCAATGTCTTTGCGGGCTGCCTCTTGCACCTTTGCAAATTCACATTGTTTTTTTGTTTTGGGTTCTTTGATGCTCTTGACAAATGTGCACCAAGGAGGGTATACACCGTCTGCAAGATAGTACCCCTTTGTGTATTCATGCCCATTGATAGTGTAGTTGCAAGCAGGAGCATCACCACTAGCAAACCTAGCAAACAAATGAGTGCGCGACATACCAAAAAAGCAATGCCAAATCCATAAATCCTCGGATGCTACGGCCTCTAGCACAATTGTTGGATCACGAGACTTGCCACAATACATTCCTTGCCAAGCCTTGGGACAATTTTTCCAATTCCAATGCATACAATCAATGCTACCTAACATGCGAGGCCAACCTCTTCTCTCATTAGATGCCATCAATTTCTTTGTGTCATCTTCATTGGGTGCCCAAAGATACTCAGGACCGAAGACACGGAGGATCACTTTCGCAAATCTACCCACAGACTCAATTGTGGTATCTTCACCAATGCGAAGATACTCATTGGCATAGTCAACCGAAACGCCATATGCAATCACCCGCATAGCTGCGGAGATTTTTTGATATGCACTAAATCCCTTTAAGCCCGCGACATTCCTTCTTTGAGTAAAATACCGGCAATTTGCCTGGCAAGCTTGAACAATTTTCACAAAGAGGGATCGGCGCATTCGGTACCTTCTCCGGAAGAGGTGCGGAGGATATGTAGGATTCTCCGCGAAATAGTCTTGCATCAACAACTCGTTCCCAAGATGGCGATTTCGAGGAATGCACAAACGCCCGACAGTCGATCCTCGCCTCCTCTTCCGGTTCTCGTCTTCATGCTGCTTCACGGCAAGCGTCATTACTAATGTTTGGTGCCGAAAGTTCGCAAGCATGGTCTCAACATCCGAGCCGTCCGAATCGGACGAATTGGATAGTAAGAACTTCTCGCACGGGGTCAACTCCATCTTCTTGCACAGCTCGCAAAAATCACAAAAAAGGGACTAACCGGCGGCGGGTGATCCCGGGCGGCGACGAGGCGGTGGTCGATCCCCGGCGGCGGCGACGGCGGCGGGGGGCGGCTCTTCTCGCCGGATCCGGAGGGGCGGTGCAGCGGCTCGCTTTGCAGATATGGCCGGAATTGCCGACGGCGGGCAGGCGGAAGCAAGGACGGGACGGCGGCGGAAGGAGGGGGAAAATAGCGCGAGCTGAAATGTCCCTTTCGCCAACTGCTTCTCTGTGATGCAGGGCACCGCTGCCGCGAGGAGGAAATCCGCGTTTTCCCAGATTGGGGTCGGGAATTTGCCGCACCCCCCAAAATTATTTGCGGACCAAAACAAGATGTAGGGTCTGGTCGGGCAGGTTTTCTGGTCCGTACCTGCATTTCAACGGTCATTTTGTGGGTCGAGGTCGGATGCGGGGTTTGCTAGATTTGCTCTTACCATCCGGCCTATTCACCTCTTACGGATACCGTACCGAGGGATCTCCCAGAATAGTCTCCCACAATCATCGAGTCAAATTTCTGTTCTCCAGTTTGCTTCAGGTTCTGCTAGCGTCAGGGGCAATATCTTCAGTCCGACTGCCCGAGGCCATCTGGCCCATTCGTGCGTCTGCTGGTTTCGCAAGAAAGCACGGCAGATCGGATACAGCTACGTTTGCTCATGAGATGTTCGATAAAATGTCTAGCAGAGCATTCAAAGAAGGATATCTCGAGCCGGATCCGGTTGCAGCTATGCTTGCACATGATGTGTTTGATGAAATGTCTAGCGGAGTATTAAGAGAGTGAAATCTGGAGCTGCAAACCTGCAACCAGCCAACCAGGACGCATCTTCTTCCCGGTGACTGGGAGAAGAAGCTTCAATAGCACAATATCATCGTGTACAGAAAGTTCAGCTGTTCACTTTATTCTACAATTATCTAATATGCATAAACAGCACACATGGTAGGCACAGTTAGCTATTATACAAATCACCCGGAACATATCCGGTCAGTTGATCTTCCTCTGCTCGAGCTCTCTGCTCTCCTTGAGATCAGCCTCCATCTTCTTGTCCACGTTCTTGCTGAATCCAGGGTATGGCTCGTAGCCAAACAGTTTGTTGAGTATCTGTGCACACAATAGCCAACGGCTGCTACTTAGTACTAATGTCAATGTTAAGAACTCAATGTCCATTCAATCCCTAGTAGATTTTTTTAGGCCTGAACCATATCATTAATAGAGGCAAGTACATTTACAAAGGGAGGGAGTTGGAGGTAGGGTTGAGAGTACAATGCATTTAGGTTACAATCTCCCACTCAGAATCCCTAGTAGATTGATTATGCTCTTTGCTACATTCATATACGCACATGATTTGTGCTTATCTTGAATATTCAGAGGATTAAATGACGTTTACCTGCAGCAGGATGAGGAATGGCTCCATGAGGAACACCGCCGGAAGCTCACTCACCGTTGGCCCTTTCTTCTGCAAGAATAAGCAGATTCAGCAAGCAAAAAAAATCAGCAATTGATGTCAGGTCTCGTGTCGAAGCGGCAGATGTTCAGGGCACAGATCGGATTTTACCTCGAAGAGTCCATGGCCGAGGAACTGCCAGGTCCAGCAGAAGAGCTCCGTGGCCAGCACGACCCTCCAGGCGAGCGCGAAGCCGAGGCGGGCGGCGAGGGCGCGGCTGGCGGCCCAGCCGCCGAGGAGGAGGAGCGCCGCGAGGGCCCCGGCGCGGCGGTCGACGGCAAGGTAGGCGGCGGCGTAAGCGAGCGAGAGCGCGAGGGCCGGGTCAAGCGGGGAGGGCAGGGGCAGGAAGTAGAGGATGACAAGGTTGCCGAAGAGGATGGGCCCGGCGAGAAGCGCGTGCGCGGCGGCGTTGACGGGGTGGCGGTGCTGCGACCGGAAGAAGGCGAACTGCGCCTCCAGGTCCAGCACGCCGCGCGGCCTCCGCTTGGCCTCCTCCATGGACGACGACCTGCAGCTCAGAGTAAATCGAGGATCTTCCGAGGACACACCACCAGGCCAGCAGGAGTGAGGGAGGGAGGCGGAAAAGTGGGCGGTTGGCTGCCTATAGATGCTCGACTTCCCCCTTTTTTTTTAACAGTTGCCCGACTTCTTTTAGATGGTTGATGATGTGACGAAGCGTACGGCCTATGTGATCCTAATTTACTGCACCGGCTTTGTCTGATTCTTGTGTGAACACTTGTTTAGGTGTAGGACAGTGCTTTGTGTCGATGCGTCGGTCAAAACTTTCGGTCGACAGTGCGCTGGTCGCTCAATTCGTCAGCTGCACGCGTGCCGTACCGTTAGATCTTCATGCAGCAAAATTTCTTGATGCAACAAATTTCGTTCACGATGCAGTATTTTTTTGTCCACGGTTGCAACAAAAATGTAGTTGTAGCAAAAAAAGATATCAATGTGGTCGTAACAAAAAAACAAAGCTGATAATGCGTGGTAGCAAAACAAAATAAGGATTGTAGCAAAACAATCCGATGAACTCGGATTGTAACTCTGACGAACGTGTATGCAACTTTTTTAGTCAACGGTTGCAGCATAAGAGCATCTCCAACAGCCGCGTTTCGCGCCGCCCCCAAAAAACATGTTTGCCGCGCGCCCCTCGCCTGGTTTGACGCGTCGCGCAGCGCTGACTCCAGCAGCCGCGCTAAAATGCAGCGCGTAAATATATGGCATTTGGACACAAAATAAGTTTGCAACATTCATCAAAATGCAATGAACATGTGAAATTTAACACAAACAAGTTGATGAATAAAAGTCATGCCCACAAGTTCATCCAACCAAGTTCAAAATGCAAACCAAGTTCAAAATGCAAACCAAGTTCAAAATACAAGTTCATCCAACAAAGTTCAAGACATAACACATCAATCATCTTCCTCGTCTTCTTCCTCTTCTTCCGAAGACGATTCTTCCGCCTTCGAAGATGAATCTTCCTCCCTAACCTCATCACGCACCGCATCACGTGTAGCTCCGACGGTCTTGGCAAGATCTTCAACGGCATCTTCATGGATATGTGTGTGAGGCACATCGAAAGACATTCCACCCATGGCCGGAGGTGCACCCATGCCTCCCATGAGAGAAGCAAAACTCATGCCACCCATGCCTCCCATAGCGTTGGAGGGTGCTCCAAAGCCACCCATGCCTCCCATGGCGGCCGGAGGTGCACCCATGCCTCCCATGCCTCCAAAGCCACCCATGCCTCCCATGGCGCCGAGGCCACCGCCACCCATGGCGCCGAGGCCACCGCCACCCATTGTGCGGATCATGGCTCTTTTTTGAATCAAGACTTCTTCACGGGCAAGGTTGACATATTTCTTTTGCGCATCATTGAACAAAGATGTGTCCAAGAAGAATAAGTGCTTTTCCCATTCCAACAACTTAGCTCGCTCCTCCATGCCCACCTTCCTCTCCTCCAATGCCACTTTCCTCTCCTCGGCGGCCACCCTCCTCTCCTCGGCCGCCAACCTCCTCTCCTCGGTCGCGGCATCTTGGTTCCTTGCCATTTTCCTCACCTCGTTGGCTTCTTTTCTTGCCTTCACAATAGCTTCCATAGCATTTGTGAGCTCATCATCTCCTTTCCTCTTCTTATTTTCGGTTTTGTCCTTCTTGCACCCATCCGGTCGTTTTGGTTTCGAGTATGAAACCGAGTTGGGTGTGGGGCTTCTCTTCCCGTCATCACTTGATGCATCCTCCTCCTCCTCATCATCATTCAACTCAATTGTTCGCTTGCGTTTGTTGCTCAAATGCAAATCATCCAAATCTTCACGCTTCTTCCATTTCTCACCATCCTTCAACACTTCATAGGAATGAGGCAAGGTAAAGATCTTTCCTTTCTTGATCTTCCCCTTCTTAGTTGTCCTCATCTCTTCTTTGAACAAGTTTTGTGCAATGTTGTACTACAAGAAAAACAAAACAAGTTAGCAATTCGGACACCAAAAACAAGTATGATGAACATGTAAGAGATGCCACTTACTCTATCATCCTCATTTGTGCCACTTGGGTTAAGCTTGTCAACTGCCTTTTGTGCGGCCGCCCGTTTTGACAATCCGAGTTGATTGTCAACCATCGGGACCGAACTGATCTCTCGGAGCGGTCAATTCCACTCACGTTCTGAGCATCAAAGTGTTCTTTCATTCGCCCCCAATAAGCATCTCTACTTTGATCACCTCCAACGGATGGATCCCTCGACATTTCCAACCAAGTATTGCATAGTAATTTGTCATCGTTGGTGGTGTAATTGCCCGCTCTTCCTTTCGGCGCCTCGACAATGCCCTCACCCTCCTCGTCCACCTCAAACTCATGGTCGTCCAAATGGATGTCATTGGTTTGAGACCAATGCGAATTATTGGACCCAACACCCATAGTTGACATGTATGCATCATCGTTGAGACTACAAAGTTTTTCGAACAATGCAAATATAAGCTATCTAGATGATGATGCATTGAAAAAATAACAAGAAAATAAAAGTTGGAATTTTTTTCACCTTGGGGGCATTTCGTCGAACACGTGGTGCGCGTTGGCCGCCGACTCAACGAGTGAGCTCGCCGGCGCTTCGGTAGACGCCGCGCCCGTCCGCCGCCCTGCAAGCTTCTTCTTCGCCTTCGAGCTACCGGAGCCGTCTGCCGCCTTCTTCTTCGCGGATGTTTTTCCTTTCTTCGACCCCACCGCATTGGGGAGCTTCGACGGTGCGGCGGCGGCACGGGACGGCGCCGGTGTGACGCCACCCGTCGGCGTGGTCATCCGCGGCGGCACGAAGAGGCTACGCGCGAGGCAGACGGTCGGCGGAGCTCCGGCGGTGGCGACGCCAACGCTCGCCGCGCTAGGGTTTTCGGCGGCGGCGGGGGGGGGGGGGGGGGTTACGGCTGTACAACGGGGTGAGCGGGGTGCCGGTGTGCGCGTCCATGGTGGCAGGGGCGTTGGCGCCGGCGCGCGCGGTGCGAAGGAGGAAGAAAGGAGAGAGTTCGCGCGCGCGCTCGAGTCTGCCGCGCGCGGAAGTGAGCGCCCCAAATAAACAGTGCGGGATAAGGCGATGGACAGCGCGCCCAACTTGTTTTAACGCGCGTGTGGTTTTTGCGCGCCCGCTGGAGCATCCCGCCGCGTCGCGCGCGCGCTAAAACGGCTTATTTTTCGGCGCCGCACTTGTTTTGCGCTGCTGTTGGAGATGCTCTAAAATGATACCGGTTGTAGCAAAAATTAACAAAATTCTAGAAAGAAAAACATCGGTTATAGCAAAAAATCCGATGAACAGAATTTACAACCAAACGTATATGCAACTTTTTTAGAGGATAAATATAGCAAAATTAAACACTGGTTATAGCAAATTTAAACGATCACCAGAAGGAAAAATGTTACATGGCTATACGCGCGGGTCGCGCGCAAGACGTGGACAGCAAGCAACCGGCGCGTTGCTTCCGTCGGCGAACTGAACTGAAGGGAAACGTTTCCTTTAGATATATCGCTGTCAGATTAATTTAGTTATACGCCAACCACGAAAAAGATTTGTTCTTGACATTACATTAGCATTCATGGCTGTGGATGTAATTAATGCTGACGTGTCCAGGCTTCCCATTGAATCTCCCTTCCCCGCTCCAATTCATTTTTCTTTTGAGAAATGCCGTTCAATTCATTTGGACGTGTTAGCTTGCCCACATTAGGTATAACATTCATTTGGATCTGCGAATCAATTTCTAGTTGAATGGTTAAAGCGACTACGATATTTTTAGTTCACATGATTTTATTTTAAGATTTCTCGTGATGCACATTTCATAGAAGGGAACATTACTCGTCGACCTATGATGACTTCATAAATTTTAACATAATATGTCTGACCAATCTTACGAAGATGCTTATAGAAATAAGATGTACGTGCCTGCATGAGGCTCAACATTGGACTGCTTGATTACCCGCGTGCCTGCATGAGGCTCAACATTGGACTGTTTGATTAACCCCGTTTACCATTTTGTCCGCATAACACGAAAAAGATTTAGGTGGTGTTTCTTTCCAAGGGACTAGACTTTTTTTAGTCTCAGGGACTAAAGAAAAAAGTCCCTTCAATGTCTTTTTTAGTCCCTTAAGGAAAAGTCCCTCTTGTTTCTTTATCTAGGGACTAAAAGGGACTTTTTAGTCTAGTCCCTAGGTAAAGAAACACCACCTTATTGTTTTGGCTTTGTGTGATTCTCTTGTGAACCCTCGTTTTTTTTTGTTGATAGCTGTGTGAACCCTCGTTTAGATGTATCGCTGTCAGTTTAATTTAGTTATGCCGACCACGTAGAAGATTTGTTCTTGACATTACATTAGCATTCATGGTTGTGGGCGTAATTAATGCTGATGTGTCCAGGCTTCCCATGCAATCCCCCTTCCCCGCTCCAATTCATTTTTCTTTTGAGAAATGCCGCTTCAATTCATTTGGACGTGTTTGCTTACCCACATTAGGTATAACATTCATTTGGATCTGCGAATTAATTTTTAGTTGAATGGTTAAAGAGACTATGATATTTTTAGTTCATAGGGTTCAAATCTTTGTGCTCGCATTTATTCGTGAATTTATCTCAGGATTTCTAGCGATGCGCCTTTCGTGGGAGGAAATATTACCATCGACGATAAGGTGTCTATGATGGTTTCATAAATTTTAAGATGATATGCGTGATTAATCTTTCGGAGGTGCTTATAGGTGTAAGATGTGCATCTATGCGTTCATAAAGGTGATTGTATGCATGTGTACATATACGCTTGCATTTATACTCTATTAAAAACATTCATTTGGGACGTGTTTGGTGGCCCGCATGAGGCTCAACATTGGACCATTTGGTTACCCATGTTTATCATTTGGCCTGCATAACACGAAACTTAAAGCTCCTTGGGGCCAGGCCTGCCGGGAACCGTCGAATGAACAGTTTTTTCAAAGCTAGGCGTGTGGGATGCACGTGGGCGACGGGAGCTATCGAGGGAACGAGTGTGACAATAGTACCAGGGGTACGAATGAGGGAACGGAGCCTAGCTACGGCGCGAGTGTAGCACTTGGATATACGAGTTCAGGGCCTACTCAGGAGTGGTAAAGACCCTACATCTCTAGCCCACAGGCTAGTGCTTGCTTATGGGTGTGTGAATACACAGGGTGCTTAACCCTTGTCCAGGAGCACTGGGGCAACTTATATAGAGTTTGCCTACGACGTGGCATTACAAGGGCACTAAATGACTAATAACTACGGAAGTTACTAGTAACAATAGCTCTAACTATGATGTTACATGTAACGTTGGTCTTCACTGTAATTTATGTGAGATATTAAGTTCCTTAGTGGTTGCAGCTCCTTCGTCGTCCAGACTATCCATGGAGCTGAACCGCACTCGGGAGGTACTTGAAGCCTTTGATCTATGTTTGCTCCACCTTCTCTTTCATGCGCATCACTCGCCCCTCGAGTCCTCATCCGTCCACCTAGACCTATTACACCTACATCCACCCAGAGCAACTCAGGCACCTCGACTGTAACTCCTCACGAGTCTTCCGTCGAGTGTACTTTACTCCTTGCTACTCCAGCTGCCCCTATGCTTCATAGTCATCCTGCCCGAGATCCCGTGGGAGAGCCATCCCGTAAGCGTCGCCGTGGTTCCTTTGCCCCGGAGGTCTCGGTTAATGTTATCAGTTCCGAGTCCGAGTCTGAGTCTGAGGACATATTGTCGGGATCTTCAGACACCCAGTGCAATGCCTGCAACCACGAGTAGATGAGTATGGGATTGATGTATGGTTGTATGCGTGTAGTGAAGTAGTATTATCCATGATGTGTGATGTTATGTATAACTATGTTGTTGTTTTTTATTCGTAGTGATTTTCCTTGTTTTCTTTCCAAGATTGTTGCGTTGCCTTCTCATTTTTCTTATGGATGTTTCTCATCATGATGCTTCGTATTGTGAAACAAATATAGGATGATCAGGTGTGGCAGCAACATTCATGGTGGCAATGATATCCCAGTTCGTTGATCCACCACACAAGCAGTACATTCACCTGAACCATATCAACCACCTCCTCCTCCACCCAAGCACCCACAACAGAGTAGATTATACGGATGTTTGAAGAAAAGACGAACCAAGATCTGATGGAATTCCTGAGAAATATGCATATTATGGTTATGCAAAACAATAATAACCATAACAGTTCACACTCTAAGCTGTCCGATTTCCAGTGGACCAAGCCACCAAGTTTAAGTGAGACAACACATCCGATGGAAGCCGATGATTGGATAAAGACTATTGAAAGGAAGCTGGAAATTGCACATACTAAAGAAGCCGACAAGGTGCTTTTTTCTACTCATCATTTGGAAGGACCAACTGCTATATGGTGGGACAATACCAAAATCGTGTGGCCTGCTGATGATGAAATACCTAGGATAAATTCAAGGATAAATTCTGCAAGTATTATATTCCAACTGGCATTATGAAGGTCAAGCAACGCGAGTTCCTTTATCTTATTCAAGTGAACTCCATCGTAAGTGAGTATCTGAACAAGTTCAACTACTTGGCTTGTTATTCCACTCATGATGTACCAACCGTGGAATGGGAGATAGATCGTTTCCTTGGAGGGCTTAACCATACCCTCTGATGCACACTCAGTATGCTGGATTTTCCTAACTTCCAAACTTTGGTGAACAAGGAACTCATTGCAGAAAGGGAACACAAGCTCGCTAATGATCATAAACGTGCATATGGCGACCGCAAACACAAGTTTGAACCCAAGAAGGAAGTGAAAGCTTTTCAGAAAGTTCGTACGCGGGAGTAGCCGCAGTTTGAATTTAAGCCAACATGGAAACAAGGTAACACCAAGATAGAGAATGAATTCCAGACTATATATGGTTATAAAACCAGTGAAAGAAGACTCTGAGCGTAACAACGCATGCTACTCCTATGGCCAAACTGGACATTAAGCGAGAAAGTCTCCCAACAACGAAAAACCGCCATCAAGCCTCAAGCCTCAAGTCAATCATGTGGGCCCATACCCCAACTCAAAGTATATTCAACGAAAAGTTCATCATATCTTCGTACAAGAAGCACCTGAATTGGTCATTGGTATGTTCTCTCTTAATAATATACCTGCAACTATTTTATTCAATTCCGGTGCTTCCCATTCTTTTATTTCGTAGAGTTTTGTTGCCTGACATAAACTTTCCCACACTCTTTTGGACAAAGTCATGGTGGTACAATCCCCTGGATCCATGCTCAGAACAAATACTGTATGCCAAGGATTAGAAATATCCATCAATGGGATCATTTTCCCGCATCTCTCGTATCCATTGAATCCACAAAATTGGATGTCAACTTGGGAATGGATTGGTTGAGAAAACACCAAGTCTGTAACAACTGCGCAACCACAGAAGTCACTTTAAGAAACCCCTTGGCGCAGCAAACACGGTTCTATGACGGAAGATCCATGCCAAATAAAGGAATGGTTTATGCAACGATTGCTAAGGATATGAATTTAATTCCAGTGGTCTGTGAGTTCCCACACGTGTTTCGAGAAGAATTGTCAGCCATGCCACCCTACCGGTAGCTTGAGTTTTCTATTGATCTTGTGTCCGGGACAACACCTATATACAAGAAATACTATCGTATGCCTTCATTCTAGTTAGTGTAATTGAAGAAACAACTCGATGAAATGCTTCAAAAGGTTATATTCTCCCTAGTTCATCTCCTTGGGGTGCACCCGCCATATTTGGGGAAAGAAAGATGGAAGTCTGTGAATGTGTGTTGATTACCGTGTTGTCAATGATGTGACGATCAAGAATAAATACCCACTTCCTAGGATCGATGATTTATTCGATCAACTCGGTGAAGCTCAAATGCTCTCCAAGATTGATTTGCGAACCAGGTATCACCAACTGAAAATTATAGAAGAAGACATTCCCAAGACAACATTCACTACTAGATATGGGTTGTACGAATACACGGTCATGTCATTTGGACTAAACAATGCCCCCTACTTCTTCATGCACATGATGAAGAAGGTGTTCATGGACTTTGTGGACAAATTTGTGGTGGTGTTCATTGATGATATTCTTATGTATTCCAAAGGCGAAGAAGAGCACGAATCGCATCTCCTTGTAGTATTGGAGCGATTACAAGCCCATGAGCTATATGCCAAACTTAACGTGTGTATTTTGGCTGAAGGAAGTGGGATTACTTGGGCATACACTTTCAGCTCAAGGAGTGTTCGTGGACCAAAGCAAATTCACAGAAGTATTGAAATAGAGAGCACCCGTTTCTGTGTCGGAGAACAAAAGTATCTTGGGTCTGGTAGGATATTATCGTTGCTTCATTGAAGATTTCTTAAAGATGGCCAAACCAATGAAGGAATTGTTTAAGAAGAATCAAAAGTTTATATGAGCAGAAGCATGTGAGAACCATTTCAATGAGCTAAATACTCGGTTGACCATCGCTCCAGTGGTAACCCTACCAGACATCTATTAGAGCTTCGACATCTATTGCAATGAATCCAGGCGTGATCTTGGGTGTGTACTTATGCAAGATGTAAATGTCATAGCTTATGCATCGAGACACATACGTCTGCACGAGGAGAACTATCCCACACATGACATGGAAATGGCAACCATAGTGCATGCCCTCAAAATATGGAGACATTACATCATTGGGAAGAGATGTCAAATCTACACCGACCAAGTATATATTCACCCAACTAGACTTAAATCCCCGACAATCAAGATGGTTGGAATTAGTCAAATATTATAAACTTGGTATAAACTGTCATCCAGGAAAAGCTAATATGGTCGCTGACACTCTTAGTCAGAAACCTGCCACAACAAACTCGCTAATCGAGTCTTTTCGCCCATCTCTTCAAGAGGAGATAGCACAACTCAACATTATCACTTGTGAGGCTACAACTACTTCGGAGATCACTCCCACACTAGAATACGATATCTAGAAGTCTCAACATGGTGACACATAGTTACTGCATATAAGGGACAAAATGCAAGAAGGCGGGACATAAGACTTCAACATCAAAGTTGTCAGAATCGTGACTCAAGTCTTAGAATCTTACGATATTACGATCCAAACTAGCCCCTCCGATTCTATGATTTTGCTCAGAGAATCTAAGTTTCTACGATCCTGATAGTTATGATTCTATGATTCACGATCCTAGAAACGAAGCTTCGATCCGATTCAGAATCACGATTCTAACGACTTTGTTCAACATAGATGCTCAAGATACCCTCCGATTCTGGAATCGAATTTGTGTGCCTAACCATGGGGAACTAAAGCAGCAAATCTTGAGGTAAGCCCATGAATCTACATGTTCTCTTCATACTAGAGGCACAAAAATGTACCGGCGTCTAAGGCAGACATTCTCGTGGAAGTGTATAAAGCAAGATATAGCCTATTATGTCGCGTGTTAAGATATATGCAACAAGGTAAATGCTGAACATCACAAATCCGCCGGTTTACTCCAACCATTGCAATTTACACAATAGAAATGGGATGACATTTGTATGGACTTCATCACGGGATTGCCCAGGACACCATGAGGGAATTCTAGATGGGTCGTGGTCAACATGCTTACTAATGACCCACAAGTATAGGGGATCAATCATAGTCCTTTTGATAAGTAAGAGTGTCAAACCCATCGAGGAGTAGAAGGAAATGATATGTAGTTTCAGCAAGGTATTCCATGCAAGTAATATGAGTAACAATGATAAGTAGTTTTGTAGCAAGATAATTCGTAAGAAATGACAAGTAACAATAGTAGGAAGTGTGTGATGACCCACAAGTGTAGGGGATCGCAACAGTCTTCGCGGGTAAGTTAACCCAATTTATTGATTCGACACAAGGGGAGCCAAAGAATATTTATAAGCTTTACCAGTTGAGTTGTCAATTCAACCACACCTGAAAGATACTTGATTGACAAAGAAATATTAGTAGCAACGGTGATGTTGTAGTGATGGTGGCAACGGAAATAATAGTGGCAAAGCAACGAAAGTAAAACGGTGAAAGTAAAGCAACTCTTAACTAGCAGTATTAAAACACTATAGGCTAGGGAGATGGATGGTTGGTCATGGATGAGAGATATCATGTATTTAACTTGGGGCAAGGCACATAGAAAAGTAATGATCATCTAGGCAAATATCAAACATTAGGCATGTATCCCAAGGTAGTCATGCGTGCTTGCAATAGAACTTACAAAACATCTTTTGTCCTACCATCCCACTATCAACGGGGCCAAAAGGAACTTATGGAGATTAAGGTGCTCATGTCAAATAGCACCGGAACAAAGCATTAAAAATCAATGGATACATGGAATCCTCAAACTATAGTCTATCCCATTTGGTGTCCCAAGCTGTCACCATTGGGATCGCCGGTTCCAGACTATAATAGGTGCATACTACCCATAGATAGGATAAAGAACACAAATATATTCATGAAAACACAAGGTATTCAGATCTGAAATCATGGCACTCGGGCCCAAAGTGACAAGCATTAAGAGTAACAAGTAGTAGCAAAGATGATAAACACCATAGTAGATGATAGGCAACATGCCTCAACAATCCGACGAACTATTACATGATCTAACTCATCCATTCCCTACCATGCCCTTCACCTATAGCAGGGAATTACTCACACATGATGGGGGAAGCCATGGAAGGGTGATGGAGTGATGATGGTGATGACGATGGCAACGATTTCCCCTCTCCGAGGCCAAAACAGCCTCGAGATTAGCTCTCCTGAAGAAGAACCGAGGGCGGCGGCGGCTCCACGTTGAGAACTTGCAAAATGACTTCTGTTCTGGGATTTTTCTCGTCACGGGTAAAAATAGGAGCCAAAGTAGGGCACCAGAGGGGGTGGACCCCACCCAGGCGGCCTCTCGACGCGGCTAGGGGGCAGGCCGCGCCCACAGGTCGCGTGGAGCCTTGGTGGCCCCCCTCTGTCCCATCTTCTGGCCCAAGGTCCCTCCCGGTGCATGGATTTTTTCTATTTTTTATTGGAATTTTCCGGGACGTCTAAATATCCATTTTCCTGCACACAAGAAAACCATACACGCAGCTTTGCTGAAAACATCGTTAGTCCGTGTTAGTTTCATTGAAATCATGCAAGAATGAAGCCAAAACAATAGCAAAAGTGTTTGGAAAAGTCGATACGTTTGAGACGTATCAACTCCCCCAAGTTTAGCATATTGCTTGTCCTCAAGCAATTCAGTTCAACGAACTGGACGCGACAAAGAAAACTTGACAAACTCTTTTGCTTCATCAGATGTATATAAGCATGCACGACGAACAAGTTCAACGAGTACTGAAGCAATGCTACAAACACAATGCATGAAGCAATCCTTCGATCATGTGAAGAATTTCAAACAACCAAGAATGAATAATATGCAACTGAAAATCATGACGAGATCACAATGTACATGACTCGGACATACTAGAGTGGTATCTCGCTAGCCCCCATGAGTGAAGCAAAACATAAATGCAGATGCTCCTTCGGAGTTTTTAAAGGAGACTAGAAATAAATACTTCAGAATAAGTAATATCACAATCATATATAAGACAATGTGGTACTTTGGGACAATGCACATTACACTCAGAATGACAATTATGCTCTCTATAGTTGGTGCTTTTTATAAGAAGAGGACGACTCAACAGAAAAGTAAAATATATAGGCCCTTCACAGAGGGAAGCATTGATTTGCAGAGGTGTGAGAACTCGATCTTTTAAAACAGAAATGAATCAAAATTTTGGGTGGTATGCTTTCATTATCAACATAACAGCTAAGAGATCTCAATATCTTCCATGCTAAATACATTATAGGCGGTTCCCAAACAGAAAAGCAAAGTTTTTACTCCCCCTCCACCAATCGATCACACTCCACGGCAGGCCAAATCCACGGGTACCGTCCATACAAACAACAATCCTGGGGGAGCTTTGTTTCATTAAATTTGATTTGACTTTGAGCATGGAACTGGGCATCCCGGTTACCAGCCAGTTTCTCGTGAATGATAGTGAACCTACACATATCTTGAGAATAACCACTTACCATGGAGGATACTGATAGCCCCTAGTCACTATATGAGCGATTCGGGCATACAAAACAAAATATTTATTTGAAGATTTAGAACACGACACATGCAAGTTTACTTAGGACGGCACATAAATACCGCATATAGGTAGGTATGGTGGACTCATATGGCGCAATTGGTTTCAAGGATTTTGGATGCACAAGCAGTCATTCCGCTTAGTACAGGCGAAGTCTAGCAAAAGATGGGGAAGCGACCAACTAGAGAGCAATAAAGGTCATAGTCATATAGAGCGACAAAGCAACATTGAATCGGGCATGAAAGTGATATAACTATTCCGAAATAAAAAGATCATCGAGGCTTGATAGACTTCTAGTCATAAACATGTGTAAGCATGTGCGAAGTCAATCCTAAAACTCCCCGAAGGGAAATACCACTTCAATATGCCAAACCATGAACAATGCAATGCATGCAAATCATTTCGGTAACAAATTATGCACTCCAACTATTTGAGACTAGTCACAAAGAAAGCATGAACTACTAGGAAGACATTGTAAACATAGCACTATGTCGCTACAAGCTGGTCTCTAGATCATAAGTACATGCATATGTACAAAAGTAGAAACAAATAGAGTTCATACCGGCTTTCCTTGTTGCATCCCTTCCGTCGATCTTCGTCATTATTGCATCGTCACTTGCACGACAGAACGTAGAAAGATGTAATCAAGTGCAATTGCAACAATGGACGTGGGTTGAACTCTGCAAACATAGTAAACTAAAGAGAGAAAATAAATCTTTTTCGATTTTCCAAAGGTTAAACGAAAGTAAAAGAAAAGAGAAATCTTTTGTTATTTCTGCAAAGAAAGAACAAAGAAGAACGGGCAAAAACTTTGAAAATATTTAAAATGGAAACCATGGATGATACAATTTAAGGGGAGAAGGGTACGTACTCCCCCAAGCTTAGGCTTTTGGCCTAAGTTGAGCTTGGCTACCGCGGCCTCCAGGAGCTCCCTCCGGCTCCGGAGTGGTACGGGTGGCTCCAAGAATCATACGAGGCCTCGGGCGCGTACACTGATGCCTGGCTGGCCTCCCAAGAAGAAGGCTCTTCTTCCTCGGGAACAACCCCCTCCATGGGGTTGTGGAACTGCTGCTGGATCATGAACTCGTCTAGCTCAATCAAGGTGAAGGACCATCCGTTCCTGCTAGTGTAATCAAACAAAAGTGGTGCACGTAGATGAATCTTGTGAGTAGTAAGCTTGCCAAACCTCATAATATAAACAAGATTACCAAACTTAGAAGTCCTAGTAACAAACTCATGCCTCTTCATAGCGGTAAGATCAAAGCTTATGAATGAAAAAGGCGTATCATCCGTGTAACGAGTAAGATGCGGTCCTTTCCGATTTAGGGAACGAGACCTGATACGTCTCAAACGTATCTATAATTTTTGATGGTTTCACGCTGTTATCTTGTCTTCTTTGGATGTTTTATGTACCTTTTATATCTTTTTTGAGACTAACTTATTAATTCAGTGCCAAGTGCCAGTTCCTGTTTTTTCCGTGTTTTTGACTCTTTTCAGATCTGATTTTGGAACGGAGTCCAAACGGAAGAAAAACCCCGAAATGATTTTTTCCCAAACGGAAGAAGACCAGGGGGCTTTTGGGCCAAGCCAGTTGGGCTCCAGGGAGCCCACAAGCCCCCACTCCGCCACCAGGGGGAGGCGGCGGTGGGCAGGCTTGTGGCCTCCCTGGCCGCCCCCTAACCTAGGTCTTTGGCCTATAAATTCCCAAATATTCTGCAAAAAATCGGCGGAGCCTCGAAAATACTTTTCCGCCGCCACAAGCTTCCGTCTCCGCGAGATCTCATCTGGAGACCCTTCCCGACACCCTGCCGGAGGGGACTTTGGAGTTGGAGGGCTTCTTCATCATCATCATCGCCCCTCCAATGACTTGTGAGTAGTTCACTTCAGACTTACGGGTCCGTAGTTAGTAGCTAGATGGCTTCTTCTCTCTCTTGGATCTTCAATACAAAGTTCTCCATGATCTTCATGGAGATCTATCTGATGTAATCTTCTTTGGCGGTGTGTTTGTCTAGATCCGATGAATTGTGGATTTGTGATCAGATTATCTATGATATATATTTGAGTCTTTGCTGATTTCTTATATGCATGATTTGATATCCTTGTAAGTCTCTCCGAGTCTTGGGTTTTGTTTGGCCAACTAGATCTACGATTCTTGCAATGGGAGAAGTGCTTGGTTTTGGGTTTTACCATGTGGTGACCTTTCCGAGTGATAGTAGGGGCAGCAAGGCACACATCAAGTAGTTGCTATCAAGGGTAAAAAGATGGGGTTTTTGTCATTGGTTTGAGATTATCCCTCTACATCATGTCATCTTGCTTAGGGCGTTACTCTGTTCTTATGGACTTAATACACTAGATGCATGCTGGATAGCGGTCGACATGTGGAGTAAAGTAGTAGATGCAGAAAGTATCAGTCTACTTGTTTCGGACGTGATGCCTATAGAAACAATCATTGCATAGATATTGTCACGACTTTGCGCAGTTCTATCAATTGCTCGACAGTAATTTGTTCACCCATCGTCTACTTGCTTTCATGAGAGAAGCCACTAGTAAACACTACGGCCCCCGGGTCTATTCACATCCATCGGTTACACCTTCGCTTTTACTTTGCTTTGTTACTTTGTTGCTTTCAGTTCTCACTTGGCAAACAATCTATAAGGGATTGACAACCCCTTCATAGCGTTGGGAGCAAGTTTTTGTGTTTGTGCGGGATCTTGAGATACTCCTCCACTGGATTGATACCTTGGTTCTCAAACTGAGGGAAGTACTTACCACCGCTACGCTACATCACCCTTTCCACTTCGAGGGAACACCAACGCAAGGCTCCAAGGCCACGGGGGAATCCTTTGCATACTTGCCTAGGAAGTCCCTTAAGCCGTAGCCGCAGCAGAAGGATCAAGCCAAGTATTCTCCCGTCGACGTGCCTATTTCTGGCGCCATTGGAAGGTCTTTTGTTGCAGTAGCAGAAGTATTTCTGGCGCCATTGGAAGGTCTTTTGTTGCAGTAGCAGAAGTATTTCTGGCGCCATTGCCGGGGATACACAACAAACATCAGAAGTATTTCTGGCGCCATTGCCGGGGAGGAGAAATCAAGATCTATCCAAGTAGGTCTCACAAACTCTTCTCTTGCATTTACTTTTGTTGCCAGTTGCCTCTCGTTTTCCTCTCCCCCACTTCACTTTTGCCGTTTTCATTTGCCTTTCTCCTTTTCCTTTTTCGTTCACCCTTTTCTCTCGTTTGCTTTCTGTTCGCTTGTGTGCCTTGTGCCCTCAATATGCTTGCATCTTCGCTTGCTGAAAATCTAGTGATATGGATCCTCATCCACTTGCTAGTCTCTTTAAGAGACCCACTCGTGTGGAACAAATTGCTAGTGAGTTGAGGGCAATTTACTATTTCTTTGGAGTTTTGCGTAAGATGCGTGAATCTGAAAATTGTGAGGAAGAAATTCATGAAGTGATTCACGGGGGTTCCTTGGATGAAAAGCATGATTGCAATGGTTTCACTATAAATTCTATTAGTGACAATCATGCTAAGAATATGCAAAACCCTAAGCTTGGGGATGCTAGTTTTGCTATGACCACTACTTATTGCAATAATCATGATTGGGGTGATGATTTTTCTTATGATCTTGAGAATTTGTTCAAACCTCACGATGAATATGATATTTGCAACAATACTGAAAGTGGGATTGGAGAAGTCATGACTTTATTTGATGATAATCCCACTATTTTTGAAGAGCGTCAACTTTGCATGCATGTGGATCATGAAAAGAATATCCTATGGGATAGCTATATTGTTGAATTTGAATATGATCCCACATGTAATTGCTATGAGAGAGGAAAATATTTTGGTAGAAACTTTCATGTTACCAAATTACCTCTCGTTATGTTGAGATTGCTATTGTCCCTTTCTTCTTCCTTGCATATGGAAACTATTGGTTGTCTTGACAATTTGTTTTCCTACAATACGCCTATGCATAGGAAGTATGTTAGACTTAGATGTGATTTTCACATGCTTTAGGATGCTCTCATTGCGCTTCAATTCTTGTCTTTTGTGTGAGCATCACTTTTTGCCTAGCTAAGGGCGTTAAACAAAAGCGCTTGTTGGGAGGCAACCCAACGAATCTATCATTTTTCTTTCTGTTTTGTGTTTTAGACACTTTCATAATTCTGTTATGATTGTGTTTTTGTGTTTCTTTTTGCGTTTGTGCCAAGCAAAACCGTTATGATTAGTCTTGGGGATGATCGTTTGGTCATGCTGGAAAAGACAGAAACTTTCTGCTCACGAAAAGAATTTTCTGTTTTTTTCTATAATAGATTTTGAGTTGATTCTTTTTGATGCTGATTTCTATGCAAATTATTCAGACTTTCGAAATTTTTCAGAATTTTTGAAGTACCACAGGTACACGAAATATACATATTGCTACAGACCGAATGTTGTTTTATACCGAAGGACAAACGGAATGACATACGGGATTATATGAATCCTTGGCACTGAGGTTCAAACGATAAGCTCTTCATAGAATCCATAGGATCCAATATGGGCATCCAGGTCCCGCTATTGGATATTGACCGAGGAGTCCCTCGGGTCATGTCTACATAGTTCTCGAACCCGCAGGGTCTGCACACTTAAGGTTCGACGTTGTTTTATGCGTATTTGAGTTATATGGTTGGTTACCGAATGTTGTTCGGAGTCCCGGATGAGATCACAGACGTCACGAGGGTTTCCGGAATGGTCCGGAAACGAAGATTGATATATAGGATGACCTCATTTGATTACCGGAAGGTTTTCGGAGTTACCGGGAATGTACTGGGAATGATGAATGGGTTCCGGGTGTTCACCAGGGGGGACAACCCACCCCGGGGAAGCCCATAGGCCTTGGGGGTGGCGCACCAGCCCTTAGTGAGCTGGTGGGACAGCCCAAGAAGGCTCTATGCGCCATAGGAAGAAAATCAAAGAGAAAAGAAAAAAAGGAGGAGGTGGGAAAGGGAAGAAGGACTCCACCTTCCAAACCAAGTTGGATTCGGTTTGGAAGGGGAGACCTTCCCCCCTTTGGCTCGGCCGACCCCTTGGGGCTCCTTGAGCCCCAAGGCAAGGCCCCCCTCTCCCACCTATATATACGGAGGTTTTAGGGCTGATTTGAGACAAGTTTGCCACGGCAGCCCGACCACATACCTCCACGGTTTTACCTCTAGATCGCGTTTCTGCGGAGCTCGGGCGGAGCCCTCCTGAGATTAGATCACCACCAACCTCCGGAGCGCCGTCACGCTGCCGGAGAACTCATCTACTCTCCGTCTCCCTTGCTGGATCAAGAAGGCCGAGATCATCGTCGAGCTGTACGTGTGCTGAACGTGGAGGTGCCGTCCGTTCGGCACTAGATCGTGGGACTAATCGCGGGACGGTTCGCGGGGCGGATCGAGGGACGTGAGGACGTTCCACTACATCAACCGCGTTTCTTAACGCTTCTGCTGTGCGGTCTACAAGGGTACGTAGATCGGAAATCCCCTCTCGTAGATGGACATCACCATGATAGGTCTTCGTGCGCGTAGGAAAACTTTTGTTTCCCATGCGACGTTCCCCAACAGTGGCATCATGAGCTAGGTTTATGCGTAGATGTCTTCTCGAGTAGAACACAAAAGTTTTTGTGGGCGGTGATGTGCGTTTTGCTGCCCTCCTTAGTCTTTTCTTGATTCCGCGGTATTGTTGGATTGAAGCGGCTTGGACCGACATTACTCGTACGCTTACTAGAGACTGGTTTCATCGCTAGGAGTAACCCCGTTGCTCAAAGATGACTGGCAAGTGTCAGTTTCTCCAACTTTAGTTGAATCGAATTTGACCGAAGAGGTCCTTGTATAAGGTTAAATAGCAATTCATATATCTCCGTTGTGGTGTTTGCGTAAGTAAGATGCGATCCTACTAGATACCCATGGTCACCACGTAAAACATGCAACAACAAAATTAGAGGACGTCTAACTTGTTTTTGCAGGGTATGCTTGTGATGTGATATGGCCAACGATGTGATGTGATATATTGGATGTATGATATGATCATGTTGTAATAGTTAATATTGACTTGCACGTCGATGGTACGGCAATCGACAGGAGCCATAGGGTTGTCTTTAAACTAACGTTTGTGCTTGCAGATGCGTTTACTATATTGCTAGGACGTAGCTTTAGTAGTAGTAGCATGAGTAGCACGACAACCCCGATGGCGACATGTTGATGGAGATCATGATGATGGAGATCATGGTGTGACGCCGGTGACAAGAAGATCGTGCCGGTGCTTTGGTGATGGAGATCAAGAAGCGCATGATGATGGCCATATCATGTCACTTATGAATTGCATGTGATGTTAATCCTTTTTGCACCTTATCTTGCTTAGAACGACGGTAGCATTATGAGGTGATCTCTCACTAAAATTTCAAGACGAAATTGTGTTCTCCCCGACTGTGCACCGTTGCGACAGTTCTTCGTTTCGAGACACCACGTGATGATCGGGTGTGATAGACTCAACGTTCACATACAACGGGTGCAAAACAGTTGCACACGCAGAACACTCGGGTTAAGCTTGACGAGCCTAGCATGTGCAGACATGGCCTCGAAACACATGAGACCGAAAGGTCGAGCATGAATCGTATAGTTGATATGATTAGCATAGAGATGCTTACCACTGAAACTATTCTCGACTCACGTGATGATCGGACTTGAGATAATGGATTTGGATCATGTACCACTCAAATGACTAGAGAGATGTACTTTTTGAGTGGGAGTTCTTAAGTAATATGATTAATTGAACTAATTTTCATGAACATAGTCTAATGGTCTTTGCGAATTACGATGTAGCTTGCGTTATAGCTCTACTCTTTTTATATGTTCCTAGAGAAAATTTAGTTGAAAGTTGATAGTAGCAAACTTTGAAGAGGATTGTCCTCGTTGCTGCGTAGAAGGCTTATGTCCTTAATGCACCACTCGGTGTGCTACACCTCGAGCGTCGTCTGTGGATGCTGTGAACATCCGACATACATGTTTCTGATGACTACACGATAGTTCAGTGGAAAATACTTAATGGCTTAGAAGCAAGGCACCGAAGACGTTTTGAAACGTCACGGAACATAAGTGATGTTCTAAAGAGATGAAATTGTGATTTCATGCTCGTGCCCTTGTTGAGAGGTACGAGACCTCCGACAAGATTCTTTGTCCACAAAGTAAAGGAGAAAAGCTCAATCGTTGAGCGTGTGCTCAGATTGTCTGAGTACGACAATCACTTGAATCAAGTGGGAGTTAATATTCCAGATGAGATAGTGATGGTTCTCCAAAGTCACTGCCACCAAGCTGTGAGAGCTTCGTGATGAACTATAACATATCAAGGATAGATACAATGATCCTTGAGCGATTCGCGATGTTTGACACTGCGAAAGTAGATATCAAGAAGGAGCATCAATATTTGATGGTTTGTAAAACCAGTAAGTTTCAAGAAAGGCAAGGGCTAGAAGGGATACTTCGTGAAATGACAAAACAGTTGCTGCACTAATGAAGAGACCCAAGATTAAACCCAAACCCGAGACTAAGTGCTTCTGTAATGAGGGGAACAGTCACTAAGGCGGAGCAACTCTAGATACTTGGTAGATAAGAAGGCTGGCAAAAGTCGAAAGAAGTATATTTGATATACATGATGTTGATGTGTACTTTACTAGTACTCCTAGTAGCATGAGGGTATTGGATACCGGTTTGGTTGCTAAGTGATTAGTAACACGAAATGAAAGCTTCGGCATAAACGGAGACTAGCTAAAGGCGAGGTGACGATACGTGTTGGAAGTGTTTCCAAGGTTGATATGATCAAACGTCGCACGCTCCCTCTACCATCGGGATTGGTATTAAACCTAAATAATTGTTATTTGGTGCTTGCGTTAAGCATGAACATGATTGGATCGTGTTTATTGCAATACGATTATTCATTTAAAGAGAATAATGGTTACTCTATTTTCTTGAATAATCACCTTCAATGGTTTATTGAATCTCGATCATAGTGTTACACATGTTCATGATATTGGTGTCAAAAGATACAAGGTAATGATGATAGTACCACTTACTTGTGGCACTGCCGCTTGAGTCATGTTGGTATAAATTGCATGAAGAGGCTCCATGCTGATGGATCTTTATACTCACTTGATTTTGAATCACTAGTGACATGCAAATCATACCACATGAGCAAGGCCTTGTTTTCATTGAGATGAAATAAGATAGTAACTTGTTGGAAGTGATACATTTTGATGTATGCAATCCAATGGGTGCTGAGGCACGCAGTGGATATCATTATGTTCTTACTTCAATGATGATTTGAGTAGATACTAGAGTATTTGCTTAATGAATCACAAGTCTGAAATATTGAAAAGTTCAATTCTGTTTCGGAGTGAAGTTCGTCGTAACAGGAGGATAAACTGTCTACGATATGATCATAGAAATGAATATCTGAGTTATGAGTTTTGGTACGCAGTTAAGACAACGTGGAAATTGTTTCGCAGTTCATGCCACCTAGAACATCATAGTGTGATGATGTGTGTGAACGTCATAGCCACACACTATTTGGTATGGTGCATGCTATGATGTCTCTTATCGAATTACCACTATCATTTATGGGTTAAGCATTAGAGACAACCGCATTCACTTTAAATAGGGCACCACGTATTTCCGTTGAGATGACACAGTATAGTCTGAGGTTTAGAGAAATCTAAACTGTCGTTTCTTGAAAGTTTGGGGTTTCGACACTTATGTGAAAAAGTTTCAGTCTGATAAGCTCGAACCCAAAGCGGATAAATGCATCTTCATAGGATATCCAAAATAGTTGGGTACATCTCCTATCTCAGATCCGAAAGCAAAGTGTTTGTTTCTAGAAACAGATCCTTTCTCGAGGAAAGGTTTCTCTCGAAATAATTGAGTGGGAGGGTGGTAGAACTTGATGAGGTTATTGAACCATCACTTCGACCAGTGTGTAGCAGGGCGCAGGAAGTTGTTCCTGTGGCGCCTACACCAATTGAAGTGAAAGCTGATGATGGTGATCATCGAGCATCGGATCAAGTTACTACAAGCCTCGTAGGTTGACAAGGTCACGTACTACTACAGAGTGGTACGGTAACCCTGTCTTGGAGGTCATGTTGTTGAGCAACAGTGAATCTACGAGTTATGGAGAAAGCAATGGTGGGCCCAGATTCCGACAAATGGCTGGAAGCCATGAAATCCGAGAGAGGATCCATGTATGAAAACAAAGTGTAGACTTTGGAAAAACTACTTGATGGTCATAGGACTATTGAGTAAAGATGGATCTTTAAAAGGAAGACAGACGATGATAGTGATAAGTCACTGTTAAGAAAAGCTCGACTTGTCGCAAAGATGTTTCTGACAAGATCAAACACTTGACTATGATGAGACTTTCTCACTCGTAGCGATGCTAAAAGTCTGTTAGAATTATGTTAGTAGTTGCTGCATTATTTATGAAATATTGCATGTAGGATGTCAAAACATTGTTTCCTCGACGGTTTCCTTGAGCAAACATTGTATGAGATACAACCATAAGGTTTTGTCGATCCTAAAGATACTAGCAAGTATGCATGCTCCAGCGATCCTTAAATGGACTGGTGCAAGCATCTCGGAGTTGGAATATACACTTTGATGAGATGATCAAGGATTTTGGGTTTGTACAAGGTTTATGAGAAACTTGTATTTCCAAAGAAGTGAGTGGGAGCACTATAGAATCTCTGATAAGTATATGTGGTTGACATATTGTGGATCAGAAGTAATGTAGAATTTCTGTAAAGCATACAAGGTTGTTTGAAAGGAGTTTTCAAAGGAATACCTGGATTGAGCTACTTGAACGTTGAGCATCAAAGATCTATGGAGATAGATCGAAAGCGCTTAATGGAAGTTTCAACAAGATGCATGCCTTGACGAGTTTTGAAGGAGTTCAAAATAGATCAGCAAAGAAGGAGTTCTTGGTTGCGTTATAAGGTGTGAATTTGAGTAAGACTCAAAACCCGACCACTGTAGAATAAAGAGAATAGACGAAGGTCGTCTTCTACGCCGTATACTCTAAAGTATGCCATGCTGAGTACCGCACCTGATGTGTGCCTTGCAACAAGTCTGTTGAGAGGTACAGAGAGTGATCCATGATTGAATCACTAGCAGCGGTCAAAATTTATCCTTAGTAACTGATGGAATAAGGAATTTTTCTCGATTATGAAGGTGGTTAAAGAGTTCGTCGTAAAGGGTTACGTCGATGTAAGCTTTGACACTAATCTGAATAACTATGAGTAGTGAAACGGATTCGTATAGTAGAGCAGATATTTGGAGCATTTCCGAATAGCACGTAATAGCAGCATCTATAAGATGACATAAAGATTTGTAAAGAACGCATGGATCTGAAATCACATGGTGATGTGAGCTAGATTATTGACTCTAGTGCAAGTGGGAGACTGTTGGAAATATGCCCTAGAGGCAATAATAATTAGTTATTATTATATTTCTTTGTTCATGATAATCGTTTATTATCCATGCTATAATTGTATTGATTGGAAACACAATACTTGTGTGGATACATAGACAAAACACTGTCCCTAGTAAGCCTCTAGTTGACTAGCTCGTTGATCAAAGATGGCCAAGGTTTCCTAGCCATAGGCAAGTGTTGTTACTTGATAACGGGATCACATCATTAGGAGAATCATGTGCTGGACTAGACCCAAACTAATAGACGTAGCATGTTGATCGTGTCATTTTGTTGCTACTGTTTTCTGCGTGTCAAGTATTTGTTCCTATGACCATGAGATCATATAACTCACTGACACCGGAGGAATGCTTTGTGTGTATCAAACGTCGCAACGTAACTGGGTGACTATAAAGATGCTCTACAGGTATCTCCGAAGGTGTTAGTTGAGTTAGTATGGATCGAGACTGGGATTTGTCACTCCGTGTGACGGAGAGGTATCTCGGGGCCCACTCGGTAATACAACATCACACACAAGCCTTGCAAGCAATGTGACTTAGTGTAAGTAAGGGGTCTTGTATTACGGAATGAGTAAAGAGATTTGCCGGTAAACGAGATTGAAATAGGTATGCGGATACTGACGATCGAATCTCGGGCAAGTAACATACCGAAGGACAAAGGGAATGACATACGGGATTATATGAATCCTTGGCACTGAGGTTCAAACGATAAGATCTTTGTAGAATATGTAGGATTCAATATGGGCATCCAGGTCCCGCTATTGGATATTGACCGAGGAGTCTCTCGGATCATGTCTACATAGTTCTCGAACCCGCAGGGTCTGCACACTTAAGGTTCGACGTTGTTTTATGCGTATTTGAGTTATATGGTTGGTTACCGAATGTTGTTCGGAGTCCCGGATGAGATCACGGACGTCACGAGAGTTTCCGGAATGGTCCGGAAACAAAGATTGATATATAGGATGACCTCATTTGATTACCGGAAGGTTTTCGGAGTTACCGGGAATGTACCGGGAATGACGAATGGGTTCCGGGTGTTCACCGGGGGGGGGGGGGCAACCCACCCCGGGGAAGCCCATAGGCCTTGGGGGTGGCGCACGAGCCCTTAGTGGGTTGGTGGGACAGCCCAAGAAGGCCCTATGCGCCATAGGAAGAAAATCAAAGAGAAAAGAAAAAAAGGAGGAGGTGGGAAAGGGAAGAAGGACTCCACCTTCCAAACCAAGTTGGATTCGGTTTGGAAGGGGAGACCTTCCCCCCTTTGGCTCGGCCGACCCCCTTGGGGCTCCTTGAGCCCCAAGGCAAGCCCCCCCTCTCCCACCTATATATACGGAGGTTTTAGGGCTGATTTGAGACAACTTTGCCACGGCAGCCCGACCACATACCTCCACGGTTTTACCTCTAGATCGCGTTTCTGCGGAGCTCGGGCGGAGCCCTGCTGAGATTAGATCACCACCAACCTCCGGAGCGCCGTCACGCTGCCGGAGAACTCATCTACCTCTCCGTCTCTCTTGCTAGATCAAGAAGGCCGAGATCATCGTCGAGCTGTACGTGTGCTGAACGCGGAGGTGCCGTCCGTTCGGCACTATATCGTGGGACTGATCGCGGGACGGTTCGCGGGGCGGATCGAGGGACGTGAGGACATTCCACTACATCAACCGCGTTTCTTAACGCTTCTGCTGTGTGGTCTACAAGGGTACGTAGATCAGAAATCACCTCTCGTAGATGGACATCACCATGATAGGTCTTCGTGCGCGTAGGAAATTTTTTGTTTCCCATGCGACGTTCCCCAACAGTATTAGCCATGGAAGATTGAAAGTACAGTAACCCAACATCAGCACAAGTAGAATTCAAGTTTGCTACAGTACCTAAGGAAGTGGTGGTTTGCTTTCTTGTACTAATGTTATCACGAGTTTCTGTTTAAGTTTCGTGTTGTGAAGTTTTCAAGTTTTGGATGAAGTTCTTATGGACAAAGAGATAAAGAGTGGCAAGAGCTCAAGCTTGGGGATTCCCAAGGCACCCCAAGAGATTCAAGGATGTCGTAAAAGCCTAAGCTTGGGGATGCCCCGGGAAGGCATCCCCTCTCTCGTCTTCAATCCATCGGTAACGTTACTTGGGGCTATATTTTTATTCACCACATGTTATGTGTTTTTGCTTGGAGCGTCTTGTATCGTAGGAGTCTTTTATTTTTGTTGTGTCACAATCATCCTTGCTGCACACCTATAGAGAGACATGCACACACCGTGATTTTGTCGAGCTTCTCTTATATCTTTTGGTAGACAATTCAGCTCACATATGCTTCACTTATATCTTTTGAGCTAGATACTTTTGCTCTATGTGCTTCACTTATATCTTTTAGAGCGCAGCGGTGCGTGGCTTGGTAGTTGATCTATGCTTTGAAAGTAGTCTCAAAAGGGGTAGTTATCCAAAGGGATACGAAAACTTCCACATTCATGTGCATTGAATAGTTGGAGAAGTTTGATTCATCTCAATTAGTTTTGAGTAGTGGTTATGGTAATATTGAAGTCATGCTAGTAAGGTGTTGTGAATCTAGAAATACTTGTGTTGAAGTTAGTGATTCCTGTAGCATGCACGTATGGTGAACCGCTATGTGATGAAATCTGAGCATGATTAGTATATTGATTGTCATCCTTTGCGTGGCGGTCGGGATCGCGTGATGGTTTATACCTACCAACCCTTCCCCGAGGAGTATGCGTTGCATGCATTGTTTCGATTACTAATAATACTTTTGCAACAAGTATATGAGTTCTTCATGACTAACGTTGAGTCCATGTTTTAGATGCACTTTCACCTTCCACCACCACTATCTTCTTAGTGCCGTGCAACTTTCCCCGGTGCACAAAACCCACCATTAGCCTCCCTCAAAACAGCCACAATACCTACCTATTATGGCTTTTTCAAAGTCATTCTGAGATATATTGCCATGCAACTACCACCATGACATGTGCCACCACGTCTAACTTGCCTTTGAACGATCGTAAGATAGCTAACATGATGTTTCCATTGATGTCTATGCCATGCTAGATCATTGCCACGGTACACTACCGAAGGCATTCCTTATAGAGTCATAGTTGCTCTAAGTTTTGAGTTGAAAGTGTGATGATCATCATTAATGGAGCATTGTCCCATGTGAGGAAATAAAACAGGCCAAAGAATCCATAAAAAGAGGCCAAAGAGCCCACCAAAAAAACTAAAAAAATGAGAGAAAAAGAGAGAAGGGACAATGCTACCACTTTTTCCACACTTGTGCATATTAAGCACCATGATCTTCATGATTGAGAGTCTGTCGTTTTGTCACCACCATATAGCTAGTGGGAAATTTTCATTATATAACTTGGCTTGTATATTCCAATGATAGGCTTCCTCAAAATTGCCTTAGGTCTTCGTGAGCAAGCAAGTTGGATGCACACCCACTAGTTTTCTTTAAGAGCTTTCACATACTCGTAGCTCTAGTGCATCATTTGTATGGCAATCCCTACTCATTCACATTGATATCTATTGATGAGCATCTCCACAGCTCATTGATATGCCTAGTTAATGTGACTATCTTCTCCCTTTTTGTCTTGCAACCTCCACCACATTCCACACCATCTATAGTGCTATAACCATGGCTCACGCTCATGTATTGCTGAGAGTTGAAAATGTTTGAGAAAGTAAAGGTGTGAAACAATTACTTGGTCAATACCGGGGTTGTGCATGATTTAGATTCGTTGTGCAATGATGATAGAGCATATCCAGACTATATGCTTTTGTAGGGATAACTTTCTTTTGGCCTTGTTATTTTGAAAGTTCATGATTACCTTGCTAGTTTGCTTGAATTATTATTGTTTCCATGTCAATAGCAAACTATTGTTTTGAATCTAATGGATCTGAACATTCACGTCACATAAGATGAATTACAAAGGAAACCTATGCTAAGTAGCATGAAAGCATCAAAAGTTCATTCTTATCACTTCCCTACTCGAGGACGAGCAGGAGTTAAGCTTGGGGATGCTTGATACGTCTCAAAGGTATCTATAATTTTTGATGGTTTCACGCTATTATCTTGTCTTCTTTGGATGTTTTATGTACCTTTTATATCTTTTTTGGGACTAACTTATTAATACAGTGCCAAGTGCCAGTTCCTGTTTTTTCCGTGTTTTTGACTCTTTTCAGATCTGATTTTGGAACGGAGTCCAAACGGAAGAAAAACCCTGAAATGATTTTTTCCCGAACGGAAGAAGACCAGGGGGCTTTTGAGCCAAGCCAGGTGGGCTCCAAGGAGCCCACAAGCCCGCACTCCGCTACCAGGGGGGAGGCGGCGGTGGGCAGGCTTGTGGCCTCCCTGGCCGCCCCCTGACCTAGGTCTTTGGCCTATAAATTCCCAAATATTCCGCAAAAAATCGGGGGAGTCTCGAAAATACTTTTCCGCCGCCGCAAGCTTCTGTTTCCGCGAGATCTCCTCTGGAGACCCTTCCCGGCACCCTGCCGGAGGGGACTTTGGAGTTGGCGGGCTTCTTCATCATCATCATCGCCCCTCTAATGACTCGTGAGTAGTTCACTTCAGACCTACGGGTCCGTAGTTAGTAGCTAGATGGCTTCTTCTCTCTCTTGGATCTTGAATACAAAGTTCTCCATGATCTTCATGGAGATCTATCCGGTGTAATCTTCTTTGGCGGTGTGTTTGTCGAGATCCGATGAGTTGTGGATTTGTGATCAGATTATCTTTGATATATATTTGAGTCTTTGCTGATTTCTTATATGCATGATTTGATATCCTTGTAAGTCTCTCCGAGTCTTGGGTTTTGTTTGGCCAACTAGATCTATGGTTCTTGCAATGGGAGAAGTGCTTGGTTTTGGGTTCTACCATGTGGTGACCTTTCCCAGGGATAGTAGGGGCAACAAGGCACACATCAAGTAGTTGCCATCAAGGGTAAAAAGATGGGATTTTTATCATTGGTTTGAGATTATCCCTCTACATCATGTTATCTTGCTTAAGGCGTTACTCTATTCTTATTGACTTAATACACTAGATGCATGCTGGATAGCGGTCGACGTGTGGAGTAATAGTAGTAGATGCAGAAAGTATTGGTCTGCTTGTTTCGGACGTGATGCCTATAGAAACAATCATTGCATAGATATCGTCACGACTTTGCGCGGTTCTATCAATTGCTCGAAAGTAATTTGTTCACCCACCGTCTACTTGCTTTCATGAGAGAAGGCACTAGTAAATACTACGCCCCCCGGGTCTATTCACATCCATCGTTTACACCTCCGCTTTTACTTTGCTTTGTTACTTTGTTGCTTTCAGTTCTCACTTGGCAAACAATCTATAAGGGATTGACAACCCCTTCATAGCGTTGGGAGCAAGTTTTTGTGTTTGTGCAGGATCTTGAGATACTTCTCCACTGGATTGATACCTTGGTTCTCAAACTGAGGGAAGTACTTACCACCGCTACGCTACATCACCCTTTCCGCTTCAAGGGAACACCAACGCAAGGCTCCAAGGCCACGGGTGAATCCTTTGCATACTTGCCTAGGAAGTCCCTGAAGGCGTAGCCGCAGCAGAAGGATCAAGCCAAGTATTCTCTCGTCGACGTGCCTATTTCTAGCGCCATTGGAAGGTCTTTTGTTGCAGTAGCAGAAGTATTTCTGGCGCCGTTGTCGGGGATACACAGCAAACATCAAGGCCCCGAATTGGAAAGAAGCGCATCTAAGCGTTTCACAAGCACGGTAACATAGCACATACATAATCATAGAATGACAATTAGGGATTCAACTGCCATCTCATAAATAATATCAAAGTTTAGATCACGCACTAATTCAAACAAGGTAGTTCCGCTACGGACTACATAACATGAGAAAAGGCTATGCTACCCTGCATGCTCACCCACGATCACGACCACACCTCAGTCTTCTGGATAGTTCACGTACAGGCGGTCGTTCTCCTCATCGTACTGCAACGCCAGCTGCGTGCCGTCGGGATCACCTGTGTCGGGCGTACCTGTACCTGTAGGGGTGTTGAAGTAATCTGTGAGCCACGGGGACTCAACAATCTATGACCTCGGTGCCAGAACTAGTCAAGTCATTAGGTAAGGAAGGTTCAGTGTTTAGGTTGCATCATCCTAAGCATATATGGTGGCCAACTTATGTAGAACAAGTTATGTTGGTGGTCTATACTAGTGGGCGAAGACTACCTAATCAAAAAGTGATCCTGAACACCTACTTACGTCATGACCCCACTGTGTTCCCGATCAAAGAGAGATCCTCGAAGGGGACAGGCATGGTTACGCACACAGTTGGCAATTTTTATTAGATTAGGTTCAAGTTATCTATAACCGGATGTTAACAAATATTCCAAGTTGCCACATAACCGCATGCACGACTTTCCGAAAGATTAAACCCTGCAGGGGTGCTCCAACTAGTCCATCACAAACGATCACGGGCCACAAAGTAATCTTCTATCACGAATCTCGTGATCTCGTCGGATTCCTTAGAGGAAAACCTCAACTCTCGGGAGAACCAAAGCTTCACCGGGATTCCTATACGCAAGATATATCGCTAAGGTAAGACAACTCTAGCAGGACCTCCCATCGTGTCGATGATCCCGATAAGAGCCGCATATCTTAGTCTCAGGACACGATGGATGGAAAAGCCTACAGGAACCAAACCTCAAGTTTCCTTGTGGTGGCCCCGCAGTCTGTCCATTTTGGACCAACACTCATGAGGAGCACTGGCCCGGGTTGTTGATTAACTCCTCGGGGTGGCCATTCCCTATGTAGATTATTATTAAGTGATTAGCAAATTAACACCAATGTTGGGTCCTGCCGGACAAGTCTTAACACTACACGATTTATCAAGGGGGCCCCCATAACAACCCCGAACGTGTTAGGAGCGATCAGTTATGGAATCAAACACCGGTAGCCAGAAACTATGGCGGCAATAAAGAAACAAAACACCCGCAAAAGGCTAGGCCTTCCATTATTTACCAAGTATATAGGTGCATTAATTAAATAACAAATTTAACATAATGATATCAAACTCATGTTATCACATGAGACAAGGCACATGCAACTAGCCACGCTAACATTAGTAGCTGAGCAAAGCCTACTTAGCCATTCAATATTTGCTAGGAGGGGAAAAGTGTTTGGGTTTCATGGCAGTATCAGGAGGCAAATATTTCAGTGGTAGGCAACAAGCATATGACGAAGGAAACGTGAATCTAGCATAACAAGTCTAGAGATGGAATCAAGGTCATATCATCTTGCCTGTGATGTCCTCAGCTTGGAACTGCTCTTGTTCGTCCTGCACGTACTCTCCCGGATCCACGTACTCGTTCTCCGATCCCGGTGCTACCCAACATAAAAAATAGTATCCACTGAACAACCGCACAACAAGATGCAACAAACACATGATGCATGAGATGAAAATGAACATGCATATCTATTCTAGTCACTAGCACATACATGAGAAGAAACAACAAACTCCTGGACATAACTGCACTCTAAGCTATCTTGACATGCATTAGGATGACATGAACAGATGCGTCACGCGAAAACGATGCAAAAACATATAAAGAATGTTACGAATGGAGCTACGGATTAACCGGAAACAACGAAACAAGAAATAGAGTACTACGTATCAAATCCATCACAACTCACTCCAATGGCATACTTCTGGTATTCCCAGGTTGCCAAAACATAAAACAAACAAGTATGGATGGGGTGGTGCAAGGAATATCACCACACCATCAACTATGCACTCACAATCATCAAATCATCAAAACTATACAATCTGCCATAAACAGCATCATAGCAGTTTGAGAGCTACATGCAAAGCACCTACAACCACCCAAATAGGCCAAAAGGATATGTGGCAGAAGCTATTCGAAGGCTCTACAAGCATGAGCAAAAAGATAATACAAAGGAGTTTCACATAGAAAGTTACACAACTGCTAACATGGCCAAAAATATCAGTTTTGAGGGACTTGGTGAAAATTCCAGATTCTCACTAACTGTTTATGCTCTGAAGCATTTTTACAGCACCCAAAACAATATCTACAGGGATCCAAATGGAATGAAAATTGACAGAGAGCAAGACAAACACAAAATCTACAACTTTCCAGTTGACAGCCGGGGCTGATTCCCAACACATGGACTTCTACAAGCACAACAACAAGAGAAGAAAATATATGCAGATTCTCAGACTTAGTGAAAATCACAGATTTTCACTAAACTGGAATTTCAGCCACTTGCCTACTTTGACTAAGCACAACTTGCACATATGAAATCCTAAGCATGAAACAAAACCAACATGCTATAGAGGGGGTCACCCTCTAATGCCACAACAAGGAATCGACCTCTTGGGCTCACCACATCTCATGGAACCAAGCTCCAAACATTGATCAAAACAGAAATATGACATTCCCAAAAAGTGTTCCAAAGTGGAATATGAACCCACCATTGGATTCCTGGGATGATTCTACCCCAAAACATATATAATACATAGGCACTTGCATAGAATAATTGGGCACAAAGCTAAGAAGAAGATTTACATGGGATCACATAGAGATGAATAGCGCATCATCACATGTGCTTCCACTAGATTATCTCCGACACATGCACTTGCACATATGCACAAATCCAATGGTGACATGAGGGGTAGACCTCATGCTCATGTGCCTTAGCACACCACCACCACACACACATGCATAAAGCACAACATATAATAAACACCTACACATGCTAATTATCACATACACACTAGTTTACACTCACACAAGCATTTCTACACCTACACATACTTGCACATGTGCTTATCAAGGCACAACATGCCTTGAGCATGTGTGAGACACACACACACAAGCACACATAACATCACAAGAACTCCAACACACATACACAAAGTATGTGGGGGGGGGGGACCCACACACACTCACATACACACACTACACAACCTGGGGTGATGTTTCACCCACATGCACATCATGAAGCTTGCACATTCACAATGCATCACTACCCTAGTGCATACACACATGCTAACACACTCTCACATACATGATATCTTACACATACATATATGCACTCAACCTACACATGCATCACACAAAGATACATCTACACTTGCTCTCTGGCATCATAAACAAGGTCAACCTGCTGCTTAGGAGGCAACAAAAATACCTCACATGGTGGTCTAGCACCCACAACAAGTATGCAAGCAAACAATGCAAAACAGAAAAAGAAAAGCAAAAAAAATAAATAAAAGGAATGGGGGACGGATCGAACCCAAGACCCCCTACTAACAACACACTACAGCACACCACTCGGCTATTGAACATGCACTTGATAGACAGGGGAAGACATACAAGGTAAGCCATCCTACCTGCGATACTGTGCCGAGAGAAAAATAACACAAGGGGGGGGGGGTTTGGCGCCGCGGGGACTCAAACCCATGCCACCTGATCAACAGGCCACACTGCAAGCCACTACGCTACGCTACGGATCTCGACAGAACAGAGGTGTTATACTAGGTAACACACATACATCAAGATCGCCCTGCTCTGCTCTGCACAGAGAGGCGACAGCCGCAACGTTCACCGGAGCATGCCTCTACCGCTACTGCTGCTGTGCCGCGGGGAGGACCTATGCTACCACTACTGCTCTGCCACCTGCATAAGCCCGAGCACCGGGACGAGCCCTAGCACACTACACAAGATCAACACATGCACAACCAAGTACTGCCGTGCTCATCTCCGATCAGAGAGTCCGGCCACGAACCCTACGCCGATCTAACGAGGGGGAAGGGAGGAAGAGAGCTAGCTCACCTAGGGGAAGAAGAAGAGGATGCCGATCGGGGAGGAAGCTTGACGAAGACGACGCGACGCTGATCTAAAGAAGCCTGTATGCAGAACCGAAGCAGGGGGAACAGGGCCGCCGGGAGCACGCCGGAGACGTGGTCCTGCCCGTCGATGTGGTCGCGCCCCGACCTCAACGACGACGGGAATGGAATGCGGGCGCCTTCCCCGGGCTCCTGGACATGCTGGCCGACGCCGGAGGCGAGGGGTGCATGGAGGACGACGGCAGCTACTTCTTTCTCTCTCCTCTAGCCGATCTACAGAGAGCTTACCTTTGGGGAAGGGAGGAGAGATGAATGGGAAAGTGGCGGCACAAGGAGGGGGACGCGGAACCCTAGGCCAAGGGAGGCACACACGCCGAGGCTATATGGGGGCTGCGGATGGGACGCGCCGTCAAACTTTCTCGCTCTCTCTCTGCTGTCTCTGACGGAAAGCAAACACACGGTCGACGCCATCAGGAGGAGGACGAAGGAACGCACGGTGGGCTCTTGCTCAGGAAAATAGAGAGAGATGTGCCTCGGGAGGGAGAGAGGCCCAACGCTGGCGACAGGTGGGTTTCTTATTTAAACCCAACACTAGACAAGAAATAAACTCCGAGGGAAACCTATGGCACCAAAAATAAAAATAAAAATACCCCTGGTCATAAGAAATTATGACCTATTTGAATAAAATAGACAAGAGATTTTTGGAGTAAATGAATATTTACAAAACAACATTAAGTTGATCTGTTTTGTGAATATATGCACCACTAAGACATGGCTTGAAAACAGCAAATCCATAGCATCATATCCACCACAATACATACTAAAACATGGGCATTTTTGAAATAGGAATGGGGCAAGTAAATATTGGGCTTGAGATAAATGAGAGGAAGAAGGTTTTGAAATCTAGTTGGAATCCACATAGCTTCCTACTAGCAATTGCACCATTCCACATACTTCACATAAACCACACATCATCACATGATATCACACCACACACATATGATCACAAGAACAACAAATACAAATAGGCATGGATGAATGGATGCATGAATGCAAAGGAAAAAACAAGGCAAGGTGACACATGAAATAACACATGCATATATCTCCCATGGCACTGACATGGAGGACCCACATACAGAAGGTTCCAAATAGGGCAAGTTACGCTCTTGGGGCATTACAAACTCTCCCACACTACAAAAAGATCTCGACCCGAGATCTAAGACTGAAAGAACTCCGGAAATTCAGAACGGAGGTGATCCTCGCATTCCCAAGTAGCTTCTTTATCGGAATGGTGTGACCACTGCACTTTGAGAAATTTGACAGTCTTGTTGCGGGTCTTGCGCTCAGTCGCCTCAAGAACCGCAACTGGATGCTCAAGATAGGATAAGTCGGGTTGAAGGTCGATGTCTTGAAGATGAACAGTGCGCTCGGGAGTCTTGAAGCATCTCCGGAGCTGAGAGACATGGAACACACCATGCACATTTGCAAAGTTTGACGGGAGCTCGAGCTGGTACGCAAGGTCGCCTCTCTTGCCAACAACTTTGAAAGGACAAACGAAACGAGGCGCACGCTTGACTTTGATGCCAAAGCGCCATGTACCCTTCATAGGGGACACCTTGAGATAGACGAAGTCATCAAGCTCATAAGACATGTCACGATGCTTGCTATCATAATAGCTCTTATGACGGGACTGAGCTGCTCTGAGATTACACTGAATGACCCGGCACATCTCTTTAGCTTGTTCTATCAAGTCATTCCCAAGAATATGACGCTCGCCGGTCTCGGACCAGTTGAGCGGGGTACGACACTTCCAGCCATAGAGAATCTCAAACGGAGCTTTGCCTGAACTAGCTTGATAACTGTTGTTATACGAGACCTAAGCGAAAGGCAAGCAGTCTTCCCACTTCATGCGAAAAGAGATAACACAGTCTCTCAGCATATCCTCAAGGACCTGATTGACTCGCTCCACTTGACCACTAGTCTCAGGATGAAAAGCTATGCTGAATTGCATCTTCGTGCCCATCGCAGACTGAAAAGAGTCCCAGAACTTGGAAGCGAAGATACTTCCGCGATCCGAAGAAATCATCATAAGTACGCCGTGCAAAGACACTATCCTGGAAGTGTACAACTCTGCAAGTTGGGTTGCGGAGATGGATTCCTTGACTGGAAGAAAATGAGCCAGTTTACTGAACTTGTCGATGACGACGAAGATGGCATCATTACCCTTCTTGGACTTCGGAAACCCGGTGACGAAATCCATCTCAATATGGTCGAACTTCCACTCGGGAATGGGCAATGGATGCAAAAGACCTGCTGGATGTTGATGCTCTGCTTTCACCCTTCGACATACATCACATTCATTTACGAACTGAGCAATCTCACGCTTCATGCGAGTCCACCAGAAGGTCTGTTTCAAGTCCTCATACATCTGGGAGCTTCCTGGATGTATAGAGAGCAAGGAGTTATGAGCTTCTTCCATGATTACCTTTCTGAGATCACCTTTCAGAACGACAAGACGATCCTCAAAGAACAACGTGTCTCTGACATCAACACTGAAGCACTTATATTTGGGAAGACCCTTTGCCACACCAATCTTGACTTTCTTCACCATGGCATCAAGAAGCTGTGCTGCTCGGACCTGATCTTCCAAGGTAGGAGAGATCTGAAGATTTGCAAGAAATCCCTGAGGTACTAACTGAAGGTTGAGCTTTCTGAAAGACTCACAGAGGTCAGGCTGGAGAGGCTTCAGAATGAGACTGTTGCAGTAAGCCTTCCTGCTCAAAGCATCTGCCACGACATTAGCTTTGCCTGGAGTGTACTCAACACTCAGATTAAAATCTTGGAGCATTTCCACACAACGAGTTTGCCGGAGATTCAGGTTAGGCTGGGTGAAGATGTACTTGAGACTCTTGTGATCGGGGAACACTTCAACCTTTTGTTCCAACAAGAGGTGTCTCCAAGTCATCAGAGCATGTACCACAACTGCTAGCTCAAGATCAGGCACATGATAATTCTTCTCCACTGGCTTCAACTGTCTGGAGGTATAAGCAACCACTTTCTTCACTTGCATCAGAACTGCACCAAGACCTTGAAGAGAGGTGTCGCAGAACACTTGGTAAGGTTTGGAATCATCCGGAGGAACCAAGACTGGAGTAGAGGTGAGCTTCTCTTTGAGTGTGTCTAAGGCCAACTCACACTCTCGAGACCAAGCATACTTCACACATTTCTGAAGAAGATTTGAGAGTGGCTTAGCAATCTTGGAGAAGTTCTCAACGAACCGTCTACAATAACTTGCAAGCCCGAGAAAGCTTCGAAGCTGCTTCACATTCTGCGGAGGCTCCCATTCAATAATGGCCTGCACCTTCGACGGATCAACTTTGATGCCCTCGGTAGAGATGATGTGCCCAAGATAGATGACTTCTTTCAACCATAACTCACACTTGGAAAACTTGGCATATAATTTGTACTCTTTCAGTTATCAAGCACCAATCTGAGATGTTCTTCATGTTCTTCCTCAGTTTCAGAAAAGACCAGAATATCGTCGAGATAAAGCAAGACGAACTCATTCTTGAACGGAGAGAATATGTAGTTCATCAATCGACAAAATGCCGGAGGAGCATTTGCCAGACCAAAAGGCATGACCGTATACTCATACGAGCCAAAACTAGTCCTGAAAGCAGTCTTCAGAATATGCTCTTCGCGAATGCGAATTTGATGATAGCCCATTCTGAGATCGAGCTTGGAGAAGATCTTAGCCCCTTTCAACTGCTCAAACAACTCATTTATGTTCGGAAGTGGATACTTGTTCCTGATTATCTTCTTGTTCAATGGACGGTAATCGACACACAATCGGTCCTTGCCATCATTCTGTTGGAATTATGCCCTAGAGGCAATAATAAATGTATAGTTATTATTATAATTCCTGTATCAAGATAATAGTTTATTATCCATGCTATAATTGTATTGAATGAAGACTCATTTACATGTGTGGATACATAGACAAAACACCGTCCCTAGCATGCCTCTAGTTGGCTAGCCAGTTGATCAATGATAGTCAGTGTCTTCTGATTATGAACAAGGTGTTGTTGCTTGATAACTGGATCACGTCATTGGGAGAATCACGTGATGGACTAGGCCCAAACTAATAGACGTAGCATGTTGATCGTGTCATTTTGTTGCTACTGTTTTCTGCGTGTCAAGTATTTATTCCTATGACCATGAGATCATATAACTCACTGACACCGGAGGAATGCTTTGTGTGTATCAAACGTCGCAACGTAACTGGGTGACTATAAAGATGCTCTACAGGTATCTCCGAAGGTGTTAGTTGAGTTAGTATGGATCAAGACTGGGATTTGTCACTCCGTGTGACGGAGAGGTATCTCGGGGCCCACTCGGTAATACAACATCACAACACAAGCCTTGCAAGCAATGTAACTTAGTGTAAGTTGCGGGATCTTGTATTACGGAACGAGTAAAGAGACTTGCTGGTAAACGAGGTTGAAATAGGTATACGGATACTGACGATCGAATCTCGGGCAAGTAACATACCGAAGGACAAAGGGAATGACATACGGGATTATACGAATCCTTGGCACTGAGGTTCAAACGATAAGATCTTCGTAGAATATGTAGGATCCAATATGGGCATCCAGGTCCCGCTGTTGGATATTGACTGAGGAGTCTCTCGGGTCATGTCTACATAGTTCTCGAACCCGCAGGGTCTGCACACTTAAGGTTCGACGTTGTTTTATGCGTATTTGAGTTATATGGTTGGTTACCGAATGTTGTTCGGAGTCCCGGATGAGATCACGGACGTCACGAGGGTTTCCGGAATGGTCCAGAAACGAAGATTGATATATAGGATGACCTCATTTGATTACCGGAAGGTTTTTCGGAATTACCGGGAATGTACCGGGAATGACGAATGGGTTCCGGAAGTTCACCGGAGGGGGGCAACCCACTCCGGGGAAGCCCATAGGTATTTGTGGGGGTCACACCAGCCCTTAGTGGGCTGGTGGGACAGCCCACCAAATCCTATGCGCCAAGGAAGAAAAAATCAAAGGAAGAAAAAAAGGGGAAGAAGTGGGAAAGGGGAAGGACTCCTTCCCACCAAACCAAGTAGGACTCGGTTTGGGGGGGGGAGAGTCCTCCCCCCTGGCTCGGCCGACCCCTTGGGGTTCCCTTGGACCCCAAGGCAAGGTACCCCTCCCTCCTCCTATATATATGGGGCTTTTAGGGCAGATTTGAGACGACTTTCTCACGGCTGCCCGACCACATACCTCCATAGTTTTTCCTCTAGATCGTGTTTCTGCGGAGCTCGGGCGGAGCCCTGCTGAGACAAGATCATCACCAACCTCCGGAGCGCCGTCACGCTGCCGGAGAACTCTTCTACCTCTCCGTCTCTCTTGCTGGATCAAGAAGGCCGAGATCATCGTCGAGCTGTACGTGTGCTGAACGCGGAGGTGCCGTCCGTTCGGTACTAGATCGTGGGACTGATCGCGGGATTGTTCGCGGGGCGGATCGAGGGACGTGAGGACGTTCCACTACATCAACCGCGATCTCTAATCGCTTCTGCTGTACGATCTACAAGGGTACGTAGATCACTCATCCCCTCTCGTAGATGGACATCACCATGATAGGTCTTCGTGCGCGTAGGAAAATTTTTGTTTCCCATGCGACGTTCCCCAACAGTGGCATCATGAGCTAGGTTCATGCGTAGATGTCTTCTCGAGTAGAACACAAAAGGTTTTGTGGGCGGTGATGTGCGTTTTGCTGCCCTCCTTAGTCTTTTCTTGATTCCGCGGTATTGTTGGATTGAAGCGGCTTGGACCGACATTACTCGTACGCTTACGAGAGACTGGTTTCATCGTTACGAGTAACCCCCTTTGCTCAAAGATGACTGGCAAGTGACGGTTTCTCCAACTTTAGTTGAATCGGATTTGACCGAGGAGGTCCTTGGATGAGGTTAAATAGCAACTCATATATCTCCGTTGTGGTGTTTGCGTAAGTAAGATGCGATCCTACTAGATACCCTTGGTCACCACGTAAAACATGCAACAACAAAATTAGAGGACGTCTAACTTGTTTTTGCAGGGTATGATTGTGATGTGATATGGCCAATGATGTGATGTGATGTATTGGATGTATGAGATGATCATGTTGTAATAGAAATATCGACTTGCACGTCGATGGTACGGCAACCGGCAGGAGCCATAGGGTTGTCTTTATACTAACATATTTGTGCTTGCAGATGCGTTTACTATTTTGCTAGGATGTAGCTTTAGTAGTAATAGCATAAGTAGCACGACAACCCCGATGGCAACACGTTGATGGATGATCATGGTGTGGCGCCGGTGACAAGAAGATCGTGCCGGTGCTTGGGTGATGGAGATCAAGAAGCACGTGATGATGGCCATATCATGTCACTTATGAATTGCATGTGATGTTAATCCTTTTATGCACCTTATTTTGCTTAGAACGACGGTAGCATTATGAGGTGATCTCTCACTAAAATTTCAAGACAAAATTGTGTTCTCCCCGACTGTGCACCGTTGCTACAGTTCGTCGTTTCGAGACACCACGTGATGATCGGGTGTGATAGACTCAACGTTCACATACAACGGGTGCAAAACAGTTGCGCACGCGGAACACTCGGGTTAAGCTTGACAAGCCTAGCATGTGCAGACATGGCCTCGTAACACATGAGACCGAAAGGTCGATCATGAATCATATAGATGATATGATTAGCATAGGGATGCTTACCACTGAAACTACTCCCGACTCACGTGATGATCGGACTTGGGATAGTGTAGGTGGATCATGAACCACTCAAATGACTAGAGAGATGTACTTTTTGAGTGGGAGTTTAGCATGTAATTTGATGAAGTTGAACTCTAATTATCTTGAACATAGTCTAAGTCCACTTTGATTATATTTGTGTTGTAGATCATGGCTCACGCAAGTGTCATCCTGAATTTTAATACGTTCCTAGAGAAAGCTAAGTTGAAAGATGATGGAAGCAACTTTGTAGACTGGGCTCGTAATCTTAAGCTAATCTTACAAGCTGGAAAGAAGGATTATGTCCTTAATGCTGCGCTAGGAGATGAACCACCCGCTACGGCTGATCAGGATGTTAAGAACGCTTGGTTAGCACGTAAGGAGGACTACTCAATAGTTCAATGTGCAGTCTTGTATGGCTTAGAGCCGGGACTTCAACGTCGCTTTGAGCGTCATGGAGTATTTGAGATGTTCCAGGAGTTGAAGTTTATCTTTCAGAAGAACGCCCGGATCGAGAGGTATGAGACCTCCGATAAATTCTATGCTTGCAAAATGGAAGAAAACTCGTCTGTCAGTGAACATGTGCTCAAAATGTCTGGGTACTCAAACCGTCTAGCTGAACTGGGGATTGAACTCCCGCAAGAAGCTATCACTGACAGAATCCTCCAATCACTGCCGCCAAGCTATAAAGGCTTTGTGTTGAACTACAACATGCAAGGGATGAACAAGTCTCCCGGCGAGTTGTTTGCGATGCTGAAAGTCGCAGAGTCTGAACTCCGTAAAGAGCATCAAGTGTTGATGGTGAGCAAGACCACTAGTTTCAAGAGAAACGGCAAAGGCAAGAAGGGCAATTCGAAGAAGAGCGGCAAGCCTGTTGCCAATCCGCCGAAGAAACCCAAGGCTGGACCTAAGCCTGAAACAGAGTGCTTCTATTGCAAGGGTATGGGTCACTGGAAGCGCAATTGCCCCAAGTATCTGGCAGATAAGAAGGCGGGCAAAGAGAAATCAGGTATATTTGATATACATGTTATTGATGTGTACTTAACCAGCTCTCGTAGTAGTGCCTGGGTATTCGATACCGGTTCTGTTGCTCACATTTGCAACTCGAAGCAGGAACTGCGGAATAGACGAAGGCTGGCAAAAGACGAAGTGACGATGCGCGTAGGAAACGGTTCCAAGGTTGATGCAATCGCCGTCGGCACAGTGTCACTTCAACTACCATCGGGATTAGTGATGAACTTAAATCATTGTTATTTAGTGCCTGCGTTGAGCATGAACATTATATCTCGATCTTGTTTATTGCGAGACGGTTACTCTTTTAAGTCTGAGAATAATGGTTGTTCTATTTCTATGAGTAACATCTTTTATGGTCATGCACCGAATGTGAGAGCATTGTTCATATTGAATCTTGATAGAGATACGCATATACATAACATTGAGACCAAAAGAGTTAGAGTAAACAATGATAGCGCCATATTTTTGTGGCACTGCCGCTTAGGTCATATTGGTGTAAAGCGCATGAAGAAACTCCATGCTGATGGACTTTTGGAGTCACTTGACTTTGATTCACTTGACACGTGCGAACCATGCCTCATGGGCAAGATGACTAAAACTCCGTTCTCCGGAACAATGGAGCGTGCAAGTGACTTGTTGGAAATCATACATACCGATGTGTGTGGTCCGATGAGCGTGGAGGCACGCGGCGGATATTGTTATTTTCTCACCTTCACTGACGATTTAAGTAGATATGGTTATGTCTACTTGATGAAGCACAAGTCTGAAACATTTGAAAAGTTCAAGCAATTTCAGAGTGAAGTGGAAAATCATCGTAACAAGAAGATCAAGTTCCTACGGTCTGATCGTGGGGGTGAGTATCTGAGTTTCGAGTTTGGTACTCACTTAAGACAATGTGGAATTGTTTCGTAGTTAACACCGCCTGGAACACCACAGCGTAATGGTGTGTCCGAACGTCGTAATCGTACTTTATTAGAAATGGTGCGATCTATGATGTCTCTTACTGATTTGCCGTTATCGTTTTGGGGTTATGCATTAGAAACAGCTGCATTCACTTTAAATAGGGCACCATCGAAATCCGTTGAGACGACACCATACGAACTGTGGTATGGCAAAAGGCCAAAGTTGTCGTTTCTTAAAGTTTGGGGATGTGATGCTTATGTCAAAAAGCTTCAGCCCGAAAAGCTGGAACCCAAAGCGGAAAAGTGCGTCTTCATAGGTTACCCAAAAGAGACAGTTGGGTACACCTTCTATCTCAAATCCGAGGGCAAAGTGTTTGTTGCTAAGAACGGAACTTTTCTCGAGAAGGAGTTTCTCTCGAGAGAATTGAGTGGGAGGAAGATAGAACTTGACGAGGTTGTCGAACCTCTCATCCCTCTGGATGGTGGCGCAGGGCAAGGGGAAACCTCTGTCATTGCGACGCCGGTTGAGGAGGAAGTTAATGATGATGATCATGAAACTCCAGTTCAAGTTTCTGTTGAACCACGCAGGTCGACGAGATCACGCGCTGCTCCAGAGTGGTACGGTAATCCCGTCTTATCAATCATGTTGTTAGACAACAATGAACCTGCAAATTATGAAGAAGCAATGGTGGGCCCAGATTCCAACAAATGGCTAGAAGCCATGAAATCCGAGATAGGATCCATGTATGAGAACAAAGTATGGACTTTGGAGATACTGTCTGAGGGCCGCAAGGCTATTCAGAACAAATGGATCTTTAAGAAGAAGACGGACGCTGACGGTAATGTGACCGTTTATAAAGCTCGACTTGTGGCAAAGGGTTTTTCACAAGTTCCGAGAATTGACTACGATGAGACCTTCTCTCCCGTAGCGATGCTTGAGTCCGTCAGAATCATGTTAGCAATAGCTGCATTTTTCGATTATGAAATTTGGCAGATGGATGTCAAAACGGCGTTCCTTAACGGTTTCCTTAAGGAAGAGTTGTATATGATGCAACCCGAAGGTTTTTTCGATCCTAAAATTGCTGACAAGGTGTGCAAGCTCCAGCGATCCATTTATGGACTGGTGCAAGCATCTCGGAGTTGGAACAAACGCTTTGATGAGGTGATCAAAGCATTTGGGTTTATACAAGTGGTTGGAGAATCTTGTATTTACAAGAAAGTGAGTGGGAGCTCTGTGGCGTTTCTAATATTATATGTGGATGACATATTACTGATTGGAAACAACGTAGAGCTTTTGGAGAGCATAAAAGGTTACTTGAATAAAAGTTTCTCTATGAAGGACCTAGGAGAAGCTGCTTACATTCTAGGCATTAAGATCTATAGGGATAGATCAAAACGCCTGATAGGACTTTCACAAAGCACATACCTTGATAAAGTTTTGAAGAGGTTCAAAATGGAACAGTCCAAGAAAGGGTTCTTGCCAGTGTTACAAGGTACGAGATTGAGTAAGACTCAGTGCCCAGCAACTGATGAAGATAGAGAGCATATGCGCTCCGTCCCCTATGCTTCAGCCATAGGCTCTATCATGTATGCAATGCTGTGCACTAGACCGGATGTTAGCCTGGCCATAAGTATGGCAGGCAGGTTCCAGAGTAATCCAGGAGTGGATCACTGGACAGCGGTCAAGAATATCCTAAAGTACCTGAAAAGGACTAAGGAGATGTTTCTCGTGTATGGAGGTGACGAAGAGCTCGCCGTAAAAGGTTACGTCGATGCAAGCTTTGACACAGATCCGGACGACTCTAAGTCGCAAACCGGATACGTATTTATTCTTAATGGGGGTGCAGTAAGCTGGTGCAGTTCCAAGCAAAGCGTCTTAGCAGATTCTACATGTGAAGCAGAGTACATGGCTGCCTTGGAGGCGGCTAAGAAGGGTGTCTGGATGAAGCAGTTCATGACGGGTCTTGGAGTGGTGCCAAGTGCACTGGATCCAATAACCTTGTTCTGTGATAACACTGGTGCCATTGCCTTAGCAAAGGAACCAAGGTTTCACAAGAAGACCAGACACATCAAACGACGCTTCAACCTCATCCTCGACTACGTCGAGGAGGAGGACGTAAATATATGCAAAGTGCACACGGATCTGAATGTAGCAGACCCGCTGACTAAGCCTCTTCCACGGCCAAAACATGATCGACACCAGAACTGTATGGGTGTTAGATTTATTACAATGTAATTCACATGGTGATGTGAGGGCTAGATTATTGACTCTACTGCAAGTGGGAGACTGTTGGAATTATGCCCTAGAGGCAATAATAAATGTATAGTTATTATTATAATTCCTGTATCAAGATAATAGTTTATTATCCATGCTATAATTGTATTGAATGAAGACTCATTTACATGTGTGGATACATAGAAAAAACACCGTCCCTAGCATGCCTCTAGTTGGCTAGCCAGTTGATCAATGATAGTCAGTGTCTTCTGATTATGAACAAGGTGTTGTTGCTTGATAACTGGATCACGTCATTGGGAGAATCACATGATGGACTAGGCCCAAACTAATAGACGTAGCATGTTGATCGTGTCATTTTGTTGCTACTGTTTTCTGCGTGTCAAGTATTTATTCCTATGACCATGAGATCATATAACTCACTGACACCGGAGGAATGCTTTGTGTGTATCAAACGTCGCAACGTAACTGGGTGACTATAAAGATGCTCTACAGGTATCTCCGAAGGTGTTAGTTGAGTTAGTATGGATCAAGACTGGGATTTGTCACTCCGTGTGACGGAGAGGTATCTCGGGGCCCACTCGGTAATACAACATCACAACACAAGCCTTGCAAGCAATGTAACTTAGTGTAAGTTGCGGGATCTTGTATTACGGAACGCGTAAAGAGACTTGCCGGTAAACGAGGTTGAAATAGGTATACGGATACTGACGATCGAATCTCGGGCAAGTAACATACCGAAGGACAAAGGGAATGACATACGGGATTATACGAATCCTTGGCACTGAGGTTCAAACGATAAGATCTTCGTAGAATATGTAGGATCCAATATGGGCATCCAGGTCCCGCTGTTGGATATTGACCGATGAGTCTCTCGGGTCATGTCTACATAGTTCTCGAACCCGCAGGGTCTGCACACTTAAGGTTCGACGTTGTTTTATGCGTATTTGAGTTATATGGTTGGTTACCGAATGTTGTACGGAGTCTCGGATGAGATCACGGACGTCACGAGGGTTTCCGGAATGGTCCGGAAACGAAGATTGATATATAGGATGACCTCATTTGATTACCGGAAGGTTTTTCGGAATTACCGGGAATGTACCGGGAATGACGAATGGGTTCCGGAAGTTCACCGGAGGGGGGCAACCCACTCCGGGGAAGCCCATAGGTATTTGTGGGGGTCACACCAGCCCTTAGTGGGCTGGTGGGACAGCCCACCAAATCCTATGCGCCAAGGAAGAAAAAATCAAAGGAAGAAAAAAAAGGGGAAGAAGTGGGAAAGGGGAAGGACTCCCTCCCACCAAACCAAGTAGGACTCGGTTTGGGGGGGGGGAGAGTCCTCCCCCCTGGCTCGGCCGACCCCTTGGGGTTCCCTTGGACCCCAAGGCAAGGTCCCCCTCCCTCCTCCTATATATATGGGGCTTTTAGGGCAGATTTGAGACGACTTTCTCACGGCTGCCCGACCACATACCTCCATAGTTTTTCCTCTAGATCGTGTTTCTGCGGAGCTCGGGCGGAGCCCTGCTGAGACAAGATCATCACCAACCTCCGGAGCGCCGTCACGCTGCTGGAGAACTCTTCTACCTCTCCGTCTCGGTTGCTGGATCAAGAAGGCCGAGATCATCGTCGAGCTGTACGTGTGCTGAACGCGGAGGTGCCGTCCGTTCGGTACTAGATCGTGGGACTGATCGCGGGATTGTTCGCGGGGCGGATCGAGGGACGTGAGGACGTTCCACTACATCAACCGCGATCTCTAATCGCTTCTGCTGTACGATCTACAAGGGTACGTAGATCACTCATCCCCTCTCGTAGATGGACATCACCATGATAGGTCTTCGTGCGCGTAGGAAAATTTTTGTTTCCCATGCGACGTTCCCCAACACATTCTTCTTGACAAACAGAACTCCACAGCCCCACGGAGACGAGCTCGGTCTGATCAGACCCAAACACTCCTGCTCATCAAGTTGCCTCTTAAGTTCCTTCAACTCTTCTGGACCCAATTTGTACGGCCGTTTGCACACAGGCTCAGTACCTGGTTCAAGCTCAATGACAAATTCAACTTCTCGGTGTGGAGGCATTCCTGGCAGCTCTTCTGGAAACACATCTTCATATTCATAGACCACTGGGACTTGCGAAATAGGATTAATCTCACCCTTTTCATTCAAAGAGAAGAGATGGATTGTATCATCGCGCGCCACGAATATAATCACGTCCTCCAAAGAGTGAGTAAGCTTCACTTCTTTAGCTTCACAATCAATCGATGCCTTGTTCATGGCCAACCAGTCCATACCAAGGATCAAACCAATGTCAGAATTGCCCAAGACAATAGGAGACGCCAGAAAAGAATAACTACCCATCTTGACAGAAACACCTGGAACGAACAAACTAGAACTCAAATGCTTCACAGGGGAAACGACTGCCAACGGCTTAGACAACTGCTCCTGACGCAGATTATGCTTGGATGCAAAAGGATATGACATGAAGCAATGCGAAGCACCAGAATCAAACAACACTTTATCAGGAATATCATTGACGAGGAGGTTACCCATGATCACATCTGACGAGTTTTCTGCCTGAGCCGCATTCACCATGTTGACTCGAGCAGACCTGGGGTTGAACTTCATGATAGCATTGCTTGGAGGTTTGCCTGGAGGAGGAGGCGGAAGACGGAGCTGAGAATTGCACCTGTTGGCATAGTGACCCTTCTGCCCACACTTGTGACAAGTAACATCTGCTGGCTGACGGTACTGTGTCTGAGGAGGCCCTTGCTTCTGCTGCTCGAATCTCTGCTGGAAAGCTGGGTTGGGTGGGTGGGAAGAACCACGGCCACCAGAATGCTTAAACTGATGCGTGTGCCGAGGAGGAGGAGACACCCAAAACTTCTCTTGCTTCTGAACCACCTGAGTAGAAGACGAGCTGGAATCTCTGAAGCATTTCTTAGAATTCTCCACCCTGAGCAAAGCTGCCTCAGCCGTGAGAGCTAAGTTGTATAATTTATCGAACTCCTTAGGATCGTGCAAAGCGAGAGCTAACTTTAAATCTTCTTTCAAGCCACCTCTGAACTGATAAATCTTGCTCTTCTGATCAGGGATATCCTGCAAGGCGTATCGAGCTAGCTCGTGGAACTCGACGTTGTACTTGTACACGGAGTTACCACCCTGCTTCAAGCGCGTGAACTTCTCATGCATTTCCCCCACGAAGGTGGATGGAATGTAGTGGGATTTGAAGTCACGGCAGAACTCATCCCAAGTGATCACTCTAGCACCCCTGGAATCCTTCAACTGTTGCCACCCAATAGATGCTTGCCCCTTCAGCTGGAATGTAGCAAACTTGATGAAATCCTTAGGACGAACATTGCTGCATTCAAAGTGCTTGTTCATGTCGTGGATCCAATCCTCAGCATCAAACGGCTGGTCACAGGAAGTGAAAGTCTTTGGCTGATTTGACAGGAACTAACTCAGATTAGCAAACTGATTGCCACCATGCTGGAAATTTCCTTGCTGCTAATTAGCCCTCTCTTGCAACAACTGTAGCAGCATCTGAGTGTTTGCATTTGTAGCAGCCATCACCGCTTGTCAAGCCTCTACAGGAGGAGGATTCTCCGGAAGAGGAGGTGGTGGCGGCACATCCTCATGACCTGGATTCTAACGAGTTCGTGGAGCCATCCTGAAGAGGGACAACACATTAGCCCACAGAATAAATTGACGGTATAGCTGAATCAAAAAGGCGGGAATATCTGAACAAGAATATAGCAATTGCACTCGAACAAAATAGTAAGAATGCTTCCTCAAAGTGACGGTCGACAAAATTCTGATTAAGACCACTTGCAACAAGTATGAGCTAGAACTTCTCGGAACAAACATATGATCAAGATTTCATTCGATATCTTCGTGGATAAGATCGCACGGGCTCGAATTTACAGTAGCCATCCTGTGCAAGGTAGTGCACACGACTTATGAAGTATCCCCGAGTCGTAGCGATCTACAAGGACTCTTTAAGACACAACGAGAACCGCTGTAAGACGACCGTGAACAAACATACCCACTGAATATCGAATCCCAACCTCACATCATGCATCTGTAGAAAGATTGTCCTATAAGTCACTACTTGATATCCCACCTATGAATTCCCAAAATATCTGGTCATGCAATCTGGTACACGGATACAAGGAGTAATATTCACACAACTCCTATACTAACCCGTCCACTGTATGACATCCGTCAACACATAACCAGAATCTCGGACCTTCATCTACAACAAACCCTCGTGATCACAACGATACAAAGTATCGCAGTACTCCCGAACAATCTGCACCAGTACTGGGGACATTAGGGTTATCTCGCGACTACCAATATTGAAGCAAGTACGAACATCCTTCGTTCTGAGATACTCAGAAATCTGAATGATGGCGATGTGCGCAAGAATCCCCTGGAGCTCAACTCCCCGGAAGAAATCAAGGCAGACAGGAGGCACCAAGATAGAACTCCGTCACATCGAAATCATATAGATTTCAAAAATACCCGCGTGATCCTAATTTTTTTTTGAGCGAGAAGAGGAGTAGAATTAATATTTCCTAAGTCGGGAACCTCACGAGAGCATGGAAGAGGAGAAAAAAGAATCCTACTCTCCGATATAACTAAGACTCAAAACATTTTACTAGACTCGACTCGGCCAAGTATGATCACACAAAGGCTCCTATGGTCGTAAGGCTCTCATTACCAAGTTGTAACGACTAAGATGCGGTCCTTTCTGATTTAGGGAACGAGGCCCTGAATTGGAAAGAAACGCATCTAAGCGTTTTGCAAGCACGGTAACATAGCACATACATAATAATAGAATGACAGTTAGGGATTCAACTGCCATCTCATAAATAATATCAGAGTTCACATCACGCACTTATTCAAACAAGGTAGTTCCGCTACGGACTACATAATATGAGAAAAGGCTATGCTATCCTGCATGCTCGCCCACGATCACGACCACACCTCAGTCTTCTGGATAGTTCACGTACAGGCGGTCGTTCTCCTCATCGTACTGCCATGCCAGCTGCGTGCCGTCGGGATCACCTGTGTCGGGCGTACCTGTACCTGTAGGGGTGTTGGTGTAATCTGTGAGCCACGGGGACTCAGCAATCTATGACCTCGGTGCCAGAACTATTGAAGTTATTAGGTAAGGAAGGTTCAGTGTTTGGGTTGCAACATCCTAAGCATATATGGTGGCAAACTTACGTAGAACAAGTTATGTTGGTGGTCTATACTAGCGGGCGAAGACTAGCTGATCAATAAGTGATCCTGAACACCTACCTACGTCAATCATGACCCCACCGTGTTCCCGATCGAAGAGAGATCCTCGAAGGGGACAGTCACGGTTACACACACAGTTGGCAATTTTTATTAGATTAGGTTCAAGTTATCTATAACCGGATGTTAACAAATATTCCAAGTTGCCACATAACCGCATGCACGGCTTTCCGAAAGATTAAACCCTGCACGGGTGCTCCAACTAGTCCATCACAAACGGTCATTGTCCGCAAAGTAATCCTCTATGACGAATCTCGTGATCTCGTTGGATTCCTTAGAGGAAAACCTCAACTCTAGGGAGAACCAAAGCTTCACCGGGATTCCTATACGCAAGATATATCGCTAAGGTAAGACAACTCTAGCAGGACCTCCCGTCGTGTCGACGACCCCGAGAAGAGCCGCGTATCTCAGTCTCAGGACACGACGGATGGAAAAGCCTACAGGAACCAAACCTCAAGTTTCCTTGTGGTGGCCCCGCAGTCTGTTCATTTTGGACCAACACTCATGAGGAGCACTGGCCCGGGTTGTTGATTGACTCCTTGGGGTGGCCATTCCCTATGCAGATTATTATTAAGTGATTAGCAAATTAACACCAATGTTGGGTCCTGCCGGACAAGTCTTAACACTACACGATTTATCAAGGGGGTCCAATAACAACCCCGAACGTGTTAGGAGCGATCAGTTGTGGAATCAAACACCGGTAGCCGGAAACTATGGCGGCAATAACGGAACAAAACACCCGGCAAAAGGCTAGGCCTTCCATTATTTACCAAGTATATAGGTGCATTAATTAAATAACAGATTTAACATAATGATATCAAACTCATGTTATCACATGAGACAAGGTACCTGCAACTAGCCACGCTAACATTACTAGTTGAGCAAAGCCTACTTAGCCATTCAATATTTGCTAGGAGGGGAAAAGTGTTTGGGTTTCATGGCAATATCAAGAGGAAAATATTTCAGTGGTAGGCAGCACGCATATGACGAAGAAAACGTGAATCTAGCATAACAAGTCTAGAGATGGAATCAAGATCATATCATCTTTCCTGTGATGTCCTCAGCTTGGAACTGCTCTTGTCCGTCCTGCACGTACTCTCCCGGATCCACGTACTTGTTCTCTGATCGCGGTGCTACACAACATAAAAAATAGCATCTAATGAACAACCACACAACAAGATGCAACAAGCACATGATGCATGAGATGAAAATGAACATGCATCTCTATTCTAGTCACTAGCACATACATGAGAAGAAACTACAAACTCCTGGACATAACTGCACTGTAAGCTACCTTGACATCCACGAGGATGACATGAACAGATGCGTCACACGAAAACGATGCAAAAACATATAAAGAACGTTACGAACGGAGCTACGGATCAACCGGAAACAACGAAACAAGAAATAGAGTACTACGTATCAAATCCATCACAACGCACGCCAATGGCATACTTTTGGTATTCCCCGGTTGCCAAAACATAAAACAAACAAGTATGGATGGGGTGGTGCAAGGAATATCAACACACCATCAACTATGCACTCACAATCATCAAAACATCAAAACTATACAATCTGCCATCAACAACATCATAGCAGTTTGAGAGCTACATGCAAAGCACCTACAACCACCCAAATAGGCCAAAATGATATGTGGAAGAAGCTATTCAAAAGCTCTACAAGCATGAGCAAAAAGATAATACAAAGGAGTTTCACACACAAAGTTACACATCTGCTAACTTGGCCAAAAATATCAGTTTTCACGGACTTAGTGAAAATTCCAGATTCTCACTAGCTGTTTATGCTCTGAAGCATTTTTACAGCACCCAAAACAATATCTATAGGGATCCAAATGGAATGAAAATTTACAGAGAGCTAGACAAACACAAAAGCTACAACTTTCCAGTTGATAGCCAGGGCTGATTCCCAACACATGGACTTCTACAAGCACAACAACAGGAGAAGAAAATATAAGCAGATTCTCAGACTTAGTGAAAATCACATATTTTCACTAAACTGGAATTTCAGCCACTTGCCTACTTTGACTAAGCACAACTTGAACATATGAACTCCTAAGCATGAAACAAAACCAACATGCTATAGAGGGGGTCACCCTCTAATGCCGCAACAAGGAATCAACCTCTTGGGCTCACCACATCTCATGGAACCAAGCTCCAAACATTGATCAAAACAGAAATATGACATTCCCAGGAAGTGTTCCAAAGTGGAATCTGGACCCACCATTGGATTCCTGGGATGATTCTACCCCAAAAACATATATAATACATAGGCACTTGCATAGAATAATTGGGCACAAAGCTAAGAAGAAGATTTACATGGGATCACATAGAGATGAATAGTGCATCATCACATGTGCTTCCACTAGATTATCTCCTAGACATCCACTTGCACATATGAGGGGTAGACCACATGCTCATGTGCCTTAGCACACCACCACACACACACATGCATCAAGCACAACATATAATAAACACCTACACATGCTAATTATCACATACACACTAGTTTACACTCACACAAGCATTTCTACACCTACGCATACTTGCACATGTGCTTATCAAGGCACAACATGCCTTTAGCATATGTGAGACACACACAAGCACACACAACATCACATGAACTCCTACACACACACACACAAAGTATGTGTGTGTGTGTGGGGGGGGGGGGAACCCACACACACTCACATACACACACTACACAACCTAGGGTGATGTTTCACCCACATGCACATCATGAAGCTAACAGACACACACACACAATGCCAAACAGAAAAAGAAAAGCACAAAAAAAGGAATGGGGGAGGGATTGAACCCAGGACCCCCTACTAACAACACACTGCAGCACACCACTCGGCTACTGAACATGCACTTGACAGACAGGGGAAGACATACAAGGTAAGCCATCCTACCTGCGCTACTGTGCCGACATAAAAATAACACAAAAGGGGGGTTGGCGCCGCGGGGACTCGAACCCACGCCACCTGATCAATAGGCCACACTGCAAGCCACTACGCTACGCTACGGATCTCGACAGAACAGAGGTGTTATACTAGGTAACACACATACATCAAGATCGCCCTGCTTTGCTGTGCACACAGAGGCGACGGCCGCCACGTTCACCGGAGCATGCCTCTACTGCTACTGCTACTGCGCCACGGGGAGGACCTATGCTACCACTACTGCTCTGCCACCTGCACAAGCCCGAGCACCGGGACGAGCCCTAGCACACTACACAAGATCAACACATGCACAACCAAGTACTGCCGTGCTCATCTCCGATCATAGAGGCCGGCCACGAACCCTAGGCCGATCTAATGAGGGGGAAGGGAGGAAGAGAGCTAGCTCACCTAGGGGAAGAAGAAGAGGACGCCGATCGGGGAGGAAGCCTGACGAAGACGACGCGACGCTGATCTGAAGAAGCCTGGACGCAGAACTGAAGCAGGGGGAACAGGGCCGCCGGGAGCACGCCGGAGACGTGGTCCTGCCCGTCGATGTGGTCGCACCCCAACCTCAACGACGACGGGAATGGAATGTGGGCGCCTTCCCCGCGCTCCCGGACATGCTGGCCGGCACCGGAGGCGAGGGGTGCATGGAGGACGACGGCGACTACTTCTCTCTCTCTGCTAGTCGATCTACAAAGAGCTTACCTTTGGGGAAGGGAAGAGAGATGGAGGAGAAAGTGGCGGCGCAAGGAGGGGGACGCGGAACCCTAGGCCAAGGGGGGCACAAACGCCGATGCTATATGGGGGCCGCAGATGGGACGCGCTGTCAAACTCTCTCGCTCTCTCTGCTGTCTGTGACGGAAAGCAAACACACGGTCGACGCCGTGAGGAGGAGGACGAAGGAACGCACGGTGGGCTCTTGCTGGGGAAAACAGAGAGTGATGGGCCTCAGGTGGAAGAGAGGCCCAACGCTGGCGAGAGGTAAGGAAAAAGAAACCCACTGGGGTTTCTTATTTAAACCCAACACTAGACAAGAAATAAACTCCCAGGGAAACCTATGGCACCAAAAATAAAAATAAAAATACCCCTGGTCATAATAAATTATGACCAATTTGAATAAAATAGACAAGGGTTTTTTGGAGCAAATGAATATTTACAAAACAACATTAAGTTGATCTGTTTTGTGAATATTTGCACCACTAAGACATGGCTTCAAAACAGCAAATCAATAGCATCGTATCCACCACAATACATACTAAAACATGGGCATTTTTGAAATAGGAATGGGGCAAGTAAATATTGGTCTTGAGATAAATGAGAGGAAGAAGGTTTTGAAATCTAGTTGGAATCCACATAGCTTCCTACTAGCAATTGCACCACTCCACACACTTCACATAAACCACACATCATCACATGATGTCACACCACACACATATGATCACAAGAACAAAAAAACATATAGGCATGGATGAATGGATGCATGAATGCAAAGGGGAAAACAAGGCAAGGTGACACATGAAATAACACATGCATATATCTCCCATGGCACTGACATGATGGACCGACATACAGAAGGTTCCAAATAGGGCAAGTTACACTCTTGGGGCATTACAATCCGTGCGTATAGTGCGCCCATGGTGCTTGAGGATAAGCGTGGCATAAATGCCACCAAAGTGAGGCCCTTTGCAGCTGTTAGCGACGATGCGACGAGCAATCAAAGAACCAATATTATACGTGTTATCTCCTAAGAGGGAAGCTGCCAAGATAGCGAGATCCGAGCAGAAATGTTGCTCATGTTGTCACGAGCTAACACCCCTCGAGCAATATAGTATGCGAAATACCTGTTGTGGGGAAACAAGATGCTGGAGAGTTTCCCCCGGTGAATGTCTTGCGAATCTTTGCTGCACAGGGAAGCGAATAGGGATTTCAGCTCGTAAGGATGAATTTTCATTTTTGTCTTCTTCCCGACATTCTGCACACCTATAACGTCACAAAATTCTGCCAAAGACATGGTAAAGACATCATCGTATAATCTGAATTCAATCATGGAAGTTTTATCATTATATCTAAACCAGTTGACAAAATAATAAGTGAGTTTTGGATATTGTTGCACATGTCGTGTTACGAGACGTGTCAAACCTGCAGCTGCACAGAGGTTATCAAACTTATCCTTAATACCTGCCGCCATAAGGAAATCTGAACACGGGTATGCCATGGCACGTGGTGTGTCCGTCTCGCGGAGCGACTTCGGTGGCACAATATCATCACTTTAACTTGTCCTTACAGTGGAAGATGAAGCAGCAGCTCTAGTTAGTCTGTCGGTAGGCTCGGGTCTCTTCTTCCCAAGCCTTCCTTTTGCTTTTCCAAACAAACTCATTTCTGAAGTTTTTGATGCATCACAAAAACGAAGGTTTAAGCAAAAATGAGTTGGAGCAAACTATTCTACTCCCTTCCCTGATGCATAAGCTTGCATCAAAACTTCATATATAAATTCCTAAACATGCATGCAAGCTCATATGAACAACACCAAGAACTCTAAAATGCTCACAAATAAGACTACCAATCAAAATTATAATTGGAGGAGTGGAGGAGTTACATACCAAGGAGCAAATGCTCAAATTCTGAATGCAAATGATGGGTTGTAGAGAGAGATCGAAATTTGAGCTCCAGGAGAAAAATCAGGATTTTTGGAGTGAGAGAGAGAAGGGAGGAAGAAGTACCTGGAAAGGAGACCCGGTGGGCCGAGGCGACCTGTGGGCACGACTAGGGGCCAGGCCGCGCCAGCTGGCCACCTGGACCAAGGGTGCCCCCTGGCTGGCTCCAGGGGCCCGTGCGTCTCTTATTTGATGGAAATTTTTATTATAATTTTTCTAGAATTTTTCTGACAACTTCACTTTTGAAAATTTTCGAATTACCGAAAGCTGCAAAACTTCGAGAAAGCTCGGAACGAAGGTTAAACATATGAAGCTTCAAAAACAGAAAACTTTGGTAGAGCAAGGAGGATGAAAGATAGAAGAAATGAAAACTTAACAAGCTTCTCTTTTTACTCATATAAAACATATTTGTTAGCAAGGCTGATCAAGTCTTACTACCAAACATGTGTTATATCGAGCAAAAAGTTTCACTTCTTATAAAGCAATCATGGTACCTTTATTTTAATGGATATTGCCCCCACCATAATAGTTTTGTATTTGTGGTCCACATGTAGAGGAAAATCCCACTCTCCAACCTTCATAGTCTCAATATTCTCAATAGAATTAAGGGCATGCCTTTTATCAATCTTCTTCAAAAAATATAGCGTGTGCTCTTTCTCATTAACATTGAAAGTCAGCTTTCCTTTATTGCAATCAATAATAGCACCTGCTATGTTAAGAAAAGGTCTACCAAGAATAATAAACATGCTCCCATCCTCAGGCATTTCGAGCACAACAAAATCAGTAAGGATCAAGCAATTAGCAACTTCAACAGGAACATCCTCACAAATACCAACAGGAACGACTGTTGACTTATCAGCCATTTGAAGATAGACATCTGTAGGGATTAGTTTATCTAAACAAAGCCTTTTGTAAAAAGAGAAAGGAATAACACTCACTCCTGCACCAAGATCACATAAAGCAGTTCTGAAATAATTATTTTTTATGGAGCAAGGAATGGTGGGTATACCTGGGTCACCAAGCTTCTAAGGAATCTTACCACTGAAAGAGTAATTAGCAAGCATAGTAGATATTGCCTCATTAGGAACTTTTCTTTTATTAGTAATAATATATTTCATATACGTCGAGTACGGAGGCAACTTAATAGCACCAGTCAAAGGAATTTGAAGAAAAAGAGGTTTCATCCATTCACAAAATTTATTGTAATTCTCTTCTTTTTTGGTTTTGAAGACTTACCTGGGAAGGGCATTGATTTCGGTACCCATGGTTCTCTTTCCTTCCCATGTTTTCTTGCAACAAAGTCTTCTCTAGTATACCTCTTACGCTTGTCGGGTGCTTCTTTTTCTTGTACCTCAAGAGGATCATTCTTATCATTATCTTTATCAGGTTATGCACCATCTTCATTTTCAGCATGGGAAATAGATATACTATTAGGATCAACAATAGGTTCTTCATCAGTTATGGGATCATTTGAGTTACCAGCATTCTTGTGTTTCTTCTTCTTCTTCTTCGGGGAGGTGACAACGTCTTCTTCCTGCAATTGAGAATCTTGCTCGATCCTCTCTGGATGCCCCTCCGGAAAGAGAGGGTCCTGGGTGTGTGTACCACCTCGGGTCTTTATGCCATATGCATGCGTATCAACTTGTTTGGCATTGTTAGCAAGAAAATCTTTTTGCACATTAGAAATTTGTTGAAGCTGAGTTTGAACCATATGAAAATGCTTAACAAGAACTTTAACATGATTAACAATTCTACTTAAAACATCAAGCAAACTTTTGATAGCAAGGGAATTATCATGCAATTGGCTTTGAATCCTCTCATTAAAGTGACTTTGCTTGACAATGAAATTGTCAAGCTCATCTAAACATTGACCGGGAGGCTTACCATGAGGGACGTCACTTGCATTGAATTCTAAAAGAGAGTGTACCTCTACCATAGGTGGGTGAGTGGTAGGCTCACATAATTGCTCAATAGGAGGTAGATTCTTCACATCTTCATCTTTAGTACCTTTCTCTTTAATAGTCTTCTTTGCTTCTTGCATAGCTTCGGGGCTCAGGAAAAGCATACCCCTCTTCTTTGGTGGTGGAGGTGGTTCAGGCACGGACCAATCATCATGATTCTTAGCTATCTTACCCATTAGTTCTTCAGCATCGTCTGGTGTTCTTTCCCTGAAAACACAACCATCACAACTATCCAGATAGGTTCTAGATTCATCCGTTAGACGAGCATAAAATATATCAAGCAATTCATTCTTAGGGACTCCATGTCCCGGTCTAGCATTGAGTATAGTGCAATACCTCCCCCAAGCTTTAGGGAGGTGCTCATCCTGCAACTGTTTTAAGTTATATATTCTTTGTAAAGCAGCATGTTGCTTATGAGCAGGAAAATATTTAGCAACAAAAGATTGAGATAAATCTTGAGGACTCTTAATGGAACCACATGGTAGTGCATCATACCATGCTTTAGCATCTTCCCTCAAAGAGAAAGGAAGTAGCTTAGTAACATAATAATTTCTCTTCTTGTCCTCTGTAGTGAATAAACCACCAGACTCTGTGAGTTTGGTAAGGTGTGCAATAGCGTCGTCATTTTCTCTGCCATAAAAGGGGCATATTCAACTGTGGATATAAGTGAAATATCAACAGAGAAATCAAAATCAGCATCCTCAATGCAAATAGGAGATGAAGCAAATTTAGGATCAGGGGTAAATTTGTTCTTCATAGAATGCTTTTCAAGCAGCTTCTTAACAGAAGCAGGGTCAGAGTCAATGCACTCTATAAGTTCCCCGCATAAATCATCATCAAGTTCAATATAATCATCATCAAGAATTATTTCCTTGAGACCACTCAAGTCTGGGTAACCAAAATATCTACCAATGGGGTAGCGTGTAATAGGAAGTTCAATTCCAGACTGCTTAGCAGCCTTAGCAATTTGAGACTCAATAAAATAACCAAGTAAACCAGTCTCATCATTAGTAGTAGAAGCATCATCAAAAGTATCAGGCATAGTGACGGACTCGGTAGAAACATCATGTGGTGGTGGTGAAGCAAACTTACTCATAACAGAAGGTGAATCAACCTTAGCACTAGTGCTAAGAACAATACCTTTTCTCGTAGTGGATGGTAAAATTGGAACCTTGGTGTCTCCTTTCTTACCCATAGTGAATAAATCGCAGCAAACAAAATAACTCCAAGTAGACTTGTAAATAAAGCTATGCTCCCCGGCAACAGAGCCAGGAAATAGTCTTGATGACCCACAAGTGTAAGGGATCGCAACAGTCTTCGCGGGTAAGTTAACCCAATTTATTGATTCAACACAAGGGGAGCCAAAGAATATTTATAAGCTTTAACAGTTGAGTTGTCAATTCAACCGCACCTGAAAGATACTTGATTGACAATGAAATATTAGTAGCAACAGTGATGTGGGAGTGATGGTGGCAACGGAATAATAGTGGCAAAGCAACGAAAGTAAAACGACGAAAGTAAAGCAACTGTTAACTAGTAGTATTAAAACACTGTAGGCTAGAGAGATGGATGGTTGGTCATGGATGAGAGATATCATGTATTTAACTTGGGGCAAGGCACATAGAAAAGTAATGATCATCTAGGCAAATATCAAATATTAGGCATGTATCCCAAGGTAGTCATGCGTGCTTGCAACAGAACTTGCAAAACATCTTTTGTCCTACCATCCCACTATCAACGGGGCAAAAAGGAACTTATGGAGATTACGGTGCTCATGTCAAAGAGCACCGGAACAAAGCATTAACAATCAATGGATACATGGAATCCTCAAACTATAGTCTATCCCCTTTGGTGTCCCAAGCTGTCACCATTTGGGATCGCCGGTTCGAGACTATAATAGGTGCATACTACTCATATATAGGATAAAGAAGACAAATATATTCATGAAAACATAAGGTATTCAGATCTGAAATCATGACACTCGGGCCCAAAGTGACAAGCATTAAGAGTAACAAGTAGTAGCAAAGATGATAAACACCATAGTAGATGATAGGCAACGTGCCCCCAACAATCCGACAAACTATTACATGATCTAACTCATCCAATCCCTACCACCCCTTCACCTAAAACAGGGAATTACTCACACATGATGGGGGAAGGCATGGAAGGATGATGGAGTGACGATGGTGATGACGATAGCGACGATTTCCCCTCTCCGGAGGCCAAAACAGCCTCCAGATTAGCTCTCCCGAAGAAGAACCGAGGGTGATGGTGGCTCCACGTCGAGAACTTGAAAAACGACTTCTATTCTGGGATTTTCTTGTCACAGGTAAAAATAGGAGCCAAAGTAGGGCACCAGAGGGCGTGGACCCTACCCAGGCAGCCTCCTGGCGCGGCCAGGGGCAGGCCTCGCCCACAGATCACGTGGAGCCCTGGTGGTCCCCCTCTGGCCCAAGGTCCCTCCCGATGCGTGGATTTTCTCTAATTTTTATGGGAATATTCCGGGACGTCTAAATATCCATTTTCCTGCACACAAGAAAACCATACAGGCAGCTCTGCTGAAAACAACGTGAGTCCGGGTTAGTTTCATTCAAATCATGCAAGAATGAAGCCAAAACAATAGCAAAAGTGTTTGGAATAGTTGATACGTTTGAGACGTATCAGTGTGCAGAAAGATAGCCCAATCCTTTTTATTAAAAAGGACATGCATGAAAGTACTCTTATATGATGCAAGCGCTCCCGAGGACACATGGGAATTTCTGTCTAGTCATGTTCATCATGTTGAGTTGATTCACGTTCATTATTTTGATAAATTGATATGTGGGTGGACCGGTGCTAAGGTGCTATTCTTACTTGAACAAGCAACCCACTTATGATTACCCCCTGTCGCAAGCATCCGCAACTACGAAAGAAGAATTAATATAAATCTAACCATAGCATGAAAAGTGTGGATCCAAATCAGCCCCTCATGAAGCAACACATAAACTGGTGTTTAAGCTTTTATCACTCTTGCAACCCATCATCTACTTGTTACTCCACATTGCCTGCCGATAACATGCTAAAGTGTCGTGTAGTCGATGTTCACACAACACCACTAAGAGAAGCAACAACATACACATCATCAAAATATCGAATGAATACCAACTTCACATGATTACTTATAACATGACATCTCCCATATCCTCAGGAACAATACTAACTACTTACACCTCATCAACATGTTCAAGATGAGAGGTATAATAACGGTAATGAAGGATCTAAACATAATATATTTCACCAAGTAAACCAACTAGTAGTAACTACAAGATGTAATCAACACCACTAGTAACCCACAGGTACCAATCTGAGGTTTTGAGACAAACACTGAATACAAGAGATGAACTAGGGTTTGAGATGAGATGGTGCTGGTGAAGACACTACTAAAAAAAGCCTATAGCTAATATGGACATTAATGGCGCACCATGCATGTGGTGTGCCACTGCTATATAGGCTTTTTTTAGATCCACCTACTAGATGTTAATGAAGATTGGTCCTCCCATAAAGGAGGAAGCATTGATGATGACGATGGCTTTGATTTTCCCCTCTGAGGGAAATTTCCCTGACAGAATCTCTCCACCGGAGAGAAAAAGGGTCTCTACCCAGGTTTTCACCTAGAGACGATGACGCTTTGTCCTGAAAGCATGCTTATGATTCTAAGGTAAAACACACCATATAGTAGAAGACGAGGGGGGGGGGTCGGGAGACCTGCTCGGGCCCCACAAGGCAACGAGGGGCTAGGGGGTTGGGCGTGCCCGGTTGGCTTGTGGCCAGCAGGTGCCCCCTCTGGTATGTTTCTGGCCCAGTAATTCTTATATATTCCATAAACATTCTCCGTGAAGTTTCAGGTCATTTGAAGTCTAGTGATATTTTTATCCTTTTTCTTCATTTTTAGATCCAAAATTCCACTTTCCAGTAATTTCCCTCCTTGTGATGTACCTTGCATATTTAGAGAGAAAAGACATAATAATTGTAAAATAATGAGGAATAATATACAAGAATAACATAAATATCAATAAGGAATCATGATGCAAAATGGACGTATCAACTCCCCCTAGATTAGACCTCGCTTGTCCTCAAGCGAAATCCGAACTCGATAATAATGAGCGCATAATTTGAGAGAGAGGTGCCGATAAAAAAAGAATACAAACACGAGAGAATCATGAATATTGACATAGCAAAAAGTTCTTCATCATATAGTTTCACATAAACAAGTAAAAATATATTCATAATTGTTGAAGTATGAAGCATAAACATTATTGGCAAACAACAAATTATGTTCTTAGTCATTGAGACAATCATAATTCATCATATTTCAGAGGAGAGTCTATGTAAGATCTTTCATATTAGAGAATTCACATACTCAAGTAGCATTTAGTCTTCTAATTGCTAACACTCATTGCATATTTTGGAGCTAACATTTTCATTGGACACATAGGAACATAGGGGCTTTATTGTTTGCCACCCAACTTATTTTCCTCAAGGATAATGTCAACAATAATGGTTCTTGATCTCCTACATTCAACTTGGTGTATATATATATATAGGAAAAAATTTATCTACCACCGGTGGTAGTTACCACCACTTGCGTTTTGTATGTTGTATGTAGTATCTATCAAATCAAAGAGTATGTATGTGTAGTATGTAGTATATAATCATGTTTAGGTAGTATATATACTATTTTTTTGGTAGTATGTATCGTATTTTGTGTATGCTCTTTTCTACATACAAATATATACTTATTTCACAAATATAATAAAAACTATTGGTCAACTTGTAATTTTTTCATATAACTCGCTTTGAAAAATCTTATATATAGTATATGAACATAATAGAAACGATAAATTAGTATATATACTCCCGCGTGGTAGTATATGGAACATGTGGGGTAACTACCCCTGGGTGGTAGGATGTATTTTTCCTATATATATATATATATATATATATATATAGATCTATCCGCAACACATGATGCTTGCCAACTAGAGAGTTAATAGGTTTAAACAAGGACGAGCTTTATGAACTGTTGCACAAAAGTAAAATCATGAAGATAAAAGATAGGCCCTTTGCTGAGGGAAGCAGAGGTTGTCGTGCAATTTTAAGTTGGATGTGGAAGCTCTTAAGGCAAAGGAACGTCACTTTATATTGCCCCTTATGATAGCAAACATTATTATGGAGCCTCTTGCTTTTATTTCTTTGCCATCACAAGATTGTACAAAGCTTATTTTCCCTTACAATAAAAGATCATACATGTTTAGGAGTAATTTTTATTGCTTGGTGCATCGATGACAACTTATTTGAAGGATCTTACTCAATCCATAAGTAGGTATGGTGGACTCTTATGGCAAGAAACTGGTTTTAGGGGTTATGGATGCACAAGTAGTATCTCTAATTAGTGTGGAAATTTTTGTCTAGCAAAAGATCTAAAGCAAGCACAACATGTTAGAGGATTCATGACAATATAACTTCTATGTGAATGTAAACTATCATGATCATTACGTTGTCTTCCATGTCCAACATCCACAGTTGCACAATATATAATATTTTTTGAGAGACCTCAATCATAAAATATGTCCAAGGTAGTGTATTTATATGTGAATTTCCTCTCCTCTATCATAATCTTGCATAGATTGTATCAACGACTAATGCTATGTTTGTTTATTCCCAACAACTTTTATCACTTGTACTTTTCTATGTAAAGTCATTAATCCTCATGGGATTAGCATATGATCTTTTTATTTCTTTTATTTCAATGCTACGATGATATATGCATGAGAGTAAAGCACACAAACTCAACTAATCTTTATTATATAACTCCGACACACGGTTACAAGGATAGATAGATCTCAAAGCAAAAAATTCTAAGAAAAGAAAATCTAAAATTTTATTTCTCTAGATCATTATATAACAAGAGATCGAAATAGGATAACTGGTAATGATTAAAGTAATGGTGATACAATACCAGGGCACTCATAAGCAGTTTTCAACAAGGTATTCTCTATAACTGCTATGAATAATAGTGATATATTGTTTTGTAGCAAGATAATTCGTAACAAGTGAGAAGAAACAATAGTAACAAGTATGAATCAAGGTATCCCAATCCTTTTTATAGAAAAGGATGGGACGGAAAGTCCTCTTATATGAGGCAAGCGCTCCCGAGGACACATGGGAATTACAGTCTAGTCATGTTCATCATGTTAGGTTGATTCGAGTTTGCTACTTTGATAATTTGATATGTGGATGGACCGGTGCTAAGGTCTATTCTTCTTGAAAACGCAACTCTCTTATGATTAACCTCCTCTCTAAAGCATCCGCAACTACGAAATAAGAATTAAGATAAATCTAAACACAACATGAAATGTGTGGATCCAATTCAGCCCCTTCTGAAGGAACACATAACCTGGGGTTTAAGCTTCTGTCACTCTAGCAACCCATCATGTACTTTCTACTCCACAATGCATTCCCTTAGGACCATAAAATGGTGAAGTGTTGTGTAGTCATGATTACTTATAATAATCATGACATTGAGAAGCAACAACATACACATCATCACAATATTGAATGAATACCAACTTCACATGATTACTTATAATAATACTTCTCCCATGTCCTCAAGAACAATATTAGCTACTCACACCTCATCAACATGTTCATAATCATAGGTGTAATAATGGTGATCAAGGATCTGAACATAATATCTTCCACCAAGTAATCCAACAAGCATCAACTACGAGATGTAATTGACACTACTAGTAACCCACATCCACTAATCTGGGGTTTTGAGACAAAGATTGAATACAAGAGATGAATTAGGGTTGGAGATGAGATGATGCTAGTGAATATGTTGATGAACATTGGTTCTCCCACGAAGGAGGAACCGTTGGTTATGATGATAGCTTTAGGGTTGGAGATGAGATGGTGCTAGTGAATACAAGAGATGATATTTCCCCCTCCTCGAGAGGAATTCCCCCAATAGAATCTCCCTATGGGAGATAAAAAGGGACTCTCCACAAGTTCCCACCTTGAGACTATGGCGGTTCGTCCCGAAAGTATCCTTATGATTTATTTCTAGGTCAAAACACACCATACAGGAGAATAGGGAGGTCGGGAGACCTACTGGGCCACTGATACGTCCATTTTGCATCATGCTTTCATGTTGATATTTATCGCTTTATGGACTATTATTATACTTTGTGGAACCTTACTTATGCCTTTTCTCTCTTATTTTGCAAGGTTTATTTGAAGAGGGAGAATACCAGCAGCTGGAATTCTGGACTGGAAAAGGAGCAAGTCTGAGTGCTCTATTCTGAGCAACACCAAATGTCCTAAAAATCAACGTGGATTTTTTTTGGATTTTATAAAAAATACTGGGCGAAAGAAGTGTCAGAGGGGAGCAACAGGGGCCCACAAGCGTGGTTGCCGCGACCTACCCCCTGGCCGCGGCAACAGGGATTGTGGGCACCCTGGCGGCCCACTGGCCCCCTCTTTTGCTATATGAAGGGTTTCGTTCCATAAAAAAATCATTCGGGAGCTTTTTCGTGGTTTCGCCGCCGCCACGAGGCAGAACTTGAGCAGATCCAATCTTGAGCTCCGGCAGGACGATCCTGCCGGGGAAACTTCCCTCCCGGAGGGGAAAATCGTTGCCATCGTCATCACCAACACTCCTCTCGTCGGAGGGGAGGCATCTCCACCAACATCTTCATCGGCACCATCTCCTCTCCAATCCCTAGTTCATCTCTTGTAACCAATCTCCGTCTCTCGACTCCGATTGGTACTTGTAAGGTTGCTAGTAGTGTTGATTACTCTTTGTAGTTGATGCTAGTTGGATTACTTGGTGGAAGAGTTTATGTTCAGATCCTTGATGCTATTCATTACACCTCTAATCACGATTATGATTATGCTTTGTGAGTAGTCACTTTTGTTCCTGAGGACATGGGATAAGTCATGCTAATAATAGTCATGTGAGTTTGGTATTCGTTCGGTATTTTGATATGTTGTATGTTGTTTTTCCTCTAGTGGTGTTATGTGAACGTTGACTACATAATACTTCACCATATTTGGGCCTAGAGGAAGGCATTGGGGAGTAGTAAGTAGATGATGGGTTGCTGGACTGACAGAAGCTAAAACCCCAGTCTATGCATTGCTTCGTAAGGGGCTGATTTGGATCCACTAGTTTAATGCTATGGTTAGACGTTGTCTTAATTCTTCTTTCATAGTTGCGGATGCTTGCGAGAGGGGTTAATCATAAGTGGGATGCTTGTCCAAGTAAGGGCAGTACCCAAGCGCCGGTCCACCCACATATCAAACTATCAAAGTAACGGATGCGAATCATATGAACATGATGAGACTAGCATGACAGAAATTCCCGTGTGTTCTCGGGAGCGTTTTTCCTCTTATAATACTTTTTTCAGGCTTGTCCCTTGCTACAAAAGGGATTGGGATACTTGATGCACCATTGCAACTACTTGCTACTTATTACTTTTCTCTTGCTACATTTCACGTCACTACACCATCACTTGTTACCGCTATTTTCAGTGCTTGCAGTTATTACCTTGCTGAAAACCGTTTATCAGACCCTTCTCCTCCTCGTTTGGTTCGACACTCTTACTTATCGAAAGGACTATGATTGATCCCCTATACTTGTGGGTCATCAAGACTCTTTTCTGGTGCCGTTTCCGGGGAGGGAAGCGCCGTTTGTAAGTGGAATTTGGTAAGGAAACATTTATATACTGTGCTGAAATTTATTGTCACTTGTCACTATGGAAACTATTCCTTTGAGGAGTTTGTTCGGGGTATCTTCACCACGAACAGAAGCACGAGGAGTTGCTCCTCAACCTGACGTACCTACTGAAAATATTTTTTATGAAATTCCTTCGGGTATGCTTGAGAAACTGCTGGCTAATCCTTTTACAGGAAATGGATCATCACATCCAGACTTGCATCTGATCTATGTAGATGAAGTTTGTGGTTTATTTAAGCTTGCAGGTTTGCCCGAGGATGAGGTAAATAAGAAAGTCTTTCCTTTATCTTTGAAGGATAAGGCGTTGACATGGTATAGGCTATGTGATGATACTAGATCATGGGACTACAATTGGTTGAAATTGGAATTTCATCAAAAGTTTTATCCTATGCATTTAGTACATCGTGATCGGAATTATATTTATAACTTTTGGCCTCATGACAGGGAAAGCATAGCTCAAGCTTGGGGGAGCTTAAATCAATGTTATATTCATGCCCCAATCATGAGCTCTCGAGAGAAATTATCACTCAAAACTTTTATGCTCGGCTTTCTCATGAAGATCGTACCATGCTTGACACTTCTTGTACCGGTTCTTTTATGAAGAAGGATATTGATCACAAGTAGAATTTATTGGAAAGAATCAAACGCAACTCTGAAGATCGGGAGCTGGAAGAAGGTAAGGAGTCAGGTATGGATTTCCAGTTTGATTGCGTGAAATCTTTTGTTGAAACAAACACTTCTAGATATTTTAGCACTAAGTATGGACTTGACTCTGAGATAGTACTTATCTATGTGAATCTTTTGCTGCTCATGTTAATCTTCCCAAAGAGAAGTGGTTTAAATATCATCCTCCTGTAGAAAGCAACATAGTCAAAACCAATCTAGTTGAGGAGAAAGTCATTGCTTTTAGTGATCCTGTTGTTCCTTGTGCCTATGCTGAGAAACCACCTTACCCTGCTAGGATAAAGGGTTATTCTAAAGCTCCAACTGTGATACGTAGGGGTTACATTAGACCACATGCACCCCGTGAGGAAATTAGAGTTGAACCTAGTGTTTCTATTATCAAAGATCTCTTAGCCGAAGACATAGACGGGCATGTTATCAAATTTTGTGAGGACTCCGCTAGAATTGCTAAACCTCACGAGAAAGACAAATACGGACCTGTAGTTGGCCTGCCCGTTGTTTCTGTTAAGATAGGAGATCACTGTTACCACGGTTTATGTGATATGGGAGCTAGTGTTAGTGTAATACCCCGTTCCATATATGATGAAATCAAAGATGAGATTGCACCTGCTGAGTTAGAACCCATTGATGTCACTATTACGCTAGCTAATAGAGACACTATCTGCCCTATGGGAATTGTGGGAGACATAGAAGTCCTGTGTGGTAAGACGAAGTATCCTACTGATTTCCTCATCCTTGGTACTGCACAAGATAGCTTTTGTCCCATCATATTTGATAGACCCTTTCTCAACACTGTCAATGCTCACATTGATTGCACTAAGTAGACTGTCACGGTTAGTTTCGAGGGTGTGTCTCACGAATTTAACTTCTCCAAGTTTGGAAGACAACCCCATGAAAAAGAGTCGTCTGGTAGGGATGAAATCATTGCTCTTGTCTCTATTACCGTACCTCCTACGGATCCTTTAGAGCAATATCTTCTTGAGCATGAAAATGATATGCACATGGAGGAAAGAGATGAGATAGATTAAATTGTCTTAGAACAATATCCTATTCTCAAGAATAATCTGCGTGTTGAACTGCTTGGGGATCCTCCCCCACCAAAGGGAGATCCTGTGTTCGAGCTAAAACAGTTACCAGATACTCTTAAGTATGCCTATCTTGATGAGAAGGAGATATATCCTGTTATTATTAGTGCTCACCTCTCGGATCACGAAGAGAGGAAGGTATTAAAAACCTTGAGGAAGCACCGTGCTGCTATTGGATATACTCTTGATGATCTTAAGGGTATTAGTCCCACTCTATGTCAGCACAAGATTAAAACCAGTCCTGACTCTAAGCCAGTTGCTGATCATCAATGGAGACTAAATCCGAGGATGAAAGAGATTGTGAGAAAAGAAATATTAAAGCTTATGGAAGCAGGAATCATCTATCCTGTTGCTCATAGTGATTGGGTAAGTCCAGTACATTGCGTACCTAAGAAGGGAGGTATCACCATTGTTCCTAATGATAAGGATGAACTAATCATGCAGAGGATTATTACTGGCTATAGGATGGTGGTAGACTTCCGGAAACTGAACAAGGCAACCAGGAAGGACCATTATCCTTTACCGTTCATCGACCAGATGCTAGAAAGGCTATCTAAACACACACACTTCTGCTTTATAGATGGTTATTCAGGTTTCTCGCAAATACCTGTTGCACAATCTAATCAAGAGAAAACCTCCTTCACATGCCCCTTCGGTACCTTCGCTTATAGACGTATGCCTTTTGGCTTGTGCAATGCACCTGCCACCTTTCAAAGATGTATGATGGCTATATTCTCTGACTTTTGTGAAAAGATTATTGAGGTTTTCATGGATGATTTCTCTATTTACGGTTCTTTATTTGACGATTGCCTCAGCAACCTTGATCGAGTCTTACAGAGATGCAAAGATACCATTCTTGTCTTGAACTGGGAGAAGTGCCACTTCATGGTTAATGAAGGCATCATCTTAGGACACAAAATCTCTGAGAGAGGCATTGAAGTTGATAAGGCTAAGGTTGATGCAATTGAGAAAATGCCTTGCCCCATAGATATCAGAGGTATACGAAGTTTCCTAGGTTATGCTGGTTTCTATAGAAGGTTCATTAAAGACTTCTCTAAGATTTCTAGGCCTCTTACCAACCTCTTGCAGAAGGATGTTCCTTTTGTTTTTGATGAGGATTGTGAGGAAGCTTTTGAAATAGTTAAGAAGGCTTTGATAACCGCACCTATTGTTCAACCACCTGATTGGAACTTGCCCTTTGAAATCATGTGCGATGCTAGTGATTATGCTGTTGGTGCTGTTCTAGGACAAAGGGTTGTCAAGAAGTTGAATGTCATTCACTACGCTAGTAAAACTCTAGACAGTGCCCAAAGAAACTATGCTACTACGGAGAAGGAATTTTTAGCAGTCATGTTTGCATGTGAAAAGTTCAGATCTTATATAGTTGACTCCAAGGTCATTATTCACTCTGATCATGCTGCTATTAAGTACCTTATGGAGAAGAAGGATGCTAAGCCTAGGCTAATCAGATGGGTTCTCCTGCTACAGGAATTTGATTTGCATGTTGTTGACCGAAAGGGTGCTGATAACCCTGTAGCAGATAACTTGTCTAGGCTAGAGAATGTCCTTGATGACCCACGACCTATTAATGACAGCTTTTCTAATGAGAAATTGAATGTCATCCGCACTTCACATAGTGCACCATGGTATGCTGATTACGCAAACTATATCGTAGCCAAATACATACCACCCAGTTTCACCTACGAGGAAAAGAAGAAATTGTTCTTTGATTTGAGACATTACTTTTGGGATGATCCTCACCTCTATAAGGAAGGAGTAGATGGTGTTATTAGACGTTGTGTGCCTGAACATGAACAGGGACAGATCCTGCAGAAGTGTCATTCCGGGGCTTACGGAGGACACCATGCTGGAGACAGAACTGCTCATAAGGTATTACAATCAGGTTTCTACTAGCCCACGCTCTTCAAGGATGCCCGTAAGTTTGTACTATCTTGTGATAAATGCCAAAGAATAGGGAACATCAGTAAGTGTCAGAAAATGCCTATGAACTATTCATTGGTCATCGAACCATTTGATGTCTTGGGCTTTGATTATATGGGACCTTTCCCGAGTTCCAGTGGGTACACTCACATCTTAGTTGCTGTGGATTATGTCACTGAGTGGGTAGAGGCTATCCCCACTAAGAATGCCGATCACCACACCTCTATTAAGATGCTTAAAGAAGTCATTTTCCCAAGATTTGGAGTCCCTAGATATCTCATGACTGATGGCAGTTCACACTTCATTCATGGATTTTTCCGCAAGATGCTCACTAAGTATGATGTCAACCATAGAGTTGCATCTCCTTATCATCCTCAGTCTAGTGGTCAAGTGGAGTGGAGTAATAGGGAGATCAAATTGATCTTACAAAAGACCGTCAATAGATCTCGAAAGAATTGGTCTAGCAAACTTGACGATGCACTATGGGCTTATAGGACTGCTTATAAGAATCCCATGGGCATGTTGCCGTATAAAATGGTTTACGGTAAGGCCTGTCATTTACCTCTTGAGCTTGAACACAAAGCTTATTGGGCAATCATAGAGCTCAACTTCGATTTCAAACTTGCCGGTGAGAAGCGGTTGTTTGATATCAGTTCATTAGATGAACGGAGGGCCCAGACATATGAGAATGCCAAGTTGTTCAAGGAAAAGGTTAAGAGATGGCACGATAAAAGAATACAAAAACGAGAGTTCAATGTAGGTGATTATGTCCTGCTATACAATTCTCGTTTAAGATTCTTTGCAGGCAAGCTTCTCTCTAAATGGGAAGGTCCATACGTTGTCGAGGAAGTATATCGTTCCGGTGCCATCAAAATCAATAACACGGAAGGCAATTTTCCTAGAGTGGTAAACAGGCAAAGAATCAAGCATTATATCTGTGGTACTCCCATAAATGTTGAGACCAATATCATCAATATCATAACTCCAAAGGAGTACATAAGGGATGTTTATCAGCCTGTTTCAGACCCTGAAAACCAAGAGGTACCTGTTTCGGTAAGTAATTGGACTCCGAAACTTTTCCAATAGTAATTTTCTCCGTTTTGGAATTTTTGGAAAATTATAAAAATAAAAAGCAGTCCGGAGAGCGCACGAGGCGTCCACATGCTTGGTTGCCGCGCCCCCTGGCCGCGGCAACAGGGCTTGTGGGCAGCTCGTGTGCCTCCCGGACTCCGTTTTCTTGCGGAGCACTCCTTCTGGTCCAGAAAAAATCATTATATATACGCCCGAGGGTTTTGATCTCCGTATCACGCAGTTTTGCTCTGTTTTTGTTTCGGGCCTGTTGTCTGCCGCAGATTGAGGTCAAGATGTCTGCTCAAGATTCAGAAGAAGAGATCTATGAGGCCGATGACCGTGCTAACTCCAGGATTAATGGGGACTTGGAGCCTTATGGCTGGACTACTGACGAGGAAGAGGACTATGAGCCCAAGGGGAAGGACAAACGAGTTCCGATGAAGAGGAGGCTCCTCTACCCCAACCTGGACGCACTCATGTGGAGTTCAAGAAGTCAAGCCTCCCTGACCAAAGGAAGAAGCCTAAGACCTTGTTTATCCCTTCTCAGTTCTTGCAGGAGAGTAAGCAGGAACTTTGTCATAGAGTGTTGAAGCTTGAGGAGCAAAATGACGAACTGAGAGAGCAGAACTTTTTGCTCAAGTGGAAATTAGACAAGCTCAAGACTACTTCAACAACACCACCACCATCACCACCAAAGGAAGACAACTAAGCATTGGTATGGGCAATCCCCTTGACTTTTTCCAAGCTTGGGGAAGTTGCCCTGGTATCGTATCACCTTTATATCTTTTGCTTTTACCTTTGTTTTAGTTCTTTCCTTTTCAGTTTTTATTTCTTCTCTTAGTGGAATAAGTCTTTAGTGTTTAGTTTGAGTCTTTTTGCCTTGTGTCTCCCCCGATGTATTCAAGCTTGCGTGCTATATAATAAAGAGTATCTCAGTCAAGGGCTTTGTTTTATGCCATGATCAAAAGTATGAAAAGAACGATAGCATGAAAGATCATGAGATGATCTTATGGAAAGTGATAGCTTCACATATAACAAGTATGATGATTGAAACTTGTTGAGAGTAGACCAACATAGACCTCAGCCATTGTTGCAATTAATAAGAAGTAACAAGGAAAGAGAGGTTCACATATAAATATATCATCTTAGACACTTTCTATAATTGTGAGCACTCACCAAACTATTACATGCCTAGAAGTAGATGTTGGACAAGGAAGACAACATAATGAATTGTGTTTGCTTGGTTCCAAACAATGTTATATGATTAGAGATCCCTTAGCATGTGACGATTGCTTCCACCTCATATTAGCCAAAACTCCTGCACCAAGTAGAGATACTATTTGTGCATCCATAAACCTTCAACCCAGTTTTGCCATGAGTGTCCACCATACCTACCTATGGATTGAATAAGATCCCTCAAGTAAGTTTTCATCGGTGCAAGCAATAAAAATTGCTCTCTAATATGTATGATCTATTAGTGTGTGGAAAACAAGCTTTGTACAAACCTGTGATGAGGAAGACATAAAAGCGACAGACTGCATAATAAAGTTCTTTATCACAGGAGGCAATATAAAGTGACGTTCCTCCGCACTAAGAGGACACGCATCCAAACCTCAAAACCGCATGACAACCTATGCTTCCCTCTGCGAAGGGCCTATCTTGTACCTTTATTTTTTGCCCTTGTAAGAGTCATGGTGATATTCACCAATTCCTTATTTAGCCTTTTTCTTGGTGAACGTCATATGCTTGGGAAAGATCTATATTCATATATCAACTTGGAGCTGAGTACTTATGCTTTATTATTGTTGACTTTACCCTTGAGGTAAATGGTTGGGAGGCAAAATTATAAGCCCCTATCTTTCTCTGTGTCCAACTGAAACTTTGATATCATGAGTACCACGTGAGTTGTAACAATTGTGGAAAACTAAAGAGATGATTGAGTATGTGGATTTGCCTTACAAGCTCTCATTTGACTCTTTCTGATAATATGATAATTGCAATTGCTTCAATGACTATGGACTGTTGTTGGCTACTTCTCGGTAAGGTTTTTTGTCTCATACTTTGCTTTGTGAAGGAATTGTTACTTTCCCATAAGAATCTCTATGATGTATTGCTGTTCTATGTGTGATCATGATGCCCTCATGTCCGTATTTTGTTTTATCGACACCTTCATCCCTAAACATGTGGACATGTTTTGGGTCTTGGTTTTCGCTTGAGGACAAGCGAGGTCTAAGCATGGGGGAGTTGATACGTCCATTTTGCATCATGCTGTCATGTTGATATTTATCGCTTTATGGACTGTTATTATACTTTGTGGAACTTTACTTATGCCTTTTCTCTCTTATTTTGCAAGGTTTATTTGAAGAGGGAGAATATCGGCAGTTGGAATTCTGGACTAGAAAAGGAGCACGTCTGAGTGCTCTATTCTACGCCACTCCAAATGTCCTGAAAATCAACATGGATTTTTTTTGGATTTTATAAAACATACTGGGCGAAAGAAGTGTCAGAGGGGAGCAACCAGGGGCCCACAAGCCTAGTTGCCGCGGCCGCAGGGCTTGTGGGCACCCTGGCGGCCCACTGGCCCCCCTCTTTTGCTATATGAAGGGTTTCGTTCCATAAAAAATCATTCAGGAGCTTTTTCGTGGTTTCGCCGCCGCCACGAGGCGGAACTTGAGAAGATCCAATCTAGAGCTCCCACAGGACGATCCTGCCGGGGAAACTTCCCTCCCGGAGGGGGAAATCATCGCCATCGTCATCACCAACACTCCTCTCGTCGGAGGGGAGGCATCTCCACCAACATCTTCATCAGCACCATCTCCTCTCCAATCCCTAGTTCATATCTTGTAACCAATGTCCGTCTCGCGACTCCGATTGGTACTTGTAAGGTTGCTAGTAGTGTTGATTACTCTTTGTAGTTGATGCTAGTTGGATTACTTGGTGGAAGAGTTTATGTTCAGATCCTTGATGCTATTCATTACACCTCTGATCACGATTATGATTATGCTTTGTTAGTAGTCACTTTTGTTCATAAGGAAATGGGATAAGTCATGCTAATAATAGTCATGTGAGTTTGCTATTCGTTCGGTATTTTGATATGTTGTATGTTGTTTTTCCTCTAGTGGTGTTATGTGAACGTCGACTACATAACACTTCACCATATTTGGGCCTAGAGGAAGGCATTGGGGAGTAGTAAGTAGATGATGGGTTGCTGGAGTGACAGAAGCTTAAACCGCAGTCTATGCGTTGCTTCGTAAGGGGCTGATTTGGATCCACTAGTTTAATGCTATGGTTAGACGTTGTCTTAATTCTTATTTCGTAGTTGCGGATGCTTGAAAGAGGGGTTAATAATAAGTGGGATGCTTGTCCAAGTAAGGGCAGTAGCCAAGCGCCAGTCCACCCACATATCAAACTATCAAAGTAACGAACGCGAATCATATGAACATGATGAGACTAGCATGACAAAAATTCCCGTGTGTCCTCGGGAGCGTTTTTCCTCTTATAAGACTTTGTCCAGGCTTGTCCCTTGCTATAAAAGGGATTGGGCCACTTGCTGCACGGTTGCTACTACTTGCTACTTGTTACTTTTCTCTTGCTACGTTTCACCTCACTACACCATCACTTGTTACCGCTATTTTCAGTGCTTGCGGTTATTACCTTGCTGAAAACCGTTTATCAGAGCCTTCTCCTCCTCGTTGGGTTCGACACTCTTACTTATCGAAAGGACTACGATTGATCCCCTATACTTGTGGGTCATCAGCCTCCACGAGGTAACATTGCACGACCAGGGGGGTGGTCGTGCCCTGTTGGCTCGTGGCCCAAAGGTGGCTCCCCTCTGGTATATTTTTGGCCCAATAATTCTTGAATATTCCACAACAATTTCTATGAAATTTCACGTCATTTGGAGTCGAGTGATATTTCTCCCCTTTTCTTGGATTTCAGGTCCAGAATTCCAGTTTCCGGCAGTTTTCCTCTTCCTGGTGTACCTTGCGTATTCAAAGAAAAAAGGCATAATAATTGTATCATAATAAGGAATAATGTACATGAATACCATAAATATCAATTAGAATTCATGATGCATAATGGACGTATCAACTCCCCCAAGGGTAGACCTTGTTTGTTCTCAAGCGAAAGCCAAACTAGATAATAATGACCACATGGTTTGAGAGAGAGGTGTCGATAAAAATATAATACAAACATGAGGGAATCATGAATATTGACATAACATCAAGGTTTTCATCATATAGCTTCTCATAAGCAAGTGACAATTCATCCATAATATTAGAAGTATAAGGCATAATCACTATTGACAATCAAAAAACTATGTTCTTAGTTATTGAGACAATCCTAATTCATCATATTCTAGAGAAGAGTCTATGTACGAGCTTTTCATTGTACTAAGTTCACATATTCAACTATCATTTAGTCTTCTCTGATTGCTGTCACTCAATTCATACTTTTGGAGCTAGTGTTTTCATGGGATGCATAGGAATATGGGGGCTTGATAGTTTTTGCGACCCAACTTATTTACCTCGAGGATAATGTCAACAAGAATGTTTCATGAGCACCTACATTCAACTGGATATATTTATCCGAATCTATCCTCAACACATGATGCTTGCAAGCTAGAGAGTTAATAGGATTGAAATATGATAGACTTTATTGACTCTTGCACATAAGTGAACTCATGAACACGAAGGATAGGCCCTTCACATAGGGAACTAGATATTGTCATGCGCTTTTAGGTTTTTGGATGTGCAAACTCTTAATGCAAAGGAACATCACTTTATATTGCCCCTATGATAGAAAACTTTATTATGCACTCTGTTGCTTTTATTTCTTTACCACCACAAGTTTGTGCAAAGCTTATTTTCCCTTGGAATAAGAGGTCATACATATATAAGAGCAAATTTTTATTGCTTGATGCATCGATGACGACTTACTTGAAAGATATTACTTGGTCCATAAGTATGTATGGTGGACTCTTAAGGCAAGAAACTGGGGTTCAGGGTTATGGATGCACAAGTAGTATCTTTACTTGGTGTGATTTTTGGGCTAGCAAGAGATCTTAATCAAGCACCAGATGATAAGGGATCGAAGACCATATAACTTCTAGTGAATGTAAACTATCATGATCATCACGTTCTGTTCCATGTCCAACATCAACACTTGATCATTATATAATATTTGATGGGTCTCACAATCATAAAATATGTCAAAGATAGTGTATTTGCATGTAAATATCCTCTCCTTTATCATAATCTTGCATAGATTGTACAATGACTAATGCTATCTTTTTTATTCCCAACAACTTTTATCACTTATAACTTCTCTATGTGGAGTCATTACTCCCCACGAGACTAGCATATGAGTTTTTTCAGCGTTCTGGAGTGTTTCAGAAGGTCTCTCTTTTGTGTTTTTTCAGAGTCATAACTTGGATAATATTAATTTCAACATTAAGGGGCATACCTAGAATATAGTGTTTAATTCTTTTCCCATTTACCACTCTTATATTTTTGCCTTCAAAGTTGTTGTTATTTATAGCACGAGAGCTAGTAGCGGCGCTAGGAAATGCGGTATTCATCCAATTTTTTTGCTCTAAATGTAGTATATGAACCAAACAACACAACACTAGCAATATATGAACAAAACAACACTAGTACAATTGCAATAGCAATATTTCAATGTATGTGACCATAAAGACATGAATACATAAGTACCTTTTCATTGGTAAAGTGATGATATCCTTCTTACAATATAACTCTGTGGTCACCTTTTTGGAAGATATTGATGACATATTCATCCTTCGCTGGATTGAGAAATTCTCTCTCAACAAATTGTAACCAAACAATTGTTAACACCCGTTTTGTTCCTTAGCTTATTCTTCAAATAGCTCATTGAAGAGAATAACCTTTCAACACTAGCAGTAACTACTGACAGAATCAATACCAACTTAAGAAGCTTGTAAACAATATGATATTGTTCATGCTTGTTTGTCTCAACAAGCATAACAGAAAGGTGACATGGGTTTTTAAGGTTTTGAAACCTTTTATGTTTACGCACATTAGTAACATACATGTTTAGTTGCCATGAAAGTCTTGCAAGTTCATCACTTATAAAATCACAAGCATAAAACTTTTTACAAAGCCTAATCAACTTCCCTTGGTCATAAGCAGCAAATAGATGAAGTGGACATAATGTTGCCATGCAAGAAAGTAGCTCCGTGTTTATCTCATAAAATCTGCCATTCAGGTCACTGATTTTCCTATCAATGACACCCATAGCCATATCAACCTTGAAACATTGGTAATTGATCGCACCATTACATAAATGCCTTGTCGGTCGACCAACGGGAAAGTAAGGACCCTCCATATCAACAACTTTGACCTTATGCTTTGAACAAAAAGATGTAACCTTTTTGAGAAAATCTTCCCATCCAGCATCGATCCTCAAAGCCTCCAAGTAATACTTTGTATCACGAACAAGGTCAATAGCATGAACAAGTGTGCAAGCTGCTGAAAGAACCAGGTACTATCACCACTCTCCTTAGCTTCTCCAACAAGAGTTAACTGTAGTCAATGGGCAAAACAATGAACATATTAGGTAGAAGGGGACTCATCCATAATTAGTTTTTTCAGGCCATTAGCATTACCTCTCATGTTACTAGCTGGATCATATCCTTGCCCACGAACCATTGCAAAGGTCAAATTGTAGTCCATAAGCATTTTTATGAATTGCGGCTTTTAGTGTCAAAGAGGTAGTTTCTTTAACATGAGCAAGACCAATAAATCTTACAACCGCCCTTCCTTTCTTATCAACATAACGCAAGCAAACAACTAACTATTCATTCTGATACACATCACTCGACTCATCTGCAAGTATTGCAAAATGAGCACCATCAAGTTCTTCAATGACTAGTTTAGTTGTCTCTTATGCACAACATTTTATCAACTCTTGTTATATATCATGGTGAGTCATCTTGCTGTTCCGCGGAGCATTCTTGAGAACAACCCTGTCAACCTCTTCAAAATTTCCAGCGATCCAATTTAGAAGCTCAAGGAAATTTCGTTTATTTAGTGAGTCTTCAGTTTCATCATGTCCTCTAAACACCAAGCCTTGGTGCAACAGAAATCTCACACACTTGAGCGTCCATGTCAAACACTGTTTATACAAAGCCTTGTATTGTGAGGTGTTTGAAGCAACAAACTCACGAATTGATGTTTGTGGTGTAGTGAACCTATCATACTTCTCTTGAGCTTCAGCATGAGCACTACAAACCTCACCTTCATGTTTCTTCAATATCGACTTCATATTCCAATTATTAAATCCCTTCTTTGCAAAAGCATCTCCACCGGGACATCTTCTTTTATCCTTGAACAAATAGCAACCGAAGGCAGAAAGTTCTATCTTTTTCCACACTATACTCGATCCATGGACATTCTTTAAACCAAACACGGCAAAAGCAATGCTCTTTACAACTTTTATTTGTAAACTTGAACTTATGATTCTTTGGTTGACACGACCCCATCTCAATATATCTCCTTCTTACTCTATCTTGGTCATTGACAACTTACAGTGAGATGGGAATCCGGTTTCGAGGGTCATGTTAGAGTGCCTCCAAATCTTCTTGCATCAGTTCATCATCTTCAGCAATAGATTCATCATCTCCTACATGAGGTGTTGAGGTTTATTCTCTACTCTCTGGTTCTTGCCATAACACCAACTTCAAATTGCTCTCAAAATGATCAGGAGAAGTACAAGTACTAGATGCAGCTACTGTCTGACTCGGTGTGGATACTTCATCTCTTTTCATTGACTTTGAAGCCTTTTCCCACATTGTAAATATGCTACTGCCAACAATTCCACTCCTATTCATCTAAGGTAAGAAAATAGGGGGAACAGAAATTTAAATACTTGCATCTGTTAAATAAATTGACTACATGCATCCAGTAAATTAGAGCAACAACAAGAACAACAACAAAGCCTTTTGTCCCAAACAAGTTGGGGTAGGCTAGAGGTTAAACTCATAAGATCTCGCGACCAACTCATGGTTCTGGCACATGGATAGCAAGCTTCCACGCACCCCTGTTCATGACTAGCTTTTTGGTGATGCTCCAATCCTTCAGATCAAAATCTTTTGGGTTTCATCTCCATAAGAGTGGTTGAGTTTTCACGTTGGCTCGCCAAGCCTATCACAACCTTCCTCCTTTACCCGGGCTTGGGACTGACTATGTTGAGACAACATAGGCGGAGTTATCCAGAAATTAGAAAAATTCAAGAAATTCCCAAATTGGGGGTGGGGGTGGACCGACGGAGGTCGTCGCACCTTCTGTTCCTCTGCGACGTGGGGCGGGGTCCCGCCATTAGGGTCGCCCGTCGGACTGCTCCTCCCTCCAAGCCGAAGAGGAGGGGTGGGCAAGGGGCCGGCCGACCGGGCGTGCCGACGCGGGAGACTATCGACGGGGGGATAACCCTGATGTATGCCAATTCAGACACTTCCCCCACCTTCCTTCGAAAAACAACCTAGGGCGGAGGCTTCTCCCCAAGGGGTCGTCTCCTTCTGGCCGGTTACGCAACCAGGCCGGCTTGGGGCAGAGCCGGCTGCCATTCGGCTCGGGATTGATCCGCCAACCGGCGGGTCAGCCCTAGTCACATCGCCCTGACACGCACGTCATGGGCATCAACATAGGCATGGCTATAACAGCCCAGGTAACGCTGACCTGCCCACGCGTGGCTACAATAGAGGTGGCCGTACCACTGACCATCACTGACTAGGAGTAGGCGAGGCGGCACAGTGACGACACGCCCCCATCCACTCCATTACCGACCCCGTAATGGATATAGGGCAGCTGACGTACAACTGTCTACAACCGGTTGCCGCAAGACGACGCTGCACAGTGCAGCCCATGCTGCTACATGACGAGGACGCACCAATAGCAGCGACTGGCTGGTGGGCCCGACTCTCGACAGGACCCTGTAGTCGATGGGCCCTACACGCGACAAGGCTCCTCAGCCGGTGGGCCCCCTGGCCGGCCAGAGTGGCTGCCAGTCGGGTCCCCCTGGTACCATTTATGCTTATTGTAAGTGAGGGGTTGGCCTATAAAACCCCTGGAACCACCCCATGCAGGGGGTCGACCGATCACCCACCCACACACACCCATATAGGGGAGGTAGAGAAAGCAGCCATCATCTTTTTCCTCCTCCATCGCACAGCTCAAGGAGCGCCATTATAACTCTGCCGGATCATCAACCAAAGCAGCAGGACTGAAGGTGTTACCTCCCACGGAGGGCCGTGAACCTGGGTACATCGTGTGTCTCGCACCACTTGTCCCCTATCCCGTTTTGGGAGCCCATCGGCATCCTTACGGTCCCAACCACTCTCGATAAGCCACCTCATGGCATCTGTCGTGAGAAAACGACGACAGTTGGCGTCCACTGTGGTTCTGTTCGCGACACCAGTCGGAGTCACACTCTCGGCGGGACACCTCGCCAACTCCGCGGGGTGCTTTGCGTCTGGTGTGATCAGCACGCTCCTGGAGCTCGCCTCTGTGGAAGCTTCTGCGGAACTGATCCCTGGCTCCGCCTGCCCCGCAGGCCTCGCCACTGGTCCCCATGATGAGTCGTGACGTGACCACACCTCGTTCGACGTTGACGACCTCTACACGCTCTTCAGCAAGCTGCGACTCGATGACGCGCCGACATTCGACGAGTACCCTAGCGAGGTGCTCTACTGCTTTGACCCGCCATCATTCGCGTGGGCGACCACATCGAGCAGCGCCAATAGCTTCCGCATCCTCGCGGAGGTAATGGCCATCGGTTGCTCCGCGTGCTCCAGTCATGCTAGGGCGCAAAAGTACGCAGCTACCACCATGTCTCGTGCCAGGGAAGAGGTGCGCGCGGCCGCCGCACTAGCTCGTCCTGGTCCCTCCGACCCTCTCTACTCCACTCTTCACGGACTGAACACCCATATCGCATCGACGGCCAACCCGGCTGCAGCCCCGGGCGAGTTTGAGGCGGCCCGCAAGCAGCTACTCGTGGAGGTCACTACCCTCGCAACCGCCCGACGACGGATGGAGTCCACATAGCGCGAGTATAACTCCTCCTACGTGTCAGCCCGGCTGGCCAAGAGCCCAAACTGCACGGTGAGGTTCGTAGCCGCGACCGCAATGTTGCCAAAATCCTAGGCAGCAAGCTGCCCACCTACGACAGCCCCACAGGCAACATGAGGGCCTCCCAGGTAGCCTACGAGGATATGGACACCATGGAGGGTGAGGAGCATGCGCAGCAGGAAAAGCACATCCAAGACCTCATTGCCGCTGCCAACTTGCAGCAGGCTCGCCTCGACCTGGCCCATGCCGGCTCCGAGTCTCCTCATCTCAAAGACGAGGACCAGTGTGCTGCAAGTGGTCGTGAGCAGGCCCAACACTCTTTCTCCCTCCGCGGCTCCGGTCGGCGTGCCGATGGGAGTCGCGGCAAGCATTCCCAACGTGGGATCGAGCAGCCGGTGGTCTCGAGCTGCCGCAACGACGTCTGAGACGGAGGCGTCCAGATGGCTCACGCCCGCACCCCACCCCCGCGGTAGGAGTGGGCGCGCTTGCTAGCTCCATCTGTCCGGGCCGAGCTCATGGCCCGTCTCAGATCGTGCGTCCCCCGAAGCGAGAACGATGCTCGCCTTCGTCTCGACCAACTAGCGCAATCCTCCCTCGTGGAGGAGGAGGGCCCAATTGGTCCGATGTATTTCGGCCCCCGGATTCGCAAGGATTCGTTCCCCGTCAACTTCACGCTTCCCCGAGACACTCCAAAGTACAAAGGTACATCCAAACTAGAAGATTGGTTGATCGACTGCAACATCGCAGTCGGCATCGCCATGGGAAACAAGCGTGTCGCGGTGCGCTATGTCCCCCTCTTGTTGACCTGCTCGGCCCGGACTTGGCTTAACAGCGTGCTGACTGACAACATCAACGCTTAGGTAGACTTTGGGGAAGCATTCGTTCGCAACTTCACCGACACCTACAAGCACCCCCGCCGTCCCCGCAGGCTGGCGATGTGCATCCATGCGGCGAATGAGCCTCTCCGCGACTACCTCACGCGCTGGATCGAGCCGCGGAACTCGTGCGAAGGGGTGCACAAGGTTCAAGCCATCCGGTACTTTATCGAGGGCTGCCGAGACGGCACCCTCCTTACGCACAAACTCATGTGCTCGGAGGGAGCCACCATGGCAGAACTCATGGCCGAGGCGGACAAATATGCCACCGCCGACTCCACGTTGCAGATTGATACGCCTCCAATGTATCTACTTTTCCAAACTCTTTTGCCCTTGTTTTGGACTCTAATTTGCATGATTTGAATGGAACTAACCCGGACTGACGTTGTTTTCAGCAGAATTGCCTTGGTGTTATTTTTGTGCAGACATAAAAGCTTTCAGATTGACCTGAAAATTTATGGAAATTGTTTTTGGAATTAAAAAATATTGGCGAAAGAATCAACTGGAGAGGGTCCACCACCTCGCCACAAGCCTGCTGGGCGCCCCCTAGGGCGCGCCCCTGGCTTGTGGGGCCCCTATGGATCCTCCAACCTTGTTTCCACTTCTATATATTCCTATTCAGGGAGAAAACAAATCAAGGATAAGAGTTCATCGCGTTTTAGGATAAGGAGCCGCCGGCACCTCGTGTTCTTCCTGGGGAGGGCAGATCTGGAGTCCGATTTGGGCTCCGAAGAGGGGAAATTGTAAGTGCATCTAGTGCCCCTTAGTGATTTTGGTGGTTTGAAGACTTATAGGTTAAGTATCTAATGTGTTTATGAGTGTACACAGGATCTATAAGTCACTGAGGAGTTTGAGATATTTGAAGAATATCGAGCCCTAAAAATGTATGTCTTCAGTTGAAGAAATTGGTCTGAAGCTGAAGAAATGAATCGCGAGGAATCTGCGATGAAATTGATATTCCTCATGAAGATACTGATATTGAGAAGGCCGGTGTGTCCTGAAGAAAATCACTCTGAAGAATTTGAAGCATTAAGATTTACACTTTCTGTTTTATTTTCTTTGCATTTGAGTAATAGGAACACCGTACTGTTAAAGGGGGTCGAAGTTACACTATGGAATGAATTTCCTCATGATGCTCAACCCAAGCCTAATCCTACCAAAAGCCTCAAATGAGGAATACGAGTGACATGAGGACTCTCACAGTTGAGGGTTCCGACCGTTTCGATAGCCACGCCAAGTCATTGGTCTTATCCACTCCAACGGTCATATTATTTAAAGGCATTAGTGTCAAATCATGTCGGGATGCTCCCAGGCTATAAATAGCCACCCCCACAACCACTAGCTGGTTGGCTGCTCCGTTAGAAACTGACACTTGTCATAAGAGCAACCCAATTCCTCAAAGCCTTCGAGAGTAATTCATTAGTGAGGAAATACCCCATACACCGAAACCAGAAACCAAACCGAGTGATTGAGCATCACTGAAGAAGTTGTTCCTGTGTGGGACTGAAGCCTTTTACCTTTGAGGACTGTGCATCCTCCAGACGGTTAGGCGTCATGGTCTAGAGCTTTCCAGCAGTCAATTGTGGATCACCGGGTGACCAAGTTTGTGAGGGTTTGGAAGTCTGCCCTGAAGACTTACCACGAGTGTTGGGCGAGGACTGTGTGTCCTTAGCTCAAGGAGAATACGGTAGGGACTGTGTGTCCCGGGACTGTGTGTCCCGGGACTGTGTGTCCTTTGGTTTCAATACCAAGCCGCTCGAAACGAGATGTACGACTGTCACAGCAGTTGGAACTAGGTCATCAACCACTTTCTTCACTGAGAAACGGGTTCTAATTCCTCAACTCCTTACTTTCCTCGTATTATGTGTTGATGACTTCCACTGCAACTGTTTGAAGAATTTGTTGAAGACTTTCTCTAAATTTCCTCAACCCCAAATTCTTCACGTCAGTTAATCCTCATCTGTATTCTGCGTGCCTGCTCACAGGGCAATCTGTTTTCACAGTCTTCACTCTGAAAAACTGTTGTTGTGAAACCTTGCACTTCTGATCCTTTACTGTTTCCGCTGTAAGTTAGTCATCAGTGAGGAATTTCCTCAAAAGGAATTTCCTCAGTGATGAAATTCTAAAAATCTCCTATTCACCCCCCTCTAGTCGATATAACGCACTTTCAATTGGTATCAGAGCGAGGTGTTGGGGAACGTCGCATGGGAAAAAAAAATTCCTACGCGCACGAAGACCTATCATGGTGATGTCCATCTACGAGAGGGGATGAGTGATCTACGTACCCTTGTAGATCGTACAGCAGAAGCGTTAGAGAACGCGGTTGATGTAGTGGAACGTCCTCACGTCCCTCGATCCGCCCCGCGAACAATCCCGCGATCAGTCCCACGATCTAGTACCGAACGGACGGCACCTCCGCGTTCAGCACACATACAGCTCGACGATGATCTCGGCCTTCTTGATCCAGCAAGAGAGACGGAGAGGTAGAAGAGTTCTCCGGCAGCGTGACGGCGCTCCGGAGGTTGGTGATGATCTTGTCTCAGCAGGGCTCCGCCCGAGCTCTGCAGAAACACGATCTAGAGGAAAAACTATGGAGGTATGTGGTCGGGCAGCCGTGAGAAAGTCGTCTCAAATCTGCCCTAAAAGCCCCATATATATAGGAGGAGGGAGGGGGACCTTGCCTTGGGGTCCAGGGGATCCCCAAGGGGTCGGCCGAGCCAGGGGGAGGACTCTCCCCCCCAAACCGAGTCCTACTTGGTTTGGTGGGAGGGAGTCCTTCCCCCTTCCCACTTCTTCCTTTTTTTTCTTTCTTTTGATTTTTTCTCTCTTGGCGCATAGGGGATTGGTGGGCTGTCCCACCAGCCCACTAAGGGCTGGTGTGACCCCCCCAAATGCCTATGGGCTTCCCCGGAGTGGGTTGCCCCCCTCCGGTGAACTCCCGGAACCCATTCGTCATTCCCGGTACATTCCCGGTAACTCCGAAAACCTTCCGGTAATCAAATGAGGTCATCCTATATATCAATCTTCGTTTCCGGACTATTCCGGAAACCCTCGTGACGTCCGTGATCTTATCCAGGACTCCGAACAACATTCGGTAACCAACCATATAACTCAAATACGCATAAAACAACGTCGAACCTTAAGTGTGCAGACCCTGCGGGTTCGAGAACTATGTAGACATGACCCGAGAGACTCCTCGGTCAATATCCAACAGCGGGACCTGGATGCCCATATTGGATCCTACATATTCTACAAAGATCTTATCGTTTGAACCTCAGTGCCAAGGATTCGTATAATCCCGTATGTCATTCCCTTTGTCCTTCGGTATGTTACTTGCTCGAGATTCGATCGTCAGTATCCGTATACCTATTTCAACCTCGTTTACCGGCAAGTCTCTTTACTCGTTCCGTAATACAAGATCCCGCAACTTACACTAAGTTACATTGCTTGCAAGGCTTGTATGTGATGTTGTATTACCGAGTGGGCCTCGAGATACCTCTCCGTCACACGGAGTAACAAATCCCAGTCTTGATCCATACTAACTCAACTAACACCTTCGGAGATACCTGTAGAGCATCTTTATAGTCACCCAGTTACGTTGCGACGTTTGATACACACAAAGCATTCCTCCGGTGTCAGTGAGTTATATGATCTCATGGTCATAGGAATAAATACTTGACACGCAGAAAACAGTAGCAACAAAATGACACGATCAACATGCTACGTCTATTAGTTTGGGTCTAGTCCATCACGTGATTCTCCCAATGACGTGATCCAGTTATCAAGCAACAACACCTTGTTCATAATCAGAAGACACTGACTATCATCGATCAACTGGCTAGCCAACTAGAGGCATGCTAGGGACGGTGTTTTGTCTATGTATCCACACATGTAAATGAGTCTTTATTCAATACAATTATAGCATGGATAATAAACTATTATCTTGATACAGGAATTATAATAATAACTATACATTTATTATTGCCTCTAGGGCATAATTCCAACAGTCTCCCACTTGCACTAGAGTCAATAATCTAGCCCTCACATCACCATGTGAATTACATTGTAATAAATCTAACACCCATACAGTTCTGGTGTCGATCATGTTTTGGCCGTGGAAGAGGCTTAGTCAGCGGGTCTGCTACATTCAGATCTGTGTGCACTTTGCATATATTTACGTCCTCCTCCTCGACGTAGTCGCGGATGAGGTTGAAGCGTCGTTTGATGTGTCTGGTCTTCTTGTGAAACCTTGGTTCCTTTGCTAAGGCAATGGCACCAGTGTTGTCACAGAACAAGGTTATTGGATCCAGTGCACTTGGCACCACTCCAAGATCCGTCATGAACTGCTTCATCCAGACACCCTCCTTAGCCGCCTCCGAGGCAGCCATGTACTCCGCTTCACATGTAGAATCTGCTACGACGCTTTGCTTGGAACTGCACCAGCTTACTGCACCCCCATTAAGAATAAATACGTATCCGGTTTGCGACTTAGAGTCGTCCGGATCTGTGTCAAAGCTTGCATCGACGTAACCTTTTACGGCGAGATCTTCGTCACCTCCATACACGAGAAACATCTCCTTAGTCCTTTTCAGGTACTTCAGGATATTCTTGACCGCCGTCCAGTGATCCACTCCTGGATTACTCTGGAACCTACCTGCCATACTTATGGCCAGGCTAACATCCGGTCTAGTGCACAGCATTGCATACATGATAGAGCCTATGGCTGAAGCATAGGGGACGGAGCAGATATGCTCTCTATCTTCATCAGTTGCTGGGCACTGAGTCTTACTCAATCTCGTACCTTGTAACACTGGCAAGAACCCTTTCTTGGACTGTTCCATTTTGAACCTCTTCAAAACTTTATCAAGGTATGTGCTTTGTGAAAGTCCTATCAGGCGTTTTGATCTATCCCTATAGATCTTAATGCCTAGAATGTAAGCAGCTTCTCCTAGGTCCTTCATAGAGAAACTTTTATTCAAGTAACCTTTTATGCTCTCCAAAAGCTCTACGTTGTTTCCAATCAGTAATATGTCATCCACATATAATATTAGAAATGCCACATAGCTCCCACTCACTTTCTTGTAAATACAAGATTCTCCAACCACTTGTATAAACCCAAATGCTTTGATCACCTCATCAAAGCGTTTGTTCCAACTCCGAGATGCTTGCACCAGTCCATAAATGGATCGCTGGAGCTTGCACACCTTGCAGCATTTTTAGGATCGACAAAACCTTCGGGTTGCATCATATACAACTCTTCCTTAAGGAAACCGTTAAGGAACGCCGTTTTGACATCCATCTGCCAGATTTCATAATCGAAAAATGCAGCTATTGCTAATATGATTCTGACGGACTTAAGCATTGCTACGGGAGAGAAAGTCTCATCGTAGTCAATTCCTGGAACTTGTGAAAAACCCTTTGCCACAAGTCGAGCTTTATAAACGGTCACATTACCGTCAGCGTCCGTCTTCTTCTTAAAGATCCATTTGTTCTGAATAGCCTTGCGGCCCTCAGGCAGCATCTCCAAAGTCCACACTTTGTTCTCATACATGGATCCTATCTCGGATATCATGGCTTCTAGCCATTTGTTGGAATCTGGGCCCACCATTGCTTCTTCATAATTTGCAGGTTCATTGTTGTCTAACAACATGATTGATAAGACGGGATTACCGTACCATTCTGGAGCAGCGCGTGATCTCGTCGACCTGCGTGGTTCAACAGAAACTTGAACTGGAGTTTCATGATCATCATCATTAACTTCCTCCTCAACCGGCGTCGCAATGACAGAGGTTTCCCCTTGCCCTGCGCCACCATCCAAAGGGATGAGAGGTTCGACAACCTCGTCAAGTTCTATCTTCCTCCCACTCAATTCTCTCGAGAGAAACTCCTTCTCGAGAAAAGTTCCGTTCTTAGCAACAAACACTTTGCCCTCGGATTTGAGATAGAAGGTGTACCCAACTGTCTCTTTTGGGTAACCTATGAAGACGCACTTTTCCGCTTTGGTTTCCAGCTTTTCAGGCTGAAGCTTTTTGACATAAGCATCACATCCCCGAACTTTAAGAAACGACAACTTTGGCCTTTTGCCATACCACAGTTCGTATGGTGTCGTCTCAACGGATTTCGATGGTGCCCTATTTAAAGTGAATGCAGCTGTTTCTAATGCATAACCCCAAAACGATAACGGAAAATCAGTAAGAGACATCATAGATCGCACCATTTCTAACAAAGTACGATTACGACGTTCGGACACACCATTACGCTGTGGTGTTCCAGGCGGTGTTAACTGCGAAACAATTCCACATTGTCTTAAGTGAGTACCAAACTCAAAACTCAGATATTCACCCCCACGATCAGACCGTAGGAACTTGATCTTCTTGTTACGATGATTTTCCACTTCACTCTGAAATTGCTTGAACTTTTCAAATGTTTCAGACTTGTGCTTCATCAAGTAGACATAACCATATCTACTTAAATCGTCAGTGAAGGTGAGAAAATAACGATATCTGCCGCGTGCCTCCACGCTCATTGGACCACACACATCGGTATGTATGATTTCCAACAAGTCACTTGCACGCTCCATTGTTCCAGAGAACGGAGTCTTAGTCATCTTGCCCATGAGGCATGGTTCGCACGTGTCAAGTGAATCAAAGTCAAGTGACTCCAAAAGTCCATCAGCATGGAGTTTCTTCATGCGCTTTACACCAATATGACCCAAGCGGCAGTGCCACAAAAATATGGCGCTATCATTGTTTACTCTAACTCTTTTGGTCTCAATGTTATGTATATGCGTATCTCTATCAAGATTCAGTATGAACAATCCTCTCACATTCGGTGCATGACCATAAAAGATGTTACTCATAGAAATAGAACAACCATTATTCTCAGACTTAAAAGAGTAACCGTCTCGCAATAAACAAGATCCAGATATAATGTTCATGCTCAACGCAGGCACTAAATAACAATGATTTAAGTTCATCACTAATCCCGATGGTAGTTTAAGTGACACTGTGCCGATGGCGATTGCATCAACCTTGGAACCGTTTCCTACGCGCATCGTCACTTCGTCTTTCGCCAGCCTTCGTCTATTCCGCAGTTCCTGCTTCGAGTTGCAAATGTGAGCAACAGAACCGGTATCGAATACCCAGGCACTATTACGAGAGCCGGTTAAGTACACATCAATAACATGTATATCAAATATACCTGATTTTTCTTTGCCCGCCTTCTTATCTGCGAGATACTTGGGGCAATTGCGCTTCCAGTGACCCATACCCTTGCAATAGAAGCACTCTGTTTCAGGCTTAGGTCCAGCCTTGGGTTTCTTCGGCGGATTGGCAACAGGCTTGCCGCTCTTCTTCGAATTGCCCTTCTTGCCTTTGCCGTTTCTCTTGAAACTAGTGGTCTTGCTCACCATCAACACTTGATGCTCTTTACGGAGTTCAGACTCTGCGACTTTCAGCATCGCAAACAACTCGCCGGGAGACTTGTTCATCTCTTGCATGTTGTAGTTCAACACAAAGCCTTTATAGCTTGGCGGCAGTGATTGAAGGATTCTGTCAGTGATAGCTTCTTGCGGGAGTTCAATCCCCAGTTCAGCTAGACGGTTTGAGTACCCAGACATTTTGAGCACATGTTCACTGACAGACGAGTTTTCCTCCATCTTGCAAGCATAGAATTTATCGGAGGTCTCATACCTCTCGAACCGGGCGTTCTTCTGAAAGATAAACTTCAACTCCTGGAACATCTCAAATGCTCCATGACGCTCAAAGCGACGTTGAAGTCCCGGTTCTAAGCCATACAAGACTGCACATTGAACTATTGAGTAGTCCTCCTTACGTGCTAACCAAGCGTTCTTAACATCCTGATCAGCCGTAGCGGGTGGTTCATCTCCTAGCGCAGCATTAAGGACATAATCCTTCTTTCCAGCTTGTAAGATTAGCTTAAGATTACGAGCCCAGTCTACAAAGTTGCTTCCATCATCTTTCAACTTAGCTTTCTCTAGGAACGTATTAAAATTCAGGATGACACTTGCGTGAGCCATGATCTACAACACAAATATATTCAAAGTGGACTTTAGACTATGTTCAAGATAATTAGAGTTCAACTTAATCAAATTATATGCTAAACTCCCACTCAAAAAGTACATCTCTCTAGTCATTTGAGTGGTTTATGATCCACTTACACTATCCCAAGTCCGATCATCACGTGAGTTGAGTATAGTTTCAGTGGTAAGCATCCCTATGCTAATCATATCAACTATATGATTCATGATCGACCTTTCGGTCTCATGTGTTCCGAGGCCATGTCTGCACATGCTAGGCTCGTCAAGCTTAACCCGAGTGTTCCGCGTGCGCAACTGTTTTACACCCGTTGTATGTGAACGTTGAGTCTATCACACCCGATCATCACGTGGTGTCTCAAAACGACGAACTGTAGCAACGGTGCACAGTCGGGGAGAACACAATTTCGTCTTGAAATTTTAGTGAGAGATCACCTCATAATGCTACCGTCGTTCTAAGCAAAATAAGGTGCAAAAAAAGGATTAACATCACATGCAATTCATAAGTGACATGATATGGCCATCATCACGTGCTTCTTGATCTCCATCACCAAAGCACCGGCACGATCTTCTTGTCACCGGCGCCACACCATGATCATCCATCAACATGTTGCCATCGGGGTTGTCGTGCTACTTATGCTATTACTACTAAAGCTACTTCCTAGCAAAATAGTAAACGCATCTGCAAGCACAAACGTTAGTGTAAAGACAACCCTATGGCTCCTGCCGGTTGTCGTACCATCGACATGCAAGTCGATATTTCTATTACAACATGATCATCTCATACATCCAATATATCACATCACATCGTTGGCCATATCACATCACAATCATACCCTGCAAAAACAAGTTAGACGTCCTCTAATTTTGTTGTTGCATGTTTTATGTGGTGACCAAGGGTATCTAGTAGGATCGCATCTTACTTACACAAACACCACAACGGAGATATATGAGTTGCTATTTAACCTCATCCAAGGACCTCCTCGGTCAAATCCGATTCAACTAAAGTTGGAGAAACCGTCACTTGCCAGTCATCTTTGAGCAAAGGGGGTTACTCGTAACGATGAAACCAGTCTCTCGTAAGCGTACGAGTAATGTCGGTCCAAGCCGCTTCAATCCAACAATACCGCGGAATCAAGAAAAGACTAAGGAGGGCAGCAAAACGCACATCATCGCCCACAAAACCTTTTGTGTTCTACTCGAGAAGACATCTACGCATGAACCTAGCTCATGATGCCACTGTTGGGGAACGTCGCATGGGAAACAAAAATTTTCCTACGCGCACGAAGACCTATCATGGTGATGTCCATCTACGAGAGGGGATGAGTGATCTACGTACCCTTGTAGATAGTACAGCAGAAGCGTTAGAGAATGCGGTTGATGTAGTGGAACCTCCTCACGTCCCTCGATCCGCCCCGCGAACAATCCCGCGATCAGTCCCACGATCTAGTACCGAACGGACGGCACCTCCGCGTTCAGCACACGTACAGCTCGACGATGATCTCGGCCTTCTTGATCCAGCAAGAGAGACAGAGAGGTAGAAGAGTTCTCCGGCAGCGTGACGGTGCTCCGGAGGTTGGTGATGATCTTGTCTCAGGAGGGCTCCGCCCGAGCTCCGCAGAAACACGATCTAGAGGAAAAACTATGGAGGTATGTGGTCGGGCAGCCGTGAGAAAGTCGTCTCAAATCTGCCCTAAAAGCCCCATATATATAGGAGGAGGGAGGGGGACCTTGCCTTGGGGTCCAAGGGATCCCCAAGGGGTCGGCCGAGCCAGGGGGAGGACTCTCCCCCCCCAAACCGAGTCCTACTTGGTTTGGTGGGAGGGAGTCCTTCCCCCTTCCCACTTCTTCCTTTTTTTTTCTTTCCTTTGATTTTTTCTCTCTTGGCGCATAGGGGATTGGTGGGCTGTCCCACCAGCCCACTAAGGGCTGGTGTGACCCCCCCCAAATGCCTATGGGCTTCCCCGGAGTGGGTTGCCCCCCTCCGGTGAACTCCCGGAACCCATTCGTCATTCCCGGTACATTCCCGGTAACTCCGAAAACCTTCCGGTAATCAAATGAGGTCATCCTATATATCAATCTTCGTTTTCGGACTATTCCGGAAACCCTCGTGACGTCCGTGATCTCATCCGGGACTCCGAACAACATTCGGTAACCAACCATATAACTCAAATACGCATAAAACAACGTCGAACCTTAAGTGTGCAGACCCTGCGGGTTCGAGAACTATGTAGACATGACCCGAGAGACTCCTCGGTCAATATCCAACAGCGGGACCTGGATGCCCATATTGGATCCTACATATTCTACGAAGATCTTATCGTTTGAACCTCAGTGCCAAGGATTCGTATAATCCCGTATGTCATTCCCTTTGTCCTTCGGTATGTTACTTGCTCGAGATTCGATCGTCAGTATCCGTATACCTATTTCAACCTCGTTTACCGGCAAGTCTCTTTACTCGTTCCGTAATACAAGATCCCGCAACTTACACTAAGTTACATTGCTTGCAAGGCTTGTATGTGATGTTGTATTACCGAGTGGGCCTCGAGATACCTCTCCGTCACACGGAGTAACAAATCCCAGTCTTGATCCATACTAACTCAACTAACACCTTCGGAGATACCTGTAGAGCATCTTTATAGTCACCCAGTTACGTTGCGACGTTTGATACACACAAAGCATTCCTCCGGTGTCAGTGAGTTATATGATCTCATGGTCATAGGAATAAATACTTGACACGCAGAAAACAGTAGCAACAAAATGACACGATCAACATGCTACGTCTATTAGTTTGGGTCTAGTCCATCACGTGATTCTCCCAATGACGTGATCCAGTTATCAAGCAACAACACCTTGTTCATAATCAGAAGACACTGACTATCATCGATCAACTGGCTAGCCAACTAGAGGCATGCTAGGGACGGTGTTTTGTCTATGTATCCACACATGTAAATGAGTCTTTATTCAATACAATTATAGCATGGATAATAAACTATTATCTTGATACAGGAATTATAATAATAACTATACATTTATTATTGCCTCTAGGGCATAATTCCAACACGAGGTACTCCCTTGTTCTGTGTGATTTTGGTTTAACCACCAGGAGTTTTAGTTATGTCGACTGCAGGCATGTTTAAGGTGACTGCAGCATGTCCTACCTACGAAGGAAAGAACTTTCCCTTCTAGAAGAACAAAATGCAAATGCATCTACAAGCTGTTGATAATGATCTCTGGTACATTGTGGAACATGGCGTCCCCATCATCTCTGCCATTGTCTCTGCTGCTGATGTGAAGAAATTCAAGCAACTCGATTCTCAAGCGAAGAACATCATCTGTGGCCATCTGAGCCCAGGCCAGTTTGGAAGAGTAAGTGCTTTGGGCTCTGCAACACTGTTCTGGGAGAGACTGTGCAAGGTAAATGAAGGAGTATCAACCCAGCGTGACTCTCGTGTTGATATTCTTCGGAACCTCTTCAATCGCTTCAAGACACATGACAATGAAAGCTGCCAAGACACCTTTGATCGCCTCACTGACATATCAAATAAACTGCAAGCACTGGGAGCTCGAGACTCATCTTCAAAGCCCTCATCGCACAAGAAGACTAGTTTCAGAAAGGCTCGGGCACTTATTGGCAAGGAAATGGACTCCGAGGCAGAATACAAAGGAATGTGATGAAGAAGAGGGTTCTGATGAAGACTCAGAATCCGGACAGGCTAGTCTTGCACTCGCAACCACTTTCGTCAGCAAGTCAATCTTCAATCTTGAAGAAAATGATTGCACCATCCATACTGATGACTATGCTGATGACTTCGCTCCAACCTATTGCTTCATGGCAAAAGGTTCAAAGTTACCAAATAATGCCTCCTCCTCTGATTCAAGTGAATGTGAACCTGATGATTATAAGAAACCCAGTTACAGTAAACTTGCTATCATTCCCACTAAACAACAAACTGCCCTGGAAAAGCTTCAGAAACTACTAGATAAAAGTGATGATTTGTTGAATGATGAAATGAACCTTACCCAAATCCTCACTGAAGATGTGAAAAGTATTCAGTCTAGATTTGATAATCTTCAGGATCGTTATGATACACTCCTCACTGATCATGAGAAGCTTTCCTATGAATTTCTTCAAAGGAAGCTTGATCTTGAGAAGCTGAGGATGTCTCATGATGATCTTCGTATGGAAAATGATTCATTACTAGCTCAACAGATCAGCACTGGTCAATTTGAATTCATTCCTCCATGTCTTAAATGCATTGAACGTGAAACTGCTAATTCCTCACCAGAATCATCAAATGCTACTATTGCTACAAATTCTTCAACTGCACCTGTTGTGTCTATTTCCTCACTTGAGGAAAACACAAATGTTACTGATGAAAATGCAGGGTTGAAGGAATTGTACGTGACAGGCATATACAAGAGCCTCAAAGGACATCAAACCCTTTGTGATGTGCTCAAAAAGCAGATCTTGAACAGGAACCCGAGGAAAGAAGGAATTGCCTTTGAGAGGAAATTAAATGCGGATGGATCTTATTGGAAACCTGAGCAGTATCCCAAAACCTCATGGGTTGCTGCTACTGGGCCTCCTTTTGATCCATCTAATCTAACTGGCTTTTCATGTGAATTATCCTATTCCTCAGATGATTCATTTGACTCCAACTATAAACTGTTCAAAAATCAATCTGGTGAAGTATTTGCTCGATATGTTGGAACTAACTGCAGGAATGGTCCTCCCCTTAGGAAAATCTGGGTTCCCAAAAGTTGTCTTGAAAATCTTCAAGTCAATGTCCTCATGACCACCACTGAAGAATCTGAACCCCAGATCAAATTCCTCAGGAGGACCAAAGTCTTCAAGACAATCAAAATCCTCAACTGGTCAAAACTATGCTCGTACCCGTGCTAATGCGTCTAACATGCAGGGAAACAAGGAATATGAATATGAGCGTTACTCCTCAAATCATTATGTTCATAAATCCTCTAACCAGTTCTCTGCATATTCATATGAGTATTTTAATACCCCTACTGTTAAGAGAAGTGCATTGGCCTCAATGCCACCTTTCTCATATGGTGCTCGCAGGATGATGAATGCTTTGCCACCCCTTCAGATGTGGGTGGTGAAGAAATCGAACTAATCACTTCTGCAGGTCAGGTCTCCAGATGAAAATCATCATCTGGAGAATTTGCTGGAGACTTGAAGAAATGCTTGATAGGACGCAAGCTAATGATTGATGAAATTGAAATATTTCACACGTCCTTACATTTCTGTTATGATGAAATTACTGATCTGATGAAATTAGTATCATATTCTTCATCTGAAGCATATGAGATGGTAAGATGTACTAATTCATCTGCAGGATGACAAACCCAAGAATACTGAGTGGGTTCTTGATAGTGGCTGCACACATCACATGACTGGTGATAAAAGCTTACTGATGAATATGCCACTAACTCCATCACCTCTGAAGCAAATCACATATGCTGACAAAGGTAAAAGCAAGGTAATGGGACTTGGCAAAGTGGCTATTTCCAAGGATAGGCATATGGACAAAGTGATGCTTGTTGAATCCCTTGGTTTTAACCTCATGTCAGTCTCGATGCTTTGTGATCTTGATATGATTGTTATCTTTGGTAGATATAGATGTGTAGTCATCATGGAATCTGACAGATCCAAAGTCTTCGAAGGTGTAAGAAGAGGGGATTTGTACATTGTTGATTTCTCTACAGGTCCTCAACCAGCCACTTGCTTACTAGCAAAAACCTCAGAAGGATGGTTGTGGCACCGAAGGCTAGGTCATGCAGGCATGAGGAATTTACACACACTCGCGAAGAAGAAGCATGTCATCGGCATCGAATCAGTCAAATTCCTCAAGGATCATCTCTGCGGTGCTTGTGAATCTGGGAAAATGACCAGATCCAAGCATCCCTCGAAGACTATCATGACCACTACATGTCCATTCGAATTGCTTCATATGGATCTATTTGGACCTACTCACTATGCCACACTAACCAATGCAGCATCTTTATATGGTTTCATCATAGTTGATGATTATTCCAGATATACTTGGGTGCATATCATAGTGTATAAAACTGAAGTGCAGGAAATCTTCAAACGATTTTCTTCAAGGGCCTCGACGAACTTTGGCATCAAGATCAAACATATCAGGAGTGATAATGGAACCGAGTTCAAAAACACCGGTCTTGATGATTATCTTGATGACCTTGGTGTCAAGTTCATTAAAAATCTTCAAAAATTGTTTCTTTAATACACAGTAACTGAATCCCACTTCCCACGATCGGATAACCACGATCTCCACTATCTCCACCGCACTGTTCGGGAGCTACACGTGTCATGCTGAGACATAGAGGCAGGGGCTGTTTGGTCCGAAATTTTCGCGCCAACAGTAACTTTTGGCTATAAATATGTCCTTATCCCCTCGGCATACTCTTCTTCGCTCCATCGCTCTCCTGCCACAGCATACACCACCGAACCCTAGCGCAATCGCTGGTAGTCTCGTCGCCGGTGAGGAAGAGCTTCACTGCCTCGACTTCTCCGTCGCCGGAATCACGCCGGAGTCGGACCATCTTCGTCCGCCGCCGCCGTAGACGTCCTCTGTCGCCGGGTTAGGGTGCATTGAACATGCGACCGAAGAGCTTCTCCACACACACCTTTCTGTGTTGTTCGTGCGCACCTTCTAGGGTAAATAAATCCCATTTTTACCGCAAGATTAGATCTAAAATTTAACATCTTCTATGTGAAATCTATTTTTCCTCAAGAATCGATAAGCACTTGATTCCTCAAACACTGCCTATCACCACATCATTGATGAACTATGCTAAGCATCTAAGATTTTCACGAGATTCCTCAATTGTGCGAATTTTCGGATCTGTACAACTCTGGAACCCAAGAACAGTATGCTTAGGCAAATTCCTCAACCACTGGTTATATTCCTCAAACTGTCAAACTTTTTCATTTTCTTCAAATCTGAGAACGCATATGACCTCTCCAAATTCCTCGCAACTATACTCTATTCACAGGTACACACATGTCAGCTGATGAATCTCTCGGTTCTCATCACATTAACTCATTTGCAGCGTTTCTGGAAGAAAATCTTCAAGTCTCATCAGAATCCTCAAGAGTTCAATCTCATCAGCAAAATCCTGAGTTGAAGAAAATGGAGGATGACACAAAACAGAAGGGAGGAAAGAAACTTGAGCAAAACACAGCTGTGGATATCCGTGAGGATATTTACTTGGACTATTGCACGCCTGATGAAAATGAGACAATGACCAAGAGAAAAATACGGCTGCAGAAGATAGAACGCCGATGGGCGAAGGAATGGAAGGAATACAGGTTTGTGACTCCCAAGTATGTGAAGAAATTCGCTCTGAAGCCCCCTGGCAGACGGGCCCCACTTGAGGATCATCAAGTAGCACATCCCTCAAGCCTCATGACCATTGATGACTATCCAGATGAGAAGGAAAAGCATCTGGCTAAGCTCAAGAAGCAGGCAGAAACTGTAGTGAGGAAATTCAATGAATCCTCAGCTGCTGCCTCAGCTGCTGCTACTTCCTCTGCCGCAGAAACCTCTGGCTCGGAAATTCCTCAAATGCAGTCTGTGCCGTCAAAGCCAAGGGCTCCAAAGCCTCAAGAGATGTCTGCTCAGGATTCAGTCCCAAAACCCTCAACACCAAAACCTTCAACACCAAAACCATCAGCGCCAAAGCCCTCAGTACCAATCTCCTCAGCTCCAAAATCCTCAGCACCACCACCAAAGCCTCAAGAGAAACCAGTACAGAAGCAGGTCATGAAGCCTATGACCGCCAGCTCCAGCTCCTCACTCCCAGCTGCAACCAGCTCGGAGAACGTGCAACTCTGCCAAGCCCCAGCAAAATCATCACCGTCCCGTCTGCATCAGAGGGAAGTGATGAATTTGATGATCAAACTCTGCAAGCAATCATGAGGAACAAGCAGGAAAGAGTAGCTCAAGCATCAGGCAGTACTATTCCTCTGGCAATGGACCCCAAGGTCCTCCTTGACTACATCAACATCTGGTATGAGGACCCAAACACTCCGCTTGATGATTTGAAACTTCCCCTGGCATCAGCCACATGGTGACCACTTTCATCAATGAAACCAAGTGGAAAGAACAGCAGGCCAAGCAGGCCAAAGTTGCAAAGCTTAAAAAGGAGAAATTTCTCAAGCAGAATCTCCTCAAGCTGACTCCTGATGCACTGGTATCAACACAAGCAGAGCTGAAGAAATTGACTGACAAGTATTCAAGGCTGTCAGATCGTAAGAGTCTCAAAAGCAATTTCATCAAGCTGGCCACTAGTGCTGTTGATGATTACAATAAGAAGGCTGCACCCCCAGCACCAACCTCTCAGCCCCTGATTGAGGAGCCAGCAGATGAATCTCCTCATGATGAGGAAACTCCTCAAGCTGAGGAAGTACACCAAGAACGACGTGTGGATGAACCGGCTATTGAAGAAATCATCATGGAAACTCCTGGTGATGAATTTGCTGCAGCTGATGAGACTGCCTCTGACCCAGCTGCTTCACCAAAGCAAGCTCATGACTCTGTTCCAGCTGGTTCCTCAATACCAGCTGAAGAATCTGTCAAGAGAACCCTTCACCAAAAGCTTCAACGGTGAAAAAGATGACTTCGTTTGCATCAGACGTGAAGAAAACCAGGGCTGCTGAGAAGGAAGCCAAAAAGAGAAAGGCCTCCTCAACAGAAGAAGAAACAGAGGCCAAGCGCCTCAAAGCACTTGAAGAAACTGCTCCTCTGGACCCTGTGCCCCTGAATGTCGCTCCTTCCTATGAAATGGTCATCATTGATGATCCAGCGAAAAAGGCAGATTAGGAAATGAAGGATGCCACCTCTGAGGAACACACTGACGAGGAAATTCATATAGACAACAGTCCTCAGCCTTTCATTCCTCAGAAAGACACTGTTCAAGCATCAGCTACACCAGCTGATGAAACTACATCTGCCACCAAGCCAGCTGAGGAAGAACAAACTGAAAATCCTCAAGCTGATGAAATTCAACGCTCTGAGCAGAATCCTCAAGATGAGGAACAGGCTGACCCAACTCCTCCAACTGAGCAAGAAGAAGCTATTCCTCAGCCTGATGCACAGCCAGAGCAAGACCCTCAGCCTGACGCCCAGCCAGAACCATCTCCTCAGGCTGAAGTACCAGCTGCTGAAATTCCTCACCTTGAGGAAAATGCTGAAGAGAATGCACCTGACCAAGACAATGCATTCATCATGCTCAACCCAGAGTCTGCCATTGTTGTCTCCCCTCCAATTCCTCAGCAAAATCTTAAGCCAGTTCAGCGTCAGCCATTCTCCAAGCGTCCTAAGTTTCAAAAGGAAAATTTCTTTGAAGAACACATGTACTTCATTGCAGAAAACCCCTATGACAAGCCTCAAATGAGGCATCTGAAGTTTTGGACTAGGACTCAGATGAACTACTATGCCTCTGTGCTATGTGGACGAAACAAGATATTCCAGCACAGGCATATTCCTGATGTTGAACTTGAAGCAATACCGTGCCTGGAGCCAGTCCTCAGCGTACTCCATGAAGCTGGTTTACTCCCAATGTGCTCCGACATCTCTGACTAGAACATCGAGCTAATTCTTCAGTTCTATGCCACACTTCACATATCTGGCAACCCTGAAGACATTAACACTTGGGTGTTTGATTGGATGTCACAAAACACTCACTACAAGGCTCCTCCTACTGAACTCCTCCGAGAACTGCCTGTACCAACTCCCTCAGATGAGGCTGTGAAGCTTTATGGTGAGCGTGAGCTGCCCAATGGGATGATGGAAGTCCTCATGAATCCTTTGGCTGAAGGAAAATCTCCGAGAACAACCTTCCTCGTCCACGAGCTCAAGTACACACCCAGATCTGTTTACAGAATCCTCTGCAGTGTGCTCGCGCCGATCAAAGGCCATGATGATGAAGAAGATGTTGTAGGCCTCATGAATAATATCCTCTTCAACATTATCCATGGTATTCCTATCAACATCCATGATTTCTTCTTGAGGACTTTGGCCGACAATGCTATGTGTCCTTTTGATCACAAGATATATGCCCCATGGATCATGAGATTCATCAGGACAAGGATAGGCATCAACTTCCACGCTAATTTCCAAAACCATGTTGGTTATATGCCTCCTATCCGGATCAACAAGAAGACTTTCGAGTCCATTGAACGAAAAGGCAAATCTGTGATTGAAGAAGGCAGTAGGCCCCTTGGTGGCTAGTTCAGAGAACCAGAAGCTTATTCTTCATGGGATGATAGTGAGACTCGTCCGGCAAGCCCCGTTCCTCCTCGCGTGATGAATACAAGAGAGCTCCTTCTCAGTCTTCACCAGAAGGCGGATCAAAATCACAAGTGGGTCAAACGCCAGTTTGGCGCCATTGTGAAAACCCTCACTGAAACACAGAACTCTGTGACGCTCAACCATCACTATCTGCATGAGGTTTTTGATCGCACCTGGGCTACACTTGCACATCTGAAGACTCAGACTGAGCTTGAAGAAATGGACTTTGAGCGAGACTTTGAATGGTCGTGGCCTCCCAAGAAGAAGTTCAGACCTATTCCAGTGCCAGACCTTGAAGACAGCTCCTTTTCTTCATTCCGCACTGCTGAAACTGATGAAGAACAGCTCGACACTGCTACCGGTCCAAGGAAGAAGACTACTCCCAAGAAGCATCACGACTCTTCCTCAACTGCCACGAAGTGAAGTCTTCACGGACGTTAGTCCTCAGTTTGTCCCTTTTTGTCACTTGATGACAAAGGGGGAGAAACTTGAGAGTTAGTCTTCAAGCGGGATATTTTTCAGAGTGAAGAATGTGAAAACAGATTGCACTGTGAGCAGGCACGCAAAATACAGATGAGGATTAACTGACGTGAATAATTTGGGGTTGAGGAAATTCAGAGAAAGTCTTCAGCAAATTCTTCAAACAGTCGCAGTGAAAGTCATCAACACATAATACGAGGAAAGTAAGGAGTTGAGGAATTAGAACCCGTTTCTCAGTGAAGACAGTCGTTGATGACCCAGTTCCAACTGCTGTGACAGTCGTACATCTGGTTTGGAGCGGCTTGGTATTGAAACCAAAGGACACACAGTCCTGGGACACACAGTCCCTACCGTATTCTCCTTGAGCTAAGGACACACAATCCTCGCCCAACACTCGCGGTAAGTCTTCAGGGCAGACTTCCAAACCCTCACAAACTTGGTCACCCGACGATCCACAATTGACTGCTGGAAACCTCTAGACCATGACGCCTAACTGTCTGGAGGATGCACAGTCCTCAAAGGTAAAAGGCTTTAGTCCCACACAGGAACAACTTCTTCAGTGATGCTCAATCACTCGGTTTGGTTTGTGGTTTCGGTGTATGGGGTATTTCCTCACTGATGAATTACTCTCGAAGGCTTTGAGGAATTGGGTTGCTCTTATGACAAGTGTATGGGGGTGGCTATTTATAGCCTGGGAGCATCCCGACATGATTTGACACTAATGCCCTTAAATAATATGACCGTTGGAGTGGACAAGACCAATGACTTGGCGTGGCTATCGAAACGGTCGGAACCCTCAACTGTGAGAGTCCTCATGTCACTCGCATTCCTCACTTGAGGCTTTTGGTAGGATTAGGCTTGGGTTGAGCATCATGAGGAAATTCATTCCTTGCACTTCTGATCCTTTACTGTTTCCGCTGTAAGTTAGTCATCAGTGAGGAATTTCCTCAAAAGGAATTTCCTCAGTGATGAAATTCTAAAAATCTCCTATTCAGCCCCCTCTAGTCGATATAACGCACTTTCAGAAATCGACGCCGTCGTCATCACCAACCATCCTTCAGCACCAATTTTATGAAGCTCTCCGTTGCTTGTAAGTAATTCCATCATAGGCTTGCTGGAAGGTGATGGGTTGGATGAGATCTATCATGTAATCGAGTTAGTTTTGTTAGGGTTTGATCCCTAGTATCCACTATGTTCTGAGATTGATGTTACTATGACTTTGCTATGCTTAATGCTTGTCACTAGGACCCTATTGCCGTGATTTCAGATCCGAGCCTATTATGTTTTCATGAATATATATGTGTTCTTGATCCTATCTTGCAAGTTGTAGACACCTATTACGAGTTATGAGCCGCATCCCCCAGGGTGACAATAACTGGGATTCTTTCTGATGATTACCGTAGTTTTAGGAGTTCATGTATGCACTAAGTGCTAATGCTTTGGTCCGGTTCTCTATTAAAATGAGGCCTTAATATCCCTTAGTTTCCATTAGGTCCCCGCTGTCATTGGAGGGTAGGACAAAAATGACATGCAAGCTCTTTTCCATAAGCACGTATGACTATATATGGAATACATGCCTACTTTACATTGATGAATTGGAGCTAGTTCTGTATCACCCTATGTTATGAATGTTGCTTGATGAATGCCATCCGACATAATTATCCATCACTGTTCCATTGTCTACGAGCTTTCCACATATTGATCTTTGCTAAGTTACTTTTCTGTTGCTATTGTTACAATGACTACAAAACTGCTACTCTCATGTTTGCCACTTTTACCGTTACTTTGCTGCAGATATTAAGTCTATCAGGTGTGGTTGAATTGACAACTCAGCTGCTAATACTCAAGAATACTCTTTGGCTCCCCTTGAGTCGAATCAATAAATTTGTTTTAAATATTCTACCCTCGAAAACTGTTGCGATCCCCTGTACTTGTGGGTTATCAAGACCTTTTTGTGGCTCCGTTGCCGGGGAGCATTGCTTTATTCTGTGATTCACTTGGAATTTCTATCTATTGATCATAATGAAGAAACTGAAGGACGCTAAAACCAAGATATAGCCCTCAACTATGAGGATAGGTAAGGAACTGCCATCTAGCTCTGCACTTGATTCACAGTCTGTTATGAGTAAATTTGCGACACCACCACCTACTACTGAATCTAATATGTCGCAAGTAAGTGTTGATGCTACTTCTGCTATGCATGATAGTTTTGATGATACTTTGCTTGATACTATTGTGCCACTCGGTGAATTTCTTGATGACCAATTTGCTAGAGTGAATGCTGAAACTGATGATATTGCTGTATCTGATGAAACTGAGCACTATGATTCACCTGTTAGACCTAGCTCTCTTAGATATGAATTAACTAATATACCTGAGGGTTATGTGATGGAAGGAGAAGTATATAGGGACTTTCTTGGTTGTAAGGATAAATACGATCTTAAGAAATTGCTATGCAAATGGAAGGAAAAATCTTTGAATGCTAGAATGCATTATGATCCCAAATTTGCTACTTTACCAGTCTTTGTTACTGATAAGGATTATGAATTCTGTGTCGATCATGAGTTAATTAGTTTGGTAGAATCTGATCCTTTCCATGGTTATGAATCTGAAACTGTTGTGGCACACCTTACTAAATTGAATGATATAGCCACCCTATTTACTCATGAGAAAAAATCCGTTATTACTATACTCTTAAGTTGTTTACCTTCTCATTAAAGGGTGATGCTAAGATATGGTTTAATTCTCTTGCTCCTAGTTGTGTGCGTGGTCCCCAGGATATAATTTACTACTTCACTGAAAAAAAATTCCCGCCCATAAGAAACAAGCTGCCTTGCAAGAAATATTTAATTTTGTGTAGATTGAAGAAGAGAGTCTCCCACAAGCTTGGGGAAGTCTTCTCCAGTTACTTAATGCTTTGCATGATCACCCTCTCAAGAAAAATGAAATACTTGATATCTTTTATAATGGACTAACCGATGCTTCTACGGACCACCTAGATAGTTGTGATCGTTGTGTTTTCAGGGAAAGAACAATTGAACAAGCTGAAATACTATCGTATAATATATTGAGCAATGATAATGATTGGACTATTCCCGAACCACCTCCAAAACCAACTCTGAAGAAAAGAGGTATTCTATTCCTCAGTCCTGAAGATATGCAAGAAGCAACGAAATCTATGAAAGAAAAAGGTATTAAAGCCAAAGATGTTAAGAACCTACCACCTATTGAAGAAATACATGGTCTTGATAACCAGACACATGTAGTAGAGGTAAATTCTCTTCGTAAATTTGATGAAGGTGATATTCCTTATAATAAGTCTGCTAGCCAATGCTTGGATGAATTTGATAACTTTGATGTTAAACAAGAAAATTTCAATGCTTATGTTAGTAGACAATTGAAACATAATGCTTACATGCTTGATCGTTTGGGTGATTATATGAGCATGATTGTTAATGACCTTAGGATTATTAGTAAACATGCTTCCATGGTAACTACTCAAGTAGAATAGGTACTTAAGGCACAAAATGATTTGCTCATTGAGATGATTAGTAAGAACAATGATCATTCTATTAGAGTTGTGACTAGAGGTGGTAGAATGACTGAGGAACCATTGTATCCTGAGGGCATCCTAAGGGAATTGAGCAAGATTCCTAGAGAATTAATATTGATGCACCTCATCATTCTAATAAAAGGAAAAATAGTGACGATAGGACTTTGCATGCTGCTAGTGAACCTGTTATAAATTCACATGAAAACCCAAATGATATCTCTATTTCTGATGCTGAGACACAATCTGGTAATGAATATGAACCTAGCGATACTATTAATGATGATGTTCATGTCGATGCTCAACCTAGTAATGATAATGATGTGGATATTGAACCTGCTATTGATCTTGATAACCCACAACCTAAGAATAAGTGATATGATAAAATAGATTTTATTGCTAGGAAGCATGGTAGAGAAAGAGAACCATTAGTTCATAAACCCATGCCCTTTCCTCCTAAATCATCCAAGAAGAAGGATGATGAGGATTTTGAGCGCTTTGTTGAAATGCTGAGACGTGTCTTTTTACGTATGCGCTTAACTGATATTCTGAAAATGTCTCCTTATGCTAAGTATATGAAAGATACTATTACAAATAAAAGAAAGATATCGGAAGCTGAGATTTCCACCATGCTTGCTAATTATACTTTCAAGGGTGGAATACCAAAGAAACTAGGAGATCCCATAGTACCTACTATACGATGCTCTATTAAAGTGAATTATGTTAAAGCTGCCTTATGTTACCTCGGAGCTAGTGTCAGTGTTATGTCGTTCTCTTTATACCATAGACTTGATTGGAATAAGTTGACGCCTAGTGAAATGTCTCTGCAAATGGCTCATAAATAAACTACTTTACCCATCGGTATTTGTGAGGATGTGCATGTTGTGATTGCAAACGTTACTATCCTAACGGACTTTGTTATTCTTGATATGCTCGAGGACGACAGTTTGTCGATCACCCTTGGTAGACCCTTTCTGAATACTACAGGGGCTGTTATTGACTGCAACAAAGGCAATGCCACTTTTCATGTTAATGGTAATGAGCATATGGTACACTTTCCAAAGAAACAACCTCAAGTTCATAGTATCAACTCCATTGAAAAAATACAACGTTTACTATTGGAGACTTTAAATTCCCTATCCCTAGGGTCAAAAAGAAATATGATATACTTATTGTTGGGGACATGCATATTCCAATTGAGGTAACCTATTGTTATCCGAAAGTTCTCTAGTTCTATGTCATTCGATTTTTTTGCTAATAAGACTTGATCAACATTATTGATGGATTACGGGCATGGGATGGATGAATTTAGAAAGCACAACCTTCTGTACCCAACTTTTATTTTTTGTTCCTTAGTTTCAGTTTAGTAAAAATGATTTTATTTCTCCGTTTTCCATTTTATCCGTGCAATAGAAAAATGAACTAAAAATAAAAGTTCTCAGAACGCCCTGAAAATTTAGTATGATTTTTTCTGGAATATTTAAGAACTTTTGGTAATAAGAACACATCAGGGGCTGGACGAGTGGGCCACAAGCCTGCAGGGCGCGGCCACACCCTGGGCATGCCCTCTCGCTTGTGGGTCCCATGTGGGGCCCCTTGACTTATTCCAGAACCCATCCACTTCGTCTTCCTCCATAAAAAAGCCACCATTTCTCAAATCCGTGTTTTAGCTCATCTTGCTGCCATTTTCGATCACCTTGCTCAAAGATCCATTTGCAAATCTATTTTAGGGGATTGTTCATCTGTATGTGACTCCTCCAATGGTCCAATTAGTTTTTGTTCTAGTGCTTTATATGTTGCAAATTTTAGCTGTTGTGGTGACCTTGTTCTTGAGCTTACATGTCGAATTTGTAGGGTCCCAAGTAGTTTTGATGCATGGTATAGCTTCTAGGCACTTAAGGGAGTTGTTGCTACAAGTTTTGATTGAGCTTTGTTCACCCATATTTGGAGTCACAAAAAATGTTAGACTTATTTTTCAGAGAAAGAAAATACTAAGGGAAATATACCAAGGTGGTTCCTCTAGCAAGAAGACCCCGAGACTCGCGATACGCGAGCCTGACTTTGAACCACCAAGCGAAGCTCAAGTGTGGCCTTGTGAATGGCCGTCAGATACATTCATGGTCCGGGCCAGATTCAAGGAAGAATTTTACCCGTACAAACGAAATGCTGGCCTTGAAGATGTTGTTTCAGAGCAATGCAAGCAATATTATCAACTCACTGATTCCTTCATGCGGAGGTTTGAATTTTCATCCAGGCGTAATATGCATTCCGTTCTATTTTATCTCTATGATAAATCTTATACTATGGACCTAGAGGATTTTAACCATGCATGCAAAATTCCACAATGGGGTGGTGCTACCTCTTGAGCTTGCGTTGGTTTTTCCCTTGAAGAGCAAAGGGTGATGCAGCACAGTATCAGTAAGTATTTCCCTCAGTTTGAGAACCAAGGTATCAATCCAGTAGGAGTGTCAAGCCAAGTCTCCATCGTAGCTGCGCAAAAACAGCAAACTTGCACCCAACGCTACAAAGGGGTTGTCAGTCCCTTCACGATCGATTGCAAGGTGAGATCTGAAGGTGGAAAGTGCAACAAAGTAAAAGTGTAGGGCTGAAAATATGATGTGAAGTAGACCCGGGGGCCATAGTGTTCACTAGAGGCTTCTCTCATGATAGCAAATATTACGGTGGCTGAACGAATTACTATCGAGCAATTGATAGAATCGCTCAAAGTCATGATGATATCTAAGGCAATGATCATACATATAGGCATCACGCCCGAGACAAGCAGTCCGATACTTTTTGCATCTACTACTATTACTCCACACATCGACCGCTATCCAGCATGCATCTAGTGTATTGCGTTCATGACAAATAGAGTAACTCCTTAAGCAAGATGACATGATGTAGAGGGATAAATTCATGCAATAGATATAAACCCCATCTTTTTACCCTTGATGGCAACAACAGGATGCGTGCCTCGCTACCCCTTCTGTCATTGGGTGAGGTCACCGCATAGTATGAACCCAAAACCAAGCACTTCTCCCATTGCAAGAATCATAGATCAAGTTGGCCAAACAAAACCCACAACTCGAAGAGAATTACAAGGATATGAAATCATGCATATAAGAGATCAGAAGAAACTCAAATAAGATTCATAGATAATCTAACCATAAATCCACAATTCATCGAATCTCGACAAACACACCACAAAAGAAGATTACATCGGATAGATCTCCACGAAGATCATGGATAACTTTATATTGAAGATCCAAGAGAGAGAAGAAGCCCTCTAGCTACTAGCTATGGACCTGAAGGTCTATGGTGAACTACTCACGCATCATCGGAGAGGCAATGGTGTTGATGAAGAAGCCCTCCATGTCCGAATCCCCCCTCCAACAGGGCACCAGAACGTGCCCAGATGGTATCTTGCGGAGACAGAAGCTTGCGGCGGCGGAAAAGTATTTTCGTGGCTATCTTTCGTGGTTTTGGATTTTTCGGGGATTTATAGGCGGAAGAAGTAGGGCAGAGGAGCCACAGGGGGCACACAAGCCTGCTAGGTGCGCCCCCTAGTCTGCGGCTAGGGGGCTTGTGGCCTCCCCTGGTGCCCTGTGCCTTGGTTCTCAAGCTCCCTATGTATCTTCTGTTCCGGAAAAAATCTTTTCGGAGGTTTGATTTTGTTTGGACTCTGTTTAATATTCTCCTCTGAAAAGGGTCAAAAACACGGAAAAACAGGAACTGGCACTTGGCACTGAGTTAATAAGTTAGTCCCAAAAAAGATATAAAAGGCATACAAAAACATCCAAAGTTTGACAAGATAATAGCATGGAACCATCAAAAATTATACATACGTTGGAGACGTATCAAGCATCCCAAGCTTAACTCCTGCTCGCCCTCGAGTAGGGAAGTGATAAAGACTGAATTTTTGATGTGGAATGCTATCTAGCATAATTGTCGTTTCTAACTTCTTTCATGTGACATGAATGTTCAGATCCGTAAGATTCAAAACAGTAGTTTGATATTGACATGAAAACAATAATACTTGGAGCAAACTAGCAAGGTAATCATGAACTTACGAAATAACAAAGCCAAAGAAAGTTATCCCTACAAAATCATATAGTCTGGCTATGCTCCATCATCCCCACACAACGAATTTAAATCATGCACAACCCCTGTATTGTCCAAGTAATTGTTTTCGCACTCTTACTTTCTCAAACCTTTTTCAACTCTCACGCAATACATGAGCGTGAGCCATGGATATAGCACTATTGGTGGAATAGAGTGTGGTGGAGGTTGTGAGGCAAAAAGGGGGAGATGGTCACATTGACTCAGCATATAAAAGGGCTATGGAGATGCCCATCAATAGATATCAATGTGAAAGAACAGGGATTACCATGCCATGGATGCACTTAGAGCTATAAGTGTGTGAAAGCTCAAAAGGAGAACTAGTGGGTGTGCATCCAACTTGTTTGCTCACGAAGACCTAGGGCAATTTTGAGGAAGCCCATCATTGGAATATACAAGCCAAGTTACATAATGAAGATTTCCACTAGTATATGGTGGTGACAAAACAAGAGACTCTCAATCATGAAGAACATGGTGCTATTATGAAGCACAAGTGTGGAAAAAGATAGTAGCATTGTCCCTTCTCTCTTTTTCTCTCCTTTTTTTTTGATTGGGCTCTTCGGCCTCTTTCCATTTTTTTGTGGGCAACTTTGGACTCTTTTTTTTTATTTCCTCACATGGGACAATGCTCTAATAATGATGATCATCACACTTTCATTTACTCACAGGTCAATGCTTAGAACGATGATGACTCTATAGGAAATGCCTCCGGCAATGTACCGGGATGTGCAACGATCTAGCTTGGCGTATGACGTTGAAACATCTTGCTAGCTATCTTATGATCATGCAATGGCAATATGAAAGTGACGGCACAAGTCATGAGACAGAACGGTGGGAGTTGCATGGCAATATATCTCAGAATGGCTATGAAAAGGCCATGATAGGTAGGTACGGTGGCTGTTTTGAGGAAGGTCTATGGTGGTTTTGTGTACCAGCGAAAGTTGCGCGGCACTAGAGAGGCTAGCAATGGTGGAAGGTGAAAGTACATCTATACCATGGACTCACATTCGTCATGAAGAACTCACATACTTATTGCGAAAGTTTTTATTAGTAATCGAAACAAAGTGCTAAACGCATACTCCTAGGGGAAGGGTTGGTCAGTGTTAACCATCGCGCGATCCCGACCGCAACACAAAGGATGACAATCAATAAATCAATTATGCTCCGACTTCCTAACATAGCGGTTCACCATACGTGCATGTTACGTGAATCACTAACTTCAACACAAGTATTTCTAGATTCACAACACCCTACTAACATGACTCTTAATATTACCAAATCCATGTCTCAAAACTAATTGAGAGGAATCGAACTTCTCTTTACTAATCAATGCACATGAATATGGAAGTTTTATTGTATCCTCTTTGGACGCCTATCATCTTTAGGGCTACTTTCATAGCACAAGCCAACTACCAACTTACTCAGACATAGCACTCTCAAAAAGATATATGTGAAGATCGAGAGTTCTTATTTCTCCAAAATATGACACCGCCGTGCTCTAAAAGATCTAAGTGAAGCACTTAGAGCAAAGTTATCTAGCTCACAAGATATAAGTGAAGCACAAGTGAGCTAAATTGCCTAACTCAAAAGATATAAGCGAAGCTCAAAGAGTATTCTAGAAAATTCATGATGAGTGCATGTCTCTCTCAAAATGTGTGCAGCAAGGATGATTGTGACACAACAAAAAGAAAAGACTCCTATAATACACAACTTTCCAAGCAAAACACATATCATGTGGTGAATAAAAATATAGCTCCAAGTAATGTTACCGATGGATTGAAGACGAAAGAGGGGATGCCTTCCCGGGGCATCCCCAAGCTTAGGCTTTTTGGTATTCTTGAATTTGGCTTGGGATGCCTTGGGAATCCCCAAGCTTGAGCTCTTTCCACTCTTTATCCCTTTGTCCATGAGAACATCACCCAGAACTTGAAAACTTCGCAACACAAAACTTAAACAGAAACTCGTGATATCATTAGCACAAGAAACAAACTACCACCTCTTTAGGTACTATAGCAATCTTTATTTCTATTTATATTGGTGTTATATTACTGTATTCTCACTTTTCCATGTCTAGTACCCCCGATACTATCCATAGTTTCATCAAAATAAGCAATCAACACAACAAAAACATAATCTGTCAAAAACAAACCAGTCTGTAGCAATCTGTATACTTCGTATACTTCCTGTCTCTCAAAAATTCTTAACAATTACGACAATTTGGGAAATTGGCATATAAACAAGAAGCAAAAAGAATAAACTCAAAAGCTCTTTCTGGATAAAATGAAAAATAATTTCGTGAGCGAAAAGTTTCTGTCTTTTTCCAACATGATCAAACAACCATCACCAAAACTAGTCATAAAGGTTTTACTTGGCTCAAACACAAAAAGAAACACAAAAAACACAATCATAAAATAATTATGATGGTGTGGACGCAACAAAACAGAAAGCAAAAAACCAAAGATAAATTTAATGGGTTGCCTCCCAACAAGCGTTTTTTTAACGCCCTTAGCTAGGCATAAGGTGGTAGAATCACGTATCGTCATCTTTGGTACTCAAACCATAAGTAGCCCTCATCATGGATTCATAAGGCAATCTTATTTTCTTTCTCGGAAAATGTTCCATGCCCTTCTTTAATGGAAACTGAAATCTAACATTCCATTCCTTCTTATCGATGACAGCACCAATAGTCCTTAGGAAAGGTCTACCAAGAATGATAGGACATGTAGGATTGCAATCAATATCAAGCACAATGAAATCCACGGATACATAGTTCCTATTTGCAATAATAAGAACATCATTGATCCTTCCCATAGGTTTCATAACAGTAGAATCCGCAAGATGCAAATTAAGAGAGCACTCATCAATCTCATTGAAGCTTAGAACATCACATAAAGACTTTGGAATCGCGGAAACACTAGCACCCAAATCACACAAAGCATTGCATTCATTGTTTTTTATCTTGATTTTGATAGTAGGTTCCCACTCATCATGAAGTTTTCTAGGAATAGAAACTTACAATTCAAGTTTCTCTTCAAGAGATTTCATCATAGCATCGACGATATGATCGGTAAAGGCCTTGTTTTGGCTATAAGCGTGTGGAGAGTTTAGCATGGATTGCATCGAGGAAATACATTCAATCAAAGAGCAACTATCATTATTGAATTCCTTGAATTCCAAAGTAGTATTTTCATTACTACTCAAAGTTTTGATATCCTCTACTCCACTTTCAATACTTTTAGCATCAAGATAGATGGACTCTGAATCATTGGGGCGTTTTTCAACCAAAGTGGATTCATATCCAGCCCCATCATCATTAGGTTTGACACTAGAAAACAAGGATTCAATGGGAGTCACACCAAGCACTTTAAGATCTTCATGATTCTCATCACGAGAACACACCTTTTTAAGCCATTCATGTCAAGCACGAATTTGGGTGGTTCTTTCTTTACTGCATTCATGGAAACACACATAGCTTTCAAAGTTTCATCCATATTGATCTTGGGAGGAGAACATTGATACGTCTCCATCGTATCTACTTTTCCAAAATCTTTTCCCCTTGTTTTGGACTCTAATTTGCACGATTTGAATGGAACTAACCTGGACTAACGCAGTATTCAACAGAATTGCCGTGGTGTGTTTTTTGCGCAGAAATAAAAGTTCTCGGAATGACCTGGAAATTTAACCGGGATTTTTGTGGAATATATTAAAAATACTAGCGCAAGAATCAACCGGAGGGGTGGAGCTGTGAGCCCACAAGCCCACCTGGCACGGCCCCCCTGGCCGCGCCTGGCAGGCTTGTGGGGCCCACGTTGCTCCACCGCCTCCAATCTGTGCTCTATTTAGTCCTTTTCATCCGGAAAAAATCAAGGAGAAGAGTTCATCGCGTTTTACGATACGGAGGCGGCGCCACCTCCTTTTCTTCCTCTAGAGGGCAGATCTGGAGTTCGTTCTGGGCTCCTGAGAGGGGAGATCGTCGCCATCGTCATCACCAACCTTCCTTCATCGCTAATTCCATGATGCTCTTCACCGTTCGTGAGTAATCCCATCGTAGGCTTGCTGGACGGTGATGGGTTGGATGAAATCTATCAATTAATCGAGTTAGTATTGCGGGGATTGATCCCTAGTATCCACTATGTTCTGAGATTGATGTTGCTACTACTTTGCCATGCTTAATGCTTGTCACTAGGGCCCGAGTGCCATGATTTCAGATCTGAACCTATTATGTTGTCGCCAATATATGTGTGTTCTTGATCCTATCTTGCAAGTTGTAGTAACCTACTATGTGTTATGACCCGGCAACCCCGGAGTGACAATAGCCAGAACCACTCCCGGAGATGACTATATTATGAGAAGTTCATGTATTCACCAAGTGTTAATGCGTGTGTCCGGTTCTTTATTAAAAGGAGAACCTTAATATCCCGTAGTTTCCATTAGGACACCACTGCCACGGGAGGGATGGACAATAGATGTCATGCAAGTTCTTTTCCCTAAGCACGTATGACTACATACGGAATACATGCCTACATTACATTGACGAACTAGAGCTAGTTACATATCTCTCCGTCTTATAACTGTTACATGATGAATAACATCCGGCATAATCATCCATCACCGATCCAATGCCTACGAGTCTTTTCCTACTGGTCCTTGCTACGTTACTTTGCTGCTACTACTGTCACTGCTGCTACTGTTACTCTGTTGCTATTGTTGTTACTCTGCTGCTACTGCTGTCACTTTGCTGCTACTGGTTACTATTGCTACTGTTGCTATCACACTACTTTGCTACTGATACTTTGCTGCAGATACTAAATCTTTCAGGTGTGGTTGAATTGACAACTCAACCGCTAATACTTGAGAATATTCTTTGGCTTCCCCTTGTGTCGAATCAACAAATTTGGGTTGAATACTATACCCTCGAAAACTGTTGCGATCCGCTATACTAGTGGGTTATCAAGACCTTTTTCTGGTGCCATTGGCGGGGAAGCCAAAGTCAAGAATAGTCTCCCGTCAACGTGCCCATTTTTCTGGCGCCGTTGCCGCGGAGGCACAACTATATTCTCAGAGTCACTTGGGATTTACGTCTGCTGGTCACTATGAGGTATCCGAAAGATCCAAGAACTAAAGTCTTGCCCTCAACTATGAGGACAGGTGAGGAACTGCCATCTAGCTCTGCACTTGATTCACCTTCAGTTATGAGTAATTTTGCGACACCACCTCCTGCTAGAAATCTTGATATGTCGCCTGTGCTTGATGATGCTACTTCTGATGCCCATGATGCTTATGATGATGCTATGCTTGATACTGCTTTTCCACTAGGTGCATTCCTTGATGCACCAATTGCTAGAGTTTCTGCTAGATGTGATGATACTTCTGAAACTGTTGATACTATTGAAGTAGAACCTGCTATTTTGCATGTTAGAACTAGCTCTCCTAGATATGAATTGCCTCATATGCCTGAGTGTTATGTTATGGAGGGAGAGATAGCTGAGGACTTTCTTGCTTGTAAGGATAGTTATGATGTTGAGAAATTACCGCTCAAGTGGAAAGAAAAAATCTCTGAACGCTAGGATGAAACACGACCCAAAGTTTGCTACTTCGCCTATCTTTGTGACCGATAAGGATTATGAATTCTTTGTCGACCCTGAGTTAATCACTCTGGTCGAATCTGATCCTTTTCACGGTTATGAGTCTGAAACGGTTGTAGCCCATCTTACCAAACTGCATGATATAGCCACCCTATTCATGAGTGAGGAAAAGATTTGCCACTACTATATCCTTAAGTTGTTTCCTTTCTCGCTAAAGGATGATGCTAAGACCTGGTTCACTTCTCTTGCTCCTGGTTGTGTGCGTAGCCCCCAGGATATGATCTACTACTTCTCTGAGAAATATTTCCCTGCCCATAAGAAGCAAGCTGCCTTGCAGGAAATATACAACTTTGCGCAAGTTGAAGAAGAGAGTCTCCCACAAGCTTGGGGGAGGCTCGTCCAGCTACTAAATGCTTTGCCTGATCACCCTCTTGAGAAGAATGAAATACTTGATATCTTCTATAATGGACTTAACGATGCTTCTAGAGACCACCTAGATAGTTGTGCTGGTTGTGTTTTATGGAACGAACCTTAGAACAAGCTGAGATTCAATTGAATAACATCTTGTGCAATGAGAATTCTTGGACTATTCCCGAACCACCTCCTAAGCCAACTCCTAAGAAAAGAGGTATTCTATTCCTCAGTCCCGAAGATATGCAAGAAGCTAAGAAATCTATGAAAGAAAGGCATTAAATCTGAAGAGTTCAAAAATCTACCACCTATCGAAGAGATCCATGGTCTTGATAACCCGATACAGGTAGTAGAAGTAAATTCTCTTCGTAGATTCGATGAGAGTGATATTCCTTTTGATAAACCTGCTAGCTTATGCCTGGATGAATTTGATAACTTTGTTGCAAAACAACAAAGTTTCAATGATTATGTTAGCAGACAATTGGAACAGAATGCTCATATGCTTAGTCATTTAAGTGCTTGTGTGGATAGAAACATCAATTATCTTAAGCTTCTGAGTAAACATGCCTCTACGGTTACTACTCGGGTAGTACAAGTACTTAAAGCTCAGAATGACTTGCTCAATGATTTGAATGATAATTTTGTCATAGTCGTCACTAGAGGCGGTAGAATGACCCAGGAACCTTTGTATCCTGAGGGTCATCCTAAGAGAATTGAACAAGATTCTCAAGGAGTTAGCACTGGTGTACCTAGTCATCCTAGAAAAAATAAGAAAGATGATAGGAACTTGCACGCTAGCAACCCTGTTGCTGCTACACCTGAGAGTCCAAACGATGTCTGTGTGTCTGATGCTGAAACACAATCTGGTGATGAACATGAGCCTAATGATAATATCGATAGTGATGTTCATGACAATGCTCAACCTAACAATGGTGAGGATGTGGACATTGAACCTGTTGATCTTGATAACCCACAGCCTAAGAATAGGAGATACGATAAGAATGACTTCGCTGCTAGGAAGCATGGTAAAGAAAGGGAACCATGGGTTCAGAAACCCATGCCCTTTCCTCCCAAATCATCCAAGAAAAAGGACGATGAGGATTTTGAGCAATTTGTTGAAATGATTAGACCTGTCTTTCTTCAAATGCGTTTGACAGATATGCTCAAAATGTCTCCGTATGCTAAGTCCATGAAAGATATTGTGACTAATAAGAGGAGGATACCCGAGGTTGAGATTTCCACCATGCTTGCTAATTATACCTTCAAGGGTGGAACTCCTAAGAAACTGGGTGATCCCGGAGTGCCCACCATACCTTTCTCCATTAAAGGAAACTACGTTAGAACTGCTTTATGCGACCTTGGAGCCGGTGTTAGTGTTATGCCTCTCTCTCTTTATCGTAGGCTTGAACTGGATAAGTTGACACCCACTGAAATCTCTCTGCAAATGGCCGACAAATGAACTGCTTTCCCTATCGAGATTTGCAAGGATGTGCCTTTTGTGGTTGCTAACGTCACTATGTTAACAGACTTTGTTATTCTGGATATTCCCGAGGACGATGCCATGGAGGTCATCCTCGGAAGACCCTTTTTAAACACTATAGGGGCTGTTATAGATTGCAATAAAGGCAATGTCACTTTCCATGTCAATGGTAATCAGCATACGGTGCACTTTCTGAAGAGACAATATCGAGTACATTGCATCAATGCTATCGAAAAATTTTCATCGATTCTTATTGGGAGATTTGAATGCCCTATACCTACTGCCAAGATGAAGTACGATTTGTTTGTTGGGGATATTCACATCCCCATTGAGGTAACCTAGTGGCTATTCGAAAATTCTCCGTTTCCTTTTGCGATTCGAAAAAGTTTGTAAAGGAGACTTGATCAATCTCATTGACGGATTTCTTTCGATGACCACGAGATGGATGAATCGAGGAGTCACAAACCTGTGTTCCAAGCTTTCACCTTTGGTTGCTTAGAAGAAAAATGATAGATTTAGTATAGTTTTCCCTATTTTCTGTTTTAGCGTCCCATAGAAAAGTACCCCGAAAATAAAATTCCCCGAACGTGCTGAAAATCAAGTATGATTTTTTCTGGAATTTTTGAAAAATACTGAGACAGAGAGCTAGTCAGGGGGCTGCACTAGTGGGCCACAAGCCTTGGAGGCGCGGGCACCCCCCTAGCCGCGCCTACCAGGCTTGTGGGGCCCACGCGTACCCCCTCCACTTATTCTAGCTCCCATCTGCTTCTCCTACCTCCAGAAAAAATCGTTTCGCAGCTCAAACCCATGTTCTTGCTCTTCTTGCTGGGATTTTCGATCACCTTGTGCAAAGCACCATTCACCAAACTGTTTTGGGGAAATTGCTCCTTGGTAAGTGACTCCTCCATTGGTCCAATTAGTTTTTGCTCTAGTGCCTTATACTTCACGTATTTTTGCTGCCTTGGTGACCCTGTTCTTGAGCTTTGCATGCTAATTTTAGCTGGTCCCAAGTAGTTTTGATGCGTAATACGGCCTCTAGGCACTTGTGGAGTAGTTGCGACGAGTTTCGTTGGGCCTTGTTCACTTTTCCTTAGAATAACAAAAAAATTCAGAAATTTTCAGAGGTAGAAAAGGGAAAATTTTCAGAGGTTCTTAAGAGGCTCTTCAAGCCGTGACCCCAAGGATGATGGAAGTGAGAAGAAGAAACCCAAGTATCTGGTCCCCCGAGTTGCAGAAGTTCGAGCGTGCGAGTGGCCAAGCGATGTGTTTTTGCACGCCGCCGGACTTTATGAGGACTTTTATTACTTGGTGGAGAACGCAGGCCTTACCGCCTTCGTTGAAGATAAGTGTCCGCAATACCTCCTCCTCACTAATATTTTCGTGCAAAGCTTTAAGTTCTATCCAAGGAAGAATCCTCCTATGGTTGAGTTCAAATTATATGATATCCCCCAGCGCATGTCACTCCAGGATTTTTGCAATGTTTGCAAATTGCCTTTTGTTGGGGATATTCATGAACCTCGTCCACGGGACTTGGAGACTTTCATAGATACTATTGCTCTAGGAGAGGAGAGAGGAGTGTCTTGCGCCAGAGCTGCTAGCATACATTTTCCCGTGCTTCGGTACTTCTCATTATTCGTGGGGAAATGTTTGATTGGCCGTCGGAAAGCTGGGTCCCTTAGCTCCCCAGATCTTGCGGTCTTGCGCGAAGCCCTTTATAATGATAAAACTTATAGCTTGGGCACTATAGTAGCTCAACGGTTGAACACGAACCGTTCTAAAGGCGTTGTCTATGGAGGTATCTATGCTACTCGTCTTGCTAGACATTTTGAGATACCTATTAGATTGGATGAAGAAGAAGAGATTCTTATTCCCGAGAGATATCTAGATTATGATAGCATGGTTCACCATGACTTTCTTGATAGAGATATAAATAGAAGGATGATTTATAACCTGGTATTTAGTCAGGGTACTCGTGCGACTATTACTTTGCCTGCTCCTTCTTTGTTGAATCTTCATACAGGCAGGTACATTATTATGCCCTCGGACATCTACCCATATTGGGGCATAGCCAAACCACAGGTGTTCGTGACCGAGCTACCAGTCGAGTACGAGACGCCAGTTTAGCAGTGGGAGCCAGAGGAGCTCACACAGCAGTGGCACCCTCAGTACACTCCAGAGTACCCCGGAGCCGGTTATTTCCCTCCTTGGGAGTAGACCAACTTAGGCCAAAACCCGAAGCTTGGGGGAGTACGTGTTTCTCACCGACTTTATATTCTTGCTTACGCTTTGACTTTGTTAGTCCGTGTTCACACTTTGCCACTGTATAATCCATGCTAGTTTATTTTCTTTCTCTCATTTTCTTCTCGTGTCTTTGTCTAGTTTGAGAAAAAGCCAAAAATATTTTCTTGTTCTTCTTTTGCTTGTTGGGAGCTTTCCCGTGTAAATAGTTTTCTTTTCCTTTGGGTCAAGGTAGAAGACCATGGTTATAATGTTTAGTGGCTCTCGCATGCATATATGTTTATCTGTCCAAGAGCCATATTACATTGTATTCTCCTTTGTGTTTGCCAGCAGATTCCAACTTAGTCCAATGCACGAGTACTCTTATTATTGTTCACCTCGTTCAGTCGTGCAAGTGAAAGGCAATACTGACGATATATGATGAAGTGACTGAGCCTGGAAAAGCCGGTATGAACTCGATCTATTTTTTTTGTAAATATGACTAGCTCATCGTTTCTAATTCAGCTTTGTTGTGAGAGAGACATGTTTGCACGGACAACTTAGAGATTGATCTGCAATCTCTGGCGTTAGCTAGACGAATGCTTACGATAACAAACCTTCTCCTGCAACGGCACCAGAAGAATGCTGAAAGCACTCCCCAGCAATGAAACTAGAAGAATGTTGTTGATGGCCCACCAGCGCATGGGTTCGTAGCAGTTTTCGAGGGTAGAGTATTCGACCCAAATTTGTTGATTCGCACGACGGGAGGTGAGAGAATACTCTCAAGTATTAGCAGTTGAATTGTCAGATTCGACCACACATGAAAGATTAGTATCTGTAGCATAGTAGTAACCTGCAATTGGCAGTGTAACGAGCAATAGCAACGGCAAGGAACAGCAGTAGTGACAGCAGTAGAAAGCGATAGTAGTAGCAACAGTAGCAGCAGTAGCAGCAGAGCATGACAAGTAACAATAGTAGAAACAGTAGTAGCAGCAGCAGCAGAGCAAGACAAGTAACAGCAGTAGCAACAGTAGTAGCAGCAGCAGAGCAAGACAAGTAACCACAGTAGTAGGACAAACTCGTAGGCAATGGGTCGGTGATTTTTTTGGATGATATTCATCATGCAACAGTTATAACACGGAGAGATATGTGGCTATCTCCCGTTCGTCAATGTGATGTAGGCATGCATTCCGTGTGTCGTCATACGTGCTTAGGGAAAAGAAGTTGCATGATATGTATTGTCCATCCCTCCCGTGGCAGCGGGGTCCAAAAGGAAATTACGGGATATTAAGGTTCTCCTTTTAATAAAGAACCGGACCAACGCATTAGCACTTGGTGAACACATGAACTCCTCAAACTATGGTCATCACCGGGAGTGGTTCCGGTTATTGTCACTCCGTGGTTGCCGGATCATAACACATAGTAGGTAACTACAACTTGCAAGATCGGATCTAAAACACACATATATATTGGTGGCGACATAATAATTTCAGATCGGAAATCATGGCACTCGGGCCCTAGTGACAAGCATTAAGCATGGCAAAGTAGTAGGAACATCAATCTCAGAACATACTGGATACTAGGGATCAATCCCCATCAAAACTAACTCGATTACGTGATAGATCTCATCCTACTCATCACCGCCCAGCGAGCCTACGAATAGATTACTCACGAATGACGAAGAGCTTCGTGGAATTGGTGAGGGAAGAAGGTTGATGATGACGATGGCGACGATTTCCCCTCTCCGGAGCCCAAGACGTACTCCAGATCTGCCCTACAGATGAAGAACTGGTGGTGGCGGCGCCTCCGTATCGAAAACGCGACGAAAACTTCTCTTTTTATTTTTTCTGGGACGAAAGGCAACTTATAGAGCTGGAGTTGGGGGAGGCAGGTGCCTGTGGGCCCCACAAGCCTGCTCACCGCCACCAGGGGGGTGGTGGCAGAGCACGGGCTTGTGGCCCACTGGCCCACCCCCTGAGGTGGAACTTGGCGCAGATATTTTTTGATATTTTCCAAAACCGCTCCCCGTAAATTTTCAGGACGTTTGGAGAACCTTGATTTCTGCACAAAAATAACACCAAGGCAATTCTGCTGAAAACAACGTCAGTGCAGGTTAGTTCCATTCAAATCATGCAAATTAGAGTCCAAAACAGGGGCAAAGAGTTTGGAAAAGTAGATACGATGGAGAGGTATCAACTCCCCCAAGCTTAAAACCTTGCTTATCCTCAAGCAACTCAGTTGACAAAGTGAGAGAGAAAGAAAAACTTTGACAAACTCTGTTTGATCTTGTTGTTGCAACTATGTGTAACTCATAACCAGAATTTCAGCAAGATCACAAGTTAACCACATAAGCAAATGACACAAAGGTCTCACGGTAAACTAATATCAATGGCATAATCAGCTAACGAGAAAATAATAATGAGTTTCAAATACCAACACTTCAATCAAAACAAGCATGAAACAATATGAATAGGTGATATCTCACTAGCTCTTTCTGAGACCGCAAAACATAAATGCAGAGCACTTTCAAAGATCAAGGGCTGACTCAACATTTTAATTCATAGCAACGAAGATCCAGTCATAGTCATACTCAATATCAATCAAAAGCAAAGCATAAAAATGACAGAGGTGCTTTGTAATTGGTGCTTATATAAGAGGAGGATGACTCGACAGGAAAATAAATAGACATGCCCTTCGCAGAGGGAAGCATTGATTTGTAGAGGTGCTAGAGCTCAAGCTTTGAAAACAAAGATAATAATTTTGGGTGGCATGCTTTCATTGTCAACGCAATGACCAAGAGTTCTCAATATCTTCCATGCTACTCATGCTATAGGCGGTTCCCAAGCCAGAAAAGTAAAGTTTTAACTCCCCCACCACCAATCAATCACACTCCATGGCTAGCCGAATCCTCGGGTACCGTCCATACTAACATCAATCCGGGGGGAGTCTTGTTTTACAGTTACGTTTTTGATTTAAGCGTGGAACTGGGCATTCCAAATACCGACCACTTTCTCGTGAATGACTGTGAGTAAACACATGTCGAGGATAACACTCCTAGCATTGAAGATACCAATAGCCCTCTGTCACCACATGAGCGGTTCGGGCATGCAAAACAGATTATTTCTTGAAGGTTTAGAGAATGGCACATGCAAATTTACTTGGAACGGCAGGTAGATGCCGCAAATAGGTAGGTATGGTGGACTCTCATGGAAAAACTTTTGGGTTTATAGAAGTGGATGCACAAGCAGTATTCCCGCTTAGTACAAGTGAAGGCTAGCAAACGACTAGGAAGTGACCAACTAGAGAGCGACAACAGTCATCAAGATGCAATGAGTTTGACTAACATTGAATGCAAGCATGAATAGGATATAAATCACCATGAACACGAACATTATAGAGGCTATGTTGATTTTGTTTCAACTACATGCATGAACATGCGCCAAGTCAAGCCACTTGAAACATTCAAAGGAGAATACCATCCTATCATACTACATCATAGTCATCTCAAAATCAATGTTGGCAATCAAGACAAACCATTGTAATCTCTCAACTAAATAAGCATGGCATCAGAAACTATGATCTCTAAGATGTCATTGCAAACTTGGTTCTCTCACAACAAAGCTAAATCTGGGTCAACAAGCTAGTCATATTTACAAAAACAAAATAGATAGAGTTCATACCAGCTTTTCAGTCTCAGTCACTTCATCATATACCATCATTGTTGCCTTTCATTTGCACGATCGAACAATGTGAAAAATAATAAGCGCATTGGACTAAGCTGAATCTGCAGGCAAACCCAAAGGAGAAGACAAAATAATATGGATCTTTGAAAGCTAAACAGGTAAGCGTGCAAGAACCAATAAACATTGTAACCAATATCTTCTACCTTGACACAAAGAAAAAAAACTATTTACATGGGAAAACTCCCAACAAGCAAAAGAAGAAAGAAAAATATTTTTGGGTTTTCTCAAAAGGACACAAAACAAGAAAACGAAAATAAACTAGCTTGGATAATACAGTGGCAAAGTGTAAACACCGGCTAGCAAAATGAAAGCATAAGCATGAATGTAAAGTCGGTGAGAACACGTACTCCTCCAAGCTTAGGCTTTTGGCCTAGCTTGGTCTATTCCCAAGGTGGGAAATAACCAGCTCCAGGATACTCCGGAGCAGACTGTGGATGCCACTGCCGTGTGAGCTCCTCTGGCTCCCACCGATAAACTGGCATCTTGTACTCGACTGGCGGCTCAGGCACGGGCGCCTGTGGTTGGGCCAAGCCCCAATATGCGTAGATGTCCGCGGGCATAATAGTGTACGTGCCTGCATGAAGATCAAACAAAGAAGGAGTAGGCAAAGTAATAGTCTCTCGAGTACCCTGACTAAACACCAGGTTATAAATCATCCTTCTACTAGCATCTCTATTCAGAAAATCATGGCGAACCATGCTGTCATAATCCAAATATCTCTCAGGGACAAGCATCTCTCCTTCCTCTCCCAGTCTAATGGGTATCTCAAAGTGTCTGGCAAGACGGGTAGCATAGATACCTCCATAGACGACACCCTTGGAACGGTTCAGGTTCAACCGTTGAGCGACTATAGCGTCCAAGCTATAAGTCTTATCGTTATAAAGGCCTGCGCGCAAAACCGCAAGGTCTGGAGAACTAAGTGATCCAACCTCCCCACGGCCAATCAAACATTTTCCCACAAATAGTGAGAAGTACCGAAGCACAGGAAAATGTATGCTAGCAATTCTAGCGCGAGACACTCTTCTCTCCTCTGCAACAGCAATCAGAACCAATGAAATCCTCCAAGTCCCGTGGACGAGGGTCACGGATATCCCCAACATAAGGTAATTTGCATACATTGCAAAAAACCTGCAGCGTCATGCATTGCGGGACATCGTATATCATGAACTCAACCATGGGAGGATTCTTCCTCGGATAAAAGTTGAAGCTTTGAATGAAAATATTGGTGAGGAGGAGGTATTGTGGGCACTTATCTTCAACAAACGCAGTAAGACTTGCATTCTCCACCAAGTAATAAAAGTCTTCATAAAGTTCGGCAGCGCGCAAAAATTCATCACTCGGCCACTCGCACGCTCGAACTTCTGTGACTCGAGGGACTACGTACTTGGGGTGATTCTTCACATCCTCCTTGTGGTTACGGCTTGAAGGGCCTCTCAAGAACCTCCTCATCTTTTCCTTTTTCTAGCTCTGAAAAATTCTGAAATTTTTAGAGACTTCGAAAGAAAAGTGAATAAGGATTAACCCAACATGTAGCAACTACTCCTACTAGTGCCTCGAGACCGTATCACGCGCTAAAACTACTTGGAACCAGCTAAAATCAACATTTCTAGCTTAAGAACATGGTCACCAAGGTAGCAAGAATACGCGAAGGATAAAGCACTAGAGCAAAAACTAATTGGACCAATGGAGGAGTCACTTACGAAGGAGTAATTTCCCCAAAATGGTTCGGAGAATGGTGCTTTGAGCAAGGAGAAAGAAAATCACAGCCAAATGAGCAAGAACACGGGTTTGAGCTGCGAAACAATTTTTTCTGGAGGTGGAAGAAGATGCTGGGAGCTGGAATGAGTGGAGGGGGTGCCTGTGGGCCCCACAAGCTTGCACCATGCCACCAGGGGGGTGGTGGCGGAGCAAGGGCTTGTGGCCCACTGGTCAGGCCCCTTGGCCAGCTCTCAGGCCCAGAAATTTTAAAAAATTCCAGAAAAAATCATACTAAATTTTCAGGACCATCGGAGAACTTTTATTTTCGAGGTATTTTTCTCCGGGACGCTAAAATAGAAAACAGGAAAAACTAAACTAATTCTATCATTTTTCTTCTAAGCGAAAGAAAAAGAAAACTCAAGACACAAGTATGTGAGTGTTTGTTCATCCGTTTCATGGTCATCGAAAGAAATCCGTCAATGGGATTGATCAAGTCCTTATGACAAAACTTTCTCGAATCGCAAGAGAGAACGGAGAATTTTCAAATAGCCACTAAGTCACCTCAATGGGGATATGTATCTCCCCAACAAGCAAATCATACTTCATCTTGACACGAGGAATAGGGCATTCAAAGCTCCCAATGAGAATCAATGAAGTCTTTTCGATAACATTGATGCAATGTACTGGATATCGTTTCTTCAAAAAGTGCAATGTGTGCTCATTACCGTTGACATGGAAAGTGACATTGCCTTTGTTGCAATCTATAACAGCCCATGCAGTGTTTAAAAAGGGTCTTCCGAGGATGATAACCATGGCATCGTCCTCGGGAATATCCAACATAACAAAGTCTGTTAAGATAGTGGTGTTAGCAACCACAACAGGCACATCCTCGCAAATGCCGATAGGGAAAGCAGTTGATTTGTCGGCCATTTGCAGAGAAATTTCAGTGGGTGTCAACTTATCCAACTCAAGTCTACGATAAAGAGAAAGCGGCATAACACTAACACCGGCTCCAAGGTCACATAAGGCAGTTCTTACATAGTTTCCTTTAATGGAGTAAGGTATAGTGGGCACTCCGGGAACACCAAGTTTCTTAGGAGTTCCACATTTGAAAGTGTAGTTGGCAAGCATGGTGGAGATCTCAAGATCTGGTATCTTCCGTTTATTAGTCACGATATCTTTAATGTACTTGGCATACGGAGACATCTTGAGCATATCAGTTAACCGCATCTGCAGAAAGACGGGTCTTATCATCTCAAAGAAACGCTCAAAATCCTCATCATCCTTTTTCTTGGATGGCTTAGGAGGAAAGGGCATAGGTCTCTGAACCCATGGCTCTCTTTCTTTACCATGCTTCCTAGAAGTGAAGTCATTCTTGTTGTATTTCTTAGGTTGTGGATTATCAGGATTAACCATACGTTCAATCTCCAAATCCTCATCATGGCTAGGTTGAGCAATATTATGAACATCACTGTCCATATTGTCACCAGGTTCATGTTCATCACCTGATTGTGTTTCTGCATCAGACGCAGAAATATCATTAGGTTCTTCAGGTGTGACCGTATTTGGTGAACTGGCATGCAGGTTTCTATCATCCTTCTTCTTCTCCTTAGGATGACTAGGTGTATCAGCATTGATTCCTTGAGAATCTTGATCAATTCTCTTAGGATGACCTTCAGGATACAAAGGTTCCTAAGTCATTTTGCCTCCTCTAGTAATTACTCTGACAAAGTTGTCATTTAATTCATTGAGCAGGTCATTCTGAGCTTTAAGTACTTGTTCTACCTGAGTAGTAATCATAGAGGCATGTTTACTCAGAAGCTTTAGATCATTGACATTTCTGTCTACACAAGCACTTAAATGGCTAAGCATACGAGTACTTTGTTCCAAATGTCTGCTAATATAATCATTGAAACTCTGTTGTTTGGCAACAAAGTTGTCAAATTCATCAAAGCATAGGCTAGCAGGTTTATCAAAAGGAATATCACTCTCATCAAACCTACGCAGCGAATTCACTTCTACTACTTGTATCGGGTTATCGAGACCGTGGATTTCTTCGATTGGTGGTAGATTTTTGACACCTTCAGATCTAATGCCTTTCTCTTGCATAGATTTCTTGGCTTCTTGCATATCTTCGGGACTGACGAATAGAATACCTCTTTTCTTAGGAGTTGGCATAGGAGGTGGTTCGGGAATAGTCCAAGCATTATCATTGATCAAGAGATTATTTAGTAGGGTCTCAGCTTGTTCTACAGTTCGTTCCCTTAAAACACAACCGGCACAACTATCTAGGTGGTCTCTAGAGGCATCGGTAAGTCCGTTATACAAGATATCAAGTATCTCGTTCTTCTTAAGAGGGTGATCAGGCAAAGCATTCTGTAGCTGGACAAGCCTCCCTCAAGCTTGTGGAAGACTCTCTTCTTGGAGTTGAGCAAAGTTGTATATTTCCTGCAAGGCAACTTGCTTCTTATGGGCAGGGAAATATTTCTCACAGAAGTAATAGACCATCTCCTGGGGACTACGCACACATCCAGGAGCAAGAGAGGTGAACTAGGCTTTAGCATCATCCTGTAGAGAGAAAGGAAACAACTTAAGGATATAGTAGTGGCGGATCTTCTCCTCATTAGTGAAAAGGTTGGCTATATCGTGTAGTTTGGCAAGATGGGCTATGCCCATCTTAGACTCATCACCGTGAAAAGGATCAGATTCGACTAGAGAGATTATCTCAGGATCGACAGAGAATTCATAATCCTTATCGGTGATAAAGATAGGCGAAGTGGCAAACTTCGGGTCATATTTCATCTCAGCTTCTCGAGATTTTTCCTTCCACTTGAGAAGTAATTTCTCAGCGTCATAGGCATCCTTACACGCAAGAAAATCCCCCGCTATCTCTCCCTCCATAACGTAACCCTCAGGTATATCAGGCAATTCATATCTAGGAGAGCTAGATCTAGCAGGAGCAAAAGCAGGTTCTATCTCAATAGTATCGGTAGTTTCAGAAGCATCACGAGCATTGGCAGTAACTCTAGCAATATGAGCATCTAGGAACACTCCTAGTGGAACACCAGGCAAAGGAGTATCTCTAGAAGTATCAAGCATAGCATCATCAGGGAAAATAGCATCTCTAGCATCATCAGGCAAAGCAGTATCAAGCATAGCATCTCTAGCAGTATCAGGCATAGTATCATCAGGCATAGTATCAAGCATAGCATCTCTAGCACTATCAGGCAAAGCAGTATCAGGCATAGCATCTCTAGCAGTAGTATCACAAGCATCATCAAGCACAGGCGACATATCAAGATTTCTAGCAGGAGGTGATGTCGCAAACTTACTCATAAATGAAGGTGAATCAAGTGCAGAGCTAGATGGCAATTCCTTACCTCCTCTCGTAGTTGAGGGCAAGACTTTGGTCTTCGGATCCTTCTGATTATTCATAGTGATCAGAAGATTAAATCCCAAGTGACTCAGAGAATATAGCAATACCTCCCCGGCAACGGCGCCAGAAAAATGTTGATCTACAATCTCTGGCGTTAGCTAGACGAATGCTTATGACAACAAACCTTCTCCTGCAATGGCACCAGAAAAATGCTGATCTGCAATCTCTGGCGTTAGCTAGACGAATGCTTATGACAACAAACTTTCTCCTGCAACGGCACCAGAAGAATGCTGAAAGCACTCCCCAGCAATGAAACTAAAAGAATGTTGTTGATGGCCCACCAGCGCGTGGGTTCGCAGCAGTTTTCGAGGGTAGAGTATTCGACCCAAATTTGTTGATTCGCACAAGGAGGTAAGAGAATACTCTCAAGTATTAGCAGTTGAATTGACAGATTCAACCACACCTGAAAGTTTAGTATCTGCAGCAGAGTAGTAACAACAAAGTAACGAGTAACGGCAGTGTAACAAGCAATAGCAACGGCAAGGAACAGCAGTAGTGACAGCAGTAGCAAGTAGCAACAGTAGCAAGCGACAGTAGTAGTAACAGTAGAAGCAGTAGCAGCAGAGCAGGACAAGTAATAGCAGTAGCAACAGTAGTAGCAGCAGCAGCAGAGCAAGACAAGTAACAACAATAGCAACAATAGTAGCAGTAGAAGAGCAAGATAAGTAATAGCAGTAGTAGGACAAACTCATAGGCAATGGGTTGGTGATTTGTTTGGATGATATTCATCATGCAACAGCTATAACACGGAGAGATATGTGGCTAGCTCCCGTTCGTCAATGTGATGTAGGCATGCATTCGGTGTGTCGTCATACGTGCTTGGGGAAAAGAACTTGCATGACATCTATTGTCCATCCCTCCCGTGGCAGCGGGGTCCAAAAGGAAACTACGGGATATTAAGGTTCTCCTTTTAATAAAGAACCGGACCAACGCATTAGCACTTGGTGAACACATGAACTCCTCAAACTATGGTCATCACCGGGAGTGGTTCTGATTATTGTCACTCTAGGGTTGCCGGATCATAACACATAGTAGGTAACTACAACTTGCAAGATCGGATCTAAAACACACATATATTGGTGGCAACATAATAAGTTCAAATCTGAAATCATGGCACTCGGGCCCTAGTGACAAGCATTAAGCATGGCAAAGTAGTAGCAACATCAATCTCAGAACATAGTGGATACTAGGGATCGACCCCCATCAAAATTAACTCGATTACATGATAGATTTCATCCTACTCATCACCGCCGAGCGAGCCTACGAATAGATTACTCATGAATGAAGAAGAGCTTCATGGAATTGGATAGAGAAGAAGGTTGATGATGACGATGGCGACAATTTCCCCTCTCCGGAGCCCAAGACGGACTCTAGATCTGCCCTCCAGATGAAGAACAGGTGGAGGCTGCGCCTCCTTATCGAAAACGCGACGAAAACTTCTCTTTTTATTTTTTCTGGGACGAAAGGCAACTTATAGAGCTGGAGTTGGGGGCGGTAGGTGCCTGTGGGCCCACAAGGCTGCCCACCGCCACTAGGGGGTGGTGGCGGAGCAGGGGCTTGTGGCCCACTGGCCCACCCCCTGAGGTGGAACTTGGCGCAAATATTTTTGATATTTTCCAAAACTACTCCCCGTAAATTTTCAGGACGTTTGGAGAACTTTGGGTTCTGCACAAAAATAACACCAAGGCAATTCTGCTGAAAACAGCGTCAGTCCAGGTTAGTTCCATTCAAATCATGCAAATTAGAGTCCAAAACATGGGCAAAAGAGTTTGGAAAAGTAGATACGATGGAGACGTATCAGAGATCATAGTTTGTGATGCCATGCTTAATTAGCTAGGAGCTTATAATGGTTTGTCTTGGATACCAACATGAATTTTGAGATGACTATGATGTAGTATGATAGGATGGTATCCTCCTTTGAATGATTCAAGTGGCTTGACTTGGAGCATGTTCGCGCATGTAGTTGAAACAAAATCAACATAGCCTCTATGAAATTCATGTTCATGGTGATTTATGTCCTACTCATGCTTGCACTCAATGTTAGTTAATCTCAATGCATCTTGATGACTGTTGTCGCTCTCTAGTTGGTCGCTTCCTAGTCTTTTGCTAGCCTTCACTTGTACTAAGCGGGAATACTGCTTGTGCATCCACTTCCATAAACCGAAAGTTGTTCCATATGAGTCCACCATACCTATCTATATACGGTATCTACCTTCCGTTCCATGTAAATTTGCATGTGCCACTCTCTAAATTTTCAAGAAATAATCTGTTTTGCATGCCCGAACCGCTCATGTGGTGATAGGGGGCTATCAGTATCTTCCATGCTAGGCGTGTTATCCTCGATATGTGTTTATTCACTATCATTAACAAGAAAGGGGCCGGTAATTGGAATGCCCAGTTCCATGTTCAAATCGAAAAGATAATAGCAAACAAAACTCCCCCTGGATTGATGTTGGTATGGACGGCACCCGAGTATTCGGCTAGTCGTGGAGTGTGATTGATCGGTGGTGGGGGAGTCAAAACTTTACTTTTCTATTTGGGAACCGCCTATAGCATGTGTAGCGTGGAAGATGGTGAAAACTCTTGGTCATTGCGTTGACAATGAAAGCATGCCATCCAAAATTATTATCTCTGTTTTCAAAGATTGAGCTCTAGCACCTCTGCAAGTCAATGCTTCCCTCTGTGAAGGGCCTATCTATTTATGTTCCTATTGAGTCATGCTCTTCTTATTAAAGTACCAATTAGAGAGCACCTCTATCATTTTTATGCTTTGCTTTTAACTGTGATTTAGTATGACTGTGACTGGATATTCTTTGCCATGAATTACAATGTTTACTTAGCCCTTGGTCTTTGAACGTGCTCTGCAGTTATGTTTTGCGGTCTTAGAAAGAGCTAGCGAGATGCCATCTGTCCGTACTGCTTCATGATTGTTTTGATTGAAGTGTTGACGTTTGAAACTTATTATTATTGCTCGCTAGTTGATTATGCCATTGATATGAGTTTACCATGAGACCTAGATGTCATTTCCTTATGTGGTTTGCTTGTGATCTTGCTGAAATTCTGGTTATGATATGGAGGCGCCTCCACCTCCTGTTCTACCTCTGGAGGGCAGATCTGGAGTCTGTTCTCGGCTCCGGAGAGGGGAGATCGTCGCCATCGTCATCACCAACCTTCCTTCATCGCCAATTCCATGATGCTCTTCACCGTTCGTATGTAATCTCTTCGTAGGCTTGCTGGACGGTGATGGGTTGGATGAGATCTATCATGTAATCGAGTTAGTATTGACGGGGATTGATCCCTAGTATCCACTATGTTCTGAGATTGATGTTGCTACTACTTTGCCATGCTTAATGCTTGTCACTAAGGCCCGAGTGCCATGATTTCAGATCTGAACCTATTATGTTGTCTCCAATATATGTGTGTTCTTGATCCTATCTTGCAAGTTGTAGTCACCTACTATGTGTTATGACACGGCAACCCTGGAGTGACAATAGCCGGAACCACTCCCGGAGATGACCATAGTATGAGGAGTTCATGTATTCACCAAGTGTTAATGCGTTGGTCCGGTTCTTTATTAAAAGGAGAACCTTAATATCTCGTAGTTTCCATTAGGACCCCGCTGCCACGGGAGGGATGGACAATATATTTCATGCAAGTTCTTTTCCCTAAGCACGTATGACTACATACAGAATACATGCCTACATTACATTGACGAACTGGAGCTAGTTACATATCTTTCCGTGTTATAACTGTTACATGATGAATAGCATCCGACATAATCATCCATCACCGATCCAATGCCTACGAGTCTTTTCTTACTCGTCCTTGCTACGTTACTTTGCTGCTACTGCTGTCACTGTTGCTACTGTTACTCTGTTGCTACTGCTGTTACTTTGCTGCTACTACTGTCACTTTGCTGCTACTGGTTACTGTTGCTACTCTTGCTATCACACTCCTTTGCTACTGATACTTTGCTGCAGATACTAAATCTTTCAGGTGTGGTTGAATTGACAACTCAACTGCTAATACTTGAGAATATTCTTTGGCTTCCCCTTGTGTCGAATCAACAAATTTGTGTCGAATACTCTACCCTCGAAAACTGTTGCGATCCCCTATACTTGTGGGTTATCAAGACACATCCAACTTTCATAGCATCAATATCAAGAGACATTCTATCAACGCTCCTAGGCAAATCATCAATTTTGAGTAGTGTTTCTTCTATGGACGCATTGAAAACCTTTTGCGAGTTGATAAACTCTTTAATATTACTCTCTAGATCAAAGGGTAATTTATTGTAATTTCCATGAGCATTGTTGTAGGAGTTGCCAAAGTTATTAGAGGGATTACTAGGAAAAGGCCTAGGAATATAGTTTCTTCTAAAAGCATTGTTGTTGCCAAAATTATTCCTACCAACAAAATTAACATCCCAGCTTTCATTGCTACTCTCAATCAAGGAAGACAAGGGCATATCATTTGGATCTAAAGGAGCACCTTTACTAGCAAACAATTTCATTAACTCATCCATCTTAGCACTCAATGAGTTAATTTCTTCTATAGCGTGTACTTTTTTACTAGTAGGTGACCTTTCAGTGTGCCACTGAGAATAGTTTGTCATGATATTGTCTAGGAGTTTTGTGGCTTCTCCTAATGTGATTTCCATGAAAGTTCCACCGGAGGCGGAGTCCAAGATATTTCTAGAAGCAAAATTCAAACCAGCATAGAAGATTTGTATAATCATCCAAAGACTCAAGCCATGAGCGGGACAATTTCTAATCATCAATTTCATTCTCTCCCAAGACTGTGCAACATGTTCATGATCTAGTTGCTTAAAATTCATGATATCATTACGGAGAGAGATAATCTTAGCCGGTGGAAAATACTTGGATATATAAGCATCTTTGCACTTGTTCCTAGAATCAATACTATTTTTGGGCAAAGATGAAAACCAAGTTTTTGCTCGATCTCGCAATGAAAACGGAAATAGCTTCAATTTAATCACATCATTATCCACATCTTTCTTATTTTGCATATCTTATAACTCAATGAAGGTATTAAGATGGGATGCAACATCTTCACTAGGAAGGCCGGAGAATTGCTCTTTCTTAACAAGATTCAGCAAAGCAGCATTGATTTCATATGATTCCGCACTAGTGGCGGGAGCAATCGGAGTACTAATAAAATCATTATTATTAGTATTCAAAAATACACAAAGTTTGGTGTTTTCAGTAATGGTGACTTCAGCAAGCAGATAATCACACAAGCGAACATAAAGCAAGCGAAAGAAAAGGGCGAACGAAAAAGACAAATATTTTTGTAAATTTTTGTTTTTCAGAAGTGGGGGGGGGGAGAGGAAAACGAGAGGTAAAAAAGTAAATGCAAGACATGAGTCTGCGACGGTTACTTGGATAAGCTTCACTTGATGCTCCCCGGCAACGGCGCCAGAAATTATTCTTGCTACCTCTTGAGCTTTCATTGGTTTTCCCTTGAAGAGGAAAGGGTGATGCAACACATTAGCAGTAAGTATTTCCCTCAGTTTGAGAACCAAGGTATCAATCCAGTAGGAGTATCAAGCCAAGTCTCCACCGTACCTGCGCAAAAACAGCAAATTTGCACCCAACGCTACAAAGGGGTTGTCAATCCCTTCATGATTGATTGCAAGGTGAGATCTGAAGGCGGAAAGTGCAACAAAGTAAAAGTGTAGGGCTGAAAATATGATGTGAAGTAGACCCGGGGGCCATAGTGTTCACTAGAGGCTTCTCTCATGATAGCAAATATTATGGTGGGTGAACGAATTACTGTCGAGCAATTAATAGAATCGCGCAAAGTCATGATGATATCTAAGGCAATGATCATACATATAAGCATCACGTCCGAGACAAGTAGACCGATACTTTCTGCATCTACTACTATTACTCCACACATCGACCGCTATCTGCTACGGCGACAGAAACCTTCTGTCGACTCTTGAGCTTGCATTGGTTTTTACCTTGAAGAGGAATGGGCGATGCAGCACAGAGCAGTAAGTATTTCCCTCAGTTTGAGAACCAAGGTATCAATCCAGTAGGAGAATCACGTCAAGTCCAGAGTACCTGCACAAACATAAAAGAGCTTGCACCCAACGCTATAAAGGGGTTGTCAATCGCTTCAAGATTGATTGCAAAGTGAGATAGGAAGGAGGAAAGTGGAACGAAGTAAAAGAGCAAGGCTGAAAATATGGTGTGAAGTAGACCCGGGGGCCATAGTGTTCACTAGAGGCTTCTCTCAAAATAGCAAATATTACGGTGGGTGAACAAATTACTGTCGAGCAATTGATAGAACCGCGCAAAGTCATGACGATATCTAAGGCAATGATCATACGTATAGGCATCACGTCCGAGACAATTACATCGATACTTTCTGCATCTACTACTATTACTCCACACATCGACCGCTATCCAGCATGCATCTAGTGTATTGAGTTCATGACGAACAGAGTAACGCCTTAAGCAAGATGACATGATGTCGAGGGATACACTAAAACCAATGATGAAAACCCCACCTTTTTACCCTTGATGGAAACAACACGTTGCGTGCCTCGCTACCCCTTCTATCACTGGGTGAGGTCACCGCACGGTATGAACCCAAAACCAAGCACTTCTCCCATTGCAAGAATCATAGATCAAGCTAGCCAAACAAAACCCACAACTTGAAGAGAATTAAAAGTATATGAAATCATGCATAAGAGAGATCAGAAGAAACTCAAATAAGATTCATAGATAATCTGATCATAATTCCACAATTCATCGGATCTCGACAAACACACCGCAAAGAAGATTACATCGGGTAGATCTCCATGAAGATCATGGAGAACTTTGTATTGAAGATCCAAGAGAGAGAAGAAGCCATATAACTACTAGCTATGGACCCATAGGTCTATGGTGAACTACTCACGCATCATCGGAGAGGTCATGGTGTTGATGAAGAAGCCCTCCGTATCCGAATCCCCCTCTGACAGGGCACCAGAACGTGCCCCAGATAGGATCTTGCGGAGACAGAAGCTTGCGGCGGCGGAAAAGTACTTTCGATGATCTTTTGATTTTTTCTGGTATTTTAGGGAATATATAGGCAAAAGACCTAGGGCACAGGAGGCCGAGGGAGCCCACAAGCCTGGGAGGCGTGGGCCCCCCTGGCCGCGGCTAGGGGGCTTATGGGGTCCCTGGTGGCCCTCTGCCTTGGTTCTCAAGTCTCCCGATCGTCTTCTGTTTCACAAAAAATCTTTTTGGAAGTTTTATTCCGTTTGGACTTCGTTCAAAATTCTCCTGTGAAAAGGGTCAAAAACACGGTAAAAACAGGAACTTGCACTTGGCACTGAGTTAATAAGTTAGTCCCAAAAATTATATAAAAGGCATACAAAGCATCCAAAGTTTGACAAGATAATAGCATGAAACCATAAAAAATTGTAGATACGTTGGAGACGTATCAAGGATCCCCAAGCTTAACTCCTGCTCGTCCTCGAGTAGGGAAGTGATAAAGACTGAATTTTTGATGTGGGATGCTACCTAGAATAGTTGTCCTTTGTAACTTCTTTCTTGTGACATGAATGTTCAGATCCGTAAGATTCAAAACAATAGTTTGCTATTGACATGAAAACAATAATACTTCAAGCAAACTAGCAAGGTAATCATGAACTTTCGAAATAACAAGGCCAAAGAAAGTTATCCCTACAAAATCATATAGTCTGGCTATGCTCCATCATCCTCACACAACTAATTTAAATCATGCACAACCCCGGTATTGGCCAAGTAATTGTTTTCGCACTCTTACTTTCTCAAACCTTTTATAACTGTCACACAATACATGAGCTTGAGCCATGGATATAGCACTATAGGTGGAATAGAGTGTGGTGGTGGTTGTGAGACAAAAAAGGAGGAGATGGTAACATTCAGATGCCCATTAATAGATATCAATGTGAATGAGTAGGGATTGCCATACAAAGGATGCACTAGAGCTATAAGTATGTGAAAGCTAAAAAGGAGAACTAGTGGGTGTGCATCCAACTTGCTTGCTCACGAAGACCTAGGGCAATTTGAGGAATCCCATTAATGGAATATACAAGCCAAGTTATATAATAAAGATTCCCACTAGAATATGGTGGTGACGAAATGAGAGGCTCTCAATAATGAAGAACATGGTGCTATTATGAAGCACAAGTATGGAAAAAGATAGTAGCATTGTCCCTTCTCTCTTCTCTCTCTCTCTTTTTTTTATTTGAGCTCTTTGGCCTCTTTTTTTTGTTTGGGCTCTTTGGCCTCTTATTTTTTTATTTCCTCACATGGGAGAATGCTCTAATAATGATGATGATCACACTTTTATTTACTCACATCTCCAAGCTCAGAACGATGATGACTCTATAGGAAATGCCTCCGGCAGTGTACCGGGATGTGCAAGGATCTAGCTTGGCGTATGACGTTGAAACATCTCGCTAGCTATCTTACGATCATGCAATGAAAATATGAGAGTGACGGCACAAGTCATGAGATGGAATGGTGGGAGTTGCATGTCAATATATCTCGTAATGGCTATGAAAATGCCATAGTAGGTAGGTATGGTGGCTGTTTTGAGGAAGGTATATGGTGGGTTTGTGCACCGGCGAAAGTTGCGCGGCACTAGAGAGGCTAGCAATGGTGGAAGGTGAAAGTGCATCTATACCATGGACTCACATACTTGTTGCGAAAGTTTTTATTAGTAATCAAAACAAAGTGCTAAACGCATAATCCTAGGGGAAGGGTTGGTAGGTGTAAACCACCGCGGGATCCCGACCTCAACGCAAAGGATGACAATCAGTAGATGAATTATGCTCCGCTTCCTAACATAGCGGTTCACCATACGTGCATGTTACGGGAATCACTAGCTTCAACACAAGTATTTCTAGATTCACAACACCCTACTAACATAACTCTTAATATTACCAAATCCACGTCTCAAAACTAATTGAGAGGAATCAAAACTTTTCTTTCTACTCAATGCACATGAAGATGGAGGTTTTTGTATCCTCTTTTTATGTACCTATCACCTTTGGGACTACTTTCATAGCACAAGCCAACTATCAAGGCACGCACCGCCGTGCTCCAAAAGATCAAAGTGAAGCACATAGAGCAAAATTATCTAGCTCAAAAGATATAAGTGAAGCACGATGAGCATTCTAGCAAAATCACGATGAGTGCATGTCTCTCTCAAAATGTGTGCAGCAAGGATGATTGTGACACGACAAATACAAAAGACTCCTACGATACAAGATGCTCCAAGCAAAACACATATCATGTGGTGAATAAAAATATAGCTCCAAGTAATGTTACCGATGGATTGAAGACGAAAGAGGGGATGCCTTCCCGGGGCATCCCCAAGCTTAGGCTTTTTGGTGTGCTTGAATTTGGCTTGGGATGCCTTGGGAATCCCCAAACTTGAGATCTTTCCACTCTTTATCCCTTTGTCCATGATAACATCACCCAAAACATGAAAACTTCACAACACAAAAGTTAAACAGAAACTCATGATACCATTAGCACAAGGAAACAAACTACCACTTCTTTTGGTACTGTATAAATCTTGATTTCTATTTATATTGGTGTTAGATTACTGTATTCTCACTTTTCCATGGCTAGTACCCCCCTATAATATCCATAGTTTCAGCAAAACAACAACCAACTCAACAAAAACAGAATTTGTCAAAAACAGACCAGTATGTAGCAATCTGTATACTTCGTATACTTCTGGTACCTTCAAATTCTAAAAAATTAGGACTGCTTGGAAAAAAGGAATATCAACCAGCAGCAAAAAGAATCAGCTCAAAAACTCTTTCTGAATAAAAATCAAAAACAATCTCGTGAGCGAAAAGTTCCTATCTTTTTCCAGCAGGATCAAACAACCATCACCAAGACTAGTCATAAAGGTTTTGCTTGGCTCAAACACAAAAAGAAACACGAAAGACACTATCATAACAGAATTATAATGGTGTGGATGCAACCAAACAGAAAGAAAAAGATAAATTCGGTTGCCTCCCAACAAGCGCTATTGTTTAACGCCCTTAGCTAGGCATAAAGCGATAGAATCACGTATCGTCGTCTTTGGTGCTCAAACCATAAGTAGCGTGATCACTCATCATCTTAAGGTCTTCATCTTTCTTACAAGATGATTCACCACTATTTTTAGGAACAAAAATAGACTTGGTGGCCTTGTTGTGGGCAAAGTTTGGAGTATTCTACACAGTGGCAAAAGCGGAACCCAAGTTGGTTATAACAACCTCTAGTTTGCCAATCCTAGAGGAATCATGACCTGGTTTTTCTATAACTGTGGGTTCCTTCTACTTTAAATTTTTAAAAACCATTCCCACCTTGGATCCGTACTGATTGATTTTATTGTGGATCTTTTTATCCAAATTCTCAATGAGTTCGATCGTAGCAACTTTATTTTCAATAACGTCCAGCCTACGCATCACATGTTCCAGAGTTAAGGTAGTTCCATTAACCATGAGTGGGGGTGAGCCGACCAAATTTATTACAACTCCATAAGAATCAACGGTATGGCTACCCAAGAAATTTCTGCCTACGATGGTGTCAAGAATATACCTGTTCCAAAGAAAAATACCCACATAAAAACTGCGAAGCATGACAGTAGTAGATTGCTTACGAGTAGATCTACTCTGAGCATTGCAAATCCTATACGAAGCGTCCTTTAAGTTTTCTTCCTCATTTTGCTTGAAATTGAGAACTTCGTTCTCGGGAGTATCGTTCGGAGCAGTGGGTTTAGCCATGAGGACAGGTATACTATCCCACACAAGCGAACAGGAAGCAAGCGAGAGAAGAGGGCAAACGATGAAAAGGGCAAATATTTTTTTGTAAATTTTTGTTTTTCAGAAGTGGGGGAGAGGAAAACGAGAGGACAAAAAAGTAAATGCAAGAGATGAGTTTGCGACACTTACTTGGATGAGTTCTTGACTTGATCCTCCCCGGCAACGGCGCCCGAAATTGGCACGTTGACGGGAGTACTTCTTGACTTGGTCCTCCCCGACAACCGCGCCAAAAATCCTTCGGCTACGGCGACAGAAACCTTGTGTCGTCTCTTGAGCTTGCGTTGGTTTTTACCTTGAAGAGGAAAGGGCGATGCAGCACATGAGAAGTAAGTATTTCCCTCTATTTGAGAACCTAGGTATCAATCCAGTAGGAGAATCACGTCAAGTCCAGAGTACCTGCACAAACACAAAAGTGCTTGCACCCAACGCTATAAAGGGGTTGTCAATCCCTTCAAGATTGATTGCAAAGTGAGATCTGAAGGCGGAAGGTGCAACAAAGTAAAAGAGCAAGGCCGAAAATATGGTGTGAAGTAGACCCGTGGGCCATAGTGTTCACTAGAGGCTTCTCTCAAAATAACAAATATTATGGTGGGTGAACAAATTACTGTCGAGCAATTGATAGAACCGCGCAAAGTCATGACGATATCGAAGGCAATGATCATACATATAGGCATCACGTCCGAGACAAGTAGACCGATACTTTCTGCATCTACTACTATTACTCCACACATCGACCGCTATCCAGCATGCATCTAGTGTATTGAGTTCATGACGAACAGAGTAACGCCTTAAGCGAGATGACATGATGTAGAGGGATAAACTCAAACCAATGATGAAAACCCCATCTTTTTACCCTTGATGGCAACAACATGATGCGTGCCTCGCTACCCCTTCTGTCGTTGGATGAGGTCACCGCACGGTATGAACCCAAAACCAATTACTTCTCCCATTGCAAGAATCATAGATCAAGCTGGCCAAACAAAACTCACAACTTGAAGAGAATTACAAGGATATGAAATCATGCATAAGAGAGATCAGAAGAAACTCAAATAAGATTCATAGATAATCTGATCATAAATCCACAATTCATCGAATCTCGACAAACACACCGCAAAGAAGATTACATCGGATAGATCTCCATGAAGATCATGGAGAACTTAGTATTGAAGATCCAAGAGATAGAAGAAGCCATCTAGCTACTAGCTATGGACCCGTAGGTCTATGGTGAACTACTCACACATCATCGGAGAGGTCATGGTGTTGATGAATGTCTCTGTAACAGCAGACCTTCCCTTGCAATGGCACCAGAAGAATGCTGCTAGCACTCTCCGCTAATCGAAACTAGAAGAATGTTGTTGACGGCCCACCAGCGCGTGGGATCGTAGCAGTTTCCGAGGGTAGAGTATTCGACCCAAATTTGTTGATCGCCAAACAGGAGGTGATAGAATACTCTCGAGTATTAGCAGCTCAATGTGTTAGATTAAACCACACCTGAAAGATTAGTATCTGCAAGCAAAGTAGTAACAGCAAAGTAGCGAGTAACGGCAGTGGCAAGGAACAGCAGTAGTGACAGCAGTAGCAAGTAGCAACAAAGCAAGACAAGTAACAACAGCAGTAGGACAAACTCGTAGGCAATGGGTCGGTGATTTGTTTGGATGAAATTCATCATGCAATAGTTATAACATGGAGAGATATGTGGCTAGCTCCCGTTCGTCAATGTGATGTAGGCATGCATTCCGTGTGTCGTCATACGTGCTTAGGGAAAAGAACTTGCATGACATCTATTGTCCATCCCTCCCGTGGCAGCGGGGTCCAAACGGAAACTACGGGATATTAAGGTTCTCCTTTTAATAAAGAACCGGACCCACGCATTAGCACTTGGTGAACACATGAACTCCTCAAACTATGGTCATCACCGGGAGTAGTTCCGGTTATTGTCACTTCAGGGTTGCTGGATCATAACACATAGTAGGTAACTACAACTTGCAAGATCGGATATAAAACACACATATATTGGTGACAAGACAATAATTTCAGATCTGAAATCATGGCACTCGGGCCCTAGTGACAAACATTAAGCATGGCAAAGTAGTAGTAACATCAATCTCAGAATATAGTGGATACTAGGGATCAATCCCTATCAAAACTAACTCGATTACATGATAGATCTCATCCTACTCATCACATCCTACGAATAGATTACTCACGAACGACGAAGAGCTTCATGGAATTGGAGAGGGAAGAAGGTTGATGGTGACGATGGCGACGATTTCCTCTCTCCGGAGCCCAAAACGGACTCCAGATCTGCCCTCCAGATGAAGAACAGGATGTGGCGGCGCTTCCGTATCATAAACGCGACGAAATCTTTTTTTTTCTGGGACGAAAATGAACTTATAGAGCTGAGATTGGGGGCGGCAGAGCCGTGTGGGACCCACAAGCTCGCCCACCGCCACCAGGGGGTGGCGGTGGCAGGGCTTCTGGCCCACTGGCCCACCCCCTTAGTTGGATCTTTGCGCAGGTATTTTTCATATTTTCCAAAAATGTTCCCCGTAAATTTTCAGGACGTTTGGAGAACTTTGATTTCTGCACAAAAACAACACCAAGGCAAATCTGCTGAAAACAGCGTCGGTCCAGGTTAGTTCCATTCAAATCATGCAAATTAGAGTCCAAAACAAGGGCAAAAGAGTTAGGAAAAGTAGATACGATGGAGACGTATCAACTCCCCCAAGCTTAAAACCTTGCTTGTCCTCAAGCAACTCAGTTGACAAACTGAGAGAGAAAGAAAAACTTTGACAAACTCTGTTTGATCTTGTTGATGCAACTATGTCTAACTCATAACCAGAATTTCAGCAAGATCACAAGTTAACCACATAAGCAAATGACCCAAAGGTCTCACGGTAAACTAATATCAATGGCATAATCAGCTAACGAGCAAATAATAATGAGTTTCAAATACCAACACTTCAATCAAAACAAGCATGAAGCAATATGAATAGGTGGTATCTCGGTAGCTCTTTCTGAGACCGCAAAACATAAATGCAGAGCACTTTCAAAGATCAAGGGCTGACTAAACATTGTAATTCATAGGATTGAAGATCCAGTCATAATCATACTAAATATCAATGAAAAGCAAAGCATAAAATGACAGAGGTGCTCTCTAATTGGTGCTTATATAAGAGGAGGATGACTCGGCAGGAAAATAAATAGACATGCCCTTCGCAGAGCGAAGCATTGATTTGCAGAGGTGCCAGAGTTCAAGCTTTGAAAACAGAGATAATAATTTTGGGTGGCATGCTTTCATTGTCAACGCAATGACCAAGAGTTCTCAATATCTTCCATGCTACTCATGCTATAGGCGGCTCCCAAACAGAAAAGTAAAGTTTTAACTCCCCCACCACCAATCAATAACACTCCACGGCTAGCCAAATCCTCGGGTACCGTCCATACTAACATCAATCCGGGGGGAGTCTTGTTTTACAGTTATGTTTTTGATTTAAGCGTGGAACTGGGCATTCCAATTACCGGCCCCTTTCTCGTGAATGACAGTGAATAAACACATGTCGAGGATAGCACTCCTATCATGGAAGATACCAATAGCCCCCTATCACCACATGAGCGGTTCGGGCATGCAAAACAGATTATTTCTTGAAGGTTTAGAGAGTGGCACATGCAAATTTACTTGGAACGGCAGTTAGATACCGCAAATAGGTAGGTATAGTGGACTCTCGTGGAAAAACTTTTGGGTTTAAGGAAGTGGACGCACAAGGAGTATTCCGCTTAGTACAAGTGAAGGCTAGCAAATGACTGGGAAGCGACTAACTAGAGAGCGACAACAGTCATCAAGATGCAACATTGAATGCAAGCATGAACATAATATAAATCACCATGAACACGAACATCATAGAGGCTATGTTGATTTTGTTTCAACTACATGCATGAACATGCGCCAAGTCAAGCCACTTGATACATTAAAAGGAGAATACCATCCTATAATACTACATCATAGTCATTTCAAAATCTATGTTGGCATTCAAGACAAACCATTGTAATCTCTCAACTAAATAAGCATGGCATCAGAAACTATGATCTCTAAGTTGTCATTGCAAACATGGTTCTCTCACAACAAAACTCAATCTAGGTCAACAAGCTAGTCATATTTACAAAAGCAAAATAGATAGAGTTCATACCAGCTTTTCAGTCTCAGTCACTTCATCATATATCATCATTATTGCCTTTCACTTGCACAATCGAACAATGTGAACAATAATAAGAGTGCTCGTGCATTGGACTAAGCTGAATCTGCAGGCAAACACAAAGGAGAAGACAAAGTAATATGGTTCTTTGAAAGCTAAACAGGTAGGCATGCAAGAACCACTAAACATTGAAACCAATATCTTCTACCTTGACCCAAAGAAAAAGAAAACTATTTACACGGGAAAGATCCCAACAAGCAAAAGAAGAAAGAAAAAATCTTTTTGGGTTTTCTCAAAAGGAGACAAAACAAGAAAACAAGAAAACGAAAATAAACTAGCATGGATAATACAGTGGCAAAGTGTAAACACCGGCTAACAAAGTGAAAGCATAAGCATGAATATAAAGTCAGTGAGAACACGTACTCCCCCAAGCTTAGGCTTTTGGCCTAGCTTGGTCTACTCCCATGGTGGGAAATCACCAGCTCCTGGATACTTCGGAGCATACTGTGGATGCCACTTCTGCGTGAGCTCCTCTGGCTCCCACTGATAAACTGGCGTATGGTACTCGACTGGCGGCTCAGGCACGGGCGCCTGTGGTTGGGCCAAGCCCCAATATGCGTAGATGTCCGAGGGCATAATAGTGTACCTGCCTGCATGAAGATCGAACAAAGAAGGAGCAGGCAAAGTAATAGCCTCTCGAGTACCCTGACTAAATACCAGGTTATAAATCATCCGTCTACTAGCATCTCTATCCAGAAAATCATGGCGAACCATGCTGTCCTAATCCAGATATTTCTCAGGGAGAAGCATCTCTCCTTCCTCTCTTAGTCTAATGGGTATCTCAAAGTGTCTGGCAAGACGGGTAGCGTAGATACCTCCATAGATGACACCCTTGGAACGGTTGGTGTTCAACCGCTGGGCCACTATAGCACCTAGGCTATAGGCCTTATCGTTATAAACGCCTTCGTGCAAAACCGCAAGATCTCTAGAACTAAGTGATCCAGCCTCCCCACGGCCAATCCAACATTTTCCCACAAATAGTGAGAAGTACCAAAGCACAGGAAAATGTATGCTAGAAATTCTAGCGCGAGACACTCCTCTCTCCTCTCCAACAACAATAGTACCAATGAAATCCTCCAAGTCCCGTGGACGAGGGTCACGGATATCCCCAACATAAGGTAATTTGCATACATTGCAAAAATCCTGTAGTGTCATGCACTGGGGAACATCGTATATCATGAACTCAACCATGGGAGGATTCTTCCTCGGATAAAAGTTGAAGCTTTGAACAAAAATATTGGTGAGGAGGAGGTATTGTGAGCACTTATCTTCAACGAACGCAGTAAGACCTGCGTTCTCCACCAAGTAATAAAAGTCTTGATAATGTCCGGCGGCGCGCAAAAATTCATCACTTGGCCACTCGCACGCTTGAACTTCTGTGACTCGAGAGACTACGTACTTGGGGTGGTTCTTCTCATCCTCCTTGGGGCTACGGCTTGAAGAGCCTCTCAAGAACCTCCTCATTTTTTCCTTTTTCTAGCTCTGAAAAATTCTGAAATTTTTAGAGACTTTGAAAGAAAAGTGAATAAAGATTAACCCAACTTGTAGAAACTACTCCTACTAGTGCCTAGAGACCGTATCACGCGCTAAAACTACTTGGGACGAGGTAAAATCAACCTTTCTAGCTCAAGAACAGGGTCACCAAAGTAGCAAGAATATGCGAAGGATAAAGCACTAGACCAAAAACTAATTGGACCAATGGAGGAGTCACTTACCAAGGAGTAATTTCCCCAAAACGGTTAGGAGAATGGTGCTTTGAGCAAGGAGATCGAAAATCACAGCCAAATGAGCAAGAACACAGGTTTGAGCCGCGAAACAATTTTTTCTGGAGGTGGAAGAAGAGGCTGGGAGCTGGAATGAGTGGAGGGGGTCCCTGTGGGCCCCACAAGCTTGCCCTCCACCACCAGGGGGGTGGCGGTGGCAGGGCTTCTGGCCCACTGGTCTGGCCCCCAGGCCAGCTCTCAAGCCTAGTAATTTTCAAAAATTCGATAAAAATCATACTAAATTTTCAGGACCATCAGAGAACTTTTATTTTCGAGGTATTTTCTTCGGGACGCTAAAACAGAAAACGGGAAAAACTGAACTAATTCTATCATTTTTCTTCTAAGCAACAGAAAATGAAAGCTCAAAATAGAGGTATGTGACTCTTTGATTCATCCATTTCATGGCCATCGAAAGAAATCCGTCAATGGGGTTGATCAAGTCCTCATGACAAAACCTTCTCGAATCGCAAGAGAGAATGGAGAATTTTCAAATAGCCACTAAGTCACCTCAATGGGGATATGTATCTCCCCAACAAGCAAGTCATACTTCATCTTGACACGAGGAATAGAGCATTCAAAGCTCCCAATAAGAATCGATGAAGTCTTTTTGATAGCATTTATGCAATGTACTTGATATCGTTTCTTCGGAAAGTGCACTGTGTGCTCATTACTATTGACATGGAAAGTGACATTGCCTTTGTTGCAATCTATAACAGCCCCTGCAATGTTTAAAATGGGTCTCCTAAGGATGACAACCATGGCATCGTCCTCGGGAATATCCAAGATAACAAAGTCTATTAAGATAGTGGTATTAGCAAGCACAACAGACACATCCTCGCTAATGCTCATAGGGAAAGAAGTTGATTTGTCAGCCATCTGCAGAGAAATTTCAGTGCGTGTCAACTTATCCAACTCAATCTACGATAAAGAGAGAGCGGCATAACACTAACACCGGCTCCAAGGTCACATAAGGCAGTTCTTACGTAGTTTCCTTTAATGGAGCAAGGCATAGTGGGCACTCAGGGATCACCAAGTTTCTTAGGTGTTCCACCTTTAAAAGTGTAGTTGGCAAGCATGGTGGAGATCTCTAGATCTGGTATCTTCCGTTTATTAGTCATGATATCTTTCATGTACTTGGCATACGGAGACGTCTTGAGCATATCAGTTAACCGCATGTGTAGAAAGATGGGTCTTATCATCTCAACGAAACGCTCAAAATCCTCATCATCCTTTTTCTTGGATGGCTTAGAAGGAAAGGGCATAGATCTCTGAACCCATGGTTCCCTTTCTTTACCATGCTTCCTAGCAGTGAACTCATTCTTATCGTATCTCTTAGGTTGTGGGTTATCAGGATTAACCGTAGGTTCAATCTCCACATCCTCATCATTGCTAGGTTGAGCATTATTCTGAACATCACTGTCCATATTGTCACCAGGTTCATGTTCATCACCAGATTGTGTTTCTGCATCAGACACAGAAATATCATTAGGTTCTTTAGGTGTGACAGTATTTGGTGAACTAACATGCAGGTTTCTATCATCCTTCTTCTTCTCCTTAGGATGACTAGGTGTATCAGCATTGATTCTTTGAGAATCTTGATCAATTCTCTTAGGATGACCTTCACGATACAAAGATTCCTGAGTCATTTTGCCTCCTCTAGTAATGACTCTGACAGAGTTGTCATTTAATTCATTGAGCAGGTCTTTTTGAGCTTTAAGTACTTGTTCTACCTGAGTAGTAATCATAGAGGCATGTTTACTCAGAAGCTTCAGATCATTGACATTTCTGTCTACACAAGCACTTAAATGGCTAAGCATACGAGTAGTTTGTTCCAAATGTCTGCTAACATAATCATTGAAACTCTGTTGTTTGGCAACAAAGTTGTCAAATTCATCAAAGAATAGGCTAGATGGTTTGTCAAAAGGAATATCACTCTCATCAAACCTACGCAGAGAATTCACTTCTACTACCCGTATCGGGTTATCGAGACCATGGATCTCTTCGATAGGTGGTAGATTTTTGACATCTTCAGATCTGATGCCTTTATTTTGCATAGATTTCTTGGCTTCTTGCATATCTTCGGGACTGAGGAATAGAATTCCTCTTTTCTTCGGAGTTGGCTTAGGAGGTGGTTCGGGAATAGTCCAAGCATTATCGTTGATCAGGATGTTATTCAGTAGGGTCTCAGCTTGTTCTATAGTTCGTTCCCTACAAACACAACCGGCACAACTATCTAGCTAGTCTCTAGAGGCATCGATAAGTCTGTTATAGAGGATATCAAGTATCTCGTTCTTCTTAAGAGGATGATCATGCAAAGCATTTTGTAGCTGGACGAGCCTCCCCCAAGCTTGTGGGAGACTCTCTTCTTGGAGTTGAGCAAAGTTGTATATTTCCTGCAAGGCACCTTGCTTCTTATGGGCAGGGAAATATTTCTCACAGAAGTAATAAACCATATCCTGGGGACTACTCACACATCCAGGAGCAAGAGAGGTGAACCAGGCTTTAGCGTCATCCTTTAGAGAGAAAGGAAACAACTTAAGGATATAGTAGTGGCGGATCTTCTCCTCATTAGTGAAAAGGGTGGCTATATCGTGTAGTTTTGCAAGATGGGCTACGACCGTCTCAGACTCATAACCGTGAAAAGGATCAGATTCGACTAGAGAGATTATCTCAGGATCGACAGAGAATTCATAATCCTTATCGGTGATAAAGATAGGTGAAGTGGCAAACTTCGGGTCGTATTTCATCCTAGATTTCAGAGATTTTTCCTTCCACTTGAGAAGTAATTTCTCAGCGTCATAGGCATCCTTACACGCAAGAAAATCCTCATCTATCTCTCCCTCCATAACGTAACCCTCAGGTATATCATGCAATTCATATCTAGGAGAGCTAGATCTAACATGAGCAAAAGCAGGTTCTATCTCAATAGTATCTCGGTAGTTTCAAAAGCATCACGAGCATTGGCAGTAACTCTAGCAATATGAGCATCAAGGAAAACCCCTAGTGGAACATCAGGCAAGGTAGTATCTCTAGCAGTATCAAGCATGGCATCATCAGGCATAGCATCTCTAGCAGTATCAAGCATAGCATCATCAGGCATAGTATCAAGGATAGCATCATCAAGCATAGTATCAAGCATAGCATCTCTAGCAGTAGCATCATAAGCATCATCAAGCGCAGGCGACATATCAAGATTTCTAGCAGGAGGTGATGTCGCAAACTTACTCATAACTGAAGGTGAATCAAGTGCAGAGCTAGATGGCAATTCCTTATCGCCCCTCGTAGTTGAGGGCAAGACTTTAGTTTTTGGATCCTTCAGATTCTTCATAGTGATCAGCAGATATAAATCCCAAGTAACTCAGAGAATATAGCAATACCTCCCCGGCAACGGCGCCAAAAAAATGCTGACTCCGTAACAGCAGACCTTCCCTTGCAACGGCACAAGAAGAATGCTGCTAGCACTCTCCGTCAATCGAAACTAGAAGAATGTTGTTGACGGCCCACCAGCGCGTGGGATCGTAGCAGTTTTCGAGGGTAGAGTATTCGACCCAAATTTGTTGATCGCCAAACAGGAGGTGAGAGAATACTCTCGAGTATTAGCAGCTGAATGTGTCAGATTCAACCACACCTAAAAGATTAGTATCTGCAAGCAAAGTAGTAACAGCAAAGTAGCGACTAACGACAGTGGCAAGGAACAACAGTAGTGACAGCAGTAGCAAGTAGCAACAGAGCAAGACAAGTAACAGCAGCAGTATGACAAACTCGTAGGCAATGGATCGGTGATTTGTTTGGATGATATTCATCATGCAACAGTTATAACACGGAGAGATATGTGGCTAGCTCCCGTTCGTCAATGTGATGTAGGCATGCATTCCGTGTGTCATCATACGTTCTTAGGGAAAAGAACTTGCATGACATCTATTGGACATCCCTCCTGTGGAAACGGGGTCCAAAAGGAAACTACGGGACCAACGCATTAGCACTTGGTGAACACATGAACTCCTCAAACTATGGTCATCACCGGTAGTGGTTCCGGTTATTGTCACTCTGGGGTTGCCGGATCATAACACATAGTAGGTAACTACAACTTGCAAGATCGGATCTAAAACACACATATATTGGTGACAACATAATAATTTCAGATCTGAAATCATGGCACTCGGGCCCTAGTGACAAGCATTAAGAATGGCAAAGTAGTAGCAACATCAATCTCAGAACATAGTGGATACTAGGGATCAATCCCCATCAAAACTACCTCGATTACATGATAGATCTCATCCTACTCATCACCGCCCAACGAGCCTACGAATAGATTACTCACGAACAATGAAGAGCTTCATGGAATTGGAGAGGGAAGAAGGTTGATGATGACGATGGCGACGATTTCCTCTCTCCGGAGCACAAAACGGACTCCAGATCTGCCCTCCAGATGAAGAACGGGATGTGGCGGCGCCTCCGTATTGTAAACGCGACGAAATCTTTTTTTTTCTGGGACGAAAGTAAACTTATAGAGCTGAGATTGGGGGCGGCAGAGTCGTGTGGGCCCCACAAGCTTGCCCACCGCCACCAGGGGGTGGTGGTGGCAGGGCTTGTGGCCCACTGCCCACCCCCTCAGGCATTTTTCATATTTTCCAAAAATATTCCCTGTAAATTTTCAAGGCGTTTGGAGAACTTTGATTTCTATACAAAAACAACACCAAGGCAATTCTGCTGAAAACAGCGTCAGTCCAGGTTAGTTCCATTCAAATCATGCAAATTAGAGTCCAAAACAAGGGCAAAAGAGTTTGGAAAAGTAGATACGATGGAGACGTATCAATGAAGTAGCCCTCCGTATCTGAATCCCCCTCCGACAGGGGACCAGAACGTGCCCCAGATGGGATCTTGCGGAGACAGAAGCTTGCGGCGGTAGAAAAGTACTTTCGATGATCTCTTGATTTTTTTGGGATTTTAGAGAATATATAGGCGAAAGACCAAGGGCAGAGGAGGCCTAGGGAGCCGACAAGACTGGGAGGCGCAGCCCCCCTGGCCGCGGCTAGGGGCTTGTGGGGTCCCTGTTGGCCCTCTGCCTTGGTTCTCAAGTCTTCCGATCGTCTTCTGTTTCAGAAAAAATCTTTTCGGAAGTTTTATTCCGTGTGGACTCCGTTCAAAATTCTCCTCTAAAAAGGGTCAAAAACATGGAAAAAACAGGAACTAGCACTTGGCACTGAGTTAATAAGTTAGTCCCAAAAAAGATATAAAAGGCATACAAAGCATGGAAAGCTTGACAAGAAAATAGCATGCAACCATCAAAACTTACACATACGTTGGAGACGTATCACTATCCAGCATGCATCTAGTGTATTGAGTTCATGACAAATAGAGTAACGCCTTAAGCAAGATGACATGATGTAGAGGGATAAATTCATGCAATTGATATAAACACTATCTTTTTACCCTTGATGGCAACAACACGATGCGTGCCTCGCTACCCCTTCTGTCACCTGGTGAGGTCACCACACGGTATGAACCCAAAACCAAGCACTTCTCCCATTGCAAGAATCATAGAGCAAGTTGGCCAAACAAAACCCACAACTCGAAGAGAATTACAAGGATACGAAATCAGGCATATAAGAGATCAGAAGAAACTCAAATAAGATTAATAGATAATCTGATCATAAATCCACAATTTATCGGATCTCGACAAACACACCACAAAAGAAGATTACATCGGATAGATCTCCATGAAAATCATGGAAACTTTGTATCGAAGATCCAAGAGAGAGAAGAAGCCATCTAGCTACTAGCTATGGACCCGAAGTTCTATGGTGAACTACTCACGCATCATCGAAGAGGCAATGGCGTTGATGAAGAAGCCCTCCGTGTACGAATCCCCCCTCCGATAGGGCACCAGAACGTGCCCGAGATGGGATCTTGCAGAGACATAAGCTTGCGGCGGCGGAAAAGTATTTTCGTAGCTCTCTTCCGTGGTTTTGGATTTTTCGGGGATTTATAGGCGGAAGAAGTAAGGCAGAGGAGCCACAGGGGGCCCACAAGACGGCTAGGCGCGGCCCCCCAGGCCGCAGCTAGGGGGGTTGTGGGCTTCCCTGGTGCCCTCTGCCTTGGTTCTCAAGCTCCCTGCGTATCTTCTGTTCTGAAAAAAAATCTTGTCGGAAGTTTTATTCCGTTTGGACTCCATTTAATATTCTCCTCTAAAAAGGGTCAAAAACACGGAAAAAGAGGAACTGGCACTTGGCACTGAGGTAATAAGTTAGTCCCAAAAAAGATATGAAAGGCATACAAAACATCCAAAGTTTGACAGGATAATAGCATGGAACCATAACAAATTATAGATACGTTGGAGACGTATCAAGTGGCCACAGTGATCCCCACAAAACCGAATATAACGATTTTCTTGCTAGCATCAGTGTTAGAGAGACTAGAAATATTACACAGGCTACGTTGGGGAGCATTCACTTTCCTGCGATACATTATGTTGCTCTCTTCATAGGTAGATGTATTAACGGTAAACATGAGCATTGCCACATTTGTGTACCTAACCTTAGTATTCTTAAGAGTGAGGTCATGGGTGATAGACGATATAACGTGGGAGCTATTATTGCTAGGATTCTACATAAAAATGCGAAGGATGGAGATTTCTTTGGTGGAATTGATGGTACCAGTGTAGCTAATTATCTTGGGATCCCTATAAGGGAGAATGATATTGAGTTACCGCTTGCTTTTCTTGATTATGAGGCTATGGTGCGCTACTAGTTTCTTAAGAAAAATGAACAACCCCTCGTATACCGACTAATTTTTGATAGACATCATGCTGTCCATATTACCCTTCCTGCTCCTGCCTTCTTTAACTTTCAGGAAAAATAGAGCTACTTGATAACCAGAGAGGAGGCAGACGAGTACGAGAGAGAGGCGAAAGTCGCTCGCCTATACGCTGAAGCCATTCAGGCAGCACCCTTTGCGGCCAGTACAACCCCAACTATGACTTTGGATATTATCCAGGCCAGCCATAGCCTTAGACCAACCTAGGACAAAAGCCTAAGCTTGGGGGAGTACGTATTTATCACCAACATTACATTCATGTTCACGCACTCATTCTAGTTGTCGGTGTTCATACTTTTTCACTCTACCATCCATGGTAGTTTAGTTCTTCTTTTTGTTTTCTTCTTGTGTGTTTCATTAACCTTGAGAAAATCCAAAAAAATAGTTCTAGCTTTACATTCTAGATTGTTCAAGTTGTAGTGTTAAAAGAAAACCCAAAAAGATTGTTCGTTCTTCTTTTGCTTGTTGGGGGCTTTCCCGTGTAAATAGTTTTTCTTCCTTCTTTGGATCGTAAGGAGAAGACCACAATGACATGTTGAGTGGCTCTCAGATGCATTCTCGTTACCTAACAGAGAGCCCATATTACCTTGTCTTCTCCTTTGAGTATTGCTTGCAGATTCCAGCTTAGTCCAATGCACGTGAACTCTTATTATTATTTTTTACATAGTTCAGTCGTTCAAGTGAGAGGAAATAATGACGATATATGATGAAGTGATGGAGGTGGAGAAAGCTGGTATGAGCTCGACCTATTTTGTTTTTATAAATATGATTAGCTCATCGTTCTGGATTTAGGTCGTTATGGACTGACCATGTTTGGAATGACAATTAGAGATTATAGTTACTTATGCCACGCTTAATTAGCTAGGAGTGAATAATTGTTTGTCTTGTGTGCCTACATGCATATTAAAATGGTTGCGATGTAGTATGATAGGATGGTATCCTCCTCCGAATGATTGGAGTGGGTTGACTTGGCACATGTTCACGCATGTAATTTAAACAAAACCAACATAGCCTCCACGATTTTATGTTCATGGTGATTTATATCATACTCATGCTTGCATTCAATGTTGGTTAATCTCAAAGCATGTTTATGACCGTTGTCGCTCTATAGTTGGTTGCTTCCCAGTCTCATGCTAGCCTCCACTTGTACTAAGCAGGAATACTGCTGGTGCATCCATTTCCATAAACCCAAAGTTATTCCATATGAGTCCGCCATACCTACCTATATGCGGTATTTACCTGTCGTTCCAAGTAAATTTGCATGTGCCATACTCTAAACCTTCAAATAAATATTTTGTTTTGTATGCCCGAATCGCTCATGTGGTGACTAGGGCCTGTCAGTATCTTCCATGCTAGGTGGGTTATTCTCAAGATATGTGTTGATTCACTATCATTCATGAGAAAGTGGCTGGTAATCGGGATGCCCAGTTCCATGCTCAAAAGTCAAATGAAAATAATGAAACAAAACTCCCCCCAAGATTCTTTTTTCTATGGACGATACCCGTGGATTCGGCCTGCCGTGGAGTGTGATCGATTGGTGAAGGGGGAGTAAAAAATTTACTATTCTGTTTGGGAACCGCCTATAATGTATCTAGCATGGAAGATATTGAGATCTCGTAGTTGTTATGTTGACTATGAAAGCATACTGCACAATATTGTGATGCATCCCTGTGTTAAAAACTCAAGCTCTGGCACCTCTGTAAATCAGTGCTTCCCTCTCCAAAGGGCCTATCTATTTTACTTTACTGTTGAGTCATCATCTTCTTATAAAAAGGCACTAGTTAGAGAGCACCTCCGTGATTTGTATGCTTTATTATTAATTGATATTGAGTACGAGTATGACTGGATCTCTTTTAGCATGAATTACAATGTCTAGTCAGTCCTTGTTCTTCGGAGGTGCTCTACAATTATATTTTGTGGTCTCAGATAGGGCTAGCCAGATATGAGTTTATCATATTGTATTATGATTGTATTGATAAAATTGTTTTCATCTGATATAAGTAAATGTGAGACCTAAATATTATTGTGAATGTGGTTAGTCTATAATCCTAGCTGAAGATCTGAACATCAGTTAGGCATATTTACAACAACAAGATCAAACAGAGTTTGTAAAAGTTTTTCTTTACCACTTTTAGTTTATCAAGTGAATTGCTTGAGGACAAGCAAAGGTTTAAGCTTGGGGGAGTTGATACGTCTCCAACGTATCTACTTTTCCAAACTCTTTTGCCCTTGTTTTGGACTCTAATTTGCATGATTTGAATGGAACTAACCCGGACTAACGATGTTTTCAACAGAATTGCCTTGGAGTTATTTTTGTGCATAAATAAAAGTTCTCGGATTGACCTGAAAATTTACGAACAATATTTTTGGAATTAATTAAAAATATTGGCGAAGTAATCAACTGGAGAGGGGACACAACCTGGCCACAAGCCTGCAGGGCGCGCCCCCCTAAGGCGTGCCCCTGGCTTGTAGGGCCATTGTGGCTCCTCCGACCTCGTTTCCACATCTATATATTCCTATTCAAGGAGAAAGAAATCAAGGAGAAGAGTTCATCACGTTTTACGATACGGAGCCGCCGCCACCTCATATTCTTCCTCGGGAGGGCAGATATGGAGTCTGATTTGGGCTCCGGAAAGGGGAAATCGACGCCGTCGGCATCACCAACCATCCTTCATCACCAATTTCATGATGCTCTCTGTCGTTCGTGAGTAATTCCATCGTAGGCTTGTTGGACGGTGATGGGTTGGATGAGATCTATCATGTAATTGAGTTAGTTTTGTTAGGGTTTGATCCCTAGTATCCACTATGTTCTGAGATTGATGTTGCTGTGACTTTGCTATACTTAATGCTTGTCACTAGGGCCCGAGTGCCATGATTTCAGATCTGAGCCTATTATGTTGTCATGAATATATATATATGTTCTTGATCCTAGCTTGCAAGTTGTAGACACATATAATAAGTTATGATCCGCACCCTTAGGGTGACAATAACTGGGATTCTTTCCAGCGATTACCGTAGTTTGAGGAGTTCATGTATTCACTAAGTGCTAATGCTTTGGTCCGATTCTCTATTAAAAGGAGGCCTTAATATCCCTTTGTTTCCATTAGCACCTCGCTGCAACGGGAGGGTAGGACAAAAGATGTCATGCAAGTTCTTTTGCATAAGCACGTATGACTATATATGGAAAATATGCCTACATTACATTGATGAATTGGAGCTAGTTCTGTATCACCCTATGTTATGACTGTTGCATGATGAATGCCATCCGACATAATTATCCATCACTAATCCATTGCCTATGGGCTTTCCACATATTGATCTTTGCTAAGTTACTTTTCCGTTGCTATTGTTACAATCACTACAAAACTACTACTGTCTCCTTTGCCACTATTACCATTACTTCCATACTACTTTGCTACTAAATACATTTTTACAGATATTAAGTCTTTCGGTTGTGGTTGACTTGACAACTCAACTGCTAATAGTCAAGAATATTCTCTGGCCCCCCTTGAATCAAATCACTAAATTTGGGTTGAATACTCTACCCTTGAAAACTGTTGCGATCCCCTATACTTATGGGTTATCAAGGATCAAGGTCACCGCAACCAACAAGGCCGCCAAACCGCCGGCTAACCTATGGCCGGCTGGCGAAAGCTAGGGGCAGCAGAACAACAAGCGGAAAGATGATCGGCCAGATCCCCGGTACGGGAGCAAGCAGGCCGACATCACCGAGGAAGAGCATCCAGATGCCGAGGCTGCCAGCCAGCGCCAACGAGCCGGCATGGGCACCTAGCAGCCCAAGCTCACCTTCAAGCAGATGCTCGACGCACCCTGCAAGATGCACTCGGATGAGAAGCCGGCTACGCCCACACTCCGGCAGTGTAGCTTCTCTCAACAGCTGGCCCGAGGTGAGGGCCTTCCATCTCTCCCGACTATGGCTCCTCAAGCTCTGCTACCTGTGCCGGTTCCGACTCTGGCTCCCCCCAATGATGGCCGCCTCCGTGACTAGTTCCCCGATCATGACGGGGCCTATGTCGTCTTCACTAGTGAAGGCCGCGACAAGCACAATGAGCATCAACCCCGACACGAGGTGAACACCACCATTCCCTCAGTTCCCCACTACATGCATTGGTCCAAGAAGCCGGTCACATGGAGCTGGGCGGATCAATTGGTCGTGATGCCAAACCCTAGCAGCTATGCCCTTGTCCTCGACCCCACCATCGCCTCCAAGAGGCTCACCTACTGGTTCTCGCGGTGCTGGTCAATGGCGGCAGCAGCATGAACATCCTCTATCACGACACGCTTCTGAAGTTGGGGCTTAGGGAGAAGGATCTGCAGCCGACCCGTACAGTTTTCCATGCCATTGTGCCGGGGCAATCCTGCTCGCCCATCAACAAGATCCAACTCGGCATCCTCTTTGGCGACAAGGCCCACTTCCGCTGCAAGCTGTTATGCTTCGAGACGGTGGACCTAGACAACCCCTACCACACACTGTTTGGCAGGCCGATGCTCGCCAAGTTCATGGCGATCCGCCACTACGCCTACCTCAAGACGAAGATACCGTGTCCCAAGGGCATCATCACCTTTGTTGGCGACCAAAAAAGCTCGATCCAGTGCACTTGCGACAGTAGCCGGCTGGCCGAGGCACTGGTGATTGCAGAGGAGAAACGCCAACTCAACTAGCTTGTGGCCCAGGCCACCAAGCAGCCGACGCTGTCGACTCCTCCGTCCCAGCCAGCTAGTGAGGTGACTTTCTAGCCGTCCAAGGACACCAAGCAGGTGCCACTCAACCTGTCTAACCCCAAGCAGTGCATCACCATCGACACCACCCTCTACAGCAAATAGGAAGGCGATCTCGTCGACTTCCTATGTGAGAATCGGGATATCTTTGCATGATTGCTGTCGGGGATATAATCTCAGGATGTAACCCGCCCTATGGGGCCGGGTCAAGCTGCAAAGGAGCATCTAGAAGGTGGGCCGCCAAGGGATATGACTCAGGCCGCCATACGGGCCAACACAAGAGGACGACAACTCAAGACCCAGGGGGCAGAACACGCCAGAAGCTTTCCTAACTTGGGAAGAAAGATATGGTAGATTTCTAGTAGTTCACAGGAGTTAGTTTGACCCGAACTCTATTGTAGACTTGGGGCATCTACCTATATATACAAATGGGAGCCCTCGAGACAAAGGAATTAAGTAAAAAAACCTCGGGAGTTAGGTTAGCGATTCTGCATCCTTGTAATCGAGATTCCTACCAATATAGACACAAAAGCAGGACGTAGGATTTTACCTCCATTGGAGGGGCCGAACCTAGGTAAATCCATCTCTAATCCGCAATCAACCCCTTCGAGTCGCCACACCGCGACGATGGCGTCACCACTAAGTCCGTTCATGACGACATCTGTCGTGACAAAACCATGACAGTTCGTGCCCACCATGGGGAAATCACAAGGTGGAGTTGACTTCTTCGAGGAAACCCTCCCAGGGTTCGGGAGTCATGTGGTGGCCATGAGGATCAAGAATCGCCGCCAAAATCGCCACATCAACAATAAAGTGTGGGGCTATGAAGGCGGCTTAGCCAAGTCCAACTTACACGTTCCCTTTGGCTAGATCTATGCAATGACGTCCGGGTCACACGTCTACACCACCATCGTCTAGCCGACTCAGCGCGCCCGATGGTATTGGTTCTTAGCCGGTCATCATCACATCTTCGTCAGACTCACCCAGGGGCTCAGCCTTCCTGATGAGCCGGTGAGCAGCGAGGATATACCAGACAACCGTGAAGCCTGGTCTTCCATGTGGGACACCGGGTCTATCTTTTCTCCCCATGATGGATCTGCGGGTCCTGCAGAAGTAGAAGCTGCCAACCCATCCGAAGAGCCTGATGAGCCGCCTCATCACGTCACGGTCTACATGGCTGGAGTTGCACCGGTTCTGGGTCCATCTACAGAAGGAGCCACCAATGGCGCTGGCGGATCAGGCAAAATGCCGACTCAGGCTATGAGGGATCTGGTGGCTGAAGTGGCCAAGCTTCTTGAGGGTCCGGTCAATGTGGACAACCAAGAAGGGCGTAACATGGAATTAGAAAAACTTCGCGTGGAGATGGACAAGGTCTAGCAGGATATAGACACCAAGAATACCCAGATGGCTGAGTTGCACGCTCGAATCAAAGATGACCCGGATCATTTGAGAGGAGACTCTGGCGGCAAGTGCTTTGTTAGAACGCTCATGAGACATCTGTCCCAGATGCCACAGAACCAAACGCCGAACCGTTTATTCTCCAGTCCACACATACCTGACACACCTGGTGCTGCACAAAATCCACCACCTGGACAGGTGGATCTGGCTCAACCGCCACTGGCCCAGCCTCCTTTGGCTCAAGCGCCACCACAACATTTTCACACACCACAGGGTCATTTTTCCAACCCAGTTGACAATATGATGGCTGCAACATGCAACTTGGAGGCACTAACCATACACGGAAACACCATGATTGAGATTGAAGCTAGAAACGCTATTGAGATGATGAAGATAGTGGTGGCCTAGCAAGCGCAATTCTCATACAGTCGGGATCAGATGCATTCTACTCTATATCAGCCATCATGAAGATTCGCTGGCTGTTTCCAGTAACGGGTGGCGACAGCAGCTCCGAGTTTCCCCAACCCAGCCATGATTACACAACACGCAAGACTAAGTTGACGCGGCAAGAGTCTCCGGACAGATGGAGCCGGAAGCAACCGCAAGAAGGCCTGCTCAACCGCATGAGGCGGGACCTTAGTCAGCAACACAGGGAGCTAGAAATAGCACCAAGATGATCGGTGTTCCCTGCTTATCCACGACTCTTCGTAGCAAGCCCATGCCTAACAATTTCAGAGGACCTTGCAAGGTGCCAAACTACACAACAGAGCTTGAGCTGGTAGCTTGGATTGGAAGTTACGAGCTCGCCATAGATATGCTCAACGTTAGTGATGTGGTGTGTGCGAAGTATTTGAAAATGATGCTAGAAGGTCCGTCTCGAACTTGGTTGAAAAACCTTCTACCCAATTCCATTATCACTTGGGCAGAGCTTCAGGAACAATTCATCAAAAAATTCCAAGAAACGTGCAAGAGCCCAATGACAATTGGGGATCTCCAGCATTCCGTCCAGCGCACGGGCGAGTCAACACATCATTGGACTCGTCGTGTTTCAGAAATCATCCATTCATTGGATAGTATAATAGTCTCACAAGCCGTCCTAATATTGGAGAAAAATTGTCACTTCTAGCCGCTCGTTCTTAAGTTGGGTCGTCTGAAGTGAAAGACTCAAGATATGGGCGACTTGATGGATGTTGTGACAAGGTATGCTAAGTCAGATGGCACGAAAGATCCCGGCTCAGAAGAGGGCACAGTCGGCAAGGGCAAGAAAGGAGAAGGTGGTAAGGGTAACCAACAAAATGGAAACGAGGGAATTCTCAATAATAAACGGAAACAACCTAAGGGGGGTTCAGAGTTTGTGGCTGATACGTCCCAAACGTATCTATAATTTATGTTTGTTCCATGCTCTTTTGGGTGACATTGTTATATGTTTTGCTATACTTTTATACCTTTTTACACATATTTGGACTAACCTACTAACTTAGTGCACCCAGTGCAAGTTTATGTCTGTTGATGTCTTTTAATTGCAGGGACTTTACCCCAATTTTTGGAGCCCCAAAAATCCCGAGAAAAATATATAAAAATCAGCGTGACGTAAGATTCACAAAGCACCAAGGTGGGCCAGAGGGGAGCCAGGCCTCACCTAGGCGGCCACCTGGCGCGGCCCCCGTCCTTGTCGCGCCACTAGGTCGCATTGGCGGCTGGTCCACCCCTGGCTCCCTCCTTTGGCCTATATTTACCCCTCGGACGGAAAACCCTAAATATATGTCCAGAATCGCGAATTTCTCCACCGTGTCCCTGCCATAGCGCTTCCGAGATTGCTAGCGCCAGAAGACCTCTTCCCAGCACCCTGCCGGAGGGAGGATTGACCTCCGGGAGCTTCCCCACCACCATGGACGCTTCTCGGACGTGCCATGAGTAGTTCTCCTTGGACCATGAGTCCATGACCAGTAGCTATGTGATGTCTTCTCTCTAATCTTGTGCTTCAATGCTTAGCCTTTGTGATCATCTTACATGCTCAAGTCATCTATGTAATTTACCTGCTGTTGCTATGCTGAGTTTGTTGGGATTCGATGGATTATGGGATTATGTTCAGATTGTGATGAGGTATATATTTGGTTCTCCTTTTATATTATGTTCTTGAGTAATTCATGCATGTTCTCCGTTGCTTTTTATTGCTTTGGCCGAGTAGTAGATTGTAACTCCAAGAGGGAGCGTTATGCATGATTGTGGGTTCATGCCCCCTGATGTCTAGCTTGAGTGACAGAAACATGAGACTAGGGGATACGCTCTTGCCACCAGGGAGAAAACAACGATTCTTGTGACCACGGTTGCAAGGATTGTTTACCTTACACAGAGTTCGTTAATGCCGTTGTCCATTGCTTTGAGTTTACACTTTAGGTGGGGCTTGCAACTTAATACCAGCGAGATGTTCTGGATATATATCTCAAGGTGGATGATTAGAGAGTAGATGTCGATGGATAAACGATCTACTTGTCTTGTCGTACTGCCCATTACTTTTGAACCTCTAACTTTCTTGTAGCATGATTAGCATTGCGGTGTGTTTATAATTTTGTCAATTGCCCAGCTGTAATTTGTTTACCCAACATAGTTGTTTATCGTCTTTTGGGAGAGAGACATCACTAGTGAACATCATGCGACTCTCGTCCATATTACCACCATTGTTTACACCTCCACCATTTACTGTTTTTATTTACTTTTCCGTTGCAATCACTATCGTTATTCCCGCTTGTGTTTTGATCCTTCGCAAACTACAAGGACAGAGAGATTGACAACCTCTCTGAACTCGTTTTGAGCAAAGTTATTTGTTGTGTGTGCAGGTCCACGTCTTCTGCTAGCGCCAGAGCACCGGACACCTACTTGTTGATCCTCGGAGTCCTCCTCGTTCGATAAACCTTACAGTCCCCGTGTAAGGGAAATCTGTTATTGACTACATTTCCACCTTCCACTTGGGGTAACCAACGAGGGGCTAGAAGTATATCCATCAACTCGTCATCAGTGGCCAATACCAACACTAGGTTCAAGCACCAGCGCATTCCGGAGGGCCTTATAACGGGAATAAGCCGCAAAATTATGGCGAGGCACTCAAAGCGCCCTGCCCATAACTTATTACCTAGGATAAGCCATCTAATCATTCATGGGAGAACTGCTATATCATGCAGGATTTTAGGAATCAAGCCTTCCAAGGCCACCAGGGGGCTAATGGTGGACATCCGGGTCAGTATGGACATCTTGGCTTGCAAGGCGGCTCATCTAGAGGTTTCCAAGGGCCAGGATTTAATGAACCAAGCGGCTCTAGATCATATTATCAACATCAAGGAAATACTCGTAATGGGCAGCGTTCTGACTAGTGAAATCAACAAAACAACAATCAGTATGGATTTCAAAGCAATCCTAAGCAGCTAAATAATGGTCAATACCACATCTTTACCATTAACGATTGCAAAGAGGAAAGGAAGCGTAAGCATAAATCCATCAGCATAGTCCGAAGATATCTCAACTGGTCCGAACAACCAATTATTTGGAGCAGGGAGGACCATCCGCCCCGGGTTGACAACCGGGAGATCTAGCTTTGGTAGTAGCACCTCAGGTTGGCAGTTATACCCTCACAAAGGTCCTCATGGATGGAGGGAGTAGCATCAACATTTTATACTATGACATTTTCTGGCAAATGAACCTGCACGACAACAGTTTGCAAATTTCATCCACAGTTTCCATGGAATAGTTCATGGAAAGTCTGCATACCCGATAGGACGAATTAAGGTTAACATTGCTTTTGGGGACGAGCATAATTCCAAATGTGAACCCCTAATGTTTGAGGTAGTAAAAATAAGAAGCCCTTATCATGCTCTCTTCAGAAGGCCGACTTACGCTCGTTTAATGGATCACCCTTGTTATATATACCTCAAAATCAAGGTGCCGAGTGTAAAAGGCACCATAACAGTGGGAGGTAGGAGGAATATGGCTCAAGAGTGTGAGGAAGGAGACGCGGCTTAGGCTGAGTCGGCATGCGCCACGGAAAAATTGAAATCCCTCACAAATGATGCTGCTAAAACCCCCCTCAAGTAAGCCACCAGTTGAGTAAGTCAACCGGGCCAGTTTTTATCCCTATCATATTAAGAGCTACCGGCTCATTATCTTCGTACCGACCCCCAAATTTTGTACATACTTCTAGGATGTTTTGAATCTAATAAATCTTGTTTTTAGCCATAAATTGAGCATGATTTTTTACCATCTTGTATGTTATTTGGGGGCTATAAAGTCCAAACAAATGATCATGATCAATGGAATTAAGCAGGCTTATCTTGGGGCTACCTGTTCCCGGGTTGTTTAGCAGTAATAGCATTGTCTTCTGCAATCCTATGCTAGGCCTTTCTATTTGGTCATAGGTCACCTGGGGCTTCTAAGTCATCGAGTTTAGCTTTCTCGCCCTCTTGATCGCCAAAGAAGCCACAAAGAGGTTAAACCTGCCGGTATGTTTTGGGGACTCCGATTAGGTGACTCCATGTACTCTTGACTGATCAATTTGTTTGGACCCTGAATGAGGAAGGTTAAAACATTGGTATATCACGTGAGAGCCAACATATTGAAAGCGAGGATAAACGATGGGTTATTATTCCCGCTTTGTTGAAACAAGACTTGAGCCTCGAAATCCGGTGTTCTATTTTTTAACTGTGTCTCACTGAGTCAGCCTATGAATCATGTCTAGTACTTTGCGTAATTTTGGGAATCTTTCAAGGAAGGTGCCATTTAAAGGTCATTATAAATAAATGGGTTATGACATGTTACAATTAGTTTAAAATGGCTTCTCCTACAATAATGTTGCGAGAAAATGATGGGCGGTGCAACTCAAGCTCATTACCGGCTTAACATGCCCTATCTCGTTACCACGTCTCATTGAGCTGGCCATCAAGCGTACCTGGTTCTTTGCAAAGTGTTACAAACTTTTTTAGGAACAAACCATATCAGATGGCTCATCAATGGAAAACCAGGATAAAGGAATAGCATAAAAAGGTTTTATGCGGCAAGCTAAAAAAGTAAAGACAAGCATGCTCCATGGCATGACCAAAAGCGTTCCAGAGTTTGTACTACTCCTATTACAAACTTGCATCAGGAGTTGACAAAATTCAAAGATGATTTAACGCATGGGACCAGTTGTTCTACAAGGCGAGGTTTGTTGACACACCCTCAGCTTTCTTTCTCGGCTGATTCAGGAGTTGAAAAAATTCAAAGATGTTTTAACGCATGGGACCAGTTGTTCTACTAGGCGAGGTTTGTTGACCCACCCTCAGTTTTCTTTCTCGGCTGATTCAGTGTCAGATTCTTCCGGCTCATCTTCATCATCGACGTCTTGCTGGCCTTATTGAATCCACCGGATTGACCTTAATGATTCAAAGTTTGAAGTTGTTTCAGTTGAAGTAGAAGCACCAATGTCAGGAGCGACCTTCTTCTTGTAGTGAGGTGGAACTAGGTCAGAAGGCTCATCTTTTGGTAGTGGAACACGTTCATTATCATCACTATATGCGAGATAATATTTGGTGTGGCGACCTGCTCTAGAAGAAGAGTAGCCAGAGGCCGGATCTCCATCATGACACGAGCAGAGTCTTCTCGAGTAAATACAGAGCCATCAAATTTATATTCAGGAGAATCGTCTTTTAAATCCGCCAAATCTAGCTCTCATAAATATGCCTTGGCGCGTGCAAGAGCCAAGTTTGCCCCACCATGAGATGCTGATTTACGGGTTTCAAAAACCCACTGTGACACGGTGGAGAAATAATTCAGGATATCTTTGACGGTCCACGGTGGATATTTGGGATTTTTTTGCAGCCAAGATAGAGTAAACAGACTATGTGTATAGCTTTTCTACATAATAAAAGATTGCTTTCAACTTCATCAAAGCCAATTGTACCAGAGATTGGTCTGTTCGGCCTGTAGATAGAAGGACAAATATAAAACTTTTCTTGAGTCGCCCTTGAGCATTATAACTAAGGAGCACAAGGGAATAAAAGTTGCGAGACTTACCAATGATGGCGGTCACCACCTCAGTAATTTTCTTCACTAGTCGAGTAATTCTCTTTCAAAGGCCCAAGTTTCTCCTCACCTTTTCAGCACGGGCTAAGAGGGTGGTTCTCTGTTTTTTCAAAATATTTCTTGACTTGATCAAGACGATCTTGCACTTGATAGACAGAGCTTTGGAAAAGAGCCGCCGTAGATTCAGCTTCAGCCCGAAGCCTTTTTTTCTCCCTTAAGAACCCTTTGAAGATCTGCAGCCGTGGATTCAGCATTTCCCATGAGTTTTTGGCAAATGTATGAATTTTGTCAGAAATTGGAAGTATGACATGCCTTGAGGATGGTTTATTATACACAACGATGGCGGTAAGCCGGAGGCAGTGTAGAGATAAATAATGAAGAATATAAACAAATTCCCAAGAAGATTACAAGAAATATACTTGGCACTTGGGGGCTAATGCGTATAAGTTCTTTAAAGAACATACCATAAGGCCCGACTCCTCTCAAGGAGATGAGTCAGCCCTTAGGGGTTACAGGTCGAATTCATTTTCAAATTTTTTAAAAGACCCAACTCATCTCAAGGAAATGAGCTGGCACTTGGGGGCTACACGTCGAATTCATCTTCAGAATTTTAGAAGATCCGAATCATCTCAAGAAGATGAGCAATGCCTTTGGGGCTACATGGGATATATAGAAAAGATAAGCTAAAATTGATATTGGAAAAAGGTAAACAAGAGTCATTACCTCATATTTTTCCTGAAGGGTGCGAATCATATCGGCTTCAGTATCCCGGTTTTCAGATAACTAGGTTAAGTATTGCCAGTGGACCTCTTCAACACCCAATAAAGATAAATTTGAAATCTACAATGGGCCCTTCTCTCTGTCAAGACTTGGCAAGAGTAGTGGGATCTTATCTGAATCCAAACTATATTGTTTCTGAGCACCAGAACTTGACCCACCAACATGACTCAATAAGATAGCTTTGTCCCTACTCAAATCAAAAGTCTAGTATAAGAAAGTTAAGACATGCAATCAAGAGAAGATAGCTTTGGATATATGTTGAAAGTGGGAACTTCAGGTGTCGACGAGGCGCCCAAAGACGGGAAAGATTCCTAAACTTAAGAAAAGTTGAACATTGAGGGACTACTTTAAAAACAAAAAATACCAGTTTGGAAAGAAGAGCTAGAAAAAAAGACTACCTCAACACGAGGCTTGCGAGCCGGAGGAGCATTAGACAGGCCTGGGTCCAACACACCCACATCACTCTGGGTCTTGCTTTGGATTGGCCAACAAGCTATGTTTTCATCAAGAGAAAAATGCTAGCTAAATGAGTGGCTTGATTTGACATGTTTACTTTCTGTACGGCTTGCTTGGTCCTTCTTGCCACATTTTTTCTGAATAACTAGAAGAAATTGGAATTACCTCAACACCACCGGCCTTGCAGACTTCAGAGTCTCCCTGAGGAGAAGGCATGTCAGTGAGATCAGTAAACAAGCGACCAAGTGAGTCAAGTTCTACCTCAGATTGTTCTTCTGCAGATGAACCAAGGGCCGAGTCAACATGAGCGGGATCGTTCCCATGGCTCCAGGAAGGAATAGGAATTTGGGATGTGACTTTCCAAAAGTTAGAATATTCTTGCAAAACACAAGGATGTGATAACGATGGTAGGTCAACGCGAATTAAGAAAAGGAACAAAATATGCATAGAGGAGAAGGGGTTAATACCGATGGCGGGGAATTGAGGAGATAAAACGGGCCCAAACAAGTGATACTCCACCTCTTTTTCGAGTTTGAGAAGAATTTCTTTATCACTTTGTTAAGAGCAATATCCGAAAGATCCTTAGTAGAGAAGCGTTGAATGTCTGATGAGTCGCCCGAATAGTCACACATTAAGTCGGGCCTCACACTGACAAGTTGGTTTCACCATTTTACCCACCAAGGAATCAAATCAATTCAAGTAATGTGCGAATGGGGGCAATTTTATCCCTCTCTTCCTTTGTTGGCCAAACCGGGAGCACCACATTATTGTCGATCCTCTCCAATCTGAAACCCGACACTGGATTTTTGTTTGCACGAGTGGTATTCTTACAATAAAACCAGGTCTTATTCCATCCCTTTGGATGACTCGCCAATTTTGTTTCGGGGAACAGGTTGTTTTTCTTCTTCTGGAAGGAGATTCCGCCAAGTTCACAAGAAGGACCGTTTTTTACTTCAGTCTCGTGGTTAGCATAGAAGAACTCCATGAATAAAGTCACAAATGGCTCTATTTGGAGATATACGTCGCACAAGACTTGAAATTGACATATATTTGTCATGGAATTGGGGGCAATATCTCGGGCCTGAGATTGAAGAAATGCAGGAGATCCCTAAAGAATTTTGAGCTGGGTGGGCGAAAGCCTCTTCGAAGTGATGAGCAAAAATGGCGACTTCCCCTCACCAAGGCTGTGGATAAGGTTCTTCCTTAGGAGCTTGCCAGCTTATATCTTTTTGACTCGCTAAGTTTTCTAAAGTAAGTTTGGACTCTTGAGACCTGGCCCAGCTTTAGTCCTCGGAATTCTTGGGAGCCATTTGTGGTTTGAGATGGCTACAACGGAAGACGAGAAAGAATAAGCTAAAATACGAGACATCAACGGCTTACTATAGTCAGTTGTTAAAAGAATACTGGAGTCGCCAAAATGATTACCAAAGACATCTTAAGACGGACGGTGCTAAGGCTAAGTGATTAAGCCAGCAAAAAACAAGCAGAGGATCTCCATGAGGGACTTAGCAGAAAAAGATGTCACAAATAAGTTTGCAATAAGTGGCCTTCTTCGCAACAGATCTAAGCATGAATAGAAAATAGGGAAAATACATGTTCTAAAACTAGTAGAGAAGCCGACGCTCGTGGTATGTTACAAACTTATTCTAAAAATGATTTATTCCAGATTTATACGCCCAACAGGGCAAGATGAGGCTACAACAAGAATATAGATATGCCATGCTCTAAATCTATCAAAGCATTCTTTCTGGCGAGATTCGAAGAACATCACATGAACATACTAAGAAATCCACAAACCCCCGACAAGAGGTATGTGTACCTAATGTATTGGAAGAGAAGGTTGACATCTGTGAGCAGTTCGATGAAGGAAGCGGAGGATTCGTTGAACAGGTGGCACGCTCGGAGAAGTTTGTTTATCGCAACCAAGATCTATCACGTGCAGTAATGGAGGAGGATGCAAGGAAGAAGAAGGTGGAAACGATAGCATGAGGGGTCGCGGGCCTATTTATAAGGAAAGGGGGGCTTAAACGGAATGGTCGCAGGAAATAAGCGGTTGGCTTTGTGCCTAGATTTTTGCGCCAGACCAAATTCAATGCTCTTTTCGAAAAGATTCGCTATCATGACCTAGGACGACAACAGACAGCTTGGTGACGTCATATGAGTAAAGACTGAAAAGATGTTAAGTCTCTAGGAAGGAGCAATGAGCCGGTAATACTATTGTCTCTTATATGTGAAAAGCTTAGATACAGGTTGAAAGGCATGCCGTCTCATTACCTGGTCAAGATAACTTGACATTAACAAGTTGAAGTTAACCTGGGCCTAATGTCGGAGATATAATCCCGAGATGTCACCCGCCCTATGGGGCCGGATCAAGCTACAAAGGAGCAGCCAGAAGGTGGGCCGCTAGGGGCTGTGACTAAGGTTGCCATACAGCCTAACACTAGAAGACCACGACTCAGGACCCAGGGGCAGAAGATGCCAGAAGCTTTCCTCACTTGGGCAGAAAGATATGATGGATTTGATGTAGGTCACGTGTGTTAGTTCGACCCAGACTCTATTGTAAACTTGGGGCCTCTACCTATATATATAGGGGAGCCCTCGGTCCAAAGGAATTAAGAAAAAAAGCTTCAGAGCTAGGTTAGCGATTCTGCATCCTTGTAATCGAGATTCCCATCAATATAGACACGGAATGAGGATGTAGGATTTTACCTCCTTTGGAGGGTCCGAACCTGGGTGAATCCATCTCTTGTCCCCAATCAACCCCTTTGAGTCGCCACACCCCAACGATGGCCTCACCACTAAGTCCATTCACGACGACATCTGCCGTGACAAAACCACGTCAGTCACCCAAGGACATGTCGGGTGTTCCGAGGAAGTACACCGAGCACAAGCTTCATGTAAGGTCGAATGTGAATCCGATCAAGCAACCCCTACACCGTTTCTCTCAGGAGAAGTAGCGTGCTATAGGAGAAGAGATCGCCCGACTGATTGCAGCTGACTTCATCATGGAAGTTTTCCATCAGGACTGGTTGGCGAACCCGGTAGAACCAAACCTGACGCATATGTATTGACTACACCAGCCTGAACAAGGCATGTCCAAAGGATCCTTTCTCCCTGCCCCGGATCGTTCAAGTGATCGACTCCACGGAAGGCAGCAATTTGCTGTCCTTCCTGGACGCCTATTTCGGCTACCACCACATCAAGCTAGACCCGACCGACCGGCTGAAGACCTCCTTCATCACCCCGTTCGGGCCCTACTGCTATGTCACTATGTCATTCGACTTGAAGAACGCATTGTGACAGCCCAATGCCGACGTTCCAGAAGATTCCCCTTATTTCCGTTTCCATCGTGTGAATATTTTGTTTGTTGCATTCATCTTGCACATCATGGCATCATGTCAACTGTGTTCTTTGTCTGTGTTGCTTGTTGCTCCTTGTTGTTGGAGTGTTAGTGCTTTGTGAGTGAGGCGTTGTTTGTTGGTGTGATGAGAGTGGGTGCAACAGGGCCACTTCAAAACCATGTAGCACCGAGGACGTAAAACCCTTCTCTCCTCTCTTATTCTATTTTGTAGCTGCGTCAAAGTTTCAGTTTTAACCCCAATAAAATGTTCGTCTTCTTTTTAAAATCCTTTTATTAAATGTGGGGGAAAATAGAGTCTCATTTGTGCTTTTGTTTTATTGCAAAATAGAGTCTCATTTTTATTTATAAAAAGGGGTTTTATTTTATTCTTCAAAAAAAAGGTTTCATTTTTGTTCTTTAAAAAATGCCCAATCAATTTTTATAGTTGGGGTATGTTTTTCAAGGAGTCAAAAGGAATTTTTTTATTTTGTTAAAACCTTTTCTTTTGTGTGAGTTTTCTGTTTTAAAAAAAAAGCAAAGAAAGGGAGAGAGGAGCCCAGCCTAGCTCTTGCCCCAGCTGGCCCAAGGCCCAGCCGGCCCCTACTAGCCCTAGCGACATGAGGGAACCTCCTCGATCCCTCTCTGTCCCCCCCTCCCCGTGCCATCATCCTCCCCCAGCGCGTCCTCCCTCTCCTCCCGATTCCCTCTCCTCCCCCTCGCCGCGAGCCGCCTCCAGCGGCCCTCCCCGCGTCGCCATGGCCTCCCTTCGCCGGTGCGCCGCCCCGCGTGCTCGCCTCCCCGCGCCTTCACGCCGGTTGCTCGCCCCGTCGTCTTGCCTCACTGTGGCCTCCCCTCGCAGGCAGCCGGATCTCGTCTCCTCGTTGTCGCTCGCCTCGGGGTTACGCTGGCCACCGGGTCCGCCTGCCTCCATCCGCACCGTCTCCCGCGCGCCGCCCTGCGCACCATGGAGATGCCGCCGCTGTTTGCCGATGCCGAGCTTGCCGTTTTGTTGATGTTGCTGCTGGCTGCCGCCCGATGCTCGTGTGTGCCTGCTGTTGCCGCCTCATGCCGCTAGTTGCCATGCCGGTTGATGTATGTTGTTTGCCTGCTTTGCTTGGTTGCTGCTTGCTGCCTAGCGCTGTAGGTTGCTAGATGCTATTGCTAGTTGCTGTACTAGCTGCCGGTTGCTGCCGGTTGCGTGGCCTGATGATGCTTGCTGCCGATGATAGTTGCTGCTTGCTGTTGTTGCTCCTTGCTGCCTTGGGATGCATCGAATGGGAGTTTCGTGTCGTTTATATTTGGTTCACGCAAGTGATGAGGTGACCATGTGACTCTGCTACCGACGTCGAAGACCCGTGTACAGACGCCAAGAGTACGACTACCGTCGACGAGACCTGAGTACCACGACTTCCACTACGACCACGACGATCTTTGTTCTCCTTCAACGCTACGACCAGAACCGTTCCGATATGGACGCTTCGAAGGTATACGTTGGAACGTGTCGTGTACCGAATGCATATGATGTATGAGATATACCCGTATGTTTGCGCCTATATATGTTTGCCCGTTGCACGTTGTTCCTCTTTTGCGTGACCCCGACACATGGGAACCCGATAAACGGGATCACCCCATCATTAATTGGCATGTCCCGCACGCGCTCCCTATTCGTTGGCACTGATATCTCATTAGGTTATCAGGATAGGAACGTTGTCGTGGCTTCGTTTCCGTCTTGCCGCCATGGTTCCCTTTCACTCGCGTGGCGACACATGCTTCTTCTCTTCTTGCCCGTGTTGTTGTGAACTTGCATGCATGACGCATTCATGGCATAATATCTTGTGTTGCATGTCTCTTATAACGTAGCTCCGATCTATGTCCCGTGTGTTAAGCGACTAGGATGTCATGTAGGATCACCGCTTCACGCCTTGCCATGTTAACAACATTTTAATATTACCGTGTAAATAAACGGGAGTGAATTAAATAATTGAACGTGAAGTTTGGTTGATATGCAACTCGTTGCATATCGAGCTTCACTTAATGTGTAGTGTTGTGTGAGGTGAATTGTCATGCCATCCCTTGCATTATTGATCTGTTCATGCATCATATTAGGTTGTGCATCATGTTGTGCATCGTGTGGTGAATATCTGTGTTGATGCTTGTTTCCTGTTTGCTCCATCTCGATAGAGTTCCGCAAGCGTGTCGGAATGTGAGGACCCGTTCGACTATGTTGGTTCGCCGACTTCACGGAGTCAGTCTTCTTCCAAGCGGGATCTCAGGCAAGATGACCGTTTCCCCAGATACCATTACTATCATTGCCATGCTAGTTTCATCGCTTCTATCGATTTATGTCTCGTTGCCTACCGCATGTTAAATATCAGCCGCTCAACAATGCCATGAAACCTTCAATCTGTTCAACTTAGCAAACCACTGATTTCTTAACCATGTGTTAGCGTTGCTAGTTGCAGGTGTAGTTGCTTCCATGTGAAAACATGGGTTCCTTGTTATATCACCATATTAAATGCTATTTAAGTTAATGGACCTATAAACTTGGTAAAAGGTGGAAGGCTTGAAAGTGCGTTATATCGACTAGAGGGGAGTGAATAGGAGATTTTTAGAATTTCATCACTGAGGAAATTCCTCACTAATGACTAACTTACAGCGGAAACAGTAAAGGATCAGGTGTGCAAAGTTTCACTAGAGCAGTTTTTCAGTATAAGGAATGTGAAAACAGATTTCACAGTGAGCAGGCACGCAGAAAACAGATGAGGATTAACTAGCGTGAAGAATTTGGGGTTGAGGAATTTCACAGAAAGTCTTCAGCAAATTCTTCAAACAGTGATAGTGGAAATATTCAACACATAATCTGAGGAATATAAAGAGTTGAGGAATTAGAACCCGTTTCACAACGAAGACAGTAGTTGATGACCCAGTTCCAACTGCTGTGACAGTTGTACATCTGGTTTGGAGCGGCTTGGTATCGAAACCAAAAGACAGACAGTCCCAGGACAGACAGTCCCTACCGTATTCTCCTTGGGCTAAGAACACATAGTCCTCGACCAACACTAGTGGTAAGTCTTCAGGGCAGACTGCCAAACCCTCACAAACTTGGTCACCCGACGATCCACAATTGACTGCTAGATTGCTTTAGACCATGACGCCTAGCCGTCTCGAGGATGCACAGTCTTTAAAGGTAAAAGGCTTCAGTCCCACACAGGAACAACTTCTTAAGTGATGCTCAATCACTTGGTTCTAGGTTCGTGGTTTGGTGTTTGGGGTATTTCCTCACTGATGAACTACTCTCGAAGACTCTGAGGAATTGGGTTGCTCTTATGACAGGTGTTAGTTTTTAATGGAGCAGCCAACCAGCTAATCGTTGTGGGGGCGGCTATTTACAGCCTGGGAGCATCCTGACATGATTTTACACTAATGCCCTTAAATAATATGACCTATGGTGTGGATAAGACTAATGATGAGGCGTGGCTATCGAGACGGTCGGAACCCTCAACTGTGAGAGTCCTCATGTCACTCGTATTCCTCACTTAAGGCTTTTGGTAGGATTAGGCTTGGGTTGAGCATCATGAGGAAATTCATTCCAAAGTGTAACTTCGACCCCCTTTAACAGTACGGTGTTCCTATTACTCAAGTGTGAAGAAAACAAAATAGAAAGAGTAAATCTTCATGCTTCAAAGTCTTCAGAATGATTTTCTTCAGGACACACCGAATTCCTCAATTTCAATATCTTCATAAGGAATGTCCATTCCATCGCAGATTCTTCGCGATTCAATTCTTCAGCTTCAGACCAATTTCTTCAATGGAAGATATACATTTTTAGGGTCGATATTCATCAAATATTTCAAACTCCTCAGTGACTAATAGATTCTGTGTACACTCATGAACACATTAGATACTTAACCTATAAGTCTTCAAACCACCAAAATCACTAAGGGGCACTAGATGGACTTACGATCTCCCCCTTTTTGATGGTTGATGACAATTAGGTTAATTCTTCAGGAGGGATAAAAATATGAAGTGTAAATATTCATTTGAGGAATTTGAAATCAAGATTCAGAGAGAGTCCCCCTAAAGATGTGCATATCTTTAGGATTTTTCTTTTCACAGCAAATGCACATTGATGATTTATATCATGGAGATCTCCCCCTGAGTCTTGTAAATCATGCATACATATGACATATAGTATGAAGAAATTGAGGATGCATGATGACAAATGGTATCTGACGAATTTCAGCATGTGTGCATTAAAAATTTGAGGAATAAGCATGTGAAGAAAAACATTCAAAAGCTCAGACTACCATCAGGCTTAAGTTACAACTCATTACATAAGCACTTCAGAAGAGCCAAGAGTTTGTAACTAAAATATAGTTCATAAGCCCCAAAATATCCCTCTTGAAGACTAAATCTCAAGTTTCTCCCCCTTTGTCATCAAGTGACAAAAAGGGACAAACTGAGGACTAACGCCAGTGAAGACTTCACTTCTTGGCAGTTGATGAAGACGCGTGAGGATTCTTGGGGGTAGTCTTCTTCCTTGGACCAGTGCAGTGTCTTGTTGTTCTTCATCAGATTCAGCAGTGCGGAATGAAGAAAACGAATTGTCTTCAAGGTCTAAAACTGGAATTGGCCTGAACTTCTTCTTGAGCGGCCACGACCAGTCAAAGTCTCGCTCACACTCCAATTCTTCAAGTTCCGCCAGAGTCTTCAGGTGAGAAAGTGTAGCCCAGGTGCGATCAAAAACCTCATGCAGATAGTGATGGTTAAGCTTCACAGAATTCTATGTTTCAGTGAGGGTTTTCAAAATGGCGCCGAACTACCGTTTGACCCACTTGTGATTTCGATCCACCTTCTGGTGAAGACTGAGGAGAAGCTCTCTGGTATTCAGCACGCGAGGAGCAACAGGGCTTGGAGGATGAGTCTCTGTATCATCCCATGAAGAATATGGCTCAGGCTCTCTGAACTTGCCATCAAGGGGCCTACTGCCTTCATCAATAACAGACTTGCCTTTTCCTTTAACAGGCTCGAAAGTCTTCGTGTTGACCCTGATAGGAGGATGCCTGTCCTTTTCGTGATGAATCTCATGATCCATGGAGCATAGATCTTGTGGTCAAAAGGGCACATTGCATTGTTGGCCAAAGTCCTCAAGAAGAAATCATGGATGTTGATTGGAATACCATGAATGATGTTGAAGAGGATATTCTTCATGAGGCCTACAACATCTTCTTCATCATCGTGTCCCTTGATTTGTGCAAGGACGCTGGAGAAGATTCTGTAAACAGATCTTGGTTCATATTTGAGCTCATGGACGAGGAAGGTTTTTCTCGGTGGTTGCCCCTTAGCCAAAGGCTTCATGAGGACTTCCATCATCCTGTTGGGCAGCTCACGTTCATCATACAGCTTCACGGCTTGTTCTGAAGGAATTGATACTGGCAGTTCATGCAGAAGCTCAATGGCAGGAGCCTTGTGGTGTGTTGTTTGCGTCATCCAGTCAAACACCCAAGTGTTGATATTTGTTGGATCCCCAGATATGTGAAGTGTGGCATAAAATTGAAGAATAAGCTCACTGTTCCAGTCACAGATATCAGAGAACATGGGAAGAAGTCCAGCTTCATGAAGGACGTTGAGGACTGGAGCTAGGCAAGGTATTGCTTCAAGTTCAACATGAGGAATATGCCTGTGCTGGAAAATCTTGTTTCTTCCACACAGCACAGAGGCATAGTAATTTAGCTGTGTCCTCGTCCAAAACTTCAGATGCCTGATTTGAGGTTTGTCATAGGGATTATCTCCAATGATGTATATGCGTTATTCAAAGAAGTTCTCCTTTTGAAACTGTGGTCGCTTGGAGAATGGCTGACTCTGCCATGGCTGAAGATTTTACTGTTGAACTTGAGGGGATACCACAATTGCAGACTCTGGGTTGAGCACGACGAATGCATTGTCTTGATCTGGTGCATTTTCCTCAGCATGATCCTCAGGGTGAGGAATTTCATCAGCTTGAGCGTCAGGCTGAGGATCATGCTCTTGTTGTTCATCAGGCTGAGGAATGTGATCTGGCTGAGCCTCAGGGTGAGGAATGTCGTCAACTGGAGCATGCTGTTGAGGGTTTTGCTTCGGAGGAGGAATGGGTTCACCCTGAGCCTCAGTTTGAAGATTTTGTTTAGGAGGAGTTGGGTCACCCTGATCCTCAGGTTGAGGATTTTGCTCAGGGCTCTGAATTTCATCAGCATGAGGATTTTTGCTTTGTTCTTCCTCAACTTGCTTGGTGACAGAGCCAGAATCATCAGCTGGTGCAACTGATCCTTGTGCATTTTCTACCTGAGGAATGGAGGGCTGAGGACTGTCGTCAATTTGAATTTCTTCGTAAGTATGTTTCTCAGATGCAGCATCCTTCATTTCCTCATCTGGCCCTTTCTCCTGGTCTTCACAGGTGACTATTTCATAAGAGGGAGCGATGTTAAGAGGCACAGGGTCCAGTGGAGCATTTTCTTCAAGTGCCTTGAGGCGCATGGCCTGAGTGTGTTCTTCTGCTGAAGAAGCCTTTCTCTTCTTGGCTTCCTTTTCAGCAGCCCTTGTCTTCTTCACGTCTGATGCAAACGGAGTCATCTTCTTCACCTTTGAAACTTTTTGTGAAGCTGTTTTCTCAGCAGATTTATTAGCTGGCTTTGAGGAACCAGCCGGAGCAGAGTCATCAGCTGGCTTTGAAGCAGCAGCTGGACAAGGGGCAGTCTCACCAGCTGTAGCAGATTCATCAGCTGGATTTTCCGTGGTGATTTCCTCAATTGCCGGTTCATCCACACAGCTTTCTTGAGGGATTTCCTCATCTTGAGGAGTTTCATCAGCTTGAGAAGTTTCATCAGCTGGTTCTTCAATCAGAGACTGAGGAGTTGGTACTGGAGGGGCAGCTTTCTTGTTGTAGTTATCAACAGCTTCCATAGCAAGTTTGATGAAATTGCTTTTGAGACTTTGACGGTGTAAGTGCATCTAGTGCCCCTTAGTGATTTTGGTGGTTTGAAGACTTATAGGTTAAGTATCTAATGTGTTTATAAGTGTACACAGGATCTATAAGTCATTGAGGAGTTTGAGATATTTGAAGAATATCGACCCCTAAAAATGTATATCTTCAGTTGAAGAAATTGGTCTGAAGCTGAAGAAATGAATCATGAGGAATCTGCGGTGAAATTGACATTCCTCATGAAGACATTGATATTGAGAAGATCGGTGGTTCCTGAAGTAAATCATTTTGAAGAAATTGAAGCCTGAAGATTTACGTTTTCTGTTTTACTTTCTTCGCATTTGATGAATAGGAACACCGTACTGTTAAAGGGGGTCAAAGTAACACTATGGAATGGATTTCCTCATGATGCTCAACACAAGCCAAATCCTACCAAAAGCCTCAAGTGAGGAATATGAGTGACATGAGGACTCTCACAGTTGAGGGTCCCGACCGTTTCGATAGCCACGCCAAGTCACTGGTCTTATCCACTCCAACGGTCATATTATTTAAGGGCATTAATGTCAAATCATGTCGGGATGCTCCGAGGCTATAAATAGCCGCCCCCCACAACCACTAGCTGGTTGGCTGCTCCGTTAGAAACTGACACTTGTCATAAGAGCAACCCAAATTCCTCAGAGCCTACGAGAGTAAATCATCAGTGAGGAAATACACCACCCACCGAAACCACAAACCAAACCTAGTGATTGAGCATCACTGAAGAAGTTGTTCCTGTGTGGGACTGAAGCCTTTTACCTTTGAGGACTGTGCATCCTCCAGACGGTTAGGCGTCATGGTCTAGAGCAATCCAGCAGTCAATTGTGGATTGTCGGGTGACCGAGTTTGTGAGGGTTTGGAAGTCTGCCCTGAAGACTTACCACGAGTGTTGGGCGAGGACTGTGTGTCCTTAGCTCAAGGAGAATACGGTAGGGGTTGTGTGTCCCGGGACTAGGTGTCCTTTGGTTTAAATACCAAGCCACTCCAAACCAGATGTACAACTGTCACAGCAGTTGGAACTCGGTCATCAACAACAGTCTTCACCAAGAATCGGGTTCTAATTCCTCAACTCTTTACATTCTATGTATTATGTGTTGATGACATTCACTGTGACTGTTTGAAGAATTTGCTGAAGACTTTCTCTGAATTTCCTCAACCCCAAATTCTTCACTTGAGTTAATCATCATCTGTATTCTGCGTGCCTGCTTACTGTGCAGTCCGTTTTCGTAATCTTCACTCTGTAATACTGTTGTATTGAACGATTGCACGACTGATCCTTAACTGTTTCCGTTGTAAGTTAGTCATCAGTGAGGAATTTCCTCAAAAGGAATTTCCTCAGTGATGAAATTCTAAAAATCTCCTATTCATCCCCCCTCCAGTCGATATAACACACTTTCAATTGGTATCAGAGCAAGGTACTCCCTTGTTCTGTGTGATTTTGGTTTAACCACCTGGAGTTTTAGTTATGTCGACTGCAGGCATGTTTAAGGTGACAGCAGCATGTCCTACCTACGAGGGAAAGAACTTTCCCTTCTGGAAGAACAAAATGCAAATGCATCTACAAGCTATAGACAATGATCTCTGGTATATTGTGGAAAATGGTGTCCCCATCATTTCTGCTAGTGTCACTGCAGCTGATGTGAAGAAATTCAAGCAACTCGATTCTCAAGCGAAGAACATCATCTGTGGTCATCTGAGCCCTGGCCAGTTTGGAAGAGTAAGTGCCTTAGGCTCTGCAACACTGATCTGGGAGAGACTGTGCAAGGTAAATGAAGGAGTATCAACCCAACGCGACTCTCGTGTTGATATTCTTCGCAATCTCTTCAATCGCTTCAAGAGACATGACAATGAAAGCTGCCAAGACACCTTTGATCGCCTCACTGACATATCAAATGAACTGCAAGCACTGGGAGCTCGAGACATCACTGATCACGAAGTTGTGAAGAAACTGCTGAGATCTTTGGATTCTACATTTGACACTTTACTTTTGATGATTCAAGAAAGACCAGACTACAAGATGCTAGATCCTGCTGATATCCTCGAAAGATTAAATACTCATGAATTCCAGCTAGAAGAAAAGAGAGATCTATATGGACAAAGCTATTCCAGACCACGAGCACTGAAGGCAAGAGCAATTTCCTCATCTGAAGAAGAAGACACAGATGACAGCAGTTGTGACCCTGAAGAATTTGGTTAGGAACTTACAATGCTTGTGAGAAAATTCCAGAGATTTACACGACGAGGCCAGTTCGGTAAATCATCAAGAAGAGACATGAGGAAATCAGAATCTGCATCTGAGGACTACAAGAAACGGACCTGACACAAGTGCAAGAAATCAGGTCACTACATTGCTGATGGTCCTCGCTGGGGAAAGGAATCAAAGAAGAAGAAATACAAGGATGACAGTTCTGATGACTCAAAGAAGAAGCAGAAATCTTCAAAATCCTCATCTTCAAAGTCCTCCTCACACAAGAAGACTAGCTTCAGAAAGGCTCGGGCACTTATTGGCAAGGAAATGGATTCCGAGGCAGAATCAGAAGAATGTGATGATGAAGAAGGCTCTGGAGAAGATTCAGAATCCGGACAGGCTAGTCATGCACTAGCAACCAATTTCGTCAGCAAGTCAATCTTCAATCTTGAAGAAAATGAGTGCACCATCCATACTGATGACTATGTTGATGACTTCGCTCCAACCTATTGCTTCATGGCAAAAGGTTCAAAGGTATCACATAATGCCTCCTCCTCTGATTCAAGTGACTGTGAACATGATGATTACAAAAAACCCAGTTACAGAAAACTTGCCATCATTGCCACTAAACAACAAACTGCTCTGGAAAAGCTTCAAAAACTGCTAGACAAAAGCGATGATCTGTTGAATGATGAAATGAATCTTAATCAAATCCTCGCTGATGACATGAAAAATCTTCAGTCTAGATTTGATATTCTTCAGGATCATTATGATACACTCCTCACTGATCATGAGAAGCTTTCCTACGAATTTCTTCAAAGGAAGCTTGATCTTGAGAAGCTGAGGATGTCTTATGATGATCTTCGTATGGAAAATGATTCATTACTAGCTCAACAGATCAGCGCTAGTCAAGTTGAATTTATTCCTCCGTGTCTTAAATGCATTGATCATGAAACTGCTAATTCTTCACCAGAATCTTCAAATACTACCACTGCTACAAATTCTTCAACTGCACCTGTTGTGTCTATTTCCTCACTTGAGGAAAACACAAATGTCACTGATGAAAATGCAGGGTTGAAGGAATTGTATGTGACAGGCATGTACAAAAGCCTCAAAGGACATCAAATCCTTTGTGATGTGCTCAAAAAATTAGATCTTGAACAAGAACCCGAGGAAAGAAGGAATTTCCTTCGAGAGGAAATTGAATGCCGATGGATCTTACTGGAAACCTGAGCAGTATCCCAAAACACCATGGGTTGCTGCTGCTGGGCCTCCTTTTGATCCATCTAATCTAACTGGCTTCTCATGTGAATTATCCTATTCCTCGGATGAGTCATTTGATTCCAACTATAAACTGTTCAAAAATCAATCTGGTGAAGTATTTGCTCGATATGTTGGAACTAACTACAGAAATGGCCCTCCTCTGAGGAAAATCTGGGTTCCCAAAAGTTGTCTTGAAAATCTTCAAGTGAATGTCCTCATGACATCACCTCTGAAGAATCTGAACCCCAGATCAAATTCCTCAGAAGGACCAAAGTCTTCAGGAGGATCAAAATCCTCAACTGGACAAAACTATGCTCGTACCCATGCTTATGCGTCTAACATGCAGGGAAACTACAAGGAATATGATTATGAGTGCTACACCTCAAATCATTATGTTCATAAATCCTCAAACCAGTTCTCTGCATACTCATATGAGTACTTTAACCCCCCTACTGTTAAGAGAAGTGCATTAGCTCCAATGCCACCCTTCTCATATGGTGCTCACAGGATGATGAACGCTTTGCCACCCCTTCAGATGTGGGTGGTGAAGAAATCAAACTAATCACTTCTGCAGGTCAGGTCTCTAGATGAAAATCATCATCTGAAGAATTTGCTGGAGACCTGAGGAAATGCTTGATAGGACGCAAGCTAATGATTGATGAAATAGAAATATTTCATACGTCCTTACATTTCTGTTATGATGAAATCACTGAACTGATGAAATTAGTATCATATTCTTCAAATCTGAAGCATATGATATGGTAAGCTGTACTAATTCATCTGCAGGAAGACAAACCCAAAAATACTGAGTGGGTTCTCGATATTGGCTGCACACGTCACATGACTGGTGATAGAAGCTTACTGATGAATATGCCACTAACTCCATCACCTCTGAAGCAAATCACATATGCTGAAAAAGGTAAAAGCAAGGTATTGGGACTTGGCAAAGTAGCTATTTCCAAGGATAGGCATATGGACAAAGTAATGCTTGTTGAATCCCTTGGTTTTAACCTCATGTCAGTCTCTATGCTTTGTGATCTTGATATGATTGTTATCTTTGGTAGATATAGATGTGTAGTCATCATGGAATCTGACAGATCCAAAGTCTTCGAAGGTGTAAGAAGAGGGGATTTGACATTGTTGACTTCTCTACAGGTCCTCAACCGGCCACTTGCTTACTAGCAAAAACCTCAGAAGGATGGCTGTGGCACCGAAGACTAGGTCATGCAGTCATGAGGAATTTGCACACACTTGCAAAGAAGAAGCATGTCATTGGCATCGAATCAGTCAAATTCCTCAAGGATCATCTCTGCGGTGTTTGTGAATCTGGGAAAATGACCAGATCCAAGCATCCCTCCAAAACCATCATGACCACTACACGTCCATTTGAATTGCTTCATATGGATTTATTTGGACCTACTCACTATGCAACACTAACCAATGCAACATATCTATATGGCTTTGTCATAGTTGATGACTATTCCAGATACACTTGGGTGCATATTATAGTGTATAAAACTGAAGTGCAGGAAATCTTCAAACGATTTTCTTCAAGGGCCTCGACGAATTTCGGCATCAAGATCAAACATATAAGGAGTGATAACGGAACTGAGTTCAAAAACACTGGTCTTGATGATTATCTTGATGAACTTGGTATTACTCACGAATTGTCTGCTCCTTATACTCCTCAGCAGAATGGTGTCGTCGAAAGAAAGAACAGGACTCTGGTTGAAATGGCAAGAACTATGCTTGAAGAATATCAGACTCCTCGTCGCTTCTGGCCTGAAGCAATCAACACTGCATGTCATATCATCAACAGGGTATATCTTCACAAATTCCTCAAGAAAACCTCATATGAACTCCTCACTGACAAGAAACCCAATGTAAGTTATTTCAAAGTCTTCGGTGCAAAATGCTGGATTAGAGATCCTCATCATAGCTCGAAATTTGCACCTAAGGCACATGAAGGTTTTATGCTCGGTTATGGAAAGGACTCGCACACCTACAGAGTCTTCAACAACTATCACAACAAAGTTGTTGAGACTGTAGATGTGCGGTTCGATGAAACTAATGGCTCGCAAAGAGAGCAATTGCCTTCTGATCCAGATAAGCAGTCTCCTGAGGAAGCAATAAATCTTAAGCCTACTGAAGACATTGTCCCCACTGAGGAAATTGGTGAAGAAACGATTCCCATCGCTGATGAAAGCCAAGAAGATGCTCCTGAGGAAATTGCAACAGCACCACTTCCTCAGCCCAGACAAAATCCTCAACCAGCTCATCCGAGGATTGCAAATGAAGTTGAACTGGACAAAATCCTCAACGACATCAATGCGCCAGGTCCTCTCACTCGCTCAAAAGCTTCACACTTAGTTAACTTGTGTGGGCATTTTTCTTTTGTATCCATCACAAAACCCTCGAAAGTAGCTGTGGCTTTTGTGGAACCGGAGTGGATCCAAGCCATGCAAGACGAACTTCTTCAATTCAACCTGAATGACGTATGGGAGCTCGTCAAACGACCAGATCCTCGCAAGCATAACATCATCGGGACCAAGTGGATTTTCCGAAACAAGCAAGATGAGGACGGTCAAGTGGTGAGGAATAAGGCACGACTTGTAGCCCAAGGCTACACCCAGGTTGAAGGAATAGATTTCGATGAAACTTTTGCACATGTTGCTAGACTTGAAGCTATTCAAATTCTACTTGCTTATGCTAATCATCATAACATCATCTTATATCAAATGGATGTGAAAAGTTTGTTCCTCAATGGTAAGCTTGAGGAAGAAGTATATGTTGCTCAGCCCCCAGGTTTCGAGGATCCAAAGAATCCACACAAAGTCTTCAGACTCAAAAAGGCTCTGTATGGCCTCAAGCAAGCCCCTCGGGCATGGTATGATACATTGAAGGAATTCCTCATGAAGAAAGGCTTCAAACCTGGTTCACTCGATCCAACTCTTTTCACAAAATCTTATGATAATGAGCTGTTTGTATGTCAAATATATGTTGATGACATAATATTTGGTTGTACTGACAAAAGATATAGTGATGAATTTGCCTATATGATGAGTCAAGAATATCAGATGTCCATGATGGGGGAGCTGAAATTCTTCTTAGGTCTTCAAATTCGTCAACAAAACAATGGAATCTTCATATCACAGGAGAAATACCTCAAGGATGTTCTGAGGAAATTCGACATGCATGAATGCAAAGGTGCCAAGACTCCAATGCCTACCAACGGTCACCTCGGCACTGATGAAAATGGTAAAGATTTCGATCAACAGGTATACCGTTCTATGATTGGCTCTTTATTGTATCTATGTGCATCTAGGCCAGACATAATGCTTAGTGTTTGCATGTGTGCACGTTTCAAGAAAAACCGAAGGAATCACACCATAAGGCTGTGAAACATATTCTTTGATACTTAGCTCACACACCAACACTAGGATTATGGTATCCCAAGGGCTCCAATCTTCATCTGGTAGGGTATTCTGATTCAGACTATGCTGGTGACCGTGTGGATCGCAAGTCAACATCTGGCACATGCCATTTCCTCGGAAGATCACTAGTTTGCTGGTCCTCAAAGAAGCAGAACTGCGTATCACTCTCCACTGCCTAAGCTGAGTACATTGCTGCTGGTTCTTGTTGTGCTCAATTACTATGGATGAAGCAAACCATCAAGGACTACGACATCAACATGAAGAATGTGCCTCTCTACTTTGACAATGAGAGTGCTATCAAGATTGCATATAACCCAGTACAGCACTCGAAGCCCAAGCACATCCAGATTCGTCATCATTTTCTTCGTGACCATGTCATCAAGGGCAATATCCTCATCGACCATGTGAAGACTGATCATCAACTGGCTGATATCTTCACTAAGCCCTTGGATGAGAAAAGGTTTTGCAAGTTGCGGTGTGAGCTAAATATCTTAGAGTCTTCAAATGTTTTGTAAAAACATGCACACACCCTAACACTTATGCAAAGTTGATGACTTAGATGTGCAACACATGATGAAACGATTTTCTTCAACCAATGAAGAAAGTCACTCTGAATGTGAAGAAATTAACGCATAAATTGATTCTCAGGGCCCTACGACAAATGTACGCGGCGTCTATAATCAACATTTTCATATGGTGTGTAACGCCACCGCCAAATGTGAAATTCCTCAAGTTGATTTTCTTCAAATGATCAATTTCCTCACAATGCATTTTTCTTCAAAACAGCTGTTCTTCATTGTGATGATCTATTGCAAAATCTTCAAAAACACTTGATGACTTTCATTTGCCTAGGTAGACTGTGATTTCTAGTCCTCAACAGCATTCACTTATTGCTATTTCTTCAAGTTGATGTTTCTGCTAAGTGAATGTGATCGGACCCTACTTTCTCTCTATGCTATACTTACCCAGTCTATTCAATTCTTCATATGCGTTCTACTTGAAACTTTGTTCAAAATCCTCACTGCATCCTTGTCAGCTGATGATTTTGTAACAAAAATCCTCAAATCCTCAAAAATTGTTTTCTTCAAAGGAACAGTAACTGAACCCCCACTTCCCACGATCGGATAACCACGATCTCCACTATCTCCACCGCATCGTACGGGAGCTACACGTGTCCTGCGGAGACGTAGAGGCAAGGGTTATTCGGTCCGAAACTTTCGCGCCAAACAGTAACTTTCGGGCTATAAATATGTCCTTAACCCCTTCAGTATCTTCTTCTTCGCCTCATCGCTCTCCTGCCACAGCACACCGAACCCTAGCGCCACCGCTGGTAGTCTTGTCGCCGACAAGGAAGAGCTGCACTGAGTCAACCTTCTCGCCGCTAGGATCACGCCGGAGTCGGAACATCTACGTCCGCCGTCGCCGTAGACGTCCTCTGCTGCCAAGTTAGGGTGCATTGGACACTTGACCGAAGAGCCTCTCCAACGCCACCTTTTTGTGTTCTTCGTTCGCACCTTCCAGGGTAAATATATCCCATTTTCACAGCAGATTAGATCTGAAATTTTACCTCTCCCATGTGAAATCTGTTTTTCCTCAAGATACGATGCGCACATGATTCCTCAGACACTATCCATCATCACAATCATTGATGAACTAGCTAAGCATCTAAGATTTTCATGAGATTCCTCAATTGTGCGAATTTTCGGATCTGTACAACTCTGGAACCCAAGAACAGTATGCTTAAGCAAATTCCTCAACCACTGGTTATATTCCTCAAACTGTCAAACTTTTTCATTTTCTTCAAATCTGAGAACGCATATGACCTCTCCAAATTCCTCGCAACTATACTTTGTTCACAGGTACACACATGTCAGCTGATGAATCTCTCGGTTCTCATCACATTAACTCATTTGCAGCGTTTCTGGGAGAAACTCTTCAAGGCTCATCAGAATCTTCAAGAGTTCAAAATCATCAGCAAATTCCTCGTCTGAAGAAAATGGAGGAAGAAAGGAAACAGAAGGGAGGAAAGAAACTGGAGCAGAACACAGCTGTTGATATTCCTGATGACATATACATGGACTATTGCACGCCTGATGATGAACGTGAGACAATGCCTAAAAGAAAGATTAGGCTGCAGAAAATTGAACGCAGATGGGCAAAGGAGTGGAAGGAGTACAGGTTTGTGACCCCAAAATATGCGAAGAAATTCGCTTTGAATCCTCCTGGCAGAAGGGCTCCACTTGAGGATCATCAAGTTGCTCATCCCTCAAGTCTTATGACACTTGATGACTACCCAGATGAAAAAGGAAGTCATCTGGACAAGCTCAAGAAGCAAGCCGAAACAACAGTGAAGAAATTTCATGAATCCTCAGCTGCTGCCTCCGGTGCTGCTCATTCCTCAGCAGCAGAAACTTCAGGCTGAGAGATTCCTCAAAAGCAGTCTGCACCATCAAAGCCAAAGGCTCCAAAGCCTCAAGAGAAGTCTGGACAGGGTTCTGTCACAAAACCCTCAGCTCTAAAACCCTCATCTCCAAAACCCTCGGTTCCAAAACCGTCAACTCCAAAACCATCAGCCCAAAACCCTCAGCACCCATCTCATCTACACCAAAGTCCTCAGCTCCACCTCCAAAGCCAGTACAGAAGAAAGTCATGAAGACTACGACTGCCAGCTCCAGCTCCTCACTCCCAGCTGCAACGAGCTCGGAGACAAAGTCTTCAACTCCCCTTGTGAAGACTTTGACAACTACTGAACCTGCACCTCTGCCCAGCCCCAGCAAAATCATCGCAGTCCCGTCTGCATCATAGGGAAGTGATGAGTATGATGATGAAACTTTGCAAGCCATCATCAGAAACAAGCAAGAACGAGTAGCACAAGCATCAGGCAGTGCTATTCCTGTGGCCATGGACCCCAAGGTCCTCCTCGACTTCATCAATGTATGGTATGAAGACCCAAACACACCCATTGATGATTTGAAACTTCCTCCTAGCGTCAGCCACATGGTGGCTACCTTCATAAACGAAGCCAAGTGGAAGGAACAGAAGGCCAAGCAGGCAAAGATTGCAAAGGCCAAAAAGGAGAAATTGCTCAGGAAAAATGTCCTCAAGCTGACGCCTGAAGCATTGGTGTCAACCCAGGCAGAGCTGCAAGTCTTGACTGACAAGTGTGAGAAACTGTCAGACCGCACAAGCATCAAACGCAATTTCATCAAGCTAGCCACTAGTGCTGTTGATGACTACAACAAGCGACACCCACAACCAGCACCAACTCCTCAGCCCCTCGTTGAACAGCCAGAAGATGCATCTCCTGATGAGGAGGAAATTCCTCAAAGTGAGGAACAACACCAAGAGCGCCGAGCTGATGAGCCGGCCATTGAAGAAATCATCACCAAGACCACCACAGATGAAACTACAACCCATGATGCAACTGCTACTGATCTAGTTGCTTCACCAAAGCAGGCTTATGACTCTGTTCCAGCTGGTTCCTCACTGCCAGCTGAAGAATCTGTCGAGAAAACACCTTCACCAAAAGCTTCAAAGGTGAAGAAGTTAATCCCGTCTGCATCAGACGCGAAAAAGGCAAGAGCTGCTGAGAAGGAAGCGAAGAAGAGAAAAGCTTCCTCAGCAGAAGAAAAGATTGAGGCAAAACGCCTCAAGGAAACTGAAGAATCCGCCCCTCTAGATCCGGTGCCTCTAAATGTTGCAGCTTCATATGAAATGGTCATCATTGGTGACCAAACTACAAGGGAAGATGAGGAAATGAAGGATGCTGCCTCTGAGGAGCATACTGATGAGGAAATACAGATTGATGACAATCCTCAACCTCATATTCCTCAGAAAGAGACTACTCAAGCTTCAGCTGCAGCAGCTGATGAATCTGCTTCTGCCACAAAGTCAGCTGATGAAAAACAAGCTGAAGAATATGTCCAGTCTGAGCAGGCTCCTCCCACAGAACAGGCTGACCAAACTCCTCAAGCTGAGGAGGAAGAAGAAATTCCTCAGCCTGAAGCTCAGCCAGAGCAAGAAACACCAGCTGATGAAATTCCTCAACCTGAGGAAACTGCTGAAGAAAATGTTCCCGCCCCTGACAATGAATTCATTGTGCTCAACCCAGAGACTGCCATGGTTGTTTCCCCACCCATTCCTCAGCACACTATCCAGCCAGTTCAGCGCCAGCCATTCTCGAAGCGGCCCAAGTTTCAGAAAGAAAATTTCTTTGAGGAACGCATGTATTTCATCGGCGAGAATCCTTATGACAAGCCTCAAATGAGGTATCTGAAGTTTTGGACAAGGACTCAGATGAACTACTATGCTTCTGTGCTCTCTGGACGCAACAAGATATTCCAGCACAGGCACATTCCTCATGATGAACTTGAAGAAATTCCCTGCATGGAACCAGTCCTTAGTGTACTCCATGATGCAGGTTTGCTCCCTATGTGCTCTGACATATCAGATTGGAATAGTGAGCTTATTCTTCAGTTCTATGCAACTCTGCACATTTCGGGCAATGCTGATGACATCAACACTTGGGTGTTCGACTGGATGACCCAAAACACTCACTACAAGGCTCCAGCGTCTGAACTCCTTAGAGAACTGCCCGTACCAATTCCTTCAGAAGGGGCAGTGAAGCTTTATGGTGAGCGTGAGCTACCAAATGGAATGATGGGAGTCCTCATGAAGCCTTTGGCTGCTGGAAAGCCCTCAAGAACCACATTCCTCGTCCATGAGCTCAAGTACACACCCCGGTCTGTCTACCGCATTCTCTGCAGTGTGCTCGCGCCCATCAAAGGCCATGACGATGAAGAAGATGTCGTCGGCCTCATGAAGAATATCCTCTTCAACATCATTCACGGTCACCCCATGAATATCCATGATTTCTTCTTGAGGACTTTGGCTGACAATGCAATGTGCCCCTATGATCACAAAATTTATGCACCATGGATCATGAGATTCCTCAGGACAAGGACAGGCATAACCTTCCACGCAGATTTCCAGAACCATGTTGGTTATATGGCTCCTATCCGGGTCAACTAGAAGACTTTCGAGCCCATTGAGGGAAAAGGAAAGTCTGTGATTGATGAAGGCAGCAGGCCTCTTGATGGTCAATTTAAAGAGCCAGATGCATATTCCTCATGGGACGATACTGAGACTCGTCCACCAAGCCCTGTTCCTCCTCACGTGCTAAACACCAGAGAGCTTCTCCTCAGTCTTCATCAGAAGGTTGATCAGAACCACAAATGGGTCAAACGCTAGTTTGGTGCCATTGTCAAAACCCTCACTGAGACACAGAACTCTGTGAAACTTAATCATCACTATCTGCATGAGGTTTTCGATCGCACCTGGGCTACCCTCGCACATCTGAAGACCCAGACTGAGCTTGAAGAATTGAACTTTGAGCAGGACTTTGACTGGTCGTGGCCTCCCAAGAAGAAGTTCAGGCCCATTCCAGTGCCAGATCTTGAAGACAGCTCCTTCTCGTTATTCCGCACCGCCGAATCGGATGAGGAACAACTCGACACCGCAACAGGCCCAAGGAAGAAGACTACACCCAAGAAGCGCCAAGGATCTTCATCAACCGCAAAGAAATGAAGTCTTCACGGGCGTTAGTCCTCAGTTTGTCCCTTTTTGTCACTTGATGACAAAGGGGGAGAAACTTGAGAGTTAGTCTTCAAACGGGATTTATTTTTGGGGCTTATGAACTATATTTAAGTTACAAACTCTTGGCTCTTCTGAAGTTTTTATGTAATGAGTTGTAACTTAAGCCCGATGGTACTCTGACGCCTTTTGAACGTTTTTCTTTGCATGCTTATTCCTCAAGTTTTAATGCACGCATGCTGGAATTCGTGAGATACCATTTGCCATATTGCATCCTCATTTTCTTCATATGATATGTTATATGTATGCATGATTTACAAGATTCAGGGGGAGATCTCCATGATATAAATCATCAATGTGCATATGCTATAAAAGCAAAATCCTCAAAGTATGCACATCTTCAGGGGGAGTCTCTGTGAATCTTGTCTCCAAATTCTCAATTGAGTATTTACACTTCACATTTTTATTCCCTGTTGAAGACTTAACCTAATTGTCATCAACCACCAAAAAGGGGGAGATTGTAAGTGCATCTAGTGCCCCTTAGTGATTTTGGTGGTTTGAAGACTTATAGGTTAAGTATCTAATGTGTTTATAAGTGTACACAGGATCTATAAGTCATTGAGGAGTTTGAGATATTTGAAGAATATACCCCTAAAAATGTATATCTTCAGTTGAAGAAATTGGTCTGAAGCTGAAGAAATGAATCACGAGGAATCTGCGATGAAATTGATATTCCTCATGAAGACATTGATATTGAGAAGATCGGTGGTTCCTGAAGTAAATCATTTTGAAGAAATTGAAGCCCGAAGATTTACGTTTTCTGTTTTACTTTCTTCGCATTTGATGAATAGGAACACCGTACTGTTAAAGGGGGTCAAAGTAACACTATGGAATGGATTTCCTCATGATGCTCAACCCAAGCCAAATCCTACCAAAAGCCTCAAGTGAGGAATATGAGTGACATGAGGACTCTCAGTGTTGAGGGTCCCGACCGTTTCGATAGCCACGCCAAGTCACTGGTCTTATCCACTCCAACGGTCATATTATTTAAGGGCATTAATGTCAAATCATGTCGGGATGCTCCCAGGCTATAAATAGCTGCCCCCCACAACCACTAGCTGTTTGGCTGCTCCGTTAGAAACTGACACTTGTCATAAGAGAAACCCAAATTCCTCAGAGCCTACGAGAGTAAATCATCAGTGAGGAAATACACCACCCACCGAAACCACAAACCAAACCTAGTGATTGAGCATCACTGAAGAAGTTGTTCCTGTGTGGGACTGAAGCCTTTTACCTTTGAGGACTGTGCATCCTCCAGACGGTTAGGCATCATGGTCTAGAGCAATCCAGCAGTCAATTGTGGATTGCCGGGTGACCGAGTTTGTGAGGGTTTGGAAGTCTGCCCTGAAGACTTACCACGAGTGTTGGGCGAGGACTATGTGTCCTTAGCTCAAGGAGAATACAGTAGGGACTGTGTGGCCCGGGACTGGGTGTCCTTTGGTTTAAATACCAAGCCGCTCCAAACCAGATGTACAACTGTCACAGCAGTTGGAACTGGGTCATCAACAACAGTCTTCACCAAGAATCGGGTTCTAATTCCTCAACTCTTTACATTCTCTGTATTATGTGTTGATGACATTCACTGTGACTGTTTGAATAATTTGCTGAAGACTTTCTCTGAATTTCCTCAACCCCAAATTCTTCACTTGAGTTAATCATCATTTGTATTCTGCGTGCCTGCTTATTGTGCAATCTGTTTTCATAATCTTCACTCTGTAATCCTGCTGTTGTGAACGATTGCACGACTGATCCTTAACTGTTTCCGCTGTAAGTTAGTCATCAGTGAGGAATTTCCTCAAAAGGAATTTCCTCAGTGATGAAATTCTAAAAATCTCCTATTCACCCCCCTCTAGTCGATATAACGCACTTTCAGACGGTCAGAAAGCTTGGAGTACTTATCTGTCAAAGTCTTCAACCCAGCATGTGTTGACACCAGTGCATCAGGCGTCAGGTTGAGGAGATTCTGCGTGAGGAATTTCTCCTTCTTCAGCTTAGCAACCTTGGCCTGTTTGGCTTGCTGCTCCTCCCACTTGGCCTCATTGATAAATGTGGCCACCATGTGGCTGATGCCAGGGGGAAGTTTCAAATCATCAAGCAGAGTGTTGGGGTCCTCATACCAGATATTTATGTAGTCTAGGAGGACTTTGGGGTCCATGGCCAAAGGAATGGAGCTACCAGAAACTTGAGCTACCCTCTCCTGCTTGTTTCTCATCATAGCTTGCAAGGTTTCATCATCAAATTCATCACTACCCTCTAATGCAGAAGGGACCATGATGATTTTGCTTGGGCTGGGTCTTGTTCCTCTCCCAGCAGTCACTTAGTCTTTAGAGGAGTTGGTGAAGACTTTGTCTCCGAGCTGGTTGCAGCTGGGAGTGAGAAGCTTGAGGTAGCTGGCAGTGGCTTCACTATCTACTTTTGTTCAGGTTTTGAAGCCTGTGGTGGTGCTGAGGATTTTGGAGTTGAAGGTTTTGGTGCTGAAGGTTTTGGCGCTGAGGCTTTTGGAGGTGATGTTGGAGCTGGTTTTTCTTGAGGATTTGAAGCCTTTGCTTTTGATGGCACGGACTTTTCCTGAGGAATTGCCGAGCCAGAAGTCTCAGCAGCAGAGGAAGTAGAGACAGTTGAAGCAGCAGCAGATGATTCATTGAATTTCCTTACAGCAGCCTCTGCCTGCTTCTTGAACTTTGCCAAGTGCTTTTCTTTTTCATCAGGATAATCATCAAGCGTCTTGAGGCTTGAGGGATGTGCTTCTTGATAATCCTCAAGTGGAGCCCGTTTGCCAGGAGGCTTCATAGCGAATTTCTTCGCATATTTAGGAGTGACGAATCTGTACTCCTTCCACTCCTTAGCCCATCGGCGTTCTATCTTCTGAAGCCGAATCTTTCTCTTGGCCATAGTTTCATGTTCATCAGGGGTGCAGTAATCCAGGTATATATCCTCAGGGATGTCCAAGGTTGTATTCTGCTCAAGTTTCTTGCCTCCCTTTTGCTTCCTATCATCCTCCATTCTCTTCAGCTGAGGATTTTGCTGATGAGATTGAACTCTTGAGGACTCTGATGAGGCTTGAATATTTTCTTCAAGAAATGTTGCAAATGAGTTAATTTGATGAGAACCGAGAGATTCATCAGCTGACATGTGTGTACCTGTGAACAGAGTATAGTTGCGAGGAATTTGGAGAGGTCATATGCGTTCTCAGATTTGAAGAAAATGAAAAAAAATTGACAGTTGAGGAATTTGACCAGTTGTTGAGGAATTTGCCTAAGCATACTGTTCTTGGGTTCCAGAGTTGTACAGATCCGAAAATTCGCACAACTGAGGAATCTCGTGAAAATCTTAGATGCTTAGTGAAGTTCATCAATAGTGTAGTGATAGGCAGTGTTTGAGGAATTAGATGCATATGGATTCTTAAGGAAAAACAGATTTCACATCTCAGAGGTAAAATAGTAGATCAAACTTGTTGTAAAAATAGGGTTTTTATTTACCCTAGATGGCGCGCACGAAGAACAGAGAAGAGTTGCGGGAAGAAGCTCTTTCGGTGCGTGTCCAATGCGCCCTAACCCGGTAGCACAGGATGTCTATGGCGGCGGTGGACGAGGATGGTCCGGCTCCGGCGTGGTTTCGGCGACGGAAAAGTCGAGGCAGTGAAGCTCTTCTTCGCCGGCGACGAGACTTCCAGTGGTGGCGCTAGGGATCGGTGCTTTTGCTGTAGCAGGAGTGCGATGGAGCGAAGAAGTGTTTTACCGAGGGGATGGGGACATATTTATACCCAGGCAGTTACTGTTGGCGCGAAGAAATCGGACCAAATAGCCCCTGCCTCTACGTCTCCACAGGACACGTGTAGCTCCCGAGCAAAGCGGTGGAGATCGTGGAGATCGTGGTTATTCAAACAAGGAAAGTGGGGTTCATTTACTGTGCATTAAAGAAACAATTTTTGATGATTTGAGGATTTTGTTACAAAATCATCAGCTGACAAGGACGCGGTGATGATTTTGAACAAAGTTTCAAGTAGAACGCATATGAAGAATTGAATAGACTGGATGAGAATAGCATAGAGGGAAAGTAGGGTCCGATCACATTCACTTAGATGAAACGTCAACTTGAAGAAATAGCTATAAGTGAATGATGTTGAGGACTTGAAATCACAGTCTATCTAGCTAAACGAAAGTCATCAAGTGTTTTTGAAGATTTGACTATCTTGAGGATTTTGTGATAAATCGTCACACTGAAGAACAACTGTTTTGAACAAAATCAAATTTTGAGGAAATGGAACTTTGAAGAAAATCAATATTGAGGAATTTCATGTTGGGCGGTGGTGTGACCCACCATATAAGAATGTTGATTACAGACGCCGCGTACAATTGTCGTAGGGCCCTGAGAATCAATTTCTTCGTTGATTTCTTCACATTCAGAGTGATATTCTTCATCAGTTGAAGAAAATCGATTCATGATGTGTTGCACATCTAAGTCATCAATTTTGCATAAGTGTTAGGATGTGTGCATGTTTTTACAAAACATTTGAAGATTCTAAGATATTTAGCTCACACCGCAACTTGCAAAACCTTTTCTCATCCAAGGGCTTAGTGAAGATATCTGCCAGTTGATCATCAGTCTTCACATTGTCGATGAGGATATTGCCCTTGAGGACATGGTCTCGAAGAAAATGATGATGAATCTGGATGTGCTTAGTCTTCGAGTGTTGTACTAGGTTGTATGCTATCTTGATTGCACTCTCATTGTCGCAGTAGAGAGGCACATTCTTCATGTTGATGCCGTAGTCCTTGAGGGTTTGCTTCATCCACAGCAATTGAGCACAGCATGAACCAGCAGCAATGTACTCAGCTTCGGCAGTGGAGAGTGATACGCAGTTCTGCTTCTTTGAGGACCAGCCAACTAGTGATCTTCCGAGGAAATGGCATGTGCCAGAAGTTGACTTGCGATCCAGACGGTCACCAGCATAGTCAGAATCAGAATACCCTACCAGTTGAAGATTTGAGCCCTTGGGATACCATAATCCTAGTGTTGGTGTGTGAGCTAACTATCGAAGAATATGCTTCACAACCTTATGGTGTGATTCCTTCGGTTTTGCTTGAAAACGTGCACACATGCAAACACTAAGCATTATATCTGGCCTAGATGCACATAGATACAATAAAGAGCCAATCATAGAGCGATATACCCGCTGATCGAATTCTTTACCATTTTCGTCAGTGCCGAGGTGGCCGTTGGTAGGCATTGGAGCCTTGGCACCTTTGCATTCATGCATGTCGAATTTCCTCAGAACATCCTTGAGGTATTTCTCCTATGAGATGAAGATTCCATTGCGTTGTTGACGAATTTGAATACCTAAGAAGAATTTCAGCTCCCCCATCATAGACATCTGATATTCTTCACTCATCATGTAAGCAAATTCATCACTGTATCGTTTGTTAGTACAGCCAAATATAATAGCATCGACATATATGTGGCACACAAATAGCTCATTATCATAGGATTTAGTGAAAAGAGTTGGATCGAGTGAACCAACTTTGAAGCCTTTCTTCATGAGGAATTCCTTCAATGTATCATACCATGCCCGAGGGGCTTGCTTGAGACCATAGAGCGCCTTTTTGAGTCTGAAGACTTTGTCTGGATTCTTTGGATCCTCAAAACCTGGGGGCTGAGCAACATATACTTCTTCCTCAAGCTTACCATTGAGGAATGCACTTTTCACATCCATTTGATATAATATGATGTTATGATGATTAGCATAAGCAAGTAGTATTCGAATAGCTTCAAGTCTAGCAACAGGTGCAAAAGTTTCACCGAAATCTATTCTTTCAACCTGGGTGTAGCCTTGGGCTACAAGTCGTGCCTTATTCCTCACCACTTGACCATCCTCATCTTGCTTGTTTCGGAAAATCCACTTGGTTCCAATGATGTTGTGCTTGTGAGGATCTGGTCATTTGACGAGATCTCATACGTCATTCAGTTTGAATTGAAGAAGTTCGTCTTGCATAGCTTGGATCCACTCCGGTTCCAGGAAAGCCTCAGCAACTTTTGAGGGTTCTGTGATAGATACAAAGGAGAAATGCCCACAAAAGTTGACTAAGTGTGAAGCTTTTGAGCGAGTGAGAGGACCTGGCGTGTTGATGTCATTGAGGATTTTGTCAAGTTCTACTTCATTTGCAATCCTCGGATGAGTTGGTTGAGGATTTTTTCTGGGTTGAGGAAGTGGTTCTGGAGCAATTTCCTCACGAGCGCCTTCTTGATTTTCATCAGTGATGGCGATGATTTCTTCATCAATTTCCACAGTGGGAACAATGTCTTCAGTAGGTTTGAGCTTTATTGCTTCCTCAGGAGACAACTTATCTAGATCAGAAGGCAATTGCTCTCTTTGCGAGCCATTAATTTCATCGAACCGCACATCTACAGTCTCAACAACTTTGTTGTGATAGTTGTTGAAGACTCTGTAGGTGTGCGAGTCCTTTCCATAACCAAGCATAAAACCCTCATGTGCCTTAGGTGCAAATTTTGAGCTATGCTCAGGATCTCTAATCCAACATTTTGCACCGAAGACTTTGAAATAACTTACATTGGGTTTCTTATCAGTGAGGAGTTCATATGAGGTTTTCTTCAGGAATTTGTGAAGATATACCGTGTTGATGATATGGCATGCAGTGTTGATTGCTTCAGGCCAAAAGCGACGAGGAGTCTGATATTCTTCAAGCATAGTTCTTGCCATCTCAACCAGAGTCCTGTTCTTCCTTTCGACAACACCGTTCAGCTGAGGAGTATAAGGAGAATATAATTCGTGAGTAATACCAAGGTCATCAAGATAATCATCAAGACCAGTGTTTTTGAACTCTGTTCCATTATCACTCCTGATATGTTTGATCTTGATGCCAAAGTTCGTTGAGGCCCTTGGAGAAAATCGTTTGAAGATTTCCTGCACTTCAGTTTTATATACGATGATATGCACCCATGTATATCTGGAATAATCATCAACTATGACGAAGCCATATAAAGGTGCTGCATTGGTTAGTGTGGCATAGTGAGTAGGTCCAAATAGATCCATATGAAGCAATTCGAAGGGACGAGTAGTGTTCATGATATTCTTCGAGGGATGCTTGGATCTGGTCATTTTCCCAGATTCACATTCACCGCAGAGATGATCCTTGAGGAATTTGACTGATTCGATGCCGATGACATGCTTCTTCTTCGCGAGCGTGTGCAAATTCCTCATGCCTCCATGACCTAGTCTTCGGTGCCACAGCCATCCTTCTGAGGTTTTTGCTAGTAAGCAAGTGGCTGGTTGAGGACCTGTAGAGAAATCAACAATGTACAAATCCCCTCTTCTTACACCTTCGAAGACTTTGGATCTGTCAGATTCCATGATGACAACACATCTATATCTACCAAAGATAACAATCATATCAAGATCACAAAGCATCGAGACTGACATGAGGTTAAATCCAAGGGATTCAACAAGCATCACTTTGTCCATATGCCTATCCTTGGAAATAGCCACTTTGCCAAGTCCCAATACCTTGCTTTTACCTTTGTCAGCATATGTTATTTGCTTCAGAGGTGATGGAGTTAGTGGCATATTCATCAGCAAGCTTTTATCACCAGTCATGTGATGTGTGCAGCCACTATCAAGAACCCACTTAGTACTCTTGGGTTTGTCATCCTGCAGATGAATTAGTACATCTTACCATCTCATATGATTCAGACTTGAAGAATATGATATCAATTTCATCAGATAATAATTTCATCACAACAGAATTATAAGGACGTGTGAAATATTTCCATTTCATCAATATTAGCTTGCGTCCTATCAAGCATTTCCTCAGGTCTCCAGCAAATTCTTCAGATGATGATTTTCATTTGGAGACCTGACCTGCAGAAGTGATTAGTTCGATTTCTTCACCACCCACATCTGAAGGGGTGGTAAAGCATGCATCATCCTACGAGCACCATATGAGAAAGGTGGCATTGAAGCTAATGCACTTCTCTTAACAGTAGGGGGTTGAAGTACTCATATGAATATGCAGAGAACTGGTTTGAGGATTTATGAACATAATGATTTGAAGAGTAACGCTCATATTCATATTCCTTGTAGTTTCCCTGCATGTTAGAAGTATTAGCACGGGAACGAGCATAATTTTGACCAGTTGAGCATTTTGATCCTCTTGAAGACTTTGGTCCTCCTGAGGAATTTGATCTGGGGTTCAGATTCTTCATTAGCGGTGTCATGAGGACATTCACCTGAAGATTTTCAAGACAACTTTTGGGAACCCATATTTTCCTCAAAGGAGGGCCATTCCTGCAGTTAGTTCCAACATATCGAGCAAATACTTCACCAAATTGACTTTTGAACAGTTTATAGTTGGAGTCAAATGACTCATCTGAGGAATAGGATAATTCACATGAAAAACCATTTAGATTGGATGGATTAAAAGGAGGCCGAGTAGCAGCAACCCATGAGGTTTTGGGATACTGCTCAGGTTTCTAATAAGATCCATCAGCATTCAATTTCCTCTCAAAGGAAATTCCTTCTTTCCTCGGGTTCCTGTTCAAGATCTGCCTTTTGAGCACATCACAAAGGGCTTGTTGTACTCTGAGACTTTTGTATATGCCTGTCACATACAATTCCTTCAGCGCTGCATTTTCATCAGTAATATTTGTGTTTTCCTCAAGTGAGGAAATTGACACTACAGGTGCAGTTGAAGAATTTGTAGCCATAGAAGCATTTGATGATTCTGGTGAAGAATTAGAAGTTTCGCATTCAATGCATTTAAGACATGGAGGAATGAATTCTGCTTGAGCATCGCTGATCTATTGAGCTTGTAATGAATCATTTTCCATACGAAGATCATCATCAGAAATCCTCAGCTTCTCTAGATCAAGCTTCCTTTGAAGAAATTCATAGGAAAGTTTCTCATGATCAGCGAGGAGTGTATCATAACGATCTTGAAGATTATCAAATATAGACTGAGGACTTTTCACATCTTCAGTGAGGATTTGGGTAAGATTCATTTCATCATTCAACAGATCATCACTTCTATCTAGCAGTTTCTAAAGCTTTTCCAGGGCAGTTTGTTGTTTAGTGGCAATGATAGCAAGTTTACTGTAACTGGGTTTTTTATAATCATCAGGTTCACAGTCACTTGAATCAGAGGAGGAAGCATCATTCGGTACCTTTGAGCCTTTTGCCATGAAGCAATAGGTTGGAGCAAAGTCATCAGCATAGTCATCAGTGTGAATGGGGTTATCATCTTCTTCAAGGTTGAAGATTGACTTGCTAAAGAAAGTGGTTGCAAGTGCAAGACTAGCCTGTCCGGATTCTGAGTCTTCATCAAAACCCTCCTCTTCATCACATTCCTCTGATTCTGCCTCGGAATCCATTTCCTTGCCAATAAGTGCCCTAGCCTTTCTGAAACTAGTCTTCTTGTGCGATGAGGGCTTTGAAGATGAGGATTTTGAAGATTTCTTCTTCTTCGAGTCATCAGAACTGTCATCCTTGTATTTCTTCTTCTTTGATTCCTTTCCCCAACGAGGACAATCAGCAATGTAGTGACCTGACTTCTTGCATTTGTGGGAGGTTCTTTTCTTGTAGTCCTCAGATGAAGATTCTGATTTCCTCATATCTCTTCTTGAAGATTTACCGAACTGGCCACGTCGTGTAAACCTCTGGAATTTCCTCACGAGCATTGCAAGCTCCTGTCCAAATTCTTCAGGGTCACCAATGCTGTCATCCGAGTCTTCTTCTTCAGATGAGGAAATTGCTCTAGCCTTTAGTGCATGTCGTCTAGAATAGCTTAGTCCATATAGATCTTTCTTTTCTTCTTGCTGGAATTCATGAGTATTGAGCCTTTCGAGTATATCAGCTGGATCAAGCATCTTGTAGTATGGTCTTTCTTGAATCATAAGGACTAAAGTATCAAATGAAGAACCCAAAGATCTTAGCAGTTTCTTCACAACTTCGCGATCAGTAATGTCTCGAGCTCCCAGTGCTTGCAGTTCATTGAAGGTATCTTGGCAGCTTTCATTGTCATGCCTCTTGAAGCGATTGAAGAGATTGCGAAGAACATCAACACGAGAGTCACGCTGGGTTGATACACCTTCATTTACTTTGCACAGTCTCTCCTAGATAAGTGTTGCAAAGGCCAAAGCACTCACTCTTTCAAACTGGCCTGGGCTCAGATGGCCACAGATGATATTCTTTGCTTGAGAATCAAGTTGCTTGAATTTCTTCACATCAGCAGCAGAGACACTAGCAGAGATGACGGGGACGCAATGTTCCACAATATACCAGAGATCATTGTCAATAGCTTGTAGATGCATCTGCATCTTGGTCTTCCAGAAGGGAAAGTTCTTTCCTTCGAAAATAGGACATGCTGCAGTAACCTTAATCATGTCTGTAGTCGACATAACTAAAACTCCAGGTGGTTAAACCAAAATCACACAGAACAAGGGAGTACCTTGCTCTGATACCAATTGAAAGTGCATTATATCGACTAGAGGGGGTGAATAGGAGATTTTTAGAATTTCATCACTGAGGAAATTCCTTTTGAAGAAATTCGTCACTGATGACTAACTTACAGCAGAAACAGTAAAGGATCAGGAGTGCAAAGTTTCACTACAGCAGTTTTTCAGTATGAGGAATGTGAAAACAGATTTCACAGTGAGCAGGCACGTAGAAAACAGATGAGGATTAACTAGCGTGAAGAATTTGGGGTTGAGGAATTTCAGAGGAAGTCTTCAGCAAATTCTTCAAACAGTGACAGTGGAAATCATCAGCACATAATCTGAGGAATATAAAGAGTTGAGGAATTAGAACCCGTTTCACAGCGAAGATAGTCGTTGATGACCCAGTTCCAACTGCTGTGACACTTGTACATCTGGTTTGGAGTGGCTTGGTATTGAAACCAAAAGACACACAGTCCCTACCGTATTATCCTTGGGCTAAGAACACACAGTCCTCGCGCAACACTCGTGGTAAGTCTTGAGGGCAGACTTAGCCCAACCAGGAACAACTTCTTAAGTGATGCTCAATCACTTGGTTCTAGGTTCGTGGTTTGGTGTTTGGGGTATTTCCTCACTGATGAATTACTCTCGAAGACTCTGAGGAATTGGGTTGCTCTTATGACACGTGTTAGTTTTTAATGGAGCAGCCAACCAGCTAATGGTTGTGGGGGCGGCTATTTATAGCATGGGAGCATCCCGACATGATTTGACACTAATGCCCTTAAATAATATGACCGTTGGTGTGGATAAGACCAATGATGTGGCGTGGCTACCGAAACGGTCGGAACCCTCAACTGTGAGAGTCCTCATGTAACTTGTATTCCTCACTTGAGGCTTTTGGTAGGATTAGGCTTGGGTTGAGCATCATGAGTAAATTCATTCCAAAGTGTAACTTCGACCCCCTTTAACAGTACGGTGTTCCTATTACTCAAGTGTGAAGAAAACAAAAACAGAAAGAGTAAATCTTCATGCTTCAAAGTCTTCAGAATGATTTTCTTCAGGACACACCGAATTCCTCAATTTCAATATCTTCATGAGGAATGTCAATTTCATCGCAGATTCTTCGCAATTCAATTCTTCTCTTCAGAACAATTTCTTGAACCGAAGATATACATTTTTAGGGGTCGATATTCATCAAATATTTCAAAATCCTCAGTGACTTATAGATCATGTGTAAACTCATGAACACATTAGATACTTAACCTATAAGTCTTCAAACCACCAAAATCACTAAGGGGAACTAGATGCACTTACAAGGCTTGGCCTTTTCTAGCCTGGTGTTTTGTTCCACCTTTGCCCCCTTAGTTTCTGCCACCGGTGTTATGTTCCATAATTGAGCGCTCCTAACACGATCGGGGTTGTTATAGGGACCCCCTTGATAATTCGTTTTAGATTAAAGCTGGTATGGCAAGGCCCAACTTTGGTACTACATTTGCCTAATAACTAATGAACTACATAGGGAGTAATTAACCCGAGGAATTTAATCAACCCCCGGGCTAGTGCTCCTCATGAGTGTTGGTCCAAAATGGACAGACTACGGGGCCACCACGGGGCAACTTGAGGTTTGGTACCTGTAGGCTTTTCCATCCGTCGTGTCCTGAGAACGAGATACGCGGCTCCTATCGGGATCGTCGACACGTCGGGCGGCCTTGCTGGATTAGTTTTACCTTTTACGGAATATCTTGTGCATCGGGATGCGGTGATGCTTTGGGTATTCTCAGAGTTGAGGTTTTCCACTAAGGAATCCGACGAGATCGCGAGTGTCGAGATTGGGATTTCTGTGCGGCTTGTGGTAATTTGTGATGGACTAGTTGGAGCACCCCTGTAGGGTTAAATCTTTTCGGAAAGCCGTGCCCGCGGTTATGTGGCAACGTGGATACTTTGTTTCACTCTCGTTCTAGATAACTTGAGGTTAACCTAATTAAAATATGTCAATTGTGTGTGTAACCGTGACTGTCTCTTTCTTGAGTTCCTTCTCCGATCGAGGACAGGGTGGGGTTATGTCTGACGTAGGTAGGTGTTCAGGATCATTCATTTGATCATCAGTAGTTCACGTGCGTTATGCGTAGATTATCCCCCTCTTATTTCTTGTACTCGTAAGTTTATCCACCTCATCTATGCTTAGTCGCTGCTGCAACCTCACCACTTAACCTTACCTCACCCATTAAGCTTTGCTAGTCTTGATACCTTTAGAAATGAGATTGTTGAGTCCCCTAAGGCTCACAGATTACTACAACACCAGTTGCAGGTACAGGTAAAGGTTACTTGATGCGAGCGCGTTGATTGTTCATTTGGAGTTGCTTCTTCTTCTTCTTCTTCATCGATCTAGGATGGGTTCCAGGCCGGCAGCCTGGGATAGCAAGGATGGACGTCGTTCTTATTTTCTCGTTTGTTTTCGTCTGTAGTCGGACCCTGCTCTTATTCATGATGATTATGTATTGTACTGCTGTGACTCTGATGTAGCTTGTGGCGAGTGTAAGCCAATTCTATATTTGTATCTCTTCTTTTCAGTACATGTACTTGTAACGATAGCCATTCTTGCGACACGACGAGATGCGCTTCTATCCGTGATGAGGCCCTCGTGCCAAATTGAGGATAGGTTCGCAACTTGGGCGTGACAAGTTGGTATCAGAGCAGTACCGACCTAGGAGCCCCCTTGATTGATCGAACTTGGCCGAGTCGAGTCTAGTGAAAAACTACTTTGAATCTAGTTATATATCGGAGAGTAGGATTCTTTTTCTCCTCTTCTATGCTCTGGTGAGGAATCTTGACGTAATATTTTAATTCTACTCCTCTTCTCACTCAATTTTTTTAGGATCACGCGGATATTCTTGGGATCTATATGATGTCGATGTGACAGAGTTCTGTCTTGGTGCCTCCTGTCTGACTTGATTTCTTCCGGGGAGTTGAGCTCTAGGGGATTCTCGAGCCCGTCGTTATCATTCAGGTTTCTTAATATCTCACGACGAAGGATGTTCGTAATTGCTTCAATACTAGTAGTGGCGAGATAACCCCGATGTCCCCAGTACTGGTGCAAATTGTTCGGGAGTACTGCCATACTTTGTATCGTTGTGATCACGAGGGTCTGTAGTAGATGAAGGTCCGAGATTCTGGTCATGTGTTGACGGATGTGCTACATTGGACGGGTTAGTATAGGAGTTGTGTGAATATTACTCCTTGTATCCGTGCACCAGATTGCATGACTAGAAATTTCGGGAATTCTTAGGTGGGAATTCAAGTAATTGCTTATAGGATAATCTTCCAACAAACGCATGATGTTAGGTTGGGGTTCGACATCTAGTGGATTCGTTTGTTGACGGTCGATTTACAGCGGTTCACGTTGTGTCTTAAAGAGTCCTTGTAGCTTGCTACGACTCGGGGACGCTTCATATGTCGGGTGCACTGCCTTGCACTTGATGGCTACTGTAAGGATCGAGCCCGTGTGATCCTGTCCACGAAAATATCGGACAAAATCTTTCTCATGAGTTTGTTCTGGCTTGTTTCATAAGCCTCATTCCTTTGTTTTGTTGAGTATGGTAATTCAAGTTGCTTCGATGTCAAGTGTTGATTTCAGATCTTTCCTAAGAAATGTTCTCATATTTTTATGAGAGTGCTAATCCTTTTCCTTAATCTATTGTCTTATCAATTCTTGTCAACCGGAGTTGCCATATCAATTCTTTTCCAACCGGTGTGTTTCTCTCCAAGTGGATTCAATCATCTCCTATATTTGCAGATCATTCTCTCAATTCTTAACGGAGTTTCTCTCATCTGTCTCAAGTTGTCTTTGTTTTTCCCCGCCCTCCCACCCTTTTCTTCAGTGATTCAATTTTAATCCAGGAGTTTTCTTTTCATTGTGCTCCCGCTTTCTGTTCTTTTCTCTCTTACCCGGTGATTCATTGTGAAGATTCTCAGGAGATTCGTGTCATATTTGTTCATTCTTGTCATCTTTTCTGATGAATTTAATTCAGCTATCTGTGTTCATTATATCCTATTTATCCTTGTAATTCTTTCCTATGTTGGGAATTCTTATCACCCTATCTTGTTATTCATTCATTTCTTTCCTATCCGGATTGCTGAAGATATCTCTGAGTTTCGTGTTTTCAATTCTTTTAGTTATTTCGAGGTGCTAACCTCATCTAGTTTTCTTTTTACCGGTGCAATATCTCTCTTCCAAGTAATCTTTTCAATAGTGTTTTCTTTGAGTGGGCCCATAACCCACAGGTATTCCCAGGATCTTATCTGGCTCGTGTATTCTTTTCTGGAGATCTCTAATTCTTTTCATCTATGACATAAGTATGAATTTCATCAGTCATATTCCTTCTTCAATATCAATTTGAGTTAATTCTCATATTTGGCTCAACCTTGCATTTTTCTTTATTCCAGGGTGTCTCAGTTATTCTTGGTGGTGTTCTCCTCGTCTTTTTCAGCTTCAAGACCGAAGGAGTGCCTCTCTCAAATCTTGGTTCATTATCTAGAAGATTCATCATTTCAGCTTGGTGTCGTCATCTTATTTGTTCCAATCATGAGTAATCCCTTTCTCGCTATCCGGTGCTTCTCTGAGTTGTTTTCATTTTCGATCCTCCGAAGCCCATCATTTCAGAAGAATCTTCGTTCTTAGCTTTCAGCTTTCATCCTCAATTCTTCTCAATGGTTGTCTCTTCGTTCGTCTCTCAATTATTCTCGTGTCTTGTTTAAGTTTTCTGCTATCAGGTGGCCTATGATCTCTTCATTCTCATGTATCTCCATTAATTCGTGATGTTCCCATTCAATTTTGAATTCTTACCGGTGCTTCCTTCAATTATGCTTCAAGTGGTTCTTTTCCCTCTGTCTCTCCTCAATAATTTCTAGAAGAATAAGTGCTATGCTAAATCCGTTGCCTGTCATCAATTAAACTTGATGAAGGATAAGCATAACATAATTCTTATTCTTGTTCTTAGTAATCTGAATTCTTCGTCCGGAGTGGCTCATGATATCAATTCTTTTCTCAAGTGCTTATCTTTCTTTTCCGGAGTTCCAAGTTCTTTTAAGTATCTCTTCGTGAAGCTTCATCGAAGTCTTTGCAAGGCTCCAATCTTATTCTTTCATCCTTCATATCTTGCATAATCCTTTTGATACGGAGGCTCATCTTGGTGGTTCTTCAAGGATGTGATTATTTTTCTCAAGTGTTCTTCAAGAGTCCTGTTGGAGTACCTCAAGCATTCTTTCTGTGTAGCTCCAGTGCATTTGTTCTTCCTTTGTCCTTTGAGGTGGTATTACAGCATTCTTGTTAGTGTAGGAGCCTCGAAGAGATTTCCTTTCAAGAATGAGATAATTAAATCCACCAATTCTATGTTCATGGGATATTTTCAACCCATGATTTCTTCATTGAGCTATATAGTTTGCATTTCACCTAAAGCTTTTCCTATGGATTGTTGCTATCATGGTGCTAGTCATTAATCCCAGTTCTCAATGTACCCTCTTGGTTTAAGAAGTTTTGATATCTTTGCTTTCAACTATCCTTGTTTCTTTTAGTGGTTGGTTGTCACCTCATAAATGCCGAGATGATTTTCATAAGCCCACATCTATCTTGTTCTTTGTTGTTGGTTTTCCAACTACTACGTCAATTATCTCTCCGAAGGTTCTTCAATTCTATTGTGATGATAGTTGTCATTCTTTTCTTCATTCTCTTCTTCCGCTTGAGCCAGTTCATATTCTCTTGTTCCGGAGGCATTGTGATGTTGCTCTTTTGGGTCTAGCTTCTTGTTCTGTCAAGATCATGGTGTTCCCTTGTTCTATTTATTTGTTTGTTATGTATATTGTCTAATTCTCTCTTCTTATCGAATTTTTTGTCCCATTTTCCTACCGAAGTGCTGCCGAAATTTTCCGTGAATTCTTTCTTGTTTCTCATATCATTCCTCAGCGCTTTGCAACCTTCAAGGATCGTTGGTTTCTCTCGTTTGTCAAAGAAGCGACTATGTTTTACCTCTTGTTCTTTCTCATCCTCTCCCCCTTTCGTTTTTGGATCTCGGGGCGAGATCCTCTTGTAGTGTAGGAGAGTTGTGATAGCCCGATGCCGACGTTCCAGAAGATTCCCCTTATTTCCGTTTTCGTCGTGTGAATATTTTGTTTGTTGCATTCATCTTGCGCATCATGGCATCATGTCAACTGTGTTCTTTGTCTGCGTTGCTAGTTGCTCCTTGTTGTTGGAGTGTTAGTGCTTTGTGAGTGTGGCGTTGTTTGTTGGTGTGATGACAGTGGGTGCAACAGAGCCACTTCGAAACCCTGTAGCACCGAGGACGTAAAACCCTTCTCTCCTCTCTTATTCTATTTTGTGGCTGCCTCAAAGTTTCAATTTTAACCCCAATAAAATGTTCGTCTTCTTTTTAAAATCCTTTTAGTAAAGGTGGGGGCAACCCCTTGGGTTTTTCCTTTATTTCTCCTTTTGTTTCATTGCAAAATAGAGTCTCATTTTTATTTATAAAATGGGTTTCATTTTATTCTTCAAAAAAAGGTTTCATTTTTATTCTTAAAAAATCCCAATCTATTTTTATAGTTGGGGTATGTTTTTCAAGGAGACAAAAGGTAATTTTTTTTTATTTTGTTAAATCCTTTTCTTTTGTGAGTTTTCTGTTAAAAAAGGAAAGAAAGGGAGAGAGGAGCCCAGCCTAGCTCTTGCCCGAGCTGGCCCAAGGCCCAGCCGGCCCCTGCTAGCCCTAGCGACAGGAGGGATCCTCCTCGATCCCTCTCTGTCTCCCCCCTCCCCCCCCCCCCGCGCCGTCATCCTCCCCTAGCGCGTCCTCCCTCTCCTCCCGATTCCCTCTCCTCCCCCTCGTCGCGAGCCGGCTCCAGCGCCCCACCCCGCGTCGCCCTGGCCTCCCTTCGTCGGTGCGCCGCCCGCATGCTCGCCTCCCCGCGCCGCCAGTAGCTCGCCTCCCTGCACCGCCAGCAGCTCACCTTCCCGCGCTGCCACGCCGGTTGCTCGCCCCGTCATCTTGCCACGCTGTGGCCTCCACTCGCCGGCAGCCGTAGCTCGTCTCCTCGCCGTCGCTCGCCTGCCGATTACGTTGGCCGCCGCGTCCGCCTGCCTCCATCCCCACCGTCTCCCGCGCGCCGCCCTGCGTGCCATGGAGATGCCGCCGCTGTTTGCCGATGCCGAGCTCGCCGTTTTGCTGATGTTGCTGCTGGCTGCCGCCCGATGTTGTTGTGTGCCGCCGGTTGCCGCCGGTTGCCATGTCGGTTGTTGTATGATGTTTGCCTGCTTTGCTTGCTTGCTGCTTGCTGCCTGGCGCTGTAGGTTGCTAGATGCTATTGCTAGTTGCTGTATTAGCTGCTGGTTGCTGCTGGTTGCGTGGCCTGATGATGCTTGCTGCCGATGATAGTTGATGCTTGTTGTTGTTGCTCCTTGCTGCCTTGGGATGCATCGAATGGGAGTTTCGTGTCGTTTATATTTGGTTCACGCAAGTGCTAAGGTGACCATGTACCTCTGCTGCCATGGTTCCCTTTCGCTCGCGTGGCGACACATGCTTCTTCTCTTCTTGCCCGTGTTGTTGTGAACTTGCATGCATGATGCATTCATGGCATAATATCTTGTGTTGCATGTCTCTTGTAACGTAGCTCCGATCTATGTCCCGTGTGTTAAGCGACTAGGATGCCATGTAGGATCACCGCTTCACCCCTTGCCATGTTAACAACATTTTAATATTGCCGTGTAAATAAACGGGAGTGAATTAAATAATTAAACGTGAAGTTTCGTCGATATGCAACTCGTTGCATATCGAGCTTCACTTAATGTGTAGTGTTGTGTGAGGTGAATTGTCATGCCATCCCTTGCATTATTGATCTGTTCATGCATCATATTAGGTTGTGCATCATGTGGTGAATATCTGTGTTGATGCTTGTTTTCGGTTTGCTCTGTCCCGATAGAGTTCCGCAAGCGTGTCGGAATGTGAGGACCCATTCGACTACGTTAGTTCACCGACTTCACGGAGTCATTCTTCTTCTAAGCGGGTGATACGTCTCCATCGTATCTACTTTTCCAAACTCTTTTGCCCTTGTTTTGGACTCTAATTTGCATGATTTGAATCGAACTAACCTGGAGTGACGTTGTTTTCAGCAGAATTGCCTTGGTGTTGTTTTTGTGCAGAAATCAAAGTTCTCCAAACGTCCTGAAAATTTACGGGGAACATTTTTGGAAAATATGAAAAATACCTGCGCAAAGGTCCCCCTGAGGGGGTGGGCTAGTGGGCCGCAAGCCCTGCCACCGCCACCGTGACGCCCTCGGTTTAATCGTACGCTAATCATACACCCAAATGCGTACGATCAAACCCAAGGACTTACGGGAAGATATCACAAGACAACTCTAGACACAAATAAAATAATACAAGCTGCATATTACAAGCCAGGGGCCTCGAGGGCTAGAATACAGAAGCTCGATAAACACACGAGTCAGCGGAAGCAACAATATTTGAGTACAGACATAAAACATGGGGTGCCTTAGAGAAGGCTAGCACAAAAGAAACACGATCGAACGAGGCGAGGCCTCCTGTGTGGGAACCTCCTAACTATTCCTGGGCTTCAGCAACCTCCACAAATATGACACCATCGGGGTGGCAAGCGTCGGCAGGAAACTCCACTCCTTGGCTCCATCATCTGGTCGCAGCAACGGATCAAGGGGACAAAGGGGAGAGCAAAGCAGCGGTGAGTACTCATCCAAAGTACTCACAAGACTTACATCAGAACTATGCTAAATATGCACCAGTATCAAAGAAGGGGTTTTATATGTGGACTGACTGCAGCAATGCAAGAATAGAGAGAAGGCCTAGTCCTATCGAAGACTAGCATCTTCAGGGTCTTGCAGCAAAATACGAGAGTAGAACAGGGGTAAAACAATAATAGTCATATTGTTGCAGCATTATTAAAGTGAGGTCACGCCTAAAGATCCTCCCTCGACTCCCTGCGAGGAAGCAATCCCGAGGCAAACTAAATCCAGTTAAGTAACAATTGTAGTTGTAAAAGATCGGGGCACAACTCCAAGTCGTCCTGTAACCGTGGACACGGCTATCCAAATAGTTAATTTTCATCCCTGCAGGGGTGCACCACATGTCCCGTCATGCTCGATAACACTCTGGCCGGACATACTTTTCTGGGTCCTGCCCGGCCTCGCAATATCGACACGTCACAGCCCCACCTAAGACAAATCAGAGAGGACAGCCCGCCGGTGTAACTCCTAAGCACAAAGGGTTCGTGGGCCCAGTTCCCCTTCGCACTCTTGCACGTGGCGTGGGCGGCCGACGTCAGTCCTAGCATCCCTTAATCACAAGAGCGATGCATCTCGGGACCACTCGGGCGCGCGCCGCTACATTGCTGACATCTGAGAAGCTTCGACTGATACCGCGACGCCGAGTACCCATAATTCTTCCCGCATAGCCGGTTAGTGCAAAAAGGTCTCCGACCAACCCAGATCAAATACCCAAATCCATTAACATTTTAATTAGGCCACCAACACAGTCTCACGGGAATCCACCCGTCTGACAACTAATCACCAATGATCCCAGTAACATGGTCGAGTAACTGTGTGGTTGTAACATCGGGGGGGAATCCGAGGTATCACCCTCGTTGGATTCTGAACGATGTATCCATCAACGTGGGCTTAGAGGAATCACCCTCAGGGGTACCACACTAGAGGGGTTCTACGACAGAGGCATCGTCGGGAATGGTGAAAGAGGAATCACCCTCGATAACCACGACCGACTAGCTATACTACAGAGATATCATCTGGAGTACTTAGCGAGGTGTCACCCTCGGTACCCAATAGTATCTGTGTAGCGTCGGACAACTAAGGGGGTGTATGTGCTGTGTCGGGTCTGGTTCGTCGATCAGGGATCGAGATTTGAAAACAAGCGCGACAACTCAACTACGGGGTCAGAGGGGATGACTGCTCCACCTATACTAGGCATATTAAAGGTACATGACTGAAAGTAGCAGTTCATCAAAAACAGGCTATGCATCAGATATAGGAGCTAACTACAATAGTAGCAAAATACTAATGCAAGCAGTAGGAAGATAGACATAGGCGATATAGGAATGATCAAGGGGGGGTTGCTTGCCTTGCTACTCTGCGGCAAAGGACTGATCGGCATGGTCGTAGATGTACCCGGCAGCAACATCAGTCTCGGGGTCTACCGGTAAGAAGAGGGGGAAGAAACAATAAATAATAGCAACAGTGCAACACAATGCAAGACATGACAAGATGCAGGCTAGACATGAGCTAACGCAGCAACAACCGTCGTAGATGGGTCGGAAGAATATCTGACGATATTTTCCGGGTCTCGGGCTACTACCGGTCAGACTGGAAACGATGAAAACGCCATGTTTGCTATGCTAGGGACGCGTGACAAACGAATGGACCATGTATCCGGGTTCATCTCGTTCTGCTGATCAACTTTCATGTTGAAAATATTTTGATCTGACTTACGGATTATTTTATATTATTTTTCTTAATTTTTATTCAATAATTAGGAATTAAAAACAGATTTAAATAATTTAATAAAAAGCTATTATGACATCAACATGATGTCATGCTGACATCAACATTTGACTGGTCAACTCACCAGCGAGTCCCGAACGTCATAGACACAAGTTTTAATTTAGATTAAATATTAATTAATCAGATTAATTTAGTGGGGGACCCACGTGTCATACTCTAATTATTCTAATTATCCAATTAATTAATTTAACTAATATATCTATTTATTTATTTAATAAAAGCATTAACATTATTTTTATTTTTATTTTTACTTTTCTTTAAAAGGGGGTGTGGGGCCTCCGTGTCATAGATAGCGGGGTGCGTTGGCCCCACCGGTAAGTGGCTTTAGGCCAAAAACATATTTTTATTCACAGATACATAACCATACAAATATCGTATTCTTCATATACCTATATACGCAAATACATACATCGTGCATCTCATACATACAAAATACATACGCATCTAATACATCATTTATTCTATTTTTTTCTAACTCTCATCTCTCACAACTCTCTGTGTTAACACACAAGACACGGTTCTCTGTGCTAACTCAACATAGAAGAACAAAATCTTCAATCCTTCCTACCGGTCTCTACCGTCGACGGATCGAAGCCCCGTTTGCCGGAACGGAACCGGGACGGCGAGGAGAACAAGATGGTGGGAGGAGCCCGAGGAGGGGCTCACCGACGTTGATGAGACGACCCGGTGAAGCCGGAGTTCGCGGTAAGGGGCGGAGGAGACGGCGTGGAGGCGTTCTGGGAGGCGGTGATGACGGATCCGGCGAGGTGGGTCGACCGGCGTGACGAGGAGGAGCTCAGCCGACGAGGTGACCGGGGGGGGGGGGGGTGATCGGCGGGGCTCCTTGGGCTGGGGGCTCAATCTGGGATCTGTGGGGCTCGACCGGACTGGGAGGAGAGGGGGTGTCGGTGGGGTGGGGTGAGCTGGCGAGTGGAGGAAGGGGAGGCGAGACCGCCGGTTCTAGGAGGCTAGTGGAGGGGCTCGCGGGGCGAGGTGGGCGACACGGAGGGCCAGGCCGAGGAGCGGCGGGGCTCTCGCCGGGGGGAGCGAGGAGAGAGGTGGGAGGGGTTCGCTGGAGGGGAGGGGTTCGCTGGGAGATGGGGGCCTAGCTCGGTCTCCTGGGGGATACCGACGAGGGGGGGGGTTCCTCGCGAGGAGGAGGGTCTGGTGCGGAGGTTGGGGGCTCGTGCGCTCGGGGAGGGGGGGGGGACAGCGAGCGAGCAGGGGAGGGCCCGAGCGGGAGGGGGGTAGGTGGCGATGGGAGGGGGTTAGGTGGCGAGGGGGCTCGTGGGGAGGGAGCCCCTAGCGGCGGGCAGGGGGACGGGGAGCCGAGGGGAGCCAAGGGGGTCGCTAGGGTTTGGCCCCCCGAGTTGGGCCGATGGGTGGTGGCGAGCTGGGCCACCATGCCCAGCTGGGCCACGGGGGGTTGGTCCCCTTTTGTTTTGTTTTTTGTTGTTCTTTCTTTTTCTTTCATTATTTATCCTTTTATTATTATTATTATTATTATTATTATTATTATTATTCTCTTACCATTTATTATTATTATTTTAAATACTTTCTTTTATTCTATTATATATATATATAAATATATATAGCTTTCTGTTTTAACTATATGGTTATTGAAATAAATCTTAACAGCCCGATTCAGTTATATAATTCATTAGGGAATTTTTATATAACTCCCCCGACACTCTTATTTCAACCCTATAACTTTTCTCGTTTGATTTTAAACTTAAGTGTTAGATTCGAACTGACTCAAACAATCGCGAGATCAATGATAGGAAACACGGTGACGTAGCATCCTTTGCATAGGTTTACTGTAATTCACTTACTGGGATTACTGTAGCCTAACCCGGGGATGTCACAAGTCTCCCCTACTAACAAGAATTCTCGTCCCGAGAATTAAAGGTAGAAGGAAAGAGCTCGGGTTATTCATCACAAAGATGATCCTCGCGTTCCCAAGTGGCTTCATCTTTAGAATGATTAGACCACAACACCTTAAGGAACTTGGTGACTTTACTACGAGTCTAACGTTCACCCCGGTCGAGAATACGGACCGGATGTTCTCTATAAGAGAGGCCTTATCGCAGCTCAGCATATCATGATCCACTGCTCGAATAGGATCACTGAAGCAACGACGGAGCTGAGACACATGGAAGACATCGTGAACCTGAGAAAGGTTCGCCGACAGTTCCAATTGATAAGCCACTCTTCCACGCCTTTCGAGAATGGTGAAAGGACCAATATAGCGAGGAGCTAACTTGCCCTTCATCTCAAAACAATGTGCGCCTCTCATTGGTGTGATACAAAGATATGTCTTTTCGCCAGGTTGATAGACCATATCCTGATGATGACGGTCATACTGACTTTTCTGACGGAACTGAGTAGACTTAAGATTCTCATGAATAATGCGGACTTGACCTTCATCGGGCTGGGCCACATCCGCACCGGAGAGGGATCGGTCCATTGAACGATAGCTCTGGAATTTCATACGAAGCAAAGTGCACATGATACTTTGGAGTCAAAGATGTACAGGAGAGTCAGGTTTCAATCCTGTGGAACTTTGGGTTATGGGACCACCATGTGGGCCGAGAGTAGGTAGAGGGGTGACATCTTGTACGGTATTGGTAGCAAGACATGTCAGAGGACAACCTGTCAGTTATGTTGGCAACAACGTCAGTACCAAGTGCGGGGGACGAATAGAACCATTTTCCTGCTCGTTGAAACGAGGCGGACCAATAGCCAAAGTTCTCGTCCATCGGCGGCTACCGGAATGTTATCCACAATAGTAACACGGTCTTACAGACAGAGTTGTACACCAAGGTTTATACATAAACAGAGAATTAACACTGCTTAGATAAGTTATGCCACAAGAAAGGCCAAAAGGGCCAATGGGAATGAGAATGTGTTTCACACACACAAGTATTAAGGTATACCATTCCCGAGGAAAACACAGGGTATGGTATGCATGATAGGTCATCCAGTACCTAACCATCTTACTAAAGAGACAAGAAGAATCATGATGTTTAGCCATACCATATGGTTTTGGATAATTGATCAGGAACAATTTAGCATTGGGCTTCCAATGTTCCTGTTGAAATCTAAAGTACCACATCCGTGCTTCGGGGTAGCATCGACATGGTCATCAAATAGAGGTTGGGCTTATGGGTATACAAAGAGGAACCAGGAGGAACAACTCGCAAATCTAATTCATACAATTTTCTCATGGTAAAATGGCGAACCTTACATATGGAAGGATTTATAACAATAGGTCCTGCGGCCCGGTGTGCCAAACAAGACATCACCGTACCGGGTTACATAAGACCAAAGTTATAATTATTGGAAAAATGTTCCAGCCATCATATCCGCCCGAGATTAAAATCTGATTGGTGTCGGGACACTCAGACTCAAGATGCCTGGGAAGAAAGATGAAGATGCAAGATTCTCAGGATGTGAGCTTCACAAGCAATCCTTGAATCATTTGTTCGATTGTAAGACACATAACACCATGTCAAGACATTCGTGCCCACGTGAAATTCTTATCTCAAAAGGCAACTGGGTTCTCATTTTGGGAACCATCATCGAGGATGACAAGGTCCCATGTGTAAGTTTGGATTAGCTTTTATGAAGGAACTTATTTTCCTTGATCAAATCATTCAGTGGCTTAGGGTGCTAAGAGAAAGTTATTTGAAGTGAAGATAGCAAATCTTCAAAACATCTAACACTTTGCACAGGCGTGAATGACTTGGGATGATCTTAGAGGGAGCAAAACAAAACTTTCACATATTCACGGCGGCAAGAATGGACGTGAACCTTGGGAAAACACTTCTTATATCAAACATATCCTTCATGAGCTGGGCACAAGGATAATGCCTTCAAGAGCTTCATCGCTGAACCATGAATAAGTTGAGGGTGTGGTCGATGGGCTTAACAACAATCCCTCAAGACTTTGACAGGGGTGAATTTTTAAAATTATTATATCAAGGAGATAGCATTTGTTAAATCAAATGGTATAATGTCATATGCTCGAGGGAACAACAACAACAATTAAACATTGGTCGAAGGGTGCACTCGGAAGTACGGACGGAGTAGCACAACCAATGTCAAAAATGATGAGTCAACACCCAACACACTAAGAATGAAACAATCAGTTGTGAACCTCAAGGCAATAGGGTTGACAAAAGTATTGGAATCACACATCAGAGTTCACTTGTTGGTATTCCAGTTTGAAACAACACGGGACCAAGAAATGAATGGTGATGGCGAGAAGTATTACTATGTCAAGGATTCTTAAGAGGTGCAATGATGCTCACAACATTCTTGACACAAAAGATAGTAATACTCCAAGGTAGAGGATAACATAAGCTGAACTAGCAAGGAACTCAAGGGACAACATAAAACATGAACACGTTTGTGTTGGAGGAAAGGCAAAAGGTTGCCGATGAAAACACAAACCATCGAGGGGCAAGGATGGTGTTTTCTCATCATGCATTCAATTGATACCCTGCAAGAACTCAGAATGTTGATGATGATCAAGACACATTTGTCAAGAAATTTCATGAAGATGTAATCGTTTAACGACGACATCAAGCAAGGGAATGATGAAGCATGAGGTTGTCGGAAACACAGATAAGACTGCTAGCTTAGAATTGAGATTGCCTTTCAAGACAACCAACATGGTGTTGAAAGATTGTTGTAAGCTTAACAGCTTGGAATGACATGATCGAGTACAAACTCGTAAACAAGGAAGATTGATAAAAAAAGTTGTTGAATCGCAATGCATACTCGATTCAGTTATCGATGTACTCGCATGGCCAACAACTCAAACACGAGGCAACTGGAATTAAGGAAAAAAAATCATAGTTGATGAGGAGCTCACAAGAAGTTTCACAGCTCTGCGATATCCTCGATCTACAAGGGATATTACACGGAGGACGATCAACATTAAAGCTCGGACCGATATATTGAACTCAAGAAGACAAGTACTTTAACTCGTCTGAGAATAAAATCAAGGTAGGACAACATGGTCGGAACCACGATTGCAAGGTATCAAATGACAGATACCAGATCAAATCATAGAATTATTGATTATTGTTACGAGGAGTTTGTATGATAGGATCAACGTCGTTTCCATGGGCATGAACACAAAGTTCAAGGTCGACTCCCACTTCATCAATGCATCACCTGCCATTTATTCCTCGCCTTTGATCAGGTTGCAGCTTTAACAGGATATTCGGCAAAGCGCCAGAAGAGTAAGACTCATGAAAACTTTTCGAGTCATCTTGATTTAGGAAGGCATAGGTTCAACTCGTCGGGGCATCTTAGTAACATATACCATACACTCCAAGAGAAATTAACACATGCTTGAAGGGCATGGCTGACAAAAGCGTAGGGTACAACTCATCAGAGGGAGAAGACACAATTTACCAATGACATTATGTATCAGTGGAACACTATCACAAGAATTTTTGAATGCAAAGGGATGCCATCGGATAATAACCCAGAATGAGTCTGGCAGGACACAAAAGACCTGATGTGAGTATCGGTACTCAATCAGAGGGGGATAGGACGCAATGCATCGGGTTGTAGAACATCTGAAAAATATCGATACTTAATCACCAAAGGAATTATGATTTCCAGGTTGGCATATCATAATCAGATGCTCCGATCAAAATACCAGTAAGTTGAATGGAATTAGATGGACAACCAATCAAAGTTGATTTGTCGAGAACCAGCTCTGTTTTGAAGGACGTTGGAGCCGGAAGATAATTTATGAGTCACAACAGATGATTGTGTGAATTCACCCCAAGGTAGAATCAATAAGGTCATAGGAAAATCACAAAGGATTTGAACGAATGCTGCTAGACATATGGATTTAACCATAATGCAAGCAGGTGAGAAAGGTCAAGAGCAATAGGTTACTGGGGATTCCGAAAGATCGAATAGCAATTCGAAGAACTCTCGAAACCCATGACAACTGATGATGGACGAATCCCCGATAAGATAAATCGTAGCACCTCATAAAACAAGAGCAATTGGAAAGAAAGTATGGACGATATTTATATGTCGTCATCCAGGGGTTGAATGAGGAAGGGAATCGTAGAAGCGATGAACACCAGTTCTCGAGAACAACGAAGAGTATCTTCGGAATCTTCTGGCGGATCAAGAGATCGTGTGGAATACGGGACTCTTCGGGAGGAAATATTTACGAGAACCTAATGTTAGAGTTAGTAAATTCTTTAACCCGAAAGAGAAGAGAGAGTAGAGCCCAGAGTATAGGAAAGGAGTAAAAAGGTACTAATACCACCCAATTGAGATGTGGGCCCGTAAGCCACAACATTGATGTTAGTAAAGTTTTTCAAACACTAGACTCAACTTCGGCCAAGGAGTTGGAAAGGGGGCTACCTACAGGCAGTCGGCTCTGATACCAACTTGTGACGCCCTCGGTTTAATCGTACGCTAATCATAGACGCCAATGCGTACGATCAAACCCAAGGACTCACGGGAAGATATCACAACACAACTCTAGACACAAATAAAATAATACAAGCTGCATATTACAAGCCAGGGGCCTCGAGGGCTAGAATACAGAAGCTCGATAAACACACGAGTCAGCGGAAGCAACAATATCTGAGTACATACATAAAACATGGGGTGCCTTAGAGAAGACTAGCACAAAATAAACACGATCGAACGAGGCGAGGCCTCCTGCCTGAGAACCTCCTAACTATTCCTGGGCTTTAGCGGCCTCCACGAAGATGACACCATCAGGGCGGCAGGCGTCGGCAGGAAACTCCACTCCTGGGCTCCATCATCTGGTCGCAGCAATGGATCAAGGGGACAAAGGGGAGACCAAAGCAGCGGTGAGTACTCATCCAAAGTACTCGCAAGACTTGCATCAGAACTATGCTAAATATGCACCAGTATCAAAGAAGGGGTTTTATATGTGGACTGATTGCAGCAATGCAAGAATAGAGAGAAGGCCTAGTCCTATCGCAGACTAGCATCTTCAGGGTCTTGCAGCAAAAGACGAGAGTAGAACAGGGGTAAAACAATAATAGTCATATTGTTGCAGCATTATTAAAGTGAGGTCACGCCTAAAGATCCTCCCTCGACTCCCTGCGAGGAAGCAATCCAGAGGCAAACTAAATCCAGTTAAGTAACAATTGTAGTTGTAAAAGATCGGGGCACAACTCCAAGTCGTCCTGTAACCGTGGACACGGCTATCCGAATAGTTAATTTTCATCCCTGCAGGGGTGCACCACATGTCCCGTCACGCTCGATAACACTCTGGCCGGACATACTTTTCTGGGTCCTGCCCGGCCTCAGAATATCGACACGTCGCAGCCCCACCTAAGATAAATCAGAGAGGCCAGCCCGCCGGTCTAACTCCTAAGAACAAAGGGTTCGTGGGCCCAGTTCCCCTTCGCGCTCCTGCATGTGGCGTGGGCGGCCGACGTCAGTCCTAGCATCCCTTAATCACAAGACCGATGCATCTCGGGACCACTCGGGCGCGCGCCGCTACATTGCTGACATCTGAGAAGCTTCACTGATACCGCGACGCCGAGTACCCATAATTCTTCCCGCGTAGCCGACCTACCCAGATCAAATACCCAAATCAATTAACATTTTAATTAGGCCACCAACACAGTCTCACGGGAATCCACCCGTCTTACAACTAATCACCAATGATCCCAGTAACATGGTCGAGTAACTGTGTGGTTGTAACATCGGGGGGGGGGGAATCCAAGGTATCACCCTCGTTGGATTCCGAACGATGTATCCATCAAGGTGGGCTTAGAGGAATCACCATCGAGGGTCCCACACTTGAGGGGTTGTACGACAGAGGCATCGTCGGGAATGGTGAAAGAGGAATCACCCTCGATAACCATGACCGACTAGCTATACTACAGAGATATCATCTGGAGTACTTAGCGAGGTGTCACCCTCGGTACCCAATAGTATCTCTGTAGCGTCGTACAACTAAGGGGGGGTGTATGTGCTGTGTCGGGTCTGGTTCGTCTATCAGGGATCGAGATTTGAAAACAAGCGGGGCAACTGAACTACGGGGTTAGAGGCGATGACTGCTCCACCTATACTAGGCATATTAAAGCTACATGACTGAAAGTAGTAGTTCATCAAAACCAGGCTATGCATCAGATATAGGAGCTAACTACAACAGTAGCAAAATACTAATGCAAGCAGTAAGAAGAAAGACATAGGCGATATAGGAATGATCAAGGGGGGTTTGCTTGCCTTGCTACTCTGCGGCAAAGGACTGATTGGCAGGGTCGTAGATGTACCCGGCAGCAGCATCAGTCTTGGGGTCTACCGGTAAGAAGAGGGGGAAGAAACAATAAATAATAGAAACGGTGCAACACAATGCAAGACATGACAAGATGCAGGCTAGACATGAGCTAACGCAGCAACAATCATCGTAGACGGGTCGGAAGAATATCTGACGATATTTTCCGGGTCTCGGGCTACTACCGGTCAGACTGGAAACGATGAAAATGTTCCATGTTTGCTATGCTAGGGACGCGTGACAGACAAATGGACCGTGTATCCGGGTTCGTCTCGTTCTGGTGATCAACTTTCATATTGAAAATATTTTGATCTGACTTACGGATTATTATATATATATATATATATTAAAGTTTTATTCAATAATTAGGAATTAAAAACAGATTTAAATAATTTAATAAAAAGCTATTATGACATCAGCATGATGTCATGCTGACATCAACATTTCACTAGTCAACTGACCAGCAGGTCCCGAACGTCATAGGCACAAGTTTTAATTTAGATTAAATATTAATTAAAAAGATTAATTTAGTGGGGGACCCATGTGTCATACTCTAATTATTCTAATTATCCAATTAATTAATTTAACTAATATATCTATTTATTTACTTAATAAAAGCATTAACATTATTTTTATTTTTATTTTTACTTTTCTTTAAAAGGGGGTGTGGGGCCTCCCTGTCATAGACAGCGGGGTGCGTTGGCCCCACCGGTAAGTGGCTTTAGGCCAAAAACATATTTTTATTCACAGATACATAACCATACAAATATCGTATTCTTCATATACCTATATACGCAAATACATACACCGTGCATCTCATACATACAAAATACATACGCATCTAATACATCATTTATTCTATTTTTTTTCTAACTCTCATCTCTCACAGTTCTCTCTGCTAACACACAACACAGATTTCTCTGTGCTAACTCAACATAGAAGAACAAAATCTTCAATCCTTCCTATCGGTCTCTACCGTCGACGGATCGAAGCCCCGTTTGCCGGAACGGAACCGGGACGGCGAGGAGAACAAGATGGTGGGAGGAGCCCAAGGAGGGGCTCACCGACGTTGATGAGACAGCCCGGTGAAGCTGGAGTTCGCGGGAAGGGGCGGAGGAGACGGCGTGGAGGCGTTCCCGGAGGCGGTGATGACGGATCCGGCGAAGTGGGTCGACCGGCGTGACGAGGAGGAGCTCGGCCGACGGCGTGACGGGGGGGTGGGGGCGATCGGCGGGGCTCCTTGGGCTGGGGGCTCGATCTGGGATCTGTGGGGCTCGACCGGACTGGGAGGAGAGGGGGTGCCGGTGGGGTGGGGTGAGCCGGCGAGTGGAGGAAGGGGAGGCGAGACCGCCGGTTCCAGGAGGCCAGTGGAGGGGCTCGCGGGGCGAGGTGGGCGACGGGGAGGGCCAGGCCGAGGAGCGATGGGGCTCTCGCCAGGGGGAGCGAGGAGGGAGGTGGGAGGGGTTCGCTGGAGGGGAGGGGTTCGCTGGGAGATGGGGGCCTGGCTCGGTCTCCTGGGGAGACCGATGAGGAGGAGGGGGTTCCTCGCGAGGAGGAGGGTCTAGTGCGGGGGTTGGGGGCTCGTGCGCTCGGGGGGGAGGGGGAGAGCGAGCGAGCAGGGGAGGGCCCGAGCGGGAGGGGGGTAGGTGGCGATGGGAGGGGGTTAGGTGGCGAGGGGGCTCGTGAGGAGGGAGCCCCTGGCGGCGGGCAGGGGGGACGGGGAGCCGAGGGGAGCCAGGGGGGTCTCTAAGGTTTGGCCCCCCAGTTGGGCCGGTGGGTGGTGGCCAGCTGGGCCACCATGCCGAGCTGGGCCAGGGGGGTTGGTCCCCTTTTGTTTTATTTTTTGTTGTTGTTTCTTTTTCTTTCATTATTTATACTTTTATTATTATTATTATTATTATTCTCTTACCATTTATAATTATTATTTTTAATACTTTCTTTTATTCAATTATATATATATATATATATATATATAGCTTTCTGTTTTAACTATATGGTTATTGAAATAAATCTTAAGAAGCCCGATTCAGTTATATAATTCATTAGGGAATTTTTATATAACTCCCCCGACACTTTTATTTCAACCCTATAACTTTTCTCGTTTGATTTTAAACTTAAGTCTTAAATTCGAACTGACTCAAACACTCGCGAGATCAATGATAGGAAACACGATGACGTGGCATCCTTTGCATAGGTTTACTATAGTTTACTTACCGGGAGTACTGTAGCCTAATCCGGGGATGTCACAGCCACCCCCCTGGTGGCGGTGGGCAAGCTTGTGGGGCCCACGTGGCTCTGCAGCCCCCAATCTCAGCTTGATAAGTTCACTTTCGTCCCAGAAAAATAAAAAGAGAAGATTTCATCGCGTTTACGATACGGAGACGCCGCCACATCCTGTTCTTCATCTCGAGGGCAGATCCGGAGTCCGTTTTGGGCTTCGGAGAGGGAAAATCGTCGCCATCGTCATCATCAACCTTCTTCCCCTCTCCAATTCCATGAAGCTCTTCGTCGTTCGTGAGTAATCTATTCATAGGCTCGCTGGGCGGTGATGAGTAGGATGAGATCTATCATGTAATCGAGTTAGTTTTGATGGGGATTGATCCGTAGTATCCACTATGTTCTGAGATTTATTTTGCTACTACTTTGCCATGCTTAATGCTTGTCACTACGGCCTGAGTGCCATGATTTCGGATCTGAAATTATTATGTTGTCACCAATATATATGTGTTTTAGATCCGATCTTGCAAGTTGTAGTTACCTACTATATGTTATGATCCGGCAACCCCGAAATGACAATAACCGGAACCACTCCCGGTGATGACCATAGTTTGAGAAGTTCATGTGTTCACCAAGTGCTAATGCGTTGGTCCGGTTCTTTATTAAAAGGAGAACCTTAATATCATGTAGTTTCCTTTTGGACCCCAATGCCACGGGAGGGATGGACAATAGATGTCATGCAAGTTCTTTTCCCTCAGCACGTATGACGACACACGCAATGCATGCCTACATCACATTGACGATCGGGAGCTAGCCACATATCTCTCCATGTTATAATTGTTGCATGATGAATATCATCCAAACAAATAACCGACCCATTGCCTACGAGTTTGTCCTAGTGCTGTTGTTACTTGTCTTGCTCGGCTGCTACTGTTGCTACTACTGTCGCTTGCTACTGTTGCTACTTGCTACTGCTCTCACTATTGTTGTTCCTTGCCAATGTTGTTTCTCGCTACTTTGTTGTTACTACTTTGCTTGCAGACACTAATCTTTCAGGTGTGGTTGAATCTGACACATTCAGATACTAATAATCGAGAGTATTCTCTCACCTCCTGTTTGGCGATCAACGAGTTTGGGTCGAATACTCTACCCTCGAAAACTGCTACGATCCCACGCGCTGGTGGGCCGTCAACAACATTCTTCTAGTTTCGATTGCTGGAGAGTGCTAGCAGCATTCTTCTGGTGCCGTTGCAAGGGAAGGTCTGCTGTTACGGAGTCAACATTTTTCTGGCGCCGTTGCCGGGGAGGTATTGCTATATTCTCTGAGTTACTTGGGATTTATATCTGCTGATCACTATGAAGAATCTTAAGGATCCAAAAACCAAAGTCTTGCCCTCAACTACGAGGGGAGGTAAGGAATTGTGATTTATCTCTGCACTTGATTCACCTTCAGTTATGAGTAAGTTTGCAACATCACCTCCTGCTAGAAATCTTGATATGTCGCCTGTGCTTGATGATGCTTATGATGCTACTGCTAGAGATGCTATGCTTGATACTATGCCTGATGATGCTATGCTTGATACTGCTAGAGATGCTATGCCTGATGATGCCATGCTTGATACTGCTAGAGATACTACTTTTCTTGATGTTCCACTAGGGGTATTCCTTGATGCTCATATTGCCAGACTTATTGCAAATGCTCGTGATGCTTCTGAAACTACCGATACTATTGAGATACAACCTGCTTTTGCTCCTGTTAGATGTAGCTCTCCTAGATATGAATTGCCTGATATACCTGAGGGTTACATTATGGAGGGAGAGATAGCTGATGATTTTCTTGCGTGTAAGGATGCCTATGACACTGAGAAATTACTTCTCCAGTCGAAGGAAAAATCTCTGAAAGCTAGGATGAAATAAGACCCGAAGTTTGTCACTTCACCTATCTTTATCACCGATAAGGATTATGAATTCTCTGTCGATCCTGAGATAATCTCTCTAGTTGAATCTGATCCTTTTCACGATTATGAGTGTGAGACGGTCGTAGCCCATCTTGCCAAACTACACGATATAGCCACCCTTTTCACTAATGAGGAGAAGATCCGCCACTACTATATCCTTAAGTTGTTTCCTTTCTCTCTAAAGGATGACGCTAAAGCCTGGTTCACCTCTCTTGCTCCTGGATGTGTGAGTAGTCCCCAGGATATGGTCTATTACTTCTGTGAGAATATTTCCCTGCCCATAAGAAGCAAGCTGCCTTGCAGGAAATATACAACTTTTCTCAACTCCAAGAAGAGAGTCTCCCACAAGCTTGCGGGAGGCTCGTCCAGCTACAAAATGCTTTGCCTGATCACCCTCTTAAGAAGAACGAGATACTTGATATCCTCTATAACGGACTTACCGATGCCTCTAGAGACCACCTAGATAGTTGTGTCGGTTGTGTTTTTAGGGAACGAACTGTAAAACAAGCTAAGACCCTACTGAATAACATCCTGATCAATGATAATGCTTGGACTATTCCCGAACCACCTACTAAGCCAACTCCGAAGAAAAGAGGTATTCTACTCCTCAGTCCTGAAGATATGCAAGAAGCCAAGAAATCTATGCGAAAGGCATTCGATCTGAAGATGTCAAAAATCTACCACCTATCGAAGAGATCCATGGTCTCGATAACCCGATACAGGTAGTAGAAGTGAATTCTCTGTGTAGGTTTGATGAGAGTGATATTCCTTTTTACAAACCTCTAGCCTATGCTTTGATGAATTTGACAGCTTTGTTGCCAAACAACAGAGTTTCAATGATTATGTTAGCACACATTTGGAACAAAGTACTCGTATGCTTATCCATTTAAGTGCTTGTGTAGACAGAAATGTCAATGATCTGAAGCTTCTGAGTAAACATGCCTCTATGATTACTACTCAGGTAGAACAAGTACTTAAAGCTCAGAATGACCTGCTCAATGAATTAAATGACAACTATGTGAGAGTAATTACTACAGGAGGCAAAATGACTCAGGAACCTTCGTATCCTGAAGGTCATCCTAAGAGAATTGATCAAGATTCTCAAGGAATCAATGCTGATACACCTAGTCATCCCAAGGAGAAGAAGAAGGATGATAGAAACCTGCATGTTAGTTCATCAAATACTGTCACACCTGAAGAACCTAATGATATTTCTGCGTCTGATGCAGAAGCACAATCTGGTGATGAACATGAACTGGTGACAATATGGACAGTGATGTTCATAATAATGCTCAACCTAGCAATGATGAGGATGTGGAGATTGAACATACGGTTAATCCTGATAACCCACAACCTAAGAGATACGATAAGAATGACTTCACTGCTAGGAAGCATGGTAAAGAAAGGGAACCATGAGTTCAGAGATCTATGCCCTTTCCTCCTAAGCCATCCAAGAAAAAGGATTGATGAGGATTTTGAGCGTTTCGTTGAGATGATAAGACCCATCTTTCTGCAGATGCGGTTAACTGATATGCTCAAGATGTCTCCGTATGCCAAGTACATGAATGATATCGTGACTAATAAACGGAAGATACCAGATCTTGAGATCTCCACCATGCTTGCCAACTACACTTGTAAAGGTGGAACTCCTAAGAAACTTGGTGATCCGGGAGTGCCCACTATACCTTGCTCCATTAAAGGAAACTACGTAAGAACTGCCTTATGTGACCTTGGAGCCGGTGTTAGTGTTATGCTGCTCTCTCTTTATCATAGACTTGAGTTGGATAAATTGACACCCACTGAAATTTCTCTGCAGATGGCCAACAAATCAACTGCTTTCCTTATCGACATTTGCGAGGATGTGCCTGTTCTGGTTGCTAATACAACTATCTTAACAGACTTTGTTATCTTGGATATTCCTGAGGACGATACCATGGTTGTCATCCTCGGGAGACCATTTTTAAACATTGCAGGGGTTGTTATAGATTGTAACAAAGGCAATGTCACTTTCCATGTCAATGGTAATGAGCACACATTGCACTTTTCGAAGAAACGATATCAAGTACATTGCATCAATGCTATCGAAAAGACTTCATCGATTCTTATTCGTAGCTTTGAATGCCCTATTCCTTGTGTCAAGATGAAGTATGATTTGCTTGTTGGGGAGATACATATCCCCATTGAGGTGACTTAGTGGCTATTTGAAAATTCTCCGTTCTCTCTTGCGATTCGAGAAGGTTTTGTCATGAGGACTTGATCAACCCCATTGACGGATTTCTTTCGATGACCATGAAATGGGTGAATCAAAGAGTCACATACCTCTGTTTTGAGCTTTCATTTTCTGTTGCTTAGAAGAAAAATGATAGATTTAGTTTAGCTTTTCCTGTTTTCTGTTTTTGCGTCCCGGAGAAAAATACCTCGAAAATAAAAGTTCTCCGATGGTCCTCAAAATTTAGTATGATTTTTTCTGGAATTTTTGAAAATTACTGGGCCTGAGAACTGGCCTGGGGGCCAGACAAGTGGTCCACAAGCCCTGCCACCGCCACCCCCCTAGTGGCGGAGGGCAAGCTTGTGGGGCCAATTGGGACCCCGTCCACTCATTCCAGCTCCCAGCCTCTTGTTCCACCTCCAGAAAAAATTGTTTCGCAGCTCAAACCCGTGTTCTTGCTCATTTGGCTGTGATTTTCAATCTCCTTTCTCAAAGCACCATTCTCCGAACCGTTTTGGGGAAATTATTCCTTGAGCTAGAAAAAGGAAAAGATGAGGAGGTTCTTGACAGGATCTTCAATCCGTAACCCCAAGGAGGATGAGAAGAACCACCCCAAGTACGTAGTCTCTTGAGTTACAAAAGTTCGAGTGTGCGAGTGGCCAAGTGATGAATTTTTGCGTGCCGCCGGACTTTATGAAGACTTTTATTAGTTGGTGGAGAACACAGGTCTTACTGCGTTCGTTGAAGATAAGTGCTCACAATACCTCCTCCTCACCAATATTTTGTTCAAAGCTTCAAATTTTATCCGAGGAAGAATCCTCCCATGGTTGAGTTCATGATACACGATGTTACCCAGTGCATGACACTACAGGATTATTGCAATGTATGCAAATTACCTTATGTTGGGGATATCCGTGACCCTCGTCCACGGGACTTGGAGGATTTGATTGGTACTATTGCTGTTGGAGAGGAGAGAGGAGTGTCTCGCGCTAGAATTTCTAGCAGACATTTTCCTGTGCTTTGGTAATTTTCACTATTTGTGAGAAAATGTTTGATTGGCCATGGGGAGGCTGGATCACTTAGTTCTCCAGACCTTGCGGTTTTGCGCGAAGGCCTTTATAACGATAAGACTTATAGCCTAGGTGCTATAGTGGCCCAGCGGTTGAACACCAACCGTTTCAAGGGTGTCGTCTATGGAGGTATCTACGCTACCCGTCTTGCCACACACTTTGAGATACCCATTAGACTGGGAGAGGAAGGAGAGATGCTTCTCCCTGAGAAATATCTGGATTATGACAGCATGGTTCCCCATGATTTTCGGGATAGAGATGCTAGTAGACGGATGATTTATAACCTGGTATTTAGTTAGGGTACTCGAGAGACTATTACTTTGCCTCCTCCTTCTTTGTTCGATCTTCATGCAGGCAAGTACACTATTATGCCCTCGTACATCTACGCATATTGGGGCTTGGCCCAACCACAGGCGCCCGTGCACGAGCCGCCAGTCGAGTACCAGACGCCAGTTTATCAGTGGGAGCCAGAGGAGCTCACACAGCAGTGGCATCCACAGTCTGCTTCGGAGTATCCGGGAGCTGGTGATTTCCCACCATGGGAGTAAACCAAGCTAGGCCAAAAGCCTAAGCTTGGGGGAGTACGTGTTCTCACCGACTTTACATTCATGCTTATGCTTTCACTTTGTTCGCCGGTGTTTACACTTTGCCACTGTATTATCCATGCTACTTTATTTTTGTTTTCTTGTTCTCTTGTTTTGTGTCCTTTTGTGAAAACCCAAAAAGATTTTTCTTTCTTCTTTTGCTTGTTGGGAGCTTTCCCGTGTAAATACTTTTCTTTTTCTTTGGGTCAAGGTAGAAGATATTGGTTTCAATGTTTGGTGGTTCTTGCATGCCTACCTATTTAGCTTTCAAAGAGCCATATTACTTTGTCTTCTCCTTTGTGTTTGCCTGCAGATTCAGCTTAGTCCAATGCACGAGCACTCTTATTATTGTTCACGTCGTTCGATCGTGCAAGTGAAAGGCAACAATGATGATATATGATGAAGTGACTGAGACTGAAAAGCTGGTATGAACCCTATCTATTTTGTTTTTGTAAATTTGACTAGCTTGTCGACCTAGATTCAGCTTCGTTGTGAGAGAACCATGTTTGCAATAACAACTTAGAGATCATAGTTTCTGATGCCATGCATATTTAGCTGAGAGTATATAATGGTTTGTCTTGAATGCCAACATAGATTTTGAAATGACTATGATGTAGTGTGATAGGATGGTATTCTCCTTTGAATGTTTCAAGTGGCTTGACTTGGCGCATGTTAATGCATGTAGTTGAAACAAAATCAACATAGCCTCTATGATGTTCGTGTTCATGGTGATTTATATCCTGTTCATGTTTGCATTCAATGTTAGTCAAACTCATTGCATCTTGATGACTGTTGTCGCTCTCTAGTTGGTTGCTTCCCAGTCTTTTGCTAGCCTTCACTTGTACTAAGCGGAATACTGCTTGTGCATCCACTTCCTTAAACCCAAAAGTTTTTCCACGAGAGTCCAGCATACCTACCTATTTGCGGAATCTACCTGCCGTTCCAAGTAAATTTGCATGTGCCACTCTCTAAACCTTCAAGAAATAATCTGTTTTGCATGGCCGAACCGCTCATGTGGTGACAGGGGGGTATTGGTATCTTCCATGCTAGGAGTGTTATCCTCGACATGTGTTTATTCACTGTCATTCACGAGAAAGGGGCCGGTAATTGGAATGCCCAGTTCCACGCTTAAATCAAAAACGTAACTGTAAAACAAGACTCCCCCCGGATTGATGTTAGTATGGACGGTACCCGAGGATTCGGCTAGCCGTGGAGTGTGATTGATTGGTGGTGGGGGAGTTAAAATTTTACTTTTCTGTTTGGGAACCGCCTATAGCATGAGTAGCATGGAAGATTTTGAGAACTCTTGGACATTGCGTTGACACCCAAAATTATTATCTCTGTTTTCAAAGCTTGAGCTCTGGCACCTCTGCAAATCAATGCTTCCCTCTGCGAAGGGCCTGTCTATTTATTTTCCTGTTGAGTCATCCTCTTCTTTCACAAGAACCAATTAGAGAGCACCTCTGTAATTTTTATGCTTTGCTTTTGATTGATATTGAGTATGACTATGACTGGATCTTCGTTGCTATGAATTACAATGTTTTGTCAGCCCTTGATCTTTGAAAGTGCTCTGCATTTATGTTCTGCGGTCTCAGAAAGAGCTAGCGAGATACCACCTATTCATATTGCTTCATGCTTGTTTTGATTGAAGTGTTGGTATTTAAAACTCATTATTATTTGCTCGTTAGCTTATTATGCCATTGATATTTGTTTACCGTGAGACCTTTGTGTCACTTGCTTATGTGGTTAACTTGTGATCTTGCTGAAATTCTGGTTATGAGTTAGACATAGTTGCAACAACAAGATCAAACAGAGTTTGTCAAAGTTTTTCTTTCTCTCAGTTTGTCAACTGAGTTGCTTGAGGACAAGCAAGGTTTTAAGCTTGGGGGAGTTGATACGTCTCCATCGTATCTACTTTTCCAAACTATTTTGCCCTTGTTTTGGACTCTAATTTGCATGATTTGAATGGAACTAACATGGACTCACGCTGTTTTCAGCAGAATTGCCTTGGTGTTGTTTTTGTGCACAAATCAAAGTTCTCCAAACGTCCTGAAAATTTACGGGGAACATTTTTGGAAAATATGAAAAATACCTGCGCAAAGATCCACCTGAGGGGGTGGGCCAGTGGGCCACAAGCCCTGCCACCGCCACCCCCCTGGTGACGGTGGGCAAGCTTGTGGGGTCCACACGGCTCTGCCACCCCCAATCTCAGCTCTATAGGTTCACTTTCGTCCCAGAAAAAATAAAAAGAGAAGATTTCATCACGTTTACGATACGGAGGCGCCGCCACATCCTGTTCTTCATCTGGAGGGCAGATCTGGAGTCCGTTTTGGGCTCCGGAGAGGGGAAATCGTCGCCATCATCATCATCAACCTTCTTCCCTCTCCACTTCCATGAAGCTCTTCATCGTTCGTGAGTAATCTATTGGTAGGCTCGCTGGGCGGTGATGAGTAGGATGAGATCTATCATCTAATCGAGTTAGTTTTGATGGGGATTGATCCATAGTATCCACTATGTTCTGAGATTGATGTTGCTAGTACTTTGCCATGCTTAATGCTTGTCACTAGGGCCCGAGTGCCATGATTTCAGATCTGAAATTATTATGTTGTCACCAATATATGTGTGTTTTAGATCCAATCTTGTAAGTTGTAGTTACCTACTATGTGTTATGATCCGGCAACCCCGGAGTGACAATAAACGGAACCACTCCCGGTGATGACCATAGTTTGAGGAGTTCATGTGTTCACCAAGTGCTAATGCGTTGGTCCGGTTCTTTATTAAAAGGAGAACCTTAATATCCTGTAGTTTCCTTTTGGACCCCGCTGCCACGGGAGGGATGGACAATAGATGTCATGCAAGTTCTTTTCCCTAAGCACGTATGACGACACACGGAATGCATGCCTACATCACATTGACGAACGGGATCTAGCCACATATCTCTCCGTGTTATAACTGTTGCATGATGAATATCATCCAAACAAATCACCGACCCATTGCCTACGAGTTTGTCCTACTGCTGCTGTTACTTGTCTTGCTCTGTTGCTACTGTTGCTACTACTGTCGCTTGCTACTATTGCTACTTGCTACTGCTGTTCCTTGCCACTGTCGTTACTCGCTACTCTGATGTTACTTCTTTGCTTGCAGATACTAATCTTTCAGGTGTGGTTGAATCTAACACATTCAGCTGCTAATACTCGAGAGTATTCTCTCACCTCCTGTTTGGCGATCAACAAATTTGGGTCGAATAGTCTACCCTCGAAAACTGCTACGATCCCATGCGTTGGTGGGCCGTCAACAACATTCTTCTAGTTTCGATTGCCAGAGAGTGCTAGCAGCATTCTTCTGGTGCCATTGCAAGGGAAGGTCTGCTGTTACGGAGTCAGCGGGATCTCAGGCAAGATGACCATTTCCCCCAGATACCATTACTATCATTGCCATGTTAGTTTTATCGCTTCTATCGATTATGTCTTGTTGCCTACCACATGTTAAATATCAGCCGCTCAACAATGCCATGAAACCTTCAACCTGTTCAACCTAGCAAACCACTGATTGGCTATGTTACAGCTTGCTTAACCATGTGTTAGCGTTGCTAGTTGCAGGTGTAGTTGCTTCCATGTGAAAACATGGGTTCCTTATTATATCACCATATTAAATGCTATTTAATTTAATGGACCTGTATACTTGGTAAAAGGTGGAAGCTCGGCCTTTTCTAGCCTGGTGTTTTGTTCCACCTTTGCCCCCTTAGTTTCGGCTACCGGTGTTATGTTCCATAATTGAGCGCTCCTAACACAATCGGGGTTGTTATGGAGACCCCCTTGATAATTAATTTTAGATTAAAGCTGGTCTGGCAAGGCCCAACTTTGGTACTACATTTGCCTAATAACTAATGAACTGCATAGGGAGTAATTAACCCGAGGAATTTAATCAACCCCCGGGCCAGTGCTCCTCATGAGTGTTGGTACAAAATGGACAGACTGCGGGCCACCACGGGGCAAATCGAGGTTTGGTACGTGTAGGCTTTTCCATCCATCGTGTCCTGAGAACGAGATACGTGGCTCCTATGGGGATCGTCGACATGTCGGGCGGCCTTGCTGGATTAGATTTACCTTTGACGGAATATCTTGTGCATCGGGATTCCGGAGATGCTTTGGGTATTCTCAGAGTTGAGGTTTTCCACTAAGGAATTCGATGAGGCCGCGAGTGTCGTGATCGAGGATTTCTGTGCGGCTTGTGGTAATATGTGATGGATTAGTTGGAGCACCCCTGCAGGGTTAAATCTTTTCGGAAAGTCGTGCCCGCGGCTATGTAGCAACGTGGAGACTTCGTTTAACACTAGTTCTAGATAACTTGAAGTTAACTTAATTAAAATATGCCAACTGTGTGCGTAACCGTGACTGTCTCTTTCGTGAGTTCCTTCTTCGATCGAGGACACGGTGGGGTTATGTCTGACATAGGTAGGTGTTCAGGATCATTCATTTGATCATTAGAAGTTCAAGACCGTCATGCGTAGATCATCCCCCTCTTATTTATTGTACTCGTAAGTTTAGCCACCTCATCTATGCTTAGTCGCTGCTGCAACCTCACCACTTAACCTTACCTCACCCATTAAGCATTGCTAGTCTTTATTCCTTTGGAAATGAGATTGCTGAGTCCCCTGTGGCTCACAGATTACTACAACACCAGTTGCAGGTACAGGTAAAGGTTACTTGACACGAGCGCGTTTATTGTTCATTCGGAGTTGCTTCTTCTTCTTCTTCCTCTTCATCGATCTAGGATGGCTTCTAGGCCGGCAACCTGGGATAGCAAGGATGGACGTCATTCTTATTTTCTCGTTTGTCTTCGTCCGTAGTCGGACCCTGCTCTTATTCATGTTGATTATGTATTCTACTGTTGTCACTCTGATGTAGCTTGTGGCAACTGTAAGCCAATTCTATACTTATATCTCTTCTTTTCAGTACATGTACTTGTAACGATATCCATTCTTGCGACACGACGAGATGCGATTCTATCCCTGACGAGGCCCTCGTTCCAAATTGAGGATAGGGTCGCGTCTTGGGCGTGACACGCATGTGCCACCTTCCAGAGTTGCATGAAGAAATGCCTCCTGTCCTAAATTAGAAGGAACGTGCACGTCTACATCGATGACATCGTCGTCAAATCCAAGAAGCATTTCAGCCCTCGACGATCTTCGGGAGACCTTCGCCAATCTGCACGAGTACAAGGTCCGGCTCAACCCGGAGAAGTGTGTCTTTGGCATGCCAGATAGCCATCTCTTGGGCTTCTTCATGTCCGCATGCGACATCGAAGCCAACCCAGAGAAGATGAAGGCCATCGAGCACATGCACAAGCCGACAAAGCTCCGCGACATCCAGAAGTTTTCTGGCTGCTTGGCCTCGCTCAGTCGGTTCGCCAACCGGCTCGGTGAGAAGGCGCTGCCCCTTTACTAGCTCATGAAGAAGACGACCAAATTCGAATGGACCGACCAGGTGGACTAAACGTTCCGTGGCCTCAAACATGCCCTCTTCAGCGTGCCCGTCATGGCCGCGCCATCCGAAAAGGAGCCCATGCTCACGTACATCGCGGCGACCACGCGCGTGGTCAACGTTGTTCTCATAGTGGAACGGCCTGTGGAGGCCAAGATGCTGCCGGTTCACCACCCCGTCTACTATGTGACCGAGGTCCTTTCCGCCTGCAAGCAGAACTACCCCTACTACGAGAACATGTGCTACGACATGTACTTCACCACCAAGAAGCTGAAGCAAAACTTCTAGGAGCACACCATCACCATGGTGAGCGCTCAGCTTTTGGAAATCATGGGCAACCGGGACGCCAATGGTCGTATCGCCAAGTGGACCATCGCCATGTCCGACCACGACATCCAATACAAGCCGCGCATGACCATCAAGTCCCAGACATTGGCCGACTTCCTCGTCGACTGGGTCGAGGCCCGATTTGTGCCACCGCGTCCGGACTCCACGCACTGGCGCATGCACTTCAATGGTTCCAAGATGTGAACCGGCTTGGGAGCCGACATTGTCTTGTCGTCCCCACAAGGGGATCATCTCAAGTATGCTCTCCAGGTCCACTTTGCTGCTTCCAACAATGGGCCGAGTATGAGGCACTCATCCACGACTTCCGAATCACCAAGGAAATCGGCATCCGATGAATCCTTTGCTTCGGCGACTCAGACCTCATGGTACAGCAGGTCTCTGGTGAATGGGATGCTAGGGACGCCAACATGCTCAGCTACCACTTCCTCGTCCAACAGCTCACCGGCTCCTTCAAGGGATGTGAGTTCTACCACGCCCCCAGGGCAGAAAACGAGGCGGCGGACGCACTTGCTAAAATCGACTCCACCCATCAGGTGCTCCGAGCTTGCGTCTTCCTCGAGCAACTACACAAACCGTGAATCAAGTCGTCTCGGCAGTCGGCATCCATCTTCGTGCGTGCAGAACCCTCCGGCTCCATGATACGTTGATAACCCACAAGTATAGGGGATCACAACAGTTTTAGAGGGTAGAGTATTCAACCCAAATTTATTGATTCGACTCAAGGGGACGCGAAAGAATATTCTCAAGTATTACCAGTTGAGTTGTCAATTCAACCACACCTGAAAGATTTAGTATCTGCAGAAAAGTATCAGTAGAAAGGTAGTATGATAGCAGCAGTAGCAACAGTAACCAGTAGCAGCAAAGTAACAGCAGTAGCAACAGAGTAACAGTAGCAGCAGTGACAGCAGTAGCAGCAAAGTGACATAGCAAGCACCAGTAGTAAAAGACTCGTAGGCATTGGATCGGTGGTGTATGATTATGCTGGATGCTATTCATCATGTAACAGTTATAACATGGAGAGATATGTAACTAGCTCCAGTTCGTCAATCAAATGTAGGCATGTATTCCGTATGTATTCATACGTGCTTAGGGAAAAGAACTTGCATGACATCTATTGTCCATCCCTCCCGTGGCAGCGGGGTCCTAATGGAAACTACGGGATATTAAGGTTCTCCTTTTAATAAAGAACTGGACCAACACATTAACACATAGTAGGTGACTACAACTTGCAAGATAGGATCTAAAACACACATATATTAGCGACAACATAATAGGTTCAGATCTGAAATCATGGCACTCAGGCCCTAGTGACAAGCATTAATCATGGCAAAGTAGTAGCAACATCAATCTCAGAACATAGTGGATACTAGGGATCAATCCCCGTCAAAACTAACTCGGTTACATGATAGATCTCATCCAACCCATCACCATCGAGCAAGCCTACGATGAGATTACTCACGAACGGTGAAGAGCATCATGGAATTTGCGATGAAGGAAGGTTGACGATGACGATGGCGACGATTTTCCCTCACCGGATCCCAGAACAGACTCCAGATCTGCCCTCCAGATGAAGAACAGGAGGTGGCGGCGCCTCCGTATTGTAAAACGCGATGAACTCTTCTCCTTGATTTTTTTCCGGGCGAGACTGACTAAATAGACCTGGATTTGGAGGCGGTGGAGCTTTGTGGGCCCCACAAGCCTGCCAGGCGCGGCCAGGGGGGTCGCACCTGGTGGGCTTGTGGGCTCACGGCTCCACTTCCTCCGCTGATTCTTGCGCCGATATTTTTCATAAATTCCAGAAAAATTCTCCGTAAATTTTCAGGTCATTCCGAGAACTTCTATTTCTGCGCGAAAACAACACCATGGCAATTCTCCTGAAAACAGGGTTAGTCCGGGTTAGTTCCATTCAAATCATGCAAATTAGAGTCCAAAACAAGGGCAAAAGAGTTCATAAAAGTAGATACAACGGAGACATATCAACTCCCCCAAGCTTAAAGCCTTGCTTGTCCTCAAGCAATTCAGTTGACAAACTGAAAGAGACAAAAGAAAAACTTTGACGAACTCTGTTTGATCTTGTTGTTGCAACTATGTCTAACTCATAACCAGAATTTCAGAAAGATCACAAGCAAACCACATAAGCAAATGACATCTAGGTCTCACGTTAAACTCATATCAATGGCATAATCAACTAGCGAGCAAATAATAATAAGTCTCAAACGTCAACACTTCAATCAAAACAATCATGAAGCAGTACGAACAGATGGTATCTCGCTAGCTCTTTCTGAGACCGCAAAACATAAATGCAGAGCACTTTCAAAGATCAAGGGCTGACTAAACATTGTAATTCATGGCAAAGAAGATCCAGTCACAGTCATACTCAACACAGTTAAAAGCAAAGCATAAAAATGACAGAGGTGCTCTCTAATTGGTGCTTTTATAAGAACAGGATGATTCAATAGGAACATAAATAGACAGACCATTCGCAGAGGGAAGCATTGATTTGTAGAGGTGCCAGAGCTCAAGCTTTCAAAAGAGAGATAATAATTTTGGGTGGCATGCTTTCATTGTCAACGCAATGACTAAAAGTTCTCACCATCTTCCACGCTACACATGCTATAGGCGGTGCCGAAATAGAAAAGTAAAGTTTTGACTCCCCCACCACCGATCAATCACACTCCACGACTAGACGAATCCTCGGGTGCCGTCCATACCAACATCAATCCAGGGGTGTTTTGTTTGTAATTATCTTTTCGATTTGAGCATGGAAATGGGAATTCCAATTACCGTCCCCTTTCTCGTGAATGATAGTGAATAAACACATATCAAGGATAACACGCCTAGCATGGAAGATACCGATAGCCCCCTGTCACCACATGAGCAGTTCGGGCATGCAAAACAGATTATTTCTTGAAGGTTTAGAGAGTGGCACATGCAAATTTACTTGGAACGGCAGGTAAATACCGCATCTAGGTAGGTATGGTGGACTCACATGGAACAACTTTGGGTTTATGGAAGTGGATGCACAAGCAGTATTCCCGCTTAGTACAAGTGAAGGCTAGCAAAAGACTGGGAACCGACCAAGTCGAGAGCGACAACAGGCATCAAAATGCATTGAGATTAACTAACATTGAGTGCAAGCATGAGTAGGACATAAATCACCATGAACATGAATATCATAGAGGCTATGTTGATTTTGTTTCAAGTACATGCGTGAACATGCGCCAAGTCAAGCCACTTGAATCATTCAAAGGAGGATACCATCCTATCATACTACATCATAGTCATCTGAACATTCATGTTGGCATCCAGGACAAACCATTATAAGCTCCTAGCTAATTAAGCATGGCTTCAAAAACTATGATCTCTAAGTTGTCATTGCAAACATGTTTCTCTCACAACAAAGTTGAATCAGGCATGATGAGCGAGTCATATTTACAAAAACAAAATAGATCGAGTTCATACCAGCTTTTCCAGGCTCAGTCACTTCATCATATATCGTCATTATTGCCTTTCACTTGCACGACCGAACGATGTGAACGATAATAAGAGTGCTCGTGCATTGGACTGCGCTGGAATCTGCAGGCAAACAGAAAGGAGAAGACAAAGTAATATGGCTCTTTAACAGATAAACATATATGCATGCGAGAGCCACTAAACATTGTAACCATGATCTTCTACCTTGACCCAAAGAAAAAGAAAACTATTTACACGGGAAAGCTCCCAACAAGCAAAAGAAGAACAAGAAAATCTTTTTGGGTTTTCTCAAACTAGACAGACACACGAAGTGAAAATGAGAAAAGGAAATAAACTAACATGGATGATACAGTGGCAAAGTGTGAACACCGACGAACAAAGTGAAAGCATAAGCTAGAATGTAAAGTCGGTGAGAAACACGTACTCCCCAAGCTTAGGCTTTTGGCCTAAGTTGGTCTACTCCCAAGGAGGGAAATAACCAGCTCCGGGGTACTCCGGAGTGGACTGAGGATGCCACTGCTGTGTGAGCTCCTCTGGCTCCCACTTATAAACTGGCATCTGGTACTCGACTGGTGGCTCGGGCACGTGCACCTGTGGTTGGATGAAGCCCCAATATGCGTAGATGTCCGAGGGCATAATAATGTACCTGCATGCATGAAGATTGAACAAAGAAGGAGCAGGCAAAGTAATAGTCTCATGAGTACCCTGACTAAATAAGGTTATAAAACATCCTTCTATTTATATATCTATCAAGAAAGTCATGGCGAACCATCCTATCGTAATCTAGATATCTCTTAGGAAGAAGAATCTCTTCTTCCTCGTCCAGTCTAATAGGTATCTCAAAGTGTCTAGCAAGACGGGTAGCATAGATACCTCCATAGACAACACCTTTAGAACGGTTCGTGTTCAACCGTTGAGCTACTATAGCGCCCAAGCTATAAGTTTTATCATTATAAAGGGCTTCGTGCAAGACCGCAAGATTTGGGGAACTACGTGACCCAGCTTTCCCACGGCCAATCAAACATTTTCCCGCAAATAATATGAAGAATCGAAGCACGGGAAAATGAATGCTAGCAGCTCTAGCGCAAGACACTCCTCTCTCCTCTCCTACAGCAATTGTACCGATGAAAGCTTCCAAGTCCCGTGGACGAGGTTCATGAATATCTCCAACAAAAGGCAATTTGCAAACATTGCAAAAATCCTGCAGTGACATTCGCTGGGGGATATCGTATAATTTGAACTCAACCATAGGAGGATACTTCCTTGGATAGAAGTTAAAGCTTTGTATGAAGATATTGGTGAGGAGGAGGTATTGCGGACACTTATCTTCAACGAAGGCGGTAAGACCTGCGTTTTCCACCAAGTGATAAAAGTCCTCATAAAGTCCGGCGGCGCGTAAGAACACATCGCTTGGCCATTCGCACGCTCGAACTTCCGCAACTCGACGGACCGGATACTTGGGCTTCTTCTCACTTCCATCATCCTTGGGGTCCCGGCTTGAAGAGCCTCTTAAGAACCTCCTCATATTTTCCCTTTTCTATCTCTGAAAATTTCTGAAATTTTTAGTGACTCTAAGGAAAGTGAATAAGGCTCAATGAAACTCGTAGGAAGTACTCCAACAAGTGCCTAGAGTCCATATTACGCATCAAAACTACTTGGGACCTGCCAAAATTAGCATGCAAAGCTCAAGAACAGGGTCACCAAGGCAGCAAAAATATGCGAAGTATAAGGCACTAGAGCAAAACCTAATTGGACCAATGGAGGAGTAACTTACCAAGGAGTAATTTCCCCAAAACAGTTTAGAGAATGGTGCTTTGAGCAAAGAGATCGAAAATCCCATCAAGACAAGCAAGAACACGGGTTTGAGCTGCGAAACGATTTTTTCTGGAGGTAGGAGAAGCAGATGGGAGCTAGAATGAGTGGAGGGGGGTGCACGTGGGCCCCACACGCCAGGTAGGCGCGGCCAGGAGGTGCCCACACCTCCAGGGCTTCTCGCCCACTGGTGGAGCCCCCAGACTAGCTCTTTGTCTCAGTATTTTTCCAAAATTCCAGAAAAAATCATACTTGATTTTCAGGACGTTCGGAGAACTTTTATTTTCGTGGTACTTTTCCACGGGACCCTAAAACAGAAAACAGGGAAAACTAAACTAAATCTATCATTTTTCTTCTAAGCAACCTAAGGTGAAACCTTGGAACAGAAGTTTGTGACTCCTCAATTCATCCATCTAATGGTTATCGAAAGAAATCCGTCGATGAGGTTGATCAAGTCTCCTCGACAAACCTTTTCAAATCGTTAAAGAAGACAGAGAATTTTTGAATAGTAACTAGGTTATCTCAATGGGGATGTGTATCTCCCCAACAAGCAAATCATACTTCATCTTAACAGGAGGTATAGGGCATTCAAAGCTCCCAATAAGAATCGATGAAGTTTTTTCGATAGCATTGATGCAATATACTCGATATTGTTTCTTTGGAAAGTGCACCATATGCTCATTACCATTGACATGGAAAGTGACATTGCCTTTGTTGCAATCTATAACAGCCCCTGCGGTGTTTAGAAAGGGTCTTCCAAGGATGACCAGCATGGCATCATCCTCGGGAATATCAGGAATAACAAAGTCTATTAAGATAGTGACATTAGCAACCACAACAGGCACATCCTCGCAAATGCCGATAGGGAAAGCAGTTGATTTGTCGGCCATTTGCAGAGAGATTTCTGTGGGTGTCAACTTATCCAGTTCAAGTCTACGATAAAGAGAGAGAGGCATAACACTAACACCGGCTCCAAGATCGCATAAATCAGTTCTGACGTAGTTGCCTTTAATGGAGCAAGGTATAGTGGGCACACCGGGATCACCTAGTTTCTTAGGAGTTCCACCCTTGAAGGTATAATTAGCGAGCATGGTGGAAATCTCAACCTCAGGTATCCTCCTTTTATTAGTCACAATATCCTTCATGTACTTAGAATACGGAGACATTTTGAGCATATCTGTCAAATGCATTTGCAGAAAGACATGTCTAATCATTTCAACAAATCGCTAAAAGTCCTCATCATCATTTTTCTTGTATGGTTTGGGAGGAAAGGGCATGGGTTTCTGAACCCATGGTTCCCTTTCTTTTCCATGCTTCCTAGCAGCAAAGTCATTCTTATCGTATCTTCTACTCTTAGGCTGTGGGTTATCAAGATCAACAGGTTCAATCTCCACATCCTTATCATTGCTAGGTTGAGCATCAACATGAACATCACCATTGATATTTTCATTAGGCTCATGTTCATCACCAGATTGTGTTTCAGCATCAGAGATAGAGGCATCGTTTGGACTCTCAGGGGTAGCAGCAACAGGGTTGCTAGGGTGCAAGTTCCTATCATCTTTCTTCTTCTTTCTAGGATGACTAGGTGCATCAGTGCTAACTCCTTGAGAATCTTGTTCAATTCTTTTTGGGTGACCCTCAGGATACAAAGGTTCCTGAGTCATTCTACCGCCTCTAGTGATGACTCTAACAGAATTGTCATTCAACTCATTGAGAAAGTCATTTTAAGCCCTATGTACTTGTTCCACCTCAGTAGTAACCATAGAGGCATGTTTACTCAGAAGCTTAAGATCATTGACATCTGTGTCTGCACAAGCACTTAAATGACTAAGGACACGAGCATTCTATTCCAATTGTCTGCTAACATAATCATTGAAACTCTGTTGTTTGGCAACAAAGTTATCAAATTCATCCAAGCATAAGCTAGCAGGTTTATCAAAAGGAATATCACTCTCATCAAACCTACGCAGAGAGTTTACTTCTAGTACCTGTATCAGGTTACCAAGACCATGGATCTCTTCGATAGGTGGTAGATTTTTGACATCTTCAGATTTAATGCCTTTCTCTCACATAGATTTCTTAGCTTCTTGCATATCTTCAGGACTGAGGAATATAATACCTTTTTTCTTCGGAGTTGTCTTAGGAGGTGGTTCCGGAATATACCAAGTGTTCTCATTGCACAAGATGTTATTCAATAGGATCATAGCTTGTTCTACAGTTCGTACCCTAAAAACAAAACCAGCACAACTATCTAGGTGGTCTCTAGAAGCATCGGTAAGTCCATTATAGAAGATATCAAGTATTTCATTCTTCTCAAGAGGGTGATCAGGAAAAGCATTCAGTAGCTGGACGAGCCTCCCCCAAGCTTGTGGGAGACTCTCTTCTCCAGGTTGAGCAAAGTTGTATATTTCCTGCAAGGCGGCTTGCTTCTTATGGGCAGGGAATTATTTTTCACAGAAGTAGTAGACCATATCCCGGGGGCTACGCACACAACCAGGAGCAAGAGAAGTGAACCAGGTCTTAGCATCATCCTTTAGTGAGAAAGGAAACAACTTGAGGATATAGTAGTGGCAGATCTTTTCCTCACTAGTGAATAGGGCTGCTATATCGTGCAGCTTGGTAAGATGGGCTACAACCGTTTCAGACTCGTAACCGTGAAAAGGATCAGAATCGACGAGAGTGATTAGCTCAGGTTCGACAGAGAATTCATAATCCTTATCGGTCACAACTATAGGCGAAGTAGCAAACTTCGGGTCGTATTTCATCCTAGCGTTTAGAGATTTTTCGTTCCACTTGAGCAGTAATTTCTCAACATCATAGCTATCCTTACACGCAAGAAAGTGCTCAGCTATCTCTCCCTCCATAGCATAACGCTCAGGCATATCAGGCAATTCACATCTAGGAGAGGTAGCTCTAGCAGGCAAAATAGCAGGTTCTACTTGACTAGTATTAGCAGTTTCGGAAGTATCATCACATCTAGAAGCAACTCTAGCAATTTGTGCATCAAGGAATGCACCTACCGGCAAAGCAGTATCAAGCATAGCATCATCAGGCATAGCAGTATCAAGCATAGCATCATCAAGCAAAGGCGACACATCAAGATTTCTAGTAGGAGGTGGTGTCGCAAACTTACTCATAACTGAAGGTGAATCAAGTGCAGAGCTAGATGGCAGTTCCTTACGTGTCCTCGTAGTTGAGGGCAAGACTTTAGTTCTTGGATCTATCAGATTCCTCATAGTGATCAGCAGACGTAAATCCCAAGTGACTCAGAGAATATAGTTGTGCTTCCCCGGCAACGGCGCCAAATAATAGTCTTGATAACCCACAAGTATAGGGGATCGCAACAGTTTTCGAGGGTAGAGTATTCAACCCAAATTTATTGATTCGACTCAAGGGGAAGCGAAAGAATATTCTCAAGTATTAGCAGTTGAGTTTTCAATTCAACCACACATAAAAGATTTAGTATCTGCAGCAAAGTATCAGTAGCAAGGTAGTATGATAGCAGCAGTAGCAACAGTAACCAGTAGCAGCAAAGTAACATGAGTAGCAACAGAGTAACAGTAGCAGAAGTGACAGCAGTAGCGGCAAAGTAACGTAGCAAGGACCAGTAGTAAAAGACTCGTAGGCATTGGATCGGTGATGGATGATTATGCCGGATGCTATTCATCATGTAACATTTATAACACGGAGAGATATGTAACTAGCTCCAGTTCGTCAATCTAATGTAGCAGTACTTCTTCTGCCTATAAATCCCCGAAAAATCCAAAACCATGGCAGAGATCCACGAAAATACTTTTCCGCCGCCGCAAGCTTCTGTCTCCGCAAGATCCCATCTGGGGCACGTTCTGGTGCCCTGCCGGAGGGGGGATTCGGATATGGAGGGCTTCTTCATCAACACCATTGCCTATCCGATGATGCGTCAGTAGTTCACCATAGACCTTTGGGTCCATAGCTAGTTACTAGATGGCTTATTCTCTCTCTTGGATCTTCAATCCAAAGTTCTCCATGATCTTCATGGAGATCTATCTGATTTAATCTTATTTTGCGGTGTGTTTGTCGAGATCCGATGAATTGTGGATTTATGATCAGATTATCTATGAATCTTATTTGAGTTTCTTCTAATCTTTTATATGCATGATTTCATATCCTTGTAATTCTCTTCGAGTTGTGGGTTCTGTTTAGCCAACTTGATCTATGATTCTTGCAATGGGAGAAGTGCTTGGTTTTGGGTTCATACCGTGCGGTGACCTCACCCAGTGACACAAGGGGTAGCGAGGCACGCATCGTGTTATTGCCATCAAGGGTAAAAAGATGGGGTTTATATCTATTGCATGAATTTATCCCTCTACATCATGTCACCTTTCTTAAGGCGTTACTTTGTTTGTTATGAACTCAATACACTAGATGCATGCTGGATAGCGGTCGATGTGTGGAGTATTAGTAGTAGATGCAGAAAGTATCGGTCTACTTTTCTCGAACGTGATGCCTATATGTATGATCATTGCCTTAGATATCGTCATGACTTTGCGCGGTTCTATCAATTGCTCGACAGTAATTCGTTCACCCACCGTAATATTTGCTATTTTGAGAGAAGCCTCTAGTGAACACTATGGCCCCCGGGTCTACTTCACATCATATTTTCAGCCCTACACTTTTACTTTGTTGCACTTTCCGCCTTATGATCTCACCTTGCAATCAATCGTGAAGGGATTGACAACCCCTTTGTAGCGTTGGGTGCAAGTTTGCTGTTTTTGCGCAGGTACATCGGTGCTTCATCTTGATACTCCTACTGGATTTATACCTTGGTTCTCAAACTGAGGGAAATACTTACTGCTACTGTGCTGCATCACCCTTTCCTCTTCAAGGGGAAAAACCAACGCAAGCTCAAGAGGCAGCAAGAAGAATTTCTAGCGCCGTTGCCGGGGTGCTTCAAGTGAAGCTTATCCAAGTAAGTGTCGCAAACTCATCTCTTGCATTTACCTTTTCTACCTCTCGTTTTCCTCTCCCCCACTTCTGAAAAACAAAAAATTACAAAAATATTTGCCTTTTTCGTTCCCCCTTTTCTTTCGCTTGCTTTCTGTTTGCTTGTGTGCTTGTCTGCTTGCTGAAGTCACCATGACTGAAAACACCAAACTTTGTGACTTCTCGAATACTAATAATAATGATTTTATTTGTACTCCAGTTGCTCCCGCCACTAGGGCGGAATCATATGAAATCAATGTTGCTTTGCTGAATCTTGATATGAAAGAGCAATTCTCCGGCCTTCCTAGTGAAGATGTCGCATCCCATCTTAATACCTTCATTGAGTTATGCGATATGCAAAAGAAGAAAGATGTGGATAATGATGTGATTAAATTGAAGCTATTTCTGTTCTCATTGCGACATAGAGCAAAAACTTCGTTTTCATCTTTGCCCAAAAATAGTATTGATTCTTGGAACAAATGCAAAGATGCTTATATATCCAAGTATTTTCCGCCGGCTAAGATTATCTCTCTCCGTAATGATATCATGAATTTTATGTAACATCCCAATTTTCGTAAATTCGGATGTTAATAGATCATTCATATGCATCTCATATTTTATGCATCATTGCGTTCTTCTCAAAAAATTTATCGTTATGTGACTGCGGGCAATTTATCGGAGCGGAGATAATATGACTTCTCCCCTGTGAGTTAAAGTCACCATTTTTGGTTTTTGCAAATTTTTCCAAACTCCGAATTATTTTGGTCGAGTTTTTTTTTTATCGCGTTGTGTGATCTAATTGCATAAAACTTTTTATAAAAAAATTGCATTAGGTGGAACTAGGGTTCCTATATGTATTATATATATTAGTACTCTTTATAGTATTTGTTAGTGAGGCTATATTTTATTTTTTTTTATTTTTTTACTGCTGTTTGTTCTTAAAAAAAAAGAGAAAACTGCCAGGCCGAGCCACAAGGGCTCAGCCCAGCCGCCCCCATGCATGCACGCATGCACCTTGCATGCAGCCCCCCCACATCCCCAATCTCTCTCCCTCCCCACGTCTCCTCTTTCCTTTTTTTTCTCCTCCCTCCCTTTCCTTTTCTCTCCACCGCCACCTCTCCCTCTCTTTCCTATTTTCTCTCCCGTGATCTCCTTCCCAAAGTTCTCCCTCTCCTTCCTTTTACTCTCCTCCCCTAAGCCTATATAAACCCCCCCCCCACCGCCACCTCTCCCCAACCCTAGCCGCCGCCGTCTCCACCGCCGCCTCCACAAGCCGCCGCCGGCGCCTCACCCCACCGCCGCCCTAGCCGCCGCCGCGAGCAGTGGCAGCAGCCCGAAAGCTGTTGCACCTCGGCCTCGCCCGGAGTAGGAGCCCTCCCCGAACTCTCTCTCCACCGCCGCCTCTTCCCCGCAGAGGAGGAACCTCACCGCCGCCGCCCGACGCCCCACCGCCCGGAGCTACTCCCTCCTTCCTCGCCGGTCATCTCCTTTCTTGTCGGTGCAAGCTACAGCCAGCACGTAGCTATCCATCTCTCTCTCTCTATTTGCATGCACTCAATCTCGGCCCTTAGATCCCATGCAACACCATGCAATGGCTAGGATTAGATCACCTATACCCCTTCGGTTTAGTCTAGAAAACCAACGGTTCTTTTGGTCACTTAAGATTTAGCCAGTGGTTTTGCAAGCCATGGGACGTTTGCTCCAAACCAAGAAAACACACAGCCACTACAGCCAATAGAACTTGCCACGTGTGCCTCTCTTTAGCACTAGCAGTATTGTAATTTTCTGTCCAGATTTCGAAAACAGAAACTTTCAATCTTGTTTTGATCACAACTTTTTATCCCTACGTCCAATGACATTGATTCTTTCTCCAGTAGCTCACAAATGTCCTGTAGTTTGTAAAAATATATAATTTTTCTGTGTTGGGAATTTTCAAATATAAGTTAGAGCAGATTTAGTTTAAACACTGTTTTGCCTATTCCAGGAGTTTGAAAAATGATATTGAGTTGATTCTTTCTGCTACTGTTTTCTAGTGATAAAATCTTACTGTGGTAGAATTTTCAGAATTGTTAAAGTATTTTGACTGGTGTTTTCAACAGAAACAAGTTTCTGCCCTACCGGCGCGCGATAAATTCTTTTGCGTAGTCTTTTGCAAATCTTTGCATGTGATGTTATTTCTACTTGTGGCATGATTGAATTGCTTATGGTGTGCTTTGTGTTTGTATCGGTAGATCATCCGGAGTGCGAAGCGTGTTACTTAGAGACGCTTGAGCAGGACAACTATCATCAAGGCAAGTCATCTTTGATCATGTTATTTTTACCTATGTTTTCGATGCATGGTAGATCACCTTCTTTGCCCAATTTGCATGCTGCCTAGGTACTTGGAAACTTTAGTCATAGGTGTAGTATCATGTGGTAGGAACACCAACACCCCGATACTTGGCCCCAGGACGACAAAGTTATATATATGCTATGCTTAAGTAGACGGGTTATCGGTTGAGTGTATGCCACGAGAGATGCGAGATTGATATAATAACCAAGACCGGACTAAGACAAGATTTTCAAGACCTCGGACACAATGCAACACTGGGTGAAGGACGGTTGATCGGCTCCCTGGAAAACCCAGTGGATGCCCGGGATGCTGGAGAGGCCATGTCATCCTGCGGAAAGCTTCACCCAGGCTCAAAGGGACGGACGGAGACTTCAAGACTCAAGGCTTACCTGCACAGCCACAAGTCATTATGGGCTCTGGCTTGGTTGGACAACGCGGCGACTCTGGACAGGCGGTGCTAGCAGATGTAGACAAATGGTAGGAATGGATGGGCACCGACAGGGATTCAGAGGGACCCGTTGAAAGACCATGTTTTGATAATCCGTTCTTCAAACACCCTGAAGTGCGAGGACAAACACGGAGGCGATCAAATCTTGTGGGGAACGTGTGCAAAACTCTGCAGAGTACTCAAACCTAATCGATTAGCCGTGTCCACGGTCATGGACAACTTGAGCCGAAGGCATTGAATTTCCCCTGAACTCTCGACACAACTTAATAATGATGTGGGTGTTAACAACTATTCGGGTATGAGAATTGGTTGGCCGAACCATCTCGTTAACAACAAACTATGTAGTAATTTTTTTGCTTTCAAACCCTTTTGTTGTAGGAGAAAACTGGCTTTATGCAAAACTTAGCTCCACCGGCCAAATATGCATGTAGAGATAGATGATTATTATTTTACTCCCTCTCTTAATGATTTGCCAGCATATTCAATATGATGACCTGCACGGCTGCAACGTATCATGTTGCAGAGTACTTTTCCGACCAGGAGTGAGGCTACGGTTCTACGCTCAGCGACATGCCCTTGGAGTCGGATGGACTCGTCTACCTGATGCTTCCGCTTAGTCTTCGTTAGATAATCTCATGAGTTGGCCTTTAGCCACTTTATTGTACTGCTTTATTGTAATAAAGTACTCTTTATGAGATTTCGATTAATAAAGTTGTGTGATTGCACTCTTGAATATATACATTATGTACTGTGTGTGTACCAGCATGATCTTGGGATGGTACGGAAACACCAGAGGCTTGACTCATTGAGTCGGGCGCTACAGAAATGGTATTCACAGCACACGCTGACCTTAGGACGTAACCTCTAGGATTGGAAAAGCCTTAGGAAGAAAACTATTTTCTCTTATATCTATAAATCTTCTATTTCCTCTTCTGATCATTTCTGACTTCTCTCCGATTTTCCAATGTTTAGATGGCCACCTTCGTCCCTGTTAATGTCACGGAGTTTTGCCAGCCCGACACCACTATGCCATTCAGAAAAGAGCTGGTGCAGATCACCAAAGACTTGAGGATTGCTGTGCCGACTATCACAGGGAAGCCAACTTCATCTTACCCGGAGGATTCATGCTACAGGATCGAGGTGCATATTCCCGGAAGGACATTCGAGCCGCACACTAAGCCGATGGATTTCAAGTTCATCGCACCCAGCTGGATTCTCGGAAGGGACACGGCGATCCATTGTGCACTCGGACGTATCAAGGATAAATACAAAGGCTGCCCTATGTCTCCAGACCTATTCGTTGTATCCCGGAGAAATGAAGACGGAGACATCATCTCAAGCACGACCAATGACGCTCTCTTATCGTATGGCCAGACCTTGGAGAAGCACAGCGGAACTCTGGAGTATCACGCGATCAAGGACGCCAGGAAGATCAAGCAACTGTCACTCCGCGAGCTTGAGCTTGAAGATGCAGCCCGGGAAGCCCACTATGAGCATGAGCTGGAAGTGAAGGACTTTCTGGAGCGGATCGAGAAGCTGAAGACTCGAGTTGCATACCTGGAGGAGGAACTGGACATGGGCGAGAACCTTCATCCCGAAGGAGACGTAGCCCTCGTGATCAGCAACGACGAGGACTATGAAGAAAGCTCCACCGAAGGACCCGACACCATGCTATTCTGAGGAGGACACTTAGACTAGACCACCAAATTTACTTTATCGTTTTACGTGTTAGGCCGATGTTTAGGATTATCGATTTTGTATCCCCGTATGAACCTTGTGATGATTGAATAAAATGTGTGGTGTGATACTTGTGTGTTGCATTCATATGGGTAGTGTAATTACTCTTAGACCATTGTTCTATGCTAATCTCACCCCTCTACAAACATCAGATGCCTCCAAGACGCGCCCCTGAGTCCAACTTTCCGCCGGAACTCACCCAGTTGATCCAGCAACAAAACACCCTCATGCAGCTGATCATCCAGAACCAGAATAACAACAACCATCATCCACCCCAGGCCGACAACCTTACCCGTTTTCTGAGGTTGAACCCTCCAACTTTCTCCAGCAGCATTGAGCCCATTGTGGCAGATGATTGGCTTCGCAAGATGGAGCGTGAGCTCATCACCGCTGATTGTTCTAAAGCTGAGAAGGTGCGTTTTGCCGCGCATCAACTTGAAGGCCCTGCAGCTGCTTGGTGGGAGAACTACACCACCACTTATCCCATTGCTGGAGTCACTTGGGAGCAATTCAAGCAAGCCTTCCGCACCGCACATGTCTCAGCTAGTGCAATGAGTCTGAAGAAGCGTGAGTTTCGCAACTTACGCCAGGGGAGTCGCACTGTGGCCCAGTACGTTGATGATTTCAGCATGCTCGCCCGTTATGCACCTGGAGATGTGGCTGATGATGCGGCCAAGCAGGAGAAGTTCTTGGAAGGACTGAATGATGAGCTGAGCATCCAGTTGACGGTAGCCACCTTCAACAACTACCAGGAGCTTGTTGATAAGGCCCTCATCTTGGAGGGGAAACATCAGCAGATGGAGAACCGCAAGCGAAAGTATGGGGTTGGAAAGTTCAACTCCGGCACTCAGCAGAAGCCTCGCTACACCCCCTACTCAGGGAATACCGGGACTGGATCCGGTAAGTTTGGTGGACATGTTCAGCATAACCACCCTGTGCACAACCATGGAGGCCACAACCATGGAGGAAATGGGAACCACCGCAACAACAACAACTTCAAGAATGGCGGTACTGGCACTCAGCAGCAGTCAGCTCCAGCTCAGAAGGATCTGACTCACATCACTTGCTTCAAGTGTCAGAAGAAGGGACACTATGCCACTGATTGTCCCCAGAACAAGCAGGGGAATGGAAACGGAAACGGCAACGGCAACGGCAACGGCAACTGTGCAGCTAAGAAGCCCAATCCTTTTCCTCGAACTCAGGTGAACCACATTGATGTGGAAGAGGTCTATGATCACCCTGATACTGTGGTTGGTAAGTTTTTGCTAAATTCACATCCAGTATTGGTACTTTTTGATTCTGGTGCAGCGCATTCATTCATATCAAGGGTAGTTGTGGAAAAGTATAGTTTGCCAACTAGAACCCTCAGCCAACCTATTAAGGTCAGTTCCCCAGGAGGCATGATGACAGCCGGGATAGGATGCCATGCTTTGAGTCTCAACATCGGGAACCATAATTTTCCCACCGACCTCATCGTATTAGAGTCCCAGGGATTGGATGTAATCCTAGGCATGGATTGGATGGACAAGTATGAAGGTAATATCGACTGTGCCCTTAAGTCTATTTTGCTCACCACCCCCGAGCAGAAGCGGATTAAGTACATGTCTCAGCGCCCGACACGGAGTAAGCGAGTAAACTCTCTCACGGGAGTAGTCCAGGTGGAGGTACCGATCATACAGGAGTATCCAGATGTATTTCCGGAGGAATTGCCGGGCATGCCACCCGATAGAGAGATTGAGTTTTTGATTGAGCTATTACCCGGAACAGCACCGATATCCAAGAGACCTTATCGGATGCCCGCTAACGACTTGATAGAAATCAAGAAGCAAATTAAAGAGTTATTGGACAAAGGGTATATTCGCCCAAGTTCTTCACCTTGAGGAGCCCCAGTGCTCTTGGTTGAAAAGAAGGACAAGTCCCTGAGAATGGTTGTCGATTATCGTGCATTGAACGATGTGACCATCAAGAGCAAGTACCCCTTGCCGATGATCAATGATCTATTTGATCAGTTAGTTGGAGCTCGCATATTCTCAAAGATCGATCTTCGATCCGGGTATCATCAGTTGAAGATTCGTGAACAGGATATACCCAAGACAGCCTTTACCACTCGGTACGGCTTGTATGAGTACACGGTCATGTCATTTGGACTGACTAATGCTCCGGCATATTTTATGAATCTGATGAACAAGGTATTTATGGAGTACTTGGACAAGTTTGTCGTGGTATTCATCGATGACATACTGATATTCTCCAAGAACGAAGAGGAACACAAGGAACATCTGCGTCTAGTTCTGGAGAAGCTTCGAGAGCATAAGCTATATGCAAAGTTTAGCAAATGTGAGTTTTGGTTGAAGGAAGTCGGATTTCTCGGACACGTCATCTCCGGAGAAGGAATAGCAGTGGACCCTGCCAAGGTAGCAGCAGTCACCGAATGGGTAGCACCCACTTCAGTCAAGGAGATCCGCAGTTTCCTCGGACTTGCCGGATATTACCGGAGGTTCATTGAGAATTTCTCAAAGATTGCCAAGCCCATGACAGAGTTATTGAAGAAGGAATCCAAGTATGTTTGGACTGAGGAATGTGAAACCAGTTTTCAAGAGCTGAAGAAACGTCTTGTTACAGCCCCAGTGCTGATATTGCCGAACATTCACAAGGATTTCCAGGTTTACTGTGACGCTTCTCGTCAAGGACTCGGAGGAGTACTCATGCAAGAAGGCAAAGTTGTAGCCTATGCATCCAGACAGCTCAGACCTCATGAGTTGAATTATGCCACACATGACTTGGAACTAGCAGCCGTAGTGCACGCTCTCAAGACCTGGAGACATTTCCTGATCGGAAATAGTTGTGATGTTTACACTGATCACAAGAGCCTGAAATATATCTTCACGCAGAAGGAGTTGAACCTCAGACAGAGGCGATGGCTAGAGTTGATCAAAGACTATGACATGAGATTACATTATCACCCAGGCAAGGCAAATGTTGTAGCCGATGCGTTGAGCCGCAAGAGTTATGTGAACACGCTCACGGCGGGAGGATTACCCCAGGAGTTAGTCGATGACCTCCGAGAGCTCAAATTGGAGATAGTTCCAAGAGGATTTGTTGCCACTCTGGAAATTCAGTCTACTTTGACGGAAAAGATCCGTGAAGCACAGAAAGCTGACAAAGAGATAGCTGAGATTAAGCAGAAAATGGAAGACGGGAAGGCTAAAGGTTTTCATGAGGACGAACACGGAACTTTATGGTTTGAGGATCGCATCTATGTTCCCAATGATCCCGAACTCAGGAAGTTGATACTTCAGGAAGCTCATGATTCCCCGTACTCGATACACCCCGGTAACACCAAGATGTATCTGGATCTGAAAGAAAGTTTCTGGTGGACAGGATTGAAGAAAGACATTGCCGAGTATGTAGCTATATGCGATGTTTGTCAGCGAGTAAAAGCCGAGCATCAGAAGCCAGCAGGTTTGCTCCAACCTCTGCCGATACCCGAATGGAAATGGGAAAAGCTTGGTATGGACTTCATCACAGGATTACCCAGGACCCGTTCTGGCTATGATTCTATTTGGGTTGTGGTCGATCGTTTGACCAAGGTAGCTCACTTCATTCCGGTGAAGACTACCTACACGAGTGCCAAGCTGGCCAAGATTTATATGACGAGGATCGTATGTCTGCACGGAGTACCGAAGAGCATTGTGTCCGACAGAGGGACTCAGTTCACATCAAAATTTTGGCACCAACTGCACCAAACCTTGGGAACGAGATTGGAGTTCAGCACAGCATTTCACCCGCAGACAGATGGACAAACCGAGAGAGTTAATCAGATTCTGGAGGACATGTTGAGAGCTTGCGCTCTAGACTATGGGTCTAGTTGGGATGACAATTTATCGTATGCCGAGTTCTCATACAACAGCTACCAGACCAGTCTGAAGATGGCCCCTTTCGAAGCTCTATACGGAAGGAGGTGCAGAACACCGTTGATGTGGGATGGAGTTGGAGACCGACAACTTTTTGGTCCCGACCTCATCCGAGATTCTGAAGAGAAGGTCAAGCTTATTCGTGACCGACTCAAGATAGCTCAGTCCAGACAGAAGAGTTATGCCGACAGCAAACGCAAGGAAGTAACGTATGAAGTGGGAGATCGAGCATATCTTCGGGTGTCTCCACTTCGAGGAATCAAGAGATTCGGTGTGAAAGGAAAATTAGCACCACGTTTCATTGGCCCCTACAAAATTCTTGAACGTAGAGGCGAAGTTGCATACAAACTGGAACTGCCGGAAGGATTGTCCGGAGTTCATGATGTCTTCCATGTTTCCCAGTTGAAGAAATGCCATGCTGAGATGGCCGATGTTCCGTTGAGAGATACAGTGCCCCTAGAGGCCATACAGCTTGACAGTGATCTGACGTATGAGGAGAAACCCGTCCGGATTCTCGAGACCGCCAACAGAGTTACCCGCAGCAAGATCATCAAGTTCTCCAAGGTGTTGTGGAGCCACCACACCGAGGAAAAAGCCACCTCGGAACGAGAAGAGGATCTTCGTCGAGACCACCCGCACCTATTTTCTAGCCAACCCGAATCTCGAGGGCGAGATTCATCTTAAGGTGGGTAGGTTTGTAACATCCCAATTTTCGTAAATTCGGATGTTAATAGATCATTCATATGCATCTCATATTTTATGCATCATTGCGTTCTTCTGAAAAAATTTATCGTTATGTGACTGCGGGCAATTTATCGGAGCGGAGATAATATGACTTCTCCCGTGTGAGTTAAAGTCACCATTTTTGGTTTTTGCAAATTTTTCCAAACTCCGAATTATTTTAGTCGAGTTTTTTTTTCAATCGCGTTGTGTGATCTAATTGCATAAAACTTTTTAAAAAAAATTGCATTAGGTGGAACTAGGGTTCCTATATGTATTATATATATTAGTACTCTTTATAGTATTTGTTAGTGAGGCTATATTTTATTTTATTTTTATTTTTTTTACTGCTGTTTGTTCTTAAAAAAAAAGAGAAAACTGCCAGGCCGAGCCACAAGGGCTCAGCCCAGCCGCCCCCATGCATGCACGCATGCACCTTGCATGCGGCCCCCCCACATCCCCAATCTCTCTCCCTCCCCACGTCTCCTCTTTCCTTTTTTTTTCTCCTCCCTCCCTTTCCTTTTCTCTCCACCGCCACCTCTCCCTCTCTTTCCTATTTTCTCTCCCGTGATCTCCTTCCCAAAGTTCTCCCTCTCCTTCCTTTTACTCTCCTCCCCTAAGCCTATATAACCCCCCCCCACCGCCACCTCTCCCCAACCCTAGCCGCCGCCGTCTCCACCGCCGCCTCCACAAGCCGCCGCCGGCGCCTCACCCCACCGCCGCCGCGAGCAGCGGCAGCAGCCCGAAAGCTGCTGCACCTCGGCCTCGCCCGGAGGAGGAGCCCTCCCCGAACTCTCTCTCCACCGCCGCCTCTTCCCCGCGGAGGAGGAACCTCACCGCCGCCGCCCGACGCCCCACCGCCCGGAGCTACTCCCTCCTTCCTCGCCGGTCATCTCCTTTCTTGTCGGTGCAAGCTACAGCCAGCACGTAGCTATCCATCTCTCTCTCTCTATTTGCATGCACTCAATCTCGGCCCTTAGATCCCATGCAACACCATGCAATGGCTAGGATTAGATCACCTATACCCCTTCGGTTTAGTCCAGAAAACCAACGGTTCTTTTGGTCACTTAAGATTTAGCCAGTGGTTTTGCAAGCCATGGGACGTTTGCTCCAAACCAAGAAAACACACAGCCACTACAGCCAATAGAACTTGCCACGTGTGCCTCTCTTTAGCACTAGCAGTTTTGTAATTTTCTGTCCAGATTTCGAAAACAGAAACTTTCAATCTTGTTTTGATCACAACTTTTTATCCCTACGTCCAATGACATTGATTCTTTTTCCAGTAGCTCACAAATTTCCTGTAGTTTCTAAAAATATATAATTGTTATGTGTTGGAAATTTTAAAATATAAGTTAGAGTAGATTTAGTTTAAACACTGTTTTGCCTATTCCAGGAGTTTGAAAAATGATATGGAGTTTATTCTTTTTGATACTGTTTTCTAGTGATAAAATCTTACTGTGGTAGAGTTTTCAGAATTTTTGAAGTATTTTGACTGGTGTTTTCAACAGAAACAAGTTTCTGCCCTACCGGCGCGCGATAAATTCTTTTGCGTAGTCTTTTGCAAATCTTTGCATGTGATGTTATTTCTACTTGTGGCATGATTGAATTGCTTATGGTGTGCTTTGTGTTTGTATCGGTAGATCATCCGGAGTGCGAAGCGTGTTACTTAGAGACGCTGGAGCAGGACAACTATCATCAAGGCAAGTCATCTTTGATCATGTTATTTTTACCTATGTTTTCGATGCATGGTAGATCACCTTCTTTGCCCAATTTGCATGCTGCCTAGGTACTTGGAAACTTTAGTCATAGGTGTAGTATCATGTGGTAGGAACACCAACACCCCGATACTTGGCCCCGGGACGACAACGTTATATATATGTTATGCTTAAGTAGACGGGTTATCGGTTGAGTGTATGCCACGAGAGATGCGAGATTGATATAATAACCAAGACCGGACTAAGACAAGATTTTCAAGACCTCGGACGCAATGCAACACTGGGTGAAGGACGGTTGATCGGCTCCCTGGAAAACCCAGTGGATGCCCGGGATGCTGGAGAGGCCATGTCATCCTGCGGAAAGCTTCACCCAGGCTCAAAGGGACGGACGGAGATTTCAAGACTCAAGGCTTACCTGCACAGCCACAAGTCATTATGGGCTCTGGCTTGGTTGGACAACGCGGCGACTCTGGACAGGCGGTGCTAGCAGATGTAGACGAACGGTAGGAATGGATGGGCACCGACAGGGATTTAGAGGGACCCGTTGAAAGACCATGTTTTGATCATCCGGTCTTCAAACACCCTGAAGTGCGAGGACAAGCACGGAGGCGATCAAATCTTGTGGGGAACGTGTGCAAAACTCTGCAGAGTACTCAAACCTAATCGATTAGCCGTGTCCACGGTCATGGACAACTTGAGCCGAAGGCATTGAATTTCCCCTGAACTCTCGACACAAGTTAATAATGATGTGGGTGTTAACAACTATTCGGGTACGAGAATTGGTTGGCGGAACCATCTCGTTAACAACAAACTATGTAGTAATTTTTTTTGCTTTCAAACCCTTTTGTTGTAGGAGAAAACTGGCTTTATGCAAAACTTAGCTCCACCGGCCAAATATGCATGTAGAGATAGATGATTATTATTTTACTCCCTCTCTTAATGATTTGCCAGCATATTCAATATGCTGACCTACACGGCTGCAACGTATCATGTTGCAGAGTACTTTTCCGACCAGGAGTGAGGCTACGGTTCTACGCTCAGCGACATGCCCTTGGAGTCGAATGGACTCGTCTACCTGATGCTTCCTCTTAGTCTTCGTTAGATAATCTCATGAGTTGGCCTTCAGCCACTTTATTGTACTCCTTTATTGTAATAAAGTACTCTTTATGATATTTCGATTAATAAAGCTGTGTGATTGCACTCTTGAATATATACATTATGTACTGTGTGTGTACCAGCATGATCTTGGGATGGTACGGAAACACCAGAGGCTTGACTCGTTGAGTCGGGTCGCTACATTTTAAGAACCTTGATCATGAACATATTGCACAATCTTGAGAGAGAATGAAATTGATGATTAGAAATTGTCCCGCTCATGGCTTGAGTCTTTGGATGATTATACAAATCTTCTACGCTGGTTTGAATTTTGCTTCTAGAAATATCTTGGACTCCGCCTCCGGTTGAACTTTCATGGAAATCACATTAGGAGAAGCCACAAAACTCCTAGACAATATCGTGACAAACTATTCTCAGTGGCACACTAAAAGGTCACCTACTAGTAAAAAGGTACACGCTATAGAAGAAATTAACTCGTTGAGTGTTAAGATGGACGAGTTAATGAAATTGTTTGCTAGTAAAGGTGCTCCTTTAGATCCAAATGATATGCCCTTGTCTTCCTTGATTGAGAGTAGCAATGAAAGCTTGGATGTTAATTTTGTTGGTAGGAATAATTTTGGCAACTCCTACAACAATGCTTTTACAGGAAACTATATTCCTAGGCCTTTTCCTAGTAATCCCTCTAATAACTTTGGCAACTCCTACAACAATGCTCATGGAAATTACAACAAATTACCCTCTGATCTAGAGAGTAATATTAAATAGTTTATCAACTCGCAAAAGATTTTCAATGCGTCCATAGAAGAAAAACTACTCAAAATGTATGATTTGGCTAGGAGCGTTGATAGAATGTCTCTTGATATTGATGCTTTGAAAGTTAGATGTGCTCGTCCCAAGATCAATATGGATGAAACTTTGAAACTATGCGTGTTTCCATGAATGAGAGTAAAGAAAGAACCGCCCAAATTCGTGCTAGACATGAATGGCTTAAAAAGGTGTGTTCTCGTGATGAGAATCACGAAGATCTTAAAGTGCTTGGTGTGACTCCCATTGAATCCTTGTTTTCTAGTGTCAAACCTAATGATGACGGGGCTGGATATGAATCCACCTTGGTTGAAAAACGCCCCAATGATTCAGAGTCTATCTATCTTGATGCTAAAAGCATTGAACGTGGAGTAGAGGATATCAAAACTTTGAGTAGTAATGAAACTAATACTTTGGATTTCAAGGAATTCAATTATGATAGTTGCTCTTTGATTGAATGTATTTCCTTGATGCAATGCATGCTAAAACAAGGCCTTTACTGATAATATCGTCGATGCTATGATGAAATCTCTTGAAGAGAAACTTGAATTGGAAGTTTCTATTCCTAGAAAACTTCATGATGAGTGGGAACCTACTATCAAAATCAAGATCAAAAACTATGAATGCAATGCTTTTTGTGATTTGGGTGCTAGTGTTTCCGCGATTCCAAAGTCTTTATGTGATGTTCTAGGCTTTAATGAGATTGATGAGTGCTCTCTTAATTTGCATCTTGCGGATTCTACTGTTAAGAAACATATGGGAAGGATCAATGATGTTCTTATTATTGCAAATAGGAACTATGTACCCGTAGATTTCATTGTGCTTGATATTGATTGCAATCCTACATGTCCTATCATTATTGGTAGACCTTTCCTAAGGACTATTGGTGTTGTCATCGATATGAAGGAAGGGAATATTAGATTTCAATTTCCCTTAAAGAAGGGCATCGAACATTTTCTTAGAAAGAAAATAAGATTGCCTTGTGAATCCATGATGAGGGCTACTTATGGTTTGAGCGCCAAAGACGACGATACGTGATTCTATCACCTTATGCCTAGCTAAGGGTGTTAAACAATAACGCTTGTTGGGAGGCAACCCAATGAATTTATATTTGCTTTTTTGCTTTCTGTTTTGTTGCATCCACACCATCATTATTCTGTTATGATTGTGTTTTTTGTGTTTCTTTTTGTGTTTGAGCCAAGTAAAACCTTTATGACTAGTTTGGTGATGGTTGTTTGATCATGCTGGAAAAATACAGAAACTTTTCGCTCACGAAATTATTTTTCATTTTTATCCAGAAAGCGCTTTTGAGTTGATTATTTTTGCTGCCGGTTGATATGCCAATTTCCCGAACTGTCGTAATTTTCCAGAATTTTTGAGATAACAGAAGTATACGAAGTATACAGATTGCTACAGACTGGTCTATTTTTGACAGATTCTGTTTTTGTTGTGTTGATTGCTTATTTTGATGGAACTATGGATAGTATCAGGGGGGGTACTAATCATGGAAAAGTGAGAATACAGTAATCTAACACCAATATAAATAGAAATCAAGTTTGCTACAGTACCTCAAGAGGTGGTAGTTTGTTTTCTTGTGCTAATGATATCACGAGTTTCTGTTTAAGTTTTGTGTTGAGAAGTTTTCAAGTTTTGGGTGATGTTCTCATGGACAAAGGAATAAAGAGTGGAAAGAGGTCAATCTTGGGGATGTCGAAGGCATCCCAAGCAAAATTCAAGGACACCAAAAAGCCTAAGCTTGGGGATGCCCCGGGAAGGCATCCCCTCTTTCGTCTTCAATCCATCGGTAACATTACTTGGAGCTATATTTTTATTCACCACATGATATGTGTTTTGCTTGGAGCGTCGTGTATTATAGGAGTCTTTTCTTTTTGTTGTGTCAAAATCATCCTTGCTGCACACCTTTTGAGAGAAACATGCACTCATCGTGAATTTGCTAGAATACTCTTTGAGCTTCGCTTATATCTTTTGAGTTAGGCAATTTAGCTCACATATGCTTCACTTATATCTTTTGAGCTAGATAACTTTGCTCTAAGTGCTTCACTTAGATCTTTTAGAGCACGGCGGTGTCATATTTTGGATAAATAAGAACTCTCGATCTTCACTTATATCTTTTTGAGAGTGCTCTCTCTGAGTAACTTGGTAGTTGGCTTGTGCTATGAAAGTAGTCCCAAAGGTGATAGGCACCCAAAGAGGATACAATAAAACTTCCATCTTCATTTGCATTGATTAGAAAGAGAAGTTTGTTTCCTCTCAATTAGTTTTGAGACATGGATTTGGTAATATTAATAGTTATGTTAGTAGGGTGTTGTGAATCTAGAAATACTTGTGTTGAAGTTAGTGATTCCCGTAACATGCACGTATGGTGAACCACTATGTTAGGAAGTCGGAGCATAATTGATTTATTGATTGTCATCCTTTGTGTTGCGGTCGGGATCGCGCGATGGTTACTACCTACCAACCCTTCCCCTAGTAGTATACATTTAGCACTTTGTTTCAATTACTAATAAAAACTTTCGCAATAAGTATGTGAGTTCTTCATGACTAATGTGAGTCCATGGTATAGATGCACTTTCACCTTCCACCATTGCTAGCCTCTCTAGTACCGCGCAACTTTCACCAGTATAGAAAACCACCATATACCTTCCTCAAAACAACCACCATACCTACCTATTATGGCATTTTCATATCCATTCCGAGATATATTGCCATGCAACTCCCACCGTTCCGTCTCATGACATGTGCCGTGACTTTCATATTGCCATTGCATGATTGTAAGATAGCTAGCGAGATGTTTCAAAGTCATACGCCAAGCTAGATCGTTGCACATCCCAGTACACTGCCGGAGGCATTTCCTATAGAGTCATCTTCGTTCTAAGCATTGATCTGTGAGTAAATAAAAGTGTGATGATCATCATTATTAGAGCATTGTCCCATGTGAGGAAATAAAAAAGAGGCCAAAGTTGCCCACAAAAAAAATATATGGAAAGAGGCCAAAGAGCCCAAACAAAAAAAATGAGAGAAAAATAGAGAAGGGACAATGCTACTATCTTTTTCCACACTTGTGCTTCATAATAGCACCATGTTCTTCATGATTGAGAGTCTCTTGTTTTGTCACCACCATATACTAGTGGGAATCTTCATTATATAACTTGGCTTGTATATTCCAATGATGGGCTTCCTCAAAATTGCCCTAGGTCTTCGTGACCAAGCAAGTTGGATGCACACCCACTAGTTCTCCTTTTGAGCTTCCACATACTTATAGCTCTAAGTGCATCCATTGCATGGTAATCCCTACTCTTTCACATTCATATCAATTGATGGGCATCTCCATAGCCCTTTGATACGCCGAGTCAATGTGACCATCTCCTCCTTTTTGTCTCACAACCTCCACCACACTCTATTCCACCTCTAGTGCTATATCCATGGCTCACGCTCATGTATTGCGTGAGAGTTGAAAAAGGTTTGAGAAAGTAAGAGCGCGAAAACAATTACTTGGTGAATATCGGGGTTGTGCAAGATTTAAATTAGTTGTGTGGGGATGATGGAGCATAGCGAGACTATATGATTTTGTAGGGATAATTTTCTTTGACCTTGTTATTTCAAAAGTTTATGATTACCTTGCTAGTTTGCTTGAAGTATTATTGTTTTCATGTCAATAAAAAACTATTGTTTTGAATCTTACGGATCTGAACATTCATGTCACATGAAAGAAGTTAGAAACGACAAATATGCTACGTAGCATTCCACATCAAAAATTCAGTCTTTATCACTTCCCTACTCGAGGACGAGCAGGAGTTAAGCTTGGGGATGCTTGATACGTCTCCTACGTATCTATAATTTTTGATGGTTCCATGCTATTATCTTGTCAAACTTTGGATGTTTTGTATTCCTTTTATATCTTTTTTGGGACTAACTTATTAACTCAGTGCCAAGTGCCAGTTCCTGTTTTTTCTGTGTTTTTGACCCGTTTCACATGAGAATATTAAACGGAGTCCAAACGGAATAAAACCTCCGAAAAGATTTTTTCCGGAACAGAAGATATGCAGGGACGTTGAGAACCAAGGCAAAGGGCACCAAGGGAGGCCACAAGCCCCCTAGGCGCGGCCAGGGGGCCCGCACCTAGCAGGCTTGTGCCCCCCCCCCCCCCCCCCGTGGCTCCCCTGCCCTACTTCTTCCGCCTATAAGTCCCCGAAAAATCCAAAACCACGGGAGAGATCCACCAAAATACTTTTCCGCCGCTGCAAGCTTCTGTCTCCGTAAGATCCCATCTGGGGCACATTCTGGTGCCCTGCCAGGGGGGATTCGGATACGGAATGCTTCTTCATCAACACCATTTCCTCTCCGATGATGCGTGAGTAGTTCACCATAGACCTTCGGGTCCATAGCTAGTATCTAGATGGCTTCTTCTCTCTCTTGGATCTTCCATACAAAGTTCTCCATGATCTTCATGGAGATCTATCCGATGTAATCTTCTTTTGCGGTGTGTTTGTTGAGATCCGATGAATTGTGGATTTATGATTGATACGTCTCCATCGTATCTACTTCTCCAAACTCTTTTGCCCTTGTTTTGGACTCTAATTTGCATGATTTGAATGGAACTAACCTGGACTGACGCTCTTTTTAGCAGAATTGCCTTGGTGTTATTTTTGTGTAGAAATCAAAGTTCTCCAAACGTCCTGAAAATTTACGGGGAGAGGTTTTGGAAAATATAAAAAATATTTGCGCCAAGTTCCACCTGAGGGGGTGGGCCAGTGGGCCACAAGCCCTGGCACCGCCACCAACCCCTGGTGGCGGTGGGCAGGCTTCTGGGGCCCACACAGCTCTGTCGCCCCCAATCTCAGGTATATAAGATCCCTTTCATCCCAGAAAAAATAAAAAGAGAAGATTTCGCCGCGTTTACGATACGGAGAAGCCGCCACCACCTGTTCTTCATATGGAGGGCAGATCTGGAGTCCGTCTTGGGCTCCGGAGAGGGGAAATCATCGCCATCGTCATCACCAACCTTCTTCCCTCTCCAATTCCATGAAGCTCTTCATCGTTCGTGAGTAATCTATTCATAGGCTCGCTGGGTGGTGATGAGTAGGATGAGATCTATCAAGTAATCGAGTTAGTTTTGATGGGGATTGATCCCTAGTATCCTCTACGTTCTGAGATTGATGTTGCTATTACTTTGCCATGCTTAATGCTTGTCACTAGGGCCCGAGTGCCATGATTTCAGATCTGAAATTATTATGTTGTCACCAATATATGTGTGTTTTAGATCCGATCTTGCAAGTTGTAGTTACCTACTATGTGTTATGATCTGGCAACCCCGGAGTGACAATAACCGGAACCACTCCTGGTGATAACCATAGTTTGAGGAGTTCATGTGTTCACCAAGTGCTAATGCGTTGGTCCGGTTCTTTATTAAAAGGAGAACCTTAATATCCCGTAGTTTCCTTTTGGCCCCGCTGCCACGGGAGGGATGGACAATAGATGTCATGCAAGTTCTTTTCCCTAAGCACATATGACGACACACGGAATGCATGCCTAGATCACATTAACGAACGGGAGCTAGCCACATATCTCTCCGTGTTATAGCTGTTGCATGATGAATATATCCAAACAAATCACCGACCCATTGCCTACGAGTTTGTCCTACTGCTGCTGCTACTACTGTTGCTACTGCTGTTACTTGTCTTGCTCTGCTGCTGCTACTACTGTTTCTACTGCTTTTACTTGTCTTGCTCTCCTGCTACTGTTGCTACTACTGTCGCTTGATACTGTTGCTACTTGCTTCTGCTGTCACTACTGCTTTTCCTTGTCGCTGCTATTGACCGTTACACCGCCGTTACTCGCTACTTTGCTGTTACTACTTTGCTTGTAGATACTAATCTTTCAGGTGTGGTTGAATCTGACAATTCAACTGCTAATACTTGAGAGTATTCTCTCACCTCCCGTCGTGCGAATCAACAAATTTGGGTCGAATACTCTACCCTCGAAAACTGCTGCGATCCCATGCGCTTGTGGGCCGTCAACAACATTCTTCTAGTTTCGATTGCCGGAGAGTGCTAGCGGCATTCTTCTGGTGTCATTGCAAGGGGAAGAACAGTTGACATCAAGCATTTTTCTGGCACCGTTGCCGGGGAGGTATTGCTATATTCTCTGACTCACTTGGAATTTATATCTGCAGATCACTATGAAGAATCTGAAGGATCCGAAGACCAAAGTATTGCCCTCAACTACGAGGGGAGGTAAGGAATTGCCATCTAGCTCTGCATTTGATTCACCTTCAGTTATGAGTAAGTTTGCGACATCACCTCCTGCTAGAAATCCTGATATGTCGCATGTGCTTTATGATGCTTATGATGCTACTGCTAGAGATGCTATGCTTGATACTATGCCTGATGATACTATGCTTGATACTATGCCCGATGATGCTATGCTTGATACTATGCCTGATGATGCTATGCCTGATACTGCTAGAGATGCTATGCTTGATACTGCTTTGCCTGATGATGCTAGAGATGCTATGCCTGATGATGTTATGCTTGATACGGCTAGAGATGCTACTTTGCCTGATGTTCAACTAGGAGTGTTCCTTGATGCTCATATTGCTAGAGTTACTGCCAATGCTCGTGATGCTTCTGATACTACCGATACTATTGAGATAGAACCTGCTTTTGCTCCTGCTAGATCTAGCTCTCCTAGATATGAATTGCCTGATCTACCTGAGGGTTACGTTATGGATGGAGAGATAGCTGAGGATTTTCTTGCGTGTAAGGATGCCTATGACGCTGAGAAATTATTTCTCAAGTGGAAGGAAAAATCTCGGGAAGATAGGATGAAATATGACCCGAAGTTTGCCACTTCACCTATCTTTATCACCGATAAGGATTATGAATTCTCTGTCGATCCTGAGATAATCTCTCTAGTCGAATATGATCCTTTTCACGGTTATGAGTCTGATACGGTCATAGCCCATCTTGCCAAACTACACGAAATAGCCAACCTTTTCACTAATGAGGAGAAGATCCGCCACTACTATATCCTTAAGTTGTTTCCTTTCTCTCTAAAGGATGACGCTAAAGTCTGGTTCACCTCTCTTGCTCCTAGATGTGTGCGTAGTCCCCAGGAGATGGTCTATTACTTCTTTGAGAAATATTTCCCTGCCCATAAGAAGCAAGTTGCCTTGCAGGAAATATACAACTTCGCTCAACTCCAAGAAGAGAGTATTCCACAAGCTTGGGGGAGGCTCGTCCAGCTACAGAGTGCTTTGCCTGATCACCCTCTTAAGAAGAATGAGATACTTGATATCCTCTATAACGGACTTACCGATGCCTCTAGAGACCACCTAGATAGTTGTGTCGGTTGTGTTTTTAGGGAACGAACTGTAGAACAAGCTGAGACTCTACTGAATAACATATTGATCAACGATAATGCTTGGACTATTCCCGAACCACCTCCTAAGCCAACTCCTAAGAAAAGAGGTATTATATTCCTCACTCCCGAAGATATGCACGAAGCCAAGAAATCTATGCAAGAGAAAGGCATTAGATCTGAAGATGTCAAAAATCTACCACCTATCAAGAGATCCATGGTCTCGATAACCCGATACAAGTAGTACAAGTGAATTCCCTGCGTAGGTTTGATGAGAGTGATATTCCTTTTGATAAACCTGCTAGCCTATGCTTTGATGAATTTTACAACTTTGTTGCCAAACAACAAAGTTTCAATGATTATGTTAGCAGACATTTGGAACAAAGTACTCGTATGCTTAGCCATTTAAGTGCTTGTGTAGACAGAAATGTCAATGATTTGAAGCTTCTGAGTAAACATGCCTCTATGATTACTACTCAGGTAGAACAAGTACTTAAAGCTTAGAATGACTTGCTCAATGAATTAAATGACAACTCTATCAGAGTCATTACTAGAGGAGGCAAAATAACTCAGGAACCTTTGAATCCGGAAGGTCATCCTACGAGAATTGATCAAGATTCTCAAGGAATCAATGCTGATACACCTAGTCATCCTAAGGAGAAGAAGAAGGATGATAGAAGCCTACATGCCAGTTCACCAAATACTGTCACACCTGAAGAACCTAATGATATTTTTGCGTCTGATGCAGAAACACAATCTGGTGATGAACATGAACCTGGTGACAATATGGACAGTGATGTTCATAATAATGCTCAACCTAGCAATGATGAGGATGTGGAGATTGAACCTTCGGTTAATCCTGATAATCCACAACCTAAGAGATACGATAAGAATGACTTCACTGCTAGGAAGCATGGTAAATAAAGGGAGCCATGGGTTCAGAGACCTATGCCCTTTCCTCCTAAGCCATCCAAGAAAAAGGATGATGAAGATTTTGAGCGCTTCGTTGAGATGATAAGACCCGTATTTCTGTAGATGCGGTTAACTGATATGCTCAAGATGTCTCCGTATGCCAAGTACATGAAAGATATCGTGACTAATAAACGGAAGATACCAGACCTTGAGATCTCCACCATGCTTGCCAACTACACTTTTAAAGGTGGAACTCCTAAGAAACTTGGTGATCCCGGAGTGCCCACGATACCTTGCTCTATTAAAGGAAACTACGTAAGAACTCCCTTATGTGACCTTGGAGCCGGTGTTAGTGTTATGCCGCTCTCTCTTTATCGTAGACTTGAGTTGGATAAGTTGACACCCACTAAAATTTCTCTGCAAATGGCCGACAAATCAACTGCTTTCCCTATCGGCATTTGTGAGGATGTGCCTGTTGTGGTTGCTAACACCACTATCTTAACAGACTCTGTTATCTTGGATATTCCCGAGGACGATGCCATGGTTGTCATCCTCGGAAGGCCCTTTTTAAACACTGCAGGGGTTGTTATAAATTGCAATAAAGGCAAAGTCACTTTCCACGTCAACGGTAATGAGCACACAGTGCACTTTCCGAAGAAACGATATCAAGTACATTGCATCAATGCTATCGAGAAGACTTCATCGATTCTCATTGGGAGCTTTGAATGCCCTATTCCTCGTGTCAAGATGAAGTATGATTTGCTTGTTGGGGAGATACATATCCCCATTGTGGTGAGTTAGTGGCTATTCGAAAATTGTTCGTTTTCTCTTGCGATTCGAGAAGGTTTTGTCATGAGGATTTGATCAACCCCACTGACGGATTTATTTCGATGACCATGAAACGGATGAATCAAAGAGTCACATACCTTTGTTTTGAGCTTTCATTTTCTGTTGCTTAGAAGAAAAATGATAGAATTAGTTTAGTTTTTCCTGTTTTCCGTTTTAGCGTCCCGGAGAAAAATACCTTGAAAATAAAAGTTCTCTGATGGTCCTGAAAATTTAGTATGATTTTTTCTGGAATTTTTGAAAATTACTGGGCGTGAGAGCTGGCCTGGGGGCCAGACCAGTGGGCCACAAGCCCTGCCACCGCCACCTACCCCCCTAGTGGCGGGGTGCAAGCTTGTGGGGCCCACAGTTACCCCCTCCACTCATTCCAGCTCTCAGCCTCTTCTTCCACCTCTAGAAAAAATTGTTTCGCAGCTCAAACCCGTGTTCTTGCTCATTTGGCTGTGATTTTCGATCTCCTTTCTCAAAGCACCATTCTCCGAACCGTTTTGGGGAAATTACTCCTTGGTAAGTGACTCCTCCATTGGTCCAATTAGTTTTTGCTCTAGTGCTTTAGCCTTCGCGAATTCTTGCTACATTGGTGACCCTATTCTTGAGCTAGAAATGTTGATTTTAGCTGGTCCCAAGTAGTTTTAGCGCGTGATACGGTCTCTAGGCACTAGTAGGAGTAGTTGCTACAAGGTGTGGTGGGTCTTTATTCACTTTTCTCTTGAACTTCAAAAATTTCAGCAAAAGGAAATTATGTTCAGGAGGAAGTTTCATGGTGGTTCCTCAACTAAGAAGGGTCCTCGTCTCTCTTTTCGGGAGCCCAAACCGTTTTCAACTAAGGGACGCACCAGTACAACCATGTGAATGGCCTTCCGATGAGTTTATGATCGAAGCAGGTTTCAAGGATGAGTTTGATGCACTTGTCCGCAATGCCGGGTTAGAAGAATTCCTCTCAGATAAATGTGAACAGTATGCTATGCTCACTGCCTCTTTCGTGCGTAGATTTAAATTTTTAGTTGGCCGTGACTCATCCATACTATTTGATCTCTACGATAAATCCTATACCGTGGATCTGGAGGATTTTAATAGGATTTGCAAGATACCCGATGGAGGTAGTGTTAATGATCCTTCTAAGTCTTCGGTCAGAGACTTTGTCTCCAGTATAACTGTTGGAGAAACCAGAGATATCACGCAAGCCACCATAGGAAGCATCCATTTCCCTGCCTTGCACTACCTTGCCCTCTTCATAGGTAGGTGTATTAACGGCAAGGGTGCACATTGTCACCTATGCGCTTCCGACCTTAATATCCTTAAGAGCGCAGTAACAGGTGACAGGAGCTTCAATATGGGAGCTATAATAGCAAGGAGGCTGAATAAAAATGCCAGTGAGGGGGATTTCTTTGGTGGAGTTTATGCTACACGCTTAGCAAATTTTCTTGGAGTATCCATCCGTCCAGAAGACCCTCCTCTCCGTACAGCCTACCTTGATCGTGTCGCTCTAACACGCTACCAGCTCCTTGAGAGAGATCATGGATCCCTCCTATGCCGCTTGATATTTAACCGGCAGCGTGTTTTCGATATTACCCTTCCTGCTCCTACTTTTTTTTACTTTCAGGTAAAACGAAGATACTAAATAACCATAGGAGAGGCAGAGGAGTATGAGAGGGAGACGACTGCTGCTCGACTTCGTGAGGCAGCTATTCAGGCAGTGGCTGCAGCGATTCCGTAAAACACCCATTATGATTTTGAGTTTCGCCAGGATCATCCATGGGAGTAGACCAAGCTAGGCCAAAATCCTAAGCTTGGGGGAGTACGTGTTCTCACCGACTTTACATTCATACTTATGCTTTCACTTTGCTAGTCGGTGTTTACACTTTGCCACTGTTTTATCCATGCTAGTTTATTTTCGTTTTCTTGTTTTCTAGTTTTGTGTCCTTTTGAGAAAACACAAAAAGATTTTTCTTTCTTCTTTTGCTTGTTGGGAGCTTTCCGGTATAAATAGCTTTCTTTTTCTTTGTGTCAAGGTAGAAGATATTGGTTACAATGCTTATTGGTTCTTGCATGCTTACCTGTTTAGCTTTCAAAGAGCCATATTATTTTGTCTTCTCCTTTGTGTTTGCCTGCAGCTTTAGCTTAGTCCAATGCGCTTATTATTGTTCACATCGTTCGATCGTGCAAATGAAAGGCAACAATGATGATATATGATGAAGTGACTAAGACTGAAAAGCTGGTATGAACTCTATCTATTTTGTTATTGTAAATATGACTAGCTTGTCGACCAAGGTTTAGCTTTGTTGTGAGAGAACCATGTTTGCAATGACAACTTAGAGATCATAGTTTCTGATGCCATGCTTATTTAACCGTGAGCTTATAATGGTTTGTCTTGAATGCCAACATAGATTTTGAGATGACTATGATGTAGTATGATAGGATGGTATTCTCCTTTGAATGTTTCAAGTGGCTTGACTTGGCGCATGTTCATGCATGTAGTTGAAACAAAATCAACATAGCCTCTATGATTTTCGTGTTTATGGTGATTTATATCCTGTTCATGCTTGCATTTAATGTTAGTCAAACTCATTGCATCTTGATGACTGTTGTCGCTCTGTAGTTGGTCGCTTCCCAGTCTTTTGCTAGCCTTCACTGGTACTAATCGGGAATGCTACTTGTGCATCCACTTCCATAAACCCAAAAGTTTTTCCATGAGAGTCCACCATACCTACCTATTTGCGGTATCTACCTGCCGTTCCAAGTAAATTTGCACGTGCCATTCTCTAAACCTTCAAGAAATAATCTGTTTTGCATGCCCGAACCGCTCATGTGGTGACAGGGGGCTATTGGTATCTTCCATGCTAGGAGTGTTATCCTCGACATGTGTTTATTCAGACTCATTCACGAGAAATGGGCCGGTAATTGGAATGCCCAGTTCCACGCTTAAATCGAAATCATAATTGTAAAACAAGACTCCCCCTCGATTGATGTTATTATGGATGGTACCCGAGGATTCGGCTAACCGTGGAGTGTGATTGATTGGTGGTGGGGGAGTTAAAACTTTACTTTTCTGTTTGGGAACCGCCTATAGCATGAGTAGCATGGAAGATATTGAGAACTCTTGGTCATTGCGTTGACAATGAAAGCATGCCACCCAAAATTACTATCTCTGTTTTCAAAGCTTGAGCGTTGGCACCTCTGCAAATCAATGCTTCCCTCTGCGAAGGGCATGTCTATTTATTTTCCTGTCGAGTCATCCTCCTCTTATATAAGCACCAATTAGAGAGCACCTCTGTCATTTTTATGCTTTGCTTTTGATTGATATTGAGTATGACTATGACTGGATCTTCATCGCTATGAATTACAATGTTTAGTCAGCCTTGATCTTTGAAAGTGCTCTGCATTTATGTTTTGCCGTCTCAGAAAAAGATAGCGAGATACCACCTATTCATATTGCTTCATGCTTGTTTTGATTGAAGTGTTGGTATTTGAAACTCATTATTATTTGCTCGTTAGCTGATTATGCCATTGATATTAGTTTATCGTGAGACCTTTGTGTCATTTGCTTATGTGGTTAACTTGTGATCTTGCTGAAATTCTGGTTATGAGTTAGACATAGTTGCAACAACAAGATCAAACAGAGTTTGTCAAAGTTTTTGTTTCTCTCTCAGTTTGTCAACTCAGTTGCTTGAGGACAAGCAAGGTTTTAAGCTTGGGGGAGTTGATACGTGTCCATCGTATCTACTTTTCCAAACTCTTTTGCCCTTGTTTTGGACTCTAATTTGCACGATTTGAATGGAACTAACCTGGACTGACGCTGTTTCCAGCAAAATTGCCTTGGTGTTATTTTTGTGCAGAAATCAAAGTTCTCCAAACGTCCTGAAAATTTACGGCGCGCAGTTTTGGAAAATATTAAAAATATATGCGCCAAGTTCCACCTGAGGGGGTGGGCTAGTGGGCCACAAGCCCTGGCTCCGCCACCACCACCCCTGGTGGCGGTGGGCAGGCTTGTGGGGCCCACACGGCTCTGCCGCCCCCAATCTCAGGTCTATAAGATCCCTTTCGTCCCAGAAAAAATAAAAAGAGAAGTTTTCGCCGCGTTTACGATACGGAGCCGCCGCCACCACCTATTCTTCATCTGGAGGGAAGATCTGGAGTCCGTCTTGGGCTCCGGAGAGGGGAAATCATCGCCATTGTCATCATCAACCTTCTTCCCTCTCCAATTCCATGAAGCTCTTCGTCGTTCGTGAGTAATCTATTCATAGGCTCGTTGGGTGGTGATGAGTAGGATGAGATCTATCATGTAATCTAGTTAGTTTTGATGGGGATTGATCCCTAGTATCTACTATGTTCTGAGATTGATGTTGCTACGGCTTTGCCATGCTTAATCCTTGTCACTAGGGCCCGAGTGCCATGATTTCAGATCTGAAATTATTATGTTGTCACCAATATATGTGTGTTTTAGATCCGATCTTGCAAGTTGTAATTACCTACTATGTGTTATGATCCGGCAACCCCGGAGTGACAATAACCGGAACCACTCCCGGTGATGACCATAGTTTGAGGAGTTCATGTGTTCACCAAGTGCTAATGCATTGGTCCGGTTCTTTATTATAAGGAGAACCTTAATATCCCGTAGTTTCCTTTTGGACCCCGCTGCCACGGGAGGGATGGACAATAGATGTCATGCAAGTTCCTTTCCCTAAGCACGTATGACGACACACGGAATGCATGCCTACATCACATTGAAGAACGGGAGCTAGCCACGTATCTCTCTGTGTTATAGTTGTTGCATGATGAATATCATCCAAACAAATCACCGACCCATTGCCTACGAGTTTGTCCTACTGCTGCTGCTACTACTGTTGCTACTGGTGTTACTTGTCTTGCTCTGATGCTGCTACTACTGTTGCTATTGCTGTTACTTGTCTTGCTCTGATGCTACTGTTGCTACTACTGTCGCTTGCTACTGTTGCTACTTGCTTCTGCTGTCACTATTGCTTTTCCTTGCCGCTGCTATTGCTCGTTACACCGCCGTTACTCGCTACTTTGTTGTTACTACTTTGCTTGCAGATACTAATCTTTCAGGTGTGGTTGAATCTGACAATTCAACTCCTAATACTTGAGAGTATTCTCTCACCTCCCGTCGTGCGAATCAACAAATTTGGGTCGAATACTCTACCCTCGAAAACTACTGCAATCCCATGCGCTTGTGGGCCGTCAACAACATTCGTCTAGTTTCGATTGCCAGAGAGTGCTAGCAGCATTCTTCTGGTGCCGTTGCAAGGGGAAGAACAGTTGACATCAATGATCAGATTATCTATGAATCTTATTTCAGTTTATTCTGATCTCTGATATGCATGATTTCATATCCTTGTAATTCTCTTCGAGTTGTGGGTTTTGTTTGGCCAACTTGATCTATGATTCTTGTAATGGGATAGTGCTTCGTTTTGGGTTCATACCGTGCGGTGACCTCACCCAGTGACAGAAGGGGTAGCGAGGCACACATTGTGTTGTTGCTATCAAGGGTAAAAAGATGGGGTTTATATCTATTGCATGAATTTATCCCTCTACATCATGTAATCTTGCTTAAGGCGTTACTCTGTTTGTTATGAACTCAATACACTAGATGCATGCTGGATAGCGGTCGATGTATGGAGTAATAGTAGCAGATGCAAAAATATCGTTCTACTTGTCTCGGATGTGATGCCTATATGTATGATCATTGCCTTAGATATCGTCATGACTTTGCGTGGTTCTATTAATTGCTCGACAGTAATTCGTTCACCCACGATAATATTTGCTATTTTGAGAGAAGCCTCTAGTGAACACTATGGCTCCCGGGTCTACTTCACATCATATTTTCAGCCCTACACTTTTACTTTGTTGCACTTTCCGCCTTCAGATCTCACCTTGCAATCAATTGTGAAGGGATTGACAACCCCTTTGTAGCGTTGGGTGCAAGTTTGCTGTTTTTGTGCAGGTACATTGGTGCTTCATCTTGATACTCCTACTGGATTGATACCTTGGTTCTCAAAGTGAGGGAAATACTTACTGCTACTGTGCCGCATCACCCTTTCCTCTTCAAGGCCCTCTCTCTCTCTCTCTCTATCTCTCTCTCTCTCTCTCTCTCTCTCTCTCTCTCTCTCTCTCTCTCTCTCTCTCTTCGAAGCCGGTCAAGTGACATAGGCCAAGCACCCCTACCACTCTGCCTAGCTACAGACCAGCTCCCGGCAGTCTGGCTAGCGGGAATCTAGGACGGGAAGCTCGCCGCCAACGACCGCCGCTTGCGAAGAGTGACTGGCTCGGGCTAGACAAACCCTTTACTATTCCTAGTCGGCATCTATCGTACTCACCCTAGCCAAAAAAATCCCCGCGGCTCTAGAAAACCCACGGTCGACTCCCCTAGAAGAAGACGCCCCGTCCCAATCACAAACCGGCTCCCTGTTGTTCGGCTCGCGGGGTTAAAGCCGAAGGGGATGATGTTTTGGGCAGATGGAAACCAAAAGGAGAAAAAGGCAAGGGACGAGTTGGCACACACAATTTTTTGACCAAACTCAAAGCATGCATTTATACACAAAAGCATAAAGGAACACGGCCACAAGTTCCTTACATTGCACCCCCACTGGGTGGAACCACAGACTAACTAATACAGGAAAAAGGAAAAATCCTAGCCGGTGGTGGCTCCATCTTCCGCTCCACCATCTCCCGCAATGGTCAAGGTGAAAGCCCCATCCTTGGCTCCGGCGAGTCCCACAACAGTAGAGGTAGAAGCCCCGTCTCCGACACCCGCACCTCCCGTATCGACCTTCGCGCTCGTGTCCTCCTCTGACGTGGGGTCTGCGTAGGCATCGTCGCTGGAGTCGGCACCCTCGGCCTCTGTCTCACCGGCACTACCGTCCGGGTCGTCCAGGGCCAGCATGTACTAGTCCCCCGGGATCACCACGCCATCGGCTGCCCGCTTGGGGATGAACTCATCCCATGGGGCAAATGACACAAGGTCGCTCGCCCTCATGGCGAGCTCATCGACAACTGCCTCGAGCTTCGCATCCGTACCAGCGTGCTGGGACGCAACCACTCCCAGTTCTAGGTACGAGTACCATGACTTGGTGACTCGGAGCGCCATGTATGCACCGGCTCGTGCCGCCGAGGCGCGCCAAACACTCACGCGCGTGCTCCCTGCCTCCGGACATTGCGACAGCCAGCACATGGAAGTCGGCTCCACTGCATTTGGCCAGAGGGTGCGAACCAGCGCTAGCTCAACCTTCTGGAGCCGCCCCATGGCCCGGACCACCTCATTCAGGCGAACCTTGGCGGCGATTCCAATCTCTTCCACCGTCCAGGCGGCGCATTCCCCGACATGGACGCCCAACGCCCGCTGCTCCGCAAAGTGAGCCTCCACGGCCGCCTCCGCCTCCTCCTATGTGTCCGGGAAGAGATCTGAGGAAGGAGAACGAAAACATAGTGTAAGGAAAGAAAAAAGGAAAGCCCAATGTGGCGCGAGAAGGAAAAATCAAGACTAAGAAAACTTACTGGTCACAAGTCGGTCCACCTTGTGGGCCTCCTCCTACAACTCCTCCTCTCTCTCCAACCAGACCTGGATTCGGCGGGTGTAATCCTCCTGCACCGCCCGCACCGTCCTGCCTACCTAAGCTAGCTGGTCGTCCTTGCCCTTCAAGGCCTCGTGATGTGCCGCCTCCCGCTACTCCGACTCCACGCGATGGGCCGCATCCCGCCGCTCCAGCTCTACGCGGTGGGCCGCCTCATGGTTCTTCTTCTCCGCCTAGAGAAGGTCCGCCTCCTGGCACAACCGGGTGCATTCGTCCTCCAAGAGATCCCGCTGCTCGCTGTCTAGGGTCACCCGGCCCTGGATATCGACCGACTTGCTTTCGGCCTCCCGGTACTGACCAAGCAGCTTGCTGTAAGCGATTATCCGACGATCGTGGTGGGTGTACAAAGGACAAAGGAAAACGTTACCGCGGGTAAGACCCGACCTGGCTACCTCCTAGTCGGCCCGACTCTTGGGGGCTACATCCACTCGGTGCGTTGGCGATACCCCACTATAAAATACGGAAGCAAAAGAATGAAGGGGCAGAACACTTACCCTAACAGACTGCTTGATATGTTGTACCCTCTCCTGAGTTGCCTGGGCTGCTCGCTGCGCCTGGTAGTGGAACTCGGTGAACTCTGCAATGAGCGCGGGAACCCCGTCTCCTGGTAAGCCAGGGACCCTCCCCCGAAGGTCCCGCCGGCTATGGCCTAGCTCTCCAGCATTCGAGTCCTGGCACCGGTGTCGGCTCCGGCTACAGCCGAGCCAAGCGTCGATACGATGATGTCCCCATCTCCTGAAGGTGCGCCCCCAGCTTGCTCCTTCAATTAGTCGGCCCGCGGGGGTCCTTTGTTGCGGGGGCCTCGACCTCCGGCGCTCCATATCCTGCCTTTGTGGACGGGTCGCTAGAAGAGTTTGCCTTGTCGTCCGGAGCCTTCGTACCTGGCGGTAGGACGTCAGCCTCAGGAGGCACGACGTCGGGTCCTTCCAACGCATCACCGGGCCCCTGCTCCGGCCCCTTGGCGGCATCCGCTGCGCATGCATCCGCACGCATGTCCTCGTCGGCCCGCGCGTCCACCTTCGCGCGTCACACATGGTCATGTGTCCCCTTGGACCGTTTCTCCCTGGCCGGTGGATCCGGATCCGAGCCGTTCGGCTGCAGCACCCATTCCGCTGACTCCACGTGGGCCTCTCCGGACACCATATTCCAGGTAGCCTCCTCCCACGGGCGGCTCTCCTGCTCGACCAACGTCTTTTGCGTCGACTCTAGTTTGGCCCATGTAGTACGCTCCTTCTTAGCGCTCCCGTCGGCCTCTGTCGCCAACCTCGGGCTTGTCTTCCCCAGTGTGCCTGGGGACCTGCTTGTCTCGTTCGGATGGACATAAACTACAAGGAAGAAAACAAGAATAAAGGGGAACATACCGGTAGAAGGGCTTACCCGGTGCTGATTGGGACCGCCAGCCTGGTTGGTCCCACCGGCACGACCCGTTGTTTCTTCTCGCCACCTCTGCGGCTGCCAGCCGGATGCCCGCCGGCTGCTCGCTTGGGAGCCATGCGGGAGCTCGCCAGCTGTTTCTCTTGACCTCTCGCGTCTGCCTCGCCTCCGATGGGGCTGCAGCCGGCTCGGCAAAGCCGTTTCCTTGGCACACTGGTATCGTCCTCCATAGCCTACGGGTCCTCCATGGTGGGTACATTGCGTGATGATTGCGGATCAGCATCATCATCAGACCAACCCAGCAGCACGAACATAAAAAACTCACCAGTCGACTCGAACTTCTCCGACTCCACCGCATCGGCTCCCTATGCTTCACCTCTGACACGGGCTGCCTCCCTAGACTCCACCGCATCGGCTCCCGATGCTTCACCTCTGACACGGGCTGCCTCCCTAGACTCCACCTTATCAGCGTCGTCAATCTCCCCGGCGTCCGACTTAGGCAAGTCGTCTACTGGCTTGCCGCAGATTTGGGGCCGGGGAAACAACTATCGTGGCAAATGGCATCTCGCATGAGGCGTCGAAAATGGCATGAATGACAGAAAAAAGGAAAGTTGACACGCCAGTTACCACTGGAGCCAGATGCTGCCGCTCAAAGGGGCCTTGCCCCATTACCATTCCCCTTCGTCCATCTGGGTGGCAGAGATCAGGTTCACTAGCCTCACCTCCTTCACGGAGAGCCGACAGGGGTCGCGTTGATCGCTCATCTGGTAGATGAGGTGCGGGCGATGCTGTAGCGGCTGCACCCGACGTGCCACCATTGTGGTGAGGAGGTCCACACCCGTGAGGCCCTCCTCTTTGGTTAGGTTAGCCAGTCGGGCGCAAAGCTGGTCCACCTCCTTGATCGGATGTAGCAGGACCGATTCCAGTTCTGCATGGCGACTGGGGATGTATTGATGAAGTCGGGCAGGTTAACGAGGTCGAGGGACGGATCGACGCTCTTCACACAGAAGAACCCCTTATGCCAGCTCTTCACGGAGTCGTGTAGAGGAAGTTTCAGGAAGCCGACTCTCGTGCGGTTGTAGACGAGTGCCGCCCCGCAGGAGGTCATTTTCTTTAGCTTGGTGGTTTTCTTCACCATCGTCAACTGCTTCAACAAGAAGAGTCGGGACTAGAGGTCCAGGCACGGCTCGATCCCGAAGTAGCCCTCAAACAAGGCGACGAAGGCAGTGAGCTGCAAGACGACATTGGCGCTGAGGTGGTGGGGTTGCGTGCCGAAGTACGTGAGGAACCGGCGGAAAAACATGATCGCCGGCAGCCCGAACCCCCGGGCGAAGTGCTCTGCGAAGACCACCACCTTGCCGTCGCACGGGGTCAGGGTGTATTCCGCCCACGGGATGCACACGGCCACAAGGCCTACCGAAGGCGGCTTGCGGTGGTGGAGGAGGCATTCGATGTACTCCTCGGCGATGTCGTTGCCGTCCCAGGCGCCTTTGGCCGTCATAGGGCTCGGTGGCGACTCGACACGCAGGGCCGAAGGTTGGAGAGGCTGGCAGATCTCGGAAGGCGTTGGTAGCGTACGGTGGCGCGGCACGCACATGGCTGATGTTTCTCTCTCTCTCTTTATGCACGGGAGGGGGTGCGATGGGGAAGACAAGGGATGGGAGCAGGGGAGCGAATGGCTCTCTTTGCTCCTCCTCTTGCCCATTTAAACCCCGCGCGGGGTAGTGGGGAAAGGGATCCAACGTGCACGATCCCCACTACCCCCATGCCTCACAGGCGGCATTATTGCACGTCAAGAATGCCAACCGTCGGCCTTGACCCGCAGAAGATCCGTACGCGTGAACTGAGGCTGCGGTCAAGCGGGCCACACCTCATGACCCAGTCTTGTCACCCGCGTGGCATGTCAAGCCGCGGCCCACAGCGCGGCACACGTGGTGTCATGTCTCTGCACTTTAGAGAGCCTGAGACGTCCCGCAATACATCGACCGGCGACGATCTTGGCCGCCTATGGCGGGTAAGCAGTTCGGCTATGGCTTTGCGAGCCTGTGGGGAGGATCCAAGCCGGCGAGGTCTGCCGCTCCGAGCCGGCGAGTCTCCCATGCTTCGGGGACTACTGACAGGGGGATAACCCCGCGGTATGCCAATTCGGGCACTTCCCTCGTCTTCCTTCGAAAAACAACATAGGGTGGATGATTCTCCCCAGGAGGTCGGCTGCTTCTGGCCGGTCACGCAACCAGGCCGGCTTGGGGCGGATCCGGCTACCATCTAGCTCAGGAACGATCCGCCAGCTGGCGGGTCATTCCTAGTCACATCGCCCTGATAGGTGCGTGAGGGTGCATCATCAAATGCATGTCTACAGCAGCCCACGTATCGCTGACATGCCCGCACGTGGCTAGAGTGGAGGTGACCATACCACTGACCATCTCCAAATGCGACCGCTCGAGGCGGCACAGTGACGGCATGCCCCCATCCACTCCATTACCTCCCCCGGCATGGCTATAGTGCAGCCGGCTGCCGCAAGACAATGCCACATAGTGCGACCCATGCCGTAGCGTAACGACCACGCACCAATAGCAATGACCGACCGGTGGGCCTCGGTTCCCGACGGGACCCTACGGTCATGGGCCCTACACGCGAGAAGGCTCCTAGCCGATGGGCCCCCTGGCCGGCCACAATGGCTGCCAGCTGGGTCCCCCAGTACCATTTATGATTATTTTAAGCGAGGGGTTGGCCCATAAAACTCCGTGGAACCACCCCATGTAGTGGTTGGGATGATCACCCACAGACACACACACACACACACACATAGGGGAGGTAGATAAAGCAGCCATCTTCTTCTTCCTCCTCTGTCGCATAGCTCAAGGAGCGCATTGTAACTCAGCCAGTTCATCAACCAAAGCAGCAGGACTAGGGGAGTTACCTCCCATGGAGGTCCTCAAACCTGGGTACATAGTGTGTCTCGCACAGCTTGTCCCTGATCCCATTTCCGGAGCCCGCCGGCGTCCTTACGATCCCAACCGCTCTCGATAAGCCACCCCATGGCATCTGTCATGAGAAAATAACAACACCCGGCTCTGTTGCTGCTCCATCCAACCAGCACGTGGGGCGGGGCACCTCCGATGGTTGACATCAGCCTCCGGCGGTGCTGTGTGTCTGAGTGTGTGCAAGGAGTTGATGCGATGATACGTCTGTGCGAACCTGGAAGGCTTGAACAAGCGAACGAGATAGGGAGATTTCGTGGGCTGGGCATGTGTTTGCTCCTTCGTGTGCTGGGCTGACATGTACATATTTTCTTCGTCCAATTCTTGGGTATTCCTGTGTATATAGAGGCATACACCTGCCGCCGCCCCTGACGAGAGTGATAGACCTCCTCAAGAACATAACGACCTTCCCATTTTGAGAGAAGCTTACATGTAAAAAATCTAAAACAAGAACTGAACAAAAGACCTAGGTCTCCTACATTGAATTCCCATTTTTGGATTCTCTTGTCATGCCATCTTTTAACCTTTTCCTTAAACAGCTTGGCATTTTCATAAGCTTCTGTCCTCCATTCTTCTAATGAACTAATATCAAATAGTCTCTTCTCACCAGCAAGTTTGAAATCATAGTTGAGTTCTTTGATTACCCAATAAGCTTTATGTTCTAACTCAAGAGGTAAATTACAAGCTTTTTTATGGACAATTTTATAGGGGGACATTCCCATCTGTTTTTATAAGTAGTTCTATAAGCCCATAGAGCGGCATCCAATTTCTTAGACATGTTCTTTGTAGATCTATTAGTAGTCTTTTGCACAATTAATTTTATTTCTCGATTTCTCAATTCAACTTGGCCACTAGAGTGAGGATGATAATGTGATGCAATCCTATGATTAACATCATATTTAGGTAGAAGTTTACGGAAAACACCATTGTAGGATACAAAGTATGTCTAGAGGGGGTGATTAGACTACTTGACCAAATAAAAACTTAGCCTTTTCCCAATTTTAGTTGTGGGATAGTTTTGGCAATTGTAACTAGTCAAGCACACCCTACACATGCATATATAATAGTATTGCAGCAGAAAGTAATGACCTGCAAATGTAAGTAGAGGGAAGGGATACGAAGATCCAACGCAAAGGTTGACATGATGATTTTTGTTGTGGTTCCGTTAGGTAGTGCTACCGTACATCCACATTAGTGGAGACGTCAACCGATGGAGGGTAACGGTTGCGAGAGTCCATGAAGGTCTCCATCCAGAAGGGGTCCACGAAGAAGCGACGTTGTCTATTACAGCATGGCTTACATCCACACAGGACTAGCCTCACTCTGGGTATATCTTCATGAAGTAGGCGATCTCCTTGCCCTTACAAAGTTGTTGGTTCAACTCCACAACATGAAGTTGGAGGCTCCCAAGTGAGACCTAACCAATCTAGGAGGCACCACCCACCAAAAGGTAATAGATGCGGTAGGACGATGATACGTCCCAAACATATCTACAATTTATGCATGTTCCATGATCTTTTGGGTGACACTGTTATATGTTTTGCTACACTTTTATATATTTTTACACATATTTGGACTAACCTACTAACTCAGTGCACCCAGTGCCAGTTTCTATGTGCTGATGTCTTTTTTGTAGGGGATTTTACCCAAATTTCCAGATCCCCAAAAATCCCAAGAAAAATATATAAAAATCAGCGTGACCGAAGCTTCCAGATCACTGAAGATGGGCTAGAGGGGAGCCATGGGCTGCCCAGGCGGCCTCCCGGCGTGGCCTGGCCCCTGGCCGCGCCCACAGGTCGCCTAGGTGGGGCCCACCTCCTCTGATGCCCTCCTTTGGCCAATATTTACCCCTCCGATCGGAAACCCTCCAATCATATCCAGAATCAAAAATTTCTCCATCGTTCCGTGATACGTCTCATACGTATCTATAATTTCGGATGGTTTCACACTGTTATCTTGTCTTCTTTGGTTGTTTTATGTACCTTTTATATCTTTTTTGGGACTAACATATTAATTCAGTGCCAAGTGCCAGTTCCTGTTTTTTCCGGGGTTTTGACTCTTTTCAGATCTGATTTTGGAACGGAGTCCAAATGGAAGAAAAACTCCGAAATGATTTTTTCCTGAACGGAAGAAGATCAGGGGGGCTTTGGGCCAAGCCAGGTGGGCTCCAGGGAGCCCACAAGCCCCCATTCTGCCACCAGGGGAGGCGGCGGTGGGCAGGCTTGTGGCCTCCCTGGCCGCCCCCTGACCAAGATCTTTGGCCTATAAATTCCCAAATATTCCGCAAATAATCAGGGGAGCCTCGAAAATACTTTTCCGCCGACGCAAGCTTCCATTTCCGCGAGATATCATCTAGAGACCCTTCCCGGCGCCCTACCGGAGGGGACTGTGGAGTTGGAGGGCTTCTTCATCATCATCATCTCCCCTCCAATGACTCGTGAGTAGTTCACTTGAGACCTACGGGTCCGTAGTTAGTAGCTAGATGGCTTCTTCTCTCTATTGGATCTTCAATACAAAGTACTCCGTGATCTTCATGGAGATCTATCCGATGTAATCTTCTTTGGCGGTGTGTTTGTCGAGATCCGATGAATTGTGGATTTGTGATCAGATTATCTATGATATATATTTGAGTCTTTGCTGATTTCTTATATGCATGATTTGATATCCTTGTAAGTCTCTCCGAGTCTTGGGTTTTGTTTGACCAACTAGATCTATGATTCTTGCAATGGGAGAAGTGCTTGGTTTTGGGTTCTGCCATGTGCTGACCTTTCCCAGTGACAGTAGGGGCAGCAAGGCACACATCAAGTAGTTTCCATCAAGGGTAAAAATATGGGGGTTTTATGATCGGTTTGAGATTATCCCTCTACATCATGTCATCTTGTTTAAGGCGTTACTCTGTTCTTATGGACTTAATACACTAGATGCATGCTGGATAGCGGTCGACGTGTGGCGTAATAGTAGTAGATGCAGAGAGTATCGGTCTACTTGTTTTGGACGTGATGCCTATAGAAATAATCATTGCATAGATATCGTCACGACTTTGCGCGGTTCTATCAATTGCTCGACAGTAATTTGTTCATCCACCGTCTACTTGCTTTCATGAGAGAAGCCACTAGTAAACACTATGGCCCCCGGGTCGATTCACATCCATCGTTTACACCTCCGCTTTTACTTTTCTTTGTTACTTTGTTGCTTTCAGTTCTCACTTGACAAACAATCTATAAGGGATTGACAACCCCTTCATAGCGTTGGGAGCAAGTTTTTGTGTTTGTGCAGGATCTTGAGATACTCCTCCACTTGACTGATACCTTGGTTCTCAAACTAAGGGAAATACTTACCACCGCTACGCTACATCACCCTTTCCGCTTCGAGGAAACACCAACGCAAGGCTCCACGGCCACGGGGGAAATCCTTGGCATACTTGCCTGGGAAGTCCCTTAAGGCGTAGCCGCAGCAGAAAGATCAAGCCAAGTATTCTCCCGTCGACATGCCTATTTCTGGCGCCGTTGGAAGGTCTTTTGTTGCAGTAGCAGAAGTATTTCTGGCGACGTTGCCAGGGATACACAGCAGACATCAGAAGTATTTCTGGCGCCGTTGCGGGGGAGGAGAAATCAAGATCTATCCAAGTAGGTCTCACAAACTCATCTCTTGCATTTACTTTTGTTGCCAGTTGCCTCTCGTTTTCCTTTCCCCCACTTCGCATTTGTCGTTTTCATTTTCCCTTCCCGTTTTCCTTTGCCGGTTTTCTTGCTTGCTTGTGTGCCATGTGCCTTCATTATGCTTGCATCTTCTCTTGCTGACAATCTATTGATATGGATCCTCATCCACTAGCTAGTCTCTTTAAGAGACCCAGTATTGTTGAACGAATTGCTAGTGAGTTGAGGGCAATTGACTATTTCTATGGAGTTTTGCTTAAGATGCGTGAATCTGAAAATTGTGAGGAAGAAATTCATGAAGTGATTCAAGAGGGCTCCTTGAATGAAAAGCACGATTGCAATGGATTCACTATAAATCCTATTAGTGACAATCCTGCTAAAATTATGCAAAACCCTAAGCTTGGGGATGCTAGTCTTGCTATGACCACTACTTGTTGCAAAGATCATGATTGGGGCGAGGATTTTTCTTCTGATCTTGAAAATTTGTTCAAGCCTCAAGATGAATATGATATTTGCAATAACATTGAAAGTGGGTTTGGAGAATATATGACTTTGGTTGATGACAATCCCACTATTTTTGAAGAGCGTCAACTTCGCATGCATGTGGATCATGAGAAGAATATCCTTTGTGATAGTTACATTGTTGAATTCATTCATGATGCTACTGAAAATTACTATGAGAGAGGATCATATGCTTCTACTTATTGCAATAATATCAAGCTTCCTCTCCATATGTTAAATGTTTTGAAGCTATGCTTGTTTTGCCTTCCTATGCTAGTTGATTCTTACTCCAATAAATTGTTTGATCACAAAATCCCTATGCATAGGAAGTGGGTTAGACTTAAATATGCTAGCCATTTGCTCCATGATGCTCTCGTTGTGTTTCAATCCTTACCTTTTATGTGAGCATCATTGAAATCAATGCCTAGCTAAGGGCGCTAAACGATAGAGCATGTTGGGAGGCAACCCAATGAATAATTTTTTCCTTGCTTTTTTGCTTCCTGTTTTATTTTCTCCACACCATCATAATTCTGTTATGATTGTGTCTTTTGTGTTTCTTTTTGCGTTTGTGCCAAGAAAAACCGTTATGATTGGTGTTGGGGATGATCGTTTGGTCATGCTGGAAAAGATAGAAACTTTCTGCTCACGAAAAGAATTTTCGTTTTTTTTGGTAAGAGATTTTGAGTTGATTCTTTTTTCTTATGATTTCTACGCAAATTCTTCAGACTGTCGTAATGTTTCAGAATTTTTGAAGTACCAAAGGTATAGGAAATATACAGATTGCTACAGACTGGTCTGCTGTTAACAGATTCTGTTTTTGTTATGTTGGTTGCTTATTTTGATGAAACTATTGATAGTATCGGGGGGTATTAGCCATGGAAGATTGAAAGTACAGTAACTCAACATCAGAACAAGTAGAATTTAAGTTTGCTACAGTACCTAAGGAAGTGGTGGTTTGCTTTCTTGTACTAATGTTATCACGAGTTTCTGTTTAAGTTTCGTGTTGTGAAGTTTTCAAGTTTTGGGTGAAGTTCTTATGGACAAAGAGATAAAGAGTGGCAAGAGCTCAAGCTTGGGGATGCCCAAGGCACCCCAAGAGATTCAAGGATGCCGTAAAAGCCTAAGCTTGGGGATGCCCCGGGAAGGCATCCCCTCTCTCGTCTTCAATCCATCGGTAACGTTACTTGGGGCTATATTTTTATTCACCACAAGTTATGTGTTTTTTCTTGGAGCATCTTGTATCGTAGGAGTATTTTTTTTTTTTGTGTCACAATCATCCTTGCTGCACACCTAGAGAGAGAGACATGCACACACCGTGATTTTGTCGAGCTTCACTTATATCTTTTGGTAGACAATTCAGCTCACCTGTGCTTCACTTATATCTTTTGAGCTAGATACTTTTGCTCTATGTGCTTCACTTATATCTTTTAGAGTACAGCGGTGGGTGGCTTGGTAGTTGATCTATTCTTTGAAAGTAGTCTCAAAAGGGGTAGTTATCCAAAGGGATACGAAAACTTCCACCTTCATGTGCATTGAATAGTTAGAGAAGTTTGATTCATCTCAATTAGTTTTGAGTTGTGGTTATGGTAATATTGAAGTCATGCTAGTAAGGTGTTGTGGATCTAGAAATACTTGTGTTGAAGTGAGTGATTCCCGTAGCATGCACGTATGGTGAACCGCTATGTTATGAAATCTGAGCATGATTAGTATATTGATTGTCATCCTTTGCGTGGCGGTCGGGATCGTGCGATGGTTTATACCTACCAACCCTTCCCCTAGGAGTATGCATTGAATGCTTTGTTTCGATTACTAATAAAACTTTTGCAACAAGTATATGAGTTCTTCATGACTAATGTTGAGTCCATGGTTTAGATGCACTTTCACCTTCCACCATCACTATCTTCTTAGTGTTGTGCAACTTTCGCCGGTGCACAAAACCCACCATTAGCCTCCCTCAAAACAACCACCATACCTACCTACTATGGCTTTTTCAAAGTCATTCCGAGATATATTGCCATGCAACTACCACCATGACATGTGCCACCACGTCTACATTGCCATTGCATGATCGTAAGATAGCTAGCATGATGTTTCCATTGATGTCTATGCCATGCTAGATCATTGCCACGGTACACTACCGAAGGCATTCCATATAGAGTCGTCGTTACTCTAAGTTTTGAGTTGAAAGTGTGATGATCATCATTAATGGAGCATTGTCCCATGTGAAGAAATAAAAGAGGCCAAAGAAGCCCACCAAAATAAAAAAAAAGAGGCCAAAGAGCCCACCAAAAAAATGAGAGAAAAAGAGAGAAGGGACAATGCTACCACTTTTTCCACACTTGTGCATATTAAGCACCATGATCTTCATGATTAAGAGTCTCTCGTTTTGTCACCACCATTTAGCTAGTGGGAAATTTTCATTATATAACTTGGCTTGTATATTCCTATGATAGGCTTCCTCAAAATTGCCTTAGGTCTTCGTGAGCAAGCAAGTTGGATGCACACCCACTAGTTTTCTTTAAGAGCTTTCACATACTCATAGCTCTAGTGCATCAATTGTATGGCAATCCCTACTCATTCACATTGATATCTATTGATGAGCATCTCCACAGCTCATTGATATGCCTAGTTAATGTGACTATCTTCTCCTTTTTGTCTTGCAACCTCCACTACATTCCACACCATCTATAGTGCTATAACCATGGCTCACGCTCATGTATTGCGTGAGAGTTGAAAAGGTTTGAGAAAGTAAAGGTCTGAAACAATTACTTGGCCAATACCGGGGTTGTGCATGATTTAAATTCATTGTGCAATGATGATAGAGCATAGCCAGACTATATGCTTTTGTAGGGATAACTTTCTTTTGGCCTAGTTATTTTGAAACTTCTTGATTACTTTGCTAGTTTGCTTGAATTATTATTGTTTCCACGTCAATAGCAAACTATTGTTTTGAATCTAATGGATCTGAACATTCACGTCACATAAGAGGAATTACAAAGGACACCTATGCTAGGTAGCATGAAAGCATCAAAAATTCATTCTTTATCACTTCCTTACTCGAGGACGAGCAGGAGTTAAGCTTGGGGATGCTTGATACGTCTCAAACGTATCTATAATTTTTGATGGTTTCACGTTGTTATCTTGTCTTCTTTGGTTGTTGTATGTACCTTTTATATCTTTTCTGGGACTAACTTATTAATTCAGTGACAAGTGCCAGTTCCTGTTTTTTCCGTGTTTTTGACTCTTTTCAGATCTGATTTTGGAACGGAGTCCAAACGGAAGAAAAACCCCGAAATGATTTTTTCCCGAACGGAAGAAGATCAGTGGGGCCTTTGGGCCAAGCCAGGTGGGCTCCAGGGAGCCCACAAGCCCCTACTCCGCCACCAGGGGGAGGCGGCGGTGGGCAGGCTTGTGGCCTCCCTGGCCGGCCCCTGACCTAGATCTTTGGCCTATAAATTCCCAAATATTCCGCAAAAAATCAGGCGAGCCTCAAAAATACTTTTCCGCCGCCGCAAGCTTCCGTTTCCGTGATATCTCACCTGGAGACCCTTCCCGGCGCCCTTCCGTGATATCTACACATATTTTGTGTTGAGAAGAAAGAATTTAGAGAATGCAATTTTTTCAATGAATAATGTATTTCTGAGTCTGCAACCTATTGTATATGCACATATATACGTACTTTGAATGCAAGCTTTTCTTGCTGCCATGAATGAAAGCTTTTGTTAACTGAAAAGTATGTTGTTATTGTATCTATCACATCTGCAAATTGGTAGCATTTTATTTAGTTCTGGATTTTTCCAAATCTATAAAAATTACAAAACATTGATTATGCGAGACAGTGAATCAAAAGCAACGCACAAAACATTGATTATGCGAGACAGTGAATCAAAATAAAAAAACAAAATATAACCACAAGGAAAGCAACACACGCTAGCAATTGCTGATAGCAGTTTAAGTTTGGACAGTGATGATGAACGGAGATACGAGCAAAACAGTGACAAGTCACCGACGCCGAGCTCCGTTGTCACGATCTTGAGGCGCTGGACTTCGCCTATTAGCGCGTTGTTCAGAGCTGCTCAGGAGCACAAGGAGAATAACTGGATGTTAGGTTGAACCATGAGTTTGGCATGCAAGTAGATGCAATCTGAACTCTGCTAACCGATGAACTGACTCACAAAATTACGAGTAATCTAGAGTCCAAATCTGTCTTTTATTGAGAAATCAAATTAGTGTATTCTACATAGCTAGCTACGTGCATTCCTTCCTGCTACTACATGCTAGCAACTTCATATCATCTTCACAGAAAACAACATTTTTTATCTGCATGTCTAGAACAAGATACAATATGGCTGCATTTTTTTGTTGAAAAGTCCCTTTCGAGACGGTTTCGGGCCATTCCAGTAACCACAACCACATGATGATCGATGAGAGTCTTGACGTACATTTTCGTCCCTCCGCCAGCAGCTGCTGCTGATCTATCCGTCGATCAAGCATTATTTATGACCATGAACCAACGCAAAGATGCCAATATTCCCTCACAGATGATTATCCCACAACAGACAAAGCTGTGGTCCTTCACTCCTATTTGACTACAGACAAGCACTCAACTGCCATCATCAGAAAAATACATGGTGCTGTAGCAATAACAATAAATAGAACACGGCTGTAGTAGAGCTATGGTTCATATGTGCAGATATAAGCAATGTTGAAGAATGGCAAATGTCATTCCTGCTGTTATAAAATTTGACAGGTGATTAAGCTCACAAACATACGAAATTGAGATCCCTTATTCCTATCTAACTACAGGAAGGTAATGTGGAGGTGATCTACACGCCATGGTCTAATCTCAAGAAGGCGACGTCCATGGATGTCGGCCAAGTTGGCTTCCACAACCATCAGATGGAAATTAATTAACCACTTCTACTGATTAACTAGTAGTACTACTAGTACAGTAGTGCTCCCTGTACCACCAGTACTTTCAGCCTCAGTAGTGCTCCCTGTATGAACAATAGTTTCAGCCGCAACTCTACCGCATCCATCGCGTACCTCAAAGGATCTGGTGTGATGCTCGCGGATGGTGTCCTCCCAACGGCGAACATGGAGATGGTGGCCGAGGCGCACGTCCGGGCGTACGAGGCGATGGGCCACAACACGGCCGGCGGGAGCTACATCTTCTACGACCATGTGATCCAGAGTGCCCAGGAGTTCGCCGAGCTGGAGCGGCAGCTGGGGATCCCGAGCAGAAGGGCGGCAACACAGAGCATCGACGACGACCGGCCGGCGAGGTTCGATGCAGATCCCGAGCAGAAGGATGACGACCTCCATTTACACAAACACACAAGCCATCATTCTTTACACTAGGCAGGAGGGGGAGGGAGATCTGGAGGATGGGGAAGGAGATCTGAGGGAGGGGAGAAGGGCTTACAGGAGATCCACCCATGACACCGTCCCGACCATCACCGCTGTCGCCGTGGCCATGGGGCAAGGTGCAGAAGCAGTAGCGCCGCCGCCGGCTTGCTGGCCGCCGTGGCCATGGGGGCGATCTCCTAGCCGGGCGTGATGGGGCCATCACGTCCATCCCGAGGGAGATTTGGGAGGCGACGTCGATTGCCTCGATCCAATCTGGATCGGGAGGGAGTGGGGAGAGTGAATCGGGGGTTGGGGAGTGGGTAGGGTTTCACGGCAGTGCAGATATATCCCGTGGTGGGGTGGGCTGCTCGGTTGGCTGGTTGGGCCGGTTAGCCTAGTGGGCCAAGGTCCAGTTGGGCTGGGGCTTATTATTTTTCATTTTTAATATTTTTCATTTCTATTTTATTAAAAAGGATATGTTTTAATTAATTTCAGCACCATTCTATCTTAGAAAAATTTATGACTTGCTCCACAAAATAACATGCAATATTATGCCTATCCACAATAAAATTGGGAATTATTTGAACAAGTTGACAATTTTTACAAAACAAAAGAGCATTTAAGAATTGCTTTTTGTTCAGGTTTCAAAGGTGGGGTCCACACCAGCTTGGGGGTGATGTTTTCATCATTAACAACAAAAGTTTTGGAATTTTTGCCAAGTGTGGAACATTTTTCCCTTGCTGTTTGAGGATTTATTTTATCATATTAATTTTAAATCATTTTTAATGATGGAATTTAAAATGAGATATGATTTCCAAATGTGATAAGCACTGCTTATATGTGACCAAGCTACCAGAAAAATTATAAACTTGTAATATGGCAATTATTTTTAAAAAGTGTTCTAAAAAATAAGCTATCATGTGTGAAGATTCATGGCTTTCAAGCGAGATGATCAATCTTATGGCCACATTCATGGCATAGTTTGTTCAAATGATCTAATATTGTGCACAAGGGTGTGTATTGGAATGGCAAATAATGTTGCTTAAGGAAGTTTTCTTTTTACTTGTATGAAAAATTCATTTTCCATTTTTCAAGTGCCCAAAATGAGTTTTTTTGTGAAGGACCTACCAGATCAAATTGTCATCAACTATAAAGCAATATAAAATGTAGTTGCTTCACAAAATGAAAATATTACCTGAAACAAAGATTGGATGATGAGCTCACATGGATTGTTAGATGTGGCTAAAATTTTATGGAGAGCTATATTTTGGGCACATAGATGATGTGGAAAAAATTTAACTCATCAGGATATTCCTATCTAGTACTTCCTTCACAAAGCTGTTAGCTAAACACAGACTTTGGAAATTTGTTGAGAAATATTTACTAGGCAAATGGTTACGAAATTTTTCATGAGGCAATGATTTGGATAGGAAAGAGTGCCCAAAAAATATGAGGGTAATCAAAGAAATATAAATAGCACTTCCTTCATAAACTGCTATTTTGAACAGAATAGGAAAATGAATATTGCTGAATTATTTTTGAACTATGCAAGGAAGGGTTCTTACATATTTGAGAAATATATGATCCAAAGTATTTATGAGAATTTTTCGAGAATTTTTGGAATCACAGAATAGTAGGTTGCTTCACAAACTAGGATGAGGTGGGATAGAATGGACCCACGAGTGACATGTCAACATAGTTAGAACGTGTTACGACATTTTTAAAATCGTCGTAAAAGTTATGACGATCTCATCTTATGCAATTACGACGTTTTTTACTCACATCATCGTAATTTATATGTAGATTTGGTCCCCTCAAACGGTTTACGACGATCTTAGAAGAAACCGTCATAGATTTATGACGAATTCATCAACGACATCTTCAAAAACGTCATGTATGAGCATATTTCTTGTAGTGATACCTCACCCCCTTTTAATTGTATTGGATTTCCTATGGACTCAAATGTGATTTCTCACAAATATAAAATGTAGAGTCTTGTAGCTTGAAGCTTGGCCAATCTTATTCATTTCCATGCATCAAGGGGTATCTCGTGACAATCCTTTAGCCAATGCATCTTTGAACTTTTCTAAAATACACTTAGATAAGATCATTAATTCAATGACACATATGTTGTTATTATTTACCAAAACCACCTTAGGGAGCAATTGTGCTTTCAATCTCCCCATTTTTGGTACTTGATGGCAACATATAGATCAAAGCTTCGACAAAAGATATAATCAATGATTAGCATCGTTTCTTTGAGAAGTATGTGAAAAGGAAGAGCTCCACTAAATTTGTGCATTATTTTAAATTTGCGTTTGAATGCAAATGAACAACCAATTAGGATCATGAGTCACTCTTCCATGTCACAGACATCTTTGTGGTGCACATAAATGATCTGAATGAATAGTAATGCACATAACACCAAAAAAATGAGTTAATGATCATCATGTAGATATCTCAAAGATATAACATAGTAGCATCAACAATCGAAGTGTATGATCAAAGACAACGAAGTTTAAGACATCCAAACGACCAAATGTTTTGAAAAAAAACAAAAGAGAGCAACAAAAGGCAAAACTCTCTCTCTCTCTCAAAGCCCTAATGATCTATACACTTCTCCCCCTTTGGCAACAAGTTACCAAAACGTTCAAAGGTCTAGAGCTAAGCATCACTCTAGGCTCGATCTCCTCTGGTAGCAGTTGATGAAGTCGACAGGAGAGAGTCAGTGAAGGCTTTAGCAAATGTCATGTGAGGTGGAGGTGTTGACAATGTAGGTGCAGGAGCTGGTGGAGCTGAAGGAGGTGAAGGCGCTGATGCTTGGGCTAATGAAGATGGTCTAGCTTCCGGAACTTTCATAGCTACATACCTAGTCTAAGTCCTGGACTAAGTAGTTGTAGGAAGAGACGAATCATCATCATCAGTGCTGGATCGAGGTGTGTGCACCACATCAACTTCATGCTTTATCTGCTCAAGAGTGGTAGCCAACTCCATTACTTTGATATCCATTTCATGGAATTTAGTTTCCACGATCCTTTCAATACACTTTTGATTGACCAAAATTGCAGTTCTTCTCCATCACCTCGATGGTGCTCACAAGAAATGACATCTGCTCCTCTCTGGTTCTCAGCTATGGTAATGGAGTTGCGCTGCCCGCCTCTACCCTCTTGTACCTTTTTGGCTCAGAATACACATCCAAGTCACCCTCTTGGACCTTTGGAGCTACTATGATCGTAGCCCACTTCTCCACAGTTGACTCATACTCATGACATTTGGACATCCATACAATCCTACCATCTAGATAAAAGTGTGGAGTGGAGTAGAATTTCATGTTCATCTCATCATTCCACGCAATCATCTCTTTGCCAAGAAAATCTTCAATGCAAATTGTCGTGAAAGTTTCTCACATGAGGGAAGAAGTCCTCATGTTCCTTGATGTAGTCCAAGTCTACATATCTCATGTCACTTACTACGGGACTCTTGTCCAATAGCGCTGTCTCATAGAAATCTTGTTTCTCCTTCGTGTGAAAGAGAGGATCAACAACTTTCCTCCTAACAGCATAGGTATATGATGTTCTCCACAATCTTAGACGTTGATCCCTTCTCTTCTTCATGTCCTCGGCAAATGGATGAGCATCATTGTGCAATGGCAGGTGAGCTTCCAACTTCCTCAACACAGAAAGATCTTCTTCCTCGTCTACAAAAGTATCTCTAGATGCAGAGCCCTAGTTCTTCTGTGCTGCAGGTATATCCCTACTAGTCCTATTGGGAGCTACTTGCTTCTTGGACTTGGGAGCAAAAAGTTTTGTCTTGGGTGCAGACCTTCTTGGCATAGAACCTATCATAAGGTTCTTCTTGGAAGGAGGTGGATTAGCATTTTCCTATTCCTCTTCTTCCTCAGCAGCTTCTGCTGGATCTTCATACATGGAGGTTAGCCTACCAACAACATGCACTATCATCTTCCTGATCCTCTTCTGCCCTGGCTTTTTAGCTAGCTTGGAAGAGGGGTTCTCAAGGGTGAGTTTCATTCTTTTCTGAGAAGTCTCTCGAGGTGTCATAGAATCAGTCCTCGCATACTCCTTTCTCATAGTTGTCTTGATTGTGATCCTCTCCTTTTTATTTTGGGGAATAATTTCTTCTAGAATGAAGTTTGCATCCTCCTCATCTGAATTCAGCTTCTTTCTGGACCTCGTAGCTGCCTTGGGAAAATCATGGGAGCATGGAGTAACTGGGTCAGAAGCGGTCCTCTCAGGTCTAATGCATGAGTCCATTTCCACACTTGCCTCTCTAGAAACATTTTGGCTATCCTCAGATCTTGACATACTGACAAGCAACCAAGCAAACAAGATGACCCTGCGAATAGATGTAGAAGAGTAGGAGTGGATGAGCATCACAAAGCATAGACATTTTTTGAAAAAATTGAACTCAAAATATTAACTTTAACTTTAATCTAAGTGGGTTTCGGTTCCATCGTGTCAGATTTTAGGAGTCACCGAGACATACATCCTCATTAACAAAAACTTGGCCACCCACTTTGGTTTCACCAAAATGCGCAACTCGATCTCACCGAGAATGTTCTGCTTCGATGACACCAAGACACACATGGCGGAATATTAAACCTAAAATTTCCGTTCCCCTAATCTAATCGGAGTTTTCTGTGATAGATGCTTGCAAATTGTGGCCATATGATGAAGTAATCCTAATGTGCATGAATCGAATTGGGAGCACAAAGGGGCGAGTTCTTTACCCTACTCTCGATGAACATCTCCTACGGTGGTGACATGAGGAGTGATTTCCACTGGCAGCGAGGACTCTTGCGGCGAGGGTGCACGGGAGACGAGGCCTGACGTCCTAGAGACGAGAGCACGACATCAAGGGAGTTGTGGGAGTTGACTTTTGAGATTGAATTTCAAAGGTCGGGTTCGTAGATATATTTATATATCCCTAGCTGTCGGTGACACCGAGTTGGAAATATCGGTGCCACCGAGTTCCATAACTATGTGGTGACAGTGAAATTCATTGAAGCCGAGATTTACCTATCGGTGGTACCGACATCATAAAACCAGATCAACCCTATTGCTTCGGTGGGACCGAGATTTTGGCGTTGGTCACACCGAATGGCACATGGGAGGTGTTGGAAGTCAGCTCTTGTCGAGATGGATCTCTGAGCGTTCCTCACACAGAGTGTCCCTAAAGTACTTGCTCAAATGTGATGTAGCATGAATAGAATTTGAGACGAGAAAGCATAGATAGCTAGAGAGGGGTACTTAGGCATTCTTGTATATACAATTGGACCAATAAAATGAAAATCCAAATAACAACAATTGGACATCCTTGAAGAGCAAAAATATGCATACCAACTTGGTCACACAATAAGATGTCAAATAAAACATGGCAAACATGCACAACCACTCTAGTATCTACCAAGCACTTTGGCGATGACAAAGTCATCTATATATGGGTATATTGACTTAGGAGCCAAGCAATAATACTTGATCATATGTCATACTCATAGTTTTAGCACAAGTGGGGTTTCCACTTTTACATAAAGCTTTCAATGTGTTCACACCTTAAGAGATGCTTATACTCAAGTCTTAGAGTAAAGCTCTCCCTTGATGTGACATCCCCCCTAAGAGGGATAAACTAACCTTGGGTTTTGTCGTAGAAGACTTCATGTAGGTGTAGTAGTGGTGGATGCGCATTGTTGATGAAGATCATCTTCAGTTGGGAGCAATCCTTGTTGTTTCTTATTCTTCTCACGTACATGGGTTGGTCCGAAACACAAGGAACAAATACAAGGATATCTATGGACATGGAGTGAAGTACATTTGAAATGATGTACATTGATGCATTAATTACCTTTCCCATCTTTACCTTTGAGGGAATGTGTGACTCCTTGAACTAATGAATATGGTTGGAGTTGATTGCATATAGTTATTGCCAAAATGAATAAAAGTGAATTTCATTGGCGGAGTCACCACTCAAGAAATTCTCTAGTTCTTCTTCTTGGGGACCCACATAAACTTGATGGGGATCCTTGGAGTTGTGGTAGCACTAGATGAACTAGAGCTAGTAGTGGCCTTGGTAATCCACTTGAACATGGCTTGGGGTTCTTGCTCAAATGAGTCAATATCCTCTTGGTGCTTGTCCTTCCCCTTGTGGTCATGTGGTGGAAGGTCACCTTTAGAGCTTGTTCCTTTGGGGAGAGTAGGTTCATACTTCTTTTGGGGAAAAATTCAGGATGGGGTATTGACCTTCTTCACATTCAACTTAGTTGGCATTGAAGTAGCCAACACCATGCTTCTTCTTGTGTCCTTCTTGCTTCTGTAAAATTTCCTCTAATTGCTTACTTTCCGCAACACTCTTGAAGACACCTCTCCCTATAATTCCTTTCAATAAATCGTTTTATTTATCAAGTGTAACTTGGCTAAGAGAATCATTAGTGGAATCAAGAGAGCTAAGGCAAAGGTAACACTTTGTAGGTGTTTTATGGAACCCCAAGTGCTTGATGCCTCCTTGGCCCTAGATGCCTCCTTTATGGCTTGCACCTCGACTGTGAAAGCTGTAGTTTGCTCCTCGGTAAGAAGGCAACTGTTGGTATTTCCATTGACTGTGATGATGCCTTTCGTCTTAGGTAACTTAAGGTTTAGATAAGCGCAATGAATGACAACATTGAATCGACAAAAATCAGTTCCCTCGAGAAGTGTGTGATAACCATTGCAGAAAGGTACGATGTGAAAGATTAAATCCTCGCTTTGAAAGTTCTAGGGGGTCTGAACACTACCTCCAAGTTCATGCGGAGCACTGCATCTTGACACCTGGTATTATTCGTTTAAAATTGGTGGTGCTATGCTTGATCCTTGATGGATTGATGCCCATCTTCTTGATCATGTCAGAATATATAAGATTGATGCTGCTACCTCTATCCATGAGGAGCCATGTAAAGTGAAAACCATCCAGTATGGGATTGAGCATCGGATCTGCCATCCCTCCATGACAGATACTGCTTGGATGGTCTCTGCGATCAAAAGTGATCGGGAATACCAACCACGGGTTGTACTTCAGCGCTATAGGCTCTAAAGAATCAACATCTCTGAGCGCGCGATTCCTATCCTTCTTAGTGACATGGGTAGCGTAGATCATGTTTACGTCCTTAACTTCAGGAGGGAACTATTTTTGGGCACCATTGTTTGGCCTGGGATGATCATCATTGTCCTCATTACGAGGTTCACCATCCCTTAGGGACATGAAGCGGCAACGCCTGAAGGTCGTGTTGGTCATGCGTCCTACCGTTTAGTCACATTGTGTCTCATGATGCGAGCCGCTACATTCTCTCGGCATGCATGAATGCAAAGTAGGGGTGTCATACGCCCCGCAGAAAGGAAGTGTGGGAGAGGGTTTTTGGGTGGGTGATACGTCTCCGGCGTATCTATAAATTTGGATTATGTCATTCTATTACATTATCTTTCTTGGATGCTTTATATGCATTTATATGTTGTTTGATATCATTTTTATGAAGTAACCTACTAACCCAATGCCTAGTGACAGTTGTTGTTATCTGCATGTTTTGGCATTTCAGGAAATCAGTACCAAATGAAGTCCAAATGCAACAAAACTTTTTGATGTTTTTTCTAGACAAAAATAAGACCTCGAAGCTTCACAGGGAGACCACACGCCACACGAGGTGGCACCAATCCAACAAGGAGCGCCTAGGGGGTGGTCGTGCCTCATGACTTGGGACCGCCTCCCGATGCCTTTTGCCCTAACTCCGCCTCTATAAAACTTAATATATTAGGAAAACACGAGAGAGACACCCAAATTACTTGTTTCATTGGCTCAAGTCTCTATTCCGCCGTGATCCCATTTGGATCCCTGTTTCGGTGCCTTGTCGGAGGGGGATGGATAACGGAGGGGTTCTACATCTACCTTGCTGCTCCCATGGTGATGTGTGAGTAGTGTACCACATACGTGCGGATCCATAATTAGTACTTAGATGGCTATCCCTATATATATGTTCTTCGATGCAAAGATCACCACAATTCATGTGGCGATCTACCCTATGTAATCCTCTTTACAGTGTGTTTGCTCGGATCCGATGAATTGTGGGTTTATATTTAGCTTATTCTTGAAAAGTATTTGAGTCATCTCTGAATTCTTATATGCATGATTGTGATAGCTTTTTTCTCTAAAATCTATTAGTTTGGTTTGGTCAACTAGACTGATTTAACTTTAGTGGGAGTGGTGTGTTGTGATGGGTTCAATCTTGCGGTGCTCTATCCCAGTGACACAAGGGGACATGACATGTATTGTATTGCTTCCATTAAGGATAAAACGATGTGGTCTATTCGAATTAGTTGATTTTACTTTGTCTACATCATGAAATATTGCTTCAAACATTACTTTGTTTTTACTTAATACTCTAGATGATTGTTGGATAGCGGTCAACGAGTGGAGTAATAGTAGTAGTTGTACGCATGAGTCGGTGTACTTACTTATGGACGTGATACCTTGCTAAGGCAACATAAGTTCTTCCCCAGCAATGGTGCCAGAGATGCTTCTGTCGTCTCTTGAGCTAGCGTTGGTTTTTCCCTTGAAGAGGAAAGGGCGATGCAGCACAGGAGCAGTAAGTATTTCCCTCAGTTTGAGAACCAAGGTATCAATCCAGTAGGAGAATCTCGTCAAGTCCAGAGTACGTGCGCAAACACAAAAGAGATTGCACCCAACGCTAAAAAGGGGTTGTCAATCCCTTCAAGATTGATTGCAAAGTGAGATCTGAAGGCGGAAAGTGCAACGAAGTAAAAGTGTAAGGCCGAAAATATGGTGTGGAGTAGACCCGGGGGCCATAGTATTCACTAGAGGCTTCTCTCAAAATAGCAAATATTACGGTGGGTGAACAAATTACTGTCGAGGAATTGATAGAACCGCGCAAAGTCATGATGATATCTAAGGCAACGATCGTACATATAGGCATCACGTCCGAGACAAGTGTATTGAGTTCATGACGAACAGAGTAACGCCTTAAGCAAGATGACATGATGTAGAGGGATAATCTCAAACCAATGATGAAAACCCCATCTTTTTACCCTTGATGGCAACAACATGATGTGTGCCTCTCTACCCCTTCTATCACTAGGTGAGGTCACCACATGGTATGAACCCAAAACCAAGCACTTCTCCCATTGCAAGAATCATAGATCTAGTTGGCCAAACAAAACCCACAACTCGAAGAATATTACAAGGATATGAAATCATGCATAAGAGAGATCAGAAGAAACTCAAATAAGATTCATAGATAATCTGATCATAAATCCACAATTCATCGGATCTCGACAAACACACCGCAAAAGAAGATTACATCGGATAGATCTCCATGAAGATCATGGAGAACTTTGTATTGAAGATCCAAGAGAGAGAAGAAGCCATCTAGCTACTAGCTATGGACCCGTAGGTCTATGGTAAACTACTCACGCATCATTAGAGAGGTCATGGTGTTGATGAAGAAGCCCTCCGTGTCCGAATCCCCCTCCGGCAGGGCACCAGAACGTGCCCCAGATGGGATCTTGCGGAGACAGAAGTTTGCGGCGGCGGAAAAGTACTTTCGAAGATCTCTTGATTTTTTCTGGGATTTTAGGGAATATATAAGCGCAAAACCTAGGGAAGAGGTGGTCCAGGGGGCCCACAAGCCCATGAGCCCCGGCCTCCCCCCTGGCCGGGGTTGGGGGGCTTGTGGGGTCCCTGGGGACCCCCTGCCTTGGTTCTCAAGTCTCCCGATCTTATTCTGTTTCGGAAAAAATCTTTTCGGGGATTTTATTCCGTTTGGACTCCGTTTCAAATCTTCCTATGAAAAGGGTCAAAAACACGGAAAAACAGGAACTGGCACTTGGCACTGAGTTAATAAGTTAGTCCCAAAAAATATATAAAAGGCATATAAAACATCCAAAGTTCGAAACCATCAAAAATTATAGATACGTTGGAGACGTATCAAGCATCCCCAAGCTTAACTCCTGCTCGTCCTCGAGTAGGGAAGTGATAAAGACTGAATTTTTGATATTGAATGCTACCTAGCATAGTTGTCCTTTGCAACTTCTTTCATGTGACATGAATGTTCAGATCCGTAAGATTCAAAACAATAGTTTGCTATTGACATGAAAACAATAATACTTCAAGCAAACTATCAAGGTAATCATGAACTTTCAAAATAAAACAAGGCCAAAGAAAGTTATCCCTACAAAATCATATAGTCTGGCTGTGCTCCATCATCCTCACACAACTAATGTAAATCATGCACAACCCTGGTATTGGCCAAGTAATTGTTTTTGCACTCTTACTTTCTCAAACTTTTTCATAACTATCACGCAATACATGAGCGTGAGCCATGGATATAGCAGTATAGGTGGAATAGAGTGTGGTGGTGGTTGTGAGACAAAAGGGAGGAGATGGTCACATTAACTCGGCGTATCAAAGGTCTATGGAGATGCCCATTAATAGATATAAATGTGAATGAGTAGGGATTTCCATACAAGGGATGCACTAGAGCTATAAGTATGTGAAAGCTCAAAAGGAGAACTAGTGGGTGTGCATCCAACTTGCTTGCTCACGAAGACCTAGGGCAATTTGAGGAAGCCCATCATTAGAATATACAAGCCAAGTTACATAATGAAGATTCCCACTAGCATATGGTAGTGACAAAGCAAGAAGCTCTCAATCATGAAGACCATGGTGTTATTATGAAGCACAAGTCTGGAAAAAGATAGTAGCATTGTCCCTTCTCTCTTTTTCTCTTTTTTTATTTGGGCTCTTGGGCCTCTTTTTTTTTCTTTTCTCTCTTTTCTTTATTTGGGCTCTTTGGGCTCTTTTTTTTCCTCACACGGGACAATGCTCTAATAATGATGCTCATCACACTATTATTTACTCACAGCTCAAAGCTCAAAATAATGATGACTCTATAGGACATGCCTCCGGCAGTGTACCGGGATGTGCAACGATCTAGCTTGGGGTATGATGTTGAAACACCTCGCTAGCTATCTTACTATCATGCAATGGCAATATGAGAGTGACGGCACAAGTCATGAGACGGAACGGTGGGAGTTGCATGGCAATATATCTCGGAATGGCTATGAAAATGCCATAGTAGGTAGGTATGGTGGCTGTTTTGAGCAAGGCATATGGTGGGTTTGTGTACCGGCGAGAATTGCGCGGCACTAGAGAGGCTAGCAATGGTGGAAGGTGAAAGTGCATCTATACCATGAACTCACATACTTGTTGCGAAAGTTTTTATTAGTAATCGAAACAAAGTGCTAAACGCATACTCCTAGGGGAAGGGTTGGTAGGTGTTAACCATCGCGCGATCCCGACCTCAACACAAAGGATGACAATCAATAGATCAATTATGCTACACCTTCCTAACATAGCGGTTCACCATACTTGCATGCTACGGGAATCACTAACTTCAACACAAGTATTTCTAGATTCACAACACCCTACTAACATAACTCTTAATATTACCAAATCCACGTCTCAAAACTAATTGAAAGGAATCAAGACTTCTCTTTCTTCTCAATGCACATGAAGATGGAGGTTTTTGTATCCTCTTTGGATACCTATCACCCTTGGGACTACTTTCATAGCATAAGCCAACTACCAAGTCACGCACCGCCGTGCTCTAAAAGATCTAAGTGAAGCACATAGAGCAAAATTATCTAGCTCAAAAGATATAAGTGAAGCACGATGAGCATTCTAGCAAAATCGTGATGAGTGCATGTCTCTCTCTAAAGGTGTGCCGCAAGGATGATTGTGACACAACAAAAATAAAAGGCTCCTAAGATACAAGACGCTCCAAGCAAAACACATATCATGTGGTGAATAAAAATATAGCTCCAAGTAATGTTACCGATGGATTGAAGACGAAAGAGGGGATGCCTTCCCGGGGCATCCCCAAGCTTAGGCTTTTTGGTGTCCTTGAATTTGGCTAGGGATGCCTTGGGAATCCCCAAGCTTGATATCTTTCCACTCCTTATCTCTTTGTCCATGAGAGCATCACCCAAAACTTGAAAACTTCACAACACAAAACTTAAACAGAAACTCATGATAACATTAGCACAAGAAAACAAACTACCACCTCTTTAGGTACTGTAGCGATCTTGATTTATATTTATATTGGTGTTGGGCTACTGTATTCTCACTTTTCCATGTTTAGTACCCCCTGATACTATCCATAGTTTCATCAAAACAAGCAACCAACTCAACAAAAACAGAATCTGTCAAAAACAGACCAGTCTGTAGCAATCTGTATACTTTGTATACTTCTGGTACCTCAAAAATTCTGAACAATTACGAATGTCTTGGAAAAAGGTATATAAACCAGCAGCAAAAAGAATCAACTCAAAATCTCTTTATGAATAAAAATGAAAAATCATCTCGTGAGCGAAAAGTTTCTGCCTTTTTGCAGCAGGATCAAACAACCATTACCAAGACTAATCATAAAGGTTTTGCTTGGCTCAAACACAAAAATAAACACAAAAACACGATCAGAACAGAATTATGATAGTGTGGACGCAACAAAACAGAAATAAAAAATTCATTGGGTTGCCTCCCAACAAGCACTATTGTTTAACGCCCTTAGCTAGGCATAAGGTGATAGAATCACGTATCGTCGTCTTTGGTGCTCAAACCATAAGTGACCCTCATCATGGATCCATAAGGCAATCTTATCTACTTTCTAGGAAAGTGTTCCATGCCCTTCTTTCAAGTAAATTGAAATCTAATATTCCCTTCCTTCATATCGATGATAGCATCGATAGTCCTTAGGAAAGGTCTACCAAGAATAATAACATCATTGATCCTTCGCATGGGTTTCTTGACAGTAGAATCCGCAAGATGCAAATTAAGAGAACACTCTTCAAGCTCATTAAAACCCAGAAAATCACATAAAGACTTTGGAATCGCGGAAACACTAGCACCCAAATCACACAAAGCATTGCATTCATAGTTTTTGATTTTGATTTTGATAGTAGGTTCCCACTCATCATGAAGCTTTCTAGGGATAGAGACTTCCAATTCAAGTTTCTCTTCAAGAGATTTTATCATAGCTTTGACGATATGATCGGTAAAGGCCTTGTTTTGGCTATAAGCGTGTGGAGAGTTTAGCTTGGATTGCATCAAGGAAATGCATTCAATCAAGGAGCAACTATCATAATTGAATTCCTTGAAATCCAAAGTAGTAATTTCATTACTGCTCAAAGTTTTAATATCTTCTACTCCACTTTCAATGCTTTTAGCATCAAGATAGATGGACTCCAAATCATTGGGGCTCTTTTCAACCAAAGTGGATTCATATCCAGCCCCATCATCATTAGGTTTGACACGAAAAAACAAAGATTCAATGGGAGTCACACCAAGAACTTTAAGATCTTCGTGATTCTTATCACGAGAAGACGCCTTTTTAAGCCATTCATGTCTAGCACGAATTTGGGCGGTTCTTTCTTTGCTCTCAATCATGGAGACACGCATAGCTTTCAAAGGTTCATCCATATTGATCTTGGGAGGAGCGCATCTAACTTTCAAAGCATCAATATCACTAGACATTCTATCAACGCTCTTAGCCAAATCATCAATTTTGAGTAGTTTTTCCTCTATGGACGCATTGAATTTTTTTTGCGAGTTGATAAACTCTTTGATATTACTCTCTAGATCAGAGGGTAATCTATTGTAATTTCCATGAGTATTGTTGTAGGAGTTGCCAAAGTTATTAGAGGAGATACTAGGAAAAGGCCTAGGAACATAGTTTCCTCTAAAAGCATTGTTGTTGCCAAAATTATTCCTACCAAGAAAATTAACATCCAAGCTAGCGTTGCTACTCTCAATCAAGGAAGACAAGGGCATATCATTAGGATCTAAAGGAGCACTTTTACTAGCAACCAAATTCATTAACTCATCCATCTTAGCACTCAACGAGTTCATTTCTTCTATAGCGTGTACTTTCTTACTAGTAGGTGACCTTTCAATGTGCCACTGAGAGTAGTTCGTCATGATATTGTCTAGGAGTTTCATGGCTTCTCCTAACGTGATTTCCATGAACGTTCCACCTGAGGCGGAGTCCAAGATATTTCTAGAAGCGAAATTCACGCCAGCGTAGAAGATTTGTATAATCATCCAAAGACTCAAGCCATGAGCTGGAAAATTTCTAATCATCAATTTCATTCTCTCCCAAGATTGTGCAACATGTTCATGATCAGCAAAGCGGCATTGATTTCGTATGACTCCGCACTAGTAACGGGAGCAATCGGAGTACTAATAAAATCATTATTATTAGTATTAGAGAGGTCACAAAGTTTGGTGTTTTATTTCATGGTTACTTCGGCAAGCAAACAAGCACACAAGCGAACAAAGAGCAGGCGAGAGAAAAAGGCGAACGAAAAAGGCAAAGATTTGTGAACTGGGGGAGAGGAAAACAAGAGGCAACTGGCAAACAAAGTAAATGCAAGATATGAGTTTGCGAAACTTACTTAGATGAGTTCTTGACTTGCTCCTCCCCGGCAACGGCGCTAGAAATTCTTCTGCTACGGCAACAAAAGTTCTTCCCCGGCAATGGTGCTAGAGATCCTTCTGTCGTCTCTTGAGCTTGGCTTGGTTTTTCCCTTGAAGAGGAAAGGGCGATGCAGCACAGGAGCAGTAAGTATTTCCCTCAGTTTGAGAACCAAGGTATCAATCCAGTAGGAGAATCTCGTCCAGTCCAGAGTACCTGCGCAAACACAAAAGAGCTTGCACCCAACGCTAAAAAGGGGTTGTCAGTCCCTTCAAGATTGATTGAAAAGTGGGATCTGAAGGCGGAAAGTGCAACGAAGTAAAAGTGTAAGGCTGAAAATATGGTGTGGACTAGACCCGGGGGCCATAGTGTTCACTAGAGGCTTCTCTCAAAATAGCAAATATTACGATGGGTGAACAAATTACTGTCGAGCAATTGATAGAACCGCGCAAAGTCATGATGATATCTAAGGCAATGATCATACATATAGGCATCACGTCCGAGACAAGTAGACCGATACTTTATGCATCTACTACTATTACTCCACACATCGACCGCTATCCAGCATGCATCTAGTGTATTGAGTTCATGACGAACAGAGTAACGCCTTAAGCAAGATGACATGATGTAGAGGGATAATCTCAAACCAATGATGAAAACCCCATCTTTTTACACTTGATGGCAACAACACGATGCGTGCCTCGGTACCCCTTCTGTCACTAGGTGAGGTCACCGCACGGTATGAACCCAAAACCAAGCATTTCTCCCATTGCAAGAATCATAGATCTAGTTGGCCAAAGAAAACCCACAACTCGAAGAGAATTACAAGGATATGAAATCATGCATAAGATATATCAGAAGAAACTCAAATAAGATTCATAGATAATCTGATCATAAATCCACAATTCATTGGATCTCGACAAACACACCGCAAAAGAAGATTACATCGGATAGATCTCCATGAAGATCATGGAAAACTTAGTATTGAAGATCCAAGAGAGAGAAGAAGCCATCTAGCTACTAGCTATGGACCCGCAGGTCTATCGTGAACTACTCACGCATAATCGGAGAGGTCATGGTGTTGATGAAGAAGCCCTCCGTGTATGAATCCCCCTCCGGCAGGGCACCAGAACGTGCCCCGGATGGGATCTTGCGGAGACAGAAGCTTGCGGCGGCGGAAAAGTACTTTCGATTTTCTCCAGATTTTTTCTGGGATTTTAGGGAATATATAGGTGCAAAACCTAGGGCAGAGGAGGTCTAGGGGGCCCACAAGCCCGTGAGGTCCGGCCTCCCCCCTGGCCAGGGCTGGGGGGCTTGTGGGGTCCCTAGGGACCCCCTGCCTTGGTTCTCAAGTCTCTCGATCTTCTTATGTTTCGGAAAAAATCTTTTCGGGGATTTTATTCCGTTTGGACTCCATTTCAAATCTTCCTGTGAAAAGGGTCAAAAACATGGAAAAAAAGGAACTGGAACTTGGCACTGAGTTAATAAGTTAGTCCCAAAAAAGATATAAAAGGCATATAAAACATCCAAAGTTTGACAAGCTAATAGCATGAAACCATCAAAAATTATAGATACGTTGGAGACGTATCATACCTATATGTTTGATCATTGTCATGAATAAATATTACATAACTATGCGCTTTTCTATGAACTTCCCAAAGGTAATTTATTTACCCACCGTATTGTTTCTTTGAGAGAAAAGCCTCTAGCGAAAACTATGGCCCTGGGGTCCTCACAAATCATATTACAAAAACTCTAAAAATATTGCTGCACTTATATTTATTTTCTTTTCTTTTATATTTATATTATCTATCTATCACTACTGTAGCGACCCGACTCAAGACGAGTCAAGCCTCTGTGTTTCTGTGCCATCCCTGGATCAGTATGCTGGCACACACAGTACATCAATGTATATATCAAAGTGCAATCACATGTAAATAGCGTAAAACTGATATATACCTTAAATATCTCAGCGGAAGCGGTCAAGGTAGCGGAGTCCCAATAAACACCAACGGCAAGTTGAATGTAGACCGTAACCCTGGATCGTACTCTTACTCGTCGAAGAAAAATATCTGCAACATAAGACGTTGCAGCCGTGTAGGTCAGCATATTGAATATGCCGGCAAGTCACATAAGAGAGGGGTGAAAAGTAATCATCTATACTATATGCATATATGGCAGGTGGGGCTATAAGTTTTTAGCGATAAAGCAAGTTTTCTCCTACATCAAGAGGGGGCTAAAAGCAAAATGTTACTACATTGTTGGTTGTTAACGAGATGGTTCCGCCAACCAGTTCTCGTACCCGAGTAGTTGTTAACACCCACATCATTATTAAGTTGTGTCGAGAGTTCAGGGGAAATTTAATGCCTTCGGCTCAAGTTGTCCATGATTGTGGACACGGCTAATCGATTAGGTTTGAGTACTCTGCAGAGTTTTGCACATGTTCCCCACAAGATTTGATCGCCTCCGGGTTTGTCCTCGCACTTCAGGGTGTTTGAAGACCGGATGATCAAAACATGGTCTTTCAAAGGGTCCCTCTGAATCCCTGTCGGTGCCCATCAATTCCTACCGTTCGTCTATATCTGCTAGCACCGCCTGTCCAGAGTCGCCGCGTTGTCCAACCAAGCCATAGCCCATAATGACTTGTGGCTGTGCAGGTAAGCCTTGGGTCTTGAAAATATCCGTCCGTCTCTTTGAGCCTGGGTGAAGCTTTCCGCAGGATGTCATGGCCTCTCCAGCATCCCGGGTCATCCACTGGGTTCTCCAGGGAGCCGATCAACCGTCCTTCACCCAGAGTTGCATTGCGTCCGAGGTCTTGAAAATCTTGTCTTAACCGGTCTTGATTATTTAATCAACCTCGCATCACTCGTGTTATGCACTCAACCAAAATCCCGTCTACTCAAGCATAGCAATATGAAATTTGTCGTCCCGGGGCCAAGTATCGGGGTTGTTGTGTGCCTACCACATGATACTACAATCTATACTACAATTTCCAAGTACCTAAGCAGCATGCAATTGGGCATAGGATGGTAGAACTACGATGCATAAAACATAGGTGATAGTATGATCAAAGTGACTTGCCTGGTATTACTTGATGAAGATAGTCGCTCTGAAAATCCTGGTAATTCTACTCGCCACACTCCGAGCAATCTATCGTAAACAAATAGCATTCAATAAACATTCATGCCAAAAAGGAAGAACCAAGAGAACACAAGAACCAAGCATGTCTTGGTGCAAAATAACAACGTACTAAGGTTTAATAAGAAGGTCCTAAGTGTGTTGTAAAGTGAAGGTGCATGAATGAGATCAAAAGAGGTAATGGACGATGAACTATTGCTATATAAGCTCGACTTGCATACACTATGGGGGATGATCAAAAATATTGGGAGAACAACATGAATGTTGTTTGACAAATAGTATAAGACATAAGAATTTATTTATAGAAAGAATTTCTTGAAATGGAGCACTACAACGCAAGTTATAGCGAATTGAAGTATGAATTGAATTTGCATTCAAAAGGTCAAGAGAAGTTGAACTGAAGTACGATGGTTACGTACAAAAATATATGACATGAGTGTTTAGGGGTAAAAGGAATCAATTGAAAAGGTGGTACGATTTGCAAGATAAGATCAAATGAATGTTCGAATACAAATTTGAATCGCTCAAATTTGTAAGGTTCAAAGGTCGAAACTAATGATGCTACTGGATATAGGAGATCAATATGAGCGTGTAGAAAAAAGAATTACTAGATTTGAACTAGCGGATCAAAAGATACAAATACGTCAATGTAACATTGAATCGGCTTAGAACGATGTGAACACTTTTGGGCACTAATAGATAAAACTGATTTGATCAAAATTATAAGGTGAAAAGTTAAAACTAATGATACAAACGGAAAGATTACTTTGATACGAATCTGACGCAATTGGATTCATCTAAAACGGAGCTACGGATAAAAAGATATGATCAAAAGAAGTTTGAATATGAATATGAATAAATTTTGAAATTTGAAAATTTCAAAAAAGTTGATATGATAGGTTCATTGGATAGGTGGGATCAAGACGAAACTCTAGGCGTTGGTTTCATCTAATTCGGATAAACGAGTAAAAAGTTATGGCTATTTGAAAAATCAGGGTCAAGCTGTTTTACGGAAGAAAAGTGTTATGTCTAAAAGAATTCTAGTACTAATGTGTAAATACGAAGACTAAATAATATATCTAATTACTCTACCGTATACTAGTGTAGGGATACTAGTCTAGAAATAATAAACTACGGGAATATAAAAAATACAAAGAGAAATACCTTTAGAATGCAGAGTACGAATTAATTCCAATGAGGAGACGACTTCGAGAAATCCCGCCGAAGAGAAAAGAATATTTTTATTTAATAAATCTAGTTAAACCAAAAGATTGATTTAACCCGAAATAGATGATTTTTGGATGCTCCTATGAATCTATATTTATAGGTGGAAGGGAGGTCTAATGGTCCATCGGTAGGCGATGTGGGACTAAACATATACGTAACATGGAGAGAAAATAAAAAGAAAGGAAGAAGTGCCGCATGGGATGGGCTGAAAGACTTGCAAGCCGTATGAGCAGGTTAGGCCGGCCGTGGCCTTTTTTCTTTTCTTTTTTTTGCGAGCGAACAATTTTTTTTTGAAACAAAGAAGAGAAAACGTATAAATGAAAAAGAGAGAACATTTTATATAGACATATTATATATCAAAAATTTCAGAATAAAATTTTCTAAAACATGAACATATTTTTAAACCAAAAAAATACTTTTTTAAAAAAAATTATTTTTTTGCAATAACTTTAAAATGAAAAGGAATTTGAATTTCAAATAAATTGCAAATACTTAAAATTTGAATCAAGACATGGTCTCTAATTTTGGAGGGTCATTTTCCTCCTCTCGTTTGATTTTTTTATTTTAATCAAAGGGTTTTGAAAATATTCAAACTCAAAATTGAAAAGGGATTCAAAATAGAAAATTTTGGGGAAGTCATTTTATTCCCTCTCATTTTTTTGAGAAGTTTCAAATTCCACTCAAGTTTCAATCACTCGAACAAACAAACAAACAATCAATCTAATAATTATATTAACATTCCAAAATTTATAATTTTGGGATGTTACAACTACTTATCGCTTGCAAGTAACGAGTTAAAGGGGATTGACAACCCTCTTGCCTGCGTTTGGTGCAAGTGTGTGCTCTTTTGTGTGTATGAAGTGCACATGGGAATTTGTGTGATCCTTCTATTGTTTCGATAAGCTTGGTTCTCACTAAAGGAAACACTTATCTCTACTATGCTGCATCTCCCCTCTTCTTATAAGAAAAACCCAACACAGTTTACAAGTAGCAGGAAGAATTTGTGGCGCCGTTGCCGAGGAGTATCACCAAATTCTTATCAAGTACCTTCTCACAAATTATCATTCACTTGTTCAACTTTTTATTTTCCTTTATATTTTTTTGCTGAAAATTATTAAAAATGGAAGAATATTTATCCTTACTAGTTGCTTGCTTTCTATTATGGCTATTTCTTCTCTTGTTCCGTGCACTCCCGAGAATGAAGTGCTTAACTTTAAACATAGGGGAGGAGAAAGTTTAAAAGATGCTTGGCATAGGATTTGCAATTCTCAAGATAGGTCAACCCATAGGCAAGCCCCCAACATCTTTCTTCGTAACTTTCATGTGGGTATTACTACTTGGTATATATTTGTGCTTAACACTATTACCGATGGTAATTCCTTAATGAGTCATACTTTGGATGCTTTCAAAGCCATGTAAAATTTAGTGGGATCACCACCTATCACTATTAATGGAACTACGTTAACTTTGGAGCATGTTATACAAAGGCTAGAGATTACTTAAAATAAATTGGCTACTAAAGAACACATTAAGGATTTAGATAAAAAGGTTCATAATCGTATTACTCAATTTTGATCAAAGGTAGGGATTACTTTGAAAACACTAAAGGAGAAGAGATACACTTATCAATGAGAAGGTGGAGAAATGTCATGGTATAATTGATAAAATGTAGGAATTCATTGATAAAATGGGTTCCGCTTTCACTCCCTCTAAATTAATGGTAGCACCTCTCAAGGGAAAATTCTAAAGTTATGTACGTCCTTAAGAATACTAGTATCACTCCTATTAAAATAAACAAAGATCCTAAAATGATTAGTACGCATCCCAATTTTATAAACATGATAAGGGATCCCATCATAAAGCCTACTCCTTTTCCTAGTAAGCATGATTGTGTGATGGAGGAGCTTTATAAGAGGGATGGCAACACTTGAAACTATGCATTACGCCTAGCTAGAGACGTAAAATGATATCGCTTGTAGGGAGGCAACACAATAGTTATCTTTTCGTGTTCTACTTTTTGTTATTTTGTGTTCACATGATTATTTCTATCGTAATGATTGTGTTTTTACGTTTTAATTAGTGTTTCTGCCAAGTAAGGCTTTGGGATGATTTGGATGATAAGTAGATTTGATCCTATGGAAACCCAAAAACGTTTACATCGAGTGCAAAATTTCTGTGATTTTACTCTAACTTATTTTTTATATGAATTTTTTAAACAGAATTTATATAAAAATTCCCCAGGATGTACTAATTTTAAAGAATTTTATAAGTTATGGAATTATTGTTTTAGTTCTTATTTTTACACACTGTTCTGTTTTGAAAAGATCTGTTTTTGCTTGCATAGCTTGCTTGTTTTCATGATGCTATGTATTATATCGAGGAGTATAAGATATGGAGAAGATAGAAAATAATTCCTTCTTCAAAAATTAAATATGAATCAATTTATAATAGTTGCTAAAGTTTATGGTTTGCCTACTGTACTAACGGATCTCCCGAGGTTTTTGTTGAGTTTTGTGTGCTGAACTTTTGAAGTTTTGGGTGCAATCGCGATGAAGGAAGGAATAAGGAGAATCAAGAGTCTAAGCCTGGGTATTCCCAAGGCACCCCACGGTAATATCCTAGGAATACTCAAGCGTCTAAGCTTGGGGATGCCCCGAAAGGCATCCCCTCTTTCGTCTCCATTCCATCGGTATGTCACTTGGAGCTATATTTTTATTCATCACATGATATGTCTTTTGGTTGGAGCGTCGTGTGTTATAGTTTGCTTATGTAAGAACATGATCAATCTCATACATCACATATGTAACATCACATCCTTTTGGCCATATCACATCACATTTCATACCTTGCAAAAACAAGTTAGACGTCCTCTAATTGTTGTTGCAAGTTTTACGTGGTTGGTTAGGGTTTCTAGCAAGAACGCTTCTTACCTACGTGACAGCCACAACGTTGATATGCCAATGCTATTAACACTTCATAAGGACCCTCTTCATAGAATCCGATCCGACTAAAGTGGGAGAGACAGACAACCACTAGCCACCTTATGCAACTAGTGCATGTCAGTCGGTGGAACGAGTCTCACGTCAGCGTACTTGTAAAGTCAGTCCGGGCCGCTCCATCCCATGATGTCGCCGAATCAAGATAAGACTAGTAACAGTAAGCAAATTTACAAACTAGCGCCCACAACTTTTGTGTTCTACTCGTGCATAGAATCTACACATAGAACCTTGGCTCGGATGCCATTGTTGGGGATCGTAGTAATTTCAAAAAAAATCCTACGCCATGCAAGGATCTATCTATGGAGAAACCAGCAACGAGAGAGGTTGTAGATCATCTTCATACCTTTTAAGATCGCTAAGCGGAAGCGTTACTAGAACGTGGTTGATGGAGTCGTACTCACAGCGATTCAGATCGCGGTGGATTCCGATCTATGCGTCGAACGTCGGCGCCTCCGCGTTCAACACATGTGCAGCCCGGTGACGTCTCCAATGCCCTGATCCAGAAAGGCTGGAGGAGAGGTTGAGGGAGAGCTCCGGCAACACGACGGCGTGGTGAGGTGGAGCTACGTGGTACTCCGGCAGAGCTTCACTAAGCAGTACGGAGGACGAGCAGGAGGAGAAGTATGGCTGCGCCGTGGAGAGATCAATTGTGTGTCTCAAAAGGTCCAAAACCTCAAGTATATATAGGAGGAGGGAGAGGGAGGGATGTCTTGGCCCCTCCTCCAAGGAGGAGGAGTTCGGCCGAACTAGGGAGGAGTCCACCTCCCACAAGGGAGGTGGATCCCTTCCTTTTAAACCCTTTTTGCCTTATCTCTTTATCCCTAGCCGCATGGGCATTTAGGGAAGGCCTTAGACAGCCCAATAAGGGCTGGTCCACTTCCTCTAACAGTCCATGAAGTCTTTGGTCATCACACCCCTCCCGGGGGTCCTCCGGCACCCTCCCAGCACTCCCGGTACACTATCATAGAGCCCAAAAAATTTCCGGTGACCAAAACAGAACTTCCTACATATCAATCTTTACCTCTGGACCATTTTGGAGCTCCACGTGACGTCTGTGCTCCCATCCAGGACTCCGAGCAACCTTCTATAACCACGTACACTAATTCCCTATAACCCTAGCGTCATCAAACCTTAAGTGCGTAGACCCTACGGGTTCGGGAGACATGCATACATGACCGAGACATCTCTCTGGCCAACAACCATCAGCGGGATCTAGATATCCATGTTGGTTCCCACATGTTCCACGATGATCTCATCGGATGAACCACGATGTCAAGGATTCAATCAATCTCGTATGCAATTCCCTTTGTCTATTTGTATGATACTTGCCAGAGATTCGATCGTTGGTATCTCTATACCTTGTTCAATCTCGTTACCGACAAGTCTCTTTACTCGTTCCGTAACACGTCATCCCGTGGCTAACTCCTTAGTCACACTGAGGTCAATAGGACGATGTATTACCGAGTGGGCCCAAAGATACCTCTCCGTCACACGGAGTGACAAATCCCAGTCTCGATTCGTACAACCCAACAAACACTTTCGGAGACACCTGTAGTGCACCTTTATAATAACCCAGTTACGTTGTGACGTTTGATACACCCAAAGCACTCTTACAGTATCCGGGAGTTGCACAATCTCATGGTCTAAGGAAACGATACTTGACATTAGAAAAGCTTTAGCGGACGAACAACACGAACTAGTGCTATGCTTAGGATTGGGTCTTGTCCATCACATCATTCCCCAATGATGTGATCCCGTTATCATTGACATCCAATGTCCATGATCAAGAAACCATGATCGTCTATTGATCAACGAGCTAGCCAACTAGAGGTTCACTAGGGACACATTGTGATCTATATATTCACACATGTATTATGGTTTCTGGCTAATACAATTATAGCGTGAATAATAGACAATTATCATGAAGTGGAAATATAATAATAACAACTTTATTATTGCCTCTAGGGCATATTTCCAACATTTTTCATTATAGAACTTGGCTTGTATATTATGATGATGGGCTTCCTCAAATGCCCGAGGTCTTCATGAGCAAGCAAGTTGGATGCACACCACTTAGCTTCCGTTGAGCTTTCATACACTTATAGCTCTACTGCATGTGTTGCATGGCACTCCCTACTTCTGGTATTGATATCGATTGATGGGCATCTCCATAGCCCGTTGGTCCGCCTAGTTGATGTTATACTTTATTCTCCAATTTTACTCCTTTGATACTTATCACCATATTCTATTCCACCTATATGATATGTCCATGGTTCACGCTCATGTATTTAGTGAAGTTTAAAATTCGGAAGCCCTTTAAAAATTACGATCCATGGTGCTAGACATTCGTATTTATGTGGTGAAGATGGAGCCATGCCATGCTAATATGTTAAAATGAATGGGGAATAACATTATTTAGGGATCATATATTTTGAAAGGTGTTGATTGTGTAACTTATGTTTATGGATATTACTGTGTTGATGTTTATTAGTTCATCGTTTCTCAATGATCATACCTCAAAAAGATTACATCTTAGGTAGCATGTCACATCAAAAATTCTGTTTTTATCATTTAACTACACGAGGACGAGTAGGAATTAAGCTTGGGTATGCTCATACGTCTCCAACATCTAAAATTTTAGATTGTTCCATGCTATTATATTATCATTCTTGGATGCTTTATATGCTGGTTTATATCACTTTTGGGAACCAAGTGCCTAGTGCCAGTTGTTATTTTCCGTGTGTTTTTGGCTTTTCAGGAAATCTGTACCAAACGAAGTCCAAATTCAACGAAACCTTTTGATGATTTTTTTTCTAGGAAAAAATAAGACATCGAAGCTTCGGACGGATACCATACGCCACACGAGGAGGATCTAAGCCAATACGACGCACCCAAGGGGATGTGGTCGCGCCTTGATGGCGTGGGACCATCTCCCGACGCATTTTGCTCTAACTATACCTCTATAAATCCTAATTTGTTGGGAAAGCACTAGAGAGCCATCCAAAATACTTTTTCCTCCATCGCAAGTCTCTATTATGCCATGATCCTATCTAGAGACATATTCCCATGCCCTGCGGGAGGTGGGATCGATCATGGAGGGCCTCTACAACAACGTTGCTGCTCCCACGATGATGTATGAGTAGTCTACTGCAGACCTACGGGTCTGTAGTTAGTACCTAGATGGCTATCTCTCTATCTCTATGTTCTTCAATACAAAGATCACCGCAATTCCCGTGGTGATCTATCCTATGTAATCCTATTAACAGTGTGTTTATTGGGATCCAATGAATTGTAGGTTTATGTTCATATTATTCATGGAAAGTATGTGAGTCATCTTTGAAGTATTATATGCGTTATTATTATAGCTTCATATTTCACTCTGATCTATCAGTTTGTTTGGCCAACTAGACTAATTTCAGTGGGAGTGGTGCGTTGTGATGGGTTCAATCTTGCGGTGCTCCATCCCAGTGATAGAAGGGGACATGACACTCACTATATTGCTGCCTTTAAGGATAAAATGATGGGTTTATTCATATTACTTTAGTTTACTTTGTCTACATAATGTCATCTAACTTCAAGCATTACTCTGTTTTTACTTAATACTTTAGATGCATGCTGGATAGCGGTCGATGAGTGGGGTAATAGGAGTAGATGTAGGTAGTAGTCGGTCTACTTGCTTATGGATGTGATGCCTATATGTGTGATTATTGTTGTTAATAAATATTACATAACTATGCGCTTTTCTATCAATTGGCCAAAAGTAATTTGTTTACCCATCGTATGCTTTGTTTGAGAGAAAAGCCTCTAGCCAAACAAATCATATTACAATAACTCTAAAAATATTGTTGCACTTTTATTTCTGTTATTTTATTTTATATTTATATTATCTATATATCACTATTTTTTGCTTGAAGTAACGAGTTCAAGGGGATTGCCAACCCTCTTGCTCGCGCTGGGTGCAAGTGAGTGCTCTTTTGTGTGTAGGCGCTGAAGACGGGAATTTGCGTGGTTATCCTATTATTTTGATAACCTTCGCTCTCCCTGAGGAAAATACTTGTCTCTAATGTTTTGCATCTCCCCTCCTCTTCGGGGAAAACCCAACGCAGTTTACAAGTAGCAGTGGGCGAGGGTTGTCGAATGCTTGAGTTGTGTCGAGCTGGACTCCCACAAAGCCCCCCCCCTTGCTTTTGGTTTGGGGGGAAATGACGTTCGAACGGGCAAGTGGACCGATACAATACCACGTTGGATGGTAGAATGACGTAAGCGGGAGGTCTGAGGGTCTGTGTTGGAGATGTCCTAAGAACATAGAAATGAGAAATTTCCTATTGTTACATTATTCATGCATTAGATTCAAAGCAAACAACTATAATAAAAAACGTAGGATTATTTCTTTGGTTTGAGTTCATAGCAAAAACAAAAGAATTTTACCACTCCTCCTTTTTACATTCCTATGCATAAATACCAAGAAAAAGCTCATAACTAGCATATTATTAACTTAATCCAACATTTGCATATGTTTGCATCTTCATTGTATTATACTATTTAAGATTATTGTGTTTCTTTACGTTTGTAAATCAAATATATAACTCCCCAAATTCTAGCAATTTGACAATACCTGTTTTTGCACATGCAATCCTATTCTATTTTACATTTCCTTTCTTTCTATTTATGTATTTGAAATCCTATGAATTAAAGAGACTGAATACTATATTTGTTGCCTACTACTTGTGAGATGCCTTGCGTTTTCCCCAAAAATGAAGGGTGAAACAATATAGTAGCAGTAAGTATTTTCCTGAGTTGAGAACCAAGATTTATCGAACTAATAGAACAATCAAGACAAATTCCCGCCACCATCACGTACGCACATAATGCCAAACGCTTGCACCCAATGCGGGCAAGAAGGTTATCAATCCCATTGGACTCTTTACTTGCAAGGATTAATTCTGGTCGAGATAGATATATAAATATAAATGTAAAATAAAATGTAAATAAAGCAGCAAGGTATTTTTTTAGCAAATTAATTAAGTAGACCCGGAGGCCATAGTTTTCACTAGAGGCTTCTCTCTCAAAGGAAAAGCACGCGGTGGGTAAACAAATTATTGTTGTTCAATTGATAGAAAAGCTTATAATTATGAGGTTATTAACGAAAATGATCTTTCGTATAGGCATCACGTCCATAAACAAGTAGGCCGAAACAATTCTGCATCTACTACTATCACTTCACCAATCGACCGCTATCTAGCATGCATCTATCGTATTATGTTCATAACAAACAGGATAATGTTTGGAGCAAGATGACACGATATAGACAAAATAAGACAAGCAATATGTCCAGACCCCGTCATTTTATCCTTAGTAGTAACAATACAAATATGTGTCTTGTCCCCTTCTATCACTAGGATATAGAGCGCCGCAAGATTGAACCTACTATAATGCACCACTCGCATGAAAAATAAATCAATCTAGTTGGCCAAACCAAATGGATATATCGATGAGAAATGTGAAGCTATAATAATCATGCATAATAGAATGCACAAAAGACTCAATTACTTTCAATGAAAAATCTGATCATGAACCCATGATTCATCGGATCTCAACAAGCACACCGCAAAAGAAGATAACATCAGATAGATCATCGTGAGAATAACACAGAACATGGTATTGAATAATAAAGAGAGAGAAGAAGCTATCTAGCTACTAGCAGTGGACCCGTAGGTCTGTGGTGAACTACTCAGACATAACCATGGAGGCAACAAGGTTGATGTAGAAGACATCAGTGATCGATTCCCCCTCGGTAGGGTATAATAAAGGTCTTCAGATGGGGTCACGATGGAAGAAAGACTTGCGGCGATGGAAAAAGTCTTTCGGGTCGCTCTCCGATGTTTCTTGAATATTTGAGAATTTATGGACGCGTAATTACACCAGGAGGAGACATGAGGGGCCCACGAGCTCAGAGGGCATGCCCTACACCCATGGGTGCTCCCCCACGATCATCACCACCTTGTGGCTCCTCAGGTCTTGTCGTGAGGTTTCCTGGTTCTCTTTTGGCGTAGAAAAAAGCAATCAAAAGTTTCATCACGTTTGGACTTCATTTGGTATTGATTTTTCGCAGAAGTCAAAAACATGCAAAAAACATGAACTCGCACTAGGCACTAGGTTAGTAGTTTAGTTTCCAAAAATAATACAAAATAACATATTATTGCATATAAAGTATACAAGATTAATAATACAATTATATGAAACAATTAAAAATTATAGATACGTTTAAGACGTACGACTGCCATTAGTGTGTTTTGTGCTAGCAATAGAAGTAGCTTGGGATATGAGCTTCATGTAGCTCTTTATTTCAAAAAACTTGAAAAACCTATTTTGTAGCTAAAAAATTAAAAACATTATGTGAAATCTTATATACGTTCTCTAAGGATGTATGGATGTCTGTCGCAAAAAAAAAAAGATGTATGGATGTATAAATTTCCGTTCAAAAAAATTGTAATTTGTAGGTACACACACACAGATAATCTGGCCCAACAACACAAAAATCGGTCCATTTTCATGTATGTATTTTTCTTTTTATTGGTACAATATGTGTGAAAGTATATTCTATGAAAAGTTGCACGGCATGTATATATACATTTTTTCATATTGTTTTGTACAATCCCTCTTCGGTACAACCCCCTCACTAATAAATATATAAAGTGCATTATGGAACTTTGATAAATCGTACCCACAAACGTATAGGTTATACGTTCCCTGGCTCCTATTTTCTTCATGTTTGAAAAAACACGTGCGACAAGAAGTGGGATTCAAACTCTCAATTTACTCGCGGACTTCCACACCATCTAACCAACTGTCCAATTTTCTTCTTGTTGTGCTCCTTCTTTGACTGGTTTTCTTCATTTTTTTCTTTTTCGTTTTGTTTTGTCTTTTCCATTTGCTTAAATACATGATTTGTCTTAAAACTGTGAACCTTTTCAAATCCATCAATTTATTTTTCTAATCTATGTACTTTTTTAAAATCGTTGATTTTATTCTCATATTCATTAACTTTTATTCAAATCAAATAACTTTTTTAGTGTAGCAAACTTTCTCTAAGTTGATGATTTTTTTAAGAAAATTATTTTTTTATTGTTAACTTTTTCAAATTCATGAACGTTTTTCCAAATTCATGAATTTGCAATGCCCCAATACGTGAACCTTTTCTTTTCCATTTGTTGGAACTCATGTTTTTTTTAAAACATTGTAAAGAAATTTCAAAAAATGTTGTGTCTTTCGAAATTGCTCAGATTGTGAATATTTTTTAAATTTGTGACCAGTTTCTAAAAGAGGAACATTTTTTGAAACTTCAAAAAAAATTGACAATACATTTTTTTTTGCATTTTGAAATGCGAACATATTCTATATTTTCAACATTTGTTAATAAATATGATTTTTTTGAAATGTGGACAAAAAATTGAAATTCTGATTTTTTTTAATAATAAATATCTAAAACTTCAAAATTCTGAAAAAAAAATTTGAAAATGAAATATTTCTAAATTACAAACTAATTTGGGAAATTTCGAATTGGTTAATTTATGATAAATAGAAACAGATAGAAAAATAGAAAAAGTTAGAGAAAATGAAAAAAATAAAATGAGACAGGAGAGCAGATATAAAAATAGTAGAAAAGTGTCCAAGACCCCGTGTAATGTTCCCAAAACCAAATAATAACTAGGAAGCCGAGGTTCACAAAACGATGAATGATATTTTGCAACCTTTTCAGTGCACTTTTTCATAATATATGTGAAATATTTCAAATTTATACATGTTCTACAAAATATTTGAACTTTTTTTAAATCCTCGAGCGCTTGGACCTGCCCAACATTTGCGTGACGGCGCGATAACGTTGCCTAGTTGAGCCAGGCCTAAGCATTTTTTCTATTTTCCTTTTTTTATCTCCCTTCCCTTTTTCACTTATTCATTTTTCTCCTTATGAGATTGATTATTAGTTTGAAACGAGTTCCGAAATTTGAAATATTATCTGGAATAAAAATAAAAAATAATAATTTAAAGTAACTATTTTAAATTATGATTTTAAATTGTTTTTAACTTTAAATATTTATTAAATGCTTTCCAAATTTTATCCCTTTGTATTTTTTAGTTATGTTTAAAATAACAATTTTAAATACCTATTTTAAATTATTTTCTCTTCAAACATGGTTGGGATGCCTACCCTAAGCATGCCCACGTGTTCACAAAAGTTGAAGTCGTATCAAGAATGTCCTGAAAAACACCATATTCAACTTTGTGTGTCCGGGTAGTCTAGAAGGCTCTGTTTGAGAGCACGTTGTTTCTCGATATGCGTCAAATGGCGACATTTTTTCATTGGATTTATAATCGGTTCAAGGATCCTTGACAAGTTGTTTTTGTATTCGATAAATTTTGCATTTTCGGGAGTTTTCTTAGCCAGAAAAGGACGATAAATGGCCAATCATGTCACAACTTGCATACCATGTGTGAGATAGTTCAAACCTGGCATGGTCGCTTACTTAAAAAAGTTGGGGTTATCTCAAAAATGTTCAAAAAAACACCATGTTCTATGGAGGGTGTTTGTGTAGGACAAAAGCTTCTTAACATCCCCCCAATGGTGCAAAAAAGTTCATGGACCTGTATGACCAATACATGGTACCATGCCAAGTCGCTTGGGTTTGCAACAAGTTTTGCATTTTCTATATTTTTCTTGGTGAAAAAGGTTGATACTTATTTTGATGTGTCACAATGTGCATACCATGTCGAAAGTCGTTCAAACCTGCATGGATTCCTAACATGGGCATGTACACCTAGTAGCACAGTTGGGGCAATTTCAGTTATGTCCAAACAACACCATGTTCAACGTAGAGTGTCTACGTTGGCTACAAGGCTCCGTTTTGGGACAACTTTTTTTCATGACATCTGTCAAATTGGCCGATTTGTTTTCCATGGCTTTGTATGGCCAATTGAAGGCACCATGCCAAGTTGCTTGGATTTTTGATAAGTTTTACTTTCTCTAGTGTTTTCTATAAAAATGCAGACAAATGGTCAAATGTGTCACAACTTGGATACGTTGTCGGAGATCGTTCAAACTTGGCATGTATGCCTACCATGGGTATTCCCACTTGGTGGCAACAGTTGTGGTCATTTCAAGAATATCAAAGAAAACACCAGGTTCAACGTAGGGTGTCTTGGTAGGCCAAAAAGCTTCGCTTGAGAGCAAGTTGTTTCCCGACATCTATAAAATGACCTCAATTTTTTTCATTGGTTTTTATGACCAATTCAAGGCATCTTGGCATGTAGTTTCTGTTTTCGTCATTTTTTGCATTTTTTGAAGTTTTCCTAGTCAATAATATGGTGGAATATAAGTGACTCGTCTAAATGTGTGTATGACCCTTTACTACTCAAATTCCTTGATAAGTTTAGAACTCGCATGACATACCTTGGGTGCACTGAAGTTGTCAGAATCGTGATTCTGAATCGGATCGGAGCTCCCTTGCAAGGATCGTGAATCGTAGCATCATAACTATCAGGATCATAGAAACTTAGATTCTATGAGCAAAATCATAGAATCAAAGGGGCTAGTTTGGATCGTAAGATCGTTAGATTCTAAGTCTTGAGTCATGATTCTGAAAACTTTGGGTGCACATGATTTGGGACACATACTACAACAACTCCATTCCAACCCATGTGGCTCCTTCTGGTAGCGTAAAATTCTAGAACCTAGCCCCATATACAGAGGGATCACGAGCGTACAAATCCATTATGTCACCTCAACCTTGTTTTGGAAAGACTCCTCGAACCAACGGATCCTCTCAGAAAATTTCCCACGTGCATATTCACACACCACCAAAGTAGATCCTTTAGTTCAGGACTTCCTCACCACCACTGAACTAAGCGCCATTTTTCAACTACCACTTTGTACAAGCTCAACCCGAAGCCAGGAAAATGCAATCGAAAGTTATGTACACTGACATCTTCATGCAAATGCATGATACGTGGAAGTATATACGGGGGCTAGTGATTTCAGAGGCAATATATACTATGCCCTCTATTCCAGATATGTTCAAGCGCACGATGCTTTCAGTTGGCTATCGAAGTCCAAGAGCATTGCAAAGATCAAGGTGTTTTGGCTGGTTTCTCCTCTCGGGCAGACTCAACACGAGAAACATGTTCAAAAGGCGGCACTATAATGTGTGTAGAAACCTTGAGTGCCTGCTCAATGGACACCACATAGAAGAAATGGTGGAGCACCTTTTGTTCCACTGCTTTTTTAGCGAAAGATGTTGGCAAAAGTTAGGCATAGAATGGCCGAACCATGAAAACAGGCTGCATCTCGTCCACCAAACTAAAATGACACAATCCACACACAAGTTCATGGATGTCTTTCTGGTGGCTGCCTCAAGCCTATGGAGAGAACATAATAACAACTAATTCAAAGGAATTTCACCAATAACACTACAAGGAATATGCTAATACACGACGCTATTTTTTCGTCGCTACATCGTCACGGTTTTTATTTTACGACGAACTCACGACGAAAAACCAAGCGTCAAAAACGGAGCGTCACAAATGAACAACAGCGATGTTTTGATCAAAATCGTCGTAACTTTTACGATGATTCCTGGATTGTCGTAACCTTTACGACGATCCTAAATCGTCGTTGGCAATCAAACCCAGTCCTACGTGGCAAAATTACGACGAAATCAAAACGTCATGGTTGAAATCAGCCCAACCCATTTCAATTGATCACATGGGCTGGTTTTATTTTTTGGGCTTTTTCTTATTGGGCTTCTTTTTGGGCCTTAGCCTATTTACAATCATAGTATTTTTTTCAAATTTTTTTATCATTATAATTTGGGCCCTGGCCTTTTAGTACCCAAATACATTTGGTCCAGTTTCAGTTTTGACCTTTTTCATTTTTGAATTCAGCAACTTTTTGTTTCAGAACTTGGTTTCATTTGTATTTGTTGAGCCTTTTCAACCCAATTATTTGTCCAATATTAAATCCAACACTATTTCATATTCAAATCAAGAAAACTCCAAGTCAAATTAAAATCATCCATCATATAACATCACATAATACATCTCCCAGGTTTACATAACACAATAACTCATCTCATGAATACATTTCCTTACACATGAATATAGCAAGAACGAACAGAATTACACAATAGAAATGACACATCTGCTACTATCCCAACAGTACAATGGACTTCATTCCACTCTCCTATGAGACATGCTCGAGATGCGACAACTTGCCATCCTACAAGAACATTACACTGCACATGAATCAAACAAACGGAAATAAATATAAAAAATATTAGAGTTAGTGTTCAAAACTTAGCAAGTTTGTGTTAAGAACTTGAGCTCCTTACTAAAAACATAATGTACAGCAGTTTGGCCACACCAAAACGTATAGTATTTTTTATTACTACTACTATATGGTTAGATTCAACTACTACGTCTCGTTTGGCAAGCTGGCAATTAAATTGAGTGTATTGGAGTATACTGATGCAACTAGATTTGCATCCATCGCCTTTAAGAAATTACATGGAAGGATATGCCATCGGAGTCCAGTACCCAACAACCAATGATGCGGTTCACACTGACAGTAAAAGGAAACAAATTAAACTTGTATAGATATGGACATGTCGTAGGCTGGTGGCTCAGTCTGCCGTCCAAGTGACCAAGTTTAACCGATATAAGTTTAAGGTTTGTCTCCATGTTGCCAATAATGCAACATTTAAAGAATTGATTTGCATAGTGCAGAATACTTCAATTAAAGTAAGAGTAAAACATGTTGCTATAGTTAATAAGGTAAGATGCCAGGCTGACCAGTCAAGAAATCTGAAGCAAAAAAAAGGTTTCCAGCAGAAAAAGAAAAAGCTAAGGCATTCCCATCAATGTTTGGCCTCAATCAACATGCCATTCTTTTTAAGAAGACAAATAGATAAGCAATAAGCAATACTCGCTGCTAAATTCAGTGTGTTGTGGATTTCGATTGACAAGCAGATAAGCAATACTCACTCTAAGCTACAAGCACTAGCTAAACCAAGCATCAGTTTTAAAAAGTTCGGTTTAAGATACTTCAACGATGGGTGACATCTCAGTAGCATCTCCTAGTAACATCATATGCTTAGCTGACAAACTCCATTGTGTACCACAATAACAGAACCACCTCAAGCATCTCTACAACAATATATATATATAGTGATGGCATGCCTAGCATCAGTTTTCGAAAGCTCGATTTTAGATACATCAAAGACCAAAAAAGGTCTCAGTGGTCTAAATGTTTCACATCCTCTGCTCAGCACACCATCATCATAATAGTGTTATTTAACTCACCATCATGGTCGATGGTGTCCTGGACAACCTTGGCCAGTTCCAGCACGGTGAACTCACCGGGGTTGCCCAAGTTGAATGGCCAGTTCCAGCATGGTGAACTCACCGGGGTTGCCCAAGTTGAATGGCCAATTCCAGCATGGTGAACTCACCGGGGTTGCCCAAGTTGAATGTCCCAATGTGATCACCTTCCATCAGCCTCATCAACCCCTCAACTTGGAAGAGTGCTATTTTAGAAAGCGCATTCCAGATAGCATAGCCATAATTATTGTTCATTGATGGTTAGAGATGACCTACCAAATCAGAAACGTATTGGAAACTCCTCGTCTGCTTGCCATCGCCGTAAACCGTCAAAGGCTCCTTCCTTAGCGCCTGCCATTATATTAACATAGAGCATTCGGGTGTTAGTTCGGAAATGAAAAGAAACTTGCGGTTTTTAAACTAGCACAGCAACAGCGTTGTGTGTTTACCTGAGCAACAAAGTTCCTGACAACACGGCCATCGTCAATGCACATGCGCGGGCCATAGGTGGTAAAGATCCGAGCAATCCTAACCTGAATAGTGAACACAACAAAATACAGCAATCACTACACATACAGTTTTATACAGATGGAATGGAAATTCCAATGCTTGCAACAATATATTAGTACTCCCTCCATCTCGAAATTAATGTCGCACCCACAATGTAATGGAAATTTTGCCAAAACCCCCTCGTACCATCAAATCTGTTACAGATAGATCCTGTCTCCTTTCTTCTTCCTCCGCCCGTCAACCTGCTCCTTTGCTGCCCACGATCTGCACCTCCGCGATTCCCTCCCAACGCGATCTCGTCTCCTCCTTCCGTGACCACCCCAACCACCGATAGGATATTCCATGGCCCCGGATCAGAGCGCGTCGCCGCCACAGCCCTCGCACGCCGGCTTCTGCGGCGCACTACCCTAGCTTCCGCACGGTGGTCAAAGCGACAGCGCCACCACACGCAACCACCCAGCCCATTGCACGCCGCCACCCGGCTGTCACACCGACGTCTCGCAGCGTCCTATCCTTCCCCTGTCACCTACTGTTGCTGCTGTTTCGACCAAGAAATGGCAAGACTTTGTTTGTATTGGGAAAAAAATATCAGGAACTTTTAATCAGGAAATGACAAGATTTTGTTAATTTTGGAAACATTCAATTGGGAAATGGCAAGGTTTTGTTAATTTTAGAAACATTTAATCAAAAAGCTTTTAATCAGGAAATGACAAGATTCTGTTAATTTTGGAAACATTCAATCGGGAAATGGCAAGATTCTGTTAATTTTGGAAACACTCAATCATGTTAATTTTGGAAACATTCAGTTAGACAAGATTAATGATGCTGACGTGTTAAATTTCCGAAAAACATGAAGTCTTGCTTTGAATTTTACAGCTGGAAACGCATGCATATAAGTCTTGAATGATAAGCTGAACGTCTAAACTGGAAACTCTATGTGAACATTTTGCTTCCTTAACATGCTTGCAGTGGGTAAACCACCTACAGTTTTCTCAAAGGTGCAAATTCCCCATCATTTTTATCCTTGTTTACTGACTGATACTTGAGGAGTATAGAAGAGCCATGGTGCAGCCGACAGGACTTTGTTCAGGCAGTAGAAGCAAAGAATGACTTCCTTTTTCATTCAGTTTGCAAAATCCTGCTCGTGCTACTACTCTTGCCCTGGCAATAATGTGGGACATGATTATTTGGATAATGTTTTAAACTCTTAAGCTTGGCCATGTACTCATGTGGTCAAAATTCAGAATGGTGATTGAACTTAACTGAATTTTTCAGTAAAGTTTCTCTGAAGACAATTTAACTGAATTTTCAACACATATCCACATGAATTTTATACAACATGGCCATTTTAACACTAGGAGTATTTAAAAATGAGCAACTGGTGCATCTGCAGTCAAGTTTCTTCAGTCTAGTGAAAAAATAAGGTGGTGCAGGAGAATTTGTCAACACAATTTCTTCAGTCTAGTCACACAGTACCCTTTTAACTTACATCATAAAAGTTCTACTGGCTACCCAACACTACCAGAATCAATCTCAATATATTAACACTGGTATATGGTAGGAGTAGTACTAGTGTCGCTAACAAAGAACCAAAGGAACGTGTAATCGGTCAATCGATAGTAGTAGTAGTATGTGCGATACAGCTACGAATCCAACTAGCAGCAGTAGATGCGAAAATCACTAGCAAGATCTACATACATAGTAATGGTGGTCAATCGAATGGAATCCAAGCAAGAGGAGAGGAGACAAGAGACCAGGCCGGATCGGATCCCCAAACGAGCACCAAGGAATCGAATCCATGGCGGAATCAGAACCAGACCATGCACGAGGTAGAAGACGCACACCTGCAGGAAGGGTCAAAATCAGCGGCCGTGAGTGCCTCAGGGATTCCAGGGATCGGAGGGGATCTGGGGTTGAAGGGGGGAAAGGGAGGAGAAGGAGCGCTTACGGCATTGCGGAGCTCGGGTCCGAGCGCCAAGCTGCAGGAGACCCGCTGGAGCATCTCGTAGGCGAAGGCCCAGTGCATCTCAGGCGGGATCTCGCGCCTGATCGGCCCCGCCGCCACCTTGAGCCTGACCAGCGCCGCCACCTCCTCCGACCGCGACAGCAACCCCATCGCCGCTCGGACCGAAAATCCAAAAATCACAAACCAAATCCCCCACCCTCCCCTCCCCCTCCTCCACTCGGCGTACCCCTGAGCCATGCATGAGCGCCATGAGCTCGTCGGTGTCGAGGCTGGCCCGCACCGCGCCCTCTGCAGTGGCCACCATGCCACCGGCGTCGTTGCCCTCCTGGGCGACGACCTCCACACAGACGAAGCGGTCACTCTACGGGACGACACTCCTCTCCGCGTCGCCGTCGCGGCTACCCCTGGTCAGATCACGGCGGCGGCTAGGGTTGGGCGATCCGTATCGGGTGGGATCGGGGGAGAGAGGGAGGCGTCGGCTAGGGTTAGCGCAGAGAGAGGAAGAGGAGGGCACGATGGGTTGGGTGAGGTTTGCTGCGGGGGGGGGGGGTGGATGGATGGGTGGATGGATGGCCGGATGTTTGCCACGTCACCGATCCATGTCAAAACTCATTCCACCAATCAGATTTAAGCTTGTGTAATTTTCTCTTTTTCTTTTTTTCTCTTATATTTTTCATCCTATTATTCGGGATAAACATACAGTTTGTCAAAATTAATCAATATTATGCATATGTGTCTACTTTGGGATGACAAACAATGTGATTTGGGATATTTTCATTTTCTTATAATTTGTGTGAAAATAGATTGTGTGAAAACAGAATTTGTATGAAAACAATGTGATTTGGGATATTTTCACAAACTAGGATGAGGTGGGATAGAATGGACCCACGAGTGACATGTCAACATAGTTGGAACATGTTACGATGTTTTTATAATCGTCGTAAAAGTTATGACGATCTCATCTTATGCGGTTACGACATTTTTGACTCACAACGTCGTAATTTATATGTAGATTTGATCCCCTCAAATGGCTTACGACAATCTCGGATGAAATCGTCATAGATTTATGACGAATTCATCAACGACATTTTAAAAAACATCATGTATGAGCATATTTCTTGTAGTGTAATTAAAGCTTGTAAGCAGAGGTTTAAGACCGACTTTGCCAATTGAAGTTTAGGTCCCTAAGAATAAAAGGTAGTTTATTACTTCCATTGTAGACTTCATGAGTTACGTGTACTTTTTTGACCTTATATTTTCTTAGTCTACTCTCCCTTCTGCTACACACGCAAAGTGATGTGGGCATCCTAGTAAATATGGAACATACTTGTTTTACTAATTAATTATGTAGTAGGGATTTTCCCTACTGTTTTGCTCGATAAAAAAACTTGCATACTGTGCCAGCAGTAGTTCAAAACTGGCACGAATGCCTATCATGGGCATGTCCACCTACTAGCAAAAGTTGAGGTCATTTCAAGAGTCCATGGTGTTTTGGTAGGCGAGAAGGCTCCATTTTAGAGCACGGTCTTTCTCGATGCCCACAAAATGATCCCTATTTTTTTGTTGGCTTGTATGACTAATTCAAGGCATCGTGCAACTTTGCTTTTGTTTTTGACAAAATTTCCATTTTCTATAGTTTCTCGGTCTAAAAAGGCCGATAAATAGCTGAACATCTCTCAACTTGCATATGTCAGAATTTGTTCAAGCCTGATATGGATGCCTACCACGGGCATGCCCACCTGCTGGCAAAAGTTGAGGTCATTTGAGGAATGCCCAAAAAACACCATGTTAAACATAGGGTGTGTGGGTATGTAAGAAGTCACCGCATGAGAGAAAATTGTTTCTTGAAATTCATCACATGACCCTAATTATTTCATTGGCTTGTATGACCAATTCAAGGCACCTTGCCTAGTTGTTTTGGTTTTTGATAAATTTTCCATTATCAGGAGTTTTCTCGACCAAAAAAGTTTGACTAATGGCGCAACATGTCGTAACTTGCATATAGCGTCGGAAATCTTTTAAACATGGCACGAATACCTACCATGGGCATGCCCAACTTCTGGAAAAAGTTGGGATTGTTTCAAGAATGTTAAAAAATAGACCAGGTTCGACACATGGTATATGGATAGGCCAAAAAGCTCCGTCTCAGAGCTTGTTCTATTCTTGAGATCCTTGAAATGGCTGCCATATTTTTCCTTGGCCTTCTTGACTAATTCAAGGAAGTATGCCAAGTTATCTTCGTTTTCAACAAATGTTTCATTTTCCAGAGTTTTATTAGTCGGAAAATGTCACATCCCTGACACTTTAAGCAAGTTAGCTTTGTGCTCATGTTTTCTTTGCATTGCATCTAGGAAATTTTCAACAAGAATAAAGTAAGTGGTGAAGGAAAACTCAAAACCCTAGCCACTTCTTTAAATAAAGGAAATCTCAAACTAGTTAAAATCAATGAACCCAAAATGGCCTCAAGAAAAGTTCAAACTTTCTGATAAATCATGAAAGTATATAAGCAATGAAGAAAATCTTTTTCTTGACACTTTAAGCATTTTAAATAAATGCAAAAAGCTACTGGTTTCAAGTTTTAAATTTGAAATCAGAAACTTCAAACTTTCAAAAATGTTGAAAACTTTAGGAATAATTGGAAATATTCCAACAAATATTCTAAGGAGCTCAACATAGTTTTTACAAACTATTTGGGAGCTGAAATAAATAGCAAATCAATTTCGGTATTTAAAACAGAAACAAAACAGAAAGAAAATGAGAAAACCTTACCTGACGCTCACCTGGCCCGGCCCATCTTCTTCTGTCGTCTTCCTCCCCCGCCAGTGGAAAGCAGGAGGTGGCCGCCGTGTACTCCGGTGCGGCCACGCACCTGTGCGCCTGCCTGGCCGCCGCTTCGCGCTCGCAAGCACGGGGATAAGCTCCCCGAGCTTGTAGCTATCCATTCCCCAGCTCATTCCTCCCCCTCTCCTCTCGGTTCCCTCGATCCCCTCTGCCGCCATTGACAGGAGCTCGAGCTCGAGCTGCCCGTGCCCCTAGCCATAGGATCCTCATTCTGAGTGTGCCGTTAGCTCCGCCTCGTCGATCTGGTCCTCCCTGCAGAAGCCGAAGCCTTCCCGAGCCCTGCAACGCCCTCGGCACCGTCGTCTTCAACCTTCGGCCGCCGGCGAGCTCTGCTCGATTCGTCGCCCTCGGTGCTTCCCCGAGCCGTCTAAGCCCTTCTCTGCACTCCTCGTGAGCTTGCGCATCTTTTCCCTAAGCTCTCCCCGTCGATCCCCTCCTCTAGGCTTAGCTTCATCGGAGCCCGATGAGGACCGCCGCTGCAGCTCATCGCAGGTAGCCCTCCGGTGAAGGGTTGGTCCGTCTGAGGCCACCAGTAGCCTCAGGACATCACGTAGATGCTTTAGGTACCCAGCCCCGCGCGTTTTGACCCTGTATTCGATGGCTTCGACGATGGCCGAACTTGGTCGCCGCCAAGCTCGTCGCCGGCGTTGATTCCGGCCACCCCAGCCCCTAGGGCTTGTTCCATCGTGCGCGTCGTCGAGTGGCCGTTCTCCCCGTGGTCTCTGCCGTGAGTTTGGCCGTCGGAGGCGAGTTTCCGATGCCCTCCACCGTACTGGTGGTCGCCGGAGGCTCCCCGCCGGCGAGGACGACCTCGCCGCCGGTGGATCTCAGCTGGCCTGAGCCACTGACGTGTGGGGCCAGCCTCTGGGAGATTAAGAATAATAAAAATAAAATCAAATAAGTTTATAAGACAGTGACATGTGGGTCCAGTAAGATTAATCAGCAAATTAAGTTTAATTTTAATCTAAAACTGACCAGAGACACTGACTAGTGGGTCCCACTGGTCAGGTTTGACTTTCAACGGCTAGTTGGACCTGCTGATGTCATGCTGATGCAGTAAAGGGATTTTCCAGTATAAGAATAATTCCAGAAATGTTTAAAACTTCAAAAATTCATAGAAATTAATCTGTAACTCCAATGAAAATAATTTATATATGAAAAAGTATGAGAAAAATCCAAGGAATCTGAATATGCCATTTTCAAACATGTTTGAAAATGTTACAGAACCCAAACATGTAGATTAATGAATAAGTCAATTCTTATAAATACTTTATAAATGGAATATGGAAAATATTTAAATTTCACTATGTTTGACATGATGAAATACTGTCCTAATTACAAACCAGCAACCTAACATGTCATTCCATGCATGTTAACATCAAGTTGATCTGAGCATCAGGTCGAATCAATTAAAATGGTATCCGAGAATACCTCGTTTGATGTGATATTTGAATTTTATTCAAATCAACTTCAAACCTAATACATGTTAGTTATAATAGTATATCACCTTGCATTCTCATGCCATGCTCATGCATCATCTTGATTGCATATGCTTGATATTGATTGATGTCATTCCTTTCGGTAGGCTCCGCTCCCCCGGATTCCACCGAATATCCGTCTGACGGATATTGTCACTCCTCTGAGCAACAAGGCAAGCAACCATTTTGATCATCCCGATAAATCCCATGCTCTTGCTCCTGCACTTACCTATTGCATTAAGATCAAATGCTTCAACTGCTTTTGCCACGTTAGTTGAACCCACTTCCTTTGCATGACCTATCCTTGTCACAGTAAATAGCCGAACCTTGCAACCTAGCATACCTGGTAGTTGCTTGAGCCATGATGTGCCTTATCCTGCTATGCATGCTATGCTTAGAGTTGTGTATGGTCTGTCATCTGGGAGATGAACAGAATTGTGAGAATGTGTTCGGTAAGGAAAGGTTGTGTGTCGAACCTGATTTGGTAAAGGTAACGGTGAAAGGCTGTGTAGGAGTACATGGCGGGTTGTTTCATTGGAACCGTCCTTAGGAACTGAGTTCCGTGTATGTAATCCAAGACTAGATACTACCACACGTTGGGATACTTAATTGACCTTCTCGACTTATTAATCGCTTAGTGCTCGGTCCAGGAGTTGCAAGTAGTTTCTGGTGTTTATAGTCATGCTGGAGGCCGTGCATAGCGCTGACCTGAGAGGTGGGCTGTGATGCGGTAGGCAGTGGCACGGTGTACCAAGTGGCACCCGGATGGTGGGCTTGGGAACCCTGCGCACATCGTTTGGGGCCGTGGCGGAAACCTCGGCCGGACTTCCGTGCGGGTTACCCTCAGATAGGCGACAAACCTGGACTAGGTACTAGTGTGGTTAACGGTCGTGGCCGACTCCCTCGCTGGGCTTCCGCTTGAAGGTTGCCGAGGTGCATGATGTGCACATGGCGATAAGTGGCGAGAGCGTGTGTGACGAAGTACCCCCTTGCAGGGTTATGATCTATTCAAATAGTCGCGTCCGCGGATATGGACTACTTGGAGACATATGTTGTTCATAGATAACTTCAATGGCTACTCATAAAATTGTCAAGATAAGCGTGAGTGTCGTGGACGGCATTTCCGTATGGAGACGGAATGATTCCACGATGGTGTATTGTTGTGGTGTTAGTGGACTCGTGTGCGAGAAATCAAGTTGTCAAAATTATTTAAAAATGCAAGTTGTCTAGCCACGAGTCAAATGCTGGCTTTCCGCATGAAACCCCACAATACCTTATTGATACTTTGCATGAGTAGTTAGTTATCCTAAAGTCTTGCTGAGTACTTCCATACTCATGTTTTCTTAATAAATGTTGCAGAGGTTTCTAATGACCCTAACGGAGGGTTCTTCATAGACATCGACGACAACGAGTAGCTGGTGTCCCAGCTACGATCTGGCCCTAGGTTGGGTCTGTAGTATAGTCGGGCCATGTGCCTTTTAGTTGCACATGTCTGTACTCAGACAATTTTAAACTCTTCCGCTGGCCTGTAACTGAATGACTGCTATTATGGGCCGTGAGACCCTTACTGTGTAATATTATGTGTGTGGCTCTTCCGAGCCTCTTAAATAAAGCTTGTATGTTATGGTTATGTTGTGATGCCATCGATGTATCTATACATATCGGTATGCCATGCGTACGTGTGTCGTACTTGACATGTATGGGGTTCGATTACCTAGTCATGAGTTTTAGTAGCACTCCTTACAGGGAAATGCCCCTTTGTGATCCAACGAGCCATGGTAGCTCGCTACTGCTCCGGACACATTGGTTGACCGGCATGTGTCCTTCTTAGCTGCTGTGTCTGTCCCCTTTGGGGAAATGTCACGCAATGTAATGGAGTCCTGGTAGCTTGCTACGACTCGTCTACACTCGCTGGTGACCGACACCTGCTTTGTTGGGTCATGTATGCCTGTCCTTGTGCAGTGCTGCCACTTTGGTTTATGACTAGACTTGTCGATCCGGGTTCTTTGACATTGGAATGCTAGCGACACTATTACATACGTGAGTCAAAAGACGCAAACGGTCCCGGCTAAGGTAAGGCTGCAGCCGTGGAGTTAACCGTGCGTGAGACCGCAAAGGGATGCGATGTGTTACACGCTGGATTCCTATGGCTTAGGATCGGGGTCCCGACAGCGTTGGTATCAGAGCCTGACTGACTGTAGGATTACTAAGCCAAACTGGTCGAAGTTGAGTCTAGAATTGCTTTAGTTATATATAAGGGAATTGTTTGTGGAAGGGAACGTAAGACTCTTGTTCTCTTCTCAAGTTATACCATTCTGGTCATCCTCGTCTTTTCTGGGGGAATTAAGGACCAGGTTACTCATCTTCTTCTAGGCTCATGTTTCTGATCGGTAGATTATAGGACTACGGGTCAAGAGATATTTGGGTTTCTTTCATTCCTAGGAAAAAGGAAGTAAGTTTGATGATCAGAGAATTGAACTTGATAGTTGAGTGGTTACGCTATTCCATTTTTGGGTTGTCTCAAAATTTGTTTTTGAGCATTTACAGCTGTTATGCTGCCCAATTTTTGCATTCGGAGCTTTAATGCTTTTGCATTACTCTCTATTTACAGATGCCTGGCCGTCCTTCTCGTCAGGTGGTACGTCTGACGAGGAGCATTGATGTACCGGGTCATACGACCATGCTAGTCAGGGTGATGTCGGTGTGCGGTTACCGCTGGTACCCCGAGTACACAGTGGAGGAACAGTACCGAGACTTCAACCAGAGCCAGTACATATGCACTGTTAGGGTATTTCCAGACTACCCTGGAGCTGAGGAGCCAATCCATTGGTCCTATGGATTGGGAGTCACTGTTGACATGGCAGTACAAGATGCTGCCTATTCAATGCTAACCATTATGAGAGCGAGACATGCACTGCTGCAGAATTCAGAGTTCTGCTATGTTCCGGCCTCTCAGCCTGGTGAAGAGGGATACCTCAGTGGAGTCTATTTTGATTCTTCTATGGAGGATCCACTACTGCAGTCCACTGTTGAGATGCTAGAGAATAGAGACAGGGATGCTCGTGCTCTCCGCATGGAGCTTTATGCTATCCGTGCCCGTCTATGGACGGCTTTGACGCAGCTGGCACCGGTAGTCTAGACAGGGTACGGAGGTATGGATATGCTGAACCCTGTTAGGACCCATCTTCCGGCCCACGTTGACTGGCCAGCTATAGGAGGAGTCACCCCTCTTCGGGGACCCCTCTTACCACTAGTCAGGGGACCAAGGCCACATCCGTGTCCTTATGGATCCCAGGGATCTCAGGCTAGAGTGTTTCCTGATCCGCAGGTTGAGCTTCCAGGTCATGGAGGTAATCTCTATGAGATGTTCTATGCGGATGCCTGAGCTGTGAGCGGAAGGATAGTATGGTAGTAGCCGTACGTTCACAGTCCTGCGTGACTTGTGAAGTATGCCTGTGATGTGAAATGAATTCCGGAGGCCTAGATAAATAATGTATAGGAAGCTTGTAAGCCTCTGATGAGTAGTTTCATAATTTCAGTAGTTTGCTCTTCGAGTAAGTTTGTACTGAACTATGTAAGGGTGTGTATGAACCATGGTGTATATATAGCAGATGCTTGTTACCATGTTGTTCGGATATTCATTTCCACATTCCGTGTGTTCAGTACATTCTTAATCCATAGCTAGTATTGATATGATATTGGTCTAAGCTGTGAGTTTGTTTGCCAGGATGGTGTTCACCAGGTTGAACCATGCCCCTGCTCATGAGCAAGGCGAGGGTAGTCAAGCGTCGCAGGAAGACCTGCCTCACCCGCCCTCTCTGGCGGAAGTTATGCTTGAGGCAGAGAGAAACAAAAGGGAGACCAACCGACTGTTAGAATGTATTGAGCAGAATACGGCTCGTCAGCCTAGGAATGCTACAGTGTCCCTCAACGACTTTGTGAAGCTGAATCCTCCAAAGTTTCATCATTCCGTCGATCCCCTCGACGCTGACGACTGGCTGTGCAGCATCGCACGCAAGATTCGCTCTGTGAATGTTTCCGAGGCTGACAAGGTGACCTTTGCAGCGTATTTCCTGGAAGGACCCGCCAATCTGTGGTGGGAGAACTTTAAAGCTATGCGTCATGCTGAACCAGCAGCCACATGGGCAGACTTCAGTGCAGCCTTTCGTCTACACCATATTCCAGAGGGCCTGATGGACAGAAAGAGAGAGGAGTTATGTGCCTTCACTTAGGGCAAGTTGACCGTGGATGCTTATAGCCGCGAGTTCGGTAACCTCGCCCGCTATGCAACAGAGGAGGTGTCTACTGACGCCAAGAAACAAGCAAGATTCCATAAGGGTCTGAGCCCTGAGCTTCGTCGTGATCTGCGTCTCCACGAGTGTGCAAGCTTTCAAGCCCTGGTCAACAAGGCGATCAGTGCCGAGACTGGTCATACTGACTTTGAAGCCACAAGGAAGCACTCCCGTGACTTTGGCTCGTCTTCTGGTTCCGCGTTTCCAAAACGCAGGCTGTGGGTTCTGAATAGTTCTGTGCCGCCAAGATACACCCCGAGGCCATCCTACGTGGCGCCTCAGACGAATCAGGCCAACCCTCCAGCAAAAACTTACGGTGGTCCAGCTAGCAATGCTGCACCACGTGCCAACCAAGTGATATGCTACAAGTGTGGAGAACCAGGGCACTATTCCCGTGAGTGTCCTCAAAATGTGGGTGCCAAGCAACCCAGAAAGTCCGTCGGGCAAGGCAAGTCGGGCAAAGCTTACTATGTGAAGCCAACTCCTACACGTGGCCGAGTGAACTATGTGTCAGCAGAAGAAGCTGCAGAGGATCCCGACGTCATGCTGGGTACGCTTCTTGTTAATCATCACCCAGCGTCTGTTCTCTTTGACACTGGGTCTTCTCATTCCTTCATTTCATAAAGTTATGCACAGTTGCATAACATGTCTTTTTGTGATATGCCAATTCCATTGGTTGTCCAAACTCCTGGTAGTAAATGGCAAACCTCTAGGATAACCTATGACAATGAAATTCTAGTAGACAGGCTAGTTTTTCTAGCCTCATTGATAGCATTAAAATCCTCGGATATTAATATCATCTTGGGCATGGACTGGATGTTAGCTCACTATGCCAAGATTGATACTCATTCTAGAAATGTCCAGCTTACCCATCCCTCGGGTGAGATAGTAAATGTCTCTACTCGAGTTGCCAAATGCCAACTCTATTCCTTAAATGCCAACCCTCTTCCGGAACTTGAAGACATTCCGGTAGTCCGTGACTTCCCGGATGTTTTCCAGAGGAACTGCCAGGAATTCCATCTGACAGAGATGTAGAGTTTGTGATAGATCTTGTTCCGGGAACTATCCCAATAGCCAGAAGACCATATAAGATGGCACCCCTGGAGCTAGCCGAACTTAAGAAGCAACTATATGAGGCCTTGAATAAAGGTTTCATTCGTCCTAGCTCTTCTCCTTGGGCTTGCCCCGTTCTCTTCGTCAAGAAGAAAGACGGAACGGATCGGATGGTTGTAGATTACCGACCAGTTAATCTGGTCACCATAAAGAACAAGTATCCGCTCCCCAGGATCAACGGTCTGTACGATCAGCTCGCTGGATCCTCAGTCTTCTCCAAAATGGATTTGAGGTTGGGATACCATCAAATCATGATCAAGAACGGGGACATTCCAAAAACGGCTTTTGTTACTCGTTATGGCCAATACGAGTACACCGTTATGTCCTTCGGGTTAACCAATGCCCCAGGCACCTTCTCTCATCTGATGAATTCAATCTTCATGGAGTATTTGGATAAATTCGTCGTGGTATACCTCGATGATATTCTCATCTACTCGAAGAACGAACAAGAACATGCCGAGCATCTAAGGCTGGTATTGATGAAACTTCGAGAGCATCGCCTTTATGCCAAGTTTTCAAAATGTGAATTTTGGTTACCAGAAGTGACCTATCTAGGTCACATAATCTGTGGTAAGGGTATTGTTGTCAATCCCGAGAGAGTTGAAGCTGTCCTTGATTGGACTCAACCTGAATCGGTTAAGCAAGTTAGGAGTTTTCTTGGTCTAGCGAGCTATTGTCGCCGCTTTGTCGAGAATTTCTCCAAGGTTGCAAAGCCTCTAACTGAACTCCTCAAGAAGGATAAAAAGTTCGACTGGACACCACAGTGTGAGCATAGTTTTCAGGAACTGAAAAGACGCCTGACTTCCGCACCTATGTTGCTACCACCAGATTTTTCTAAGGACTTTGTTATATATTGCGACGCCTCGCGACAAGGATTAGGTTGCATTCTCATGCAAGATCGTCGTGTGATTGCATACGCATCTCGACAGTTGCGTCCACATGAGGATAATTATCCCACACATGACCTTGAGCTTGTAGCTGTGGTCCATGCACTAAAAACCTGGCGACATTACCTTCTGGGTAATCGTTGCGAAATATTCACTGATCTCCAAAGTCTGAAATATATCTTCACCCAGCCGGATTTGAATCTCAGGCAAAGACGATGGGTTGAGTTGATCTCGGATTACGACTTAGGGATAACTTACACCCCGGGGAAGGCAATGTTATGGCCGATGCACTAAGTCGTAAATCTTATTGTAACAATTTGATGCTACAACAAGGTCAACCACATCTCTATGAGGAATTTCGGAAGATGAATCTTCATATTGTTCCTCAAGGATTCCTTTCTACCCTGGTGGCGAAGCCTACTCTTAAGGATCAAATCATAGCCGTGCAGGCTTATGATAAGGGTATATCCCGGATCAAGGAGAATATTGCTAGCGGTAACGCTAGGGATTTCTCCATCAATGAGAAAGGTGTTGTGTTCTTTCAGAACCGTTCAGTGGTTCCTAAGAGCAAACGTCTGCGGCAATTGATCCTTAAGGAGGCTCATGATTCTCCTCTCACCATTCATCCCGGTAGTACTAAGATGTATCAGGACCTACGCCAGAGGTTCTGGTGGACTAGGATGAAGAGAGAAATTGCTGAGTTCGTTGCTAACTGCGACGTTTGTCGTCGAGTTAAGGCAGAACATCAAAGGCCTGCTGGCACCCTTCAACCTCTAGTTATTCCTGAATGGAAATGGGATAAAGGTAGTATGGATTTCATTACCGGATTTCCCAAGACCAAGAAAGGAAATAATGCTATCTTTGTGGTCATTGACCGTCTTTCCAAAGTGGCTCATTTTCTTCCCGTTCGTGAGAGTATCACAGCTAGCCAGCTAGCAGAGTTATATGTCTCTCGAATAGTGTCTCTTCATGGTGTTCCCTTGGAGATTAACTCGGACCGTGGGAGTATCTTTACTTCTCGCTTCTGGGAAAGTTTTCAGAATGCCATGGGGACTCACTTATCTTTTAGCACTGCTTTCCATCCCCAATCAAGTGGTCAAGTAGAAAGAGTGAATCAAATCCTAGAAGATATGCTCCGAGCTTGTGTTATATCGTTCGGTATGAATTGGGAGAAGTGCCTTCCATTCGCCGAATTTGCTTATAACAATAGTTATCAATCAAGCTTGGGCAAAGCTCCTTTTGAAGTTCTCTATGGATGAAGATGTCGAACACCTCTTAATTGGTCAGAAACCGGGGAGAGGCAACTCTTTGGCCCGGATATGATCCAGGATGCAGAAGAGCAGGTTCGCATTATTCGTGAAAAGTTGAAAACAACCCAGTCTCGTCAAAAGAGCCAATATGATCGTCATCATAAGGCTGTGACCTTTGAAGTTGACGAGAAGGCTTACCTTTGGGTTACACCTTTGAAGGGTACCCATCGATTCGGTATCAAGGGCAAGTTGGCTCCTCGTTACATTGGTCCTTTTCACATTCTTGCCAAACGAGGAGAAGTTGCCTACCAGTTGGAACTTCCTCCGCATCTTTCTAAGGTTCATGATGTCTTCCACGTCTCGCAACTCAGGCGTTGCTTTTCGGATCCTATCCGTGAAGTGGACCACGAAACGCTTGATCTCGAAGATAACCTTTCATACCGAGAATACCCCGTGCGTATTCTTGATCAAGCTGAGCGTACCACTCGACGTCGAAACCTCAAGTTTCTAAAAGTTCAATGGTCAAATCATTCTGAAAAGGAGGCAACTTGGGAAAGAGAGGATCGTCTCCGACTTGAGTATCCTGCGTTATTCCCGACGACTTCTAAATCTCGGGACGAGATTCTTTTGAGTGGGGGTGAGTTGTCACATCCCTGACACTTTAAGCAAGTTAGCTTTGTGCTCATGTTTTCTTTGCATTGCATCTAGGAAATTTTCAACAAGAATAAAGTAAGTGGTGAAGGAAAACTCAAAACCCTAGCCACTTCTTTAAATAAAGGAAATCTCAAACTAGTTAAAATCAATGAACCCAAAATGGCCTCAAGAAAAGTTCAAACTTTCTGATAAATCATGAAAGTATATAAGCAATGAAGAAAACCTTTTTCTTGACACTTTAAGCATTTTAAATAAATGCAAAAAGCTACTGGTTTCAAGTTTTAAATTTGAAATCAGAAACTTTAAACTTTCAAAAATGTTGAAAACTTTAGGAATAATTGGAAATATTCCAACAAATATTCTAAGGTGCTCAACATAGTTTTTACAAACTATCTGGGAGCTGAAATAAATAGCAAATCAATTTCGGTATTTAAAACAGAAACAAAACAGAAAGAAAATGAGAAAACCTTACCTGACGCTCACCTGGCCCGGCCCATCTTCTTCTGTCGTCTTCCTCCCCCGCTAGTGGACAGCAGGAGGTGGCCGCCGCGTACTCCGGCGCGGCCACGCACCTGTGCGCCTGCCTGGCCGCCGCTTCGCGCTGGCAAGCACGGGGATAAACTCCCCGAGTTCGTAGCTATCCATTCCCCAGCTCATTCCTCCCCCTCTCCTCTCGGTTCCCTCGATCCCCTCTACCGCCATTGACAGGAGCTCGAGCTCGAGCTGCCCGTGCCCCTAGCCATAGGATCCTCATTCTGAGTGTGCCGTTAGCTCCGCCTCGTCGATCTGGTCCTCCCTGCAGAATTCGAAGCCTTCCCGAGCCCTGCAACGCCCTCGGCACCGTCGTCTTCAACCTTCGGCCGCCGGCGAGCTCTGCTCGATTCGTCGCCCTCGGTGCTTCCCCGAGCCGTCCAAGCCCTTCTATGCACTCCTCATGAGCTTGCGCATCTTTTCCCTAAGCTCTCCCTATCGATCCCCTCCTCTAGGCTTAGCTTCATCGGAGCCCGACGAGGACCGCCGCTGCAGCTCGTCGCCGGTATCCCTCCGGTGAAGGGTTGGTCCGTCTGAGGCCACCAGTAGCCTCAGGACATCACGTAGATGCTTTAGGTACCCAGCCCCGCGCGTTTTGACCCTGTATTCGATGGCTTCGACGATGGCCGAACTTGGTCGCCGCCAAGCTCGTCGCCGGCGTTGATTCCGGCCACCCCAGCCCCTAGGGCTTGTTCCATCGTGCGCGTCGTCGAGTGGCCGTTCTCCCCGTGGTCTCTGCCGTGAGTTTGGCCGTCGGAGGCGAGTTTCCGATGCCCTCCACCGTACTGGTGGTCGCCGGAGGCTCCCCGCCGGCGAGGACGACCTCGCCGCCAGTGGATCTCAGCTGGCCTGAGCCACTGACGTGTGGGGCCAGCCTCTGGGAGATTAAGAATAATAAAAATAAAATCAAATAAGTTTATAAGACAGTGACATGTGGGTCCAGTAAGATTAATCAGCAAATTAAGTTTAATTTTAATCTAAAACTGACCAGAGACACTGACTAGTGGGTCCCACTGGTCAGGTTTGACTTTCAACGGCTAGTTGGACCTGCTGATGTCATGCTGATGCAGTAAAGGGATTTTCCAGTATAAGAATAATTCCAGAAATGTTTAAAACTTCAAAAATTCATAGAAATTAATCTGTAACTCCAATGAAAATAATTTATATATGAAAAAGTATGAGAAAAATCCAAGGAATCTGAATATGCCATTTTCAAACATGTTTGAAAATGTTACAGAACCCAAACATGTAGATTAATGAATAAGTCAATTCTTATAAATACTTTATAAATGGAATATGGAAAATATTTAAATTTCACTATGTTTGACATGATGAAATACTGTCCTAATTACAAACCAGCAACCTAACATGTCATTCCATGCATGTTAACATCAAGTTGATCTGAGCATCAGGTCCAATCAATTAAAATGGTATCCGAGAATACCTCGTTTGAAGTGATATTTGAATTTTATTCAAATCAACTTCAAACCTAATACATGTTAGTTATAATAGTATATCACCTTGCATTCTCATGCTATGCTCATGCATCATCTTGATTGCATATGCTTGATATTGATTGATGTCATTCCTTTCGGTAGGCTCCGCTCCCCCGGATTCCACCGAATATCCGTCTGACGGATATTGTCACTCCTCTGAGCAACAAGGCAAGCAACCATTTTGATCATCCCGATAAATCCCATGCTCTTGCTCCTGCACTTACCTATTGCATTAGGATCAAATGCTTCAACTGCTTTTGCCACGTTAGTTGAACCCACTTCCTTTGCATGACCTATCCTTGTCACAGTAAATAGCCGAACCTTGCAACCTAGCATACCTGGTAGTTGCTTGAGCCATGATGTGCCTTATCCTGCTATGCATGCTATGCTTAGAGTTGTGTATGGTCTGTCATCTAGATACTACCACACGTTGGGATACTTAATTGACCCTCTCGACTTATTAATCGCTTAGTGCTCGGTCCAGGAGTTGCAAGTAGTTTCTGGTGTTTATAGTCATGCTGGAGGCCGTGCATAGCGCTGACCTGAGAGGTGGGCTGTGATGCGGTAGGCAGTGGCACGGTGTACCAAGTGGCACCCGGATGGTGGGCTTGGGAACCCTGCGCACATCGTTTGGGACCGTGGCGGAAACCTCGGCCGGACTTCCGTGCGGGTTATCCTCAGATAGGCGACAAACCTGGACTAGGTACTAGTGTGGTTAACGGTCGTGGCCGACTCCCTCGCTGGGCTTCCGCTTGAAGGTTGCCGAGGTGCATGATGTGCACATGGCGATAAGTGGCGAGAGCGTGTGTGACGAAGTACCCCCCTGCAGGGTTATGATCTATTCAAATAGCCGCGTCCGCGGATATGGACTACTTGGAGACATATGTTGTTCATAGATAACTTCAATGGCTACTCATAAAATTGTCAGGATAAGCGTGAGTGTCGTGGACGGCATTTCCGTATGGAGACGGAATGATTCCACGATGGTGTATTGTTGTGGTGTTAGTGGACTCGTGTGCGAGAAATCAAGTTGTCAAAATTATTTAAAAATGCAAGTTGTCTAGCCACGAGTCAAATGCTGGCTTTCCGCATGAAACCCCACAATACCTTATTGATACTTTGCATGAGTAGTTAGTTATCCTAAAGTCTTGCTGAGTACTTCCATACTCATGTTTTCTTAATAAATGTTGCAGAGGTTGCTAATGACCCTAACGGAGGGTTCTTCATAGACATCGACGACAACGAGTAGCTGGTGTCCCAGCTACGATCTGGCCCTAGGTTGGGTCTGTAGTATAGTCGGGCCATGTGCCTTTTAGTTGCACATGTCTGTACTCAGACAATTTTAAACTCTTCCGCTGGCCTGTAACTGAATGACTGCTATTATGGGCCGTGAGACCCTTACTGTGTAATATTATGTGTGTGGCTCTTCCGAGCCTCTTAAATAAAGCTTGTATGTTATGGTTATGTTGTGATGCCATCGATGTATCTATACATATCGGTATGCCATGCGTACGTGTGTCGTACTTGACATGTATGGGGTTCGATTACCTAGTCATGAGTTTTAGTAGCACTCCTTACAGGGAAATGCCCCTTTGTGATCCAACGAGCCAAGGTAGCTCGCTACTGCTCCGGACACATTGGTTGACCGGCATGTGTCCTTCTTAGCTGTTGTGTATGTCCCCTTTGGGGAAATGTCACGCGATGTAATGGAGTCCTGGTAGCTTGCTATGACTCGTCTACACTCGCTGGTGACCGATACCTGCTTTGTTGGGTCATGTATGCATGTCCTTGTGCGATGCTGTCACTTTGGTTTATGACTAGACTTGTCGATCCGGGTTCTTTGACATTGGAATGCTAGCGACACTATTGCATACATGAGTCAAAAGACGCAAACGGTCCCGGCTAAGGTAAGGTTGCAGCCATGGAGTTAACCGTGCGTGAGACCGCAAAGGGATGCGATTTGTTACAGGCTGGATTCCTATGGCTTAGTATCGGGGTCCCGACAGAAAATGCCGATAAATGACCGGATGTGACCCAACTTGCACACACTGTCAAAAAATTGTCCAAATCAGACATGGATGCGCAACTGCTTACAAAAGTTGGGGTCATTTATCCATAGTCTAAAAATCTACTAGTTGAGAGGAATGTGCTAGACTAGGCCACACAACGAGAACGTAGCTTTCCCTGTTTTGAATGCTTTGCTATTTACAAATCTTGTCGTCATCAATCAACGCGAACATTTTCCCACGTCTTAATTATTTATTGATTTTTTTCAATAATTTTGGAATTCGGAATTGTGTATGAAAGTTTTACAAACTTGAAGACTTTTTCTACAATTCTTAACAAATTCTCAACAGTTTATGAAGATTTTGGACACAATTTGCGAACCACACACACTTTAAAAAATTATACACTATTTTTGAAACTGAAACATTTCTTAAATTTGTGAACAAAAACTCAAAAATGATATATATTTTTGATTCCAAAACATTTTTGAAAATGTTAGACAATATTCAAAACATGGACATGTTTTACTGTTTCCAAAAATATTCAAACTTTTGAACCATGTTCAAAAGAATATTAAAGGTTCAAAAAGGAGTAAAATGAATTAGCCAAAAAAATAGAAGAAAAATGCAAAATAGAAAGGAAAAAAACGCTTAGGCCTAGTTCCAACCAGGCGATGACATCACTCCCGTTGGATGCCTGTTGGGCCAGCCCAAACATTCGCGGATCTGAAAAACGTACATCAAATTAGAAAAATGTTCATTGATTTGAAATATGCGCAAATTTTCAAAAATATTCACTAAATGTTTTTGCAAAAATTTATAAAAAGATTATGATTTTTTTATTTTATTTTAAAAGGTTCGAACATTTTTTAAAAAGAAAACAAAAGTAAATATTAAATAGAAAAGGGAAAAAACGAAAACAAAAATCCCAAAATAAAGAGAACAGAACACTGCTAAAACAAAAAAAAGGGCCAAAAAGTTCACGAAGTTCATTTGCCACTGAAAAAGCAAAAAAGAAAGCTAATGGGTACAACATGTAACCTTGGTTGCTTCAACTTCAAGTAAACATCAACTTTGAATGTTTGGATCCCCCGTGGTGCACGTTTTTCAAATAATAAAAAAGATAACAAAAATATGCAGGGCACGGGTGATACAGACAGACTGCACTCGGCGTGGATGACGTATTTTAGAAAAGACTATCATATCTTTTATTGTGAAAGGATATAGAAAAATCTCATCCATTGATGTATTTACAGAGATTGTACGAAAGTAGAACTGCATTTTGCAATGCATAATATTGGTGTTTGAGTACCGGGCTCAATGGACAGCCTGGCCTCCGGCTGCACTTTTCGTACCTTGCATCCATGGGCGTCCTGCGATGATCTTCTTCCCACGTCATCCGGGTTTGTGCGGTTAGGAATTTGACAAGTCCAGATGAAGGCGATTGGACAAAAATCACCAAGCATGTACGAGATGTTAGCTGCACCTACCGAACCCTCTCTCCCTAGTATCTCTCTCTCTGCGGGTGTACTATCGACCTCGTGATTGAATTAGCAGCGAAACGAGGATAATCACTGTATCACTGTTGTGATAGGTGTTATGAATGGAATGCCAAAACAGTAAGTAGATTCTACACTTGTCCTACCATGCGGTTGGTTAGGAGACATATCGTTTGATTCGGAAGGTTTAGTGTCTCAATTAATGATCCATTACAATCTTTTGACGGTTCCCTCTCAAACCCTAGGCAGCTATATATAGAGGCCGATGGATGCCTCTTGCACTTGTGTAGCTAGGTTCAACAGTAAACTATACACTGTGAAAAGACGATCAGTCCGTTCATTCTAGAGAAATTTGTTCCCTCTGGATGTCCATAAATGGAACTGATCCTCAGGAGACCCCCCCCCCCCTTTTTATTTTTTGCTCTTGAAGCTAAGCGTGGACATTACATTCACAGAAGAATCCAGAATGTATGTAGTGCCAAACATCAAAGGCGACCGTAATTTGCGCCCAAAAGAGAAAGGGACAAGCCGACAGAACGAAAGGAGCATCACAAGATGCTAATCAGATCAAATCAAACGCGAAGAGTAGTTAATTAATTGTACTGTGGTGTCATCATCACATAGACGACACGCTAGCGTCATAATTAGGTCAGCGACTGTACTCAAAATAAGCAGAATTTACATGAAAACAGGCATAAAAACGTCTAACTAAGATCAGACTGACCATACGAAAAGCAAGCCTGCAGATATCGATGGCGAGCCAGCAAATTCATGGGCATAGTGTGTTGTCCACGTTCTGACACCGAAATTGGGTATGGCGTTTGTGTTAGGACACGTAGTACCTATGCGCGCTGTCTGTCAGATGGAGCTGGACCATACGTGCATGCACGTAGCCTAAGCTAATAAGCTAGGCGTTGCAGGTGACTGTTGCACTCATCGATGGATCCAGATGGTGGTTAATTGAATCACTGCATGCAGGAAAGTAGGGCTGACGCACCGGAGTATGCGCCTCGCCTGCAAATGCAGGTACCCAAAGTGCCAAACACTGGATCGATCTAACCGTATTGTCCGTACGTGCAAGCGGCTAGATGGCACATGCAGGCATCGATTGATCGATTCATTCATTGGAGCGCATACACGATCTTGCGAGCATGCATGCCACTGTTCATCGCAGTTCTTAACGTCCGGAGCAGTGTGATTATGGTCCTCGCTTTCATCATGCAGACGTTTCCGGACGGACAGACATCTAGGGCGGCGTCCGCTGGACATCCTACAGTGTTTCGCCGTTTGTACCAGTGCAGCAGGGGATCCCCGACTCCTAACCCTAGCTACCGACATAGCCTAATCATTTTATTTTAGATCGATTACCGATCACTTGATCGTGTGTACTATTCTCTCCGATTTATAATGTAGTGCATACAGATTTTATGTAAATTTAAACTTTATAAACTTTGATTAAGTTTATAAAAAATTATATCTACAATACTTTCAAATATATACAATAGAAAGTACGTCTTGTAATGTACATAAGGACATGTATTTGGAACGGAGGAAGTATTAAAGAAGAGCTGGTAGTATCCTTTCCATCTTCTCTTCCGGTTTTTTCTTCCCATGACTCCTACTTTACTTAGGTTTCTTTTGGTTTTTTGATAATATCAACAAACACGGCATAAAAGAAGAACCAACATAAATAGAATAGGTTAAAATAATATCAATGAAAACAATACTTTCTAAAACCACGTCATGCATATTGGTAGGGTCGTCCCCACCTCATTCCCCGCTTTTTTCTCCCCATGTTTCCACACTCCACTTCGTTTTCCTTCTAGTTTTTTCTGATAATTTCAATAGATGCCACATAAAACAAAAAACCCACATAAATATTTACCCCTTTTGTAAGGGGTTAACTTGGAACAATGCATTGCCATAAGCATAATAGTTAATACTGCCTACTTTCACGCAATTTTGAGTGGGAGGCGTTGGAAGTGATCCATCGTGTCTTTGTGTGAGGGAGATAGGATGCTCCTCTCGCTTGAGCAACTCAGTAAGAATGGTCATTAATGTATCCCTTAGAATCTTATACAAGGTTTATGTTATGCAGTTGATCCTGGTTGCGGATAAGCTAATTTATCTCAATTACTAATAAGCTTTCATCTAGGGTTATAATATTCTAGTAGGGGTATTGATTTTTCATAAGGAGATCCAGGAGGTTAAAACTAAGCATCATATCGTGTTGATGTTATCAAGATTAACTAACAAAAAGCCTACAACTTGGTAAATTGGTCGTCCCTTTGCAAGCCCAAGAGTTAGAGATTGATGAGTGTTAGATTCGGTGGGTAATGCAAAACCACGATCAATTGGGATGCGGATATCAACAACTGTCTTGTGGGTCCCATAATGCAAAATCGCGATCAATTGGCATACAAATACCAACAACTGTCTTCTTCTAGGTCCCCTTTTAGTTCATCTTACACTTGTATGATAGTGAGCCATATTGGTGGGGGTCTCTCACCTTTAGTACGCTAACGACACCATGATGATGGTTGAGGGGATGGACCTTGTCAATGTCAAATTCTGGTTGTTGTTCTTTCAAAACACGTGAGAGCTTCAGATCAAATTTACAAAGGTTCGATCATGAAAGTAGGATACAATGAAGAAGAGCATGTCCTTATTGCTCCGTTTTATTGCCATTTGGGTTCTCTTCTTCTTCCAATACCTCGGCATTTTGATGACATTAGTAGAAAACATACATTAGAAGCGGGCCATGGAAGTGGTTGTGACCAAGAAGTATAATGCCATTTGTAATAAGTCCACCTCATGAGTTTGTGATTACTAGACAAAGCGACAAATGCAGTTAGAAATACAAAATTGCATGCATGATATGTTGGAGGCTATTGGAAATATGAAATCGCGTCAACTTTCATGTGGTTTATCTCAAGAAACCGCCAACGCTAATTTTGTACCCCTGGGCAAAGCCTTTCCTTCCCTTGGTCTAAGAGTCCTCATGCACGAGCTTCATTTTCAACCCCTTTCCCGATCCATTGCCAAACCCTAGCATCTCTACACTTCTTTGTCGATGATCCACGGTGGCTCGATAACACGTCCAGTTCGGGTACGCCATTGACCAAGACCTCGACCATCAAACATATGTCACAAATCTAGTGGAAGGGCGATGTCGTCAACCCAAGTGGGTCTCCATGAGTTGAATGCTGCCGCCGACCGCAAGTGAGGCCTCCCCACATGAATTCTAGCACAATGAGCTCACATCTCGCTGAGGTCAAAGTATTATCTAAATTTTGACACAACGATTGATATGGAAAAACATAAATATTAGTTTCATAGTTATAAATAGAGGCAAACTACGAATTATGTTGCTACAAACTAAGTAGCCTAAGTACCAAAGCTAAATATCCAACTAGTTGCCTCCACAACCACGACAAAAATGGTTGCAGCATTTGGATTACATGATGGAGCGGGGGTAGGGTTGGTAAGGAACATGACAATCTGGGCCTCAATGCCACAAAAATGGGGCTCGTCACGCGTGTCCCAGGTTGGCTATGCATTGCTGGCGAGAACGAATGCGATTCCCTTGGTTGTCCATTCACCGACCATGAGGGTACTAGGGGTGGGGTAGACGTGTATTCCAAGGCTGACCATCTGTGAAGGGTGATGGTAGGGGTAGGTAAGCAGTCCCAAATCCACCCCTCTCTTTCCACCCCTCCCACCGCTTGAGCTCCTTCATAGCTCAGTTCCTCATGTTCAAAAAGGGCACTTGGTGATCTATTGGTTTCTTCTTCTCCTCTTGTACAAAACCGAACTTGAGAGGGATCTCCTTCCACTTCGAGATCGGAGAGGAAAAGGGTATGTGGACGTGCTTTGGAGAATGTAATGGATAAGTGTAAGAGGGGAGGTCGAAGAACTCTTATAGGTCGTCAGGAGCTTCATTACAAGGACGGGATGGGAGGCAAGATATTGCGAGCGATGGTAACCACAACTGGCACGGTTTCAGTGTAGTGGGAATTCAAGGAGCGATATTTCCATTTAATGGCCGAGTGGTCGTCGATGGCGCATAGAGGGTCGTAGTGCTTAAATTCCTTCATGCAGTGTGAGGAGGAAGTAGTTGAATATTTCCCCTTTTTCTGAAATGCACGTACTCTGTTTTGGCTGGATATGGTGAGGCTTCAATTGATGTTTATGTTTGTTAGAGTTTCTAAATAGTTTCTTCTCGAAATCAAGAGCAAGTCTAGAGAGGCACATATATACCATTTCAATTGCATTGCGGAAAAGGATTCTACGAAGACACGCTACCGCCATGGAGTCTATATTACTCTTATCCATATATACCAGTCACAAGTTATCAATTTGTTAAGTTGCAATTTCTTACATACTACACCTTTAGACAAATATATGTGCAATACATGTTCCATATAAACTATTCGTTGTCCCTTTGGATCCGAGAAGATTAGTATTATATTTATACTATTGAACGCTATTTCCGAAAAGTTGACACACTCATGAAAATTCTCCTCATCGACGTTCACAATTGCATATTCTGAAATTTTATAGCGTTTAGCACTTTGTTGCACATGTTTCCCATAGACACACTCTTGCTAGCACTTCGTTGCATATTTTCCCTTAGACATTTGAACATGTATGAATCTATTTGTGAAATCTCTATTACAAAATATAATATGTATTTTTTCTAGAGTTAAACGTGTGCACGTTTGACTAAGTTTTTAGAGAAAAAAGTATGAATATTGATAATACCAAAATTTTACCATTAGATATATCACAATTCCTTTTTAATACTTAATATTTAATATTTTTGATTTTGATATTTTATTCCATAATATTGACCACACATATGTAAGTTTGATTTACACAAAAACATATGCCCCTTATATTTTGAAATGGAGTTAGTACAATGCAATTATGAGATGAATATGCTTGTACATCATGAAAATATTGTGAATATGTAATTTAAATGCTACTGAAATGTAATAAATCAAAATGAAAAAGTGAGGTAAAAGAATGTTTGTTAACTAAACTGACATGCAATATTAGTGTATATGATGCGGTTCTAGAAGAATAGTTGCATGTGGCCATTCAAGATGGAAGTGGTTTGTAAAGCAAAAGTACTTACGGCGTACTACTTATGTCTTGGTTTTATTAGTTCCCATTACATTTTGCATAAAACTTTGACCACATATTTTACTAGCAAAATGTTAATATCACAAAAAAAGTTGGATTCATATTTGAATGTAGTCTTCAATGATGTCATTCTTTACGTATAAATTATATTTTATTAGATAAAACTATTACCAGAGTATGAGGGAAGCTAATAACTATGACTGATGTAGTATTTTCATTGTAGCTGGTTTTCCTAACCGCCGACACTATGCCAAGTATTGGTGACACATTCTTCGAAGCAAAGGAGGGAATTATCGCTCACCCATGTCTGAACGCGTGGAAAGCCCCATTCAGTACTAGCGTCAGTGACTGTAAGATTCCCCCATTCAGTACTAGCATCAGTGACTGTAAGATCCCGAACCCGAGATTTCATGTCGCTCACTTATACGGGACAAGTGCGGAGCGAGCCGTGGAGTGATGAATTGTTGTCCGTTGAGAAGAAAAAGTAATGTTAAACCCTTGTGTATCTACCTACCCGTGTTTGTGGTGGAAATATACCATTTCCCCTCACAACATATGTATCTATGGGTAAACTGAATTCTCGCTTGTTTTTGCAAGATTTTAAGGGTGGATAGAGGTTTCTTGGTGAAGTGGGTGAACATTTGCAAGCCTAAGACGAGGGGATTTAGTAATGTTGAGCACAAACTCATGAACGCCGCTCTCCTATTCAAATGAGTTTCAAAGATTCTCTCACACAATGAGGCTTATAGCCCAACCTTTTAAAGGCGAAGTACCTACCCGGACAGGATTTGTATCATGTCATCGTAGAAGGGGCTTCTAGTTCTGGTAGGCGATTCAACGTATTAAACCGATGGTTTGCGCGGATCTTGCAATACTATTGATGAACTACACATAAACTCTATTGGTGGGACCTTTTTCTTCGCTAGTCCCTCACCAAGAGTTCTTAGCCTTTCTATTTCACATATGTTCAAATATGGAAATACTAGTCACCTTGGTATTGTCAAAATACCAACAAAAACTCTCATCCTAAATATCTCTTGGCGTTAATGAGACAATGTGATGGACTCAGTTTGTGTCTAATATGGAAGGGTTATCTCTGATCAAGACCTGGATCAACTTTATTGACACCTAGAGCCTTAGGGAAAGTTCTTTTTTAAGGAGGTTGAAACCCATGTCCTGTACATCATCTTTATGCACACAAACATTTTTATTAACTATTAAATATATTACAAATTAAAGGCAGTCATGAGTGAACCATCAAGATATATGACATACACACCTACAAATAAGCCATGTTCTTCTAGAGAAACTGTTGGGGAATGTCGCATGGGAAACAAAAAATTTCCTACGCGCACGAAGACCTATCATGGTGATGTCCATCTACGAGAGGGGATATTCGATTTACGTACCCTTGTAGATCGCACAGCAGAAGCGTTAGTGAACGCGGTTGATGTAGTGGAACGTCCTCACGTCCCTCGATCCGCCCCGCGAACCGTCCCGCGATCAGTCCCACGATCTAGTGACGAACGGACGTCACCTCCGCGTTCAGCACACGTACAGCTCGACGATGATCTCGGCCTTCTTGATCCAGCAAGAGAGACAGAGAGGTAGATGAGTTCTCCGGCAGCGTGACGGCGCTCCGGAGGTTGGTGGTGACGTAATCTCAGCAGGGCTCCGCCCGAGCTCTGCAGAAACGCGATTTAGAGGTAAAACCGTGGAGATATGTGGTCGGGCTGCCGTGGTAAAGTTGTCTCAAATCAGCCCTAAAACCTCCGTATATATAGGGGGAAGAGGGGGAGCCTTGCCTTGGGGTCCAAGGACCCTCAAGGGGTTCGGCCGAGTCAAGGGGGGGAGTCCTCCCCCTTCCAAACCGAATCCAACTAGGTTTGGAAGGAGGAGTCCTTCCCCCTTTTCCCACCTCCTCTTTTTTTTCTCTTTGATTTTCTTCCTATGGCGCATAGGGCCTTCTTGGGCTGTCCCACCAGACAACTAAGGGCTGGTGCGCCACCCCCAAGGCCTATGGGCTTCCCCGGGGTTGGTTGCCCCCCCCCCCCGGTGAACACCCGGAACCCATTCGTCATTCCCGGTAACTCCGAAAACCTTCCGGCAATCAAATGAGGTCATCCTATATATCAATCTTCGTTTCTGGACCATTCCGGAAACCCTCGTGACGTACGTGATCTCATCCGGGACTCCGAACAACATTTCGTAACCAACCATATAACTCAAATACGCATAAAACAACGTCGAACCTTAAGTGTGCAGAACCTGCGGGTTCGAGAACCATGTAGACATGACCCGAGTGACTCCTCGGTCAATATCCAATAGCGGGACCTGGATGCCCATATTGGATCCCACATATTCTACGAAGATCTTATCGTTTGAACCTCAGTGCCAAGGATTCATATAATCCCGTATGTCATTCCCTTTGTCCTTCGGTATGTTACTTGCCCGAGATTCGATCGTCAGTATCCGCATACCTATTTCAATGTCGTTTACCGACAAGTCTCTTTACTCATTCCGTAATACAAGATCCTGCAACTTACACTAAGTCACATTGCTTGCAAGGCTTGTGTGTGATGTTGTATTACCGAGTGGGCCCCGAGATACCTCTCCGTCACACGGAGTGACAAATCCCAGTCTCGATCCATACTAACTCAAGGAACACCTTCGGAGATACCTGTAGAGCATCTTTATAGTCACCCAGTTACGTTGCGACGTTTGATACACACAAAGCATTCCTCCGGTGTCAGTGAGTTATATGATCTCATGGTCATAGGAACAAATACTTGACATGCAGAAAACAGTAGCAACAAAATGACACGATCAATATGCTACGTCTATTAGTTTGGGTCTAGTCCATCACGTGATTCTCCTAATGCCGTGATCCAGCTATCAAGCAACAACATCTTGTTCATAATCAGAAGACCCTGACTATCTTTGATCAACCGGCTAGCCAACTAGAGGCTTGCTAGGGACAGTGTTTTGTCTATGTATCCACACATGTATATAAGTCTTCATTCAATACAATTATAGCATGGATAATAAACGATTATCTTGATACAGGAATTATAATAATAACTATATTTATTATTGCCTCTAGGGCATAATTCCAACAGAAACACCATCCATAAGGGATGAACTTCTCCATGCCATAATTTCCGTGTCTGGATACGGACAGACTACACAAGGATTTTTAACCTAGTTGCCAAAACCAGCTAAGGAAGACCAACACAAAAACAAGTAGACAAGGCCTTCAACAAGGTAACGATGCTAGTTCGTCGCTACTGATCCCGCGTAATAAAGGACATGAAAAGATTTATCACTCTAGACACGAAGTGATGTTCCAGTCAACACCTTGATGAAAGATCGTTTGATAGTCGCATTCAGCAATACTCAATGCCATGGCCGAAAGGTACTAGTTAATTCGATGTGCCAAGATTCCCTTCAAGATTAGGATCATCATGTCATAGTTGATTAGGGGTAGGGTCCTCACAAGAAAAATAAGTTATACAACAAAAGGCATCTAAGGATGGCCTATGTGTATTATTATGGCAGCTAAGGATATCGAGATTTTTTTTCCGCATGCATCACAGCTTAATTTCACTGAATCAATATACACAACATCCTTGATTATGATTGATGAACTACTAGTAGCCTTGAGTACTTTTATCTATCTGTGGATTAAATGGGTCATATATGTCGACTCAACTAGGTAGGGTTTTTGGCTCTTGCTGGCCCTTATGGACGATCGAAGAAAAGATGGTCACTAAGAAAACCTTCTGCAAGTGCATCTAGTTTCCCTTAGTGATTTTGGTGTAATGAAGACTTATAGGTTAAGAGAACAATGTATTTGGGAGAGTACAGATGCTCTCTAAGTCGTTGAGGAGTTTGAGTTATTCGAAGAATTTCGACCCCTAAAATGAATGTCTTCGGCTGAAGAATTTGATACTTTTGTGGAGATTTTAAATGTGAGTAAATTGGTGTGTCCTTCAAGATATTGATGTGAGAACTTTGAAGTGTGAAGAGTTTTGTTTTCGTAGTTTTATTTCGTTTTTTTTGAGTCATAGGAACACCGTACTATTAAAGGGGGTCGAGGTAAAACTAAGGAAAATTTTCCAAGTGATGCTCGTCTCAAAGCCTACACATACCCAATCCTTCGAGTGAAGCCTTTGGAAATCTTTTATAGTTTAGTCAATTTCTTAAGTGACAAAGACGAAGATCTTCTGGTGTGTGAGGAAATTGTTCTAACTGTGGAGTTAGGAGTTCGCTAGTGCAAATTACCTACAAGTGAGGAATATGAGAGACATGAGGAGTTTCATAGCTTGAATATTTTGACCGTTGCTGCGCCACGCGCCAGCTGTCCCCAAACCTTATCCACATAATGGTCATACCGTTGGGGCATTTATGTCAAATCATGTTGGGATTGCTTCCCGGCTATAAATAGTTGCCCCCATAAGCACTAGCTGGTTGGCTTCTCTGTGAGAGAACTTGACACTTGTCATTTGAGAGCAACCCATTCCTCAAAGACTTTGACAGAAAATCATCATTGAGGAAAAACCCCAAACACCCAAACTAAAACCCAAAAACCCAAAGTGATTGAGCATCACCGATGAGATTGTTCGTGTGTGGAACCGACACTTGTTACCTTTGAATATTGTGCACCTTCCAGAGTGTTAGGCGTCACTGGTCCAAAGCATCCAGTAGTAAATTTTGGATTGTCCGGTGATTGAGTTTATGAGGGTTTGTAAGTTTTCCCTCAAGACTTACCACGAGTATTGGGCGAGGACTGTGTGTCCTTAGTTCAAGGATAATATGGTAAGGACTTAGTGTCCTGGGACTATGTGTCCTTTAGTTTAAATACCAAGCCGCTCCAAACCAGACGTATGACTGTCACATCAGTGGGAATTAGGTTATCAAATCACTGTCTTCACCGAGTACCTGGTTCTATTTCCTCAACCCTTCTATTTCCTCATTTACGTGTTGATGAAATTGATCGTTACTATTTGAAGAATTTGACTGAATACTTTCTCAATTTCCTCATCTCAAATTATTCACATCACTTGTTCTTCACGTGCTTATCCTGATCATGCTACTCACGCTAAGTGTTTGTTTCATTTCATCATGATGACCATGCTTTTGCAATGTTACACTTATGCATGAGTACTTATTCCACTACAAGTTGTTCGTGACAAATTTCCTCACACGGAAATTCCTCACCGACGAATTCATAAAAATCACCTATTCACCCCTCTCTAGTCGATATAACACACTTTCAATTGGTATCAGAGCAAGGTATTCCCTTCTTCTGTGTAATTTTGGTTTAACCACCTGAATTTTTAGTTATGTCAACCGCAGCCATGATGAAGGTCACTGCAGGCTGTCCTACCTTTGAAGGCACGGGCTACCCCTATTAGAAGAACAAGATGTGCATGCATCTTGAAGCAATTGACAACGATCTATGGTATGTTGTGGCAAAGGGTGTTCCCGTTGTATCTGAAGCTATCAATGCTGCAGATGTGAAGAGATTGAGGCAACTCGACTCTCAAGCAAAGAGTATCATTTGTGGCCGTTGAAGCAAAAGTCAGTATGGCAGAGTGAGTGCTTTGGGATCTGCAAAGCTCATCTAGGATAGGCTGTCCAAATTCAACGAAGGAGTCTCTACTCAATGTGACTCTCGTTTGATGTTCTTCGCAATCTCTTCTACCGCTTCAGAAGACACGACAATGAAAACTGTTAGCAAACCTTAGATCGCCTCATTGATATCTCCAATGAGCTAAGTCTCTTGGGGCCACTCACATCACTCACCATGAGGTGGTGAAGAAATTGCTGAGATCTCTTGACTCTTCATTCGATACACTGGTTCTCATGATTCAATAGCATAGAGACTACAAATTACTAGATCTTGTTGATATTCTTGAGGGACTCAATACTCATGAATTCCAACAATCTCAGAAGTGAGATCTCTATTGACCAAGCTATGGAAGACCTCGTGCGCTGAAGGCAAAGGCTGTTTCCTCATCTGAAGAAGAAGAATTTGATTGTAGTCTTGGTGATCCTGAAGAACTTGGTTAGGAACTTAGTATGCTTGTGAGGAAATTCCAGAAGTTCTCCAGACGAGGTTAGTTCGGAAAATATCCAAGAAGAGATGTGATGAAATCTGAATCTTCATTCGAGGACTACAAGAAAAGAACCTGCCATAAATGCAAGAAGTCTGGTCACTACATTGTTGATTGTCCTCGCTCAGTAAAGGAATCAAAGAAGAAGAAGTACAAGGATGACAATTCTGATGACTAGAAGAAAAAGAAGATATCTTCAAAATCCTCATCATCAAAGTCCTCATGGCACAAGAAGAACAATTTCAGGAAGGCTTGGGCTCTTACTAGCAAGGAAACATATTCTGAGGAAGAATCTGAGGAATGTGATGAAGAACAAGGATCTGAGGAGGAGTCAATGTCTCGTGTGGCAAGTCTAGCTCTTGCTACCACATTCGTTAGCAAGTCAATCTTCAACCTCAAAGAAAATGACAATGTCAACAATACTATTGATTGCGTCGATGACTTTGGTCCCACCTATTGCTTAATGGCAAAAGGTTCCAAGGTACCCAAACACAATTCCTCCTGTGACTCAAGTGATAGTGAACCTAATGACTATCAAAAACCTAGTTACTACAAACTTGCTAATATTGCCACTAAGCAACAAAATGTTCCTCAAAAGCTTGAGAAACTATTAGACAAAAGTGATAACCTACTGAACAAGGAAATGGATACGACTCAAACCCCGACTGATGATATTCAAAGTCTTCAGTCTAAGTTTGATAATCTTGAAGTAAGTCATGACACTCTATTGGATGATCATGAGAAACTTTCTTATGAATTTATTCAAAGAAAGCAAGATCTTGAGAAACTAAGACCGTCTCATGATGATATTCGAAGAAAAAATGATTCTTTGCTCGCTCAACCGATCATCTCCTCTAAGGAAGAATTCATTCCACCAGGCATGAAATGCATCGAACGTGAATCTGCTAATTCTTCACCTGAAAGTTCAATTACTTCTATTATTACAAATTCTTCAACTGTACCTATGGTCATAAATTCCTCACTTGAGGAAACCACAAATGTCATTAACAAAAATGCAGGGTTGAAGGAATTGTACGTGACAGGCATATACAAAAGTCTCAAAGGGCATCAAACCCTTTGCGATGTGCTCAAAAAGCAGATTCTGAACAAAAACCCTAGGAAAGAGGGTATTGCATTTGAGAGGAAATTGAATGCTGATGGATCGTACTAGAAACCTGAGCAGTAAACCAAAACCTCATGGATTGCTGTAAAAGGACCTTCTATTGATCCATCTACATTATCAGGCTTTGCATGCAAAACTTCATATTCCTCTGATGAGTCATTTGACTCCAACTATAAAATATTAAAAAATTAGAATGGTGAAGTATTTTCTAGATATGTTGGAACTAACTGCAGGACTTGACCACCCTTGAGGAAAATCTGGGTTCCCAGAAGCAGCCTGGAAAGTCTTGAGGTGAATGTCCTCATGACACCACCTGTGAAGAACAGGAACCCCATATCAAATTCCTCAAGTGGACTAAAGTCTTCACGAGGATCAAATTCCTCACATGGTCAAAATTATTCGCATACTCATGCTAAAGCTTCTCGTATGTAGGGAAACTACAAGGGTCATGAATATGTGCACTACTCCTCAAACCGTTATGTTCATAAATCCTCAAATAATTTCTGTGAATATGCATTCGAGCACACTAACCCTCCTCCTATGAAACGAACTGCATTATCTTCAATGCCTAAATTCTCATATGGTGCTCGCAAGATGATGAACTTTTTCCACCCCTTGAGATGTGGGTGGTAAAGAAATTGAACTAACCACTTATGCAGGTCAGATCTCCAAATTAATTTGATCGTGTGAAGAATTTCCTATAGACGTCAGGAAATGCTCGAAAGGACGCACGCTAATCATGATGAAATGATTATTATTTCACATGTCCTCATATTATCTTTAGTCTACACTATGTGATGAAATTCAATTCTGATGAATTTTATATCATATTCTTCACTCTGAAGCATATGAGATGGTAAGCTGTACTAATTCATGTGCAGGATGACACCCTGATATGTCTCCATCGTATCTACTTTTCCAAACTCTTTTGCTCTTGTTTTGGACTCTAATTTGCATGATTTGAATGGAACTAACCCGGACTAACGCTGTTTTCAGCAGAATTGCCATGATGTTGTCTTTGCGCAAAAATAAAAGTTCTCGGAATGACCTGGAAATTTACGAGGATTTTTTGTGGAATTTATAAAAAAATACTGGCGCAAGAATCAACCGGAGGAGTGGAGCGGGGAGCCCACAAGCCCACCAGGCGCGGGCCCCCTAGCCGCGCCTAGCAGGCTTGTGGGGCCCTCGGAGCTCCGCCGCCTCCAGCTCCAGCTCTATTTAGTCCCTTTCGTCCGAAAAAAATGAAGGAGAAGAGTTCATCGCGTTTTACGATACGGAGGCGCCGCCACCACCTGTTCTTCCTGTGGAGGGCAGATCTGGAGTCCGTTTTGGGCTCCGGAGAGGGGAGATCGTCGCCATCCTCATCACGAACCTTCCTTCATCGCCAATTCCATGATGCTCTTCACCGTTCCTGAGTAATCTCATCGTGGGCTTGCTGGACGGTGATGGGTTGGATGAGATCTATCATGTAATCGAGTTAGTTTTGACGGGGATTGATCCCTAGTATCCACTATGTTCTGAGATTGATGTTGCTACTACTTTGCCATGCTTAATGCTTGTCACTAGGGCCCGAGTGCCATGATTTCAGATCAGAACCTATTATGTTCTCGTCAATATATGTGTGTTCTTGATCCTATCTTGCAAGTTGTAGTCACCTACTATGTGTTATGACCCGGCAACCCCGGAGTGACAATAGCCGGAACCACTCCCGGAGATGAACATAGTATGAGGAGTTCATGTATTCACTATGTGCTAATGCTTTGTTCCGGTTCTCTATTTAAAGGAGAACCTTAATATCCCGTAGTTTCCATTAGGACCCCGCTGCCACGGGAGGGATGGACAATAGATATCATGCAAATTCTTTTCATAAGCACGTATGACTATATACGGAATGCATGCCTACATTACATTGACGAACTAGAGCTAGTTACATATCTCTCCATGTTATAACTGTTGCATGATGAATGTCATCGACATAATTATCCATCACTGATCCAATGCCTACGAGTTTTTCTTACTGGTCCTTGCTACGTTACTTTGCCGCTACTGCTGTCACTCATGCTACTGTTACTCTGTCACTATTGCTGTCGCTGCTGCTACTGTTACTCTGCTGCTACTGCTGTCAGTTCTACTATTACCGTTGCTACTATTGCTATCACACCACTTTGCTACTGATACTTTGCTGCAGATACTAAGTCTTTCAGGTGTGGTTGAATTGACAACTCAACTGCTAATACTCGAGAATATTCTTTGGCTTCCCCTTGTGTCGAATCAACAAATTTGGGTTGAATACTCTACCATCGAAAACTGTTGCGACCCCCTATACTTGTGGGTTATCAAGACTATTTTCTGGCGCCGTTGCCGGGGAGGCATAGCTCTATTCTCTGAGTCACTTGGGATTTATGTCTGCTGATCACCATGAGGAATCCGAGAGATCCAAAAACTAAAGTCTTGCCCTCAACTACGAGGACAAGTAAGGAACTGCCATCTAGCTCCGCACTTGATTCACCTTCAGTTATGAGTAAGTTTGCGACACCACCTCCTGCTAGAAATTTTGACGTGTCGCCTGTGCTTGATGATGCTACTTCTACTGTCCATGATGCTTGTGATGATGCTTTGCTTGATACTGCTTTGCCACTAGGTGTATTCCTAGATGCACAAATTGCTTGAGTTGCTGCTAGATGTGATGATACTTCTGAAACTGCTGAGATAATTGAAGTAGAACCTGCTTTTTCGCCTGTTAGAACTAGCTCTCCTTGATATGAATTTCCTCATATGCCTAAGGGTTATGTTATGGAGGGAGAGATAGCTGAGGACTTTCTTGCTTGTAAGGATAGCTATGATCTTGAGAAATTACTGCGCAAGTGGAAAGAAAAATCTTTGAACACCAGGATGAAATACGACCCTAAGTTTGCTACTTCGCCTATCTTTGTGACCGATAAGGATTATGAATTCTCTGTCGACCCTGAGTTAATCAATTTGGTCAAACATGATCCTTTTCATGGTTATGAGTCTGAAACGGTTGTAGCACATCTTACTAAGCTGCACGATATAGACCCCTATTCACGAGTGAGGAAAAGATCCGCCACTACTATATCCTTAAGCTGTTTCCTTTCTTGCTAAAGGATGATGCTAAGACTTGGTTCACTTCTCTTGCTCCTGGTTGTGTGCGTAGTCCCCAGGATATGGTCTACTACTCTGAAAAATATTTCCCTGCCCATAAGAAGCAAGCTACCTTGCAGGAAATATATAACTTTGCGCAAGTTGAAGAAGAGAGTCTCCCACAAGCTTGGGGGAGGCTCGTCCAGCTACTGAATGCTTTGCCTGATCACCCTCTTGAAAAGAATGAAATACTTGATATCTTCTATAATGGACTAACCGATGCTTCTAAGGACCACCTAGATAGTTGTGCCAGTAGTGTTTTTAGGGAACGAACTGTGGAACAAGCTGAGATCCTATTGAATAATATCTTGTGCAATGAGAATGCTTGGACTATTCCCAAACCACCTTCGAAGCCACCTCCGAACAAAAGAGGTATTCTATTCCTCAGTCCTGAAGATATGCAAGAAGCTAAGAAATCTATGAAAGAGAAAGGCATTAAATCTGAAGATGTCAAAAATCTACCTCCTATCGAAGAGATCCATGGTCTTGATAACCCGATACAGGTAGTAGAGGTAAATTCTCTTCGTAGATTCAATGAGAGTGATATTCTTTCTGATAAACCTGCTAGCTTATGCCTGGATGAATTTGATAACTTTGTTGCCAAACAACAAAGTTTCAATGATCATGTTAGCAGACAATTGGAACAGAATGCTCGTATGCTTAGTCATTTAAGTGCTTGTGTGGATAGAAATGTCAATGATCTTAAGCTTTTGAGTAAACATGCCTCTATGGTTACTACTCAAGTAGAGCAAGTACTTAAGGCTCAAAATGACTTGCTCAATGAGTTGAATGACAATTCTGTCAGAGTTATCACTAGAGGCGGTAGAACGACCCAGGAACCTTTGTATCCTAAGGGACATCCTAAGAGAATTGAACAAGATTCTCAAGGACTTAGCACCGAGGCACCTAGTCATCCTAGAAAGAAAAAGAAAGATGATAGGAACTTGCAGGCTAGCAACCCTGTTGCTGTTACACCCGAGATTCCAAACAATGTCTCTATTTCTAATGCTGAAACACAATCTGGTGATGAACATGAGCCTAATCATAATATCGATAGAGATGCTCATGAAGATGCTCAACCTAGCAATGATAATGATGTGGAGATTGAACCTAGTGTGGATCTTGATAACCCACAACCTAAGAATAGGAGATACGATAAGAACGACTTCACTGCTAGGAAGCATGGTAAAGAAAGAGAGCCATGGGTTCAGAAACCCATGCCCTTTCCTCCCAAACCATCCAAGAAAAAGGATGATGAGGATTTTGAGCGCTTTGTTGAAATGATTAGACCTGTCTTTCTGCAAATGCGTTTGACAGATATGCTCAAAATGTCTCCTTATGCTAAGTGCTTGAAGGATATTGTGACTAATAAGAGGAGGATACCTGAGGTTGTGATTTCCACCATGCTTGCCAGTTACACCTTCAAGGGTGGAACTCCTAAGAAACTAGGTGATCCCGGAGTGCCCACTATACCTTGCTCCATTAAAGGCAACTACGTTAGAAATGCTTTATGCGACCTTGGAGTTGGTGTTAGTGTTATGCCTCTCTCTCTTTATCGTAGACTTTAACTGGATAACTTGACACCCACTGAAATCTCCTTGCAAATGGCCGACAAATCAACTGCTTTCCCTATCGGCATTTGCGAGGATGTGCCTATTGTGGTTGCTAACGCCACTATCTTAACAACCTTTGTTATTCTAGATATTCCCTAGGATGATGCCATGGCGGTCATCCTTGGAAGACCTTTTTTAAACACTGCAGGGGCTGTTATTGATTGCAACAAAGGCAATGTCACTTTCCACGTCAATGGTAATGAGCATACGGTGCACTTTCCGAAGAAACAATATCGAGTACATTGCATCAATGCTATTGAAAAAACTTAATCGATTCTTATTGGGAGCTTTGAATGCCTTATACCTACTTTTAAGATGAAGTATGATTTGCTTGTTGGGGATATGCACATCCCCATTGAGATAACCTAGTGACTATTCGAAAATTCTCCGTTTTTACGCGATTCGAAATGGTTTGTCAAGGAGACTTGATCTGAGAGTCAAGGAGACCAAAATTCTCCGTTTCTTTTGGTGACCATGAAGGATGAATCTGAGAGTCACAACCCTCTGTTCCAAACCTTTACCTTCGGTTGCTTAGAAGAAAAATGATAGATTTAGCTTTAGTTTCTCCTCTTTTCTCCTTTTTGCGTCCCGTAGAAAATTGTCCCGAAAATAAAAGTTCTCCGAATTCCCTAAAAATCAAGTATGATTTTTTTGGAATTTTTGAAAAATTCTGAGACAGAGTGCTAGTCAGGGGTATGCACTAGTGGGCCACAAGCCCATGAGGTGCGGGCGCCCCCTGGCCGCGCCTACCAGGCTTGTGGGGGCCCACGTGTCCCCCTCCACTTATTCCAGCTCCCATATCCTTCTCCTACCTCCAGAAAAAATCATTCTACAGCTCAAACCCGTGTTCTTGTTCTTCTTGCTCCAATTTTTGATCTCCTTGTGCAAAGCCCCATTCACCAAACTGTTTTGGGGAAATTGTTCCTTGGTATGTGACTCCTCCATTGGTCCAATTAGTTTTTGCTCTAGTGCCTTATTCCTTGCGTATTTTTGCTGCCTTGGTGACCCTGTTCTTGAGCTTTGCATGCTAATTTTAGCTAGTCCCAAGTAGTTTTGATGCGTGATATGGCCTCTAGGCACTTGTAGGAGTAGTTGCTATGAGTTTAGTTGAGCCTTGTGCACTTTTCCTTTGAGTCACTGAAAATTTCAGAAAAGGAAGATGTTCAGGAGAAACTATCATGGTGGTTCCTCAAGCAAGAGGGGTCCCTGTCTCGCGATGATTCCTGAGCCCGATCCTTACCAACTGAGGAACGCACAGGTACAACCATGTGAATGGCCTTCTGATGAATTCATGATTGATGCAGGTTTCGAAGACGAGTTTGATACACTTGTTCACAACGTCGGGCTCGAAGAATTCATCTCCGATAAATGTGAACAGTATACTACTCTCACTGCCTCTTTTGTTCGTAGATTCAAATTTTCAGTTGGTCGTGACACATCCATACTGTTTGATCTGTATGACAAATCGTATACCATGGATTTAGAGGATTTCAATAGAGTTTGCCAGATACCTGATTGGGGTAGTCTCAATGATCCTCCTAAGTCTTCGGTTAGAGATTTTATCTCTAGTATAACTGTCGAAGAAACTAGAGATATTACGCAGGTTACCATGGGGAGCATTCATTTTCGTGCCTTGCATTACTTTGCCCTCTTCATAGGTAGATGCATTAACGGCAAGATTGAGCATTGTCACCACTGCGCACCTGACATTAGTATTCTTAAGAGCGCAGTAACGGGTGATAGAAGTTTCAACATGGGAGCTATAATCACGAGGAGGCTAAATAATAATGCTAATGAAGGGGATTTCTTTGGTAGGATCTATGCCACTCGCATAGAAAATTTTCTTGGAGTACCCATCCGCGAAGGAGATCCCCCGCTCCATACAACTTTCCTTGATCGCGCCGCTATGACACATTATCAGTTCCTTGAGAGGGATAATGAATCCCTCCTATACCGGTTAATATTTAATCGATAGCGTGTTTTCCATATTACCCTTACTGCTCCTGCCTTCTTTGACTTTCAGGTAAAACAGAGATATTACATAACCAGAGGAGAGGCAGAGGAGTATGAGAGGGAGGCAAAGGCTGCTCGCCTCCGTGAGGTAGCTATTCAGGCGGTAGCTGCCGCGCTCCCGTACATCCCCCATTATGATTTTGGATATCGCCCGGACCAGCCATGGGAGTAGACCAACTTAGGCCAAAAGCCTAAGCTTGGGGGAGTACGTGTTTCTCACCGACTTTATATTCTTGCTCACACTTTTCACTTTGTTAGTCGATGTTCACACGTTGCCACTGTATCATCCATGCTAGTTTATTTCTTTTTCTCGCTTTCTTCTCGTGTGTTTGTCTAGTTCCAGAAAACCCAAAAAGATTTCTCGTTCTTCTTTTGCTTGTTGGGAGCTTTCCCGTGTAAATAGTTTTCTTTTTCTTTGGGTCAAGGTAGAAGACCATGGTTACAATGTTTAGTGGCTCTCGCATGCATATCTGTTTATCTCTCAAAGAGCCATATTACTTTGTCTTCTCCTTTGTGTTTTCTTGCAGATTCCATCTTAGTCCAATGCACGAACACTCTTATTATTGTTCACATCATTCGGTCGTGCAAGTGAAAGGCAATAATGACGATATATGATGAACTCACTGAGCATGGAAAAGCTGGTATGAACTCGATCCATTTTGTTTTTGTAAATATGACTAACTCATCATTCCTAATTCAGCTTTGTTGTGAGAGAAACATGTTTGCAATGACAACTTAGAGATCATAGTTTCTGATGCCATGCTTAATTAGCTAGGAGCTTATAATGGTTTGTCTTGGATGCCAACATGAATTTTGAGATGATTATGATGTAGTATGATAGGATGGTATCCTCCTTTGAATGATTCAAGTGGCTTGACATGGCGCATGTTTACGCATGTAGTTGTAACAAAATCAACATAGCCTCTATCATATTCATGTTTATGGTGATTTATGTCCTACTCATGCTTGCACTCAATATTGGTTAATCTCAATGCATATTGATGATTGTTGTCGCTCTCTAGTTGGTCGCTTCCCAGTATTTTGCTAGCCTTCACTTGTACTAAGCAGGAATACTGCTTGTGCATCCACTTCCATAAACCCAAAGTTGTTCCATATGAGTCCACCATACCTACCAATATGCGGTATCTACCTGCCGTTCCAAGTAAATTTGCATGTGCCACTCTCTAAACCTTCAAGAAATAATCTGTTTTGCATGCCCGGACTGCTCATGTGGTGACAAGGGGCGATTACTATCTTCCATGCTAGGCGTGTTATCCTCGATACGTATTTATTCACTATCATTCATGAGAAAGGGGCCGGTAATTGGAATGCCCAGTTCCATGCTCAAATCGAAAAGATAATTGCAAACAAAACCCCCCTGGATTGTTGTTGGTATGGACGGCACCCGAGTATTCGGCTAGTCGTGGAGTGTGATTGATCGGTGGTGGGGGAGTCAAAAGTTTACTTTTCTGTTTGGGAACTGCCTATAGTATGTGTCGCATGGAAGATGGTGAAAACTCTTGGTCATTGCATTGACAATGAAAGCATGCCACCCAAAATTATTTATCTCTGTCTTCAAAGCTTGAGCTCTGGCACCTCTGCAAATCAATGCTTCCCTCTACGAAGGGCCTATCTATTTATGTTTCTGTTGAGTCATCCTCTTCTTATAAAAGCACCAATTAGAGAGCACCTCTGTCATTTCTATGCTTTGCTTCTAATTGTTATTGAGTATGACTGTGACTGGATCTTCTTTGCCATGAGTTACAATGTTCAGTCAGCCCTTGGTCTTTGAAGGTCCTCTGCATTTATGTTTTGCGGTCTCAGAAAGAGCTAGTGAGATACCATTTGTTCATACCGCTTCATGACTGCTTTGATTGAAGTGTTGATACGTCTCCGTCGTATCTACTTTTCCAAACTCTTTCGCCCATGTTTTGGATTCTAATTTGCATGATTTGAATGGAACTAACCCGGACTAACACTGTTTTCAGCAGAATTGCCATGGTGTTGTTTTTTCGCAGAAATAAAAGTTCTTGGAATGACCTGGAAATTTACGAGGATTTTTTGTGGAATATATAAAAAATATTGGCGCAAGAATCAACCGGAGGAGTGGAGCGAGGAGCCCACAAGCCCACCAGGCGCGCCCCCCCCTCGCCGCGCCTAGCAGGCTTGTGGGGCCCTCTGAGCTCCTCCGCCTCCAACTCCAGCTCTATTTAGTCCCTTCCGTCCGAAAAAAATCAAGGAGAACAGTTTATCGCGTTTTACGATACGGAGGCGCCGCCACCACCTGTTCTTCCTCTGGAGGGCAGATCTGGAGTCCGTTCTGGGCTCCGGAGAGGGGAGATCGTCGCCATCGTCATCACCAACCTTCCTTCATCGCCAATTCCATGATGCTCTACACCGTTCTTGAGTAATCTCAGCGTAGGCTTGCTGGACGGTGATGGGTTGGATGAGATCTATCATGTAATCGAGTTAGTTTTGATGGGGATTGATCCCTAGTATCCACTATGTTCTGAGATTGATGTTGCTACTACTTTGCCATGATTAATGCTTGTCACTAGGGCCCGAGTGCCATGATTTCAGATCTGAACCTATTATGTTCTCGTCAATATATGTGTGTTCTTGATCCAATCTTGCAAGTTGTACTCACCTACTATGTGTTATGACTCGGCAACCCCGGAGTAACAATAGCCGGAACCACTCCCGGGGATGACCATAATATGAGGAGTTCATGTATTCACTAAGTGGTAATGCTTTGTTCCGGTTCTCTATTAAAAGGAGAACCTTAATATCCTGTAGTTTCCATTAGGACCCCACTGCCACTCGAGGGATGAACAATAGATGTCATGCAAGTTCTTTTCATAAGCATGTATGACTATATACGGAATGCATGCCTACATTACATTGACGAACTGGAGCTAGTTACATATCTCTCCATGTTATAACTGTTGCATGATGAATGGCATCCGGCATAATTATCCATCACCGAATCAATGCCTATGAGTTTTTCCTACTGGTCCTTGCTATGTTACTTTTCTTCTACTGCTGTCACTGCTGCTACTGTTACTCTGTCACTATTGTTGTTGTTGCTGCTACTGTTACTCTGCCGCTACTGCTGTCACTGCTACTATTACCGTTGCTACTGTTGCTATCACACCACTTTGCTACTGATACTTTGCTGCAGATACTAAGTCTTTCAGTTGTTGTTGAATTGACAACTCAACTACTAATACTCAAGAATATTCTTTGGCTTCCCCTTGTGTCGAATCAACAAATTTGGATTGAATACTCTACCCTCAAAAACTATTGCGATCCCCTATACTTGTGGGTTATCACACCCCAAAGTCAGTGAGTGGTTATTGACAGTGGCTGTAACAATCACATGACTGGTGACAAGAGTCTATTGATAAACATTCCATTGACTCCATCACCACTAAAGCATATCACCTACGCAAACAAAGGAAAAAAGCAAAGTATTGGGTCTTGGTAAGGTTGCTATATCCAATGACCGAGACATGGACAAAGTCATTCTTGTTGAATCCCTTGGGATTAACCTCATGTGTGTCTCAATGCTTTGTGATCTTTATATGATTTTCATCTTTTGCAAATGTTGTTGCATAGTCATCATGGAATCTGACAAATCCAAAGTCTTCAAAGACTTTAGGAGAGGAGACTTGTACAATGTTGATTTCTCTACATGTCCATAGCCGGCCACGTTTGTACTTGCAAAAGCCTTAGAGGCCTGACTATGGTATCCATAACTTGGTCATGCACGCATGAGGAATCTGCACACTCTTGTGAAGAACAAGCATGTCATTGGCATCGAGGGTGTGAAATTCCTCAAGGATCATTTGTGCGGGGCTTGTGAGGCTGGAAAGATGTCGAGATCCAAGAACCCCTTGAAGACTATCATGACCACCACTCATCCTTTTGAATTGCTTCCCATGGAACTCTTTGGGCCTACTCATTATTCCACACTAACTAATGCAAAATATCTATATGGCTATGTCATTGTTGATAATTATTCACGTTACACTTGGGTGCATATTATGTGTTACAAAACTGAAGTGTAGAAAGTCTTCAAACGATTTTCCTCAAGGGCCTCGACGAACTTAGGTGTCAAGATCAAGCACATCAGGAATGATAATGGGAATGAGTTCAAAATCACTTGTCTTGATGTTTATCTTGATGAACTTGGTATTACTCCTGAGCTATCTGCCCCATATGCTCCTCAGCAGAATGGCGTTGTGGAGCGCAAGAACACGACTCTTGTGGAGATGGCTCGCACCATGCTTGAAGAATATCAGTCCCCTCGTCGCTTCTGGCCTAAGGCAATCAACACTGCCTGCCACATCATCAACAGGGTATATCTTCAAAAAATCCTCAAGAAGACCACATATGAACTCCTCACTAAGAAGAAACCCAATGTATGTTATTTCAAAGTCTTCGGTGCAAGATGCTGTATTGGAGATCCTCACCACAGTTCTAAATTTGCATCAAAAGCACATGAGGGTTTTATGATTGGTTATGGAAAGGACTCGCATACCTACAGAGTCTTCAACAACTTTGTAACTATAGATGTGCGGTTCAATGAAACTAATGGCTCGCAAAGAGAGCACCTGCATCCTGTGTTAGATGAAATACCTCCCAAGGAATCTATTAGGTTCAAGGCTACTGAAGATATCATCCCCACTCAAGAACCTCTGCCCATTCAAGAAGTCATCCCAAACAACAAATAAATTTGTACTGGTGCACCTGAGGAAATTGTTGCCGATGAAATTCCTCAAACCGAACAAAGTCTTCAACCTGCGCATCCAAGGGTAGCAAATGAAGTGCATATTGACAAAATCCTTGATGACATCAATGCACCAGGTCCCCTCACTATCTCAAAAGCTTCACATTTAACTAACTTTTGTGGGCACTCTTCTTTTGTGTCTATCACAGAACCCTCAAAGGTTGATGAAGCCTTCATGGAGCCCGAGTGGATTCAAGCATTGCAAGAGGGACTACATCAATTCAAGCTTAACAATGTGCGGGAACTTGTCAAGAGACTCAATCCTCGCAAGCACAATATCATCGGCACCAAGTGGATCTGCCGAAACAAGAAATATGAAGATGGCCAATTTGTGAGGAATAAGGCATGACTTGTGGCACAAGGCTACACACAGGTTGAAGGAATTGACTTTGATGAAACTTCTGCACCTGTTACTAGACTTGAAGCTATTCGTATATTGCTTGATTATGCTAACCATCACAATATCACCTTATACCAAATGGATGTGAAAAGTGCATTCCTCAATGATAAGCTTGAGGATGAAGTATATGTTGTTCAGCCCCCAGGTTTTGAAGACCCAAAGCATCCTAACAAAGTCTTCAGACTCAACAAGGCTCTATGGCCTCAAGTAGGCCCCTCAGGTGTGGTATGACACGTTGAAGGAATTCCTCATGAAGAAAGGCTTCAAACCCGGTTCACTTGATCCAACTGTTTTCACAAAATCCTATGAAAGTGAACTATTCGTGTGCCAAATATATGTAGACGACATTATATTTGGTTGTATTGACAAACGTTACAATGACGAATTTGGATACATGATGGGTGAAGAATACAAATTGTCCATGATGGGGGAGTTGAAATTCTTCCCAGGCCTTCAAATTTGTCAACAACCCAATGGCATCTTCATCTCTCAAGAGAAATACATCAAGGATGTCCTGAAGAAATTTGGCATGCAAGACTGCAAAGGCCTCAAAATTCCAATGCCTACCAATGGCCACCTCATCACTGACGAAAATGGTAAAGATTTTGATTAGAAGGTATATTGCTCCATAATTAGCTCTTTATTGTACCTATCTGCATCTAGGCTAGAATTATTCTTAGTGTTTACATGTGTGCCCGTTTCCAAGCAACACCGAAGGAATCACACCACAAAGTTGTGAAGCATATTCTTCGATGTCTAGCTCACACGACAACGCTTCGATTATGGTACCCCAAGGGCTCAAATCTTCATCTTGTTGGATATTCTGACTTTGACTATGTTGGTGACCATGTGGATCACAAGTCCACATCAGGGACATGCCACTTCCTGGGATGATCCTTAGTCTGTTGGTCCTTGAAGAAATAGAACTGCATGTGAGTCTCCACTTCTGAAGCTGAGTATATTGCTACTAGTTCAAGTTTTGCTCAGCTACTCTGGATGAAGCAAACCCTTAAGGACTACGACATCAATGTGAAGAATGTGCAACTCTAGTGCGACAATGAGAGTGCAATCAAGATTGCAAACAATCCAGTACAACACTCGAAGACCAAGCACATCTAGATTCATCATCATTTTCATTGTGATCATGTACTCAATGGCAACATCTTCCTCGACCACGTGAAGAGTGAAGAACAACTAGCAGATATCTTCACTAAGCCCTTGTATGAAAAGATATTTTGCAAGTTGTAGTGTGAGCTAAATATCTTAGAATCTTTGAATGTTCTGTGAAAGGACACACATCCTAACACTTATGCACAATTGATGACTTAGATGTGCAACACATGAAGTAACGTTTTTCTTCAATCAATGAAGACTAACCCACTAAGTGTGAAGAAATTAATGAAGTATTTGATTCTTAGGACCCTACGACAATTGTACGCGGTGTGTGAAATCATCATTCTTATTTGGTGGGTTACACCAGCAACCAAAGTAGAAATTATTCAAAGTTGAGATCTTTTTGCAAATTCCTCCAATCTTCAAATTCTTTAACTTCTCAAATTCCACAAATTTGCAAATTCCTCAAAATTTCAAATTCTTCAAACTTTTTCAACATATGTTCTTTATTGACTATATACATATATATTTATGTTTGAGCTTTCAAAGTCCTCAACCACATTCACTTATTGCTAAGTCTTCAAGTTGGTTTTTCTTCTAAGTGAATGTGAACGGACCCGTTCCCCTCTATGCTAAGCTCAACCCACTCTATTCTCAAATTGTTCATATACATTCTATTTGTCACCCGTTAAGTCTTCAATGAATTCTTATCAGCTGAAGAATTTGCGAGCAAAATCTTCAAAAACATCTTATCAAAAAAATTGGCCTTTGCCGCTCAAACGCTCCCACTACCCACGTCTCGATAACCCATGATCTCCCACTAACCCCACCTCTTAATACGGGGGTGACGCTTGTCTAGCGGAGAGGAAGAGTCGGGGGTAGTTTGGTCTGAAATCATCGGGTCAAACCATTTTTCACGTGGGCAATAAATACCCTTTCACCCCCTCATTAACTCTCTCTTCCTCTCTATCTCACTCTTCACTGCTGTAACGCCCCGGACACACCCGCCGACGGTCGTTACTCCTGGCGGGATCTAGACTGGCCCCACATATCAATACTAGTCTTTTCTGCGCACTTTGTCCTCACTCATGCGCACCCCGGATGAACTTCATGGTCGGTCACCCATCCTAGAACTACTCCAAGCCAAGCACGCTTAACCACATGAGTGTTCCCTCTTGGTACAAACGTCTGTGCATCCAGTCCAGTACATGTACCACGCCGTGTGCCACGACGGGTCACAAACGTCACGAGCAACATGACCGCACACCTGTCCGCAAACATCCGTGTAACCGCGAGGGTCGGATCTGATACCAAACTTGTAACGCCCCCGTACAAACGTGTACATGCCATGTGCCACGACGGGTCACAGACGTCATGAACAACATGACTGCGCACCTGTCCACAAACATCTGTGTAACCGCGAGGGTCGGATCTGATATCAAACTTGTAACGCCCCGGACACACCCGCCGACGGTCGTTACTCCCGGCGGGATCTAGATTGGCCCCACATATCAATACTAGTCTTTTCTGCGCATTTTGTCCTCACTCATGCACACCCGGGATCAACTTCCCGGTCGGTCACCCATCCTAGAACTACTCCAAGCCAAGCACGCTTTACCTGGGAGTTCTATTCGAATGGGCTCCCGAAAAAGAAGGAATTCCTTATTGATATGAGTAGTCTATCATCCCTAATAAGCCAGGCTATCACAACTGCTCAAAGCCGAGACCTAGCACCGCTGCTGGAAATCATCATTGTCGGAGAGGAAGAGCTTCACTGCCTCGACCTCCTCCTCGTCATACTCACGCCGGCCGCAGACATCCTCACTCTACCGTCGTAGTTGTCTTCTCGCGCCGAGTTAGGGCGCATAAGATCTAACCCGACGAACTTCTCCCCGCTTCTTCGTGTTCATCGCGTTCTTCAGCGAGGATAATTAAAATCTGATTTTACTGCACTTCTAGACCTTTGTGTTTCCATAAAATCTTCAAAAAGTGTTTATTCCTCAACAGATTCATCATATGAACACTTCCTATGCTTAGATCACTTGATCAATTTCAGTAAGTTATACTATTCTTCAAAAGATTCCTCAATTGTATGAATTATTGGATTTCCACAACTATGGAACCTAAGTCAAGAACACTTAGCGAAATTCTTCAAGACATAATTGGTCAAATTCCTCAACTTGATTTACTTTTGAAAATCTTCTCAAAAAGCAGATGACCTCTTCAAGTTCTTCGCTCCTATATTGTGTTCACATGTACAAAATGCCTGCTGATGAATCTCTAGGTTCTCATCAACTTAACTCATTTGCAACATTTCTTAAAGAAAATTTGCACACATCCTCAGAATCCTCAAAAGCTCAAATTCCTCAAGTGAAGAAAATGGTTGAAGGGAAGAGACAGCAGAAAGGAGTAAACAAGGCAGAGACCAACACTGCCTTTGAAATCCCTTAGGAAATATATGATGAATAATGCACCCCAAATGAGGAAATATATGGCAAGGAAAATAAAGGGAAGGGCGAGACGCGCATACAAAAAATTGAGAGGAGATGGGACAAAGAATGGAAGGAGTACATATATGTGACTCCCAAATACATGAAGAAATTTGTACTGAATCCTCCATGCCCAAGACCTCCTATTGTTGAAGGACAAGTCACTAATCCCACTAGCATGGTCATTGGTGTGGAATTTCCTACCGAATGGGCTAAACATTAGGCAAAACTGCAGAAGGTTGCAAAAGATGTCGTAAGGAAATTCAACTTGGAGACTGATGTTGCAGCTGCTGCTGCCACCTCCTTGGGTGCTGAAGCTTCTGGCACAGAAACAGCTCCAAAGCGAGCTGTGGTGAAGAAATTGGCAGTGAAGACAAAATCTTCAACTTCACAATCCTCATAACAAAATACTCAACCACCTACAACTATGGCTGCAACTTCCTCGGTGACTTCCGCAAAGTCCTCAATACCATTGAATTTGGAAACAAGTCAGCGAACAATGGGAACTGCAATTCCCTCCGGACCCTCTGCATCTGGCTCTGCACACACTTCTTCAAGTGCAACCATGAAGAAAAAGATGACTGCTGGGCAAGGAAAAAGACCAAGCGCTAACAAGGTGGTCTTCAATATTCCCTCGGGATTTGAGGAAGAGGAGGCTGATGATGACGGATTATCTCAAATAATCATAAACAAACAAGAGAGGGTTGCTCAGGCAAAAGACACAAATATTCCTCTCATGCTGGATCCTAGGGTGGTGCTAGTCTTCATCGACCTCTAGTATCAAAATCCTCAGATTCCAATTGATGATTTGCAGCTTCCACCTAGGCCAAGCCATGTGTTATCAACATTTATTGCTCAAGAGAAATGGAAATGTTGAGAAGGCCATCAGGGCCAGAAAGGAATAAACTCAGAAGGAGATTTTTCTGAAGAACAACTTCCTCTCTTTGACCCGTGAACAACTTGTTTCTACACAAACTGAGATAAAAAACCTCACTGAAGAACATAATCACTATCATGCGGACTTGAAAGGTGCAAAGGTCAGATTCGTCAACATGCCGACTAAGGCATCACGAATCATAACGCCAGGGTTGCAGCTCCAACACAACCACAAATTCCTCAGGCTAGCTCCTCTGCACAAAGTGCTGAAGAAATTGTGAGGCCTGAAGAAATTCAAGTGCGTGAAGATATTGCATGTAAAGATCCTACGAGGTGAGTAGAAGAAACTGATGCACGTGAAGAAAATGCTACTGCCAGGACGACTGTGTCAGCCGTGCCCGAAGAATCTATTCCAACAACAAAATTTTCAAGAGTGAATAACTTGACACTTCCTTATGCATGAGAACTAAAGAAAAAAAGGCTGCTGAAAAGGAAGACGCTAAGAAGCGGAAAGCATCAACGAGCACAGATTCCTTAGAAGCCAAACGTTTGAGGACTTTGTCAAGTTCCTCAAGTGCACCAATTGATGCTACTCCAATCTGCACGGTGCCCTCTTATGATATGGTGCCATTTGGTGAAGAACATGTCATCCCAAAAGGGGATGAAGAAATTGAAGATAATGGATCTGTTGCTTCCACAAAGTCGACCGGTGAAGAAATTGAAGTGGAACCAAATACTTCAATTCCTCAAATATTATCACCTTCCCCTCAGTTGTGTTGAAGAGGCGGGCATTGAAGAAATGGAAGAATATGAGGATATTGGCTTGCACACACTTGTCATCAACAACGAATATTGGGATGCAGCTCATCCCAACTAACCAGAGGTCACTCCACATCCTCAAAATCCTCAGTTCCGTTCTATTACTAAGTAAATTCATACTAGGTCTGATGACCGACACACTCTGATGAAATCAATTCCAGAGGATGAAACAACTGCATCAGCTAAAGAAAATGTAGATCAAACCGCCACTAAGGATATTGTTGCATGTGTCATTGATGAATTTGCAAAGTATATTCCTCACACTGAAGAAACTATAGCTAAAGAAACTGCTCGTCAAGGTGAGGTTACTCCTGATGAGCCTCATGTTCAAAATCCTCAGTTAGTAGTGGTTGTGGCTCAAGCTCCTCGGACTAAATAAGAGCTCTAAGGTCTTGTGGGAAGATATAAGCCAAATCTTGAAACCAAGACACTTCAGCTATTCAGAGGTACAAATAGACCCAAATTCCTCAAGGAGAATTTTTTGGTGAACATCATTTCTTCATCGGTGCAAATCTGTATGATCCTCTGAGGATAAGGTGCAAGATGTTTTGGATTTACACTCAAATGAACTTCTATGGTGATGTGATCTTTGGGAAGAATAAGTTTTATCAGCACCATCAAATTCCTCATGCAAACATGGAATTCATTCCTTGCTTCACGCCATTAATGAGTGTTCTTCATGATTCTAGCCTACTACCGTTCTACATGGTTATATGCGATTGGAACAAAGAGATAATTCTTCAATTCTATTCCACTTTGCATCTTTCTGGTGAAGCACAAGTCATACACACTTGGGTTCTCGACTAGATGACCGAAGACACACACTACACTGCTCGTGCAACGGAATTGATTCGTGTGGCCTCAGTTGGAATACCCTCAGAAGGAGCTAGATGAATCTATGATGAAAATGAGTTGCGCAATCACCTGATGCAAGTGTTGATGAATCCTTTGGCTCCTGTCAAGCCACTAATGACCACATTCCTTGTCAAGGACCTGCTGTATGTGCAAAGGATAGTGTACCACATCTTGACCAAAACCCTCAGCCCCATCAAGGGTCACAACTCTAAAGAACAAGACGTGGTGGGAATCATGAAGAATTTGCTATTCAACATCATTCATCGTATTCCCATAAATCTTCTCGATTTCTTCTTGAGGACTTTGGACAATATTGCTATGTCACCTTTTGAACTGAAGCCTTATGTACCATGGATCATTAAATTCATCAAGGCGAGATCCTCAATTCCTTACAAAGATGATTTCCAAAATCACTTCAGTTATTTGCCCCCACTCGAAATCCTCAAGAAATCCTTCGAGCTGATTGAAGGCAAAGGGAAAAGTGTTATTGATGAAGGATCTTGTCCCCTTGATGGACAATTTTGCAAAGCAGCATCCTACTCCACCAATAATGACACTACTTCACAAGACTCGGCTACAAAAGCCTCAGCTCAAATTCCTCGTGAGACTTCCCCACGCGTGATGACTGACTGTGAACTTCTACTGAGTCTTCATCAGAAGGTCGATCGCAATCACAAGTGAGTCAAGCATCGGTTTGATGCAATTGTGTGTGATCTGACTGTGACACTCGATGTTGTGCGGAAGAATCACTGTTATCTTCGTGAAATCTTCGATCGCACATGGGCCATTCTGTCTCATCTCAAGACTATGGAAGAACTCAAGGAGATGGAATTTCAGGAAGACCTATATTGGTCATGGATGCCCAAGAAGAAATTCAAGAAGGTTCAAGTTCCTCTGCTGGTGACTATTTCATTTTATTCATCGTGCTCGACGGATGAAGCTAAGGATCTTGACGACACTGTTTTTGGTCCTTCAACAACAAATGACCCAGACAACGCTGGTGATCCTCCTTCACCAACAAGTTGAAATTCTTGAGGGGCGTTAGTCCTCAGTTTTGTCCCTTTTTGTCACTTGATGACAAAGGGGGAGAAATCTGAGGTAGTCTTCAAGCGGGTCTACCTTATGGCCTATATTTTTGTTAAGTTGCAACTCTCGTTCTTCTGAAGTGTTTGGTTGTATGAGTTGTAAACTTAAGTCCGGTGGTGGTCTGACACTTTTGAATTGTTTTCTTCGCATGCTTATTCCTCACGTTGATTAATGCATGCATGCTAAAATTCATCGGACACAACTTTCCATCATGCATTTCAATTTCCTCATGATATATGTTAAATGCGTGTATGGATTACAAGATATAAGGGGAAATATCCATGGTATAAACCTAGAATGTGCATTTGCAGTCCAAAGAAAATTCTTCAAATATGCACATCTTGAGGGGGAGTTTCTATATATCTTGCAAACTTAACCTATTTTCACATCATATATTTATCCCCGTTGAAAACTTAACCTATTTTCATCAATCCCCGTTATAAACTCAGCAACTCTGTATTTACACTTCATATATTTATCCCCATTGAAAACTTAACCTATTTTCATCAATCACCAAAAAGGGGAGATTGTAAGTGCATCTAGTGCCCCTTAGTGATTTTGGTGTATTGGAGACTTATAGGTCAAGAGACTAATGTCTTTGTGAGTGTACACACGCTCTATAAGTTGCGGAGGAGATTGAGTTATTCGAAGAATATCGACACCTAAAATGAATGTCTTCGGCTGAAGACTTTGATACTTTCCTGAAGATTTTAAAAGTGAGGAAATTGTTGTGTCCTTAAAGATATTGATGTGAGAACTTTGAAGCATGAAGGCTTTTGTTTTTCTAGTTCCATTTCTTTTCTTTTGAGGTATAATAACACCGTATTGTTAAAGGGGGTCGAGGTAAAACTAAGGAAAAGTGTCAAAGCAATGCTCATCTCAAAGCCTACACATATGCAATGCTTCGAGTGAAGCCTTTGGAAATATTTTATATTTTAGTCAATTTCTTCAGTGACAGAGACCAAGATCTTCTCGTCTCTAAGAAAATTGCTCTAACTAAGGAGTTAGGATTTCGCTAGTGCTAATTACCTACAAGTGAGGATTATGAGAGACATGCGGACTATCACAACTTGTCCACAAACCTTATCCACATAATGGTCATATCATTGGGGCATTTATGTCAAATCATGTCGGGATTGCTCCTCGACTATAAATAGCCGCCCCCATAACCACTAGCTGGTTGGATGATGTCCGAGAGAACTTGATACTTGTCACTAGAGAGGAATACATTCCTTGAAGACTTTGAGAGAAAATCATCAGTGAGGAATAACCCCAAACACCGAAACCAAAACCCAAAAACCCAAAGTGATCGAACATCACCTAAGAGATTGTTCGTGTGTGGAACCGACGCTTGTTACCTTTGAAGACTGTGCATCTTCCAAACGGTTAGGCGTCAGTGGTCTAGAGAATCCAACAGTAAATTGTGGATTGCAGGGTGACAGAGTTTGTGTGGGTTTGGAAGTATGCCCTCAAGACTTACCACGAGTGTTGGGCGAGGACTGTGTGTCCTAGCTCAAGGAGAATACGGTAAGGACTTAGTTTCCTGGGACTGTGTCCTTTGGTTTTAAATACCAAGCCGCTCCAAACCAGACGTATGACTGTCACAATAGTTGGAACTGGGTCATGAAATCACTCTCTTCACTTAGTACATGGTTCTATTTCCTCAACCCTTATATTTCCTCATTTACGTGTTGAAGAAATTGATCGTTACTGTTTGAAGAATTTGACTCAAGACTTTCTCAATTTCCTCATCTCAAATTATTCACATCACTTGTTCTTCACCTGCTTCTCGTGATCATGCTACTCACTCTAACCGTTTGTTCATTTCATCATGATGACCATGCTTTTGCAAGGTTACGCTTACGCCTGACTACTTGTTCAGCTGCAAGATGTTCGTGACTTAGCAATTTCCTCACACGGAAATTACTTAGTGAAAAATTCATAAAAATCACCTATTCACCCCCTCTAGTCAATATAACACACTTTCACCTTCCTCCATGTTGGTACTAATGTTGTCTACATCATGTCATCTTTTTTGCAGTAGTACCACACACTAAGTAGGATATGGGGTAGGGTAGATCACTCAAATGACTATAGGGATGACTCAATAGTTTGATAAAAAGGATAACTTTGAGGTGGTTTTACTACCTACAATAATTTGATCTTATGTTCTCCGCTAGATAGGAATTTTGGAGCGATTATTTATCGCACGTTGAGGGATGGTTATATGATTCAATTATGTTAGCACTGTTGAGAGATTGAGGTAGAGAAAGTATGAACCCTAGGACTTATTGCCAAGCATTGGTATATCGTTTTGCTCGCTGTTTACCACGTGTTACCTTGCTGTTTTAATATTTTCATATTACAAAAATCTATAGCTATCATCCATGCTACATTTGTATCACCATCTCTTCGCTGAACTAGTGCACCTATACAATTTACCATTGTATTGAGTGTGTTGGGGACATAAGAGGTTTCTTGTATTTGATTGCAAGGTTGTTTGAGATACACCATCTTCATCCTACCCCTCCCACGAATTGATAAACCTTAGGTCATCCACTTGAAGGAAATTTTGTTGCTGTCCTACTAAACTTGACAATTGGAGCCCCAACAACGTATACAAAAATAAAGTTGTGTAGTAGACATCAACACCAAATTCTAGTCCCCAAGCGCATAAAAGTCATTGCTACTTGTAAACTGCGTTGGCATTTTCCCTGAAGAGGAGGGGAGATACAACACAACAGAGATAAGTATTTCCCTGAGTGAGAACTACTACTTGTAAAATGCATTGAGTTTTTGTTCGAAGAGGAGAGGAGATGCAACACAATAGAGATAAGTATTTCCCTCAATGATAATCAAGGTTATTGAACCAATAGGAGAACCACACAAATTTCCGTCTTCAGCACCTACACACAAAAGAGCAAATACTTGCACCCAACACGAACAAGAGGGTTGTCAAGCCCCTTGAACTCGTTACTTGCAAGTATGAAGTAGAGATAGATAGATAATATAAATACAAAATAAAATAATAGAATATAAAAAAGGCAACAATATTTTTAAGAGTTTTTGTAATATATAATTTGTGAAGATCCGGGAGCATAGTTTTCGCTAGAGGCTTCTCTCTCGAAGAAAGCATACAGTGGGTAAAGAAATTGTTGTTGGGCAATTGATAGAAAAATGCATAGTTACGAAATATTTATTCAAGACAATGATAATATATGTAGGCATCACGTCCATAAGCTAGTAGACCGACTCCTTCCTGCATCTTCTACTACTTCTCCACTCATCGACGACTATCCAGCATGCATCTAGAGTATTAAGAAAAAACGGAGTAATGCTTGGAGAAATATGATAGGATGTAGACAACTCAAATCATATGAATAAACCCCATCTCTTTATCCAGGGATTAAACTAGGAAAAAAGTTTGATGGGGTCATGTACATGGCACTTGGTTCATCCTTCTATAAATGTTAGTGATTGGTACTAAATTAGTGAAGGATTTTCCAATTTTATTGGGTCAACTGACCCCAGTTCCTATAAGGTAGCTTCGTCCCTATCTTTATCCTTAATGGAAGCAATTCAAATACGTGGCATGTACCCTTCTATCAATGGGATTTAGCAGCGCAAGATTCAACCCATCACAACACACCACTCCCATCAAAGATAAATCAATCTAGCCGCCAAACCAAACTGAAAGATCGGAGAGAAATGCGAAGCTATAACAATCATACTTATAAAATTTAGAGAAGGCCCAATATATTTTCATGAATAATCTGACCATAAACCCACAATTCATAGGATCCCAACAAACACACCGCAAATAGGATTACATCAAATAGATAATTGCAAGAATCGTGGTGAACTTTGTATTGAAGGACATAGAGAGAGATATAACCGTCTAGGTACTAGATATAAACCCGTAGTTCTGTGGTAGACTACTCACACATCAGCATGGGTGCAGAAAGTTTGATGTAGAGGCCCTCCGTGATTGATCCCCCCTCAGGTAGGACACTCGAATAGGGCTCTGGATGGGGCTATTACGAAACAGAGACTTGTAGCAGCAGAAAAAGAGTTTGGGTGGCTCAGTTGTGTTTTCCCAATACTAGAGCATTTCTAGAGGCAAAGTTAGGTGAGAAGGCGTCGGGAGGTGGTCCCAAGCCATCAGGCCGCAACAATCCCCCCTGGGCGCGCCCTGTTGGCTTGGCACCACCCCATGTGGCGTTTGTTCTCCCTCCAAAGCTTCTAGGTCTTATATTTGTCCAGATTTTTTTAATCAAAAAGTTGTGTTGCATTTGGACTTCATTTGGTACTAATTTCATGAAAAGCGAAAAACACGTAGAAAACTGCAACTTGCACTAGGCACTTTGTTAATAGGTTAGTTCCGAAAAATGATATAAAACATCATATAAATGCATATAAAATATCCAAGAATGGTAATATAATACCATGAAACAATCAAAAATTATATATACATTGGAGATGTATCATCATCCCTAAGGTTAATTCCTGCTCGTTCTCGAGTAGGCAAATGATAAAAACAGATTTTTTGATGTGACATGCTACCTAAGATGTAACCATTTTCACGTATTGTGGAATGATGAACAAATAAACATCAACATAATAATATCCATAAACATAAGTAACACAATCATTAACTTTCAAAATATACGATCCCTAAAGAATGTTACTCCCCACTCATTTTTATCATATTAGCATGGCATGTCTCCGTGTTCACCACATAAATACGAATGATGAGTATGACAGTGTTGAGTGAGGCAATTGGATTGTACTTATTAACACACTTCACCATTTTCAACCTCACTCAATACATCAATGTGAACCATGGACATAACATATGTATGGAATAGAGTATGGTGGTAGATATCAAAAGGAGTAAAAGTGGAAAGAAAGACTCGCATCTACTAGGCGGAGCAATGAGGTATGGAAATGCCCATCAATCCATATCAATGCGAGGAGTAGGGATTGTCATGCAACAGATGCACTAGAGCTATATGTGTATGAAAGGTCAACAAAAGATAATTGGGTGTGCATCCAACTTGCTTGCTCATGAAGACCTTGGGCATTTTAGGAAGCCTATCATCGGAATATGCAAGTAAAAATCTATAATGAAAAATTCCCACTAAGATATGAATATTACAAGTCATGAGACTCCCTATATGAAAATCATGGTCCTTTCTCTAAGAACAAGTGTGGAACAAGAGGTAGTAGCATTTTCCCTTCTCTCTTTTCTCTCATTTATTTCTGTTTTTTAGTATTATTTTTCTTTCTTTTTCTTTTTTGCTGCATATTTTTTTATTTTTCATTTTTTGTCGAGAGTCTCATCCCGACTTGTGGGGGAATCATAGTCTCCATCATCCATTCCTCACCGAGACAATACTCTAATAATGACGAACATCACACCTCTATCTACATACAACTCGAGATGAAAAAATACTAAACAAGATGACACTATATGAATGCCTCTCGCAGTGTACCATGATATGAAATGATCTAACGTAACACTTAAATAATGATGAACGATGGCTTTGCCACGAATACTATGTCAGCTACATGATCATGCAAAGCAATATGATGATGAACACACAAGTCATGTGATGTAATGGTGGAAGTTGCATGGCAATATATCTTGGAACGGCTATGGAAATGCCATGATAGGTAGGTATCACTGGTCCAGGAAAGCCTAACTATGGTGTGGCAAAAATGGACTTGCTGGCATTGACACCCTACACCACAAATATGATGCCACCATTAGAATTTAGTGGTGGCGTTGGAAACAACGCCAGTAGTATATGAAATATCTGTGGCATTCGACAGGATTGCATGACAACAATGTCATATTTAGCTAACTAAAAAATATGCTGTCTTCACAAAGAAAATGTGTCAGCAATTCACAAAAGATCCTACCAGCTTCATCTGCTAAACCTATCAGCAATTCACAAAAGATAGTACGTGCCACCTTCACAAACTAAACATAGTATACCAAATTCACTAAAGAGAAGTAGCATCTTTACATGTATCTATCTGCCCCTCTCGAGACTAACTAGTTTCCTCTAAGGGCCAACTTAAGATCATGGAGCTTATTCCTATTCATCTGCCCCTTCATGAGGTAATGGGCTTTATCCGTCTTCAGTTGAGTCTTCTCCTTCTTCATGACTTGTATTTCCTTCTTGATCTTTCTTATCTCGAGGTTCAACAACTCGACCTGACTTTCAAAATTGAAAATCTCATGGTAGAAAATTGTGTTGTCATCGATAATCTTGTCGTTCTCCTTCTCCAGGGAGTCATTCAACTCGTGCAGGGCCTTGATGGTAGACTAACATGACGCGGTAAGCTCGTGATTGAGCACGTCCACACCACGTGTCTCGTGGACAACAGATGCTAGACAAGGCAGACCAGCTGGTACGTATGCCTGGCAAGGGTTTCAAATCATCAACAATTAATTAATGGTTAGATATATGGATGTTTGCAATGCTGGCTAATGCATTTTTTGTAATCGTAATTACTTGGTTGGTCCTCCCGTCGCCTTTATCTGAGCCATACCCACACCAATGGTGAGAGGAGCCTATCCACAAACTAGATTCCACCATGCTGTTTGGCTAAAGAATAAAGGCCACATGGGAGTGTTTAATTAATATGCATGAAAATAAGAAGTATCTTATAAACTTAATGGGAATAAACATGAAACAAATTAAACAAAACTGAATTACGAGTGTGCTACCAAGCACGTATGAAAAAATAATTATGAGTGTACTACCAAACACATATGAAAAACTAATTGTGAGTGTGCTACCAAACACATATTCAAAATTGGTAAGTATATTGAAGATCCCAAATAAAAATATAAAGATCGTATAAGTAGTCCAGCATATATATATAAATGCTACTTGGACCCAAAATGTATAGCAACATCCTGCTACTATCCAGAATGTGCGTGTAATTACCATGCATGTTCTAGTGGCGATTATAGTAGGGAGGCTACTAAAGGAATTGTCAAGTTTTTATATTTAGTTAAAGATCCTATCTAAACTTTAAGCCTACCCTCCAAAATCCTATCTCTCACATCCACCCTTATCTCGCATTGTTCCTTTTGGTGGAGAGACTACATGAAGATATTTCCTATTTATAAACAACATGCATCACTCATTCTAAACAATGGCTAGACTTTAAACTTCTCCACAAATATTTGGGAAGTTGATACCAAATCTATTGCCAATTACTTTGAGGTGTCTTACATGCAACAATTGCAACACATTGATACTAAACATCAGTCATTCTAAACAAGGAGGAAATATACCATATGAGAATTACTTTGAGGTGTTGAAATGCAACAATTACAACACATTTGCTAATTAGGCTTACTAATTTGCTGAGTAAATATACCTACTACCATCGGGCAACTAACCCTAACCCTAAGAAAAATGAGAGAGGGAGGGGGCACTGGACCGCGGAGGTCCTCGGGGGCGTCGAGCCGAGGTGGTGACAACGTCGGGTGGAGGCGGCGATGGTGGGTGGTGGTGTGTGGCAGGGCGGCGGTGACATCTGGCGGGGCGGAGACGACGTCGAGCGGTGTGGTGGGAGGATCGAAAGGAGGACGAGGTGGAGTTAGGATCCTGACGAGGACGAAAGGACGATAAGTTTTTTTACTCCATCAATCGAGAGCTGTTAAAACCGACTAGTGCTGGTGTGGGCCTATTGGGCCTAATGTGCAACGCTGGGCCTAATTTGGCAATGCCATCACTAAGAAAATATCTATGGCATGCGAATTTGGCTCATGTCGGCACTATTTGAAAATATTAGTGCTGACGTTGGTGAAAAATGGTGCGCCAAAAACAAGTGTTGTGGCTAGCCATTTCCCCACTAGTGTATGGTTACTGTTTTGAGATATATATAAGTTGTCTTATGTGTGATAGAGAGTATCATATCACAGGGTTCGGATGCACCAGTGAAGGTTGCACCGATCCTCGAGGTGACAATGGGAATGCACGGTACCGAAGAGGCTAGCAATTATGAAAAGGTGAGTGTGCGTACATCCATGGGTTCGCATTAGTCAAAAAGAACACATACACTTACTGCAAATCCTTATTAGCTCTCTTAAAGCAAAGTACTACCGTATGCCCCTAGGGAGGAGATTGGTAGGAGTTAACCATCGCGCACCCCCGACCTGAACATCACTAGGATCTCACAAGGAATAAGAATGCTCACACATTGTAACCACGCCATAACCAATATTTAGACGAACAACAAGTAACACCCTTTAATTATCATTATTTCTACTAATCAACAACCATGTACTCATGCCCTTTCGTATTACCACATCAATATCATTAACCCATAAGTTTTTACTATATCCTCCTTGAATACATAGTTCTCGGACTAGTCTTATAACCCAGGCAAATTAGCGTTATTATATATTAGAAACTCAAACAAATATAAGTGAATAACGAGAGTGAAATTATATCTATAAAATCTACATGCTACCATTCTCTAAAAGATATAAGTGAAGCACTACAGCAACTTCTTAGTTCAAAAGATATAAGTGAAGCACATAGAATATTCTAACAAATCATGATGAACAAGTGTCTCTACCAAATAGGAGTGTACGGAAAAAATTATTGTGGAAAACTAAGACAAAATAAAACTATAATACACAATGCTCCAAGCGAAACACATATCATGTGATGAATAAAAATATAGCTCCAAGTGACATACCGATAGAATGGAGATGAAAGAGGGGATGCCTTCCGGGGCATCCCCCAGATTAGACGCCTGAGTCTTCATAGGATATTACCTTGGGGTGCCTTGTGCATCCCCAAAATTAGGGTCTTGCTTCTCCTGGTCCCTTCATCCATCGTGATCACACCCAAAACTTGAAAACTTCAGCACACAAAACTCAACAGAAACCTCATGACATCCATTAGTATAATACGCAAATCACAAACTTTAGGTGTTGTTATAAATTGATTCATATTTAGTTGTTGCATAAGGTATTGTATTATAACTTCTCCATGTCTTATACCACCGTTATAATCCATAAAATCATCAAAACAAGCAAACAATGCAAGCAAAAAACATAATCTGTCTAAAACAGAACATTATGTAACTGTGAAAATTCTAAATTTTTTGGAAAACCTGGATAATTTGTATATCAATGTTATGTAAAAATTCAGATAACAAATACATTCGAGTAATATCACAGAAATTCTGCACTTTACGTAAAAGTTTCCATTTTTCTACAGGATCAAATCTACTATCATCCAAATCATCCCAAAGGCCTTACTTTTCACAAACACTAATTATAATATAAACGACCAATTATTACAGTATCAATAATCATGTAAAAAATAACTTAAAATATTGAGTTGTCTCCCAAGAATCTCTTTCTTTATAGCCATGAAGATAGGCTTGGGATCATGATGATGCTCACATAAAATAAAAGAATTGAAGCACAAAGAGAGCATCATATAGTATGTTAAAAACACATCTAAGTCTAACATACTTCCTATGCATAGGCATTTTATAAGCAAAAAAATTATCAAGCCAAGAACTCTCTAGCATATGAAGTAGGAAGAATGAAGCATTGACAATTTGAATATCAAGAGAGGTAACCGAGTAAAATAAAAATTTCTATGACCATATTTTCCTCTCTGATAATAATTACATGTAGGATCATATTAAAATTCAAGAATATAGCTATCATATAAAACACCTTCTCCATGATCCACATGCACAAAAGTTCTACAATCTTCCAACATAGTGGAATTAACATTAACTAAAGTCATGACCTCTCCAAACCCACTTTCATCAAAAATTTCATAAGATTGATCATTCTCCAAAGTAGTAGGACCATTATTACCTATAGTTGACACTATTCCAAACCCACTTTTATAAGCATTGTGAATATCATTATCAATAGTAGATTCAACATGAAGTTTAGAATTCTCAAGATCACAAGAATTATCATGATTATCACCCAAATCATGATCATTAGAACAATTGATATGCATAGAATTTATACTAGAAAAATTGCAATCATGCTTTTCATTCAAGTAACTATCATGAATCACTTCATAAATTTACTTTCACACTTCAACACAATTTTCAGATTCACAATTTTCAAGCAAGACCTCATAAAGATAATCTAGTGCACTCAACTCACTAGCAATTGGTTAAACATAATCTTGTGTTTTGAAAAGATTAGCAAGTGGATGAGGATGCTTTACCTTAAACTTTTGGTTTAATTTCTTTTTTGGTGTGAAAAAATAAATATAGCATTGCTAGGCAAGTAGAGAGTAGAACAAGTGAATGATAATGTGTGTGTAGGTACATGATAAGAATTTGATGATGTGTCCCTCGCAACGGCGCTAGAAATTCTTCCCACTACTTGTAAACTACGTTAGGTTTTTCCCCGAAGAGGACAGGAGATGCAACATAGTAGAGATAAGTATTTTACTCAGTGAAAACAAAGTTTATGAAATCAAAAGGAGAACCACACAAATTCCCGTCTTCAACACTTACACACAAAAGAGCAAGCACTTGCACCCAACGTGGGCAAGAGGGTTGTCAAACCCCTTGAACTTGTTACTTGCAAGTTTTAAGTAGTGATACATACAGAATATAAATATAAAATAAACAGAAATAATATAAAATAAAAGGTAGCGATATTTTTAGTCTTTTTGTAATATATAATTTGTGAAGTCCCCGGGGCCATAGTTATTGCTAGAGGCTTCTCTCTCCAAGAAAGCATACGGTGGGTAAACAAATTACTGCTCGGCAATTGATGGAAAAGCGCATAGTTAAGAAATATTTATTCATGACAATGATCATGTATATAGACAACACCCACGTAAGTAAGTAGACCGACTCGTGCCTGCATGTACTGCTATTATTCCACTCATCGACCGCTATCCAGCATGCATCTAGAGTATTAAGTAAAAAACAAAGTAGTGATTGGAGCAAGATGACAAGATGTAGACAAAGTAAAATCAACTAATATGAATAAACCCCATCTTTTTATCCTGGATGGCAGAAATACAAATGCATGTCATGTACCCTTTTGTCATTGGGGCTGAGTACCGCAAGATCGAACCCATCACAACACACCACTCCCATTGAAGATAAATCAATCTAGTTGGCCAAACCAAACCGATAGATCATAGAGAAATACGAAGCTATAATAATCATGCATAAAGAATTCAGTGAAAACTCAATATATTTTCATGAATAATCTGATCATAAACCCACAATTCATTGGATCCCAACAAACACACCACAAAGAGGATTACATCGAATGGGTCACGGGAGGAAACGCGGTGAACTTTGTATTGAAGAATATAGAGAGAGATATAGCCATCTAGGTACTAGCTATGGACGTGTAGGTTTGTGGTAGTCTACTCACACATCACCATGGGAGCAACAAGGTTAATGTAGAGGCCCTCCGTGATTGATCCCCTGCTCTGACAGGGCACCGACACAGGGTTCCAGATGGGATCATGGCGGAACAATGACTTGTGACGGCGTAAAAGTGTTTCAGGTGGATCTCTAGTGTTTTCCGAATATTAGAGGATCTATAGAGGCGGAGTTAGGTATGGAGGCGTCGAGATCTGGTCCCATGCCATTAGGGCGCGACCTCCCCCTCGGTGCGCCCCGTTGGCTTGGCACTGCCCTTTGTGGCGTTTGGTGTCCCTCCAAAGCTTCGACATCTCATTTTTGTCGAGAACGATCATCAAAAAATTCATTGCATTTGGACTTAATTTGGTACTGATTTCCTGAAAAGCCAAAAACACACAAAAAACAACAACTGGCACTAGGCACCGAGTTAATAGGTTAGTTCCCAAAAATGATATAAAACATCATATAAATGCATATAAAGTATCAAAGAATGATAATATAATAACATGGAACAATCAAAAATTATAGATACACTAGAGACGTATAAGCATTCCCAATCTTAATTTCTGCTTGTCCTTGAGTAGGTAAATGATAAAAACAGAATTTTTGATGTGACATGCTACCTAAGTTGTAATCATTTACATGTATGATCATTGAGAAACGATGAACTAATAAACATGAACATAGTAATATCCATAAACATAAGTAACACGATCATTAACTTCCAAAATATACGATACCTAAAGAATGTTACTCCCCACTCTTTTTTACCATATTAGCATGACATGGCTCCATCTTTGCCACATAAATAAAAATGATGAGTACCACGGTGTGAAGTCAAGCAATTGAATAATACTTCTTAACACGCTTGATCATTTTCAACCTCATTCAATACATGAGCGTGAAGCATGGACATAGCATGTGGGCGGAATAGAGTTTGGTGGTAGATATCAAAAGGAGTAAAAGTGGAAAGAAAGTCTTGCATCAACTAGGCAGACAAAAGGGCTATGGACATGTCCATCAATCGATAACAATGGAAGGAGTAATTGATTGCCATGCAACGGATGCACTAAAGCTATAAGTGTATGAAAGCTCAACAAAGCTAAGTCGATGTGCATCCAACTTCATTTCTCATGATGACCGCGGGCATTTGAGGATGCCCGTCATTCGAATATGCTAGCCAAATTCTATAAAGAAAAATTCCCACTAGCATATCGGAATTCCCAACGCGGGCAAGAGGGTTGTTAAGCCCCTTGAACTCGTTATTTGTAAGGATTAAATATTGGTAGATAGGAAATAGATAAATAACAGTAAATAAATTAAAACAATGTATTTTTTGGAGTTTTTGTAATTATGTTTTAGTAGACCCCGGGGCCATAGTTTTTGCTAGAGGATTCTCTCTTGAACATAGCATGCACTGGATAAAGAAATTACTGTTGGACAATTGACAACATAGCGCATAGTTATGACGTGTTATTCGCGACAATGATCATGTATATTAACATCATGTCCATACACAATTAGACCGACTTCTACCTGTATCTACTACTATTACTCCACTCATCAACCGCTATCTAATATGCATCTAGAGTATTAAGTATGAAACATAGTAATGCTTCGAGCAAGATGACATGATGTAGACAAAGTAAGACACGCAATATGCTCAGACCTTGTTGTTTTGTCCTTAATGGCAACAATAAAATACGTGTCATGTACCTTTCTATCACTGGGATTGGGCAACACAAGATTGAACCCATCACAACGCACCACTGAATAAAAATCAATCTAGTTGGACAAACCAAACCGATAAATCAGAGAGAAATACAAACCTATAACAATTGTGCATAGAAAATTCAAAGAAGACTCAATTAATATTCATGAATAATCTGATCATAAACCCACAATTCATTGAATCCCAACTAACACACCAGAAAATAGGATTACATCGGATAGATCACCGCGAGAGTCACGGTGAACTTTGTATTGAAGATTAAAGAGAGAGAAGAAGTAGTCTACATACTAGCTATAAACTCGTAGGACTGTGGTGGACTACTCACATATCATCATGAAGGCAGCAAGGTTGATGTAGATGGCCTTCATGATCGATACCCCCTCCGGCAATGCACCGGAAAAGATCTCCAGATGGCTTCCCGTCAAAACAAAGACTCGCGCTGGTGGAAAAGGTGTTTTGGGTGGCTCTCTATTGGTTTCACGATTTTAGAGAATTTATGAAGGTGGAATTAGCTCAGATGGAGCAACGAGGAGCCCACAAGACATCAGGGCATGCCTACCCACCTCGGTGTGCCCTTTTGCCTTGCTGTCTCCACGTGTGTCGTCTGGTCTCCCTCCAAAGTTTCCAGGTCCTCTTTTGGTCCAGAAAAAATCAACAAATATTTCTGTAGCGTTTGGACTCCATTTGGAACTGGTTTCGTGAAAAGCCAAAAACATGCAGAAAATAGCAATTGGAAGTAGTCACTAGGTTAATAGGTTACTTCCCAAAATAGATATAAAATAGCATATAATTACATATAAAGCATCCAAGATTGAATATAATAGCATGGAACAATAAAAAAATATCGATACGTTGGAGATGTATCAACCATCGCTGCGTGTGTCACTGTGGTAGCGACAAAGGAGGAGAACATCAAGCTCATCATCAGTTAGTGGTCAAGATACTTTCACTTTATTTTATCTCATCTACTTGGGTTGTATGGATTTTGATATTTATTATACACTCCCTTACTCCCATGTCTTAAAAATATAGTCACCAAGAGTAGGATTTCCGCTTGATATTCAAAAATTAGGAGCCACGGTGTTATCCGATTACAAAAATTAGGAGCAATGAGGGATGTCTAGTGAAGTAGGATTAGCAAATATGTTGCATAAAATCCCTTATGAACATTTTGTGGTTTTAGGATGATGTTATGAAAACATTTGACAAAAGGCATTCAGATGGTTCATTCTCAGCAGAAGATTTCCACTTAGATCTCGACGACCAAAGTAAGCACAAAATGATGTTTTTTGGATCTCCAAATGATATCAAATAATATACTGAATATTTGTTTGATGATTTTCTCATATAATTAATTACTTTTAACTCTTTATCCTTGCTATCTGTAGGGACTGGAATACGGATGTAGGAAATCTAAACCATATTATGAAATTGAGTAGCACAAAGCTATCCATTATTCAACACAACAAGCGTATATTGCTCGAAACCACCACATTTATGGCGAGGGTAACATATTCCCACCATTTTTGTCAAAAAACACAAATCACCACAATTATGTGGCAAGTGATAACAAATCATGCTAATTAGATATGAGCCATATCTAACCACAAAATGGACTTGTTAGGCCCACACATGAGGGTGACATGGCATTTGTATGTGGATAACATGTTGTGGTGGACTAGGTCCCACATGTCATCTCCATATTTTTTTGCTCTTCTTCTTCCTCCTACAGTGGCCAACCCTGCCCCCACCCCCACTACACATCCTACTCCTAGCCACCATGGGCAGCACCCGTCGTCGTGTGTCATGTCCATGGCGAGCCCCGCCGTTCCTCCTCCTCCCAACCGCCATGGGTAATAGCATCCACTTGGCGCCATGGCCATGAGGATCCCAGCCGCGGCTAGCGGAAGGAGCAGTCAATAGCAGCGGCCTTCAGTGGCGGCCGCCAACATGAGAGGCAAGCAGCAGCGGCAGTTGCCAGCGGTAGCAACGACCACTAGTAGCACAACAATGACACATCGAAGGTTGCATCAGCCATGACCGGCCACCACGACGTGTGAAGCAGCCATGACCGGTGCCGCCACGGCGGGCACACACATGGACTTGATTGCTTTAATAAAATAACATCGACCCGATTGTTCTGTTTATGAAAGTTATAGGGACTTGATTGCGTATTGTCCATGTAGATATGCCATGTTGGCCCGACAAATGCGTCCAACTACTCAGTTGTTTGCTTAGTCGCGACTGAGTTTCGAATAAGTGTGATTTTACTCATTTGCTGCATAATTAGTGGTGATTTGTGATTTTTGGTAAAGGCGGTGGGAACTTGTTAACCTAGGCACAAATGTGTTAGTTTTGAGCAATTTACTCCCACAAAAATATACTTGAAAGAGCATTTCACTACAACATCAATACCCTAAATCATCAATATATTAAAGAACCCATGTATGACATGCCTCCAATGTCAACACATCCATCCTTACCAAACTTGAGAAATAGGTATCCATAGTAAGCAAGCAGTTGAGCAACAACCAATATGACAAGAGGAACATCAAATCAAAGGTAGATACACATATTTACGTGCAAAACTCTTGCACACAAAAACCTCGCGCATCGACAGGCAATCTTCCACTACAGAGTTGAATCAACTACAAGGTGGAAGCCCACAAGGAAGGAGGCACCAAATCCCAAATTTTAAGACTTGAATTTGAGTGGATTTATAGATCAAGTGTCCTCACTTATCTCACAAGAAAGCCCAAGCCTTTGTGTACCTCTGAGCTAGGAGATACGCCTAAATATACAACCTTGCAGAAATCCCCCTAACTTAATAGCTATGTTAAACAACCCCTATTTCAACTTACAACATGCATATGTGTTGGTTTGCATATTTGAATAGAAAATTTTTCTTCCAAATTGTGAAATAAGAGATGCACATTATCACAATTTTCCTCCTAAAATATGATTGAACGATATGACAAAGATGTGAAGCTGCCTGGAGTTCAATCTGTAAATGTTCATCTTCATATAAACAAGTTAACAAGTAATATACTAACGACCTCTAGTTCTCCACATGGGAGCTGGGTCAGGCATGCATGTATGCCCACCAAGTCCAAGCAATGCTCAAATTTGACCTTTGAGGCCACCCTGGTTAACATATCAGCTGGATTATCTTTTGTGCCAATCTTCTCAATATAAAAAGTATTTTATCTCAGATGTTGCATAATGAATATGTTACACACAACAATATGCTTGGTTCTCTCATGAACTTTTCATATTTTACAAGGTGAATCACACTTTGAGAATTACAAAACATAACTCAATCCACTTGTGCAATGCCCAAATCACCAATACAAGCATGCATCCAAATGGCTTCCTTCATTGCTTGCCATTAGCATGAACTTAGCTTATGTGGATGAAAAAGTAACTACATACTACAAGTTTTCTCTCCATCTAACACAATACCCACAAATTTGAAATACATAACCGATGAGGGAACGCCTCTTGATACTTGTGATCTGTGTAGGGTTTTGCATGAAGAGGAACGGGTTGTGGCAGGACAATGTGGGTAAGTATTTTCCTCATTTATGAAACCAAGGTTTATTGAACCAATAGGAATATCAACCACAACCGTCTTCGGCGACTTCTCAGAAAAGAACAAACAAGTTACACCCAACGCGGGCAAGAGGGTTGTCAATCCTATTGTCATGTTATTTGCAAGAAAGTGAGGTGGTAGATAATTGTAGATAGCAAGATAAAAAAAATGGAAGCAAGGCAATGAAGGTTTTATTAATATGTTGTGAATAGACCCCGGGGGTGTAGCTTTCCCTAATGGCATCTCTCATGAAAAATAACATACAATGGGTAAACAAATTACTGTTGGGAATTGACAGAAAAGTGGATAGTTATGCAATATTCACGGAAATTATCATATGTATATAGTCATCACGTCCATAAAAAATAGGCTGACTCCTGCTTGCACCTATTAATATTACTCCACTCATCGACTGCTATCCAACATGCATCTAGAGTATTAAATAAAATAGAGTAATGCATGGAGAACAATGACATGACATAGACAAAGTAAACTCAAGCAATATGAATAAACCCTATCGTTTTATCCTTAGTAGCAACAACGTAAAGACGCATGTTGTCCCCTTGTGTTACTGGGATATAGAAATTCATCAAGTTGAACCTACCACAACGCACCTCTCTCATCGAAGAAATATCGATCTAGTTGGCTAAACTATTTCAATAGATTAGAGAGAATTACGAAGCAATCATAATCATGCACATAAGAATCATATAAGTATTTAGAGGAGACTCAAATATTTATCATGGATAATATGAACATAGACCCACAATTCATCGGACCCCAACAAACGCACAGCACAAAAGGAATTACATCATATGGATCAAAGTGAAGATGTGATGATCATTGTATTGCAGATCAAAGAGAGAGAGAGATTGCCATCTAGGTATTGGCCATGGACCGGTAGGTGTGTGGTGAACTACTCACACATCATCATGAGGGCAGCAAGGTTGATGAACAGGCTCTCCGTGATCGTTCCTCCATCGACACTGTACCGGAATGGAGCTCCAGATGGCCTCCCATTGGAACAGAGACTTGCGGCGGTGTAAAAAGTATTTCCGGGCCTCCCTGTGGTGTTTTTACGGTAGATGAGAATTTAAAAGCCAAAGCACGGAGTCAGGAGGGCCACGAGGGAGGCACATTCCATTAGGTAGTGGCACCCCCAGGACACGCCCTGTTGGCTTGTGGGCCCTTCGTGAGGCCTCCAGCCTTCTTACAATGCTCGTTGGTCTTCTTTTGGTCTAGAAAAAATACCAAAAAGTTTCTCGGCAAATGGTCTTCATTTGGTATGGAAAACCTAAAAAGTTAAAAACACGCAGAAAACACCAACTGGCATTGTGCACTTGGTCAATAGGTTAGTGCTAAAAAATAATATAAAACCATAAATAAATACCCCAAAATTATTCTATAATTACAATATATCAGCATGGAGAAATAAAAAATTATAGATACGTTGGAGACGTATCAAGCATCCCCAAGCTTAATTCCTGCTCGTCCTAGGGTAGGTAAATGATAAAACAGAATTTTTGATGTTTCATGCTATCCATGATATAACCTTATGCATGTATGGTAAGTGAGAAATGATTAATTAACAAACATTAACATAGCAATACTTATCGGTATGAGCAGAAAATCATCAATCTTTCAAAGTATAAGATCCTCAAAGATTGTTTCACCCCCATCCATCTTTATTATATTAGCAAGGCATGACTCCATCTTCACCACATTAATACAAATGTCAAACACCATGGAGTCCAATTCAAGGAATTGGATCGTACTTTTTCAATATGCCTCAACTTTTTATTCTTCACGCAATAAATGAGTGTGAACCATTGGACATAGCATAAAGGTGGAATAGAATATGGTGGTAGGTTGCAAAGGGGAAAAGGTGGAGAAGGCAGTCTCACATCAACTAGGCATACCAATGAGCTATGGAGATGCCCGTCAATAGATATCAATGCGGAGAGTAAGGATTGCCATGCAAATGATGCACAAGAGCTAGAAGTGTATGAAATCTCTACTGAAGCTAAGTGGGGTGTGCATCCAACTTGCTTGATCATGAATACCTTAGGCATTTGAGGAAGCCCGTCATCGAAATATATAAGCCAAATTTATGAAAAAGTGATTCCTACTAGCATATGAATGATATAACATGAGAGTCTCTATATGAAGAACAAGGTGCCACTTTGAGGCACAAGTGTGGTAAAGGATAGTAGCAAAGTCCCTTCTCTCTTTTTCAATCATTCATTTATTTATTTATCATGTTGGCATCATTTGGTCTTTCCCATTTTTATTTCCTCACCGGGACAATGCTCTAATAATGATGATCATCACACTTTTATTTACTTACAACTCAACATGAAAACTGATAGGATGTGCAGAGATCAAGCATGACATTTATCAAAAATATGATGAACGGTGGATTAGCCACAAATACTATGTCACCTCTATATGATCATGCAAAGCATTATGATGATGAACGAACTAGCCATGTGAAGTGACTATGGCATTTGCATAACAATATATCTTGGAATGCCAATGGAAATGCCATGATAGGTAGGTAAGGCGTCCGTTTTGAGGAGGATATAAAAAGGTTTATGTTCAACAGAGTGTGTCATGTCATGGGGTTTGGATCCGGCAAAAGTTGCACCGCCCAAGGTGAGAGCGGGCGATGCACGGTACCGAAGAGGCTAAGAAATGCGAGGAGGTGATATTGTGTATGTCCATGGTGTCACATTAGTCATGAATAACTCATGTAATTATTGCAAAATTTTGTTAGTTTTATCACAAATCAAAGTACTACTTGCATGCCCCGAGGGAGATGGTTGGATGGAATTGACTAACGCGCGACTCCGACTCAATAGAACACAAGTATTTCAACGAGGAATAGAAATGCTCACACATCATCACCATGCCTTTTTATTTTTTTAGATGAACAAGAATTTTAACATATCTTAATATCGACACCTATGTGAATTAATAATAATGCACTCTCACCTTTTTCATATAACCACATCACTATCATTAACCCACAATTTCTCTATATGTTCTACATGATGGTTTTTAATTATCACTCATTGAATACTCATTAATTTTTTATCTAGTCTTATGACCCATGCAAATTACCATCACTAATTGTACATCTCTCAAAAATTATAAGTGAAGAACGAAAGAACAATATTTCTATAAAATCTACATGCCACCGTGCTTAACAAGATATAAGTGAAGTACTAGAGCAACTCCTAAGCTCACAAGATATAAGTGAAGCACATAGAGTATTCTAACAAATTTTGATGATGTGGTATCCCTCTCAAATGGGTGTGTCTAGCAAACTATTATTATGGTAACCTTAAAGTAAAAGAAAACAAAAGCAAACGTTGCTCCAAACAAAACTCATATCATGTGATGAATAAAAATATAGCTCCAAGTAACATACCGATGAGTTGAGACGAAAAGTGGGGATGCCTTCCGGGGCATCCCCAAGCTTAGACTCTTGAGTCTTCCTAGAATATTACCTTGGGGTTCCTTGGGCATCCCCAAGCTTAGGCTTTTGCTCATCCTCAATCCTTCGTCCATCGGGACAATAACCAAAACTTGAATTCAATCACATAAAACTCAACAAAACTTCGTGAGATCCGTTAGTATAAACAACATATAAAATACTTTCAGGTGCTGCTACACATTTATTCTTATTTTATTTTAGCATAGGGTACTATATATCAAATCCACCATGGCTTATAGCCCCCGAAACAATCTGTAGCATCATCAAAACAAGCAAACTATGCATGCAAAAACAGAATCTGACTAAAACAGAACAATCAGTAGTAATATATAATGAACCTATACTTATCTAACTCCAAATATTTTGACCAATTAGGAATACTTGAGGAATTTTTATAGCAATACTGTGTAAAATAATTCAGCTTAAAAAGACATTCTAGTAAAATCATAGAAATTTTTCACTAGACGTCAAAGTTTTTGTTTTTGCACTGTATCAATTCTACTCATCATGCAAATCACCCCAAAGGATTTACATGGAACAAACATTAATTAGAACATAAAAAATCAATCAATATAGAGGCAATAATCATGTTATCACATACTAATAGAAAACAAAAAAGCAAAAAACAAGAATAACTATTGGGTTGCCTCCCAACAAGCGTTATTGTTTTACGCCCCTAGGTAGGCATATTGCATAGTTTCAAGTGTTCTCATCTTTGAACTCAACCCATAAGTGGCCCTTATGATTGATTCATATGCTGGCCTAATTCTATTTCTAGGGAAGTGTTCCATTCATTTCTTTAATGGAAATTAGAATCTTATATTTCCCTCTTTCATGTCAATGATTGCACCTATTGTTCGAAGGAAGTGTCTTCCAAGTACAATTGTACAAGTAGGGTTGCAATCAATATCAAGAACAATGAAATCTACATGCACATATTTTTTATTTTCAATTATCAACACATCATTTATTCTACGCAAGGGTTTCTTGAGGGCAGAATCCACAAGATGCAAGTTTAGGGAACATTCTTCAATATTAGTGAGACCAATCACATCACGTAATGTTTTAGGTATAGTTGAAACACTAGCACCAAGGTCACACAAGGAATTGCATTCATATTTATTTATCTTAATTTTGATAGTAGGTTCCCACTCATCATGCAACTTTCTAGGAATAGAAACTTCAAGCTCAAGTTTCTCATCATAAGCTTTCACCATAGCTTCCACTATATGTTGAGTAAAAGATTTGTTTTGTTCATAAGCATTGGGTGAGATAACAATGGGTTGCAGAAAGGAAATACATTATACAAAAGTTAAATTATCACAATTAAAGTCCTTGCAATCCAAAATAGTGGGCACATCACTAGTTAAAGTTTTGAGCTCTCCAAACCCACTTTTTCAGTTTTAGCATAAAAATCATCACCCTCCAAGCAAACGGGGCACTCCTTCACATGATTTGATTCATCTCTAGTCCCTTTATCATTAAAATTAAGAGAGGTAAACAAATATCCACTAGGATAATTACCAATCATTTTAAGATCTTCATCACGATTCCGGTAAAAAAAACGGGTGGAAGAGCTTTTTCTAGGAATTCCCGCTTAGCTTTCAACTTAGCGATCCTCTCATTAATTTCATTAATAGAAACTTGGATAGATTTAATAATCTCTTTAACATAATGCTTAGGAGGCAAAGATTTTTTAATAGTTTCTACATCAAGAGCAATCATATCCATGTTTTTAGCCAAAGTATGAACAACATACAATTTTTCTTTTCCCATAGTATTGAAAACCTTTTGAGAATTAATGAATTACTTTATTGTGTTTCCAAGATCATAGGGTATATTATTATAATTTGTGGAGTAATTTCCATAAGAGTTTCCATAAGAATTGCCATAACCATTAGGATTATTACCGGGATACGTCCTAGCATTGAAAGTACCCCTATAAGCATTGTTGTTGAAATTATTTGGTGAGACAAAGTTCACATCAATAGAATCATTATTTTGTTCAATAAATGTAGACAAGGACATATAATTAGGATCGACATGAGTATTTTATTAGCAACCAAATTCATAAGAGCATCCACTTTTTCACTCAGGGTAGCGATTTCCTCAACAGAATTTACCTTCTTACCAATTGGAGCTTTTTCGGTATGCCATTGAGAATAGTTGGCCATGATGTTGTCCAGAAGTTTGGTGGTCTCTCCTGAGGTCACCTCCATGATGGTACCACCTGCGGCAGTATCTAGAAGATTTGTAGACACAAAGTTTAGTCCATCATAGAAATTTTGGATAATCATCCACAAGTTTAAGCCATGTGTTGGACAATTTCTTATCATCAATTTCATCATCTCCCAAGCTTGTGCAATATGTTAATGACCTTGCTGTTTAAAATTCATTATTTGATTTCTAAGGGAGATGATCTTAGCAGGAGGAAAATACTTGGCAATAAAAGGATCTTTACACTTATCCTATATTCCAATACCATTATGTGGTAAAGCTGAAAACCAAGCTTTAGCTTTCTCTCTTAGTGAAAAAGGAAACATTTTTAATTTTAAGATATCATTATCCATGTTCTTTTTATTTTGCATATCACAAAGTTCATCAAAGGTATTGTGATGTGAAGTGGGATCCTCATTAGGACTTCCCAAAAATTGCTCTTTCATGACAAGGCACTAGTAGAAAAAGGCCCATTTGTCCTGGTTCTAGAGACCCATTAGCCCCGGTTCTGGAACCGGGACTAAAGTGTCGAGAATAAAGGCCAAAACCTTTAGTCCATGTTGGCTTACGAACCGGGCCCAAAGGGTCTCCACGTGGCCGCTGCGGGGAGCACAGGGAGGAGGGCCTTTAGTCCCAGTTGGTCACACCAACCGGGACCAAATGCCATCCATGCGTCAGCATCTAGCCGGAGTTGGGGTTTTTATTTGAATGGGGGGTTGGGGATGGGGGTTGGAGGGTTAATTTAGTTGTTTTATATTATGTTAGCTACATAATAGAGATAAGTGTCCACTACTAGGGAAAAGCGTAGTAGTAGTGCGGGCTTAGTGCCTACTAGTAGTGCGGGTTACCGCGCTACTAGTAAGGCGCTACAACTATTACTTACCAGCAGCGCGTGTAAAACGCGATACTGCTAATTAGACATATAGCTGTAGCGTGTATCATACCAGCGCTACTGATAAGACAACTATTAGTAGCGTTCTTGCAAACCCGCGCTACTAGTAATCTGTTTTTCATTATTTTTAATTTTTAGTGTATTTATACGTTGTTATACAAATTTTGATACAATACCAATTAAGAGGTTGTTATATTATTATGTTCATGATGAATTATTATATCATTGTGAGGAAGAAACATGGATTTTATTCATCCAAATGAATCAAAAGTGATCAAAAGTAAAATTAGTAAGACGATGATCCTACTAATTCAACTATTGGTCACTTTCGATCCATCCACATGAATCTATTCCACTTTCATTCCCCCAATGATATAATAACCAATCATGATCATAATAAAAAATCATCATGATAATCATGATCAACATCATCATCATATTAATATAAAAACTCTTTCATCACTATAGCTAATAATCATCATAGTCATTACCACCAACACTATTTAACCATCATTTTCGTCAATGAGACATCATATAACAAAAGTTGGTCAGTAGTCATAATCACAACTCCTCATCATCATCATCAACAACTATAACACATTGTAGCACATAATAACACATTGTACCTAGGACCTACTCCTCTCTCATAGGACCTACTCTACCCTATCTTAGGTAAAAATATCATAAAACAAGATAGGCCCTGGCTCTCCATTATGGAGAATGGAGATCATCTTGTCTCCAATTCTTGGCCTACGAACAATATTGCTTCCAAGTAGCTCTCTACGATTGACCATACATTTTTCCAATCTTTGATTGTCATTTCATCGGTTTTAGAAATCTGGTATGGACAGGAGTGATGCAGATACCTAGGCTGACCTGGTCGTGTTGGTCGTATGCTCATAACATCAACGCGACCTCTTGGAAACATCAGATGAGGCACACAATCATGCGGGATTTTATGTTGAAAAACATATTAATAACTTTGTTAGCTAGCAATGTAGTTTAGTTTGACAAGAATTTATGCAAAAGATGCACAGTGTCGTAATAGTAGAAAATCTTACCATGCAATCTCCATGCATGTTACCGTAGTTCACCACATGCACTAGTGGCATGCATTGACCATAATGTGGAGGAGTTTGCTGATAGGTATTGTAATTCTCAAGATCATTGATAAATGCGACAATATGATGTTTCTCCTTACAAGTTAATTCTGCTTCATCATTGTAGTAATAGGTTCTGTCTACCATCTTCCATACATTTTTTGAAGAACGAAAATAAGCTCTCAATGGAAATAAGTTGTCAACTATTTTTAAATAAAAATATAAATTACTTAATAAATATGGTTGAGAAACTCACATAATGGTAGAACTGGAGGCGTCTGCACATCGACCCAGATGTCGATATTACCGTCAATAGAAATAAGCCTCGTGACGTCCATGATCTCATCCGGGACTCCGAACAACATTCGGTAACCAACCATATAACTCAAATATGCATAAAACAACGTCGAACCTTAAGTGTGCAGACCCTGCGGGTTTGAGAACTATGTAGACATGACCCAAGTGACTCCTTGGTCAATATCCAATAGCGGGACCTAGATGCCCATATTGGATCCTACATATTCTACGAAGATCTTATCGTTTGAACCTCAGTGTCAAGGATTCATATAATCCCGTATGTCATTCCCTTTGTCCTTCGGTATGTTACTTGCCCGAGATTCGATCGTCAGTATCCGCATACCTATTTCAATCTCGTTTACCGGCAAGTCTCTTTACTCGTTCCGTAATACAAGACCCCGCAACTTACACTAAGTCACATTGCTTGCAAGGCTTGTGTGTGATGTTGTATTACCGAGTGGGCCCCGAGATACCTCTCCGTCACACGGAGTGACAAATCCCAGTCTTGATCCATACTAACTCAACTAACACCTTCGGAGATACCTGTAGAGCATCTTTATAGTCACCCAATTACGTTGCGACGTTTGATACACACAAAGTATTCCTCCGGTGTCAGTGAGTTATATGATCTCATGGTCATAGGAACAAATACTTGACACGCAGAAAACAGTAGCAACAAAATGACACGATCAACATGCTACGTCTATTAGTTTGGGTCTAGTCCATCACGTGATTCTCCTATTGACGTGATCCAGTTATCAAGCAAAAACACCTTGTTCATAATCAGAAGACACTGACTATCTTTGATCAACTGGCTAGCCAACTAGAGGCTTGCTAGGGACAGTGTTTTGTCTATGTATCCACACATGTAAATGAGTCTTCATTCAATACAATTATAGCATGGATAATAAACGATTATCTTGATACAGGATTTATAATAATAACTATATTTATTATTGCCTCTAGGGCATAATTCCAACAGTCTCCCACTTGCACTAGAGTCAATAATCTAGCCCTCACATCATCATGCGAATTACATTGTAATAAATCTAACACCCATACAGTTCTGGTGTTGATCATGCTTTGGCCGTGGAAGAGGTTTAGTCAGCGGGTCTGCTACATTCAGATCCGTGTGCACTTTGCATATATTTACGTCCTCCCCTTCGACGTAGTCGCGGATGAGGTTGAAGCGTCATTTGATGTGTCTGGACTTCTTGTGAAATCGTGGTTCCTTTGCTAAGGCAATGTCACCCGTGTTGTCATAGAGCAAGGTTATTGGATTCAGTGCGCTTGGCACCACTCCAAGATCCGTCATGAACTGCTTCATCCAGACACCCTCCTTAGCCGCCTCCGAGGCAGCCATGTACTCCGCTTCACATGTAGAATCTGCTACGACGCTTTGCTTGGAACTGCACCAGCTTACCGCACCCCCATTAAGAATAAATACGTATCCGGTTTGCGACTTAGAGTCGTCCGGATCTGTGTCAAAGCTTGCATCGCCGTAACCTTTTACCGCGAGCTCTTCGTCACCTCCATACACGAGAAACATCTCCTTAGTCCTTTTCAGGTACTTCAGGATATTCTCGACCGCTGTCAAGTGATCAACTCCTGGATTACTCTGGAACCTACCTGCCATACTTATGGCCAGGCTAACGTCCGGTCTAGTGCACAACATTGCATACATGATAGAGCCTATGGCTGAAGCATAAGGGACGGAGCGCATATGCTCTCTATCCTCATCAGTTGCTAGGCACTGAGTCTTACTCAATCTCGTACCTTGTAAAACTGGCAAGAACCCCTTCTTGGACTGTTCCATTTTGAACCTCTTCAAAACTTTATCAAGGTATGTGCTTTGTGAAAGTCCTATCAAGCGTTTTGATCTATCCCTATAGATCTTAATGCCTAGAATGTAAGCAGCTTCTCCTAGGTCCTTCATAGAGAAACTTTTATTCAAGTAATCCTTTATGCTCTCCAAAAACTCTATGTTGTTTCCAATCAGCAATATGTCATCCACATATAATACTAGAAACGCCACAGAGCTCCCACTCACTTTCTTGTAAATACAAGATTCTCCAACCACTTGTATAAACCCAAATGCTTTGATCACCTCATCAAAGCGTTTGTTCCAACTCCGAGATGCTTGCACCAGTCCATAAATGGATCGCTAGAGCTTGCACACCTTGTTAGCATTCTTAGGATCGACAAAACCTTCGGGTTGCATCATATACAATTCTTCCTTAAGGAAACCGTTAAGGAACGCCGTTTTGACATCCATCCGCCAGATTCCTTAATCGAAAAATGCAGCTATTGCTAACATGATTCTGACGGACTTAAGCATCGCTACGGGTGAGAAAGTCTCATCGTAGTCAACTCCTTGAACTTGTGAAAAACCCTTTGCCACAAGTCGAGCTTTATAAACGGTCACATTGCCGTCAGCGTCTGTCTTCCTCTTAAAGATCCATTTGTTCTGAATAGCCTTGCGACCCTCAGGCAGTACCTCCAAAGTCCACACTTTGTTCTCATACATGGATCCTATCTCGGACTTCATGGCTTCTAGCCATTTATTGGAATCTGGGCCCACCATTGCTTCTTCATAATTTGCAGGTTCATTGTTGTCCAACAACATGATTGATAAGACGGGATTCCCGTACCACTCTGGAGCAGCACGTGGTCTCGTCGACCTGCGTGGTTCGACAGAAACTTGAACCGGAGTTTCATGATCATCATCAATAACTTCCTCCTCAACAAGCGTTGCAACGACAGAGGTTTCCCCTTGCCCTGCGCCACCATCCAGAGGGATGAAAGGTTCGACAACCTCGTCAAGTTCTATCTTCCTCCCACTCAATTCTCTCGAGAGAAACTCCTTCTCGAGAAAAGCTCTGTTTTTAGCAACAAACACATTGCCCTCGGATTTGAGATAGAAGGTGAACCCAACTGTCTCTTTTGGGTAACCTATGAAGACGCACTTTTCCGCTTTGGGTTCTAGCTTTTTAGGCTGAAGCTTTTTGACATAAGCATCACATCCCCAAACTTTAAGAAACGACAACTTTGGTATTTTGCCATACCACAGTTCGTATGGTGTCGTCTCAACGGATTTTGATGGTGCCCTATTTAAAATGAATGCAGCTGTTTCTAATGCATAACCCGAAAATGATAACGACAAATCGGTAAGAGACATCATAGATCGCACCATCTCTAATAAAGTACGATTACGACGTTCGGACACACCATTACGCTGTGGTGTTCCAGGCGGTGTCAACTGTGAAACAATTCCACATTGTCTTAAGTGAGCACCAAACTCGAAACTCAGATATTCACCCCCATGATCAGACCGTAGGAACTTGATCTTCTTGTTACGATGATTTTCAACTTCACTCTGAAATTGCTTGAACTTTTCAAATGTTTCAGACTTGTGCTTCATTAAGTAGACATAACCATATCTACTCAAATCGTCAGTGAAGGTGAGAAAATAACGATATCCGCCGCGTGCCTCCACGCTCATCGGACCACACACATCGGTATGTATGATTTCCAACAAGTCACTTGCACGCTCCATTGTTCCAGAGAACGGAGTCTTAGTCATCTTGCCCATGAGGCATGGTTCGCACGTGTCAAGTGAATCAAAGTCAAGTGACTCCAAAAGTCCATCAGCATGGAGTTTCTTCATGCGCTTTTACATCAATATGACCTAAGCGGCAGTGCCACAAAAATACGGCGCTATAATTGTTAACTCTAACTCTTTTGGACTCAATGTTATGTATGTGTGTATCGCTATCAAGATTCAATATGAACAATCCTCTCACATTGGGTGCATGACCATAAAAGATGTTACTCGTAGAAATAGAACAACCATTATTCTCTGACTTAAAAGAGTAACCGTCTCGCAATAAACAAGATCCAGATATAATGTTCATGCTCAACGTTGGCACTAAATAACAATGATTCAAGTTCATAAATAATCCTGATGGTAACTGAAGTGAAACAGTGCCGACGACGATTGCATCAACCTTGGAACCATTTCCTACGCGCATCGTCACTTCATCTTTCGCCAGCCTTCGTCTATTCCGCAGTTCCTGTTTCGAGTTGCAAATATGAGCAACAGAACCGGTATCGAATACCCAGGCACTACTACGAGAGCGGGTTAAGTATACATCAATAACTTGTATGTCAAATATACCTGATTTTTCTTTGGCCGCCTTCTTATCTGCCAGATACTTGGGGCAATTGCGCTTCCAGTGACCCATACCCTTGCAATAGTAACACTCCGTTTCAGGCTTAGGTCCAGCTTTGGGTTTCTTCGTCGGATTGGCAACGGGCTTGCCGCTCTTCTTTGAATTACCCTTCTTGCCTTTGCCGTTTCTCTTGAAACTAGTGGTCTTATTCACCATCAACACTTGATGCTCTTTATGGAGTTCAGACTCTACGACTTTCAGCATCGCAAACAACTCGCCGGGAGACTTGTTCATCCCTTGCATGTTGTAGTTCAACACAAAGCCTTTATAGCTTGGCGGCAGTGATTGAAGGATTCTGTCAGTGATAGCCTCTTGCGGGAGTTCAATCCCCAGCTCAGCTAGACGGTTTGAGTACCCAGACATTTTGAGCACATGTTCACTGACAGACGAGTTTTCCTCCATCTTGCAAGCATAGAATTTATTGGAGGTCTCATACCTCTCGATCCGGGCGTTCTTCTGAAAGATAAACTTCAACTCCAGGAACATCTCAAATGCTCCATGACGCTCAAAGCGACGTTGAAGTCCCGGTTCTAAGCCATACAAGACTGCACATTGAACTACTGAGTAGTCCTCCTTATGTGCTAACCAAGTGTTCTTAACATCCTGATCAGCCGTAGCGGGTGGTTCATCTCCTAGCGCAGCATTAAGGACATAATCCTTCTTCCCAGCTTGTAAGATTAGCTTAACATTACGAGCCCAGTCTACAAAGTTGCTTCCATCATCTTTCAACTTAGCTTTCTCTAGGAACGTATTAAAATTCAGGGTGACTGTCGCGTGAGCCATGATCTACAACACAAATATATTCAAAGTGGACTTAGACTATGTTCAAGATAATTAGAGTTTAACTTAATCAAATTATTCGCTAAACTCCCACTCAAAAAGTACATCTCTCTAGTCATTTGAGTGGTTCATGATCCACATACACTAGCTCAAGTCCGATCATCATGTGAGTTGAGTATAGTTTCAGTGGTAAGCATCCCTATGCTAATCATATCAACTATATGATTCATGATCGACCTTTCGGTCTCATGTGTTCCGAGGCCATGTCTGCACATGCTAGGCTCGTCAAGCTTAACCCGAGTGTTCCGCGTGCGCAACTGTTTTGCACCCGTTGTATGTGAACGTTGAGTCTATCACACCCGATCATCACGTGGTGTCTCGAAATGACGAACTGTAGCAACGGTGCACAGTCGGGAGAACACAATTTTGTCTTGAAATTTTAGTGAGAGATCACCTCATAATGCTACCGTCGTTCTAAGCAAAATAAGGTGCATAAAAGGATTAACATCACATGCAATTCATAAGTGACATGATATGGCCATCATCACGTGCTTCTTGATCTCCATCACCAAAGCACCGGCACGATCTTCTTGTCACCAGCGCCACGCCATGATCTCCATCAACGTGTCGCCATCGGGGTTGTCGTGCTACTCATGCTATTACTACTAAAGCTACATCCTAGCAAAATAGTAAACGCATCTGCAAGCACAAACATTAGTATGAAGACAACCCTATGGCTCCTGCCGGTTGCCGTACCATCGACGTGCAAGTCGATATTATCTATTACAACATGATCATCTCATAAATCCAATATATCACATCACATCGTTGGCCATATCACATCACAAGCATACCCTGCAAAAACAAGTTAGACGTCCTCTAATTTTGTTGTTGCATGTTTTACGTGGTGACCATGGGTATCTAGTAGGATCGCATCTTACTTACGCAAACACCACAACGGAGATATATGAGTTGCTATTTAACCTCATCTAAGGACCTCCTCGGTCAAATCCGATTCAACTAAAGTTGGAGAAACCGACACTTGCCAGTCATCTTTGAGCAACGGGGTTACTCGTAGCGATGAAACCAGTCTCTCGTAAGCGTACGAGTAATGTCGGTCCAAGCCGCTTCAATCCAACAATACCGCGGAATCAAGAAAAGACTAAGGAGGGCAGCAAAATGCACATCACCGCCCACAAAAACTTTTGTGTTCTACTCGATAAGACATCTACACATGAACCTAGCTCATGATGCCACTGTTGGGGAACGTCGCATGGGAAACAAAAATTTTCCTACGCGCACGGAGACCTATCGTGGTGATGTCCATATACGAGAGGGGATGAGTGATCTACGTACCCTTATAGACCGTACAGCAGAAGCGTTAGTGAATGCGGTTGATGTAGTGGAACGTCCTCACGTCCCTCGATCCACCCTGCGAACAATCCCGCGATCAGTCCCACGATCTAGTACCGAACGGACGGCACCTCCGCGTTCAGCACACGTTCAGCTCGACGATGATCTCGGCCTTCTTGATCCAGCAAGAGAGACGGAGAAGTAGAAGAGTTCTCCGGCAGCGTGACGGCGCTCCGGAGGTTGGTGATGACCTTGTCTCAGCAGGGCTCCGCCCGAGCTCCGTAGAAACGCGATCTAGAGGAAAAACCGTGGAGGTATGTGGTCGGCTTGCCGTGGAAAAAGTCGTCTCAAATCAGCCCTAAAACCCCCGTATATATAGGTGGGAGAGGGGGGCCTTGCCTTGGGGATCAAGGAGCCCCAAGGGGGTCGGCCGAGCCAAGGGGTCAAGGTCTCCCCCCCCCCAAACCAAGTTGGACTTGGTTTGGTGGGTGGGAGTCCTTCCTTCCCTTCCCACCTCCTCTTTTTTTTCTCTTTGATTTTTCTTCCAATGCGCATAGGGCCCCTTTTGGGCTGTCCCACCAGCCCACTAAGGGCTGGTGCGCCACCCTCAAAGCCTATGGGCTTCCCCGGGGTGGGTTGCCCCCCCCCCCCCGGTGAACTCCCGGAACCCATTCGTCATTCCCGGTAACTCCAAAAACCTTCCGGTAATCAAATGAGGTCATCCTATATATCAATCTTCGTTTCCGGACCATTCCGGAAACCCTCGTGACGTCCGTGATCTCATCCGGGAATCGGAACAACATTCGGTAACCAACCATATAACTCAAATACGCATAAAACAACGTCGAACCTTAAGTGTGCAGACCCTGCGGGTTCGAGAACTATGTAGACATGACCCGAGAGACTTCTCGGTCAATATCCAATAGCGGGACCTGGATGCCCATATTGGATCCTACATATTCTATGAAGATCTTATCGTTTGAACCTCAGTGTCAAGGATTCATATAATCCCGTATGTCATTCCCTTTGTCCTTCGGTATGTTACTTGCCCGACATTCGATCGTCAGTATCCGCATACCTATTTCAATCTCGTTTACCGGCAAGTCTCTTTACTCATTCCGTAATACAAGACCCCGCAACTTACACTAAGTCACATTGCTTGCAAGGCTTGTGTGTGATGTTGTATTACCGAGTGGGCCCCGAGATACCTCTCCGTCACACGGAGTGACAAATCCCAGTCTTGATCCATACTAACTCAACTAACACCTTCGGAGATACCTATAGAGCATCTTTATAGTCACCCGGTTACGTTGCGACGTTTGATACACACAAAGTATTCCTCCGGTGTCAGTGAGTTATATGATCTCATGGTCATAGGAACAAATACTTGACACGCAGAAAACAGTAGCAACAAAATGACACGATCAACATGCTACGTCTATTAGTTTGGGTCTAGTCCATCACGTGATTCTCCTAATGACGTGATCTAGTTATCAGGCAACAATACCTTGTTCATAATCAGAAGACACTGACTATCTTTGATCAACTGGCTAGCCAACTAGAGGCTTGATAGGGACAGTGTTTTGTCTATGTATCCACACATGTAAATGAGTCTTCATTCAATACAATTATAGCATGGATAATAAACGATTATCTTGATACAGGAATTATAATAATAACTATATTTATTATTGCCTCTAGGGCATAATTCCAATAGGTACGGAAACCGGCAGGAGCCATAGGGTTCTCTTTAAACTAACGTTTGTGCTTGCAGATGCGTTTACTATATTGCTAGGACGTAGCTTTAGTAGTAATAGCATGAGTAGCACGACAACCCCCGATGGCGACACGTTGATGGAGATCATGGTGTGACGCCGGTGATAAGAAGATCGTGCCTATGCTTTGGTGATGGAGATCAAGAAGCACATGATCATGGCCATATCATGTCACTTATGAATTGCATGTGATGTTAATCCTTTATGCACCTTATCTTGCATAGAACGACGATAGTATTATGAGGTGATCTCTCACTAAAATTTCGAGATGAAATTGTGTTCTCCCCGACTGTGCACCGTTGCGACAGTTCTTCGTTTCGAGACACCACGTGATGATCGGGTATGATACACTCAACGTTCACATACAACGGGTGCAAAACAGTTGCACACGCGGAACACTCGGGTTAAGCTTGACGGGCCTAGCATGTGCAGACATGGCCTCGGAACACATGAGACCAAAAGGTCGAGCATGAATCGTATAGTTGATATGATTAGCATAGAGATGCTTACCACTGAAACTATTCTCGACTCACGTGATGATCGGACTTGAGATAGTGGATTTGGATCATGTACCACTCAAATGACTAGAGAGATGTAATTTTTGAGTGGGAGTTCTTAAGTAATATGATTAGTTGAACTAATTGTCATGAACATAGTCTAACGGTATTTGCGAATTACGATGTAGCTTGCGCTATAGCTCTACTATTTTTATATGTTCCTAGAGAAAATTTAGTTGAAGTTGATAGTAGCAAACTTTGCAGAGTATTGTCCTCGTTGCTGTGCAGAAGGCTTATGTCCTTAATGCACCACTCGGTGTGCTGCACCTCGAGCGTCGTCTCTGGATGCTGTGAACATCCGACATACACGTTTCTGATGACTACACGATAGTTCAGTGCAAAATACTTAATGGCTTAGAAGCAAGGCGCCGAAGACGTTTTGAAACGTCACGGAACATAAGTGATGTTCTAAAGAGATGAAATTGTGATTTCATGCTTGTGCCCTTGTTAAGAGGTACGAGACCTCTGACAAGATTCTTTGTCCACAAAGTAAAGGAGAAAAGCTCAATCGTTGAGCGTGTGCTCAGATTGTCTGAGTACGACAATCGCTTGAATCAAGTGGGAGTTAATCTTCCAGATGAGATAGTGATGGTTCTCCAAAGGCACTGCCACCAAGCTGTGAGAGCTTCGTGATGAACTATAACATATCAACGATAGATACAATGATCCTTGAGCGATTCGCGATGTTTGACACTGCGAAAGTAGAAATCAAGAAGGAGCATCAATAGTTGATGGTTAGTAAAACCACTAAGTTTCAAGAAAGGCAAGGGCTAGAAGGGATACTTCGTGAAACGGCAAAGCAGTTGCTGCACTAATGAAGAGACCCCAGATTAAGCCCAAGCCCGGGACTAAGTGCTTCTGTTATGAGGGGAACGGTCACTGAGGCGGAGCAACTCTAGATACTTGGTAGATAAGAAGGCTGGCAAAAGTCGAAAGAAGTATATTTGATATACATGATGTTGATGTGTACTTTAGTAGTACTCCTAGTAGCACGAGGGTATTGGATATCAGTTCGGTTGCTAAGTGGTTAGTAACACGAAATGAAAGCTACGACATAAACGGAGACTAGCTAAAGGCGAGGTGACGATACGTGTTGTAAGTGTTTCGAAGGTTGATATGATCAAACATCGCACACTCCCTCTACCATCGGGATTGGTGTTAAACCTAAATAATTGTTATTTGGTGATTGCGTTAAGCATGAACATGATTGGATCGTGTTTATTGCAATACGATTATTCATTTAAAGAGAATAATGGTTACTCTATTTGCTTGAATAATCACCTTCAATGGTTTATTGAATCTCGATCGTAGTGTTACACATGTTCATTATATTGGTGCCAAAAGATAAGAGGTAATGATGATAGTACCACTTACTTGTGGCACTGCCGCTTGAGTCATGTTGGTATAAATTGCATGAAGAGGCTCCATGCTGATGGACCTTTATACTCACTTGATTTTGAATCACTAGTGACATGCAAATCATACCACATGAGCAAGGCCTTGTTTTCATTGAGATGAAACAAGATAGTAACTTGTTGGAAGTGATACATTTTGACGTATGCAGTCCAATGGGTGCTGAGGCACACAGTGGATATCATTATGTTCTTACTTCAATGACGATTTAAGTATATACAAGAGTATTTACTTAATGAATCACAAGTCTGAAATATTGAAAAGTTCAATTCTGTTTCGGAGTGAAGTTCGTCGTAACAAGAGGATAAACTGTCTACGATATGATCATAGAAATGAATATCTGAGTTACGAGTCTTGGTAAGCAGTTAAGACAATGTGGAAATTGTTTCGCAGTTGATGCCACCTGGAACATCATAGTGTGATGATGTGTCTGAACGTCATAGCCACGCATTATTCGGTATGGTGCATGCTATGATGTCTCTTATCGAATTACCACTATCGTTTATGGGTTATGCATTAGAGACAACCGCATTCACTTTAAATAGGGCACCGCGTATTTCCGTTGAGATGACACAGTATAGACCGAGGTTTAGAGAAATCTAAACTGTCGTTTCTTGAAAGTTTGGGGCTTCGACACTTATGTGAAAAAGTTTCAGTCTGATAAGCTCGAACCCAAAGCGGATAAATGCATCTTCATAGGATATCCAAAACAGTTGGGTACATCTCCTATCTCAGATCCGAAAGCAAAGTGTTTGTTTCTAGAAACGGATCCTTTCTCGAGGAAAGGTTTCTCTCGAAAGAATTGAGTGGGAGGGTGGTAGAACTTGATGAGGTTATTGAACCATCACTTCAACCAGTGTGTAGCAGGGCGCAGGAAGTTGTTCCTGTGGCGCCTACACCAACTGAAGTGAAAGCTGATGATGGTGATCATCGAGCATCGGATCAAGTTACTACAAGCCTCGTAGGTTGACAAGGTCGCATACTACTATAGAGTGGTACGGTAACCCTGTCTTGGAGGTCATGTTGTTGAGCAACAGTGAACCTACGAGTTATGGAGAAAGCAATAGTGGGCCCGGATTCCAACAAATGGCTGGAGGCCATGAAATCCAAGAGAGGATCCATGTATGAAAACAAAGTGTAGACTTTGGAAGAACTACTTGATGGTCGTAAGACTATTGAGTAAAGATGGATCTTTAAAAGGAAGACAGACGACGATGGTGATAAGTCACTATTAAGAAAAGCTCGACTTGTCGCAAAGATGTTTCCGACATGATCAAATAGTTGACTATGGTGAGACTTTCTCACTCGTAGCGATGCTAAAAGTCTGTTAGAATTACGTTAGTAGTTGTTGCATTATTTTTGAAATATTGCACATAGGATTTCAAAACATTCTTTCCTCGACGGTTTCCTTGAGCAAACATTGTATGTGATACAACCAGAAGGTTTTGTCGATCCTAAAGATACTAACAAGTATGCAAGCTCCAGCGATCCTTCAATGGACTGGTGCAAGCATCTCGGAGTTGGAATATAGACTTTGATGAGATGATCAAACATTTTGGGTTTGTACAAGGTTTATGTGAAACTTGTATTTCGAAAGAAGTGAGTGGGAGCACTATAGAATTTCTGATAAGTATATGTGGTTGACATATTGTGGATCAGAAGTAATGTAGAATTTCTGTAAAGCATACAAGGTTGTTTGAAAGGAGTTTTTATAGGAATACCTGGATTGCGCTACTTGAACGTTGAGCATCAAAGATCTACGGAGATAGATCGAAGGCGCTTAATAGAAGTTTCAACAAGATGCATGCCTTGACAAGTTTTTGAAGGAGTTCAAAATAGATCAGCAAAGAAGGAGTTCTTGGTTGCGTTGTGAGGTGTGAATTTGAGTAAGACTCAAAACCTGACCCCGGCAGAATAAAGAGAATAGACGAAGGTCGTCTTCTATGCCTTGGCCGTAGAATCTGAAGTATGCCATGCTGGGTACCGCACCTGATGTGTGCCTTGACTCAAAGTCTGTTGAAAGGTACAGAGAGTGATCCATGATTGAATCACTAGCAGCGGTCAAAATTTATCCTTAGTAACTGATGGACTAAGGAATTTTTCTTGATTATGGAGGTAGTTAAAGTGTTTGTCGTAAAGGGTTATGTCTATGCAAGCTTTGACACTAATCCGAATAACTATGAGTAGTGAAACGGATTCGTATAGTAGAGTAGATATTTGGAGTATTTCCGAATAGCACATAGTAGCAGCATCTATAAGATGACATAAAGATTTGTAAATAACACACGGATCTGAAAGTTTCAGAACCATTGACTAAAACCTCTCTCACGAGCAAGACGTGATCAGACCCCATAACTATATGGGTGTTGGATTCGTTGGAATCACATGGTGATGTGAACTAGCTTATTGACTCTAGTGCAAGTGGGAGACTATTGGAAATATGCCCTAGAGGCAATAATAAATTAGTTATTATTATATTTCTTTGTTCATGATAATCATTTATTATCCATGCTATAATTGTATTGATTGGAAACACATTGCATGTGTGGATACATAGACAAAACACTGTCCCTAGTAAGCCTCTAGTTGACTAGCTCGTTGATCAAAGATGGTCAAGGTTTCCTGACCATAGGCAAGTGTTGTCACTTGATAACGGGATCACATCATTAGGAGAATCATGTGATGGACTAGACCCAAACTAATAGACGTAGCATGTTGATCGTGTCATTTTGTTGCTACTGTTTTCTGCGTGTCAAGTATTTGTTCCTATGACCATGAGAGCATATAACTCACTGACACCGGAGGAATGCTTTGTGTGTATCAAACGTCGCAACGTAACTGGGTGACTATAAAGATGCTCTACAGGTATCTCCGAAGGTGTTCTTTGAGTTAGTATGGATCGAGACTGGGATTTGTCACTCCGTGTGACGGAGAGGTATCTCGGGGCCCACTCGGTAATACAACATCACACACAAGCCTTGCAAGCAATGTGACTTAGTGTAAGTTGCGGGATCTTGTATTACGAAACGAGTAAAGAGACTTGCCGGTAAACGAGATTGAAATAGGTATGCGGATACTGACGATCGAATCTCGGGCAAGTAACATACCGAAGGACAAAGGGAATGACATACGGGATTATATGAATCCTTGGCACTGAGGTTCAAATGATAAGATCTTCGTAGAATATGTAGGATCCAATATGGGCATCCAGGTCCCGCTATTGGATATTGACCAAGGAGTCACTCGGGTCATGTCTACATAGTTCTCGAACCCGCAGGGTCTGCACACTTAAGGTTTGACGTTGTTTTATGCATATTTGAGTTATATGGTTGGTTACCGAATGTTGTTCGGAGTCCCGGATGAGATCACGGACGTCACGAGGGTTTCCGGAATGGTCCGGAAACGAAGATTGATATATAGGATGACCTCATTTGATTACCGTAAGGTTTTCGGAGTTACCGGGAATGTACCGGGAATGACGAATGGGTTCCGGGTGTTCACCGGGGGGGCAGTGTTGGGGGAACGTCGCATGGGAAACAAAAAATTTCCTACGCGCACGAAGACCTATCATGGTGATGTCCATCTACGAGAGGGGATGAGTGATCTACGTACCCCTGTAGATCATACAGCAGAAGCATTAGTGAACGCGGTTGATGTAGTGGAACGTCCTCACGTCCCTCGATCCGCCCCGCGAACAATCCCGCGATCAGTCCCACGATCTAGTACCGAACGGACGGCACCTCCGCGTTCAGCACACGTACAGCTCGACGATGATCTCGGCCTTCTTGATCCAGCAAGAGAGACGGAGAGGTAGAAGAGTTCTCCAGCAGCGTGACGGCGCTCCGGAGGTTGGTGATGACCTTGTCTCAGCAGGGCTCCGCCCGAGCTCCACAGAAACACGATCTAGAGGAAAAACCGTGGAGGTATGTGGTCGGGCTGCCGTGGAAAAGTCGTCTCAAATCAGCCCTAAAACCTCCGTATATATAGCTGGGAGGGAGGGGACCTTGCCTTGGGGCTCAAGGAGCCCCAAGGGGGTCGGCCGAGTCCAAGGGGAGAGGACTCCCCCCCCCAAACCGAGTTGGACTTGGTTTGGTGGGAGGGAGTCCCCCTTCCTTCCCACCTCCTCCTTTTTTTTTCTCTTGATTTTTTCTTCTTGGCGCATAGGGCCCTTTTGGGCTGTCCCACCAGCCCACTAAGGGCTGGTGTGCCACCCTCAAGGCCTATGGGCTTCCCCGGGGTGGGTTGCCCCCCCGGTGAACTCCCGGAACCCATTCGTCATTCCCGGTACATTCCCGGTAACTCCGAAAACCTTCCGGTAATCAAATGAGGTCATCCTATATATCAATCTTCGTTTCCGGACTATTCCGGAAACCCTCGTGACGTCCGTGATCTTATCCGGGACTCCGAACAACATTCGGTAACCAACCATATAACTCAAATACGCATAAAACAACGTCGAACCTTAAGTGTGCAGACCCTGCGGGTTCGAGAACTATGTAGACATGACCCGAGAGACTCCTCGGTCAATATCCAATAGCGGGACCTGGATGCCCATATTGGATCCTACATATTCTACGAAGATCTTATCGTTTGAACCTCAGTGCCAAGGATTCACATAATCCCGTATGTCATTCCCTTTGTCCTTCGATATGTTTACTTGCCCGAGATTCGATCGTCAGTATCCGTATACCTATTTCAATCTCGTTTACCGGAAAGTCTCTTTACTCGTTCCGTAATACAAGATCCCGCAACTTACACTAAGTTACATTGCTTGCAAGGCTTGTGTGTGATGTTGTATTACCGAGTGGGCCCCGAGATACCTCTCCGTCACACGGAGTGACAAATCCCAGTCTCGATCCATACTAACTCAACTAACACCTTCGGAGATACCTGTAGAGCATCTTTATAGTCACCCAGTTACGTTGCGACGTTTGATACACACAAAGCATTCCTCCGGTGTCAGTGAGTTATATGATCTCATGGTCATAGGAATAAATACTTGACACGCAGAAAACAGTAGCAACAAAATGACACGATCAACATGCTACGTCTATTAGTTTGGGTCTAGTCCATCAGGTGATTCTCCTAATGACGTGATCCAGTTATCAAGCAACAACACCTTCTTTATAATCAGAAGACACTGACTATCTTTATTCAACTGGCTAGCCAACTAGAGGTTTGCTAGGCACGGTGTTTTGTCTATGTATCCACACATGTAAATGAGTCTTCATTCAATACAATTATAGCATGCATAATAAACGATTATCTTGATACAGGAATTATAATAATAACTATATTTATTATTGCCTCTAGGGCATAATTCCAACAGGCAGCCCACCCCGGGGAAGCCCATAGGCCTTGGGGGTAGCGCACCAGCCATTGGTGGGTTGGTGGGACAGCCCAAGAAGGCCCTATGCGCCATAGATAGCAAATCAAAGAGAAAAGAAAAAAAAGGTGGGAAAGGAGAGAAGGACTCCAGCTTCCAATCCTAGTTGGACAAGGATTGCAGGAGGACTCCTCCTCCCTTGGTGGCGCAGCCCTTGGGGCTCCTTGAGCCTCAAGGCAAGCCTCCCCTCCCCTCCTGCTATATATATGGAGCTATTAGGGCTGATTTGAGACAACTTTGGCCACGGCAGCCCGACCACATACCTCCACGGCTTTTCCTCTAGATCGCGTTTCTGCAGAGCTTGGGGGGAGCCCTGCTGAGATTAGATCACCACCAACCTCCGGAGCGCCGTCATGCTGCCGGAGAACTCATCTACCTCTCCGTCTCTCTTGCTAGATCAAGAAGGCCGAGATCATCGTCGAGCTGTACGTGTGCTGAACGTGGAGGTGCCGTCCATTCGGCACTAGATCGGAGCGGATCGTGGGACGGATCGCGGGACGGTTCGTGGGACAGTTCACGGTGCGGATCGAGGAACGTGAGGACGTTCCACTACATCAACCGCGTTCACTAACGCTTCTGCTGTGCGATCTATAAGGGTACGTATATCAGAAATCCCCTCTCGTAGATGGACATCACCATGATAGGTCTTCGTGCGCGTAGGAAATTTTTTGTTTCCCATGCTACGTTCCCCATCAGTAACAGGTAATAGCAACGGTGCAGCAAGTGGCCCAATCCCTTTTGTAGCAAGGGACAAGCCTGAACAAAGTCTTATAGGAGGAAAAACGCTCCTGAGGACACACGGGGATTTCTGTCATGCTAGTTTCATCTTGTTCATACGATTCGCGTTCGTTACTTTGATAGTTTGATATGTGGATGGACCGGCGCTTGGGTACTGCCCTTACTTGGAAAAGCATCCCACATATGATTAACCTCTCTCGCAAGCATCCGCAACTACAAAAGAAGAATTAAGATAAAGTCTAACCATAGCATTAAACTAGTGGATCCAAATCAGCCCCTCACGAAGCAACGCATAGACTGGGGTTAAAGCTTCTGTCACTCCAGCAACCCATCATCTACTTACTACTTCCCAATGCCTTCCTCTAGGCCCAAACATGGTGAAGTGTTATGTAGTCGATGTTCACATAACACCACTAGAGGAAAAGCCAACATACAACATATCAAAATACCGAACGAATATCAAATTCACATGACTATTATTAACATGACTTATCCCATGTCCTCAGGAACAAAAGTAACTACTCAAAAAACATAATCATAATCATCATCAGAGGTGTAATGAATAGCATCAAGGATCTGAACATAAACTCTTTCACCAAGTAATCCAACTAGCATCAACTACAAAGAGTAATCAACACTACTAGTAACCTTACAAGTACCAATCGGAGTCGTGAGACGGAGATTGATTACAAGAGATGAACTAGGGATTGGAGAGGAGATGGTGCTGATGAAGATGTTGATGAAGATGCCTCCTCTCCGACGAGAGGAGTGTTGGTGATGATGATGGCGACGATTTCCCCCTCCGGGAGGGAAGTTTCCCCGGTAGGATCGTCCTGCCGGAGCTCTAGATTGGATCTCCTCAAGTTTCGCCTCGTGGCGGTGGCGAAACCAAGAAAAAGCTCCGTTCTGATTTTTTTTCTAGACCCAGACGCTTCATATAGCAAAAGAGGGGGGCTAGTGGGCCGTCAGGGAGCCCACAAGCCCCCACTCCGCCACCAGGGGGTGGCGGTGTCAGGGCTTGTGGCGCCCTGGCAGCCCCCCTCCGGTAGTTCTTTCGCCCAGTATTTTTTATATAATCCCAAAAAAATCCACGTTACTTTTCAGGGCATTTGGAGATGTGCAGAATAGTGGACTAAGATTTTCTCCTTTTCCAGTCCAGAATTCCAGCTGTCTGAATTCTCCCTCTTCAAATGAACCTAGCAAAATAAGAGAGAAAAGGCATAAATATGTTACCACAAGTAACATAACAGCCCAAAAACCAATAAATATCAACATGAAAGCATGATGCAAAATGGACGTATCAACTCCCCCAAGCTTAGACCTCGCTTGTCCTCAAGAGAAAACCAAGTTCCATAAACATGTCCACATGTTGAGGGACGAAGGTGTTGATAAAACATAATACAGACATGAGGGCATCATGATCACACATAGGACATCAATACATCATAAAGATTCTTATGGGAAAGTAACAATTCCTTCACAAAGCAAAGCATGAAGCGAAAAACCTTACCGAGAAGTAACCATAGTCATTGAAGCAATTGCAATTTATCACAACATCAGAAAGAGTCAAATAAGAGCTTGTAAGGCAAGCCCACATACTCAATCATTTCTTTTGTTTTCCACAATCGTTACAACTCTCGTGGTACTCATGGTGTCAAAGTTTCAGCTGGACACACAGGAAGATAGGGGCTTATAGTTTTGCCTCCCAACCATTTACCTCAAAGGTAAAGTCAACAACAATAAAGCATAAGTACTCAACTCCAAGTTGATATATGAATATAGATCTTTCCCAAGCATGTGATGGTAGCCAAGACAAAGGGAAAAATAGGGAATTGGTGATGATCACCATGAATCTTATAAGGGCAAAAAGTAAAGGTACAAGATGGGCCCTTCGCAGAGGGAAGAAGAGGTTGTCATGCACTTTTGAGGTTTGAATGCGTGTCCTCTTAGTGTGGAGGAACGTCACTTTATATTGCCTCCTGTGATAAAGAACTTTATTATGCAGCCTGTCGCTTTTATGCCTTCCTCATCACAGGTTCGTACAAAGTTTATTTTCCACACACTAATAGATCATACATATTAGAGAGCAATTTTTATTGCTTGCACCAATGACAACTTACTTGAAGGATCTTATTCAATCCATAGGTAGGTATGGTGGACTCTCATGGCAAAACTGGTTGGAGGTTTATGGATGCACAAGTAGTATCTCTACTTGGTGCGGGAGTTTGGCTAATATGAGGTGGAAGCAATCGTCACATGCTAAGGGATCTCTAGTCATATAACATTGTTTGGAACCAAGCAAACACAATTCAGTATGTTGTCTTCCTTGTCCAACATCTACTCCTAGGCATCTAATAGTTTGGTGAGTGCTCACAATTGTAAAAAGTGTCTAAGATGATATATTTATATGTGAACCTCTCTTTCCTTATTACTTCTTATTAATTGCAACAATGACTGAGGTCTATGTTGATTTATTCTCAACAAGTTTCAATCATCATACGTGTCATAAGTGAAGTTATCACTTTCCATAAGATCGTCTCATGATCTTTCATGCTATCGTTCTTTTCATACTTTTGATCATGGCACAAAGCAAAGCCCTTGACTAAGACACTCTTTATTATAAAGCTCATAAGCTCGAATACATCGGGAGAGAGACAAAAGAAAAAGACTCAAACTAAGCACTAAAGACTTATTCCTCTAAGAGAAGAAATAAAAACTGAAAAGGAAAGAACTAAAACAAAGGTAAAAGCAAAATATATAAAGGTGATACGATACCAGGGCAACTCCCCCAAGCTTGGCGGAAGCCAAGGGGATTGCCCATACCAATGCTTAGTTGCCTTCCTTCGATGGTGATGGTGGTGGAGTTGTTGGAGCCTTTGATTCCAAGAGAGCTATCAATCTTTGATTTATACCTTTGAGATTCGTGACATGGTTTTCCAGCAAAACAACTTCACGGGAAAGGGAAATATTGCGAGCACGAGTTGTTTCGCAAAACCTCAAGAGTTCAATCAAGGATGGAGAACAAAACCTTCGGGCGACTATATATTGATTTTTTTTCTAGGCCAGAAGGAGTCCTCCGCAAGAAAACGGAGTCTGGGAGGCACACGAGGTTCCCACAAGCTTGCCCTCCGCCACCAGGGGGTAGGGGGCGGTGACAGGGCTTGTGGCCGCCTCGTTCGCTCTCCGGACTACTTTTTATTTTTCTAATTTTCCAAAAATTCAAAAACGGAAGAAATTTCCTATTGGAAAAGCATCGGAGTCCAATTTCTTACCAAAACAGATACATCTTCGTTTTCAAGGTTTGAAACAGGTTGATAAACATCCCTTATGTACTCTTCTCGAGTTATGACATTGATGATATTGGTCTCAACATTTATGGGAGTACCAGAGATGTAATGCTTGAATCTTTGCCCATTTACCACTCTAGGAAAATTTCCTTCCGTGTTATTGATTTTGATGGCACCAGAACGATATACTTCCTCGATAGCATAGGGACCTTCCCATTTAGAGAGAAGCTTGCCTGCAAAGAATCTCAAACGAGAATTGTATAGCAAGACATAATCACCTACATTGAACTCTCGTTTCTGTATTCGTTTGTCGTGCCATCTCTTAAACTTTTCCTTGAACAACTTGGCATTCTCGTATGTCTGGGTTCTCCATTCATCTAACGAGCTGATATCAAACAACCGCTTCTCACCGGCATGTTTGATATCAAAGTTGAGCTCTTTGATTGCCCAATAAGCTTTGTGTTCCAGCTCAAGAGGTAAATGACAGGCTTTACCGTAAACCATTTTATACGGTGACATGCCCATGGGATTCTTATAAGCAGTCCTATAAGCCCATGGTGCATCGTCAAGTTTGCTAGACAAGTTCTTTCGAGATCTATTGACGGTCTTTTGTAGGATCAACTTGATCTCCCTATTACTCAACTCCACTTGACCACTAGACTGAGGATGATAAGGCGATGCAACTCTATGGTTGACATCATACTTAGCTAGCATCTTGCGGAAAACGCCATGAATGAAGTGTGAACCGCCATCAGTCATCAAGTATCTAGGGACTCCAAATCTTGGGAATATGACTTCTTTACACATCTTAATAGAGGTGTGGTGATCAGCATTTTAGTGGGGATAGCCTCTACCCACTTAGTAACGTAATCCACAGCAACTAAGATGTGAGTGTACCCATTGGAACTCGGGAAGGGTCCCATATAATCAAAGCCCCAGACATCAAATGGTTCAATGACAAGTGAATAGTTCATAGGCATTTCCTGACGCTTACTGATGTTCCCTATTCTTTGGCATTCGTCACAAGACAAGACAAACTTACTAGCATCCTTGAAGAGAGTGGGCCAATAGAAACCTGATTGCAATACCTTATGGGCAGTTCTATCTCCAGCATGGTGTCCTCCGTAGGCTTCGGAATGACACTTCTGCAAGATCTGTCCCTGTTCATGTTCAGGCACACAACGTCTAATAACACCATCTACTCCTTCCTTATAAGGTGAGGATCATCCAAAAAGTAATGTCTGAAATCAAAGAAGAATTTCTTCTTTTGCTGATAGGTGAAACTGGGTGGTATGTATTTGGCTACGATATAGTTTGCATAATCTGCATACCACGGTGCACTATGTGAAGTGCGGATGACATTTAGTTGCTCATCAGGAAAGCTATCATCAATAGGTAGTGGGTCATCAAGGACATTCTCTAGCCTAGACAAGTTATCTGCTACAGGGTTATCAGCACCCTTTCGGTCAACGACGTGCAAATCAAATTCCTGTAAAAGGAGAACCCATCTGATCAGCCTAGGTTTAGCGTCCTTCTTCTCCATGAGGTACTTAATAGCAGCATGATCAGAGTGAATAGTGACTTTGGAGTCAACTATGTAAGATCTGAACTTTTCACATGCAAACACGACTGCTAAAAATTCCTTCTCCGTAGTGGCATAGTTTCTTTGGGCACTGTCTAGAGTTTTACTAGCGTAGTGAATGACATTCAACTTCTTGTCAACTCTTTGTCCTAGAACAGCACCAACAGGATAATCACTAGCGTCGCACATGATTTCGAAGGGCAAGTTCCAGTCAGGTGGTTGAATAATAGGTGCGGTTATCAAAGCCTTCTTAAGTATTTCGAAGGCTTCCTCACAATCCTCATCAAAAACAAAAGGAACATACTTATGCAAGAGGTTGGTAAGAGGCCTAGAAATCTTAGAGAAATCTTTAATGAACCTTCTATAGAAACCAGCATGACCTAGGAAACTTCGTATACCTCTGATATCTGTGGGGCAAGGAATTTTCTCAATTGCATCAACCTTAGCCTTATCAACTTCAATGCCTCTTTCAAAGATTTTGTGTCCTAAGACGATACCTTCATTAACCATAAAGTGGCACTTCTCCCAATTCAAGACGAGGTTGGTTTCTTCGCATCTCTGTAAGACTCGATCAAGGTTGCTGATGCCATCATCAAAGGAAGACCCGTAAACGGAGAAGTCATCCATGAAAACCTCCACGATCTTTTCACTAAAGTCAAAGAATATAGCCATCATACATCTTTGGAAGGTGGCAGGTGCATTGCATAAGCCAAAAGGCATATGTCTATAGGCAAAGGTACCGAAAGGGCAGGTAAATGTGGTTTTTTCTTGATCAGATTGTGCAACAGATATTTTCGAGAAACCTGAATAACCGTCTAGAAAGCAGAAGTGTGTGTGCTTTGATAGCCTTTCTAGCATTTGGTCGATAAAGGGCAAATGATAATGATCTTTCCTGGTTGCCTTGTTCAGTTTCCGAAAGTCTATCACCATCCTATAGCCGGTAATAATCCTTTGTGGGATTAGTTCATCCTTATCATTAGGAACGACGGTGATACCTCCCTTCTTAGGTACGCATTGTACTGGACTTACCCAATCACTATGAGCAATAGGATAAATGATTCCTGCTTCCAGAAGCTTTAATATTTCTTTTCTAACGACCTCTTTCATCTTAGGATTTAATCTCCTTTGATGATCAGCAACTGGTTTAAAGTTAGGATCGGTTTTAATCTTGTGCTGACATAGAGTAGGACTAAGACCCTTAAGATCATCAAGAGTATATCCAATAGCAGCACGGTGCTTCCTTAGAGTCCTTAGTAAGTTCTTCTCTTCGTGCTCTAAGAGGAGAGCACTAATAATGACATGATATATCTCCTTCTCATCAAGATAGGCATACTTAAGAGTATCACGCAACTGTTTAAGCTCGAACACAGGATCACCCTTTGGTGGGGGAGGATCCCCAAGCAGTTCAACAGGAAGATTGTTCTTGAGAATATGATATTGTTCTAAGACAATTTTATCTATCTCATCTCTCGCCTCCATACGCATATCATTTTCATGCTCAAGAAGATATTGCTCTAAAGGATCCGTAGGAGGTACGGCAATAGAGGCAAGAGCAATAATTTCATCTCTACCAGACGACTCTCTTTCATGGGGTTGTATTCCAAACTTGGAGAAGTTAAATTCATGAGACACACCCTCGAAACTTACTGTGACAGTCACTACAACAAGAACCCCCCTACAACAACGCATCAATGTGTTGTCCTATGTCCATATATGTGTTGCTAAGGTCTACACCAACGGATTAGTATGCATTGCAGTAGGTGGCGTTGGAAGGATCTACAACAATGTATATGCATGCGTTGGTAAATGATGCGTAGAAGCGTTGTTAGGTAGCAACATATAAAGCTATAGCCCAACAACACTTCAAATGTGTTGGTGTAAACCCTGCACAAAAGGATCTTTAAATGGACATAATGAAGCATTGAAACTACTTTAATCTTCATTTGATAGCATGGACAATTAATGACATTTTATATATTGTCATCCATAATTATTTGGTCAATTCCCATAGTGCATAGATGCACATTATAACAAACCGAAAGATTTCATATACTTAATCAACTGTTACTTTACAATGAAGACGATCCAAAGATTACACATCTCATATAGTATTAGACCGACTATGTTGTGTTACCGAGAACATGATACAACGATTACAGGAGGTGAAACTATATCTAGTAGTGGACCGGTTCTTGATTTTGCAGTCCACTATAATATTTGAAGCATTAATCCTAAATTGACATTCTATTTATCTTGTAGTAGCTCCATTCTTAACATTGCACACAACATCTCAGCCATGCGTCATCAATTTATCTTGGTGATCTACAACAACATTACAAGATGAGTAACTTATAGTAGAAAAATCAGGCTGATATAGAAGTAAAATTTAAATGGCCAATGTACAAATGTGATTAACTAGGACTTAGATTTATATATAGATGTGGGGCTAACCAATAATCTTAATAGAGAATCTTACTTAACTTGAATTTCTTAAACGGGATTGCAGATTATGCAACCTATATCTGGGTACTGATTTATTTTTCATCTTTGATCAACAAAACAGGGTATTGATTTATTTTTCATATTTGATCAACAAAACAGGGTACTGATTTATTTTTCATCTTTGATCAGCAAAATGTTGGGGAACGTCGCATGGGAAACAAAAATTTTCCTACACGCACGAAGACCTATCATGGTGATGTCCATCTACGAGAGGGGATGAGTGATCTACGTACCCTTGTAGATCGTACAGCAGAAGCGTTAGTGAACGCGGTTGATGTAGTGCAACGTCCTCACGTTCCTCAATCCGCCCCGCGAACAATCCCGCGATCAGTCCCACGATCTAGTACCGAACGGACGGCACCACCGCGTACAACACACGTAGAGCTCGACGATGATCTCGGCCTTCTTGATCCAGCAAGAGAGACGGAGAGGTAGAAGAGTTCCCCGGCAGCGTGACGGCGCTCCGGAGGTTGGTGATGACCTTGTCTCAGCAAGGCTCCGCCCGAGCTCCGCAGAAATGCGATCTAGAGGAAAAACCGTGGAGGTATGTGGTCGGGCTGCCGTGGAAAAGTCGTCTCAAATCAGCCCTAAAACCTCTGTATATATAGGTGGGGGGAGGGGACCTTGCCTTGGGGCTCAAGGAGCCCCAAGGGGGTCGGCCGAGTCCAAGGGGGAAGGCTCCCCCCCCAAACCAAGTTGGACTTGGTTTGGTGGGTGGGAGTCCTTCCTTCCCTTCCCACCTCCTCTTTTTTTTCTTTTCTCTTTGATTTTCTTCCCTAGGCGCATAGGGCCCTTTTGGGCTGTCCCACCAGCCCACTAAGGGCTGGTGTGCCACCCTCAAGGCCTATGGGCTTCCCCGGGGTGGGTTGCCCCCCCCCCCGGTGAACTCCCGGAACCCATTCGTCATTCCGGTACATTCCCGGTAACTCCGAAAACCTTCCGGTAATCAAATGAGGTCATCCTATATATCAATCTTCGTTTACAGACCATTCCGGAAACCCTCGTGACGTCCGTGATCTCATCCGGGGACTCCGAACAACATTCGGTAACCAACCATATAACTCAAATACGTATAAAACAACGTCGAACCTTAAGTGTGCAGACCCTGCGGGTTCGAGAAGTATGTAGACATGACCCAAGAGACTCCTCGGTCAATATCCAATAGCAGGACCTGGATGCCCATATTGGATCCTACATATTCTACGAAGATCTTAACGTTTGAACCTCAGTGCCAAGGATTCATATAATCCCGTATGTCATTCCCTTTGTCCTTCGGTATGTTACTTGCCCGAGATTCGATCGTCAGTATCCGCATACCTATTTCAATCTCGTTTACCGGCAAGTCTCTTTACTCGTTCCGTAACACAAGATCCCGCAACTTACACTAAGTCACATTGCTTGCAAGGCTTGTGTGTGATGTTGTATTACCGAGTGGGCCCCGAGATACCTCTCCGTCACACGGAGTGACAAATCCCAGTCTTGATCCATACTAACTCAACTAACACCTTCGGAGATACCTATAGAGCACCTTTATAGTCACCCAGTTACGTTGCGACGTTTGATACACACAAAGCATTCCTCCGGTGTCAGTGAGTTATATGATCTCATGGTCATAGGAATAAATACTTGACACGCAGAAAACAGTAGCAACAAAATGACACGATCAACATGCTACGTCTATTAGTTTGGGTCTAGTCCATCACGTGATTCTCCTAATGACGTGATCCAGTTATCAAGCAACAACACTTTGTTCATAATCTGAAGACATTGACTATCTTTGATCAACTGGCTAGCCAACTAGAGGCTTTCTAGGGACGGTGTTTTGTCTATGTATCCACACATGTAAATGAGTCTTCATTCAATACAATTATAGCATGGATAATAAACGATTATCTTGATACAGGAATTATAATAATAACTATATTTATTATTGCCTCTAGGGCATAATTCCAACAGTCTCCCACTTGCACTAGAGTCAATAATCTAGCCCTCACATCATCATGCGAATTACATTGTAATGAATCTAACACCCATACAGTTCTGGTGTTGATCATGCTTTGGTCGTGGAAGAGGTTTAGTCAGCGGGTCTGCGACATTCAGATCCGTGTGCACTTTGCATATATTTACGTCCTCCCCTTCGATGTAGTCGCGGATGAGGTTGAAGCGTCGTTTGATGTGTCTGGACTTCTTGTGAAACCATGGTTCCTTTGCTAAGGCAATGGCACCCGTGTTGTCACAGAACAAGGTTATTGGATTCAGTGCGCTTGGCACCACTCCAAGATCCGTCATGAACTGCTTCATCCAGACACCCTCCTTAGCCGCCTCCGAGGCAGCCATGTACTCCGCTTCACATGTAGAATCTGCTACGACGCTTTGCTTGGAACTGCACCAGCTTACCGCACCCCCATTAAGAATAAATACATATCCGGTTTGCGACTTAGAGTCGTCCGGATCTGTGTCAAAGCTTGCATCGCCGTAACCTTTTACGGCGAGCTCTTCGTCACCTCCATACACGAGAAACATCTCCTTAGTCCTTTTCAGGTACTTCAGGATATTCTTGACCGCTGTCCAGTGATCCACTCCTAGATTACTCTAGAACCTACCTGCCATACTTATGGCCAGGCTAGCATCCGGTCTAGTGCACAGCATTGCATACATGATAGAACCTATGGCTGAAGCATAGGGGACGGAGCGCATATGCTCTCTATCTTCATCAGTTGCTGGGCACTGAGTCTTACTCAATCTCGTACCTTGTAAAACTGGCAAGAACACTTTCTTGGACTGTTCCATTTTGAACCTCTTCAAAACTTTATCAAGGTATGTGCTTTGTGAAAGTCCTATCAGGCGTTTTGATCTATCCCTATAAATCTTAATGCCTCGAATGTAAGCAGCTTCTCCTAGGTCCTTCATAGAGAAACTCTTATTCAAGTAATCCTTTATGCTCTCTAAAGACTCCACGTTGTTTCCAATCAGCAATATGTCATCCACATATAATATTAGAAACGCCACAGAGCTCCCACTCACTTTCTTGTAAATACAAGATTCTCCAACCACTTGTATAAACCCAAATGCTTTGATCACCTCATCAAAGCGTTTGTTCCAACTCCGAGATGCTTGCACCAGTCCATAAATGGATCGCTGGAGCTTGCACACCTTGTTAGCATTCTTAGGATCGACAAAACGTTCGGGTTGTATCATATACAACTCTTCCTTAAGGAAACCGTTAAGGAACGCCGTTTTGACATCCATCTGCGAGATTTCATAATCGAAAAATGCAGCTATTGCTAACATGATTCTGACGGACTTAAGCATCGCTACGGGTGAGAAAGTCTCATCGTAGTCAACTCCTTGAACTTGTGAAAAACCCTTTGCCACAAGTCGAGCTTTATAAACGGTCACATTGTCGTCAGCGTCCGTCTTCCTCTTAAAGATCCATTTGTTCTGAATAGCCTTGCGGCCCTCAGGTCGTACCTCCAAAGTCCACACTTTGTTCTCATACATGGATCCTATCTCAGACTTCATGGCTTCTAGCCATTTGTTGGAATCTGGGCCCACCATTGCTTCTTCATAATTTGCAGGTTCATTGTTGTCTAACAACATGATTGATAAGACGGCATTACCGTACCACTCTGGAGCAGCACGTGGTCTCGTCGACCTGCGTGGTTCGACAGAAACTTGAACTGGAGTTTCATGATTATCATCATTAACTTCCTCCTCAACCGGCGTCGCAACGACAGAGGTTTCCCCTTGCCCTGTGACACCATCCAGAGGGATGAGAGGTTCGACAACCTCGTCAAGTTCTATCTTCCTCCCACTCAATTCTCTCGAGAGAAACTCCTCGAGAAAAGCTCCGTTTTTAGCAACAAACACTTTCCCTCGGATTTGAGATAGAAGGTGTACCCAACCGTCTCTTTTGGTTAACCTATGAGGACGCACTTTTCCGCTTTGGGTTCTAGCTTTTCAGGCTGAAGCTTTTTGACATAAGCATCACATCCCCAAACTTTAAGAAACGACAACTTTGGCCTTTTGGCATACCACAGTTCGTATGGTGTCGTCTCAACGGATTTTGATGGTGCCCTATTTAAAGTGAATGCAGTTGTTTCTAATGCATAACCCCAAAATGATAACGGCAAATCGGTAAGAGACATCATAGATCGCACCATCTCTAATAGAGTACGGTTACGACGTTCGGACACACCATTACACTGTGGTGTTCCAGGCGGTGTTAACTGTGAAACAATTCTACATTGTCTTAAGTGAGCACCAAACTCGAAACTCAGATATTCACCCCCACGATCAGACCGTAGGAACTTGATCTTCTTGTTACGATGATTTTCCACTTCACTCTGAAATTGCTTGAACTTTTCAAATGTTTCATACTTGTGCTTCATCAAGTAGACATAACCATATCTACTCAAATCGTCAGTCAAGGTGAGAAAATAACGATATCCGCCGCGTGCCTCCACGCTCATCGGACCACACACATCGGTATGTATGATTTCCAACAAGTCACCTGCACGCTCCATTGTTCCGGAGAACGGAGTCTTAGTCATCTTGCCCATGAGGCATGGTTCGCACGTGTCAAGTGAATCAAAGTCAAGTGACTCCAAAAGTCCATCAGCATGGAGTTTCTTCATGCGCTTTACACCAATATGACCTAAGCGGCAGTGCCACAAAAATGTGGCGCTATCATTGTTAACTCTAACTCTTTTGGTCTCAATGTTATGTATATGCGTATCGCTATCAAGATTCAATATGAACAATCCTCTCACATTAGGTGCATGACCATAAAAGATGTTACTCATAGAAATAGAACAACCATTATTCTCTGACTTGAAAGAGTAACCGTCTCGCAATAAACAAGATCCAGATATAATGTTCATGCTGAACGCAGGCACTAAATAACAATGATTTAAGTTCATCACTAATCCTGATGGTAACTGAAGTGAAACTGTGCCGACGGCGATTGCATCAACCTTGGAACCATTTCCTACGCGCATCGTCACTTCATCTTTCGCCAGCCTTCGTCTATTCCGCAGTTCCTGTTTCGAGTTGCAAATATGAGCAACAGAACCGGTATCGAATACCCAGGCACTACTACGAGAGCCGGTTAAGTACACATCAATAACATGTATATCAAATATACCTGATTTTTCTTTGGCCGCCTTCTTATCTGCCAGATACTTGGGGCAATTGCGCTTCTAGTGACCCATACCCTTGCAATAGTAACACTCCATTTCAGGCTTAGGTCCAGCTTTGGGTTTCTTCGTCGGATTGGCAACAGGCTTGCCACTCTTCTTCGAATTACCCTTCTTGCCTTTGCCGTTTCTCTTGAAACTAGTGGTCTTATTCACCATCAACACTTGATGCTCTTTACGGAGTTCAGACTCTGCGACTTTCAGCATCGCAAACAACTCACCGGGAAACTTGTTCATCCCTTGCATGTTGTAGTTCAACACAAAGCCTTTATAGCTTGGCGGCAGTGATTGAAGGATTCTATCAGTGATAGCCTCTTGCGGGAGTTCAATTCCCAGCTCAGCTAGACGGTTTGAGTACCCAGACATTTTGAGCACATGTTCACTGACAAACGAGTTTTCCTCCATCTTGCAAGCATAGAATTTATCGGAGGTCTCATACCTCTCGATCCGGGCATTCTTCTGAAAGATAAACTTCAACTCCTGGAACATCTCAAATCCTCCATGACGCTCAAAGCGACGTTGAAGTCCCGGTTCTAAGCCATACAAGACTACACATTGAACTATTGAGTAGTCCTCCTTACGTGCTAACTAAGCGTTCTTAACATCCTGATCAGCCATAGCGGGTGGTTCATCTCCTAGCGCAGCATTAAGGACATAATCCTTCTTCCCAGCTTGTAAGATTAGCTTAAGATTACGAGCCCAGTCTACAAAGTTGCTTCCATCATCTTTCAACTTAGCTTTCTCTAGGAACGTATTAAAATTCAGGATGACTGTAGCGTGAGCCATGATCTACAACACAAATATATTCAAAGTGGACTTAGACTATGTGCAAGATAATTAGAGTTTAACTTAATCAAATTATTCGCTAAACTCCCACTCAAAAAGTACATCTCTCTAGTCATTTGAGTGGTTCATGATCCACTTACACTAGCTCAAGTCCGATCATCACGTGAGTTGAGTATAGTTTCAGTGGTAAGCATCCCTATGCTAATCATATCATCTATATGATTCATGATCGACCTTTTGGTCTCATGTGTTCCGAGGCCATGTCTGCACATGCTAGGCTCATCAAGCTTAATCCGAGTGTTCTGCGTGCCCAACTGTTTTGCACCCGTTGTATGTGAACATTGAGTCTATCACACCTGATCATCACGTGGTGTCTCGAAACGGCGAACTGTAGCAACGGTGCACAGTCGGGGAGAACACAATTTCGTCTTGAAATTTTAGTGAGAGATCACCTCATAATGCTACCGTCGTTCTAAGCAAAATAAGGTGCATAAAAGGATTAACATCACATGCAATTCATAAGTGACATGATATGGCCATCATCATGTGCTTCTTGATCTCCATCACCAAAGCACCGGCACGATCTTCTTGTCACCGGCGCCACACCATGATCTCCATCAACGTGTTGCCATCGGGGTTGTCGTGCTACTCATGCTATTACTACTAAAGCTACATCCTAGCAAAATAGTAAACGCATCTGCAAGCACAAACGTTAATATAAAGACAACCCTATGGCTCCTGCCGGTTGCCGTACCATCGACGTGCAAGTCGATATTTTCTATTACAACATGATCATCTCATACATCCAATATATCACATCACATCGTTGGCCATATCACATCACAAGCATACCCTGCAAAAACAAGTTAGACGTCCTCTAATTTTGTTGTTGCATGTTTTACGTGGTGACCATGGGTATCTAGTAGGATCGCATCTTACTTACGCAAACACCACAACGGAGATATATGAGTTGCTATTTAACCTCATCCAAGGACCTCCTCGGTCAAATCCGATTCAACTAAAGTTGGAGAAACCGACACTTGCCAGTCATCTTTGAGCAACGGGGTTACTCGTAACGATGAAACCAGTCTCTCGTAAGCGTATGAGTAATGTCGGTCCAAGCCGCTTCAATCCAACAATACCGCGGAATCAAGAAAAGACTAAGGAGGGCAGCAAAATGCACATCACCGCCCACAAAAACTTTTTTGTTCTACTCGAGAAGACATCTACGCACGAACCTAGCTCATGATACCACTGTTGGGGAACGTCGCATGGGAAACAAAAATTTTCCTACGCGCACGAAGACCTATGATGGTGATGTCCATCTACGAGAGGGGATGAGTGATCTACGTACCCTTGTAGATCGTACAGCAGAAGCATTAGTGAACGCGGTTGATGTAGTGGAACGTCCTCACGTCCCTCGATCCGCCCCGCGAACAATCCCGCGATCAGTCCCACGATCTAGTACCGAACGGACGGCACCTCCGCGTTCAGCACACGTACAGCTCGACGATGATCTTGGCCTTCTTGATCCAGCAAGAGAGACGGAGAGGTAGAAGAGTTCTCCGGCAGCATGACGGCGCTCCGGAGGTTGGTGATGACCTTGTCTCAGCAGGGCTCCGCCCGAGCTCCGCAGAAACGCGATCTAGAGGAAAAACCGTGGAGGTATGTGGTCGGGCTGCCGTGGAGAAGTCATATCAAATCAGCCCTAAAACCTCTGTATATATAGGTGGGAGGGAGGGGACCTTGCCTTGGGGCTCAAGGAGCCCCAAGGGGGTCGGCCGAGTCCAAGGGGGAAGGCTCCCCCCCCCAAACCGAGTTGGACTTGGTTTGGTAGGTGGGAGTCCTTCCTTCCCTTCCCACCTCCTCTTTTTTTTCTTTTCTCTTTGATTTTCTTCCCTAGGCGCATAGGGCCCTTTTGGGCTGTCCCACCAGCCCACTAAGGGCTGGTGTGCCACCCTCAAGGCCTATGGGCTTCCCCGGGGTGGGTTGCCCCCCCCCCCCCCCCGCGGTGAACTCCCGGAACCCATTCGTCATTCCCAGTACATTCCCGGTAACTCCGAAAACCTTCCGGTAATCAAATGAGGTCATCCTATATATCAATCTTCGTTTCTGGACCATTCCGGAAACCCTCGTGACCTCCGTGATCTCATCCGGGACTCCGAACAACATTCGGTAACCAACCATATAACTCAAATACGCATAAAACAACGTCGAACCTTAAGTGTGCAGACCCTGCGGGTTCGAGAACTATGTAGACATGACCCGAGAGACTCCTCGGTCAATATCCAATAGTGGGACCTGGATGCCCATATTGGATCCTACATATTCTACGAAGATCTTATCGTTTGAACCTCAGTGCCAAGGATTCATATAATCCCGTATGTCATTCCCTTTGTCCTTCGGTATGTTACTTGCCCGAGATTCGATCGTCAGTATCCGCATACCTATTTCAATCTTGTTTACCGGCAAGTCTCTTTACTCGTTCCGTAACACAAGATCCCGCAACTTACACTAAGTCACATTGCTTGCAAGGCTTGTGTGTGATGTTGTATTACCGAGTGGGCCCCGAGATACCTCTCCGTCACACGGAGTGACAAATCCCAGTATTGATCCATACTAACTCAACTAACACCTTCGGAGATACCTGTAGAGCACCTTTATAGTCACCCAGTTACGTTGCGACGTTTGATACACACAAAGCATTCCTCCGGTGTCAGTGAGTTATATGATCTCATGGTCATAGGAATAAATACTTGACACGCAGAAAACAGTAGCAACAAAATGACACGATCAACATGCTACATCTATTAGTTTGGGTCTAGTCCATCACGTGATTCTCCTAATGACGTGATCCAGTTATCAGGCAACAATACCTTGTTCATAATCAGAAGACACTGACTATCTTTGATCAACTGGCTAGCCAACTAGAGGCTTGCTAGGGACGGTGTTTTGTCTATGTATCCACACATGTAAATGGGTCTTCATTCAATACAATTATAGCATGGATAATAAATGATTATCTTGATACAGGAATTATAATAATAACTACATTTATTATTGCCTCTAGGGCATAATTCCAACACAAAACACCAAGCACCTTTGACCTGTCGGATGGAGCTGTTCATTATGAAAACTATCAGCTTGTCTTTACTACTAAAAAATATCCAAACATTATATTGTATTAACAATGGGATGATTCAGCAATCGGCAAATGACAATTAGGTAGCCAATAGTACCGACTACTACCAAATTGAATATCTCTATTTTCCAGAGGTCTCTATACTAATTATCTTTGCGTCACATTACTCATGTACTACTCAACTTGGGATGATTCATTAGTCATGCTTGCTATGATGTATTAGGATAAAATCTCAGTGCGAACAACTTGACAATGCCTAAATAATCTACATCACGTAGAACTTTAGAGTTACCTGAGAACTACATAGTCACAAATTATAATTCTCAGATCCATGAATAAGATTCTCAGAACCTGTAGAAGTAACAACAAGATAAAAGTATCATCATATTTGGGACAGACGGAGTTATCAAATCATGGCCACATGTTCTCTTCAATAAAACTTGGTGAGAGGCAACCAAACTAAAAGAAGGAAGAAAGGAAAAAGTAGATTATCACCCTATCTAATCTAGTGTAGAACCGTCTGTATATTACTTCTTTATCTTATATCTAAGAGATTTCATTTCATCTCTAGCCAAATTTAAGCATACAAGGACACATCTAAACTATTTTCGAGAACCAAGGCAGTGCACGTGTAATACTCCCAAATCCAGCCACGTGATACGCATAACAGCTAGGTAGCTTGTAAGATCAAGGTTACCATTAGTTAGCCATTACTTGTGGAGATGCATTTTATTATTACCCCGCACATGAAAATCGCACATGGATCCTGGGACACAACCATATAGTCTTTTCAAAGAATGATTAGGCATACCTGATTGATAGAATGACTAGTTGTGAGGGCATAATAAGACGCCTGATATTCAGTTGTCAGAAGCATACACTCAAGTTAACTGATATGGAGTAAAACAAAAATTGTGAAAAGAAAACAAAATTGAGAAGAGGCCACTTGTGTTGGGTGCAGAAACATCCATGCTTCGGCATTTGTGTATTAGACAACACATTTCCTTAAAAATCATGTACAGAATCCAAGGTAGTTGAGCTGAGCACACATGCCATGAATTCATTTGTTACAATGCAAAAGGCACAATCTCTCCCTATTGTAAATAGAACTACAATGAGGCAAGTGCATATTGGTCCAGATGTGGTTCAGTCAGGAAACAAAGTGAGCTATATGATAAATAAGTTCATTAGAGATAAGAGGACAGCAATTGAAAGAACAAAAACGAAAACATGACAGATACCTCATGTTATATCCACTTATAATTTGAAAGAGCCACCTAAAATCAATGACCTGAGGTAAAGTAATCACATAGGAGAATCAAGAAGCGGAACTGTAGGTACAAACAGTAAAGTAATGGCACTTACGATTGTTCCACCCCTAGTTTAAGTTGCTACCTCCACATCATTGTGTTTTGTTGTGTGTCATCGTGATATAATAATTAATCCCTTTCAAAAACTCAAATCATGTATATAACCAAACAATATTTATATGAACGAGAATAGTTGTTGAAAGGAATTCAATCTCTAAAGAGATCCGAGTGACATGCAGGAATCCAATCAATCCATGTGTTGATTAGTTCTCTTTGGGGAATAAATTGAACCGAACAAAGCCTAACTAGGGTACAAATAAACTGCAGATGCGGGAGGGACAAAATAAGGCCTGCTGAACTAGCGTTGTTGTGGAGGATGGGTCCGTTGATACTAGCGTCGTGTCTGGCTGTGCGGATGAACAACAACGGCGTCTGCATCTCCGGTCATGCCGAAGAACAGCGACGACATCTACATCTACGGTCGTGCGAAAGAACACCAGTGGCCATGCATTCCCTAACGCGGGAGGATGGGCGATGATGTAGTGTGTGCCCCGACGAGCGGAGAAATTGGTGAGGGAGGCGAGCTTGGTGTAGGAACAGGTGCAAGTTGCCGAGGGCGAGGAGGCGGCGGCGGTGCCGCGGTGGTGGGAGCCTTGGCTGTACGGTGTGTCTCTTGATATTTTTTAATGAAGGGAGATTTCACCCTTCGTGCACGAGCCTTGACAGCGCAAAATGATACGAGGTGGGTAGAGATGGAGGTGGGTATGGGGAGATTAGCGCTAAGTGGGGAAGGTGGGTTTATTCCAGCAACACATTGTGTTATCTCGTTGCTAGACATGTGTTGCTATAGGGGGTGTTTGTTGTAGTGAGTCTGCTTAATGCAATCAATGTGAGCATTGACAGTGTTGAGAAAGGGTCTACCGAATATGATAGGACAAAAGCTATCTTGTGCAGTACCAAGGACGAGGAAATTAGTAGGATACTTCGTCTTACCACACAGGACTTCTACGTCTCTCACAATTCCCAGAGGGCAGATAGTGTCTCTATTAGCTAGCGTAATAGTGACATCAATGGGTTCTAACTCAGCACGTGCAATCTCATCTTTGATTTCATCATATAGAGAACAGGGTATTGCACTAACACTAGCTCCCATATCACATAAACCATGGTAACAGTGATCTCCTATCTTGACAGAAACAACGGGCAGGCCAACTAAAGGTCCGTGTTTGTCTTTCGCGTGAGGTTTAGCAATTCTAGCAGAGTCCTCACAGAATTTGATAACATGCCCATCTATGTCTTCGGCTAAGAGATCTTTGATAATAGAAACACTAGGTTCAACTCTAATCTCTTCAGGGGGTGCAAGTGGTCTAATGTAACCCCTACGTATCACAGTTGGAGCTTTAGAATAATCCTTTATCCTAGCAGGGTATGGTGGTTTCTCAATGTAAGCACGAGGAACAACAGGATCACTAAAAGCAATGACTTTCTCCTCAACTAGATTGGTTTTGGCTATGTTGCTTTCTACAGGAGGATCATATTTAAACCACTTCTCTTTGGGAAGATCAACATGAGCAGCAAAAGATTCACATAGAGAAGCTACTATCTCAGAGTCAAGTCCATACTTAGCACTAAAATCTCTAGAAGTGTTTGTCTCAACAAAAGATTTAACGCAATAAAACTGGAAATTCATACCTGACTCCTTACCTTCCTCTAGCTCCCAATCTTCAGAGTTGCGTTCGATTCTCTCCAATAAATTCCACTTGTGATTAATATCCTTCTTCATAAAAGAACCGGTACAAGAAGTGTCAAGCATGGTACGATCTTCATGAGAAAGCCGAGCATAAAAGTTTTGAGTGATGATTTCTCTCGAGAGCTCATGATTGGGGCATGAATATAGCATTGATTTAAGCCTCCCCCAAGCTTGAGCTATGCTTTCCCTGTCACGAGGCCAAAAGTTATAAATAAAGTTCTGATCACGATGTACTAAATGCATAGGATAGAACTTTTGATGAAATTCCAATTTCAACCGATTGTAGCCCCATGATCCAGTATCATCACATAGCCTATACCATGTCAACGCCTTATCCTTCAAAGATAAAGGAAAGACTTTCTTCTTTACCTCATCCTCGGGCAAACCTGCAAGCTTAAATAAACCACAAACTTCATCTACATAGATCAGATGCAAGCCTGGATGTGAAGATCCATCTCCTGTGAAAGGATTAGCGAGCAGTTTCTCAAGCATACCCAATGGAATTTCATAAAAGATATTTTCAGTAGGTACTTCAGGTTGAGGAACAACTCCTCGTGCTTCCGTTCATGGTGAAGATACCCCGAAAAAACTCCTCAAAGGAACAGTTTCCATAGTGACAAGTGACAATAAATTTCAGCACAGTATATAAATGTTTCCTTACCAATTTCCACTTACCAAAGGCACTTCACTCCCCGGCAACGGCGCCAGAAAAGAGTCTTGATGACCCACAAGTATAGGGAATCAATCGTAGTCCTTTCGATAGGTAAGAGTGTCGAACCCAACGAGGAGGAGAAGGCTCTGATAAACGGATTTCAGCAAGGTAATAACTGCAAGCACTGAAAGTAGCGGTAACAAGTGATTGTGTAGCGAGGTGAAACGTAGCAAGCAAAAAGTAACAATTAACAAGTAGTAGCAATGATTCAGCAAGTGGCCCAATCCCTTTTGTAGCAAGGGACAAGCCTGAACAAAGTCTTATAGGAGGAAAAACGCTCCCGAGGACACACGGGGATTTCTGTCATGCTAGTTTCGTCATGTTCATATGATTCGCGTTCGTTACTTTGATAGTTTGATATGTGGGTGGACCTGCGCTTGGGTACTGCCCTTACTTGGACAAGCATCCCACTTATGATTAACCTCTCTCGCAAGCATCCGCAACTAGAAAAGAAGAATTAAGACAAAGTCTAACCATAGCATTAAACTAGTGGATCCAAATCAGCCCCTCACGAAGCAACGCATAGACTGGGGTTTAAGCTTCTGTCACTCCAGCAACCCATCATCTAATTACTACTTCCCAATGCCTTCCTCTAGGCCCAAATATGGTGAAGCGTTATGTAGTCGACGTTCACATAACACCACTAGAGGAAAAGACAACATACAGCATATCAAAATAGCGAACGAATATCAAATTCACATGACTATTATTAACATGACTTATCCCATGTCCTCAGGAACAAAAGTAACTACTCACAAAACATAATCATAATCATGATCAGAGGTGTAATGAATAGCATCTAGGATCTGAACATAAACTATTCCACCAAGTAATCCAACTAGCATCAACTACAAAGAGTAATCAACACTACTAGTAACCTTACAAGTACCAATCGGAGTCGTGAGACGGAGATTGATTACAAGAGATGAACTAGGGATTGGAGAGGAGATGGTGCTGATGAAGATACCTCCCCTCCGACGAGAGGAGTGTTGGTGATGACGATGGTGACGATTTCCCCCTCCGAGAGGGAAGTTTCCCCGGCAGGATCGTCCTGCAGGAGGTCTAGATTGGATCTGCTCAAGTTCCGCCTCGTGGCGTCGGCAAAACCACGAAAAAGCTTCCTTCTGATTTTTTTCTGGACCCAGACGCTTCATATAGCAAAAGAGGGGGGCTAGTGGGCCGTCACGGAGCCCACAAGCCCCCACTCCGCCACCAGGGGGTGGCGGTGTCAGGGTTTGTGGCGCCCTGGCAGCCCCCCTCCGGTAGTTGTTTCTCCCAGTATTTTTTATATAATCCCAAAAAAATCCACGTAACTTTTCAGGGCATTTGGAGATGTGCAGAATAGTGGACTAAGATTTGCTCCTTTTCTAGTCCAAAATTCCAGCTGCCTGAATTCTCCCTTTTCAAATAAACATTGCAAAATAAGAGAGAAAAGGCATACATATGGTACCACAAGTAACATAACAGCCCAAAAAGCAATAAATATCAACATGAAAACATGATGCAAAATGGACGTATCAGCCACCAGGGACCCCACAATCCCCTAGCCGCGGCCTGGGGGGCCGCGCCTCGCAGGCTTCTGGGCTCCCAAGGCCTCCTCTCCCCTAGGTCTTTCGCCTATATATTCCCAAAAATTCCAGAAAAAATCAAGAGATCATCGAAATTACTTTTCCGCCGCCGCAAGCTTCTGTCTCCGCAAGATCCCATCTGGGGCACGTTCTGGGGCCCTGCAGGAGGGGGATTCGGATACGGAGGGCTTCTTCATCAACACCATGACCTCTCCGATGATGTGTGAGTAGTTCACCATAGACCTACGGGTCCATAGCTAGTAGCTAGATTGCTTCTTCTCTCTATTGCATCTTCAATACAAAGTTCTCCATGATCTTCATGGAGATCTATACGATGTAATCTTTTTTTGCTGTGTGCTTGTCGAGATCCGATGAATTGTGGATTTATGATCAGATTATCTATGAATCTTATTTTGGTTTCTTTTGATCTCTTGTATGCATGATTTCATATCCTTGTAATTCTCTTCGAGTTGTGGGTTTTGTTTGGCCAACTTGATCTATGATTCTTGCAATGGGAGAAGTGCTTGGTTTTGGGTTCATACCGTGCGGTGACCTCACCCGGTGATAGAAGGGGTAGCGAGGCACGCATCATGTTGTTGCCATCAAGGGTAAAAAGATGGGGTTTTCATCATTGGTTTGAGTTTATCCCTCTACATCATGTCATATTTCTTAAGGCGTTACTCTTTTCGTCATGAACTCAATACACTAGATGCATGCTGGATAGCGGTCGATGTGTGGAGTAATAGTAGTAGATGCAGAAAGTATCGGTATACTTGTCTCGCATGTGATGCCTATATGTATGATCATTGCCTTAGATATCGTCATGACTTTGCGCGGTTCTATCAATTGCTCGACAGTAATTTGTTCACCCACCGTGATATTTGCTATTTTGAGAGAAGCCTCTAGTGAACACTATGGCCCTTGGGTCTACTTCACATCATATTTTCAGTCTTACTCTTTTACTTCGTTGCACTTTTCGCCTTCAGATCTCACTTTGCAATCAATCTTGAAGGGATTGACAACCCCTTTATAGCGTTGGGTGCAAGCTCTTTTGTGTTTGCGCAGGTACTCTGGACTTGACGAGATTCTCCTACTGGATTGATACCTTGGTTCTCAAACTGAGGGAAATACTTACTGCTCCTGTGTTGCATCACCCTTCAAGGGAAAAACCAACGCAAGCAAGTCTCCGTCAACGTGTCAATTTCTGGCGCTGTTGTTTGAGAAGTAGCAGAAGGATTTCTGGCACCGTTGCCGGGGAGGATCAAGTCAAGAACTCATCCAAGTAAGTGTCGCAAACTCATCTCTTGCATTTACTTTTTTTTGCCTCTCGTTTTCCTCTCCCCCACTTCTGAAAAACAAAAAATTACAAAAATATTTGCCTTTTTTTCGTTTTCCTTTTTCATTTGCCCTTTTCTTTCGCTTGCTTTCTGTTTGCTTGTGTGCTATGTGCCTTCAATATGCTTGCATCTTCGCTTGCTGAAAATCTAGTGATATGGATCCTCACCCACTTGCTAATCTCTTTAAGAGATCCACTTATGTGGAACCAATTGCTAGTGAGTTGAGTGCACTTGACTTTCTCTATGGAGTTCTGCTTGAGATGCATGAATCTGAAAATCGTAATGAAGAAATTTATGAAATGATTCACGAGGGCTCCTTGAATGAAAAGCATGATTGCAATGATTTCATTATAAATTCTATTAATGACAATCATGCTAAAAATATGCAAAACCCTAAGCTTGGGGATGCTAGTTTTGCTATGTCCACTACTTGTTGCAATGATATTTGCAATAATATTAAAAGTGGGTTTGGAGAAGTCATGACTTTAGTTGATGATAATCCCACTATTTTTGAAGAGCGTCAACTTTGCATGCATGTGGATCATGAAAAGAATATCCTTTGTGATAGCTATTTTGTTGAATTTGATTATGATCCCACATGTAATTTCTATGAGAGAGGAAAATATTGTGGTAGAAACTTTCATGTTACCAAATTACCTCTCGTTATGTGGAGATTGCTATTGTCTCTTTCTTCTTCAATGCATATGGCAACTATTGGTTGTCTTGACAATATGTTTTCCTATCAAATACCTATGCATAGGAAGTATTTTAGACTTAGATGTGATTTTCACATGCTTTATCATGCTCTCGTTGTGCTTCATTTCTTGTCTTTTGTGTGAGCATCATTGATTTATCAATGCCTAGCTAAGGGCGTTAAACAATAGCGCTTGTTGCGAGGCAACCCAATGAATTTATCTTTTTTTTCTGTTTTGTTGCGTCCACACCATCGTAATTCTGTTATGATAGTGTCTTTTGTGTTTCTTTTTGTGTTTGAGCCAAGTAAAACCTTTATGACTAGTCTTGGTGATGGTTGTTTGATCCTGCTGGAAAAAGACATAAACTTTTCGCTCACGAGATTATTTTTCATTTTTATTCAGAAAGAGATTTTGAGTTGATTCTTTTTTATGCTGGTTGATATGCCTTTTTCCCAGGCAGTCGTAACGTTTCAGAATTTTTGAGGTAGCAGAAGTATACGAAGTATACATATTACTACAGACTGGTCTGTTTTTGACAGATTCTGTTTTTGTTGAGTTGGTTGCTTGTTTTGATGAAACTATGCATAGTATCGGGGGGTACTAGCTATGGAAAAGTGAGAATACAGTAATCTAAAACCAATATAAATAGAAATCAAGATTGCTACAGTACTTAAAGAGGTGGTAGTTTGTTTTCTTGTGCTAATGTTATCACGAGTTTCTGTTTAAGTTTTGTGTTGTGAAGTTTTCAAGTTTTGGGTGATGTTCTCATGGACAAAGAGATAAGGAGCAGAAAGAGCTCAAGCTTGGGGATGCCAAGGAATCCCAAGCCAAATTCAAGGACACCAAAAATCCTAAGCTTGGGGATGCCCTGGGATGGCATCCCCTCTTTCGTCTTCAATCCATCGGTAACATTACTTGGAGCTATATTTTTATTCACCACATGATATGTGTTTTGCTTGGAGCGTCTTGTATCGTAGGAGTCTTTTCTTTTTGTTGTGTCACAATCATCCTTGCTGGACACCATTCGAGAGAGACATTCACTCATCGTGATTTTGCTAGAATGCCCATCGTGCTTCACTTATACCTTTTGAGCTAGATAATTTTGCTCTATGTGCTTCACTTAGATCTTTTAGAGCACGGCGGTGCGTGACTTGGTAGTTGGCTTGTGCTATGAAAGTAGTCCCAAAGGTCATAGGTATCCAAAGAGGATACAAAAACCTCCATCTTCATGTGCATTGAGTAGAAAGAGAAGTCTTGATTCCTCTCAATTAGTTTTGAGACGTGGATTTGGTAATATTAAGAGTTATGTTAGTAGGGTGTTGTGAACCTAGAAATACTTGTATTGAAGTTAGTGATTCCTATAGCATGCATGTATGGTGAACCGCTATGTTAGGAAGTCAGAGCATAATTGATCTATTGATTGTCATCCTTTGTGTTGTGGTCGGGATCACGCGATGGTTAACACCTACCAACCCTTCCCCTAGGTGTATGCGTTTAGCACTTTGTTTCGATTACTAATAAAAACTTTCGCAACAAGTATGTGAGTTCTTCATGAATAATGTGAGTCCATGGTACAGATGCACTTTCACCTTCCACCATTGCTAGCCTCTTGAGTACCGTGCAACTTTCGCTGGTACACAAACCCACCATATGCCTTCCTCAAAACAGCCACCATACCTACCTACTATGGCATTTTCATAGCCATTCCGAGATATATTGCCATGCAACTCCCACCGTTCCGTCTCATGACTTGTGTTGTCACTCTCATATTGCCATTGCATGATCGTAAGATAGCTAGCGAGATGTTTCAACGTCATACGCCAAGCTAGATCGTTGCACATCTCGGCACACTACCGGAGGCATTTCCTATAGAGTCATCATCGTTCTGAGCTTTGAGTTGTGAGTAAATAAAAGTGTGATGATCATCATTTTTAGAGCATTGTCCCATGTGAGGAAATAAAAAAAGAGTCCAAAGAGCCCAAATAAAAAAAGGAGAGAAAAAAAGAGGCCCAAGAGCCCAAATAAAAAAAAGAGAAAAAGAGAGAAGGGACAATGCTACTATCTTTTTCCACACTTGTGCTTCATAATAGCACCATGTTCTTCATGATTGAGAGCCTCTCGTTTCGTCACCACCATATGCTATTGGGAATCTTTATTATATAACTTGGCTTGTATATTCCAATGATGGGCTTCCTAAAATTGCCCTAGGTCTTCGTGAGCAAGCAAGTTGGATGCACACCCACTAGTTATCCTTTTGAGCTTTCACATACTTATAGCTCTAGTGCATCCTTTGTATGGAAATCCCTACTCATTCACATTGATATCTATTAATGCGCATCTCCATAGCCCTTTGATACGCCGAGTCAATGTGACCATCTCCTCCTTTTTTGTCTCAAAACCACCACCACACTCTATTCCACCTATAGTGTTATATCCATGGCTCACGCTCATGTATTGCGTGATAGTTATAAAAAGTTTGAGAAAGTAAGAGTGCGAAAACAATTACTTGGCCAATACCGGGGTTGTGCATGATTTAAATTAGTTGTGTGAGGATGATGGAGCATAGCCAGACTATATGATTTTGTAGGGATAACTTTCCTTGACCTTGTTATTTTGAAAGTTCATGATTACCTTGCTAGTTTGCTTGAAGTATTATTGTTTTCATGTCAATAGCAAACTATTGTTTTGAATCTTACGGATCTGAACATTCATGTCACATGAAAGAAGTTACAAAGGAAAACTATGCTAGGTAGCATTCCACATCAAAAATTCAGTCTTTATCACTTCCCTACTCGAGGACGAGCAGGAGTTAAGCTTGGGGATTCTTGATATGTCTCCAACGTATCTATAATTTCTGATTGCTTCATGCTATTATCTTGTCAAACTTTGGATGTTTTGTATGCCTTTTATATCTTTTTGGGGACTAAATTATTAACTCAACACCAAGTGCCAGTTCCTGTTTTTTCCATGTTTTTGACCCTTTTTAGAGGAGGATTTTAAACGGAGTCCAAATGGGGCGAAACTTCCATAAAGATTTTTTCCAAAATAGAAGACGATCGGGGAACTTGAGAACCAAGGCAGGGGGCCACCAGGGACCCCACAACCCCCTAGCCGCGGCCAGGGGGCGCGCCTCCCAGGCTTGTGGGCTCCGTGGGCCTCCTCTGCCCTAGGTCTTTCGCCTATATATTCCCAAAAATTCCAGAAAAAATCAAGAGATCATCGAAAGTACTTTTCTGCCACCGCAAGCTTCTGTCTCCGCAAGATCCCATCTGGGGCACGTTCTGGTGCCCTGCCGGAGGGGGGATTCGGATACGGAGGGCTTCTGCATCAACACCATGACCTCTCCAATGATGCGTGAGTAGTTCACCATAGACCTACGGGTCCATAGCTACTAGCTAGATGGCTTCTTCTCTCTCTTGGATCTTCAATACAAAGTTCTCCATGATCTTCATAGAGATCTATCTGATGTAATCTTCTTTTGTCGTGTGTTTGTCGAGATCCGATGAATTGTGGATTTATGATCAGATTATCTATGAATCTTATTTGGGTTTGTTCTGATCTCTTATATGCATGATTTCATATCCTTGTAATTCTCTTCGAGTTGCGGGTTTTGTTTGGCCAACTTGATCTATGATTCTTGCAATGGGAGAAGTGCTTGGTTTTGGGTTCATACCATGCGGTGACCTCACCGAGTGACAGAAGGGGTACCGAGGCACGCATCGTGTTGTTGCCATCAAGGGTAAAAATATGGGGTTTTCATCATTGGTTTGAGTTTATCCCTCTACATCATGTCATCTTGCTTAAGGCGTTACTCTGTTCGTCATGAACTCAATACACTAGATGCATGCTGGATAGCGGTCGATGTGTGGAGTAATAGTAGTAGATGCAGAAAGTAGCGGTTCTATCAATTGCTTGACAGTAATTTGTTGACCCACCGTGATATTTGCTATTTTGAGAGAAGCCTATAGTGAAAACTATGGCCCCCGGGTCTACTTCACATCATATTTTTAGTCTTACTCTTTTACTTCGTTGCACTTTCCGCCTTCAGATCTCACTTTGCAATCAATCTTGAAGGGATTGGCAACCCCTTTATAGCGTTGGGTGCAAGCTCTTTTGTGTTTGCGCAGGTACTCTGGACTTGACGAGATTCTCCTACTGGATTGATACCTTGGTTCTTAAACTGAGGGAAATACTTACTGCTCCTGTGCTGCATCACCCTTCAAGGGAAAAACAAACGCAAGCAAGTCTCCGTCAACGTGTCAATTTCTGGCGCTGTTGTTTGAGAAGTTGCAGCGACGGGCTCGGGGGCGACGATGACGGGCTCGGGGGCGATGACAATGGCCTCGGGGCGGCGACGGCGACGTGCTCGGGGGCGACGACAATGACGGGCTCGGGGACGGCGGTGACGACGAGGAGGACTGGATTGGGGGCGGCGACAGCGACGGGCTCGGGGGCGACGATGATGGGCTCGGGGGCGGCGACGGCGACGTGCTCGGGGGTGGCGATGACGACTGGATCGGGGACGGCGGCGACGAGGAGGAGGACTGGACCGGGGGCGGCGGCAACGACGAGGAGGAGGACTGGACCGGGGGCGGCGGCAACGACGAGGAGGAGGACGGGCTTCGGGTGGCGGCGACGACGGGCTTGGGACGGCGGCGATGATGAGGAGGACGGGCTCGTGGGGCAAATGGGAGAATTTGGGGGAAATTATGACAACTCCTGCCTATATGTGAAACGAGACCTCAAACCGGGATCAATGCACCCCTTTCATCCCAGTTGGTGCCACAAACCGGGACTAAAGGCCAATTTCCAGCAGCCCAAAGGGCGGGAACAAGAGACCTTTAGTCCCGGTTGGTGCCAATAACCGACACGAAAGGGGGTATTTCGTGTTGGTTGGTGGCACAAACAAGGACTAAAGGCATGTGCCTGCCACAGCCGCGGTGCGATCGGATGTTTAGTCCCACCTCGCTAGCCGAGAGAGCCCGGGAGAGGTTTATAAGCGTTGGTGCGCAAACACACTCGAGCTCCTCTCAACTGCAGGCTTCTGGACCTAATTTGTCACTACGTGTGGGCCTATTGGGCCTTCTGTGGGCCTGAATCCTGGCCCAACTCTGTGGTTGGGTTTCTAGTGGTATTGAGGCCGTTTGGACAAGTAGGTGGCATTTTTTTTAAACAATCTAATTTTTTTTGTTTCGTTTTTTACTTTATTTATTTTATTTTGTGACTAACTTTACTAAAAAAATAGATTTTTGAGTGATTCTTTTTCCTCATATTTAATATTACTGTGTTTTTATCATTATATTCAATTTGGTAGGTTTTAGGTTATATTAAATGACTATTTTAATCAAAAACACATGTGTTACAAAACGGATTTCATTTTTTAAACTTATTTGAACTCAAGACTTTTTGTGTTTTCAAAATGCACCATTCAAGGCCACATCATCAATTTTCAACACTTTCTAAGTTTCATTTGGTATTTTTCATGCATTCACTGATTTTTTGAGCTAAATGGCCCAAAAATTGAAAAGCACTACAAATGAACTCTAAATAGGTTGAAAGTTGGCACTGTATCATCATTTCGCCCACATAGCATGTGCTAGAAAGTTGAGAGGGTTGCGGCAAAAACTGGATGCACTTCGTGTAGAAATCGGACAATCTCTTTCGAAGTATTAGGGTTTCTTACGAAAAATCATCTGTTACAAAAGGGATTTCATTTTTTGAACTTATTTGAACTCAAGACTTTTTGTGTGTTCAAAATGCACCATTCAAGGCCACATCATCAATTTTCAACACTTTCTGAGTTCATTTGGTATTTTCATGCATTTACTCGATGTTTCTTTTTCACTTTATTTATTTAATTTTGTGAATAAATTTACTAAAAATAGATTTTTGAGTGATTCTTTTTCCTACTATTTAATATTATTGTGTTTTTATCATTATATTTAATTTGGTAGGTTTTAGGTTATTTTAAATGACTGTTTTAATAAAAACAGATCTGTTACAAAAGGGATTTCATTTTTTTGAACTTATTTGAACTGAAGACTTTTTGTATATATATGTGGTCGAAATGCATGATACCATGAAGTTAGAAAGGGCTAAACCATGCAAAAGTAGCAAATGAAATTAGGAAGGGCTAAACCATTCAAATTTGGAAACTATAATGGCACAAAGAGAAACTAGACATATATAAATTGGTCCAAGCAGTATAGAATGATACTAGTCCAAACAATACATAATAATAGCTAGCATAGATATATATACAAGTGTTCGCCATTGTGAACACTACTCGTCTGAATCGTCTAAATCAGGATGTCCACCTGCTCTGAGGTGACGCCGGCAATAGTTGACGACTCGGATCTTGCAGTACAACTCGTATGAAATGTATGCATCTTTTGCTGCATACTCAATGTTGATATGATAAAGTGGGGCCTTCTCCCAAAGTATGTGCTGAGACTTTGGGAATTTGGTCTTCATATCAGCATACTCCTCGTCGATCAAGGCGAGTGCCATATGAGCCATCGAAGTCCTCTCATGTCAAAGCCTGAATTCCCGTTGGAGATTAATGAGGCAATCAGCTGGTATCTCAATACCGAAGTTGTGCCTCATCTTCAGCTTGTCGTTCGTTATTTCAACGGTAGCAGAAGTGATGCCGCTGCGAAGGAAGTCCATGAGTTCTGGACAATGCTTGTCACTACTTCAACAACAACAAATTAAAATGGAACAAATATTACATACTGCTGCAACAAGGAAAGTGTTTCACTACAACTAAAGAGAAAATTAACTTTAGGATTCAAATGGAACATATTGCTATCCTATGCAATTTTCATATCCTATGAATTGATCAAGAAACCGTAAATTAACTATGACATATATATATATATTCTTCCACGGTTTTGAAAATATGCAACAAGCTAGACATATTGCATATTGCTATCCAATGGAACCTAGAGAGACCACTATAGCTATCCAATGGAACCTAGAGATATCACTATAGCTATCCAATGGAACCTAGAGAGATCACTAGCTATATGCAATTTTCATAACTATGACATATCATATTGCTATTAAATGAAACCTAGAGAGATCACTAGCGATATGCAATTTTCATAACTATGACATGTCATATTGCTATCCAATGGAACCTACAGAGATCACTAACAATATGCAATTTTCATAACTATGACATATCATATTGCTATCCAATGGAACCTAGAGAGATCACTAGCTATATGCAATTTTCATAACTATGACATATCATATTGCTATCCAATGGAACCTAGAGAGATCACTAGCTATATGCAATTTTCATAACCTTGGATCGAAGAACGCCGCATAAAATTGTTTCACTACAACTAAAGAGAAATTGATCTTTATAGGATTCCAAAATGGAACATATTTCTATCGATCCTATGCAATTTTCATATCCTATGAATTGATCAGGAAACCCTCAATTAACTATCCAATGGAACATATATAGAAACTACATATATATATATATCCAATGGAACCTAAAGAAATCACTATATATTTATATATATGCAATTTTCATAACCTTGGATCAAAGAAAGCCTCAAAACATACCTCGCCCATTGGAAGATCAAGGCATGGTGTTTGAAACATAGTTGGACGACGGCAACACCTTGTTGATCGGCCGTGTACTCCAGATCAAGCCCCAAGAACTTCTCATGATCCACCGTGGCGTCAAGCCACCGTTCCTCCAACTATCTAAGAAAATGCGGTACCTCCCTGCTCTCGTTCGTGTACACGACATCGAGATTGTTGTTGCCATGTGCGAGAACCTCTGTGAAGCGAGTTGGCATGGTTGAAGAAGAGAAGGGAAGAAGAGAGGGGAAGAAGAGAGCGAGACAGGAGAAGAACAGAGAAAATGGTGACACACTCTGCTTCGGTTGTTCTTTCGCGAAGAGGGAGGCAAACCGTTTAGGCCTTTAGTTCCGGGTTGAGCCACTAACCGGGACTAAAGGGTGATACGAATGATTTCCAGCACCCCTTAGTGGGATACGAACGGTCCATCTGGTCCCAGTTTGATCCATCAACTAGGACTAAAGGGGGATACGAACGGTCCCTGCCTATTGGTCCCGCTATGTGTCTGGAACCGGGACCAAAGGGTTGACACGAACCGGGACCAATGGCCCATGATGCCCGCCTGGCGCCCTGGCCTCATGAACCGGGACCAATGACACCATAGGTCCCGGTTCGTGGGTGAACCGGGACTAATGGGATTTCTTCAAGTGGACCAAAGCCCTGTTTTCTACTAGTGAGGTTCAATAATGCAGCACTAATATCAAATGCATACGCACTAGTGACGGATGGTATAGGAGTACTAATAAAATCATTATTATTAGTATTTGTGAAGTCACCCAACTTAGTAGTATCATGAGACATGGTGACCGAGCAAGCAAAGTAACAAGCAAGACAAGCAAACTAGAGAGAAAAGATGCAATCTATTGACAAGCTGAGCAAGCAAAGATAAATATATTTGTAATTTCTTCTGAGAAAAACTAAATATACCAGCAAATAAAAGGAGGAACAAGTGAATGAAATTTTGTTAGAGTTACTTGGTAGTTGGTGATGATATTCCCCGGCAATGGCGCCATAAATCCTTCCTCATACTTGTGATCTGTGTTTGGTTTTCCATGAAGAGGAACGGGTTATCGTAGTACAATGTGGGTAAGTATTTCCTTCAGTTATGAAACCAAGGTTTATCGAAAAAATAGTAATATCAACCAGAATTGTCTTCAGCGACTGCACACAAAAGAACAAACAACTTGCACCAAATGCGGGCAAGAGGGTTGTCAATCCTCTTGTCTTGTTATTTGCAAGCAAGAGAGGTGTGTAGATAATTGTAGATAGCAAGATAAAATAAAAATTAAATAAATTACAGAAAGGTAATGAAGGTTTTATCAATATGTTGTGAATAGACCCACGGGCAATAGCTTTCCCTAATGGCACCTCTCATGAAAAATAGCATACGATGGGTAAACAAATTACTGTTGGGTAATTGACAAAAAAGGTGGATAGTTATGCGATATTCACAACAATGATCATGTGTATATAGGCATCACGTCCATAAACGAATAGGCGGACTCCCGCCCGCACCTATTACTATTACTCCACTCATCGACCGCTATCCAGCATGCATCTAGAGTATTTAGTAAAACAGAGTATTGGATGGAGAAAAATGACTTGATGTATACAATGTAAACTCAAGCAATATGAATAAACCCCATCGTTTTATCCTTAGTAGAAGAAAAAAATATGCATGTTGTCCCCTTCTTGAATGGGATATAGAAATTTAACAGGTTGAACCTACCACAACACACCTCTCTCACCGAAGAAATATCGATCTAGTTGGCCAAACTATCTCAATAGATCGGAGAGAATTATGAAGCTATCATAATCATGCACATTAGAATCATATAAGTATTCAGAGGAGACTCAAATATTTATCATGAATAATCTGGACATAAACCCATAATTCATCCTATTCCAACAAACACACCGCACAAAAGGTATTACATCATATGTATCAAAGCGAAGATGCGATGACCAATGTATTGAAGATCAAAGAGAGGGAGATATTGCCATCTAGGTACCGGCCATGGACCCGTAGGTCTGTGGTGAACTACTCACACATCATCATGAGGGCGGCAAGGTTGATGAAGAGGCCCTCCGTGATCAATCCCCCTCCGACAGGGTGCCGAAACGGAGCTCTAGATGGCCTCCCGTTGGAACATGGACTTGCAGCAGCGTAAAAAGTGTTTCGCGACTCTCTCTGGTGTTTTTAGGGTCGAAGAGAATTTATAAGCCAAAAAACTGTTGGAAATGTGCCCTAGTGGCAATAATAAAATGGTTATTATTATATTTGCATTTCATGATAATTGTCTATTATTCATGCTATAAGTGTATTAACTCGAAACAGTAATACATGTGTGAATACATAGATCACAATGTGTCCCTAGTGAGCCTCTAGTTGGCTAGCTCGTTGATCAATGGATGATCATGATTTCCTGATCATGGACACTGGATTTCATTGATAACGGGATCGCATCATTAAGAGAATGATGTGATGGACAAGACCCAATCCTAAGAATAACACTAGATCATGTTGTTCGTATGCTAAAGCTTTTCTAATGTCAAGTATCATTTCCTTAGACCATGATATTGTGCAACTCCCGGATACCGTAGGAGTGGTTTGGGTGTATAAAAAGTCACAACGTAACTAGGTGACTATAAAGGTGCACTACGGGTATCTCCGAAAGTGACTGTTGGGTAGGTACGAATCGAGACCGGGATTTGTCACTCCGTATGATGGAGAGGTATATCTAGGCCCACTCGGTAGACCATCATCATAATGAGCTCAGTGTGACTAAGGACTTAGCCACGGGGTGATGTGCTGCGGAACGAGTAAAGAGACTAGCGGGTAACGAGATTGACAAGGTATGGGGATACCGACGATCGAATCTCGGGCAAGTATCATACCGATAGACAAAGAGAATTGCATACGGGATTAAGTGAATCCTTGAAATCGTGATTCATCCGATGAGATCATCGTGGAACATGTGGGAGCCAATATGGATATCCAGACGCCGCTGTTGGTTATTGACCGGAGAGTGTCTCGGTCATGTATACATGCTTCCCGAACCTGTAGGGTCTACACACTTAAGGTTCGAAGCCGCTAGGGTTATATGGGAATAGTGTATGAGGTTACCGAAGGTTTTTCAGAGTCCCATATGAGATACCGGACGTCACGAGGAGCTCTGGAATGGTCCGGGGGATAAGATTAATATATAGGATATGAGGTTTTGGACACCGGAAATGTTTCGTACGTCACCGGTAACGTACTGGGCCACCGAGAGGGGCCACCGGCCCCAAGAGGCTTCATGGGCCAAAAGGTGGAAGGGAACCAGCCCAGAGTGGGCTGGTGCGCCTCCCACTTAGGCCCAAGGTGCAGCAAAGGAGAAGGGGGGGCAAACCATAGCGCAGATGGGCCCAAGGCCCATCTGGGGTGCGTCACCTCCACTTCTCCTGCCCTAGCCGCTGCCTCCCTGATCCGTTGGGGCTGCCGCGCCCCTTGGGGGTGGGAACCCTAAAGGGGGCACCCCCTCCCTCTCCCCCTATATATAGTGGAGGGTTTGGCCTTTGGAGAAGACACAAAAATCATTTCTTCCCTCTCGAGGCAGCCCAATTCTTTCTCGTCTTCCGCGCAGCTTGGAGAAGCTCCGCCGGAATCCCTCGTAGCTCCACCGCCACCACGCCGTCGCGCTGTCGGAGCTCTCCCTCAACCTCTCCCTCCTCCTTGCTGAATCAAGGTGCAGGAGATGTCACCGGGCTGTACGTGTGTTGAACGCGGAGGTGTCGTGGTTCGGCACGTAGATCGGTATCACACTGCGATCCGAACCGCTGAGAGTAGGACTCCATCGACCGCGTTCCAGTAACGCTTCCGCTTAGCGATCTTCAAAGGTATGAAGATGCTCTACCCCATTACTCGTTGCTTGTTTCTCCATAGATAGATACTTGTTTTGCGTAGGATTTTTTTTGAAATTACTATGTTCCCCAACAGTGGCATCCGAGCCAAGGTTGTATGCGTAGATTCTATGCACGAGTAGAACACAAAAATTGTGGGCGCTGGTTTGTCAATTTGCTTGCTGTTACTAGTCTTATCTTGATACGGCGGCATTGTGGGATCAAGCGGCCTAGACCGACTTTACACGTACTCTTACGTAAGACTGGTTCCACCGATAAACATGCAATAGTTGCATAAGGTGGCTAGCGGGTGTCTGTCTCTCCCACTTTAGTCGGATCGGATTCGATGAAGAGGGTCCTTATGAAGGGTAAATAGCATTGGCATATCAACGGTGTGGCTGTCACGTAGGTGAGATACGTTCTTGCTAGAAACCCTAACCAGCCACGTAAAACTTGCAACAACAATTAGAGGACCTCTAACTTGTTTTTGCAGGGTATTCTATGTGATGTGATATGGCCAAAAGGATGTGATGTTACATATGTGATGTATGAGATTGATCATGTTCTTGTAATAGGATTCAGGACTTGCATTTTGATGAGTATGACAACCGGCAAGAGCCATAGGAGTTGTCTTAATTTATTGTATGAGATGCAACGCCATGTTGATTACTTTACTTTATCGCTAACGGTTAGCTATAGTAGTAGAAGTAATAGTTGGGTGACGACTCAACGGAGACACAATGATGGAGATCATGGTGTCATGCGATGACGATGATGATCATGGTGCCCCGAAGATGATGATCAAAGGAGCAACATGATATTGGCCATATCATGTCACTATATGATTGCATGTGATGTTTATCATGTTTTACATCTTATTTCTTAGAACGACGGTAGCAAAGATAAGATGATCCCTCATGAAAATTTCGAGAAAGTATTCCCCTAAGTATGCACCATTGGGAAGGATCGTTGTCTCAAAGCACCACGTGATGATCGGGTGTGATATATTCTAACGTTCGCATACAACGGGTGTAAGCCAGTTTACACACGCAGAACACTTAGGTTGACTCGACGAGCCTAGCATGTACATACATGGCCTCGAATACGGGAGATCGAAAGGTCGAACATGAGTCGTATGGTTGATACGATCAGCATGGAGATGCTCACCATTGATGATTAGTCCATCTCACGTGATGATCGGACACGGGCTAGTCGACATGGATCATGTTTCACTGGGATGACTAGAGGGATGTCGATCTGAGTGGGAGTTCATTGAATAATTTTATTAGATGAACTTAATTATCATGAAAATAGTCAAAAGGTCTTCGCAAATTATGCTTGCGCTATAGCTCTATGGTTTTTGATATGTTCCTAGAGAAAAACTTGGTTGAAACATAGAAGTAGCAATTGTGCGCACTGGGTCCGTTAACTGAGGATTGTCCTCATTGCTAAGCAGAAGGCTTATGTCCTTAATGCACCCCTCGGTGTGCTGAACCCCAAGTGTGGCCTGTGGATGTTGCGAACATCCGACATACACGTTTTTGATAACTACATGATAGTTCAATGCACATTGCTTAAACGACTTAGAATTGAGGCGCTAAAGACGTTTTGAACGTCGTGGGACATACGAGATGTTCCAAGAGATGAAATTGGGATTTCATGCTTCTGCCTTGTTGAGAGGTATAAGACCTCCGACGAGATTCTCTGCCTACAAAGTAAGGAAAAAAAACTCAATCGTTGAGCATGTGCTCAGATTGTCTGAGCACTACAATCGCTTGAATCGAGTGGGAGTTGATCTTCCCAATGAGATAGTGATAGTTCTCAAGAGTCACTGCCACCAAGATGCTAGAGCTTCGTGATGAACTATAAAAATATCGGGGATGGATATGATGATCCTTGAATTATTCGCAATGTTTGACACCGCGAACGTAGAAATCAAAAAGGAGCATCAATTGTTGATGGTTCGTAAAACCACTAGTCTAGAGAAGGGCAAGGGCAAGAAGGGATACTTCATGAAACAGCAAACCAGTTGCTGCTCTAGTGAAGAGACCCAAGGTTGAACCCAAACCCGAGACTAAGTGCTTCTGTAATAAGGGGAACAGTCACTAAAGAGTAACTACCCTAGATACTTGGTAGATGAGAAGGCTGGCAAAGCCGACAAAAGTATATTGGATATACATGACATTGATGTGTACTTTACTAGTACTCCTAGTAGCACCAGGGTATTAGATACCGGTTCGATTGCTAAGTGTTAGTAACTCGAAATAAACGGAGACTAGCTGAAAGCGAGGTGTTGACGTGTGTTGGAAGTGTTTCCAAGGTTGATGTGATCAAACATCGCACGCTCCCTCTACCATCGGGATTAGTGTTAAACCTATATAATTGTTATTTCGTGTTTGCATTGAGCATAGACATGATTGTATTATGTTTATTGCAATACGGTTATTCATTTAAAAGAATAATGGTCATTATGTTCACTTGAATAATACCTTCAATGGTCTTGCACCTAAAATGAGTGGTTTATTGAATCTCGATTGTAGTGATACACATGTTCATAATATTGTTGCCAAAAGATACAAAGTAGTAATGATAGTACCACTTACTTGTGGCAGTGTTGCTTGAGTCATATTGGTATAAAATGCATGAAGAAGCTCCATGCTGATGGATCTTTGTACTCACTCATTTTTGAAATGTTTGAGACATGCAAACCATGCCTGTTGGTATAAATGCATGAAGAAACTCCATGCGGATGGATCGTTTGGACTCACTTGATTTTTGAATCACTTGAGACATGCAAATCATACCACATGGGTGAGATGACTGAAGACCTCGTTTTCAGTGAGATGGAACAAGAAAGTAACTTGTTGGAAGTAATACATTTTTTATGTGTGTAGTCCAATAAGTGCGGAGGCACGCGGTGGATATCATTATGTTCTTACTTCGCAGATGATTTGAGTAGATACTAGTGTATTTACTTGATGAAACACAAGTCTGAATTATTGAAAGGTTCAAGTAATTTCAGAGTGAAGTTAAAAGATCATCGTGACAAGAGGATAATATGTCTACAATGTGATCGTGGAGGTAAACATATATATCTGAGTTGCGAGTTTGGTAAACATTTAAGACAATGTGAAAATTGTTTCACGTGAAAATTGTTTGACAACTCAAGCCACCTGGAACACCATAGTCTGATGGTGTATCCGTATGTCATAGTCATGCCTTATTAGATATGGTGCATACTATGATGTCTCTTATCATATTACCAATGTTGTTTATGGGTTAGGCATTAGAGACAACCACATTCACTTTAAATAGGGCACCACGTAATTCCGTTGAGATGACACCGTATGGTTTAGAGAAACCTAAGATGTCGTTTCTTCAAAGTTTGGGGTTGCGATGCTTATGTGAAAGAGTTTCAGCATGATAAGCTCGAACCCAAAGCGGATAAATGCGTCTTTATAGGACACCAAAAATAGTTGAGTATACCTCCTATCTCAGATCCAGAAGCAAAAGTGTTTGTTTCTGGAAACGGGTCCTTTCTCGAGGAAAAGTTTATCTCGAAAGACTTGAGTGGGAGTATGGTGGTAACTTCAACCAGTGTGTGTAGCAGGGCGCAGGAAGTTGTTCATGTGGCACCTACACCAATTGAAGTGGAAGCTAATGATAGTGATCATGAAACTTCGGATCAAGTTACTAGAAACCTCGTAGGACGACAAGGTCACGTACTGCTGCTACAGAGTGGTACAGTAACCCTGTCTTAAAAGGTCATGTTGTTGGACAACAATGAACCTACGAGCAATGGAGAAGCGATGATGGGCTCGGATTCCGACAAATGGCTGGAGGCCATGAAATCCGAGAGGAGGATCCATGTATGAAAACAAAGTGTAGACTTCGGAAGAACTACTTGATGGTCGTAAGACTATTAACTATGAATGGGTCTTTAAAAGGAAGACAGACAATGATGGTGAAAAGTCACCATTAAGAAAGCTCGACTTGTCGCAAAGATGTTTTCAACAAAGTTCAAAGAGTTGACTACGATGAGACTTTCTCACTCGTAGCGATGCTGAAAGTCTGTTATAATTATGTTAGCAGTTGCTGCATCATTTATGAAATCTTGCAGATAGGATGTCAAAATATTATTTCCTCGACGGTTTCCTTGAGGAAAGGTTGTATGTGATACAACCAGAAGATTTTGTCGATCCTAAAGGGTGCTAACAAGTATGCAAAGCTCCAACGATCCTTCTATGGACTGGAGCAAGCATCTAGGAGTTGGAATATGCACTTTGATGAGATGATCAAAGTTTTTGGTTTTATACAAAGGTTATGAGAAACTTGTATTTCCAAAGAAGTGAGTGGGAGCACTATAGAATTTCTGATGAATATATATGATTGACATATTGTTGATCGGAAATAGTGTAGAATTTCTGGAAAGCATAAAGGGTTGTTTGAAAGGTGTTTTTCAAAGGAAAACCTGGATAAGCTACTTGAACATTGAGCATCAAGATCTATGGAGATAGATCAAAATGCTCAATAGAACTTTCAACAAAATGCATGCCTTGACAAGTTTTCGAAAGTGTTCAAAATAGATCGGCAAAAGAAGGAGTTATTGGCTGTGTTGTAAGGTGTGAATATGAGTAAGACTCAAAAGCCCGACCATGGCAGAAGAAAGAGAAAGGATGAATGTCGTCCCCTATGCATTAGCCATAGGCTTTATAGTATGTTATGATGTGTGACGCAACTTAAGTGTGCCTTGCCATGAGTCAGTCAAGGGGTACAAGAGTGATTCAGGAATGGATCACTGGACAGCGGTCAAAATTATCCTTAGTAACTAGCGGACTAAGGAATTTTTCTCGATTATGGAGGTGATTAAAGAGTTTGTAGTAGACGGTTACGTCGATGCAAGTTTTGTCACTAATTCGGATGACTCTGAGTAGTAAACCAGATTCGTATAGTGGAGCAGTCATTTGGAATAGTTCCAAATTGTGCATGGTAGCAGTATCTATATGAATACATAGAGATTTGTAAAGCACACACAGATCTCAAAAGGTTCAGACCCATTGACTAATAAACCTCTCTCACAAGAAAGATATGATCGAACTCCAGAAATGTATGGGTGTTGGATTCATTGCAATCACATAGTGATGTGAACTAGATTATTGACTCTAGTGAAAGTGGGAGACTGTTGGAAATGTGCCCTAGAGGCAATAATAAAATGGTTATTATTATATTTCCAGGTCATGATAATTGTCTATTATTCATGCTATAAGTGTATTAACCGGAAAGCCTAATACATGTGTGAATACATAGATCACAATGTGTCCCTAGTGAGCCTCTAGTTGGCTAGCTTGTTGATCAATGGATGATCATGGTTTCCTGATCATGGACATTGGATGTCATTTATAACGGGATCACATCATTAAGAGAATGATGTGATGGACAAGACCCAATCCTAAGCATAGCAATAGATCGTGTTGTTCGTATGCTAAAGCTTTTCTAATGTCAAGTATATTTTTCTTAGACCATGAGATTGTGCAACTCCCGGATACCGTAGGAGTGCTTTGGGTGTATCAAACGTCACAACGTAACTGGGTGACTATAAAGGTGCACTACAGGTATCTCCGAAAGTGTATGTTTGGTTGGTACGAATCGAGACCGCGATTTGTCACTCCCTGTGACGGAGAGGTATCTCTGGGCCCACTCGGTAGAACATCATCATAATGAGCTCAGTGTGACTAAGGAGTTAGCCACGGGATGATGTGCTGCGGAACAAGTAAAGAGACTTGCCAGTAACGAGATTGAACAAGGTATGGGGATACCAACGATGGAATCTCGGGCAAGTATCATACCGATAGACAAATGGAATTGCATACGGGATTAAGTGAATCCTTGACATCGTGGTTCATGCGGTGAGATTTTCATGGAATATGTGGGAACAGACATGGATATCTAGACCCCACTGTTGGTTATTGACTAGAGAGTGTCTCGGTCATGTCTGCATGCTTCCCGAACCCGTAGGGTCTACACACTTAAGGCTTGATGACGCTAGGGTTATATGGGAATAGTGTACGAGGTTACCGAAGGTTGTTCGGAGTCCGGGATGAGATCGCGGACGTCACGAGGAGCTCCGGAGGTAAATATTAATATATAGGATATGAGGTTTTGGACACCGTAAATGTTTCGGGCGTCCCCGGTAACGTACCGGGACCACTGGAAGGGTTCCGGGGGTCCACTGGGAGAGGCCACCATCCCCAAGAGGCTTCATGGGCCAAAAGGTGGAAGGGAACCAACCCAGAGTGGGCTGGTGCGCCTCCCACCTAGGCCCAAGGCGCAGCAAAGGAGAAGGGGGGGCAAACCCTAGCACAGCTGGGCCCAAGGCCCATCTGGGGTGCGCCACCTCCACCTCTCGTGTCCTGACCGTCGCCTCCCTGATCTATTGGGGCGCCCCCTCCCTCTCCCCCTATATATAGTGGAGGGTTTGTCCTTTGGAGAACACACAAAAATCGTTTCGTCCCTCTCCAGGCAGCCCAGTTCTTCCTCCTCTTCCACCAAGCTTGGAGAAGCTCCACCGGAACCCCTCGTAGCTCCACCGCCACTGCGTCGTCGCGTTGCTGGAGCTCTCCCTCAACCTCTCCCTCCTCTTTGCTGGATCAAGGTGCGGGAGACGTCGCCGGGCTGTACGTGTGTTGAACGCGGAGGTGCCGTGGTTCAGCACGTTGATCGGAATCACACCGCGATCTAAATCGCTACGAGTATGACTCCATAGACCGCGTCCCAGTAACGTTTCCGCTTAGCGATCTTCAAAGGTATGAAGATGCTCTACCCCATTACTCGTTGATGGTTTCTCCATAGATAGATCCTTGTTTGGCGTAGGATTTTTTTTTGAAATTACTACGTTCCCCAACAAGAACGGAGCTGGGAGGGCCACGAGGGAGGCACAAGCCATCAGCGCGTCCCCCCAGTCCAGGCTATGTTGTGTTGTGGGCCCCTCGGGAGGCCTCCAGCCTTCTTCCGATGCTTGTTGGTCTTCTTCTGGTCCAAAAAAATCACCAAAAAGTTTCAGAGCAATTGGACTTCGTTTGGTATGGAAAACCTGAAAAGTGAAAAACGTACGGTAAACAGCAACTCGCACTCGGCACTGGATCAATAGATTTGTGCTAAAAAATAATATAAAATGGTAAATAAATAACACCAAAGTATTCTAGAATGATAATATACCAGCATGGAACAATCAAAAAAAATATAGATATGTTGGAGATGTATCACCTCTCATCTTGATCTCCATCGTGACCAAAATGTGGATAACGAACAATTTATCCTTGATTTGTAGCTCTTTGATCAAACATCAAGCCATATTTACGTATGCCACAAAGATAACCAAAGATCCATTGCAGAACCTTAAAGTGTTCATTATTTTCCTTAGCATAAAATGTCTCACCATGCTAATTGCAAGAGCAACATTAGGACGCGTGAAAACCATGGCATACATCAAATCGCCAACTACACAAGAAAAAGAAATTTTAGACATGTACTCTTGCCCCTCTTTATTTGAAGGCCCCGATGAAGTTGACAATTTGAAATGTGTTGCCAAAAGAGTATAAATTGGCTTTGCTAGTGACATGTGAAAGCAATGTAGACACTTTTCAATATATTCACTCCTTGAGAGATAGAGTTTATCCATAGACTTGTCATAATGAATATCCATACCCAATAATCTCTTGGATTCACCCAAATCCTTCATCTTAAACTCACTCTTGACCATGGCATCCACTTCATCAATAACATAACTTATCTTTCCCACAATAGGGATGCCATCAATAAAAATGAATGTATACACTCTCGAGCCATCTGAAAGTTCCTCCTAAAACACACAAGTATCATGTGTCCTTCTCTCAAATCTATGACTACTAACATAAGTGTCAAATTTGTGGTACCACTGCCTTGAGGATTGTTTTAAGCTATATAATGATTTTTTAACAAAATAAACATGGCCCTATTTTTCTCCAGCCATCAAGTCCTCTAGTTGTGCCATAATATATCCTCCTCAACGTCATCATGAAGGTTATTCTTTTCACATTATTTTTCTCTAATTCAATGTCATATAGATCAACCAAATCTACAAAAAACATGAATGGTAGTGTGCTTCACAACTTGAGAATACCTCTTGGAAGTCTATCCTTTCTTTTGACTGAAGCCCTTCGCCACCAATATAGCATTCTACCTTGGAGTACAAACATATGTAGAAGATCCTTTGATTTCAAACACCCATTTGCAACCAAAAAGTACGTGCCCTTTAGGTAACACAACCAAATCTCAAGTCTGTTTTTATGCAATGACTCCATCTCCTCTATTATAGCTTAGACCCAACTAGATTCATGTGAACTGCTAACCGCCTCATGATAGTTGCTAGGCTCACCCTTAATAATATCCTCAACAAATGTCCAAGTTAATACAGTTGTACCTCTGCATCTTTCCACTGGTGGGACCCAAATCACCATAACGACCTGGTTCTTTTCTCAGTCTCTCTAGACGATGTGCTATAGGAGAATGTGGAGCCTAAGAAGATCCAAATGAAACTGTATCCTCTAACTAACTATTATTGGCACGTGACTCGATATCTAATTCATTTTTCTCACCCTTGACACTCTATGCAGAATCTAAAAATAGTGATTATTTTTCTGCTGAATGACAAGTGTGATAGACGTGCTCACTTGAGTCTGCACCTCAAAATTGACCCTTTGTGCTAGTTTCTCTTCCCTTGAAGAACCACTTGTAGAAGCTCCACAGCTGGAGTGGGAACCTCTCTCAACTATCGACATGCTGGAGTAATGATCATCATCTCATAGGAGCTCACATCTCCATTGACGATTACCTTTGGGGTTTTTGCAACTTTACACCACAAATGACGCCCCTTAACTCCATCACCATATCCAAGACACACTTCAATGAAAGAGTTTCCAACTTGTTACGACAAATGTGTGTGTATGCCAAACAAGCAAATACCGTCAAGTCATCCTATTTTGGTGGGTGTCTTGCACTCATTAGCTGTCAAAGGCAAGCGATTTACTAAGTAGCAAGTTGTGGTAACTAACTCTGCCTAGAGAGTGTATGGTAACCCTGCATGGGAGAGTATGCAACGGTTCCTATTTTGCAGTTTCTTGTTCATAGTTCCACTACTTCATTCTGCCATGGAGTAACAACTGTGTTGTAATGTCGATGCCCTGACAAAATGTCCTCAACTCTCGTTAGCGGAACTATATGCCATTGTGTGATCTCAAATATTTGACATTCTTTCCTATCTAAATTTCCACCTTAGTGATAGAAACAAGAAAACAATCTCATCCTTCCACTTTAGGATGTTGATCCAAACCTTGCTGCTGAAATCTAAACAAGCGTAAGAAAATATTTTTCACCACCGATTGATGCAACTGGCGCTTCACCCCACAAATCGATACACACATAGTCAAGAATAACCCTCATCGTGTGCAGCGAGCTATTACCATTGCATGCACAACTCTACTAAACCAGATGTGTCTACTTGCCAAATATATAATGCTCACAGAACCACAAATTTCTTATCTTCTTGTTTGCTTAACAGACTACAATGACTCAATTCTGCCATACCAAGATCCAACACATGACCCGATCTCATGTGCCACAAAGTATTCAAGGTGTTATCATCATCCAAAAGCTTGAAGCCACCAAGGCTGACCCAGTAAGCAAGCTTCCCTGTGATAAATATGACTCATCTATATCAAGAGTAGTGAGAGGTTTCGCCATGGACAAGAAACCCTTGAACACTTGATCTGATAGCTATGAGTCACAGACTTATAGATTGTCCTATCAAGTTACTTGTATGGCATCAAACTTTCCTCCAGCCCAACCACACGATGAACATCTGCGAGAGTACGAAGCATACCATCAAACATTTTGAAATTTAATGTGCCAATACGAACAACTCTACGATTTATGTCATTGGCTATGGAAGCTGAACAACCATTGAATGAATCATATGTGGCAAACCACTCTCCACGCGGTTACATATAGTAGGAACAAACAGAATCAAGAAACCGACTAGTGTTCGAACTCATGTCACAAACAAAAGAACTACTAGAAGCAAGAATCATGTTCTAGTTTTGCACCCTCGCCCTCCCCCCAAATCAAAGGGCCTACCCTGGTTGGAACCCAACATTTGTAGGGAAGGCTCCATCTTTAGGTGCTTTAGTTTGGTTAAGTTTCGTGTCTTGTTTAGGAAGGCGAGACCGTGATGACACCCTAAACATGGAAGATGGTTCTCTTTGCCTACCCTCCATTCTGATGAAGCGTCTAGCATCGTCGGAGGACGTGTGGAGGTGTATCTCTGGCGGTGATGTTCTTTGTACTCCCTTGACACTTAATAAATAGATAAAAAGTTTTTTCCGCAATAAATAAATGAATACAAATAAAGTTTTCTCCACCTAACCCCCGTTCTATTTTAGGTGTTTCTTTAGTTTGGATATGATTTGTGCCCTACTCAAGAAAGTGAGACGGGGATGGCTATGTGAAGATGCACTAAGGTTCTTTTCGCCTAGCTTCAGTTTTGACGATGCATTTAGCATTGTTGAAAGTCGTGCAAAGTGTGTCTTCGACGGACGATGTTATTTGTACTGTGTTGTGAGTTGATGAATAGATCGAATTTTGTTCCGTAAAAAATAAATGAATGCATAATACTTCGTTGATGCATACATTTGGCATGCATGTCCACATGGGCTCTGAGAGTTCAATTTCATTTCAGTTGGCCCAACAGACTGAAACATTGGCAGGCCGTGACAGCTAAGGACAGGAGTACGCAGCGGCGCCCGATCCTAGATTCCCAAAGTTGCTCCCGTTGATTCCAGGCTAGACGACTGCATGCCCGTCAGTAGTGGGGGGTAAAAGAAAGGAAAAGATCTGTGAGGTGGCGTGTGAGCATCGATGGTGCCAAGCCGGAGCCGTCCGGCCGGCCCGGTCGATCACTGTGCTGCCTCCCATCAGCAAGCACCAGGAAACACAAAGTACTCGTACCGCCCTCGATCCCGACGAGCCGAGCGCTGAAAGCTAGCGTTATCACACTGCCCAACGCGGCCCCTCTCTTATCTCACATCCCCCCACCCCCGTCCCCTAACTTAATCATTCTCGCCGCTCTCACCACCTGCCAGAGAGAGATCCCAGTAGAAAAAGGATCGATCAAGTCAAATAATTAACCCTTAGTTTGTCACCACTCATCACCACTAGCCACGGCCATGTTAATCTAATCAGTTAATCCTTGCAGTGGTCTCCTCACCTGCTTAACAAAAAGAAGTAGTACTAGCGGCAGTATATATATATTCACCCGCGCGGCGCGCGCACATGCTAATCACAGTGTCGGGGCATGTGTGACAGGCCCGATCCATCGGACGCGTTTTTGCTTAATTCGCACATATATATACAGTAGTACCAACGTACGTGGCGGCATGTGCGGATGGTTTAATTTAGTTTACCCTTCGCATGCAAGATTAGTTGCAGGACATGCAGCGCGTTAAGTAGGCCCTATAGCACGTACGCCCTCCTCCTAGCCAAGGACCAAGGCATCTGAATAGCTCTACGTTAGCTAGCTGGTAGTGGTGGTGGTACCACCAACTTATCTCTTATAATTCCGTGAGGGTGGGTAATCCTAGTTCAAAATTAAGGTTGGCCCAAGACAAAAAAGGTTCAAACTTGAGGAGTTCTTCACGAGCAAGATCGTGTGCATGCACGTACGTTGGTCAAAAAGGGGAGACATGCATGAGGATTGTTTTGATATATCAAAACGTTTTAGATCGCTTCCATGCATGAGCTTGAGTGGCAGGCAGCCGTATGCGTATAGGTCAACCAACATTACATGGTAATGCTTGATTATGTCACTGTGGGCTTTAGTACTGTTCAGGCATGTGTGTGGTCGATTTTCTCTACCTAGGAATCATGGATGAATGATCAATCATGCATGCATGCATGATGCACGCCATGACCAACCAACCGAGCACTCGAACAAATACACAGTACCGGTATCTGTTCGTGCATGATTTCATATTTTCCCCAAACTACTGAACGATAACCCTATACTTTGCTGGTTAAGTAATTAGCTAATCCAAAGGGCATCTCACAAGAAAACGTGTATGCGCTGCAGCCCACGACAATACTCATGTACATTATGAATGCCGTTACCAAGAGCATCTTAGCCGAACACCTAAAAGAGAAGTAAAATTTTGGTTTTACCACTGGTACCTAGCCAAACTTCTAAACCATATAGAAAAGTAAAGAAAAAAAATACTCCACCCGCGGATGTATTTTTATTGGGCCACCCGCTCGAGCAAAAAATCTTTTTCCCCCTCAGTCGCACCCACACAGGGCCGGTACATACATATACGGGGTCCTGAGGCGAGATAACAAAATGAGGCCCTTGTGAACAAAAAAATTAAGAATATATTGTATTTTAAAAGCATTTCAGTACATAGCACAGGTTGATGGTCGAGAGAACTACATCATAATAGTATGAAAACAACATAGTTCTACAAAAGAGCGCTCTTCTAACTTCCTCAAAGAGACTATCATCTCACTCTTCTAAATATGAAAACCTTGTCAAAACCTGATAGCAAGTTGAATCATTTATGTTTTTTTCACTTTCTTTTCTCAGAGATAAACATTTTTTAGAACACATGTCACCAAACAATTGCGGAGAAACTGTCAATACAAGAAACAAAAACACCTGAGTATGGGCATATGGCTTGATGTCAAATTGTCGATGCAGTTTCCAAGATCTGCAATGCTGCAACACTCATTCCCCGTCCCCCCCCCTTCTCATCCCTGTATCCAATGAAGGTTTGAAGAACAGACCGGCAAAAGAGTAGGAACTAGGAAGAGAAAAATTGAAGATGTGAGATGGAGCAGTCAGAGGCGGAGAGGTGGGCTGTTTAACAGCGAATGCAAAGAGTACTTGATTAGGCGAAGGAGGGAGACGTACCATCTCCGATGTGGTGATGCCTGAAACGTCTATTGATGGGGAACGTTGAGGATGCAATGAGAGGTGATTGGGGAAGGGAATAACACCATCGGTCTCCATTAATGGATGCACAGGAGCACCACCTCGATTTTGGAAGTGCACGGGAGCGGCGGCGTTGTTCTCTGGGATTGAAGAATTTGGGGGAGGAGCCGAGGAGGTGAGGTTTTTTGGAGCCGAGGAGGCGAGGTGACTGGAGGAGATCGAGTAGCGTAGCAAACTAGCGATCGATTCTTTCAGTCCGGAAGTGCTAGCGACGTGGTGGGCTTGGGCCTTTTTTCCTTTTATTTTTCTAAACCTAAAGGAAAAAATATCCTAATACATATACTGTACTACTATCTGGGACGGGGCCCCTACCTCCCAGGGGCCCAGGGCGGTTGCCCCGTTGCCCACAACCGACCACCACCGAGGCTCCGTACGACCCATCGCTTACCTCTCCCAGCCGGAATTGGTCCGCTCTCGCCGTCACCGGCGCATAATTTGGTAGATCTACGACTGTCGCCGCCGGCGTCGTATTTGACGCATCCGGCCGCCAATGCCGTGGGATGGATTTGACGGCCACTGAATAGCGTAGCCCCCCCCCCCCCGATGATTCTACGCCGTATTTCGGGTATGGCCTCGTAATCTCGGCTCTCATATCTCACTCGTCGATAGACCACTGTCACAGCCACGCACGGCAGCCGTCGGTCGTGCTCGACACTGGATGAACAACTCGTCGATTCCCCAAGTGTGACCACTACCCACGGCTAGTGCTGCGTCGACTTTCAAGCACGCCGAAACATCTCGAATGGGTACTCTTCATGTGCAAAAGGATGGGATGAGTGCTTGTTGTGTTGTTCTTAGGATTCGTCACAATTTATAGTTTTATTGTTTTCTTGAAATTGTGTGTAGTATGGATGCAATTTTCGGTATTGGAAAAAGGAGTATATTGATCTATTGATAGTGAGAATTTTGCTAGATGTCCATGCACTATTTGGTAGATTAGATAGTACAGACGAGACTAGAGACGACTCCATGTGGAGGTGGAGAAGAATTTGGCAAAAGTGTATTGGAAAGAGGAGTTTATTTCGGTGGCCTAAAATCAAATGAATTTAGCAAAAACAATATTCTCCTAATTTAGAGGATCGGTCAGAATTCATCAAAACTTAATGGAGTAAAAATACTCGACTAAAGTTTACTCGACCGATCGGCTAGAGATGCTCTAAGATGAGCTAGCGAGCTAGTAGGACTTTGTCGAAAAAAGCTAGCTAGTTAGCTACAGTATGAGGCATTGAACACCATGATTAATTTGCAACATTATGCTTCTCTAAATTTGCGGCATGCAAGCAGGACATGTGCATGAGAGCCAACCTTTACAAATTAAAGCCCTGTCTTCTTGGACCATGCATGTCTAATGTCTTTGCAATTCTCTTCGCCTCTTTCTTAGATGGTGTTTCTTTCTGAGGGACTAGACTTTTTTTTAGTCCCAGGAACTAAAGAAAAAAGTCCCTTCAATAAAGTCTTTTTGTAGTCCCTTAAGAGAAAGTTCCTCCTGTTTCTTTATCTAGGGACTAAAAGGGACTTTTTAGTCTAGTCCGTGGGGAAAGAAACACCACCTTAGTCTCTTACCCCCACACTATCGTTAACCATCCTGGCTAAGCTTGGCTTTAGGGCTCTTCTTTTATGTTGTGGCTGCTTGCATGTATATGTATTTTGCTTGCAAACACAGATAACTGATTAGGTGGGGGCCAGCACCAACCAGGCCCACATGCATGCTCAGTACACAGGGCACTCAGAATAAATGAATACTTGCAATTAGGGCCCTAGCTAGAGGAGATGGAGGTGATGGTTGTACAAAGGGATAGAGCTAGGGTGTTAGGTGTGGATACCTAGCTTGGGCCAATAAAATTTTTCTTGTTAGGTCTGGTTTTCCTTGTTTGTTGCAGTAGTAGCTGAGGATTTTGGTGATGGCAAAGGGGGCTGAGAGCTAGCTGTTCCTTATTACAAGGTCAAAAATTTGTTGTGAGAGCTGCTAGGTCATGGTCTCATGGAGAGGAAAGTGGTCCTCGACATCTAACAAGGCCTAACTCATGTCCCTTTCCTCCCATGTATGTGATGGAGAGTGAACTCCTCTAGGCTTATGTAATGCGCTTCATAGCCATTATGTTTGCCGTAAGACCTAATTAATGTATATATCCAATGCACACCAAGCCTTTTCGGTGCATTCTATGGTGACCTGGTCAACCTCTTCAAAGAGGCGTCCACGACATAAGAAATTTTTGGTCAATATGGTCATATCACAATACTCCGTATGTCCATCATAGTTGTGAGCGACTTATACAGATACTAATTGAATCTGTCGTTCACATATTTTGGGTATGTATATCACACACTCGGTACCAAGAATGAAGTAGATGCATCTCGTAGCTATGGAAGCACCACCTCGAAAGAGGACGGATAAGGGCATCTCCAACAGTTTGTTGGTTAGGTTGTTGGTAAAATATGCCATGTCATCAACCAACACCTTAACATACAACTACTCCAATGGGTTGTATCTAGTTTGCCCAATAAGATGTGATGTAATAAATAAGGTGCTCTCTCATTCTACATTGGAGCTTGTGCAAGGGTGTTGGTTAATTTACATACAACCTTGCTCTCTTTCCTCATTTATTGCATGACACATCATCAAAAATCCTATGTGTCAAAATTACCAACAACTATCTTACAACCATTGGAGATGCCCTAAAATAGTTTTTGAAACTTCGTATCCTTCTCATAGGTTATCTCAGGGACACAAACATTCACTGTGAATTATGCTTCACGGGTAGCTGACACATTGTCAAAAGGAAACTAGCCTTAATTAGCGAAAAACAATGAAAGCCATCGCTTTCTCAATCCAATTTGGTTTTGGCTGTATATAAACTGCAATCATAGTACAGTACATAAAAAAAATTTGTTTAGCTAGCCGCAAACCTACATAAACCACAAGCAGATTCTCATATATATCCAAACATTTTCAGTACCATGTATGTGTATACTCCATACTATACCTAGCTAGTTCTTTGTCACCATTTGTTCAGCTTCATAAGTACATGATCTATATATACTAGGTAGCAAATGGTCCAATAATTACTATTGTATTTTGTAACTTTGTCACACTCTCACACATCAATTAGTTCCAAATATATCAGGAGCCCGTGTACGATACTAATGAATTTGTTTAAATAATTCTATTTTGGTCACTCTCACACATCAATTAGTAATAAAAACTGATCTGGAAGCAAGAAAATAGAGCCTTTGATGGTGAGAGTGGCTTCTGTGCACAGTGCACCCACACACATTGCACTCACGGTGCACCCACAATAAAAATCTTAACAAAAATCTGAAACTTTGTGGCAGTGATAAGGTTGAGAAGGTTGTTATATAGACATCCTGGTACGTACGTTTGTACTGATAACTTAACTAGAGCCCTCCTGCCTAAAGATAAGTAAGCTAGCGTTGACACTAAGAGTTGGAGGCATGCATGGGTAGAAGCCAAGGCCGAAACGGGTAGCTCCATAGGTAAACTTAAAGTTCCATATGCTAATATTTTTCATTCTCTACGAATTTAATTCAAACACAAAAACAAATAATTTAACACCAACTTACGATATGTACACTCTCATCCTGTACACAAGTGTTGATTATGGATAGGATGAGAGTACCAAGAAATTATAGTGCAGGTGCTCTACAATGACCGAGAAACAAAATATTCGGTTTAAAACCATTTTCAGTCTATCCATGCATCGTTCCTTTCTGCATTATCTAAGTAAAAAAGGTTGCGTCATAATAATATATCAACAATTCAGTTAGAAAATACACATGCACACTACTGAAAAATGTTGATATAGTTAACAAATCACTACTGAAATGTGTTGATATAGTTAACATATAGCACTACTGAAAAATTATAGCACTACTGAAAAATGTTGATATGGTTATAATATATTCCAAAGTTCTAAGTTTATAAATATGTTGGGTAGAATAGAGCTACCGCACAAATATGTAAACTAGTACTAAGACCCATGAAGTCCTAGCATCATATGACACAAACAACAACCTCTTCCTATTAACACGTGTCATCTGTTGAACAAGCTATAAGATCAAAATAAATTATAGCAAATTTCAAGTAAAGATTGATATCGAGGGATGTTCTTGCCCACTCATAGTTGATCTCTCTTGTGATGAGTTAACCATTCTTAAATAGTTTATGTATTTTGGTGTACCCAGAATGTAATCATATCCCATTTATTTATTTGTGCAGATCTATGCAAGCATTAGTGTATATAAACTTCCATTTAACACATATAAAGATGGTGTCCCAAACATGAGATGATATTTATCAATCGGCCACCCAAAGAGCTTGTCTGGATGCACGGGAACGGTAGTGAATCCCTTTGGGAAGCATTGGAGGATTGAATTACAACCCCTACCTCTCCAAGGGATTTGATCCAATGCAAGAGTATGTAAAGTACTGATAATCATGTGGGAGAAACCCAACACAAGCAAAGCACTAACAAACACACGCAGCCAACTTAATAAGGATGTTCTCAGAAGTGATGTCAGCATTGATGAAGTATAGATATAATCCAGCTCTTGATCCACAAAAATGTATGTATGCCTATTATGTTGGAATCACTCCATGCATATTTTTCGCAAAATATTTGAAAAAGTGTGGATATGAGTTGAATGATGTTATTGTTGTAGCTAGTGGCCATTGGTCAGGCTACAGTGCATTACAATCCTAGTCTGCTTGAAAATAAGTGTGCAGAACGGGGGAAAAGAAACAAAGTAGAGTTGAGGCTACACCTAGATATAGGATATGGACAGTACTCACTGTACCACTCTACGTATATATAGGGCGGCCGGGAGCTGAAAATTGCAGAGTACTGTTGTACTGAAAGACAAGAGATCATACCTACTGTTCTTTATTTCTCTGAAAATATTTAATCTTGCACAGCGCACTGGTGAGACTAATTAATTGAAAGAGAGAAATTATCTTAGATGATAGACAAACTACTCCAGTTAAGCATGAACCAGAAATGTTAGCTTCAAATTGTACACACGATAATAACGCATACATGCCCTAATAATGGCTACGCTTATAGATAAGTTTGCATGCAATTTCTTAAAAGTAAATCATGCACATTGTTGACATTCCATCATTCCATGTGACTAGCTTGTATTGGTCGTTTTTTCAGATTTTCTGTAAAGAATCTCGACATTGATCTATGTCACTTCAACAAAGAATATAGAAAAACAGTACCCTAGGAAAAGGGTGAACAGTGGCGTGACAAGGTCACTGTGTACCCTAGAGAGAGAGAGAGAAAGAGAGAGAGAGATGGAGGGAGAGAGAGGGAGAGAGAGAGAGAGATGGAGGGAGGGAGAGAGAGGGAGAGAACACTCCAAAGATTAGCCAAAGAAATGCATAGAATTGATGTACTTTCCATTGTGATGTGGAGCAAGCAGAAGCTGATTGCTCATCCATGCATCCGAGGGGAACAATGCAGTATATGGTATTATGGTTGGGTGTTTAAACAGAAGTACAGAACCAACCAATGCAGCTATAGAAGGAATGCATAGAAGAACAAGACATGCAGACAAATCATATAAAAAGCACCACAAAAACGAGCAGCTTTACCCATGCCATCCAGAGAGAAGCTTCCCCATGCACACACAAAAGCAAATCCAAGCAAACAATACCATACCATGTAGGAGTAAGTAATGTAATCTAATGCATACGTACTTATAAGTTATAATAGTAGTGCTAGTAGCAGTAAACTATAGTTAACCAATCACGTGCTGCATGCGAAATGTAGTAGTAAACGATTTCAAAAGGAAGCGATTAAGATACACTTTAGTTTATCTCTCTTTAATTGCACCAATGCATTAAGGTCATTGCTAATTAACCAACTGGGAATTAAAATTGCATGGAAGGATCCAAAAGTAGTAGCTCTAGCTAGCTAACGAGATGCATTAGTGTTCACGGACAACAATTCTCCTCTTCTTCGATCTGCTTGGCTGGATATTGTTTGCTCGACTTGGATCAATGCAACTCGATCGTCATCCTTGGCAGTAAATGAAACTTGCTAGGAATTCATGGCAGGAATTGAAGCTAGGTTCTAGGGTTATGAGGGAAGAACTGGGTGCCTGCGGCGAAGGCGCCGATCGGCGTCGGGTAGGGGTCCATGAGCACCGCCGCGGACGTCGCCACCGTCGCTCCGTGCCCGCCGGCCGCCTCGCTGCTCCCGGCCGGCGAGGACCCCTCCCTCGCGGCCCCTGTCAGCTGGTGGTACTCCGCGGACGACGGCGGCAGCTGCCCAGCCGCCTCTTCCGCCGGCCCATGGTCCCGCAGGATCCCCTTGAACGTGTGCCCCCCGATGCTCACTGCCGTCTGGTACGCGAACTCCGCGTCCGGCTCGTCCACCGGCCCGATCCGCACGCACCGGAACACGGCCTCCAGGCTCAGCTCCGGCGGAAACCTCCCGTCCCCCTCGCCTGCAATCACACCGTCGGCGTCAGCGTCCTGCTGAATGGTGCAGGGACTGACTGTATTGTAGACTGTAATTGTAAATTGAGTAGCTACCACGTACCTGAGGAAGTGGTGGCGTCGACCATGGCGGTGGTCGCGGACGGCAAGCGGCCGAGTGAGCGCACGAGCTCGCGGGGCCGCTTGTTGGCAACGGCGACGGCCGCGGCCGCGGCAGCGCTGTTGTTGGCTGCGGCTCCGCGGAAGAGGGCGGCGAGCTGCTGCTGGCGCTCGCGGCGCTTTGAGGCGGGGACCCAGGTGCTCTTGACGTGGGTGGAGCAGTTGAAGCCGCGGCTGCGACAGCAGGTCCGGCAGCGCTGGTGGGTGCAGTCCTTCTTGGCGTTGTTTCCGCAGTCCTGGCAGCTCGTGCCGGCCCTCCCGCCCCCCGGGCCGCCTCCACCAGCCAAGCCAACGCCGCCCACGCCGCCGCCCTCATGCGGCGAGAAGCCCAGCACGACGCCGGTGGCCACCCCAGAGGAGAAGAACTGCGACGTGTGCGGCACGGCGGCCGCCTGCTGGTGATGAGGGTGCCATAGCTGGAACCCTATCCCGCCTCCTCCCCCGCCGCCGCCGCCCGCCGTGTCGGCGGCCGCGGCGGCCGCGCCGCGCGCGTACAGAAACAGGCTGTCTGCCCCGATGGGATGATCGCCGCGGTCACCGCTCCTCCCCCCGCTACCTCCGCTGCCGCCGCCTCCCCTCAGAGAGAACCCCGCCATCCACGGCAGCAGCCAACACCCATCAAGAAGCTCCTGCCAGCGCGCTCGCTCCCTTGCTTTCTCCTTCCTTCCCTCTCACCTCCTACAAACAAACACAGACGACGGACCCGAATAAAAAAGTAGATCTTGGGTGTAAGAAAAAGCGGAAGAAGCAACAGAACATGGCAGGCGCTTGGGATTGCGCGACCCGTAGCTTAGATTTTCGACATAGCTCACCAGTAGATTAGACAGATCTACCACCCAGACGCTGAATGATACACAGATTTCTACGCAATTACGCACGCATACTCCTCCTCGCTAGCATATCTAGTGTTGACAGCATGTAGCTAGCGCTGACAAACTTGAGCGCGCGACTCGGCCCGCCTAACAAGTTAGGAAACTAGTTACTACCCCAACTACTTCAGCTCACCTTTCTTTCTTGCCGTGAGGATAGAGGTAGCTTGATCTTTGCCTCTAATTCTCGATCTCCTCTTGATTATTCCTCTTGACAGCTGAGGCTGCCTAAGGCCTGGCTTTGTTCTCTTCTCACTCACTAGGGGGAGGAAGGGAGAGGGAGGAGGAGGTTAGGAGGGAGTGGGGTAAGGTGCTTTTTGAGGTGGTGAGGGGAGCCAAGTGCGTGGCTAGGCTATATAAAGAAGAAGGATTGGGGGAGGGATGATGGGCCGCCGGGGAGGAATTCTAGAGCGCCTGCAAACGCCGCCATGGTGGCGCGGCTCCAACCTTAATTTGTATTTATTGCTTCCCGCAGCTCGGCGCTCGATCGACCGACCTCGCTCCTGCTGCTGCTGCCGCTGCCTGCTGCTTCCTTATCTTTCCTCCTTTCCTTGCGCAGTTGTGCTTCCCTCTCTGTCTACCCAACCGGATGAAAGAAGAACAAAGGATGCCAAGGGAGAGAGAGGAAATAAAGGAGGGAATGGAGAGAGAATGTGTGTCTACTAGCTAGTACTGTACTACTGCTAGTAGTAGCACTCGATTTTATTTTTATTTGTTTTTAGGATGTTTGTGTTTTGCTTTTGCCTGCTTTTTTCTTTTTTTTTTGCCTTGCATTGCTGCAAAATTATTACGGGAGCGGCCCTGTCAAAGACAGGATGACTACATGGCGACAAAGGGCAGGGAAGATGAAGGGAGGAATTTTTCACTGACAGGAGAATGCACCTTTGCTCTCTGGTCGTCGTCTTCCCGGCCGAGCCCCCATGCACCTGCTTTTCTTTAACGTCTCCTATCCTATCTCACCGTCTCACTCTGCATGCGTTCTTTAATAATTTCCACTTTCTTCCAGATAAATGACCGAAACTTCTAGAACATAAAAGGGTTAGCGTGTATCAGATACAACTATAACATGTACTCACAACGTACAAAATATAAAAGCACATAGCTAACTAACATATATAGTGATGTAAATGCTCTAAATTATATTTCTTTACAGAGTGACTATGTGCAAACCCGATTTCGGATTGACAACAAATGGCAAATGATAACAAAACAGAAATGATTGCGAAACATATAAAATATACTCCCTCCGTTCCAAAACATGGCACGTATTTTCATTTCTAAAAGTCAAACATGTTTATGTTTGATCCAGTTTCAGAAAAATATGTCAACATTTATAATGCAGAATCGGTATCATCAGATTCATCATGAACTATACTTGTATATATTATTTACTTATTATTTTATCTGTTGATAATATATTCAATAAACTTGGTCAAAGATAGTCACGTTTCAATTTTGAAAAACCTAATGGGCATTACAATGTTGCATGATGGTAGTATTGGACTATATGTGATTAACGACGTACCTTTTTTGGGTGGGAAATAGTAACGACGTGCGCTGTTGCAAAAATTCATGCATCAGTTTATCTCAATTAAATTGTATAGGCAAGCATGTTCCAATATAGTCATTCATAGATATAAGACACGATAGTAACTAATGTTTGGTTTACATTCGAGTAGGAAGTCACTACTATAGAATGGACACTTTTTGAGATCAAATTCAAACATATTACCACAACATGCCTACTCAGCTAGAATCATTGGCGATAATGATAAATCCCGTAATTCTCAAAAAGAAATGATCACTACTCAAGAACGGGGCTTTAGTCCCGGTTGACAGCGGCCTTTAGTCCCGGATTGCCAACCGGAACTAAAGGGTGAGGACTAAAGGGTAGGACCCTTTAGTCCCGGTTGGTCACAACCCGGGAATAAAGTCCCTCCACATGGCCGGGAGCGTGCGGTGGGGGTTGGAGGACCTTACGTACCGGTTGATGACATCAACCGGGACAAATATTTTGTGTTTTCCTTGTTTGGGGTTTAGGGTTTAGTGTTTATGGTTTATTTTTTCTTTTCATTTAGTGCTTTTCATTCAATTCTTTTTCATTTTAAACATATTTTACGCTACTACATACTGTACACGTTGATGCATATATAATATAATTTCTCGTGCGACCATATATATATATATAGTAATACTATTCACCAACCAATGTGTAGAATAAGTTATACTTCACCCAAGGTAATTTCACGATTGTTCCACTAATAAATTACATTTCATATATAAATAGTTACATATTCATATTAGTTCACAGTGTAAAATTTAACATAAGAAAACAAAATTATAGGTCACAACACCAGAAAAGTGCTTTTTATGTACATTTTGCACTACCATTTTATGTTCATAACTTTACGTAACATAAAATATTTTTAGGGTGATTATATATTTCCTTACGTTCTCTTTGTACGTGTAAATTAAGATAAAATTTATAGAACATAAAAATACGGCACATTGATATTAAAATAGAGGGGGTGAAGAATAACTATATATATATATATATATATATATATATATATATATATATATATATATATATATATATATGGAAAGTCTAAAAATATATAGAAAGTCTATTCGTCACCCAGGGTGCAAAATAAGTTATTCTTCGTCCAGGTAAACTTATGATAGTTTCATAAATAAATTACATTTGGAATACCAATAGTTACATTAATATTGATTCATTACATAAAATTTGATGTAAAAAATTAAAAATATAGGCCATAAGACTAGAAAAATTGCATTTAGTGTATATTTTACACTATGTTTTTATATTTGTAATTTTATGTGACATAAAATATTTTTTAAGGTGACTATATATTTCTTACAGACTCTTTTTACGTATGAAATAAGAAAAAAAATGAAACATGAAATTACGGTGCGTTGATGTCAAAATAGAGGGGGTGAAGAATAACTATTCCTCACCCGGGTGAGGAATAGTTATTGTTTGCCTCCTCTATTTTATCATCAGTGCACTGTAATTTTTAGTCACGTAATTTTTTGTCTTATTTCATACGTAAAAAAAGATCGTAAAAATGTATAATTGTTGTAAAAATATTTTATGTCACGTAAAATTACACATATAAAAACATAGTGTAAAATATACATAAAATTCATTTCTTCTAGTCTTATGACCTGCGTATTATATTTGTGAAGTATGTATATATTTGTACGTAAAAAAGAGAGCACATAAAATATGATACATACTATCAAAAAACAGTATATATACTACATAAACATTATTATATCCTATATACTACGCATACATACTCTCCGATTTGATAGATATTACATACAACATACAAAATGGTGGTAACCAACACCGGTGGTAGATAAAGTTTGTCCTATATATAGAGTGAGAGAGGGGCATGGATTTGCTATCAGCACTAGCTACGGTGGTTGCTATTTGAACCATTTATTTGCATCGAGATCCAAACTTTGTTGTAGATAAGGTTCATATTTCTTGAATTTTGAATGATGTCAATTACCAAAGAGGAAGCCATGTGGGGTCCTTTACAAAGCAACAGACCGAAATAGCAGCCTATGACCTATGTTAGAAGGAGTATTCAGAGAATGTAAACATGCCCTTTTTAGCATTGGTCTTTGAGCATGAACCGTTTTGGGTAAGCATGTGATATAAGTTTTGTTGTGTAGTTAACTACCTCCCTCTCTCTCTCTCTCACACACACACATGCACGTATCTAATAAGTGAACAGTGAAGTGTGGTCCAATTCATCTATATGATTAAATAACAATTAACCACCGAATATATAGGAAACGAAAAAGAGGAAAGAGAAGGGATCAGATCCCAACACATAATTTGCAGCACTGTTTGGAGTCGCTCAAGCGAAAGTTTATATCTTCACTTTTGCCCCTCTCTCTCTCTCTCTATATATATATATATATATATATATATAGAAAAAATACATCCTACCATCCAGGGGTAGTTATCCCACATGTTCCATATACTATTATGATAGTTATCCTACATGTTCCATATACTATCATGCAGCGGTGTATATATATATATATATAAGAAAATGTCTATGTACTCTTGGAAGTACGTACTCCCGCTCCTCATGTACCACATAGATGAGTCTTTTACAGTTCATTATTATTTTTAATATACTTCATTAATAAGTATTAGATACCTTAAAGTGAGTTTCATAAAAAAATTCATGTGAGTTAAATATTTTTAAAGGTTTACGTATATACTATTTTGTTTATACGTGAAAAAGGTATATTATAAAAAGTACGTCGCCACTGATATTTTTTCAACAAAACTCATATTGAGGTATCTCAGAATATTTAAGAAAGTATATTGAAAATGATAAAGAGATATAACCAATGCGTATATGAAATATATTAAAAATATTTCCTTAATAAGGTCTGTACACCTCAACTTGTTTTGCATATGTGCGTGCATTCGGTCGGTATGCGAATGTCCTCGCAAACTTATATGCACATAAATTAGTCCATTTTTGGGGCTCATGCACTTTGCGGGAATAAAATTAAATCAAATTATAATCAAGCATGATAATGTTATTGAAATTAGAATTAAAAAGATACACAAACCTAGCTAGTACTACTTAGTTACCTTGACCAGTTTCCAACGCAGCACCGGTTTCCATTCACCGACAACCTCTTTGATGAACCGTTTCCAAATCCTACCCGACGAAGAAAATGAATAAAGAAGTTATTAGTTACTTGACATCACGAAATAAATGAAAGAGCCGGATATAGTGCGATAATGTTGAAATTACCCGTGGAGCATTTTAACCACGTTGGTGTATTCTTGAGGATTTTACCTAGTGAGTTAGGACTTCAACAGTTCGAGCATCAACTTTAATGATTAGCAGTATCCACAGAAACCTGTGCAACACTAGTGGGGACAGGGCCTTTAGTCCCGGCCCGTAAGGGGCTTTAGTCCCGGTTCACCAACCGGGACTAAAGGGGCGGGACTAAAGGCCTAACCTTTAGTCCCGGCCCTATTCCAAGGCGGGACCAAAGGTGCTCCATGTGGCCGCCTCGAAGGGAGTACCTTTAGTCCTGGTTCTACTTACGAACCGGGACTAAAGGATCCGTCTGTTTTTTTGTTTGTTTGACCCGAAAAGGTAGATTTTTTTTTAATTTTTTTCAAATTTTATTTTTGAATATTTTTTATGTTTTATTCCAATTTTCTAATCTTTGAATTATTTGACAATTTAATCTCTAATCACCCATCCTCACTGCTCTAGCGTGGATCACTCATTTCAAATCGTCTAACTTCCCGACCGATCACACATCCTTTCACTACTTCAGCCCGAGCACGCTTAACTTTCTTGTTCTATCGCCCCTAGTTGCCAAATGTGCACTTGTTGTTTTCCTGACAATAGTAAGGTATCAATCATAAACAACTTGGGTCTTGATGTCATGTCACATGATTTAATTTTTTTTAATTACAAACAATTATTAAAATAAACTTAATAAGTAACAATAATAGTGAATTTTAATGAAAACAACCTAATATTTTTAAATAAAATTATTTTATTTTTGGAAAAAACTTCTTTTTGAAATAACTTTTTTTCCATTTGGAATTTTGAGCATGTGAGAAAACTTCACCGGGCAAGCCAGGATGAAATCGAGTACCAATTTTTTCTAGTTTTTTTTATATATTAATTTTTTTTGGACGTCGTATGCAAAAGTTATGGCCGTTTATATTTTTTCCTTTTTTTACAAAAACGGTCAAAATTCATATCTCAAAATTTCAATACTGACTAGACACTAAAACCTAACAACATCTCAAAGGATTTTATTTTTTAAAGATTTTATCATTTTTGTTTATTTTTTGAAGATTTTATCATTTTTGTTTATTTTCTACAAAACTCAAAGTATCAAGGTTTCACACGAAAACCCATCTGCTACAAAGGCATTCTTTTAAAATTAATTGAAATTTAGATTTTTTTGTGCATTAAATATGCACCATACTACAACATGTTAAAATCTACAGAAAGAACTAACTAAAAATAATAAAAAACAATAATTAAATGACTAAAACAACTATATAAGCAAAACAATATTTCTTTAATTAAAATCCTAATTTAAATTATTCTAAAAATAACCAAATAAATCTTACTGTGACAACAATCTAACACATGAGTAGGAGCAAAAAGAATTAAATTAAAAACTATTTGTAAACTCAAGTTATTCAAAAACTGGGTTTGAAGCAAATTTAAACAAATTCAAATTTAAACCATTCAAATTTGAAAACTAATGGCACAAACAGAAACTAGACAAAATTTTGAATCTAATGCAAAAAGAATCAATCAAAAACATCAAATATCCTAAAAGATATAAGCAATTTAAAACAGAAACTACAAACAAGAATTTAAAAACAGAAAAAAAAATCTGAACACCTTTAGTCCCGGTTCGTGTCACGAACCGGGAGTAAAGTTGTACCCTTTAGTCCCAGTTCAAGACACCAACCGGGACTAAATCCTCCAAACCCTTTAGTCCCGGTTCGAGACACGAACCGGGACTAAAGGTCCATTTAGTCCCGGTTCGAGACACAAACCGGGACTAAAGGCTCCTTACGAGCCGGGACCAAAGCCTCGTGCGATTTGGGGCGACGTGGTCGGGCCTTTAGTCCCGGTCCAGAGGCAGGCCGGGACTAAAGGGTCCAGGCCAAAGGCCCTTTTTCTACTAGTGCAAGTTTATATAAGCACGCATGCATAACTGATCAACTACTCTTAACATCGAGTAAGCAAAATAAAATTTTTAGTACAAAACATTAATACTCACTTGAAGTTGTAAGGAAATAGTATTTCTGTTTTTCTATTTTGTGCCTTTAAAAACCTTAGCAAGATCATCTCTGAGTCTTCGGGGTGATTTTCTATCAATTTTTCAGTAAGGATATATGGGTCAATGAACCCAATGGCATAGATTCCCTCTCTTTTGCATTGGAGAATCTTCAATCTGTATAATAGCATACACAAGAATATAGGGAGGATAATTACATGCAATGAACGATCTGAGCTAAAGACTTAAATTACAGAAATATAACACTTATAGACAATAGAAACTAACGATAGATTTGTCGAGTGTGTCTTGATTGTATAACTGAAATAATTCGTCAAACTCAATGTATAACTCGTTTTCATAGAAGTAATGTTGTTTCTTTACTTTCACAATGAGGTACAATCTCCCGAGGGAAACTTCTTTCATGTACCACGCATGCAAACTTTGCATTTGTGTTGATAGCTGTGGGACCTGCTCAGGTCTGACCATAGATTGCCCGGCGACTTATCGCCATGCTACTTCAGCCACGAGGACTTCCTCGATGCCTAGGAGTTGATTAACACTTAGTCTGATGTTTGTAGCAGCATCGCTCATCACCTTGACCAGGGGACCGATTGCATTGCCTGTTCTCTGAGCCGGGGAACTGTTTTCTTGCTTTTTTACTATCTGTAGGTTTCGAGTGGTGCATTTGTTTTTTATATAACATCCTAATAGCGCGGTCTTAGTCCGATTGCCTATTGTCCACATGTGATCGGGGTCGCTCAAGAAATTGCTTATGATCTATGGATTTCTCAGGTATTTTCTCCTTTGGCGGCGGGGGCGGTTTCGGTGCATAATGGGACTTCGCTTCGGCATCCACGACCGTTTTGGTTTCCTCATGAGTCATATCATAAGCTAACTTCTTTTTGGAAGGAGCCTCACCTTTGGCTTTCTTCTTTGTAGCTTTCTTCTGAAGAGGATTAGTTGTCGATGGAGCGGTGGTCTTCCACTTTTGGCCCTGCTGGGACATTGGGGGTGGAGTGGGCTAACGCGGGAGAGATTTACATGGAATCGCGCTGGGATCCGTGATCTTGACGTGTGGTGAAGTCGGACGACGCATCAGAGATCGACATGGACTTGCGCTGGGCTCCCTGATCTAGACATGGGGTGGACTTCGAGGTGTATTGCTACTCGGAGGACACACTGGCTGGCGTCGAGTTTGGAGCACGATGCAATCCTTTCTCCATACAAAGACACAATGTGCGAATTCTCCCAGTGTCACCCCCTTCACCTCCATGAATGTCAAGCTCTAGTGACTCATAACCCGACATAACTTCATCCACCCTGACTTTAGCATAGCCAACTGGAATCGGATTGCCATGGATGGTTGCTTCAGGTGCATTAGGTAAAGCAAAGTCGACCACCACCTTCATGGATATGTTCTTCATTTTTGGTGTAGATCACAATCTGTCCTGTCTTTGATACCATCCACGGGGAGCGAGCCAGCAGTGCATCATAGGCCTGGACCCTTGTGGAACACATGCTGCTTTTTCACATAGATGGGATGGTATCATCGTCCAATGTTGGATCTCCTTGCTTCTACCGCGGAGATGCCCTACCGCGGAGATGTCCAGTTGCTCTTGTTGACGGTGTAATATGCGGTGCAACTCCTCGTTACTTCTTTCTACCTTCTAAATCCGGTCTGCTTCCTGCTTATTTTTTTGCTGACGGCTTCTATAAGTGTCGTTCCACTTCGAAAACCCGTGAACCCATGGAATAACGCCTTTGCCTCTTGGTCGTCCTTCGTGTTCAAGATTCTTGAGGGTGCGTGTAAGCTCGTCGTTCTCTCTCTTGGGCTGGAACAAGCCCCTTCGAGCATCGTCTATTGATTCAAGTATAGTGTCGAAGGCACTTTTAAGATCTTCCTTTGCAATAATCTGCCCTCTTGATGGATCCAACTTTCCCCCATGCGCATAAAACCAAGTCCTGGACCTCTCGGCCAATCCGTTATAGCTGGAATGACCCCTTGTACAACCATCTTGGCCTCAGTTGCTTCCCACTTAGGCAGGGCTCTCTTGTAGGCACTTGCCCCCAGAACATGGTGATACAACTTTTCCTCAGTATTTATCTTATTTTCTCTTCTTGGCCTTTCTAGAGTTTCATCTCATTCCTTGTACTCCACAAATTTGTCTGAGTGATCTTTTATCTTATCTAGTGCTCCACTGAATTCTGGAGTCTTCTTTTCTCCCTTGATGTACTCATTGTATAACATTTTCTTTCAACTCTGGAATTGTGTGGCCATCTTCTTAAGAGCAACTTTCCTGACTTTCAACCGTTCGCTATCTATGAGATCATTTGGTAGGTTGAAATATGACATGACCGTATCCGAAAGCAACTCTTTCGATCTTTCGTCGATGTAACAAACTCCACGATCTACCTTTGGCCTATTCCATTCTCGAATGGTGACCGGGATTTGGTCCCTGACGGTGACTCCGCATTGATTTATAAATTTACGATCATTCTCTCGAGGAGCAATCGGCTCGCCATCTTCTACGACTTCATCGATGTTTAACTTTATGTCCTCACCCAAGTTTTTGGCCCGGCCTCTTACCTTTCTAGAAGATTGGCTCGATCCGGAGGGTTAAAAGAAGAAATATTTGATAATATATATACGCAAATCAATTAATAAATCTAATGACCACTAGAGGACACACACACACACACACACACACACACACATATATATATATATATATATATATCTCGTCGGACTTTGTTAATTGTGTAACATTTTCTTCGCCATTATTTTCTTTGTCTGTTTGTTCTTGCTCAAGTCCCTCACCTAGTCATTCAGAAATTCTGAGCCGTCATGTCATTCATTCTCATGGTTTGGGGAGGAGCATATGATGTCGAAAATATCATCTTCATGGTATCTGCCACTATCGTCCATAGCTTAAGTAATCCAGAAGAAATATAAAACAATTTAGTATTTAAATTAGAACACATTCAATAAGCAAAAACTGAATCATAGTAGTCAATTTAGTATTTGCCAACTCATATATATACAACCATGCCACATCAACACTTCCGGCGATTGTCCGACACTCTTCACCGGTGATCGTCGGGGACTCCTCCAGCGATCATCGGGGACTACTCCTCTCCGGGGATCGTCGGTGACTGTTCACCGGAGATCGTCGGGTACTCTTCACCGGCGATCGTCGGGGACTCCTCATCGGCGATCATGAGGGACTCGATCCTCATCGACGATCGTCGGGGATTGCTCCGGTGATCGTTGGGGACTCCTCACCAGCAATCATTGGGGACTCCTCACCGGCGATCGTTAGGGACTCCTCAGGGGCGATCGTCGGTGACTTCTCACCGGCGATCATCAGGGACTCCTCGCCGGCAATTGTCACGGACTCCTCCAGCGTTCTTCAGGGACTCCTCACCGGCGATCATCGGGGACTCCTTCGGCTATCACCGGGGACTCCTCACGAACGATCATCCGAGACTCGATCCTCACCGGTGATCATCGGGGAATCCTCTAGCGATCATCGGGGACTCCTCACCCGCGATCGTCGGCGACTCCTCTGGCGATCATCGGGGACTCTTCACTAGCGATCATCGGGAACTCCACTCCGGCGATCGTCGAGGACTCCTCACCGGTGATTGTCGGGGACTCCTTACCGACGTTCGTATGGGACTCCTCACCAGCGATCGTCGAGGACTCCTCCGGCGATTGTTGAGGACTCCACCGGCGATCGTCGGGGACTCCTCCGTTCATCGTTTTGCATGTGGTTTGTTCCTATGGGACCAACACAACGAGGCACGCCGTGTTGGAAATATGCCCTAGAGGCAATAATAAAGTGGTTATTATCATATTTCCTTGTTCATGATAATCGTCTATTGTTCATGCTATAATTGTATTAACAGGAAACAGTAATACATGTGTGAATAAATAGATCACAATGTGTCCCTAGCAAGCCTCTAGTTGGCTAGCTCGTTAATCAATAGATGATCATGGTTTTCTGATCATGGGCATTAGATGTCACTGATAACGGGATCACATCATTGGGAGAATGATGTGATGGACAAGACCCAATCCTAAGCATATCACTAGATCGTATTGTTCGTATGCTAAAGCTTTTCTAATGTCAAGTGTCTTTTCCTTCGACCGTGAGATTGTGCAACTCCCGGACACCGTAGGAGTGCTTTGGGTGTATCAAACGCCACAACGTAATTGGGTGACTATAAAGGTGCACTACGGGTACCTCCGAAAGTGTCTGTTGGGTTGGTACGAATCGAGATCGGGATTTGTCACTCCGTATGACGGAGAGGTATCTCTGGGCCCACTCGGTAGAACATCATCATGAGCTCAATGTGACTAAGGAGTTAGTAACAGGATGACGTGCTACGGAACGAGTAAAGAGACTTACCGGTAATGAGATTGAACAAGGTATAGGTATACCGATGATCGAATCTTGGGCAAGTTTTATACCGACACACAAAGGGAATTGTATACGGGATTGATTGAATCCTTGACATCGTGGTTCATCCGATGAGATCATCGTGGAACATGTGGGAGCCACCATGGGTATCCAGATCCCGCTGATGGTTATTGGCCGGAGAGCGTCCCGGTCATGTCTGCATGTTTCCCGAACCCGTAGGGTCTACACACTTAAGGTTTGATGATGCTAGGGTTATAGGGAAATGTTATACGAGGTTACCGAAAGTTGTTCGGAGTCCCGGATGAGATCCCGGACGTCACGAGGAGCTTCGGAATGGTCCGGAGGTAAGGATTGATATATAGGATGGATGGTTTTGGACGTCGAAAATGTTTCGGGCGTCACGGGTAGCGTACCGGGACCACCCGGACCACCGGAAATGGTCCCGGGGGTCCACCGGGAGGGGCCACCAGCCCCAAGAGGTAGCATGGGACAAAAGGTGGAGGGCAACCAGCCCAAAGTGGGCTCGTGCGCCTCCCACAAAGGGGCCCAAGGCGGAGGAGGTGGAGAGGGGGGGAACCCTAGGCGCTGGTGGGCCTAAGGCCCACCTAGGGGTGCGCCACCCCCTCCCCCTGCCCTGGCCGCCACACCTCCCATCTGCGGGGGCTACCGCACCACCTAGGGTGGGAACCCTAGGGGTGGCACCCCCTGTTGGAATTATGCCCTAGAGGCAATAATAAATATAGTTATTATTATAATTCCTGTATCAAGATAATCGTTTATTGTCCATGCTATAATTGTATTAAATGAAGACTCATTTACATGTGTGGATACATAGACAAAACACCGTCCCTAGCAAGCCTCTAGTTGGCTAGCCAGTTGATCAAAGATAGTCAGTGTCTTCTGATTATGAACAAGGTGTTGTTGCTTGATAACTGGATCACGTCATTAGGAGAATCACGTGATGGACTAGACCCAAACTAATAGACGTAGCATGTTGATCGTGTCATTTTGTTGCTACTGTTTTCTGCGTGTCAAGTATTTATTCCTATGACCATGAGATCATATAACTCACTGACACCGGAGGAATGCTTTGTGTGTATCAAACGTCGCAACGTAACTGGGTGACTATAAAGATGCTCTACAGGTATCTCCGAAGGTGTTAGTTGAGTTAGTATGGATCAAGACTGGGATTTGTCACTCCGTGTGAACGGAGAGGTATCTCGGGGCCCACTCGGTAATACAACATCACACACAAGCCTTGCAAGCAATGTAACTTAGTGTAAGTTGCGGGATCTTGTATTACGGAACGAGTAAAGAGACCTGCCGATAAACGAGATTGAAATAGGTATACGGATACTAACGATCGAATCTCGGGCAAGTAACATACCGAAGGACAAAGGGAATGACATACGGGATTATATGAATCCTTGGCACTGAGGTTCAAACGATAAGATCTTCGTAGAATATGTAGGATCCAATATGGGCATCCAGGTCCCACTATTGGATATTGACCGAGGAGTCTCTCGGGTCATGTCTACATAGTTCTCGAACCCGCAGGGTCTGCACACTTAAGGTTCGACGTTGTTTTATGCGTATTTGAGTTATATGGTTGGTTACCGAATGTTGTTCGGAGTCCCGGATGAGATCACGGACGTCACGAGGGTTTCCGGAATAGTCCGAAAACGAAGATTGATATATAGGATGACCTCATTTGATTACCGGAAGGTTTTCGGAGTTACCGGGAATGTACCGGGAATGACGAATGGGTTCCGGGAGTTCACCCGGGGGGGGGGGGGGAACCCACCCCGGGGAAGCCCATAGGCCTTGAGGGTGGCACACCAGCCCTTAGTGGGCTGGTGGGACAGCCCAAAAGGGCTCTATGCGCCAAGAAGAGAAAATCAAGAGAAAAGAAAGAAAAAAAAGGAGGAGGTGGGAAGGAAGGGGGACTCCCTCCCACCAAACCAAGTCCAACTCGGTTTGGGGGGGGTGGAGTCCTCCCCCCTTGGACTCGGCCGACCCCCTTGGGGCTCCTTGAGCCCCAAGGCAAGGTCCCCTCCCTCCCACCTATATATACGAAGGTTTTAGGACTGATCTGAGATGACTTTTCCACGACAGCCCGACCACAAGGTCATCACCAACCTTCGGAGCGCCGTCACGCTGCCGGAGAACTCTTCTACCTCTCCGTCTCTCTTGCTGGATCAAGAAGGCCGAGATCATCGTCGATCTGTACGTGTGCTGGACGCGGAGGTGCCGTCCGTTCGGCACTAGATCGTGGGACGGATCGCGGGACGGTTCGCGGGATTGTTCGCGGGGCGGATCGAGGGACGTGAGGACGTTCCACTACATCAACCGCGTTCACTAACGCTTCTGCTGTACGATCTACAAGGGTACGTAGATCACTCATCCCCTCTCGTAGATGGACATCACCATGATAGGTCTTCGTGCGCATAGGAAAATTTTTGTTTCCCATGCGACGTTCCCCAACAGTGGCATCATGAGCTAGGTTCATGAGTAGATGTCTTCTCGAGTAGAACACAAAAGTTTTTGTGGGCGGTGATGTGCGTTTTGCTGCCCTCCTTAGTCTTTTCTTGATTCCGCAGTATTGTTGGATTGAAGCGGCTTGGACCGACATTACTCGTACGCTTACGACAGACTGGTTTCATCGTTACGAGTAACTCCGTTGCTCAAAGATGACTGGCAAGTGTCGGTTTCTCCAACTTTAGTTGAATCGGATTTGACCGAGGAGGTCCTTGGATGAGGTTAAATAGCAACTCATATATTTCCGTTGTGGTGTTTGCGTAAGTAAGACGCGATCCTACTAGATACCCATGGTCACCACGTAAAACATGCAACAACAAAATTAGAGGACGTCTAACTTGTTTTTGCAGGGTATGCTTGTGATGTGATATGGCCAATGATGTGATGTGATATATTGGATGTATGAGATGATCATGTTGTAATAGAAATATCGACTTGCACGTCGATGGTACGGCAACCGGCAGGATCCATAGGGTTGTATTTATACTAACGTGTGTGCTTGCAGATGCGTTTACTATTTTGCTAGGATGTAGCTTTAGTAGTAATAGCATGAGTAGCACGACAACCCCGATGGCAACACGTTGATGGAGATCATGGTGTGGCGCCGGTGACAAGAAGATCGTGCCGGTGCTTTGGTGATGGAGATCAAGAAGCACGTGATGATGGCCATATCATGTCACTTATGAATTACATGTGATGTTAATCCTTTTATGCACCTTATTTTGCTTAGAACGACGGTAGCATTATGAGGTGATCTCTCACTAAAATTTCAAGACGAAATTGTGTTCTCCCCGACTGTGCACCGTTGCTACAGTTCGTCGTTTTGAGACACCACGTGATGATCGGGTGTGATAGAATCAACGTTCACATACAACGGGTGCAAAACAGTTGCGCACGCGGAACACTCGGGTTAAGCTTGACGAGCCTAGCATGTGCAGACATGGCCTCGGAACACATGAGACCGAAAGGTCGATCATGAATCATATAGATGATATGATTAGCATAGGGATGCTTACCACTGAAACTATACTCAACTCACGTGATGATCGGATTTGAGCTAGTGTAAGTGGATCATGAACCACTCAAATGACTAGAGAGATGTACTTTTTGAGTTGGAGTTTAGCGAATAATTTGATTAAGTTAAACTCTAATTATCTTGAACATAGTCTAAGTCCACTTTGAATATATTTGTGTTGTAGATCATGGCTCACGCGACAGTCATCCTGAATTTTAATACGTTCCTAGAGAAAGCTAAGTTGAAAGATGATGGAAGCAACTTTGTAGACTGGGCTCGTAATCTTAAGCTAATCTTACAAGCTGGGAAGAAGGATTATGTCCTTAATGCTGCGTTAGGAGATGAACCACCCGCTACGGCTGATCAGGATGTTAAGAACGCTTGGTTAGCACGTAAGGAGGACTACTCAATAGTTCAATGTGCAGTCTTGTATGGCTTAGAACCGGGACTTCAACGTCGCTTTGAGCGTCATGGAGCATTTGAGATGTTCCAGGAGTTGGAGTTTATCTTTCAGAAGGACGCCCGGATCGAGAGGTATGAGACCTCCGATAAATTCTATGCTTGCAAGATGGAGGAAAACTCATCTGTCAGTGAACATGTGCTCAAAATGTCTGGGTACTCAAACCGTCTAGCTGAGCTGGGGATTGAACTCCCGCAAGAAGCTATCACTGACAGAATCCTTCAATCACTGCCGCCAAGCTATAAAGGCTTTGTGTTGAACTACAACATGCAAGGGATGAACAAGTCTCCCGGCGAGTTGTTTGCGATGCTGAAAGTCGCAGAGTCTGAACTCCGTAAAGAGCATCAAGTGTTGATGGTGAATAAGACCACTAGTTTCAAGAGAAACGGCAAAGGCAAGAAGGGCAATTCGAAGAAGAGCGTAAGCCTGTTGCCAATCCGACGAAGAAACCCAAAGCTGGACCTAAGCCGGAAACGGAGTGTTACTATTGCAAGGGTCTGGGTCACTGGAAGCGCAATTGCCCCAAGTATCTGGCAGATAAGAAGGCGGGCAAAGAAAAATCAGATATATTTGATATACATGTTATTGATGTGTACTTAACCGGCTCTCGTAGTAGTGCCTGGGTATTCGATACCGGTTCTGTTGCTCATATTTGCAACTCGAAACAGGAACTGCGGAATAGGCGAAGGCTGGCGAAAGATGAAGTGACGATGCGCGTAGGAAATGGTTCCAAGGTTGATGCAATCGCCGTCGGCACAGTGTCACTTCAGTTACCGTCAGGATTAGTGATGAACTTAAATCATTGTTATTTAGTGCCTGCGTTGAGCATGAACATTATATCTGGATCTTGTTTATTGTGAGACGGTTACTCTTTTAAGTCAGAGAATAATGGTTGTTCTATTTCTATGAGTAACATATTTTATGGTCATGCACCGAATGTGAGAGGATTGTTCATATTGAATCTTGATAGCGATACGCATATACATAACATTGAGACCAAAAGAGTTAGAGTTAACAATGATAGCGCCATATTTTTGTGGCACTGCCGCTTAGGTCATATTGGTGTAAAGCGCATGAAGAAACTCCATGCTGATGGACTTTTGGAGTCACTTGACTTTGATTCACTTGACACGTGCGAACCATGCCTCATGGGCAAGATGACTAAAACTCCGTTCTCAGGAACAATGGAGCGTGCAAGTGACTTGTTGGAAATCATACATACCGATGTTTGTGGTCCGATGAGCGTGGAGGCACGCGGCGGATATCGTTATTTTCTCACCTTCACTGACGATTTAAGTAGATATGGTTATGTCTACTTGATGAAGCACAAGTCTGAAACATTTGAAAAGTTCAAGCAATTTCAGAGTGAAGTGGAAAATCATCGTAACAAGAAGATCAAGTTCCTGCGGTCTGATCGTGGGGGTGAATATCTGAGTTTCGAGTTTGGTGCTCACTTAAGACAATGTGGAATTGTTTCACAGTTAACACCGCCTGGAACACCACAGCGTAATGGTGTGTCCGAACGTCGTAATCATACTCTATTAGAGATGGTGCGATCTATGATGTCTCTTACTGATTTGCCATTATCATTTTGGGGCTATGCATTAGAAACAGCTGCATTCACTTTAAATAGGGCACCATCAAAATCCGTTGAGACGACACCATACGAACTGTGGTATGGCAAAAGGCCAAAGTTGTCGTTTCTTAAAGTTTGGGGATGTGATGCTTATGTCAAAAAGCTTCAGCCTGAAAAGCTGGAACCCAAAGAGGAAAGGTGCGTCTTCATAGGTTACCCAAAAGAGACAGTTGGGTACACCTTCTATCTCAAATCCGAGGGCAAAGTGTTTGTTGCTAAAAACGGAGCTTTTCTCGAGAAGGAGTTTTTCTCGAGAGAATTGAGTGGGAGGAAGATAGAACTTGACGAGGTTGTCGAACCTCTCATCCCTCTGGATGGTGGCGCAGGGCAAGGGGAAACCTCTGTCATTGCGATGCCGGTTGAGGAGGAAGTTAATGATGATGATCATGAAACTCCTGTTCAAGTTTCTATCGAACCACGCAGGTCGACGAGACCACGTGCTCCTCCAGAGTGGTACGGTAATCCCGTCTTATCAATCATGTTGTTAGACAACAATGAACCTGCGAATTATGAAGAAGCAATGGTGGGCCCAGATTCCAACAAATGGCTGGAAGCCATGAAGTCCGAGATAGGATCCATGTATGAGAACAAAGTGTGGACTTTGGAGGTACTGCCTGAGGGCCGCAAGGCCATTCAGAACAAATGGATCTTTAAGAGGAAGACGGACGCTGACGGTAATGTGACCGTTTATAAAGCTCGACTTGTGGCAAAGGGTTTTTCACAAGTTCAAGGAGTTGACTACGATGATACTTTCTCACCCGTAGCGATGCTTAAGTCCGTCAGAATCATGTTAGCAATAGCTGCATTTTTCGATTATGAAATCTGGAAGATGGATGTCAAAACGGCGTTCCTTAACTGTTTCCTTAAGGAAGAGTTGTATATGATACAACCCGAAGGTTTTGTCGATCCTAAGAATGCTAACAAGGTGTGCAAGCTCCAGCGATCCATTTATGGACTGGTGCAAGCATCTCGGAGTTGGAACAAACGCTTTGATGAGGTGATCAAAGCATTTGGGTTTATACAAGTGGTTGGAGAATCTTGTATTTACAAGAAAGTGAGTGGGAGCTCTGTGGCGTTTCTAATATTATATGTGGATGACATATTACTGATTGGAAACAAGGTAGAGTTTTTAGAGAGCATAAAGGATTACTTGAATAAAAGTTTCTCTATGAAGGACCTAGGAGAAGTTGCTTACATTCTAGGCATTAAGATCTATAGGGATAGATCAAAACGCCTGATAGGACTTTCACAAAGCACATACCTTGATAAAGTTTTGAAGAGGTTCAAAATGGAACAGTCCAAGAAAGGGTTCTTGCCAGTTCTACAAGGTACGAGATTGAGTAAGACTCAGTGCCCAGCAACTGATGAAGATAGAGAGCAAATGCGCTCCGTCCCCTATGCTTCAGCCATAGGTTCTATCATGTATGCGATGCTGTGCACTAGACCGGATGTTAGCCTGGCCATAAGTATGGCAGGTAGGTTCCAGAGTAATCCAGGAGTGGATCACTGGACAGCGGTCAAGAATATCCTGAAGTACCTGAAAAGGACTAAGGAGATGTTTCTCGTGTATGGAGGTGACGAAGAGCTCGCCGTAAAAGGTTACGTCGATGCAAGCTTTGACACAGATCCGGACGACTCTAAGTCGCAAACCAGATACGTATTTATTCTTAATGGGGGTGCAGTAAGCTGGTGCAGTTCCAAGCAAAGCGTTGTAGCAGATTCTACATGTGAAGCGGAGTACATGGCTGCCTCGGAGGCGGCTAAGGAGGGTGTCTGGATGAAGCAGTTCATGACGGATCTTGGAGTGGTGCCAAGCGCACTGAATCCAATAACCTTGTTCTATGACAACACTGGTGCCATTGCCTTAGCAAAGGAACCACGGTTTCACAAGAAGACCAGACACATCAAACGAAGCTGCAACCTCATCCGCGACTACGTCGAGGGAGAGGACGTGAATATATGCAAAGTGCACACGGATCTGAATGTAGCGGACCCGCTGACTAAACCTCTTCCACGGCCAAAGCATGATCAACACCTGAACTGTATGGGTGTTAGATTTATTACAATGTAATTCACATGGTGATGTGAGGGCTAGATTATTGACTCTAGTGCAAGTGGGAGACTGTTGGAATTATGCCCTAGAGGCAATATTAAATATAGTTATAATAACTCCTGTATCAAGATAATCGTTTATTATCCATGCTATACTTGTATTGAATGAAGACTCATTTACATGTGTGGATACATACACAAAACACCGTCCCTAGAGAGCCTCTAGCTGGCTAGCCAGTTGATCAAAGATAGTCAGTGTCTTCTGATTATGATCAAGGTGTTGTTGCTTGATAACTGGATCACGTCATTAGGAGAATCACGTGATGGACTAGATCCAAACTAATAGACGTAGCATGTTGATCGTGTCATTTTGTTGCTACTGTTTTCTGCGTGTCAAGTATTTATTCCTATGACCATGAGATCATATAACTCACTGACACCGGAGGAATTCTTTGTGTGTATCAAACGTCGCAACGTAACTGGGTGACTATAAAGATGCTCTACAGGTATCTCCGAAGGTGTTAGTTGAGTTAGTATGGATCAAGACTGGGATTTGTCACTCCGTGTGAACGGAGAGGTATCTCGGGGCCCACTCGGTAATACAACATCACACACAAGCCTTGCAAGCAATGTAACTTAGTGTAAGTTGCGGGATCTTGTATTACGGAACGAGTAAAGAGACTTGCCGGTAAACGAGATTGAAATAGGTATACGGATACTGACGATCGAATCTCGGGCAAGTAACATACCGAAGGACAAAGGGAATGACATACGGGATTATATGAATCCTTGGCACTGAGGTTCAAACGATAAGATCTTCGTAGAATATGTAGGATCCAATATGGGCATCCAGGTCTCGCTATTGGATATTGACCGAGGAGTCTCTCGGGTCATGTCTACATAGTTCTCGAACCCGCAGGGTCTGCACACTTAAGGTTCGACGTTGTTTTATGCGTATTTGAGTTATATGGTTGGTTACCGAATGTTGTTCGGAGTCCCGGATGAGATCACTAACGTCACGAGGGTTTCCGGAATAGTCCGGAAACGAAGATTGATATATAGGATGACCTCATTTGATTACCGGAAGGTTTTCGGAGTTACCGGGAATGTACCGGGAATGACGAATGGGTTCCGGGAGTTCACCGGGGGGGGGGGGGGGAACCCACCCCGGGGAAGCCCATAGGCCTTGAGGGTGGCACACCAGCCCTTAGTGGGCTGGTGGGACAGCCCAAAAGGGCTCTATGCGCCAAGAAGAGAAAATCAAGAGAAAAGAAAGAAAAAAAAAGGAGGAGGTGTGAAGGAAGGGGGACTCCCTCCCACCAAACCAAGTCCAACTCGGTTTTGGGGGGGGGGGGGAGTCCGCCCCCCTTGGACTCGGCCGACCCCCTTGGGGCTCCTTGAGCCCCAAGGCAAGGTCCCCTCCCTCCCACCTATATATACGGAGGTTTTAGGGCTGATTTGAGATGACTTTTCCACGGTAGCCCGACCACATACCTCCACGTTTTTTCCTCTAGATCGCGTTTCTGCGGAGCTCGGGCGGAGCCCTGCTGAGACAAGGTCATCACCAACCTCCGGAGCGCCGTCATGCTGCCAGAGAACTCTTCTACCTCTCCGTCTCTCTTGCTGGATCAAGAAGGCCGAGATCATCATCGAGCTGTACGTGTGCTGAACGCGGAGGTGCCGTCCGTTCGGTACTAGATCGTGGGACTGATCGCGGGATTGTTCGCGGGGCGGATCGAGGGACGTGAGGACGTTGCACTACATCAACCGCGCTCACTAACGCTTCTGCTGTACGATCTACAAGGGTACGTAGATCACTCATCCCCTCTCGTAGATGGACATCACCATGATAGGTCTTCGTGCGCGTAGGAAATTTTTTGTTTCCCATGCGACGTTCCCCAACACCCCCCTCCCCTCCTCCTATATATACCTAGGGGTTTGGGGCTGTTTTGCACACCGTTTCTTCTCTCCCTCGGCGCAGCCCTGCTCCTCTCATTCCTCCTCCTCCCACGGTGCTTGGCGAAGCCCTGCTGGGAGACCTCGTCTCTTCATTGACACCAAGCCGTCGTGCTGCCGGAGATCTTTCCCAACCTCTCCCTCCTCCTTGATGTATCAAGGTGCGGGAGACGTCACCAGGATGCACGTGTGTTGAATGTGGAGGTGCCGTGGTTCTGCACTAGATCGGAATCACACCGCGATCAGAATCGCCGGGAGTACGACTCCATCAACCGCGTTCTAGTAACGCTTCCGCTTAGTGATCTTCAAAGGTATGAAGATGCACTCACCCCTCTCTCGTTGGTGGTCTCTCCATAGGAAGATCTGAATATGGCGTAGGAAAATTTTGAATTTATGCTACGTTTCCCTACACGTCGAATGGTGGCCACGGGGTAGCTAGAGGGGCTTTGTAGCGGCGTTGGCGGCTAGTGGGAGAGCGGTGCGAGGCGTCTGACATGGGAGGCGCTAGCAGCAGCAACATCATTACGACGACAATGATGATCACCAGCGGAGCAGCAACGGCAAGAGAAACAACAGTAGGCCGACAACAGCAGCCGCGATAGTCAGCATGGGCGGGGGAGCAGCACGACCATGTCGGGTGCGAGTGGCGGAGCGCGACGGGGATAGAGGGAGGGGAGGCCTAGGCCTTACCAGCGTTGCCTAGGAGAGGGGTGGTGAGGCTCGGATGATACCGGCGAGGAGGAGTTCAGAGACGAGGAGCGGCGTCGGGGTCAGACAGCCTGGCGGCATCGGGCGGCGAATGGACTAGAGGCGGCGCGGGGGTGGACGCAGGTCTGGTGGCACATGCGAATCAGTGGTGGTGCACCAACCAGGGAGATTTCTGACGGCGAGCGCTTTGGCGTCGGGGTCAGGCGGCCTGGCGGCGTCGATGTGTTCTCCCGGGTGGCAACTAGCACCGGGAGAACATGCTTTTATATACACGGGTCCTTTAGTCCTGGTGCATCCACCAACCAGGACTATCTTCTTTTGGTCACTAAAAGATCACCAAAAAGTTTCATGGCAATTGGACTTCGTTTTGTACTATAAACTTTAAAAGCCAAAAACATGCAAAAAAGAGCAACTCGCACTGGGCACTGGTTTAGTAGGTTAGTGCTCAAAAATAATATTCATTGGTAAATAAACTCCCAAAAAGTATCCCAGAATGATAATAAAATAGCATGGAACAATAAAAAATTATAGATACGTTGGAGACGAATCAGCATCCCCAAGCTTAATTCCTGCTCCTCCTCGAGTAGGTATATGACAAAAACATAATTTTTTACGTGACATGCTATGCAACATGTAATCTATTGTAGGTCCGATCATTGAGGAATGATGAATTAACGAACATCAATGTAGAAGTGGTTATAAACATAAACTACATAATCGTCAAGTTTGAAAGCACACGATCCTTAAAGAATATTCACCCCTATTCATTTTATCGTATAAATATAGCATGGCTCCGTCCTCACCACATAAATATAAATGTTAAGCACCACGGTGTCAAGTCATGCAATTGGATCATACTTTTTAATGAGCTTCAGCTGTTTATTACTTGCGTAATATATGAGCGTGTACCATGGACATAGCATAAAGGTGGCATAGAATATGGTGGTAGGTTTCAAAGGGGTGAAAGTGGAGAAGAAAGTCTCGCACCAACTAGGCGTATAAACAGTCTATGGAGATGCCTGCTACTTCTCAAACAACAGCGCCAAAAATTGGCACGTTGACGGTGACTTGGGCGGCGTTGGTTTTTCTCTTGAAGAGGAAAGGGTGATGCAGCACAGGAGCAATAAGTATTTCCCTCAGTTTGAGAACCAAGGTATCAATCAAGTAGGAGAATCTCGTCAAGTCCAGAGTACCTGCGCAAACACAAAAGAGCTTGCACCCAACGCTATAAACGGGTTGTCAATCCCTTCAAGGTTGATTGCAAAGTGAGATCTAAAGGCGGAAAG